>NW_026126407.1:2728333-4191666 GCF_943737965.1 Phodopus roborovskii | reverse complement strand
TCCACACTCCAACTCAACCTCTGACTCAGTCAATTCTCACTTGATTCATATACAAATAACTTATATAAAGGTTTGAGCTTAGCAAATGAAATTCTAAATTGTGAAGATATAAATTCTAGGCATGTTAGAAATGAGGTAGGAATGTTCACATGGATGTTAAGGTGCTTAGTTTTTCTGCCCCTGTGAAAAGTTTTGTCTACTTGATAGTAAAAGATTCACCAAAATCTTCACACAAATTAATCTGCTTGCCAATTTAATTCTCCCTTTAAAATGAGATATAAGTGTAAGCAGGGTCCAGGGTCTATCTATCTCCATCAGAAGTCCTACATGCTCTATATGCAGGAACCAAATGTAAACATACCGTGTGTGTGTGTGTGTGTGTGTGTGTGTGTGTGTGTGTGTGTGTGTGTGTGTGTTAAGACAGGGTTTCTCTGTCTAACTGCCCTGGTTGTCCTGGAACTCTATCTCTGTACATCAGGCTGGCCTCAAACTCACAAGAGATCCACCTACCTCTGCCTCCCCATCCCAAGTGCTAAGATTAAAGGCCTACATCACCACCATCCTCGTAAATATACTTTCATACTGTGTCAGTGAGTAGGATCATAGAGTTTTCCACAAACTTCTGCTTGCTGATAGTATATTCTCCCTTTTATCAGAAACAAAACAGCAAGCTTTGGCAAGGCAACAATATATCCAACTTAAAGACTGGATTTCCCTTCTCTCACAGTTACCTTGCTGGGGTGACTTTTTTTGGCCAATGAAGTATAGATGGAATTATGCATGATTCCCAGGAAGGACCCTAAAAAAACAAAACAAAAAAAAAAACACCCCTCAATATCATTTTTCTTTGCCTTGAAGAGGGTAACTGGGTGAATAGAAGATATGAAAAAGAATATTCTGTGGCTTCTGAATCACCTACAGATGTCATATTGAAAACACACTAAAAAAACAAACTATAGTTATGGGACCAGGCAGTATATGCCTGCAATCCCAGCACTGAGGAGGCAGGAGGATTGTGAACTGAAGCCAATCTGGGATACAAAGAGAGACCTAACCAAACAACCTAAGGTAGACCAAAACATAAAAAGACAAAAATCCCCACAGCTGCTTTTCTAAATTGTGGTTTGGTGAAGAGAAAGCAAGATTAGGACTGTGTTTTCTCAGTAACATTTGTGAACCCGCATAAAAGAACTGGTGATCCGTGGAGGTGGGGGTGCAGGAAGGTGTGTGCACCTGTATGTGGCGGCCAGAAGTCAACCCTTGTTTTTTGAGACAGGGCCTCTCATTGATTAGGTCAGCCTTGTTGACAGGGAGCCCCAGGGATCCAGAGCTTCCCTGGACAGTCAGGGTTCTACTTCCATTTATTCCTTTTATCTCGCAACTATAAGTGTGCATCAGCATTCAGGCTTTTTACATGGGGTGCCAGGGGCTGAATTCAGATCCCCATGTTTGCACCAGGGCCTTTTCACCAACTGAGCTGTCTCCTCAGCCCTGGACATAGTAGCTCTGAAGGCAGCACAGTACTTAGGTAATTATTCCATTTCTCTGTCTTCTGTTATAAAACATATATTCCAAATCAGTACATGTGAGTCCAAAACATACATACAAGTTCTATTTATTCTTTTAGAAGAAACCTAAAACCTATAAAATAGGTATTTCCCTCTCAGCTGGGAGTGAATTGAATTATTTACTTAGAATGATGCTTTGGAAAGTGCCCTCAGTAGAGAGGGGCCCAACAGAATTTCTGCAGGATTCAGTAAATTGTCTCAAACCAAGCAGACACAAGAATCTGCTGGCAGAAAAAGTTGCTAACAGAATAGTGTGTGTGTGTGTGGGGGGGGGGGAGTTGCATAAGACAACAGTTTTAATCTGATCTGATAAACTAAAAATCCTAAGCACTTGAAATAAAAAATAAAGTCACTATTGCAGCAACACTTTGTGTGATGAGTCAGATGCTGAGTCAGATGCTGAACTTCAATGTTGAAACTGACTTAAACTTATCCCATTACTGCCTCTATTTTTCATTTTTCACCTATTGCTAGTTTAGTCATTCAATAGCTTTCATACATTTAATAGTATTTTCCCAATTCAAAATTTAAAAAAAAATTATTTTTAATCACCGAGCCTGGTGGCACGAGCCTGTGTTCCCTGAACTTAGGAGGCAGTCAGGAGGACAGGAGGAGTCATCCTGGGCTATACAGGAAGACCACTGCCCACTTGAGATCATTGAAATAGAAACCCTGTCTCAAAAACAGACAAACTAACAAAAATGAACACAAAGTCTGACAGTGTTGCCCTATGTCTTCCTTAAAAGCCAGTAAAGGTTATCCATAATGACCTGCAACATTTACTGAGGACCTACAAATATGTACACTTTTATACTGTTTCTCATTTAATCGCTAAAGCAGATTCTTTTACTGTCAGTTAATCAATGAGAAAACAACACCCAGACACATTGATCAAAAGGTGTTCATGGCCAGGTTGCTGCCTCTGAACCCTGACTTCAACTCATTATATTTAACTCCAGTGGGCCTTTGTCTTCTCAAATATTAGGCTCAGGTGTTTTTGTCACAGTCCTAAGTGACTGTACCATGATACAGTTTGTTTCTCTCATAACTGCTTTGTGTCAGACTGGAACACTCAGTATTGAGAGAAATCCGGGAACCACTCAGCATGTTTTAATTTTCCATTTAAGGCCACTTCTGTATATTCTCAGTCAGGCATTGGTGGCACATGCCTTTAGTCCCAGCGCTCATAAGGCAGAGTCAGGCAGATCTCTGAGTTGGAGGCCAGCCTGGTTTAAAGAGCTAGTTCCAGGACAGACTCCAAAACAATAGAGAAACCCTATCTCAAAAACAAAACAAAACAAAACAAAACAAAAAAAAAAAAAAAAAAAAAAAAAGAAGAAGAAGAAACATAAAAAGACAGTTGGGGCTGGAAATGGTGACACAAACTTAATCCCAGCATTTGAGAGCAGAGGGAAATAAACCTCTATTAAGTTCAAAGCAAGCCTGGTCTACATAGTTCAAGGACAGCCAGAGCAACTTAGAAAGACCATGTCTCAAAATCAACAACAACAACAATAAAAAATAAAATCAAAAGACAGCCAGCCATATAGGTCAATGGTAGAGAGCGCGCTTTCCATGCACAAAACCCTGTGTTAATCACTGGCAGTTAAAAGAAAAGGTCTCAGCTGGGTGTTGGTGGCACATACCTTTAGTCCCAGCACTCAGGAGGTAGAAACAGGCCGATCTCTGTGAGTTCGAGGCTAGCCTGGTCTACAGAGCAAGTTCCAGGACAAGCTCCAAAGCAATACAGAAAAGTCTCCTCTTCTTCCTGAGTGAGAACACACACGGTGCAAAAGAACTGGGGCATCTACATCTCTTTAGTTAGCATTCACTAGACATCTAAGATTCTTAAATTTATGTAGGAATTTAGTACAGAAGTTGTTCCTTTTTAAATGTGACTTCTGGTTAATATCACATGAAATAATATTCTCAATTCCAGAAATATTTTTCTGTTAAGTAATAAAGACCACCAGGTGGTGGTGACACACTTTAAGCCCGGCATTCGGGCTTAAAAGAAGAGTTTGAGGCCAGCCTGGTCTACAAAGTGAGTTCCAGGACAGCCAAGGCTACACAGAGAAACCCTGTCTTGACAAATGGTGGTGGGGTAGGGGGGGGGGGAGTAAAAGATCTCTACAAATTCATGTGCTATACAAAAGGGGAGATGTATACACCAGCTTCTTTACTCAACAAGGTGCTATGCTAGGCATCATTACAACAGCTACCAGCTTTATATCAAGAAGGAAACAAAATTAGATTCTAGAGATAAAGCCACTTCATTAGTGCCGCATCCTAAAAACAAAGACAACACAGACAGGAAGCAGAAGACAGCACGGAGGAGGATTTAGTAAAACAACCTAACATGGGCTCCTCTACTTATTTCCTCCCACATGACTGCTACTCCAATAATCCTAACAGTTTTATGACCAATTGAAATACTCTTTAGCAAGAGCCACAAAAGCTCATCAAATGGCACAGTAAACAATTCCTAACAGCTAAAAGGTCTTAAATAACCTGTTTACATATTTTTAGGACTGATGAGAAATCCTAAGGTATGCTCCTATGTTCTATTATTATTCCCTCAACGTTTACATTTTGAAGCTTTTTTTGGGGCGGGGGAGTTTGAGACAGGGTTTCTCTGTATTGTTTAGAAACCTATCCTAGAAATAGTTCTGTAGACCAGGCTAGCCTTGAACTCACAGAGATCTGCCTGCTTCTGCCTCGGAAGTGCTGGGACTAAAGGTGTGCACCACCAACGCGCAGCCACATTTCAAAGCTTTCACAGTCAAAAACATTCTGGTCAATTCAAAATCTTGACAAGCTTTGGTGAAGACAAATAAACCTCTTTGAACCACCAACTTTAGAGATCAGTATGTGATTGCATTGTTCAACTGCAGCTCACAATCCAAACTGGTCTTTTGATAAGAGGTGCAGAAGGGAACTGAGGGGACTGTACTTTTAACTCCACCTGCCCCTTTGCTAAAGGCTGGGGACATCTCCTAATTTCAGAAACAAAAATTTCATAAAAGTGAGATGAATATACTAGCAGAAATCCATATTTAAGCATTAGAATCTTGTCAAGTTGCATTATACCAAAGTGTTTTTCTTATAATTCAGTTAACACAGATTTTCTATATTGTGCAAACAAACATGCATAATGCATATTTCACAAACACAAATGTGTGTACACATGCACAAGCATGAATACACATATATACACACATGCACCTTTTAGTAACTAAACACACAAGATTACATAGGAAAGTATTGTCTTTGGCCAAACTTATCAGAGGAAGCCAATCTTAACATGTTGCTACTGAAGAGTTTCCTTAATAAGCAGCAGATTTCAGGAGGGAAAACTTCCTTTCATTCAGGTGACAAGATTTCAGCCATAAGGGGCATAAATATTCCTAACATGTTCTGGCAGGCTGATTTGGCACAGGATACAGTATTTGCTTAGAGGTCAATATCAAATGCAAACCAGATAATAAGTCACTTTCAAATCAACCTAAAACCTAATTATTTCTACTAATACAGTAGACACATCACTGCCATGTAAAGTAACATGTAACAACAGCATCAGAATGAAGCCTGGCTTGGGTCTTCACTCAGTCTTGTCCTACAATGGAAGGCTTTTCTCCAGTTCTTTCGGTTTGCACTTAAGTTTTGATTTGAAGAATGGGTAAGAAGTAGTCAACATGCTATCTTTAAATGTATTTACTGTTGATAATAACTCAATATTATATGACAATTATAATTGTTAAAACTTTACATTTAAAAGCGCCTTTACAATTAAAACAGTTCATAGCAAGGGAATCTTTTCACGCAACAAATGCTAACATTATGGGTGTTCTATTTTAGTTTTAGTAAACTTTCAAAATATTTGAAGAGATATGTACCACACTGATATGCCAACCTTGGCTGTGAGAAACCACAACACACCAAAGAGCTAAAATGGCTGCAAATGTTGCACATGACACGGGTCCCATCCTGATTCTCACGAGGTTCTTCTACTTCATAAGCAGGTAGGTGGACTTGCTCCATTTGTTCCAATGGTAGCCACGATGTGTCCCAATCAGGCACAGTAATAGTTTACACAATGATCTATCTCTCTGACAAATAGAACCTTTCTTAAAACTGTACAAAACACCACACACAATTGCAGCAGTCTGAGGTCTTCTGAGGGGGCTGACCTGTGGGCTAAAAGTCCCTAATAGCAGGAACAACCGAAAAGAATGACGTTGGATTGTTTTCATACCACATACAAAAATCAACCACAAATGGATTAAAGACCTAAATGTAAAATATGAAATGACAAAGATTCTAGAAGAAAATATTACATTAATCAGATCCAAATGACTTCTTGTATCTGACACCAAAAATAGGACTATATAAGGCTTAAAATCTTCTGTTCAGCAAAATAACCCACACAATGAAAAGATAACACACAGAATGGGCAAAAATAGAAAAAAGTTTGTTCTAGATAGAATATATGAAAAACAAGAGGCTAATGTCTAGAAGGAATATCTACAACTTAGCAACAAATAAACCAGTTACCATGGCTTCAACTGTTAACTTGACACAAAACTATGGAAGGAACCCTCAACTAAAGAACTGCCTGGCCAGTGGCTGTGCCTGGGAGGCATTTTCTTAATTGCTTACTGATATATCAAGGTCCAGCCCACTGTTGAAAGTGTGGGCCTGGGCTATCACAGCCAGAGGAAGCAAGCCTGTAGGTAAGCAGTGTTCTCCCCTGGTCTCTGTCATAGTTCCTGCCTCGAGTTTCTGCCCTTACTTCCCTTGCTGATGAACTGTTGCTCAAACTGTGAGCTAAAATAAGCCCTTTCCTCTCAAGTTGCTTTGGTCATGGTGCTTACCATAGAAACAGAAAGTAAACTAGGATAGAAATTTAAAATGGCTAAGTATATACACTTAGACATCTCGTCAAAAAAGAGTTACGCACGCAGATGGTAAACAGCATGAAATGTTCAGCATCACTATCACGGAAACACAAATCAGAACCACAGTAGGATGCCATTCCCACCCACTAAGATGCCCACCACCAAGCCAACTTTAAACATAACAAATGCTGGCAAGAATGTGAAGGAATTGGAAGCTTTATGTACTGTTGGCAAAAATGCAGACTGGCCCAGACAATACTGAAAACAGTTAAGAAGTGAAAAATAAAATGTTTGTTTTGTTTGAAATAGGATTTCACGTAGTCTAGGTTGGTCCTAAACCTTTCTCTGACTTTCCTGCTTCTATTTCCCAAGTGCTAGATAGGATTAAAAGAATTCACAAAAGTGAGACACTGACAAGATATCTATACACTCATGTTCACTGTAACATTATTCATAATCACTAGCACCTGTCTGTTAGCCAATGAATGGATAAAGGATGTACATGCGCGCGCGCGCACACACACACACACACACACACACACACACACACACACACACACACACACACACACGGATGTTACTTAGCCTTAAGTAGCAGGATTGGCAAAGCGGTGGTGGTACATGCCTTTAATCCCAGCACTCAGGAGGCAGAGGCAGGCAGATCTCTGAGTTTGAGGCCTGCCTGGTCTACAGAGTGAGTTCCAGGACAATCACAGCTGTGACACACAGAAACCTTGTCTCGAAAACCACAAACAAACAAAAAACCAAAAAGAAAAAAAAGAACAGTATTGTTGCTGACTATGGATGCTATGTGTGTGGCAGCAGGGAGACAGACTAGAATGCTGTATTTCCACATCAATTTAGCTGTAAAATTAAAATTACTATAAACCACAAAGAATAATGGCAGTGAAAGTAAAGCTAATCAAAAAACAAAATATACTTCTTTTTAAAGTTGTGTCTATGAGATAATGAAAGGAGACAGGTTTTTTTTTTTTTTTTTTTTGGTTTGTTTGTTTTTTTTTTTTTTTTTAAACAGGGTTTCTCTGTGTAGCCTTGGCTGTCCTCAAATTAGCTCTGGAGACCAGGCTGTCCTGGAACTCTGCCTGCCTCTGCCTCCGAATGCTTGAATTAAAGGTGTATGCCACCACTGCCTATCAAAACAAGTATTTTAAACATTTACTGAGAAAGAGAGAGAGAGAGACAGAGAGGGGAGAGAGAGAGAGAGAGAGAGAGAGAGAGAGAGAGAGAGAGAGAGAGAGAGAGAGTTGCTTCCAGGTTAGTGCGTGGAGGCCAGAGGACAACTTCAGGAAGTCAGTTCTCATCTTCCATTAAGTGGACAGAGATCAAACTTAGGCTGTCAGGCTTGGTGTAAATGCTTTTCTCCATTGAGCTATCTTACTAGCCCTCAAAGGAAATTTGAAAGTTGCTTCTATTTTTCAATGCTTGGAAAAAAAAAAAAAAAAGCAAATTGTCATGTTGTTTCAGGAACTCTACTAATAATTATTTTAAGGCAGGTCTCACCCTGAAACCCAGGTAAGTTTCAAACTTTTAATGAATCCCCTCTCAGCCTCCTGAGTGCTGGGGTTACAGATGTGTACATCATGCCTGGATAATAATTTGGTTTTATTTCTTTCATATTGGATATGCAAGGCTCTACATTCGTATTTAGCTGCCTTCACTACAAATAATTGTATGTGCTCTCTGGGAGCTTGGAGTGCCTAGACTGCCATGGTAAGCACTTCTTAGTTGTCCCCTAGCGCTCCATTAAATACCATTCTGCTGTAGTTTTTCATTTTGACATCAAAACCTGTGTCAATGGAAATGTTTGTGGCACTAGTGAGGCCTGTAGACCTCAGGCTGGCTAGCTGGACCCACAAGGTGCTCTTACTATGACCTTCCCCCTTCTTTTTCTTGTTATTCTACTCAATGCCAAAGTAAGTTAGCAGTGCACAAATGCACATGTTAGAGCTGAACATCCTCCAAAGAACTCCAGTGGGTAGTTTTTTCTTTTTGTTTTTAAGAGTAGTACAGGTTGACCTCAAACTCACAATATTGACAAGGTGGGCCTTGAACTCCTGATCTTCCAACTTCTACTTCCCAAATGCTGGGATTATAGGCAAGTAACACCACACCCAGCTTGTTTAATAAATTCTAATGATAACATACTTGAGAAGGAAAAGTAGAACTTTTCTTTTCTTTCTCTTTTCCCCCTGAGACAAGATTTTCTGTATGGTTCTGGGAGTCCTAGAGCTTACTTTGTAGACCAGGCTGGCCTTGAGCTCACAGACTCAAAGATCTGCCTACCTCAGCCCCCTAGTGCTAGGATTAAAGGCAGGTGTACAGAGCCGCCACCACCACCCAGCTAAGGGTGGAACTTTATTTAAACCTGTATTATTTTTTTTAAATAATTCAATTTCTTTTGAAGATTACAGGAGGCCTGTGATAATTGACTGAGAACTCTCTCCACAGGCTCATATAATTGAGTGCTTAGTCCCAGTTGGTGGATTGTTGAGGAAGGATTATGAGGTGGGGCCTTGTTGAAGGAGGCATTTCAAAAGCTCATACCAATCCCAATCTTCCTCCTGCCTGCCCCCACCCCACTTATCCCCACCTGCTGCCTCTGAATCAGGTACTGCTTCCAGCCATGATAATCACACGCTAATTGTCTAAAACTGTAAGCAAGCCTGTAATTAAATACTTCTTCTTAAAAGTTGCCTTGGTCATGGTGTCTCCTCACAGCAACAGAAAAGTGACTAAGACAGTAATGTGATGTTAATGTCATAAAAACCTGAAAAACCTAAAGTCAGTCTATAGTCTCTAATATGAATGAATTCAACAACATGATGGCAGAAAAATCTGAAATGCCCACATACCCTAATATTAATGCAAGCTTTTAGCATCTGCTGCATCAACCTGATCAAGACATTTAATGTTACCTCTACATTAATGTCTTAAATTAACGTAAGGCACAGTTATTATTTAAATATTCCCCTAAAAAATAAATTCTCAGCAACAACTTTTATATAAAAAGGCTGGCAAACAAGGGAAAAGAAAACAAGGAGCTAAGTTTGTGCCTCATATGAAAAACAGAAGTATAAAGCAAGACTGGTGGGAATGACATGCAACATTCAACTAGGATCATTTCATTTAGGCTCTTGGTTAAATATACTTGTCATCAATAGTATAGCTGGTGAGAGATCAAAATGTGGTGAGATCAGTCCCATTACAGTTCTGAAAACTCGTGTTTCAAGCCAGTCATGGTGGCTCATGTCTATGCTGAGGCATGAGTACCATGAGTTTGAGAACAGTCTGAACTACATAGTGAGATTTCATCTCAAAAACTAAATCCAACAAGCAAACAAACAACAACAAAAACAGCCCCCCACACCAAAAAACAAACAAACAAGAAACCCTCAACAAATTAGGTATAGAGAGAATATACCACAATACAGTGAAAGTTACCTATATGCCAGGCACAGGAACATGCATGCACACCTGTGATCTCAGAATGTGGAAGGCTGAGTTAGGATGATGGTATGCACCAGACCAGCCTAGACTACACAGTAAAATATCACTTCCACAGAAAGAGCCTCCCCTCATAGTCTTGTGAGGACACATCATGTCTAGAACCGGGAAATAGGCTCTTAGGAAACAATGTATCTTCCAGAGCCCCGATCTTGGACTTCTGAGCCAAGAAGCCTGCTGTTGATAAACTATACAGCCTTTGTATGCATCTTGCTGTGGTAGAATATTATTTTAAAGTGTGTGACTTTTGTTTATGTTGCATTTGTTTAACTCTATGAAGCTGTGATTCTTTGCCTGTCTAAAACACCTGATGGTCTAATAAAGAACTGAATGGTCAACAGTGAGGCAGGAGCAAGGATAGGTGGGGCTGGCAGGCAGAGAGAATAAATAGAAGTAGAAACAAGGAAGAAAGAGCCATGAGAGAACAAGGAGAGGATGTCAGGGGTCACCCAAGGAGTATGAAGGCATACAGAAATAAGAAAGATAAAAGCCCAGAGGCAAAAGGTAGATAAGAAAAGCTGGCTAGAAACAAGCCAAGCTAAGGCTGGGCATAAGTAACTAAGATTTATTTGGGCACTGGGTGGTGGGCACCTTGAAGAGCCAAAAAGAGTAAAAAATAAAAAGCATAACACAACATCTTGTTGTAACAATCCAAACAGAATTCAATAATAACTTTTAAAACCATTCAAAGTTTTATTTATTGTTATTTATTTATGTGTGTCTCAGTGCACGTGAAAACACACAGATCATAGTGTGTGTATGGAGGTCAGAGGATGACAGATATTAAGTTTTTTTCTTTCCACCATGTGAATCTTAGGGATCAAACTTAGTTCATCATGCTTGGTGGCAAACGCTCTGAAGGTTTAAGCCATCTTGCCACCCCCATCCTAACTTTCAATTAACATTTTCTGTAAAGGTCCTGTGTCTCTTTGTTAGAAAAAACTTGAAAGAGCTCATAACAGTTTTGAGAACCCCCTACATGGAAATTCTTTCCTCAAAACATTAACCTCATTTAAGACACATGAAAAACAAACTGGACTTTTCACTTCACAAGCTTCAATTACTGTTTTCACTACATGAAAAACACTACTAAAACATAGATTGTGTTTGTTGCTGTTTTTAGATTTTATTTATACCCCACCATCTCAAAACAGATGGAAGGTAGCTAAGAAGAAAGCACACAGTGTACAGTTTAAAGAGGGAAGAAATCATCTGTAGAAAGCAAAGTGGGTCAGAAGGATGAACTGAAAGTTAGGATACAGTGAACATGGCTTATACAAAAACTGCCAGCTTCCAGAGTCCTCAACAGAGGCTGTGCACCAGTTCAGGGCTCTGCAGTGAAAGCACAAGAAGAAAACTTACTGTGATTTTAAGGCTAGCATTTATTTATTTATTTATTTATTTATTTATTTATTTATTTATTTATTTATTTATTTATTCCTCTCACTCAAATGCCTATCTAGCAAAACAAGAGAAGGAAATCTGTGGGCTCAAATTATGTCAAAAATCCCAAAAGAAATTCAAGACTAGAAGCAGATGAAACTGGGGCAGAGTATACAGAGATATTGCCTAAGCATTGCCAAGAAGTTGCCGCTGTCCATGCAGCTCTTGCCTAAGAATTTGTACACACTAATGAGTAGCCCCTCAGATGCAGGAGGCGGCCGTGTGCATTTCTGACTGGTGACTGCCTGCACTGGATTCGGTGTTCCTGGAATTTGGAACAGTCTGCTTAGCAGGACCTTGTATAAAAAATCAACTGCTAGTTACACACAGATCACCTTAGAGCTGTTTCCCTCGGGTAACAACACCACACTCTACTGTCTGTGATAGTTTAATCACAGTCTGTTTCTGAATGCTTTCAAAAAATTGATTTATCGCCGGGCAGTGATGTCAAAAGCTTTTAGTCCAGGCACTCAGGAGGCACAGGCAGATGGATATCTGTGAGTTCAAGGCCAGTCTGGTCTACAAAGCAAGTTTCAGGACAGGCTCCAAAGCTATACAGAGAAACTCTGTCTCGAAAAACAAAAAAAAAAAAAAAAACAAACAAACCAAAAAAAAAGGATTTGTCTGCCAGATCACACAGTGTGAATGCAGTCAATTCTCCTAATGATCAATAAGATTACCCATAATTCATTACAAAGTCATTCATATAATATAAATATTATAAAATAGCAAACAGTCTTCTAATGATTTTAAGAAACACCCTGATTTGGGAAACATTCAAAATTCAGCTTCTTCACAGCAGCTTCAGAGTGACCCCATGATCACCACAGGGGCTGACTGAGCTCCAGGCCACAGGATAAGCCTGCCCACTGCACAAAGTAACGACTGTCATGTGGAAACTTCTTCCCACTACCCCATACCACCCCCATTCTAAAGGAACAGAACCAGTTGAGGGCTGGGAATGTAGAGTTCAGTGGTAGAGCTTGCCTAGCAGGCACAATGCTTTGGGTCACATTCCCCACCACCACAAAACAGACAGAAAAAGGTAACAAATCAACAGGCAGGAGGACAACGACGTCTAGGATAGCCTAGGATACATGACCAGGTCTCCCAACAAACAACCTAAAGGCAGAATTTCCACTCCACTCAAAAGCAAATAGTTTTGAACATGAATTCAGATTTAGGAATGAATGGAATCCTAAATTATACTAGCTCAGGCTCTTTGGAAAGTCCAAGACAGATAGCACTTTTACGATAACTAAGGTATCTTTTTAGATATTGACTAGCCCAAGTAATTTACCAAACACAAATAAAATTATCTTCATCATGCTGACTAAACTTTAATTACTTTAAAGGTTTGCATTCTTAAAACTAACAGCAAATGAAGTTACAACAATCTTAGCTAGAACTCTGAAGAGGTGGGGGCTGGAGAGATAGTACAGGTCCCCAAACAAAATTTCCCTTTTTAATTTTCATAGTTTTCATTTAATAAATATTTTTGAGAGCTAAATTCAATGAACTTTAGATAATGATTATGATACACAGGGGAACTGGAAATAAAATCCTGTATTTCTGTGCCCACAGGGATATCTTTTCTTTAAGAAAAAAAAAATAAATAAAGAAGTATGGAAACAAAGAAAGCAATCCTGTCTGGGTGTATGGGTGGAGGTGAGTATTGATCTAGAAAGGGAAAACCACAAAAGCAGCACACAGGAGGTGAGCAGAAGCACAGATGACCTGGAGGAAGAGCATCCAAGCTCGTGGACAGGACTGAAGACGACTCCCTTCCTCCACCCCCACCCCAAATACATCCTATTGCTGTAGGATGGTGGCACACACCTTTCATCCCAGCTCTCTGGAGGCAGAGGCAGGAGGATCACTAAATTCAAGGCCAGCTGAGTGAGTTCAGGACAGCCAGGGATACATAGAAAAACCCTATCTTGAAAAACCAAACCAAACCAAACAAACAAACAAACAAAAAAAATCATCATATTTCAAGAATAGTTTACAGGTAATTCCCAATTATTGAACAAATTTTTGGTAATTTTATGTAAATTTGGTTGAAAATGTACCAAAAGTGGCTACCTAAAATATATGCTTAACTATGTGGCTAAATTTGGGGAAAGTAAATTACTAGTGGTCAGAGCAGGATGGTAGCAAGCTCCCAAGCATGCATAACACTACAGCCAGGGCTTTTGCAAAGTTACTGGCTGTTTTTGGAGATAAAAGTATAGACCTCAATGGGCATGTCAGAAAACCACCTGGCTCCTAGCAGAGACACAAACCACTATGAACATATCAAAATCTCCTAGAGGCTGCCTAATTAGTGGTTAAAATAGGAAAAATAATACCCAGATGGAGATAAGGGAAATGGGGGTCTTCACTGGTTTGAGTCTTAAAAGACTGTAAAATAGAAACAGTCTGAACTGTTAATTCTTCTCCCCCACCACCTATTCTTTATTTCAAGGTTATCTATGTATGAGAAACACTCTCATTGGTAGATAAACTGAAATTAAGTAACTTATACTATGAGATTTTGTCCATTCTTAGCCACAGATTTGTACACTGTGAGGCTAGAAAGGCATTTACTGACACATACATGGGACTAGGTGTAGGGACACACCCCTGTAATCTGAACTCTCAGGAGACTGAGACAAGAGGATGGCCACGAATTCAAGGCCATTCTAGGACCCATATCATCTCTAAAAAACAAAACTTCAGGCTTCCAGGTCCAAAAAACATCATAAATAAAGTTCCAATGACTGTAAGCACATAATGTAAAACCAAACAAAAACCACTCAAAGCAACAGGCACTTAAGTCAGAGCCAATGAGCAACTACAAAGCACTTCAAAAAGACTGCAGGTGAGGGGCTTATCTATTGAAAAAGTGAGGCATCTTTAACATGTCCCAAGAAATACAATAGGAGGAAGAAGAGTGTAGCAACTAACATTCAGGAGGGAAAGTAAAGCCTTTACTAAACACATGTAGTGAACAGATGTTTCTTGTCATTATTCCCTAAACAATATAGTATAGCAAATGTTTACAATGAATTTATTTTCTCTATAATCTAAAGATATTTTAAAGTACATAAAAAGGTAGGCAGGGTGACAGACACCTGTTTCAGTCCTCAGGAAGATCATGAATTCTGAAGCCAGTCTGGGCTACATAGTGAGTCACTGACAAAAACAACTAATAATGATGTATACAAGATATATGTGAATTATATACAAATACTATGTTATTTATGACCTATTACTTGAGTATTTGTAGATTGATCAAAGAAACAAACCCTGAAATATACAGAAGCACTTGTGATTAATAATCCTGAGTGCTGGGATTAAAGACTTCACTTGAAAGATTGTTGTTAAACTAGACTTTACCAGAGACATATTAAAAAAAGAGTATAGGGATGAGGAGCTGGCTCAGTGGGTAAAACTCTGATGACCTGAGTTCAAATCCCGAGAGCCATGTAAAAGCCAAGGTGGAGACAGGAGAAACCCTGAAAATTAATTGCCAGCTAGCAGCAATTAACAAGTAACATCTTATCTGAAGCAAGGTGCAAGTCTAAGGCAAGCACTGACATCTAAGGTTGCCCTCTGACATACTCACTATGTCATGCATGCATATACACACATATCACACATACCCCCACACACACACACAAAGAAAAGTTTAATAAGGGATATTTAAAGGCATATGAAAATACTTTTAAAAAAAGAAAGAAAAGAAAAAGAAAACTGGTTACCCATTTCTAGTTAGGATGAAGAGAAAAAAAAAAAGGAGACTGAAGAAAAAAGTATGCAACAAAGTCATAGTTTTTGTTGGCTGGCTGGTTAGGCGGCTATACACAGAAAACTGGGAGCTCAAGGAATGTGTAAATGAATGGATTTCCAGAAAAAAAGGCAAACCCTTGCTAAAAGAGAAAACACTAAGTCTTTTCATTCCTAAGAACAGTGAAGTACTAAATCTCAGTGTGCATACATGTATTTGTGTGTGTGCTACTAGGAACTGAACAAAGATAGGGAGGGCCTTGCACATGGAGTTACATTTCTAGCCCTTAACAAGATCATTTAGCAACCTTTCCTTGTGGAAAATGGTTGATTTGATTCATTAGAAATTTGAAGACCTTCAAGTCTAAGAATCTGTACCATGCCTGCAGAATCTTTCTCATGGGGCCTTCATGTAGAAAAACAGGACTGCTGAGATTTCCCTCAATAAATTCAATGTTTTAATTGAGTTGAAGACTACTGGGAGCAAGCCACAGGGCTTCCTTGTCTTTGATACTGGGGAGTAAAACTGGAAATGAAAATATCACTTCTAATGGCATTGAAAATTACAAAATATCTAGTAATAAAGTTAATAAAATAATAAAGTTAATAAAATGTGTGTGTCACAGGGAGTACAGGAGATTGTGAACAGGACCACACACACAGTAAGCAAGCACTCTATTAGTGATCCGCACCCACACCGGCTAACAAAATCTTTTAGCAGCCTTTCATTCATAACCTTAAAGATAAAACTCCAAACACTATCAAGAAAGATTAAATAAGTCAGCAGATATACCATGTTCATAGATTAGAAAATTCAATGTAAGAAGTAAAATCTTTTATTTGATCTACTGGTTTAACATTTTCCTAATAAATATCCCAAACAACTTTTTTTACCTAAAGAAACTGACAAACTAATTCTTTACTGATTAGAAAAAAATTTCTAGAATAGAAACACTTGAATAAGAACAAAAGAACTGGAGAAACTACACTAACTGATTTTCCAGGGTTACTTTAACCCTGGTGGAACCACCAAGGGTTGTCTTTGGCACCCCAAAGTTATTTGGTATTATATGGAGACAGGTGTTCGTTGTTGCAACTGGAGAGACTATCCGTAGTAGGCAGGTAGAAACCAGGAATGTACATAGAATAGCCTCCCTCCAAAAATTATTAACCCCGAAATGTCAACAGCGCTAAGATTGAGGAACCCTATCCCAAAGCTATAATAATCAAGAAAATATAGTATTACTAACAACAGACAAGCTGGGCAGTAATAGCTAATGTCATTAATCCCAGCTCTCTTGGGAGTCCCAGTAAGCAGATTTCTGTGAATTCAAGGCCATCCTCATCTACAGAACAGTGTTCCAGAACTGTTACACAGAAAAACCCTGGCTTGAAAAGCAGAACAAGCACTGGGCATTAGTGGTGCACACCTTTAATCCCAGCACTTGGAAGGCAGAGGCAGGAAAATCTCTGAGTTTGAGGCTAGCCTGGTCTACAGGGTGCCAGGACAGGCTCCAAAGCAATACAGAGAAACCCTGCCTCACAGAAAAACCAAGGGGGGGAGGGAGCAGAACAAAAAACAAAACAAAATAAAAAACAAAAAGATACAGAATAAAAATTCAAAATTATACAATGTCTATATAGTCAACTAGTTCTCCAAGCAGATCAATGCTATTCAGTAAGAAAGTCTTTTTAAAAAGTTGCAAAAATAGCTCACTATTAAGTGAAAACAAAACAAAAAAGAATCAACAGTAACAATAGACTCTTTAACCCTGTCTCATTCCATAAACAAAACTAATGACACAGACACTGCCTTGAACATGAAAACTAAAGCTACAAAATTTCTAGGGGGGAGGAGAATACTTTCATGATCTTGGAGTAGACAAAACTTACCAGCAGAAAGTAGTTTGGAAAGAACGACGCCCAAATTCCCAAATATTGTCTATAAATGTCTGTTTTCATTTAAATGGACTTGGTTATATAAAGTAAATAAATTAAAAAAAAAATAAAATAAAGAGGAAAATAAAAAAAAATAAATAAAAGCTGATAAAATAGCTCTTCCCAGTCCAAAAAAAAAAAAGTTTATAAAACCAAAAGATACTAACAGTAAAAGAAAAAAAATTAGTAAACTTAGCCTGGCAGTGGAGGCAGAGGCAGGTGGATGGATCTCTGTGTCTCTGTGGGTTAAGTAGATTTAAGGATTTAAGGAATATACACAGAGAAACCCTGACTCAAAATAAAAAAAAGTAAGCTTTAATTTTCCCCAAATCAAAATTTATGGTCATCAAAAAATACTTTAACAACAAGAAAAAGCAAGTTAGAGACTAGGAAAAATATATGGACAAAAGTCTAATATTCAGAAGAATATAAAGTATACTGATAATAACCACTTTTTTTACTTGGGCAAAAACTGATAATGCTAACAGCCAATAAACACACAAAATGAGCCAAGTATCATTAGTCACTATGGAGATGCTAATTAAAACTAAATGAGTTACCATTTCCCACACTAAAACAGCCCATTCAAAGACTATCATATGTTTCAAATATACACACACAGTCAACTGAAACCTCACCTCTGGGGCAGTGGTGCACAACAATAAAACTACTTTGGAACACTGTTTAGCAGTTTCACTAAAATTAAATATGTATCTACTCTATAACTCGGCAATTCTGGACCTAGGTGTTTATCCCCAGAGAAAAGAGAACAAATATAACAGCCTAAAACTGGAAACAACATATAGATGAATAAATTGTGCTATGTGCCCACGCTGATACATGATTCAGTACTGAAAAGAAAACAAAAACAAAAACACTGATGAATGCAAGTGACATGGATAAACTGTAAAAACACAGCAAACACCCTGATCCCTAAGAATATACACATCTTTATTGCATGGTTAGCTGCATAAACTCTAAGGGAAAAAGTGCTAATCAAAGATGGCAAAACTCAAAGTGGTTGCCTAAGGCAGAAAAAGGGAGATGCATGGTTAGAATTCACTGAGGTATACTTCCTGAGGAGATAAAAATCAACTTTGATGGAAGTATGACTGAAATCTGATGAAAATGTTGTGAATTGTAGTTGACTGCTGACTAAAAAATCTCATCAAAATGAGTACTTGAAATCTGTTTAAGCCAGGTCTTGCCTCAAATCAACCCCACCCCCAACATAGTGAGTTCAAGGTCACCTGGGCAACTTAATACCTTTCTCAACACAGAAAAAAAGCAGAAAAAAGAACGGTGATCAAGCAAGCTTAGCATACAGGGAGCACACAGGTTTGATCCTAAGTACCTCTATAAATAAAAGCGGCATTGTATTGATAAGGAATAAACCAACTCCTAAAAGTTTTAGTCATAAAAGAGTAAATATTAAAAGACCAACAACAATCAGTAGGTGGACATATGTAAACTACCACATTAAACGCTACATGGAAAATATGCATTTCAAAGGCAACAGAATGTTAGTAACAACTGATCTCATACAAGGCCACAAGTTGTATCCCAACAAATTCAATGAAAATGATAGCATATGGGCCATATATTCTCATCAAAACAAAATTGTATCACAAGGGAGTAACTTGAAAATAACTATGCTTTCAGGGAATTAAAAATCACACCTCTATATAAGCTATAAATTAAAAAGAAAAATAAAATGGTGTATGAAACAAACCATTAAACCACACAACTTCCAGTAAAAAATGGGATAAATATGAATGTCCTCAGTTAGCAAGGAGTTTCCAAATAAAACACCAAAAGCAAGATATGCAAAAGAAAAAACTAACTAGATTTCAAAATTAAAATGTCTGACTTAAAAAAGACATTAAAAGAGGAAAAAGTTTTTACACAGTGTAGACATCCTTCTCCAGGGTCTAGTCAGATAAGTATAGTGCTCACCCCTCATTAGGGGAATTTCTCTTTGTAACAGACAAAAACCATTACAGAAAACCATATCCAATCAAACTGCAGAATTGTGGCGTTCAGTCAACTGGTACATCTACAATATACCTCCCACACCTAAGGCTCAGGGAACACTGATGAAGAGGAGTGCAAGATTTTAAGTGCCAAAGGACAGGGAGGCTATTCCTAGGACTGTCAGAAGCTAGAAGCTACATCTATAAAGTCACCCCAACACTGTCTACTTTAAACATGACCTCAACAACAGGCATGCTAAAGTGGGGCACAAAACCCTACATAAGGAACTACAGGCAATAAAAGAATGCTAAGAAGAGGAGAAACAGTCTTCCTCAGGGAAGAGTACACTAATTAGTTATCCAATAACAAATCATCAGCCCTGAAAACATACATACAAGTAACATTATACAAACTGAAGATGTACTTATGTATTTAGGAATGAATATATATCTATATGGATACAAGTGCATAAATGTAACAATGATAAAAGAGGCTAAGTATTTGAAAAAGCAAGGAGGAGTACACAGAAGTGTTTGGAGAAAGGAAAGGGAAGCGAGAAATGATTTAATTATATTATAATCTCATACAAGAATTAGTTTTTTAAATTACAGTGTAGAAGAAAATATTTGCACACTATACATCTGAAGATCACTTATATCTGGAATATAATAAAAAGCACTCAAAACCTAGGACTGAACTAAGCTAGGAGCTAAGCTAGGAGCACAGCTCAGTAGCAGAGAGACCACCTACCTAGCAAGTGCAAAGCCTCTAGTACATGAGAGATAGTAGTATGTTTGAAGTCTGGAATCAGTTCACTGTGGCTAGAGTGTAGGATGAGGGAGCAATTGCTAAGAAATGAGAATAAGATGTCAGATGGTTTTGCTAATTTCTTATTAATATTTATTTGCTAATACATTCTAATTTTATCACAATCTAGGAAGCTACTGAATAGATTTAAGCAGATGATTGAAGTGATCATATTTCTCTTAAAAGGTGGCTCAAACCATTCTACATTGAGAGACACCTTGCTCGGCATAGGCACAGGAGTGTGGGAGGGTGGAGAGGTGCCTTGGTCCTGCCTCAACGAGATGATAGGACAGACCTAGTAGACTTCCTAAGGGAGGACTTATCCTCTCCAAGGAGCAGATAGGAGGTGGAAGAAGGTAGGGGGAGCAGCAGGAGAGGGAGAGGGAACTGAGATTGGAGTGTAAAAATCAAATTAATAGAAAAAAGAAAAAAAATGCAGTGGTGGCACATGCATTTAATCCCAGCACTCAGGAGGCAGAGGCAGGTGGGTCTCTGTGAATTCCAGGCCAGCCTGGTCTATGGAGCCAGTGCCAGGAAAGGCTCCAAAGCTACAGAGAAACCCTGTCTCAAAAAACCAAAAGGAGAGAAAGAAAAAAAAAAAAAAAAAAAAAAAAGTGGCTCAGAGAATGATCTACAGCCATGGTTCTCAACCTGAGGATCACGACCCTTTGGGGAAGCAAATGACCCTTTCACAGGGGTCCTCTAAAACCATCAAAAAACAGATATTTACATTACAATTCAAAACAGCAGCAAAATTACAGTTATGAAGTAGCAACGAAATGAAATAATCTTATGGCTGGGGGTCATCACAACATGAGGAACTGTATTAAAGGGTTACAACATTAGGAAGGGTAAGGACCACTGGTAGAGTAACTTCAGGACCACTGGTAGAGTAACTACAGATCTGGAAGCTGGGAGAATGAATGTAGCTATAGTAGTCTGGGTCAGTGATACACCCACGGTGCAACCAGATTTTGTATCAGATTGGCAGTGGCATGAAAGCATATATCACATAATTTGCATGGGGTTTATATCCAGACACTGGGGATTTTTTCATGGTCGTTTGATGTGATTGGTTATTTGATGTGGCTCATAGTTCTATAGTATACTCTTAGCTGAGTGGACCTTCAAAGTCCCTCACAAAGCTCACCACTAGTCTGTTATTTCTTTTCCTGATTCCTCACTTGGCTGTTTGAAGCTCTGCCTCTCTCATTAGGTCCCTATCCTAACTTATTCCTCACTATCTACTAGTGATGCCAGCTGCTCTCTTATATAGAAAATAAAGCCAAAGGATGCAAGGACTGAGAGCTTTCTGTTCTACCCTCAGCCCACTTTATTAATATACTTAGCATTCCTCTACTTCCTGTCTCCAGATCCTATTCTTTTTGTGTTCTCTATCCAGCATCATTTGGTTCTCAGTTTTCAACCTCTTCCTCTCTAAGGTACTTCCCTTTAGCCTGTAAATCAGTCCAAGACTCACTTCTCAATTCAACCCTCATCTTCTAGGATACTAACTGAACTTTTCTTTCCCTTCACAGTCATCATCCTGGAAAGAACAGTTGTATCCTCAGCCTGTATACATATGTCAGAGATGCAATTTACTTACTAGAATAGTTATATCCTCAGCCCTGTATATGTGTCAGAGCTGCTATTTATTTACTAGAATAGTTAGTTTTATCCTCAGCCTGTATATATGTCATAGCTGCAAGTTATTTATAGACATTCGAGTGTTATGTCAGGAAAGCCTTCTTATTCTCACACACAAGGTTATACAACCATTTCCACACATGCTATACAATTCAAACTGCTCCCAACACATGGCCAGTAATTTGTTAACCAGCAGTTAAAGGTACCCAATCCAGCCTTCGGTCCTTATGATCTGCATTACATTGCTGTGTGAGTGCATCAACACCAAGTTGTTCTTTTTTGTTGTTGTTTTTTTTTGTTGTTGTTGTTGTTTTTTGTTTTGTTTTGTTTCCACTGCATTTGTGCATTTAACTTGAGACCTCTTCATCAACATTTATAGTTTGAGTTTTTGTTGTTTTGAGACAGAGTCCTCATTGTGTAGCTCTAGCTGGCCTGGAACTCACTTTGTAGACCAGGCTGGTCTCAAACTCAAGAGATCCACCTGCCTCTCTGCCTTCCCAGTGCCAGGATTAAAGATGTGTACGACCAGTAGTTAGTTTTGACTTTTACAAATAAAGTTGTGATGAACATTCATTCATCCATATTTATACAACTTGTATAGACACTGGATTTCATTTCTTTTGGGTTAATATTTAGGAGTGTATTGGCAATGTTATATTTAAGCTTTTAAGAAACTGGCAAACTGTTTTCAAAGGTAATTACAATTTTACAAACACACACACACACTACCTCCTCCAGTGAAGTATTAGTTTGATCTGCTCCACATCCTTGTAAGTATCTGCTAATGTCTACAGTTTTCCTCTTTAATTACTGCTACTTTAATAGGTATGTAGTACTGTCTCAGTTTTTTTTTTTTTTTTTTTCCTTCTCCCTGATGTCTGAAGATGTTGAATGCCCTTTCAAGTGCTTCTCAGCCATATTTCTATTATTACTATTATGGGGGTGGGGGGCACGCGCAAAGCAATTCTATTCAAGCAAGCCTTTGCCCACTTTTAAGGTTGGTTTGTTTGTTTCGTTAACATCGTTTTCCCTTTGGGGAATGATGGGATCTAGCTGATGGCTTTGCACATGCTAGACAGTCTGATACTGAGCTACACTCCCAGCTCAGTCCTAGGTTTTAGTGCTCTTTATGATTCTAGTTATAAGTGATCTTCAGATATGTAGTGTATAAACATTTTCTTCTACACTGTAATTTTAGAAATTTCTGTGCCTCACCTGTGGCCTATGGGCCACAGATGTCAAATCAGCAATGAATATAGCCCAACACAAAATCATAAACATCATTAACACTGAAAGTTTTTTCTTAAAATTTGTATGTGAGAGGGCATATATGTGTGTACTATGTACACTCAGATGCCCACTGAAGCCAGAAGAGAGTGTCAAGACTTCCTGGAACTGGAGTTGCAGGTGGTTGTAAGGCATCTGATTTGGGTGCTGGGACATTCCTTACGGAGGAGTAACAAGTACTCTTAAAAGATTCTCTAAACTTTGTCGTGTTGCAAGGTAAAAAGGTTGAATGTGTCTATATCCTTTCATTATCACATTTCACGGATGTATCATCCCCTTCATCAAGCCTAATAAAAAGAAAATAAGTCACCATGTAACTGCCAAGATATTACGCATAACACAGGCTGGAAAAATGTCCTCTTAGATTTGCCCAAACTGAAGCCCTGGGTATATCATTCATGTTTTTCCACAAGAAGTATCCTGTGCGTATCTCCATATTTATTCTTTTGTGTGTCGTGTATATACTAAATACTCTTATCACTCAGCTACAACCCCAGCCCAGGATGTAAACTTTAACTGCAATTTATTTACAAATATTCAAGTACTTGTGTTTCTTCCAGATAGGGACAGTGCCAGGAAAGCCTCTCTGGCCTCATCCACAAGACTAGTTACCACAATCACTCATTTTTCTCCATAAAACCAGGATGAGATGTGCTAATAAATAATAATACAAACAGCTAACATCTTGATTTTACTAAGAATAAAACACAGTAGCATTTTATGATCATTATTATACTGAATTTTCACAAAAGTCCAAGATAAATACCATCAGTCTTTATAGATGAGGAAGCAGGAAATACAATGCAGCTAAGCAGCAGAATGTCAGTCCGTACAGACTCAAGAACTTAAAAGTAACTTGTCTCATGTCTGCCTCCCCTGCACAACATTATAGTAATTTTATTCCTAGTTTCCTCTCAATGTTCAAGACCTAGTACACAGATCTTCACATTTGTCTCCTAACCTAGAGATGACACCAAGTCCAAACAAGTCCTTCCATTAAATCTACCTGTCACTCCTACACCACTCTGAATAGCTTTCCTCTACCATTTTGTAGCCATCTTTCTTGGCTCCCAATAATCTACACATCCGATAAGCTTTCTGTTTTTATCCAAATTATCAATAAAAATGTTACAAATTCCTATAGTTGGGTTTGAAATTTTGCTTTTGACATCTGAAATTTGGACGTTCACAAAACCATTTAACTAAAGCATAGCTATTTAAAGGGTTAAAATCAAAGACCTATTATGTTAGTAAGGATTTTCATAAAATGTTACTTTACCCAAACTTTTCTCTGGCTTGCAGTTTTTTTCAACAAGTAAACACCCTTTTCCCATTTCATTCACATATTTTCTCAGGGTTCTCATTTGATCCTAATTCCTTTCTGCTAATCCTCATTTGTTACAAAAATCCCAAGAATGAAAAATGAGATGTTCCATACTACTAAGTGAATAATATGAAGACAAAGGGGGTAAAACTTCCAAAAGTGTGACTCTATAAACATCGTCTTTTGAGATCTTTAATTATAAGAGACAAACAGACGCAACATAAAATAACTTTTAGATTATAATATTATTGTCTCTTTAGGATGTCATTTCAGCACACACTTTTTAAGGAACAAATGTCAGCAAAGACTGACAATGCCAGTTTGTACCCTGTTCCTTGTGCTTTTGTCTTCTATCACTGTCTTAGATAAAAGTTTAAAATATTCTGCAGCACCTTCATTATTTTCCTTAGCATGTACGCGCACATGCACACATTCTCATCCCTCCCCTACCCCTCACACACAACACACACCACAGAAGAAAATTCTGGGTTTGGGGCCATCAAAAGAGCTCCACTGGTGAAGTAGCTTGGCTCCAAGCCTGATGGCCTGAGTTTAATCCCTGGACCCACATGGAAGAAGGAAACTGAAAAACAAGTCCTGCAAGTTGTCCTTTGACCTCCATATATACACCACTGCATAAGCTTGTCTCCCAACACAAATGCAATAAAGAATAAAATAAGGTTGGGAGGCAGAGGCAGGTGGATCTCTGTGAGTTTGAGGCCAGCCTGGTCTACAGAGCAAGTTCCAGGACTGGCTCCAAAACTACACAGAGAAACTCTGTCTAGAAAAGCCATAAATAAATGAATAAATAAATAAGTAAATGTGTGTTTTTTTCTGGAGGCAGAAGTAGGCAGATCTCTGTGGGTTCCAGGCCAGCCAGGTCTATATAGTGAGACTGTATCAATCAATCAAGGCAGGGAGATGAGGATAGCTCATTTGGGTAAGGGAGCTGCTGCCAAACTTTATGACCTAAGTTGGACCCCAGGAACCCACATAGAAGAGGGAGAAAACAGACTCCTATAAATTGTCCTCTGACATCCACATGCATACCGTGTTACCCATACAACCACACAAAATAAATGTAATTTTTGAAATCAATTAATCCACGGATTATTTAATTCTCAGTTTTCCTAAAATAAAATTTCTCCCAAACTCAAATTCAGGTTTTTTACTTTTTTTTTTTTTTTTTTTTTTTTTTTTTTGAGATACCATCTCACTCCAGGCTAGCCCAGAACTCACTATTATAGCCCTAGCTTGCCTAAAACTCTCAAGTGATTGCCCTGTCTCAGGCCCCTCCTCCACCACCATATAGTCTTTATGGCCTAATCATTTATTTGTTTGGTAGCAAGTGCCTTTACCTGCTAAACCATTTCATCTGTCCTGGATTTTTATGTTTGACTAGACTCAGGTTGGAAGCAGATGATGGCAGTAAAGACTGCCTATGTCTGTTTGCACTGTTCCTTGACTTTTCTTTGGTTTCCATTAATGCTTTGGCTAAAGTCTCAGGTATTTTGCAGCCTCTTCATTATTGTTTCTAGTATGCTGCTTCTTCCAACATAAACACCATGTTTGTAGTACAGGACACAGATTAACAAGAGGCTGAGTGTTGGGTGCTTTGGTTCTGAGTTGAGCATCTTATCTGTTTAAAGGAATTTGAACAATAGATTATTAAACATGTTGTTTAGAGGGACTGAAAGTTGCAGGTCCTGTAAGCTCTTTCACTGTCTCAGTTCAGGTTGCCATTCCTATAAGGAAACACCAAAAACAACTTGGGAAGGAAAGGATTTATTCCATATATCAATACATCATCAAAAGCAGTAAGAGCAGGAACTCAAGCAGGGCAGGAACCTAGAGACAGGGGCTGATGCAAATGCCATGGAGGGGTGCTGCTTACTGGCTCACTCAGCCTACTTTCTCATAGAGCCCAGGACCAGCCCAAGGATGGCACCATCCACAACGGTCCTCCCCCATCAATCACTAAGTAAGAAAATGCCCTACAATTAGTTCTTATGCAGGCATTTTCTCAACTGAGGTTCCCTCCTTTCAGATAACTCTAGCTTAGTTCAAGTTGACATAAGACTTGCCAGCACAGTCATAAATGAAGAAGTATTGTAGTTATCTATAAATCCAGGAATCCTCTCTCCTTTTTAAGTAACAGTCAAGTTGAAATCACTCAGATTGGCATCTACTATAAGACATCAAACAAATTTGTGTGCTCTCTCTCCAGTTCTCCTTAGTCTATACCAGGAGTACCTCTTACAAGTCATATATCAAGACTCCTTGCAACACGGGAAAGCTGTTGTTTCCATCACTGATTTCAGACCACACAGTCCCTCCATTCTCACCCCAAGCAGCAACAGCAACCTCGGTGGCCAACTGCCTTACATAAAGTATTAAGTTTGTGTTCATGGTTCATTCGATGAGTTTCTGGCAGCCAGTGGAAAGGAAGGAGAGATGAAGTTTTACCTCCATGAGCTGACTGCCCAAGAGGCTCAAAGGGGGAAAGTTCAAGTTTAATTTTTTAAAAAAGTTCTATATGGTAAAAAAATACGCAAATACTATGCAGTGGTGGATACCACAAAACTTAGCTAGAGAAGAAAAATCATAGGTATGCCTCAAAGGAGTATTTTTGTCCCCTTATTTCTTTTGAAATAAGGTCTCACTATGTAGCCCAGGCTAACCTCAAGCTCATGGTCCTCAGGCCTCAGCTCTAAAGTGCTGGATTTGCAGGAGTGGGCTGTCACACCTGGCTCTCAAAAGACACACATTTAGCCCAGCTCAGCCTTTCCTCTAGTTTGTGGAACTTAAATGAGCAGAGTTCTTATGCTATGAAGTACTTAGATCCCTTAATTTTTTCTAAGTTTTCATAATTTAAAAACTTATTACTGTGACATAAATGTATTCATATGCATGTGTGGTAGTCGGAGAACAACTTCTGGGTGGCAGCTCTCTTTCCACTGTTGAGTTCCAGTGATCAAACTCACATTGCCAGGCTAGTGTGACAAGCGCATTTACCCACCACACAGCTTCCATGTAAACCCAGAATCATTTCTTCCCTCAAAGATTCATTAAAATGCTGACACAGAATAAAGCAAATGCATTTCAATTCTTTATTACCTTTGTTAATTGGAAAAAGAACAAAAAAAATATTAAGTCCCACACAATCTATTTATATTTTCCTCTAATCCACTTGAAATAAAGTAAACATTATCTTCATAATTTATATCAAGCCCTCAAATAAGCAAAATTCAACAATAGAGTTTAGGTTATTTGGCAGGATACTAACAGAACTGTTCTACAACTGGATGTCATGCTGTTAACTGTATGAGTTCACTGACTTCTGTAAATAAGTTATACCTCAGTCAAAGTGCTTTTGAAATAAAGCCTCCAGAGAATGAGAAACAAGCCACACACTGAGGGGATGTATTTGCAAATCATGTATCTGATAAGGACTAGCCTCTAAAGATGCCTAAGGAACAAGCAGGGCAATCACACCCATGTCAGTCTAAGGTGCTCAACAGCACTAAGCCAGCACTTACTCCAAAGTCATATGATAGAAGTGAGGAAATGAGAAAAAGTCAGGATTAAACTCCTTTTCTGTGCTAGCATCAGAGTGCTCTGGCGTGTTTGTGATGTTAGATGTGACTCAAAAGATTCAGCACAGCATTGAAGGTGCTATTCTCCCTAACAATCCAGTAAATTTCTTTATGTAGATCATAGAAAACAAATAAGTAAGGGAAGAGACTTTCTTTTCACAAAATGAAGGCTTCCCCCCCCCAAAAAAAATACAGTTGGTTTATCTATGGTACTTTTAGAATAGGACTCTTACTTTAAAGAGACAAAAAAACCAAACAAAGAGAAACAAAACCACTACCATATAGAGACTGTATAAACACTATTAAAAGTGTCCTCTCAAAGAAATCCTACCATTCCATGAGGAAGTAGGGACCCTGAAATATGACAGCACACTTTTGAGAACCACCATACCATACTGACTGTATTAGAAACTTTCAACTAAATAACAGACAATAAGCATCCCACACTGAGGAAGTGAATAAGGTCTGAGCCATTGTCACAGGTCCCTTTCAGGGGATCCATGGGGCAGATAATGTGCTATGGTGGTCATAAGTGTTTAGTTTTCAATAGCATTGAAAGAAGAAAAGGGCAAGAATTAGCTTTTATGTGTCATCAAAAATGACCATCTACATTAAAAGAAAAAGAAAATGGAAGTTATAAAAACTAGATCCTCAGTCTGGAGGTGGTGGCACACACCTTTAATCTGAGCACTCGGGAGGCTGAGAGAGGCAGATCTCTGTGAGTTTGAGGTCAGCCTGGTCTACAGAGCTAGTTCCAGGACAGGCTCCAAAGCTACACAGAGAAACCCTGTCTTGGGGCAAAAAAGAAAAAGACAAAAACTAGATTCTCGGATTTTTGTTTTGGGGTGTGTGTGTGTGTGTGTGTGTGTGTGTGTGTGTGTGTGTGTGTCTGTGTGTCTGTGTGTTCTCTAAATCAAAGGCATCTTGCTCTGTAGCACAGGCAGGCCTTAAACTTGGAGCGGTCTCACTTCAGTCTCCTCTGCACTGGGATTACAGACAAGAGCCCCCACACCCCACCTAAAACCTAGTTATTTAAAGCTTACCCACCTACAGAGACAGCTGACATATTACAACTAGCTAACCCAGTTAAACAGTCTGGTGTCCCTATTTTGTATTTCCTGCTGAGGGACTTAAGGCGATTTATCTGTAGATACTGGCACCAACTGCATCAAGTAAACCAGTAACTGTGACCTGTAAGAGTCATTTTGATTTCAACTCCAACCACCTTCTTGGCATTTATGTAACTCTGTATTAATAGTATAACTATGCTGACAACAGAAAACCCCTTTCATGACTAAACCAAAAGATTTCATGGTTCAAGTCTCGCTGTCAGCTCATTTCTGGTAAAGCTAGGCTATCATACGGCCCAGAGCTGACACAGCAGCTGCCCTTTCCTACACACAGTTGTAGTTTAACCTACAGAATGACAACTTGAGTCATTACTAATCATTAACTAATGTTTTAATCTGGAAAAGTTATTTCTTAGGGCTTTGTACTATACATAGAAATAATCATTATCCTTTGGGAAACAATGGTTCATTTACTGAAAATGAATTAAACAAAGGAATTATTTGGTATGGAAAAATACAGAGCAGTGAGTTGAGTGACACAAATCACATCAGCAGCAGCTCATGTGACTATGTTGGTGTAATGTAAAATTGAAAAACATGGTAAGTTAACATTTAGATTTGACCACACAATAGTCTAGATCATGTCCTCTATCCCAATCTTAGGATCCATATTTTGAAAAAGCTCTCTTACTTCTACAATAAAGAACTCCCTTGCAGAAGACATCCTGCTCTGGAGCTTAGCTTTAACCAGCACGTTTCCACTCCACATGTGATCTGCGTTGAAGTTCATGGTAAGTGTAGGAACACAGCATTCTAAGAGTCACAAGCTTTAAAACTCCAAGACTCTTCTCTAGTGGGAAAACTTTTCAAACTTACTATGTAACAGTGTCTTGATGCAGTAACTAGAAATTTAACATTTTAAGTGTAAATTAAATCAAAACTCAATCTTAGCCATTCTTGCAGACAACAGCCTCAAAGCAGATAAATCAAAAGTTATAAGTGATGATCTAGACAGATAACTGAGTAACTCTTAAATTTTCTGGGCCTTAACAGTTTTTTTTTTTTTTTTTTTTAAATAAAGAGAGGATGGAGAGATGGCTCAATGATTGAGAGCACTGACTGCTCTTCCAGAAGACCCAGGTTCATTTTCTAGCACCCACATGATGGCTCACAACCACCTGTAACTCTGGTTCTAAGGGATCCAACACCTTCTGGCTTCCTTAGGCATCAGGGACACACATGGCATGCAAGCAAAGATTCATACACATAAATGGATCTTTAAAAAAATAAAGAGGTATGGGCATGATACAGCCAATAGATACACACAATGTTACCTTTAACAGGAAGACTGAGCTGTTCTCAACTGCTAGCTGTCTCTCCAGGCCAGTGGGTCTCAGCCTTCCTAATGCTGTGACCCTGTAACAGTTCCTCATGTTGTGGTGACCCCCAAACATAAAATTATTTTTGTTACTACTTCATAACTGTAATTTTGCTACTGTTATGAATTTTAATGTAAATATCTGTGTTTCTGACTATCTTAGCCAACCCCTGTGAAAGGGCCATTGGACCTCCAAGGGGTTTGACCTACAAGTTGAGAATCACTGCTCTAGCCCCTGCTACAGTCCTTTACCTGGAAGTTTTATTACTTGTGACACCAAACCAAAACTTAAGTCACTGGTATACACAAAATCAAAGTGTGTTTTAAATATTAGGGGTTTCTCCCTAGATATCTTCTTCAGGTTTCATGTATAATTGCTTTGGTCCTAATATGCTTTTATATGAAAACCATATTTTCAAAGGACATTAGCTGGAGAACAAAGGCTTTGGCTGGCCTTTGGCCAGCTATGTAGCGTCTCTGAGTTTCCAGACAACCACTTTTGTAAAGAAGCAAACTTTAAAAAAAAAAAAAAGAAGAAGAAGAAGCAGGCTAGATGTATTGTAAAGCATCATAATTCTACAAATCATTCCTTCCAGGCGGAACTCAGTGCTGATCTTGGAGCTGCCTAGTATAAACACATTCCTTTTTTTTTTTTTTTTTTTTTTTTTTTTTGTCATTTTTAACAGCCTACAATAAAAATTATTACTTTGATAATGAGAATTAAACAGGCAAAATCTCCCTTTTATTCGATAAAGAAAATTTGTGTCTGGAAAGCAGCATTCTAAAATCGGAATGACTTTTAAAAAAAAAATAAAAAACAATGGAAAAAGAAATTTCTAGTGGGGTCACACACATACCTGTCAACATGAAAGAGTGATGAATTAGTAAGCTTTCCATAGTTAGTAAGTTTGGAGGAAAATGATTTCTTTACTTTTTCTAAAGTTGATAGTAAATGACAACTAACATTTACACAGTACCAAGCACAGGTCTAAGCTTTTACATACATATTCACTTACTCCTCAACAACCACTGTCACTACATACATGATTTAATGAAGACCACGGAGCACAGAAAGAAAATAATGTGCCTACATTCAATGAGGGACAGAGCCAGTTAAGCAGAGGACAGACTTCTAAACCATATTGCCACTGTCCCTCTGTATTTAAATGCTGTTCTTCACTTACTCTCGACTTCTGCTCAACAAGCTCTTCTACTTTTCTTAAACTCAGGAAAAAGAGTATGTAGGGAGCCTATCTGAACTTTCCCTTAATCTTAAACTATGATTCATTTCCAAGTCACTGCTTCAAAGCAGAAAGTATAATTTAGTTTCCATACATGCTAGTAAATGAACAAAACTGTAACATTTTGTGGTTGTGAGCTACAGGATAAACCTGTAGCTCAAAGGCAGAGCACTTACTTGTCAAGCACATGTGTAACCCTAGATCAATCACCAGCAGTGTTAAGAAGTACGCGCGTGTGTGTGTGTGTGCGCGCACACACACACACCTAAAATATGAAAGCAACTGAATGTCATTCTTTAATAACTTTAACACTGGAATACTTTCATAAAGAAAGGTGCCTTACTGATTGATATCTCCCCTCATGATTTCTTAGAAAAAGTCCCTAAAACCAACTGCTATACTTCTTTTTTATACATTTTTATTTTATTGAAATATTTTAATCACATCATCACTAATTTTTTTAAAAGCCACATCAATTTTTACTTCCAATTGTGGCTATAGTACACATTCAACTAAGTTCACAATTCCAATCACTATAATGTAAAGATCCTGGTAAAATAAATACAAATGTCAACCAATTAAGCATAGTTAAATCTCACCAATCCAAAAACACCTATAGCTGCACAATACCCACATGCTTACTAATTGTTTAGCTTCTGGATTACTTTTAATGTACTCAAATTTTCCCCACACTTGTATTACTAAGTGCCCAGTCTTGTGGAAATAAAAATAATTTGAGAAGAGAAGAAGGCGAAGAAAGGGTGGGACTAAAGCCTTTGCAGCAGCTCACCGTTAACTTCAGGCTTCCGAGAAGCACTGGCTAACTCTGGTGCTTCTGTACAGGTGAAATGATACAGTGAAATGAAGTCACCTGCTTTATTGCAATCCTGTAGCACTCAGCTATGGTACATTAAGAAAATTAGCATGTAAGAAGAAAAAAAAAATCACCTGCTTATGTAAATTGAGGGTGAATTTTAGCCATGCAGACATAAAGGGGGAAAAGCTGCAATCTAGGTCAAATGACCAATTTTATCTATTTGTCCAAATGCCTCACTTCACCTTTCCTTGTAGCTCAAAGCAAGAATTTAAGGTCAAGGAATAGCTAAGCAAAAGTTTGTGTTGTTTATCCTCAGTACAGAGTTAGCTGTCTGACAGCACTGAGTTCTGTATTGTTTGAGTTGAAGACAAAACTGAGACCCTCACCTAGAAAATGAACCCCAATATTAAGAAAAGAATCAACTGAGATATCTGCTCTAATTGATGGAAAGCAAACATGATAAGAACTAGGTACCAATTTTACCTTCTGTTACTTTAGAAAGCTTCAGAACAAAGGAAAATGCCTCCAAGTACTTCATGACAGACAATTCCTCTACAAAGAATATGATTCTAGTTTATCTAAGTCTGACATAAATTAGATGAATGTGTTACCTTAATCACTAATGACTGACTGCCCTTCCCAAATTCATGGTTGGTAGTCAGCCCTTCCACTTACTCTGACTGCCAGGAAGGTGTGGGCCAGATTGCTCCAATTTTATGTGGTGCTAGAGACAGAACCCAGGCTTTGTGCTTGGTAGACAAGTGCTCTACAAACTGAACTGTCTCCCCAGGGTTTATTCTTCCTTTTTAAAAAGTTATCTGTAACATCCTATGCCCATTAACAAGGACTGGTACAAATGTGTATAAATCCAGGAGGTGCCAAAGACTAGAACTATACTGGTCAATGAGGCACACAGACCATGTGGCTATGAAAAACCTATTCTAAAAGTGCCTATAGTCCAAACTAAGATGTGCTCTAAGCAACTGAAATTTTGTAATCTTAGCATGAAAAATGTAAAACATATCACTAATAATTTTTTTTCTTTTTTTAAAGAATTTTAATAGAAATGGCAGTATGTTCAATATAATGAGTTAAATAAAACATATTATTAAAAACAACGCCATCTATTTCTTTTGCCTTTTTCCCCACTGTGTCTACAGGTCATGAAACCACACTCACAGCTTTCACTATTTTCCTTCTGGGCAGTACTATGTTTTCTGGGTGCATTCATAAAAGTCTCTTCCCTTGCAAAATCACTGTAGAAAATAACAGTCTCTCCCTGCAGCAACTTTAAAGCTGGACCAAGGGTCTTTTTCTGGGAAGTCCATCTGCAAATTAGTAAGTCCCTTACCAATTTCAGAACTTAACTTACAAAGTAATATAAACACACACTACTGCCCCAGTCATCTTACTTGAGTGTGTGTGCGTGCACACACACACACACACACACACACACACACAGAGAGAGAGAGAGAGAGAGAGAGAGAGAGAGAGAGAGAGGACAAGCACAAAAATAATTTTTTAAAAAATGTCCTCTAATCATTCCCCTTGTAAATTTTTGTTGCTACTGTTTTTCAAGAAAGGGTTTCTCTGTGTAGATTTGGAGCCTGTCCTGGCCTCAAACTCACAGAGATCCGCCTGCCTCTGCCTTCCAAAGCACTGAGATTAAAGGTGTGTGCTGCCACCACCCGGCTCCCTTGTGAAATTTTAATACTATAGGTACCTTGTGTGTGTATGGTACTTTTTTCGTGACAAATGAAGATTCTTGCCCTCTCACCCCTGCCACATCAATAACTTCTACTTCAGCATACTTCCCAACCTCTTCTTGCTCTAGTTCCAGCTTGCATCTCCTGCCACACCATGTGCAACCAACTGGTTTCTTGCATCTGGGCCCATCCTACTATCATAAAAACACAATATAAATTTATACAAAGAAACTGCCCATTTGCCAATAATCAGGTTTTCTTCCATGAATAGTTTACCTATTCTAGGAAACAGCATAGTTTTCACAAGAATCCCTTCTCTATGCTCTCAATAATATCCAGGGACCACCTAGGTTGCTGCATTTATGGCACTGAATTATAACTATCCATTTACAACTCTCTCTCCCACAGGAAGATTAAATCTTTAATTCTAATCACCTAGCACTGAGACTAGCAAACAGTTAACATATACGCAATACACCTGTATTATCAGAAGTAAATATACTGCATTGTTAAAGTTATTGTTGCAGTTTTGTTTTGTTAAATTTTTGTTTTCTTATTTAGATAAGGTCTTATTCTGAGTCCAGGGTAGCCTGGAACTCATTATATGGTTCAGACTGGCCTTGACCTTATAGCATTGCTCCTGCCTCAACCTTCTGAGTGCTGGGATTACAGAAAAGAGGCTGAGACATCATGCTCATCTAACAAACTAGTTTCAGGTTTTTACTACGGTTTTGTGAACTGAGAGTTAAGAACATCATCATCATCATCATCATTATTTGGGGGGGGGGGTTCGAGACAGGGTTTCTTTGTGGCTTTGGAGGCTGTCCTGGAACTAGCTCTTGTAGCTCTTGAGGCTGGTCTCAAACTCACAGAGATGTGCCTGCCTCTGCTTCCCTGAGTGCTGAGACTAAAGGCATGTGCCACCATTGCCCAGCAAAGAACATTATTTTTCAAATTACATAGTTACTACTAACTCTTTCAAGACAAGATCATGACCCTTAGAAGACAAGATAATTCCCTGTAACTCACGACAATATACCACAAATAGAAATGACAGAGCAATTTGAAAAAGGCTTCTGAAATCAGCCACAGAACTAACTAAATATTCCTACTTACTGGCTCTTAGTAGTGCCAGTCCATAGCAAGCTAACAACAAAAATATATGGACTAGTGAGTCCCAAGTACCAAAAACTTTCACTGTCTGATTGTAGATTTAGCCAAACTAATTCAAACTACAGATGTGAACCTAAGTGTAAGAACACATCACTATCCATGTCAGACATCCCTGTACACACTACTCCCACTCACACCATTACAATGAACTGTTAAAAGTTCACTCTTGGCATAGCTGTTCCTTAGAAGTCATCTTTCTATATAGCTTTAGGGTGCTAGAATTTTTGCTAATATTTCTTGGCTAGGCACCTGTGAACTACCGATTTAATCTATCATGGATTGTCACATGCTCACTGAGTATATTGTAACTGATGCCTCAGGCATTCTCTAATGTTACCCCCAAGCAACAACATCAAAGTGACAACCTATTTTGGTTAGGAAATCATTGTTGATGTGCATTAGATGGCCCAGCTAACAAATAATTCACTGTAGTATGGATGCACAGGGAATCGTAACTAAAACCCAAACATAACCTACCAAGCAGCTTTATTCCATTTACTGATTAAATGACAAATGGAAGCAATTACTTTGGCCTTGACATTTCCATCAAATAAAGTAAATCAGCATATTAAGGCAATATAGAATATATGCAGTTGATCCTTGAACTTACATGAATAAATATGAATTTTTTGGGTTTTTGTTTGTTTTTAAAGACAGGGTTTCTCTGCAGCCTTGGCTATCCTGGAACTCAACTCTGTAAACCAAGCTGGTCTCAAACACACAGAGATCCACCTGCCTTTGCCTCCTGAGTGCTGAGAATAAAGGTGTATAACACCATTGGGCTATAAACTTGATTTAAAAAAAAAAAAAAGTTTTAAAACAATAAAACAGCCACTCCATTATACTACAGAACTCAATAAAAACGTGTATAAGTCCAAGTCATTAAAAAAAAAAAACATTGCAAAATGCTAGTAGAGGTGGTTTTACATCAAAGAATAACTTTGATCTTCAGATGTCATACTTTGCAGGGAAAAAAAACAAAACAAAAATCTATATTCACACATACATACAATTAATGCTTTTGGCAAATATTTTCCTCTGGCATAGCAAACAGAAAGGGGAACTGGGGAACTGTATCAGTCTCCAAACTAACAAGTCATTTAATTTAGAGATACTGTTGTTTTTTAAATGTACTTTTGTTTTCAAATTTTAAAACAAAACAAACAAACAAACAAAAAACCTGTCTTTTTGCCAGGTGATGATGGTAGTGCATGCCTTTAATCCCAGCAATCAGAAGGTATAGGCAGGCAGATCTTTGTTACAGGCCAGTCAGCAACACAGAGAAATCCAGTCTCAAAAACAAAACAAAACAAAACAAAAAAAGTATTTTTTTCTAAGTTGATATTTCAGTAGTATATCATGAAATTAATCTCCAAGAATAAAACAAGTTTACTCTTTGTTATACTGTGGGTTTTTTTTTTAACATAATCTTCACAGAGTTGAAATCTGAAATCACTTTGAATGTTATAGACTACAGCCTCTCAATCACCAAGAAACAGATACAGTAATATTAGACTGTGTAACTTTTACCCTCTAACTCTTCTTTATGGTGAAAAACCTGTAGTTTCTAAAGATAAGTTTATTTGTAGTTGAAATTAACAATATAGATTTTCACACTGCTATTTTCACACAGATGCTTTGTTATGTCTAGAAGAGCAACCATTTCCTTTTTATGGTGCAGGCCCTACTTCTTCAAAGCTCTTTGCACAAAGCAGATCTCCCCACCACACCCCCCCCCCCGCCCCAGAACCCAGCAGTGCCTGTTAATCTTGACTCATAGAAGAGAAACTTCTCTACACTACAGACTAGCAAAACACTTTTAGTCTACTACTCTTTCTAAAGTAACTAAATCCAGGACTTTTCCCAATTATCCCAAAAGCATTCCCCATTTTTTTCCAACATCTAATTGCTTACTTACAGAGTAAGAAGACCACAGAAAACACACCTCTAATTCTCACAAGACGAACAAGTTAGAAATCTCTGCCATGCATGAAAAGTTTACGCTGAATAATTTTTCATTTAATCACACACACTTCCCCAACCTCACAGGAAATTTACTTTTCATCTAAACACAAGTGAATTTCTGCTAAAGCAACTTAAGACAGTGATTAACACCCCTCACTTATTACTTCCCAGTATATAAATCCACAATACTTTCTACAAGCACAGATGATGACTAGAACGCTTGCTAAACTATACCCATTATTAGCTCTGTTTTGTTGTTGTTTAACTGAGAGAGCACAAGAGTATTTTCTCCTTGACTCTGAATTCAATCTTCTTTATTTCTTTGGCATAAATGCAACTGAGGGGAACGTTCTATGGTAGTTAAAGTTACGCCTCCTAAAATAATTTGACATCATATGGTAAATCTGATAACCAGAAAGCTCTTCCTGCACATTAACAAAAGCATTTTGTCCTTTTTTTTAAAACCAGCAATAGCTACAACAGCATCCACAGAGGACTTACTGTATACCAGACATATTGGTTTAAAAAGATCACCTCATTCAACCGTAGTATCCATAGGACAAAAGCACTATGATCCCCATTTCACAGATCAGAGACTAGAAGAACAAATTATCAAGATCACAAAGTTTAGTGATAAGTCATTGAGTGTCACCGCAGTAATGCTGAACTTTTGAAATGCAGATAAAAGTAACTTGCTAAAGATATTAAAATAAAAACATTCAAAGCTTCCCAACTTTATTTGAAGTATAAAGACAACAGACTGGATGAATCCAAGGATCTTTGATCTCTTAATTAATCAGACAAGCCAAAAGCTAAAACACTAATTTTATAAACAATAGGCTTTTCTTGGACTCACTTTTATCAGGGAAGCATGTAGCATTAATCCCATCTATATTTTATGTTGACAGTGTCAAAACTGCCTAGGCTTAGCAGCCCTCAAACTGCTCTCATGTGGTCAGCTTACTCCAATTCTTTAAACTGTACACTTCATAAGACCTTGAAGTACTTTGTCCCCAAAGTTGTGAAATTTTTAAAGCATGGTATTTTTCTCTAGCAAAGGTGAAACTACAAAGGGAAACATTCATATTATCGTCACAAAATGACAGAAATTGCCGTTTATGTTCTGTTTCTGTGTTATGAAAATGTCCCTGTGGGAACCCAGAAGTCCTGACCTTTGATAATGCAGGTCAAATTATATGTGATGTTTTAAAAACCAATGAGCAACATCTATCATTGGCAATGAATGCATCTCAAGCTACCCCTGATCACATTACCAGGTAAACTGGAACTCTTTCATTGAGATAAAACACGGCAGACAGTTGTTAATGAAACCTTAATTGAACTGTCAAAGCACCATGTTTACCAGCAAGCTAATGGGTAACTCAGTATTTTTATACAACTGTCCAAAACTGATATGCTATTCTCTAGTAAAGTTCATCAAAGATAAATCAAGTCAGGTACACTAAACTGTTCAGTAATAAATCTGAATGGCAAAATACTGCATCATTTCTATGAATATTTTCCTTGGCTGCATTGATGACTAGTATCCCTCAAAATTATATCCACCTTTTTGGCCATTAGCTAGTGGTGCATGTCCATAAAAAGAAATAGGAACAGATATAATTCCCCATCATAAGCTAAGCCAGAAAAAATTTGAAAAATGACTGTTTGAATCTAAGTGAATCTTATGATACTCAGAATAATTACATATAGAATACTGACTTAAAATGATGTATTACTAGGCTATTCTTTAAAAAAAAAAAGCAGAAGGATATTCTTATGTTCTCTTTAATTATTTTAGGAAATAATTGTTTCCAATGCAAAAAAAAAAAAAAAACTTTTACATTAAGAAAAATCCTGTTCTAGTAGGTTAAATGGTGAAAAACCTCACCAATACCTGGAATTTCAACACATACTGACAATTTATTCTGGTTTGGTTATCAAATCTCTAGTTTTAGCAATTTTAGGTCACACAGCAGTTAAATTTCAAATAAGCAATTCAGACAGCAAGTCATCAATATGTAAATATAAAGATAGAAAAGCATTTGCATACTAAAAACACACACCTGGTACTCTTCCCCTTTTTCAAACTAAATTGTATTTCACCTAAAACAGCTGATAAAGACATTCCTGCAAGAACTAGTAAAACCTGATTGTGAAATGAAGACGGATCAGGAAAAAAATTTTTGGATTAAAAAAAAAATCAGGAAAAAAACAAAAACCAACATTCAAGGACACAGCAAGATGGCAGCCACCAGCAAACCAAGGAGAGAAGCTCAGAAGGACCCAAACCCACTGTCAACTAGATATTGGATTTCAAGCCTCCAGTACTGAAAGAAATAAATGCCTATTGTTTACACCAAAACAAAGAAGTCAGTAGATCAATCAATCACTCAACCAACAAGGAAGTCAGTAAATGGAAAAAAAAAAAAAAAAAAAAAAAGCAGCAAGATGCCATACCACTGTCCTAGGTGCTAGAGGACATAAAACAAACAAAACTTCTAGACCAGTGGTTTTCAGCATGTGGGTCTGGACCCTTTGCAGGTGGAAGGACCCTTTTACAAGGGTCACCTAAGACCACTGGAAAACAGATGTTTACGATTTATAGCAGTAGCAAATTACAAATATAAAGTAGCAACAAAGCTAATTTTATGGTTGGGGGTCACCACAACATGAGGTACTATATTCAGGGTCACAGCATTAGGAAGGTTGAGAACCACTATTCTAGACTAAGCATAATCCAGCACCTCTCCAATGCCAGCACTCAGAGGCAGCAATATGACACCACACTTGAGGCCCAGCATGTATGTAGTTGAATTCTAGGCCAGTATTGAGACTTTGTCTCTAAAAGTTGCAAAAAAAAAAAAAAAAAAAATACTTTGGTATATAGTTTTTACAAAGGAATTTACAGTGTATTCAGTAAGGGAAGGCAAACACAAAACCACAGAAGATGGTGTCAGAGGTATGTGTCAAGTTCATGGTGCAAGGGACAGTCTACATATCTCTCCAATGGATTCCTGCCAAACACTTGTGGATTTTCAGATATGAGTGATTCCTAACACCAACTACCACAACACTTGCCAGATGAGATGCTAGAACACTCTCTTGTAATTTTTTTACTCTTGTCACAAACCTGAAGCTAAAACTTTTACAAGTCACATCATCCTTTGACAAAATGATAGTGAACAGCACTCTATATCCATAAATACTAAAAATGTCAGTTTTCACCATTGACACAACCACATCTAAAAAATCCAGATACTCCAAGTTTGTAAAATGACAAGAGTTAAAGCAAAGAACCAAATTTCTCCTGCTCTCCTCCCATCCCCAGAGTTTGGAAATCAAGAGTTAGGCAAGGAATGGAAGTTCACAGTGATGTCCCTGGGGAGGGTGCTATGGCAGAGAAAGAGGAAAGCAGGAGCAGGCAGGTCCCTGAACAGAGTGACTGAAAAGAAACCATGATGGCCTATACTCTTTCCCACTAGGAATCCCACAGTCCCTGGAGAAGCAAGAATGCAGCAATAACCTCCTTGCAGGCTAGCTGAGAAAAACTGGACTCTTGTTTTCTTCATTTAAAAAAAAAAAAAATAATAATCAGCTCACTTAGGTGCCAAAACTATAAATTCTGAAATATGAAAATAGCTATTATGCAAATACCTATCTTGAACTTTACCCTTAAAAACAAAGACAAAAAGGAATTATTTACAGGCTAGTTTCAAAGAGTTCTTTTTTGTAACGGGGACTTTGCTGGACACTAACACTCTATGGTTGCATGCACTGAAAATATGAAATCATCTCTCTACACTGAAATTCTTAATTCTTGGGAGGGGAAAAAATAATCCAACCCTCAGTTTATTCTGTTTCACCAATCTTCCTAAGAAGGGCAAATGCACAAAGATGTTGCATCTAACAAATCTTTAGACTTTTAAACTGTTCTGACCATTAGCAAAAGTAATAGCAGTTTCATTTGTTAAAGGCACTCTTCCTACCAAAACAACTGGCCAAGAGATAAAAGCACCCTAAGAGTCAGTGACACATTATAACAAATGTGGGCCACTGCATAGCTCCAGTCTACTAACCTCATTTGTACTACTCGTGTGTGATGCTATATTTAATGCATTCTTATCAGAAAGCTAAGCTTCATACTTCCCAACTTTAGTTTTACAGTTTAAAATAAACCACTCAAGCAATAATTTTTAACTGGTTCAACAATGAAACCTACCTTGCTTCCAAAAGCCAAGATCACAAATAAGGTATGAAAAGGTATAGTGGGCAAGAAAGTTGTTTACACTAAGTATATTCTGCAGGGGACTATCCTAAATAAATCAAGTTGGAGGTCAGTTGTTGACACCTGCTGTAATTGAGCAGCCAATCAAAACTACCACACACTGAGATGGCCAAGGTCTTTGTAGAAGTATTTAACACATCCACCTACTGATCTTACTCAGCAGCTCACTGGGGTTCTTAACAGGCCAGTTTAATAATAGTCTGCAAACTCAAGAGAAAGGGCTCTACTACCATCTGCCATGATGGCCTAGAGAGCCAACACATCAGACCTCATCACCAACCAGGGTGGTTCCTCAAGTTGAGTTGAGAAGCTTGCTCTACTTTGGTCAAGAGGAAGTAAACAATGAACCATGGACTGCCCAGTGAGAACCATATGGAGTTGTGTTTTTGATACTCACCAGACAACACCAAAGGCTCCATATCCAATAGGTCTATCCGGCTCAATGTCCAGCTGCTGTTGTGGATGATGAGAGTGCTGATGATGGTGTGCCTTAACTGTAGCAGCTGCAGCAGCCTGTACCTGAGCTGGGGCTGCTGCAGCTGGTCCAGGAGCTTGACCCGGTGCAGGTGATGGGAAATATGGCTGTTGCTGCCCAGGGTTTAACATGGCTGCGGCTGCAGCTGCCGCTGCGGCTGCCGCAGCTGCCGAAGACGTATGCTGTTGTACTGGGTGTACAGCAGCAGCCGACCCCGGATGAAGGTGGTGCTGAGGGTGGTGGTGGTGGTGAAGGTGAGGAGGAGGAAGGTGTGGAAGGTGGTGATGATGATGGTGGTGGTGACCTGCTGCTGCTGCAGATGTACCGCCATTGTAAGCCGCCATCATTTTTGCGTTGGCTCTTGGGCCACAAAGAGACATTCAAAAATAAAAAAAAATGCTCTTTGATTGGAAAGCAAACTGGGTCAAGCTATCATTTGGCCATTTAAAAAAAAAAAATGAAGAAAACCACTCACTCCACCTCAAAAAACATAGAGCATAACTGGCTTTATGTCTTCATCAGTCAATGCAAAGAAGTTAGAGGATCTTCGGTGTTTGATTTTTGGGTAAGAGTGTGTAGAGGGGTGTGGGTTGACAAAATAAAAGTTAATAACATAAAGTAAAGGGAAAAAAAGGAAAAGAAAAAGGAAAAAGGGCCCCTTCCCCCCAGGATTCCTGCCACAAGTGGATACTAAAACTCCATTCTTAATGGGGGGGAGGTTCCAACTTTGAATGTGGGAATAAAGGCCAAGCCTCCCGACCCCCTGAACTCCACACACGAAAAGGATCCGGTAACACACCACCCTTGGAATCTTGTAAGAGGGTTGACTCATCTACCCCTTCCATTCCCACATCCTTTTCTAAACACCTCCCACCTCCTCAAAAACACAATTTAAAAAAAAAAAATTCCAACCACTCTAAATCAAAAAGATGAGGGGAAATTGTCAGGGAAACCAGCTTCCAGCTTTCCCCACCCCTCGAATTCTCAAGCCTTCCTACATCTCCCCCTACTCCTAATCTGGTTGACCTGATTGGGGGGGGGGGGTACCAAACTTTACTGGGCAGAATGAGCCAGGGAAGGAGGCTGGAGGAAGAGAGTGAGGCAAGGAGACGACAGGCAGGACAGAAGAGGAGAGAGAGAACCCCGGCAAAAGTGAAGGGAAGGAGGTGCAAGGAGGGAATGAAAGAGCGGTGGGCAGCACTCGGACGGCCAGACCCAGGGAACCGCCCCGGGAGGAGGTTAGGGTCCCGGGGCCAAAGAATAGGAGCCCCGGGAAGCGGGCGGGGGACGGTCGGAAGCAGGCTGACTCCTGCCCCCGCCGCCGCCGGCTGCTAGTGCTGGGGAGGGTTGGGGGGGAGAGCGGGTGGGTCCCCCGCGCGACGGCCCCTGCAGGGCTCAAGGCTGCTCCGTCTCCCCCCCTCCCCCCCACCCGGCTTCCGTGCCCACGGTCGCTTTCTCCACAGCCGCCGTGGCCGCTTTCTCTTCAGCCGCCGCCTTCTCAGCCGCCGGTACCGCCGCGGCCGGACTCACCTCCCCTAGCAAAGCCGGATAGAGCGGAGCCAGCGGCGGACACGCGCAACCAGCCGCCGAGGCCCCGCCCCCACCTCACATTGACCGGTTGCCCTAGCCAATCCACGCCCACCTGTCCGCGTCCGCCTCCAATCCCTGGCCGGAAGCTTCAGACAGGCGCACTGTTCGACCAGTGGCAACCAGGTGTGGGTCTCCTGGGGAAATCCCGCCCCCGATTCGGGATGGGCAGACAGGCAGACCAATCAGAAGGCAAATTTTGGCCTGATCGACAAGGCTAAAAGCCAACTAAAAACCAAAGATCTCCGCGACTTTTTTTTTTTTTTCTTTCGCCTCTCTCCTCTTTTCTTTTTCTTCTTTTATTTTTTTGGCAAGAGCAGGAAGCTGTGTGCTAATCCCGCCTGCAAGATATAGAAGAGAGGGGAGGAATGAAAAAAAACCAATCATGAGCCAGGAACAAAGAACAGAGAAACCAATCCTTGGGTTGAAGACCAAGTGGGATGGAACTGAATACAGATAGACATATAACTGGACAAATGGGAAAAAAAGATTGACATAGGTCCCGCCTTTCACATGTCCTATTGGACAGGATTGTGGAGAATTGCTGTCATATCGGAGACGACATCTTCAGCAGGCGGGGCCAATATAAAGGGGTGTGGTTTAATGTGGGCGGGACTTAGGCGAAGAAGGCGGGGTCCAAATCATCACTGGTCCATTGATAGAGCCATCAACAACTCTTTCTAAGGTTTAAGATATGGGAAAAATAGAAGGAGCAAAAAAGACATATTGAGCTTCAGAAACTCAAGATTCAAGTTTATTTAATAAGAAGAAGCTCAGTAAACTAGTAGATTAACCTTGATTGTGACCAAAAAGGCTTTATTTTCAGTATTCCCTCTCAACAGACTGAAAAATTTATACAAATTAGAACCCAGAAGAAAAAAAAAAGTTAAAGTTCCAAAGAGTAATATTCTCCCAAAGTTTTCCGGTCAAATAAGTTCCCGTCATTGAAATTTTACTAGGAGAGCATTATTCTTAACCTGAATTTCTTAACTACTAAGCTAACAACCATTATTCTGGAGGCCATCTTTGGTTCCTCTTTGCCTGTCCACTCCTTCCTTTCTTATCAAGAAAATAGCCTTAAACTCTCTAAACATCTCTCCAACTCCACTTCTCATTCACCGCAGCATTACCTGAACTTAACACCAGTAGCATATTTAACACACCTCCCTGCCTACCGCTCTCTTTTAAACCAATGGTTGCTGAAGGCACAGTAACTTTTTCAGCTCCCATCATCTGTAAGAAGGTGTTGGTGCCGCCAGTAAGTTTTCTGGTTAAACCAAGAAAGAAGGCATAGAGATTTCAAGAGAAACTATGATTTATGCAAGATTCTGGGGAGATAAAGGATGGTGTATTTCAGAGTTCAATGTGATTTTGAAATGTGAGGAATTGCTTTGGGTTGAGTTCCATAGAAGTTTGCTACTGATCTGTGTTCTTCAGCTATTAAACAAAGATGTGTAGCAAGACATAGTGGCACATGCCTTTAATTCCAGCACTAGGGAGGCAGAAGCAGAAGGATCTCTGTTAGTTCAAGGCCAGCCTTGGTCTACAAAGAGAGTTCCAGGAGAGTGAGGGCTATAGAGAGAGAGACTGTGTCTTAAAACAAACAAATATAAATGTGTGATCAAGAATAGTTTCTCAGAGCCCGGTGTTGGTGGTACAGGCCTTTAATCCCCAGCACTCAGGAGGCAGCAGCAGGCCGATCTTTGAGTTCGAGGCTAGCCTGGTCTACAGAGCAAATTCCAGGACCCAGGACAGGCTCCAAAATAACACAGAGAAACCCTGTCTCAAAAAAAAAAAAAAATAGTTTCTCAGCAGGGTATTTGTGGCACACACCTTTAGTTCCAGCACTCAGGAGGCAGAGGCAGATAAATCTCTGTGAGTTCAAGACCAGTCTGGTCTATAGAGCCACTTCTAGGACAGGCTACAAAACAATACAGAGAGAAACTCTGTCTCGAAAAACCAAAAAAAAAAAAAAAAATATATATATATATATATAGTTTCTCATGATAAATAATTTACAAATAAGTAAATAAAGAAGGAAAATAATTCAATAGTCTACTTTTAGCTGAGGTTTTGGTTTCTAATGATTTCAATTATCCATAATCAATTATAATTCAAAAACATTAGATAGAAGATTCCAGAAATAAACACGTTTTGTTTCGTTTGGTTTGGTTTTTTTTGAGACAAGAGTTTCTCTGTGGCTCTGGAAGCTGTTCTGGAACTAGCTCTTGTAGTCCAGGCTGGTCTTGAACTCACAGAGACCTACCTGCCTGCCTCTGCCTCCCGAGTGGTGAGACTAAAGGTGTGCATCACCAATGCCAGGCAATAAACACATTTTGAAAGGTGCACCATTCTGAGTAGTGGGATGAAATCATGACTTAGCCCATTCAGTCATCAGATTAGTTCCCACAATATTGCAAGGCTTATGTTGTAGTATCATCACATGGTGGTCTACCACCTCATCACGAAGCCCAAGTCATTTCTCCTCACTTCACCTTATCATAGAGGCATTGTATTACCTCAATTCATCACAAGAAACACTGTGAGAGCATGGTTTTTTGAAAGCAGGGACACAATCACAATACTTGTGATACAGTGCACAGAATACAAACTAAGAACCCTTAATCTGAAAATCCAGAACTGGAAATATCCCTAATCTAAAACATAACACAAGTAGAACGTTTCATCCCTGGCTTCCTTTAGCAGATCACAGTCAAAATGCAGGTACACTGAAATATGATTACCTTAATCTTTGAAGTTACCTTAAGGCTTGCATATAAGGCTTATATGAAACATAATGAATGTTGAGTTTAGAGTTGGATCTCAGCCCAAGATATCATTAAACATGTAAATGTGTCAAAATCCTAAAAAGAAAAATCCCAAATCTGAAAGACTTCTTATCCCAAGAATTAAAGTTAGTGGATGCTTAACTGTTCTAGTTTATACGTATTGGTGTTTTATTTTCTTGTGCCTAATTTATATCTGAAACATTGTTAAATACATGTATGTACAGGGAAAAAAAGAATATCTGTAGGATTTGGTACTATTTATGGTTCCAGGCACTCACTTAGGATTCTTGGAATAGTCTGACCATTCCTCTAGGCTTGAATAAAGTCAATAAGCATAAATAGCCTGGCATAAGCTAGTTCCTGTCTACTTCAGGGGCCTTTCCTATCACTTCCACCCTCTCTGCTTGAGACAGTCTAAATTTCAGTTCCTCACTTGCTTAGATGTCTCTAAGACTTCATTGTTTCTTTTCATTTTCAAAGATTTCTCACCCATGCTCCTCTAGTACATCCTTCAGGCTTCATGGGAATTTCACATTTTCTTTTAGAAAGCTTTTAGTATCCCTCATCTAGATTATGACTCTCCATTACAGATCTAAATGGCTTTGTCTCCCTCATCGAATTGAGAACTATGTTCTAATTACTTATTGAGTTTAACCAGAACAGAGAGCTTGTCTGTCTCACTTAATGTCATATACCATGTTCAAAGGACAGTACCTGAAAAAAAGCAAAGATACTGGAGATCTATATGAGCTACTTGGGTCAGGGAGAGTCAATACAAATCTGAGGATCGTCATTTGCTAGCTCTATGTTTCTGGTGATTTAACTAACCTTGCTCAGTCTCAGTCGCCTCCATTGAAATAATAATATGAGCTTCATTAAGTTGACATGAGGATGAAATGAGGTGACATATTTAAAAGTGCTTAGCAAGGAATAAAGTTCAATATTCATCCTGGGCAGTGGTGGCACACACCTTTAGTCCCAGCAGATCTCTGTAAGTTCAAGACCATCCTGGTCTACGAGAGCTAGTTCAAAAAAAAAAAAAAATTCAATATCCATTAACTCTTTTCTCTCCTCACTCTCAAGTAATGCTTGAGACACCTTTCCAATTTTCCAGTTTATAACAGCCTCCTTTAAAGTGTAGTTTTTGAGATGCTTCTCTGATTCAGTCCAAAATCTGCTGAGTTAGAGTTTGGATGGCAAGGAAGAGCTGGAATCTGGTTAATAAGACCTCTCAGTAATGCTGTCCTGAGGTTGGAAAGGCACTGGACCCCAGGAAAGGGACTGAGTCTTCTCAAATTTGACTTTCAGTGCCTGGTACAGGGACTTTTTAAGGGACTTCACCAGGGTACTGGTAGCTCATCAAAGAGCTATACACCTATTTAGAACCAGAATTTCCACCCAAAGTATGCACATTCCAGGTGCTACACAAATGGATCCATTAGACTCCAAGAGAAATTAGTACAGCTCCTGATGGGGTATGGAAATGAGCATCAGTTGTATCAGCACTCAAGAAATGGAGAGAGAAGGATTATGAGTTCCCCACCATTTGATACTGTAAGATGCTTGTCTCAAAAACAAGAAGCACACAATGTACCCCCAAGAAGTTATTATAGATGTGATCTCTAATTTTTAAATATAACTTAAAATGTTTATTGACATTGGACATGAATGTCCATAATCCTGGCATTCTGGAGGCTGTCAGGAGAATTGCCACAAACGAGTTCAAGGCCAGCCTGAGCTCCAGAATGAGATACTGTCTCAAAATAAATAAATAAATAAATAAATAAATAAAGCAAATAAAAAAATTAAAGGGAACATGTAGAATTATCTAGATATGTTTTACTTATCCCAATATACCAAAACATTGTAAATTTCATATGCAATAAATATTTGAAAAGAGACAAGAGACACATACATATATGATACAAGATCTTTGAAATCTGATATGCATTTTCACTCACATGTAGCAGCACCACTGGGTTGAATTACAAGTTTAGTTTCAGTGTTGTGCCCAAATTCTGAGCCCCCAAACCACCAAGAGATCCAGTCCGATGCAAAAGCAAAGAGTCTTTTATTGTTGTTTAACATGACAAATACATTAACTCCATTAACTCGGGTCCTTCATCCATTCTTCACAGGGGATGGTGGGAGAAGGACCCAGAGAAGCCACAAGGCTGGAAACTTATTGGGCAGCATAAGGGGAGTGTCTAGGGGTACATAACAGTCTCAGGATTAGTGCACTTCTGAGCCTGTGTTGATTGGTCAACTGGTTGTTATGGCCTATAGGCCCTTCCAGGGTGGTTGCTATGCTCTGCACATCACTTTTACTGTAAAGTACACCCAGAGCCAGAAAACACATCAAGAATTCCACTAGCTAACTTTTGATTGGTTCCTTGCCATGAGGAAGGTATCTGACCTCCTAGTGACTAGGGCAGGCCCAGCAAGGTCAGACATGTGCTGAGTCAGAGGCCTACATGCAGCCTGTCATGACTGCTAAATCAGGAGGAGGGTGGCTGGTTCCTTCATTCAGGTGACACATGCCTATAAACCTAGGTGTTCAGAGAGCAGAGACAAGTAGAAGTTAGCCTGGACTACATAGCAAGTTCTAGAACAGCCAGGCTATATAGGGACACCATGCCTTTTATTTATTTATTTATTTATTTATTTATTTATTTATTTACATTTTTTAAATTTCAAATTTTCAGTCATCTTTCAAACATTAGTTATCTTCTGAGGACTCATTAGCCACTTGTGGCAGCAGCTACTTCATTAAACAGCATAGATCTAGAGCATGGGTTGGAAACTTTGCCCTGCCCCTCCCTTACTAGTTACTTGACCTTGGCAGGTTCCTTATCCTATCTTAGAATGAATGTGTTTGTCTGAATAGAGAGGACCCCTGCCTTCTTCAACTGTGGTGATCAAAGAGGCAATCCACAGAAAGTATGTAGCCTGAGGCCTTTGGCTCCTCATCAGTGGCCGAAAGTGGGATGGTTATTATTAGTATTACCATCCAAGGTCAAGCATCACAAGTCAGATGAGAAATACTCTGTGAGCTTAGCTCATATCCCCAGTATTTTAGCCACATAGGGTGCCTGTCCCCTTAAACTTCACACCAGACAGTACAATTTCCGGCCCTTCCCATCCTATTCCATTTTCAGGAGCCGAGAATGATGAACGAGGAGAAGTCGGAAATGAGTCAGCAGGATAGCACTTAGAGCCTAAAAAAGCAGGCAGGACATCAGAATGCATAAGCAGGAATATAATGTGCAGGAAGTGGGAGATGATCTTCCCTTTCTTTTAAGAACTGGCTCTCCTCATGGGTTGTCTGCAGCTTTTTTGTACAGCATGGGCCCAGGCCAGGAAAATTAAAGGACAGCAAAGAGAGTTATCAACACCAGTTATCCCATGTAATACATCACCAATAAATACATCTGAAAATAAAGAAGCAGATTCAGGAGCTTTCGGGAAACTCATACAGTTGGTGGCTGATAGAGCTGGGACTGGCCAGTTCCCATCATATCTCTCTCCTTTCCACTGAGTATCACAGTCAGAAGGAATAGTCATTTGGGAAACAAAGCTTTGGAATAATGGGGTAAAGGAAAGGCTTTCCAGAAAGTGCTTTCACTTTGAAACCTAGCAGCCTTCCTTACAAGGTACAAGAAACATTAGCACTTTTGCTCAAAAACCTCATTGGAAGCCTGGCAATGGTGGCACATGACTTTAGTCCCAGCACTTAGGAGGCAAAGGCATGTGGAGCTCTGTGACTTTGAGGCCAGCCTGGTCTACTGATCAAGTTCCAGGACAGCCTCCAAAGCTACAGAGAAACCCTGTTTCAGGAAAAAAAAAAAAAAAAAAAACAACCACAAAAAACAAACAAAAGCCCTCATTGGTGCTGTCCCAACCCTTTCTGGGTCATACTTCCATTATATCCAAACTATCGTTGTACCTCCCAAGTGGTATTCACAGACCGCTCATGAAGGCTTTCTCTGATATCAGGTTCTCTAATTCTCTCCCTTCTCTTGAAAGATTTACAGGGTGAGCACTAAGTATTAATAGGAAACACATGCTTTGGCAGTTTTTCTAGCCGTGTGACCTCGGGTGAATAATACCTTTGAACTTTGGTTTCCTTGTCTGTGTGGTAAAGAATAATACAAGGTGGAAATGATTAAGTAACATCAGTGTCTGACTCAACATAGGTAGCTTCCTTCCTTCCTCACTTCTCTCCCTCATTCGCTCACCGTTGCCCCCAGCTATCTCCATCTCTTGGGTTCCTGGGTGTGTTTAGGAAGTTGGCTCTGGGGATGAAAAGTGATCTTAGTCAATTATGAATATTTCTCCCCGTTCCCCTCATCCATTTCTTATTTTTCTTCAGGTCTTCTTCTATCAGTCTGTGACAGGGACATAAAGCTGTCACTACCAAAATAAAGCTGGAAGCTAGAAACACTGGAGTTTAAGCAAGGCTGCAGGCCTTTAAGGCATTTAGCAGTGGTGCAAGACAAAGGGCGTGTCTAGGATCAGATAGGAAAGACTCTAGAAGAAAAGCCACAGAGGTTCAAGGAATAATTTGTGATTGGCAGGAAAAAGATGGATGGAGGCAGGGAATACCAATGTCAGGAGCTAATAGCAGTTAGGATAGAGACAACCAAGACCAAGACAGTTCATAGCAGTATTTGGGACAGGGAGAGACCAAACATGTCTGAGTTCATTGCTACCTAAGTCTTCTTTGCTACCATAGCTAACCCTTCACCTACCTCGGCCAGACAGCCTCAAAGTTCCAGGACAACTCCCTCTGCATGTCTCTGAGGATTTGGCTTCATTTTACCTCTCCCTGCCTTTTAGCCCTGCTCCAAGACCAGACCTTAGCTCTTACTTGACTCTGGCCATGTGACTCAGCCAAGCCCCTACATTTCCTTCTTAGGTAAATTAGAGATAAACATTTTTAGTTAAAGTTACTTTTGTTTGTTTTGTTCTGTTTTTATTTTTTGGAAGTGGGGTTTCATTTTTGCCCAGTCTAACAGAAATCTCCCTATGTCGTCAAAGTTGGCTTTGAACTCCCAAACCCCCTGACTTCATCTCTGAAGTGCTGAGATTACAGCTATGCACTACCATGCCCAGTCTTAAAATGAGTTTGGAGCTGGGAAGATGACTTAGTTGGTAAAGTTCCTGCCATGCAAGTGTGAGAAACAGAGTTTGGATCTACAGCTCTCATATAAAAGCTGGGCTGGGCACAGTGGTAACTCTAGCATGTGCTGGGGGGGGGGGAGGGGTTCTGGAGTCTCCCTGGTTAGCTTATGCCAGTAGAGGTGATGTTGGGTCAATGAGAAATCCTGTCTCAAAACACAAGGAAAACATTCAGTGTCATCTTTTGGTCTACACATACACATGCACACATGTGCACAGACACATACAGTTAACACACTTACGAATTGAAGTTAGCTGAAAAATTAATTTTAAAATATACTCTAAAATCCTGATAGTGGGCTGGGATGTGTTTCTGCAGTAGTGCTTGCTTAGAATATGTGAAGCCCTGGGCTTGATTTCCGGCACTGTAAAACAGCAATAATAATGATGATAACAATAGCAAATAAATAAAGTCATCATGCTTAACCATTGTAGGTGTCCGGTATTACTTGGACATCTTAATTCTTCCTTCCTTTCTTCCTTTTTTCCTTTCTTTCTATCAGCTCTTGCTATGTGGCCTAGGCTGTTCTTGAATTCAAGATCCTCCTGCTTCAGCTTCCCAAGTACCGAGATTATAGTTGTGAACCTCCATAGACAGCTTTAAATCTTAATAATCAAAAGTGTAACTCATAAGTATTAGACACACCAATAAAATGAGAGATGGCCATTGTGTAATAGAAGAAATGTCCTATAGATCTATTTTACAGCTTGGAATCCAATACAAAACAGTAGGCAAGAGTTGTATACACTAGGTACTCTAGAGTGGCTTCAGCACACTGCAGGCTGTTACCCTTCTCCCCGAATTTAATAGATATGAGGTGTGACACAGGCATTAGAATTATATCATGCAGCAAAGTTGGAGACTACCAGGCTAAGCAGCCTCATGATAAGATCCCAGAAGCAAGAAAGCCCTATCAGCCAGGCATTGAGGGCATACGCCTTTGATCCCAGCACTCGGGAGGCAGCAGGCAGATCTCTGTGAGTTTGAGGCCAGCCTGGTCTACAGAGTGAGTTCCAGGACAGACTGCAAAGCAATACAGAGAAACTCTTGCCTCGAGGGGGGAAAAAAAAAGGCCCCTTCAGTGCTCAGTGCTTCACATTAGCAGCTAGCAAGACTCCATGGAAATAAGTCATCTAAAAAGGCTGCTTAGTGGCCATGATCTCAGAGCATAAGGATGTGTTGGACATGGATGGAAGGCTGACAGGAAATGAGGTCTCCAGGGTCATCACATGAATATAATTGTCTAAACAGACATTCCTAGCAGTGCTGAAACCGCTAAATTCTGACTACAGGCCATCTTCCTGCCTTTATTCTGATTGGGTGGCACTCATTGGTTTGCTTTCCTTTTAAATTTTTATTTTGTTTTAGTTACATGCATGTGTCTGGTATGTGTTCACAGGAGTGCAGGTGCCTATAGAGACAAGAGAAAGGCATCAGATCCCATGGAGCTAGATTTACAGGTGGTTCTGATCACCTGATGGAGTGCTGGGAATCAAACTCAGGTCATCTGCAAGAGCAGCAGTCATTCTTAACTGCAGAGCCATATCTCCAGCCCCAATTTGCTTAATTCTTATTCACTATACCATCAGCTCTGCTAATGGCTCTTTGCTCATTCTTAAAGAAGTGAACCTAAGCCTCTATGAGGCAGAAGGGAAGGTGATGCTTTCTTCTACATGTGGTTGGCCAGACCTGACCTCTGGGCTCCCATATCCCCACTACAGGGTAAACATCTGTTATTTTTGATGCTCTGGGAACTCCCCAAAAGCAGAGACTGGGCTCCTATTTTAAAATGTCTTGTGTCCCTAGCACCCAGAGTCAATTCTTTGTTGTTGTTTTGGGTTTTGTTGTTGTTGCTGTTTTGTTTGGTTTTTTTGAGACAGGGTTTCTCTGTGCAGCCTTGGAGCCTGTCCTGGAACTTGCTTTATAGACCAGGCTGGCCTTGAACTCACAGGGATCCACCTGCCTCTGTCTCCTGAATGCTAGGATTAAAGGCATTCCCCATACCCAGCTCCAGAGCTGGTTCTTAAACTAAGATTTCCTATTGTGTCATAAAGCATATTAAATTTGCCTTTTGTCAGGGAGGGGCCAGCCAGTTCTGGGGTTCAAAGCTAGGGCTTTACAATGGACTTATGATTTAAATTTTCTTTTCAAGGAAAAGCTGGAAATGTAGCTCAGGATAGAGTGCTTGTCTAGCATACACAAGATCCTAGGTTTGATTCCTAGCACTATCAAAATAAAAAACAAGTTATCCATGACTGTATTTTTGTTTCTAAAAATTCCAAAATTTGATCTGGGAATAGTAACACATGTCTATAATAGCAGCATTATAGGTGGATTAGGAATTCAAGGTCAGCCACAACTACACAGCAAGTTCAAGGATAGCCTGGTCTACATGAGCCCCTGTCTCAAACCCAAAATAAATAAATACAACTCGACAATTTTTATGTTTTGAGACAGAATTTCACTGTGTAACCCTGCCTAGTAGGAAACTCCATATATAGATCTTCACTTGCTTCTGGCTCCTAAGTGTTGGAATTTAAGGCATTTAACATTGCATCTGGCTAAACCTCCATCACCCCCAATTTCTTTTAATAAAAAAAATTCAGAGTTTGATATTTTAGAAAGACTCTCCCTGCCCCTTGTGCTACTGGAGTTGTTAAGGGTCAGAGCCTCTTTAGAATATCTTCATTCCTGCTAACCCAGTTAACAATCCCAAGAAATATGAGCGGAAAGACTGAGAAGAGAGGAAAAGAAGGGAGGAAGTCATCAAGGATATTTTTATCAAGCAAGCTGTCACTGTAGATGTGGTTTGAATGAGCAATGCTCCCATAGTCTCAAGATTTTCAATATGCGATTCCCAGTTGGTGATGCTGTTTGGAGAGGCTTAGGAAGGGTGGCCTTCTTAGGAGGAATGTCACTGGGGTTTTGTGCTTTCAGTTCTAGATATGAGCTCTCAGCTTGCTGTTCCAGCCATCATGCCTGTAGGTTGCCATGCTTTCCAGCCAGCATGGTAGTGAACCCCACTGTCTATAAGCTGCTTTCATCATGGTCATTTTATCACAGCAATGGAAAAGTAGCTAATACAGTAGGTTACCAGAGATCATCCATGGGGAACTTTTGGAGCCAATGCACTGCATGGTTTTGACCCCTTCTATGAAAAAGTATGGAGTACTTACTCATCAGCTCCCATCTGCCGGTTATTACGGATGCTTCAGAAGGGTATCAGTGCCCCATTTACTATTAATGTACATTACACATGATCAGGAGGCCTCTGGGAGCCAGAAGACACCCTCAGTGGCTAGCAGGGTAAGTCATAAGGATGGGACACTAAGAGTTTGCTATAGAACAGATGTGCCTCCTTTCATTAACTCACTTTCCATTTGAGCTGCAAGCTTTCTTAGCTTCTGCAAACAAGTCATTAACAAGTATTCCCAGCCATGTCTTCTTGTTCATGTATGCAAATATTTTCTTATGTAGTTGAAAATGAGTGTCCATTTCACGCCCCTCTCTAATTTACCTTCATAGGCCAGAGACTCTGTGACCTCTGAACTCCCAGCTCTTGCATGTGTCCTTTCTTCTTCTATCTTTCCCTTCATCCCTTTCAGGAATTCTTCCCAAGACTGAGATTAAGGGTCTCCAATGGTTTCCTCCTGCTCTGTGTGAGATTCCCACACTCTCTATTTTTCCCATAGACTCTTCCTGTGACTTATACCCTGGTTTTGCTTAAGAAGCTGTTGCCATGGTGCATTTAAATTATGAGCAATGGTGTTCTCAGGTGGTAAAAGTCAAACTTTGAAGCAATGGGCTGCTTCCATTTGATGAGATACTGCTCCTTTATTTGCCTTTCTGGGTGATTACATCCAGATAAACTACACATTTTAACAAGCTGAGGCTGGGTCTCAGGAATCTCTTTTACACAGTTCTCAGTGCAAAGACAACTAGGAATTCATAAGAATTTTCAAAACTTTAAGACTTATTTTTACATTTGTTTTTTGAGGCAGAGTCTCAAACAGTTCAGTGTAGTCCCCAACATGCTATATAGTTGAGAGTGGCCTTGAACTCATGATCTTCTTGTCATTTACACCCAAGTTCTGGAACATTCAATACCACGAGTTTTCAATGAGTTTTAACAATCTTACATTCCCATATAGTAACTACCCATGTCAAGATAGAATATATTTCTGTTTGTTTCTTAGAATCAGCCTTCCCATCTTTCACCTCATAAGAATCACTTGCTTTTCGTTATTATTCTTTCTGCCTGCCAGCCTTGCCTATCCTTTCTCCTGTCTTGCTATTGGCCATTCAGCTATTTATTAGACCATCAGGTGTTTTGTACAGGCAAAGTAACACAGCTTCACAGAATTAAGCAAATGCAACATAAAAGAATTCAACACAACTTTGCATCATTGAACAATATTCCACAGCATAAACAAATGTAACACATCTTAAAATAATATTCTATAACACTTCCCTTCCTAATATCTTGAGTGTTGAGTGCATGTGCTACCAGGTTTGACTAGAACTATTTTTTTTTAATTTAGCCATTTTAGTGGATATGTAATGGTATGGCTATGTATGTTTCTCTTAGTGCTAGTGATGATAAATATGTTTCTGTGCTCTCCATAGTCATTTGTATAGATTCTTTTTCAGTCTTGGGAGACTATGCTAAGATATGTTAGAACAACCTTCTATCATTGAGCTAGTCTTTTCTCTATCTTTCATTTTGTGATGGAGTCTTACTAAGTTGCCTAGGCTGGCCTTGAACTCACTCTGTAGTCCAAGCAGGCCTTCCTTGAACTTGCAATCTTCTCATCTTGATCTTACTGGTAGCTGCAATTATAGCCCTGTACTACCAGTTTGGCCATTCATATATATTATCTTCTAACATTTCCTTTCAAATCCTTTGTCTATTTGAAACATCAAATGTAAGTATCCATATGTCTATATGGCAACCGTTTACAGTGTATGTGTTTGTGCATGTGTGTGCATATATGCATGCTGGCTTGCCTGTTTATTTTCTCAATATTGAGTTGCATTAAATGGGGCTAGAGAGATAGCTCAGTGGTTAAGAGTATTGGTTTCTCTTCTAGAGGTCCCAGGTTCAACTCCCAACCCCTACAGTAGCTCACAACTGTCTGTAACTTCAAATTCAGGGAATTGGACACCTTCACACAGACATACATGCAGACAAAACACCAATGCACATAAGATAAAAATAAATCTTTTTTTTTTATTTTTGAGACAGAATTTCTCTGTGAAACAGTTCTGGCTGTCCTGGAACTCAGTCTGTAGACCAGATTGGCCTCAAACTCACAGAGATCTATCTGCCTCTGCCTCCCAAGTGCTGTGATCAAAGATGTGTGCCACTATTACCCAGCAAAAGTAAATCATTTTTTTAAAGAGACATATTATAGTTTTAACTGGATTTGGTGGCAATTGCTTATATCCCAGGACTTTGGAGGATAAGTCAGAAGGATCACAAACAGGACACCTGGTTGAGTGAACTTCATAGAGAGACACTGTCTCAAAAGAACAAACCATGAGTTCGGGAGATGGCCTAATAGGTAAAGTGCTTACTATGCAAGCTTAAAGACCTGAGTTCAGACCCCTATATAAAGGGCTGGATATGGTGGGCATGTAACTCCAGTGTTGGTGTGGATGGAGACAAGATGTTCTTGGGTTTGGAATTGTCTAATGGAAACTGGTGGGCTCACCAGGGAATATGTATCTGAAGACAATTAATCCCCCAAACTCCTTGCCAAATCCATCAATAGCCAATGATTTAGCAGAGAGGGGCCTCATGTGCTAGTTCCTAAGCCATGACTGGCTCTTAGCAGACCAAGTGCAGGCAACTATGGTTGCTGTCTATGAGTTTGTGGTAAAAAAAAATGCCTGCACCATGTCCAGAAAATATTTTGCAGACCTTCTATGATATTCTTTAAGTCTTAGAGGGGGTGGTATAAATGTCCTGTTTAGGACTGAGCACACAACTGTCCTTTATTCTCAATACCTTGAATAGCTGTGAGTCTCTGCATTCAGTAACTACCATTCAGGGCAAAGAAAAGCTTCTCTGATTAAGGCTGAGAGTAGCATTTGTCTGTGCATATAATAAACACAAATGTTTAGAAGGCAATTTGATGCCAGGTCAGATTAGCCAAACAATAGCAAGAAGTTTTCAGGCAAAGCCTGTGACCTCCCTAGCTTTCCCAGTGGAGTTTTAAATGGGCATAAAATCCTTTTGTGGAATGAGCCGCAAATTCAAGACTAGAAGGTTGGGTGTAGTGAATGGTACATGCCTTGAGTCCCAGTACTCAGAAAGTAGATGAAGAAGGATCTCTGTGAGTTAGAGAACAACTTGATTTACATAGCAGGCTCCAAGATAGCTAGGACTATACAGAGAGACCTTGTCTCAAAAAATTATGGGGGGGGGGATAGAGCAATTCTTTGCTCCCATAACAGTCTTGCCACAGTTGCTGTTGTGGCCATATTTTGCCTGGTAAGTTGGTATTGTAGTTTGTATGGCTCATAGATGGGTAAGATTGCATTTTTAACTTCTACTGAGCAGCAGAGCACCTCTGGCACTTAGAAGCTAGCCAACAGAGGAGAGGTTTCTAAATTCCAAGTATTAAAATTATTTTTTTTTTGCAATTAAAGTGATGTGTTCAGCAATTGAGGCCTATCATCTGGTTCTGGTTGGCATCCAAGAGAAATGGCAAGATTGTATTGTTGGGCCTCCCTAATCAACAACTTTTAGGAGGTATCCCCTACTGGAAACTGGGCTTTCCATTTAACAACCTGTAGCTTGTAGGAGCTGCTTATCCAACTATGAAAGATAACTCCCTTCCAAATCTTTTAAAAAATTTTTCACATGCTGTACTGGCTGGTTTTGTATGTCAATTTGACACAAGGTAGAGTCATCAGAGGAAAGAGCCTCAGATAAAGAAATGTCTCCAAGAGATCTAGCTGTAAGGCATTTTCTCATTAGTGATCAATGGGGGAGGGCCCAGCCCTCAGTGTGTGGTGCCATCCCTGGACTGTAGGTCCTGGGTACTATAGAAGGTGAATTGAGCAAGCCATGGGAAGTAAACCAGTAAGCAGCACCCTCCATGGTATCTACATAAACTCCTGCCTCCGGGATCCTGCCCTGTTCCTGTCCTGACTTCCTCAGTGATGGACAGCATTGCTGAAGTGTAGGCCTTGGTCATGGTGTTTCATAGCAGCAATAGAAACCCTAACTAAGGCACACACCTTTCATTTTGGTTAACCCTCCACCTCCTACCCCCTTGCCTACTCCACCCCACCCTCATTCCTGTTTAAATCTTCCCACTCCTGTGTTCCTTTTCTGTACTTTCATATCACTCCACCTCTGACCTACTACTCCCCCTCCCTTAAGGTATCCCTACACCAATATCCCTTCCTAATTTCCTGGTTTCTATAAGTACTCTAAGTTAAACATTCATATCTAAAGTTTTGAAGCTGGAACCCACATATGAGAGAGAACATAAAACGTTTGTCTTTCTGAGCTCTAGTGACCCTCAATCAGAAGAGGTTTGCCCATTTTATCCATTTGCTTGTGAATTTCACAATCTCATTTTTCTTCACAGGTGAACAAAAATCCACTATGTATGTATGCAGCACACTTTCGTTATCCATTTGATCAGCTGATGGACATCTAGACTGATTCCATTTCCTAACTAGTGTGAAGAGAGCAGCAATGATAATGGGTAAGTAAGTATCTCTGCTGTAAGATACAGAATGCTTTGGGTATCTGCCTGGGAGTGGTACAGCTGAGTCATGGTAGTTTTAGCTTTGATGCTGCTGCTATTGTGTTTTGTTGGTTATTGTTAGATTTTTGTTGTCATCGTTGTTCCTGGCTGGCCTGGAACTCTCTATGTAGACCAGGCTAATTTCAAACTCACAAAGACCCACCTGCCTCTGCCTCCCAAGTGCTGGGATTAAAGAATCTTGAAGTTGTTGAAATTTTCACTTCACTGAAGACCAATGATGCAAAGTACTTTAAATAATTGTTTATTATCCAGTTGTATTTCTTCTCTTGAGAACTTTCTGATGTGGCTGGTTGCTTTCTTATTTTATATATTTTATCTTTTGACTTCTGGTATATAATAGATATTAATTTTCATCAGAAATCTATCTGGTAAAGATTTTCTCCTATTTGGTAGGCTCTCTCTTCACGCGATTGACATTTCCTTTGTTGTACAGAGCATTTTAGTTTCATGATGTTCCATTTGTCACTGTCGGCCGTCTTTGCCTCTGTCTTGTAACATTTTCTTCTGGCCATTTTGGAGTTTCATGGTTTACTTTCAGGTCTTTGAGCCATTAGGAGTTGATTTATGCCGAGTAAGACAGAAGGATCTAGTTTCAATCTTCCATATGTAGACCTCCATTTTCCTCAACACCATTTGTTGAATATGCTGTCTTTTTCTACAGTGTATTTTTGTTACCTTTGGGTCAAAAATCAGGTAGCTGTAATCATGTAGCATATAACCAGAGCCTTCTAGTCTTTTACACTGATCTATGAGTCTGTTTTTGTGCCTGTCCATACTGTTTTCATGACTATGGCTCTGTAGTAGAATGGAGACTGGCATTGGAATGCTTCCAGGATAATTCTTCTTGCTCAGGATTGTGTTGGTACTCTAGGGCCTTTCATGCTTCCGTATGAATTTGAAGAACGTGAAGAATGGCATGGGGATTTTAATTGTGGTTGCATTGAGTCTATACATCACTCTTGGTAGTATGGCCATTTTCACAATACTTACTTTTCTAATCCATGAAAATGGGAAGTCTCCATCTTCTAGAGTTCTCTTTGATTTTTTCCTCAGAGTATTATTGTAGTTTAGTTGTCCTTCATAGTAGATGCCTTTCACCACCTTGGTTAGATTTTGGAATAGCCGTTTTGAATAAGCTTGGTGGTGCACAACTACTATTACCAAGACTCATGATACAGGAAAATCATGAATTTGAGACCAGCCTGGCCTGTGTAAAATAAGCATAATAGTCAAATCTTCTACTACTGAACAACATCCCTAGGTCCCTTATTTGAGTTTAAAGACTTTTTTCTGATCAATGTCTTGTGCTTTTCAGCATACAAGTATTGAATATACTATATTACATTTATGAAGTATTTATGATTTTCAATATTATTGTAAGTAGAATGAATGGTCATTCAACTTCATTTTCTAGTGATTCATTATTGCTATATAGAAATATACTTACATTTGTCTACCGCCATACCACCCTGAACGCGCCGGATCTCGTCTGATCTCAGAAGCTAAGCAGGGTCAGGCCTGGTTAGTACTTGGATGGGAGAAATATACTTATATTTTATACTGAGTTTGTAATTTTTAGTCTTTCTAAATTCACTTATCCTAGTCACTTTTTATAGGATTCTTGAGGATTTTCTAATCTATTAATATATGAATAAAACCCATTTTATGCTATTTATTTATTATTCCCTCTTTAATACATTTAATTATTTGGCAAGGACCATAAGTGAATTCAACAGAAGTTATGAGAGTCTTCTACTATTTAGTCTTTTGCATTTAAGATACCATCGGTAGTTTGTTTGTTTTGTTGGTTGATTTTGTTTGGTTTGGTTTTCCATGAGGGCAAGGAGTCTCATGTGCCCAGGTTAGCTTTGAATTCAATAAGGAGCTAAGGCTGTCCTTGAACTTTTGACCCTCCTATTTCAATGTGGTGGGATGACAGGCATCTGCCACCACATCCAACTCAATGTAGATTTGAAATTTACTGTGATGATCTTTATTTATCAAGTTCAAAAGTTCCCCTCTAGTTTTATACTGCGAGTATTTTTAGTTCCAATTGTCTGTATTTCACCACGCTGAAAAATGCTGGGGCTGTACATCTTGGTTCTCTTTTTTTCCCTACAATATTATGTAGTGTGCATTGTGTCAGAATCAAATAGTCTTCAGTTCTACCAACCTCCAGTTTTATGACCTTGTTCAGGTTTTTAATCTATGTTAAGTTCCTCACTTGTGCCAGAAGTTTAACTACTTTATCATTCAGGGCAATCACAAATGGTATTAGTTTTGCTCGCTTGTGTCTCACTCATGGAAAGGGCTAAAAAAAAAAAAAAAAATTTTTTTTTTTTTTTTTGGTTTTTCAAGACAGAGTTTCTCTGTGTGGCTGTAGGACCTGTCCTGGAACTTGCTCTGTAGACCAGGCTGGCCTCTAACACACAAAGATTCTCCTGCCTCTGTCTCCCAAGTGTTGGGATTAAAGGGGTGCACCACCAACACCAGGCTCAAAAAAGTATTGTTACTGTCCTCCATCCCTTGTTTGGGCTTTATAAAGATAGTCATACCTGCCTTATGGTTCACAATAGGGAAGGTTCTTTCAAAGTGGAGTTTGGTCACATACAAAAATGAGAATCTCACCTGTGTATGACAGATTCTACCTGGGTTCCAGTAATAACATAGTATCCAATCAGATATTTGCCGCTGCTGACTTTAGACTCCTTAATTATTCCTAGGCCAGACTTACTGGGATTAGTATGTTGTCCCAACTATTACAACAACTGCAGTCCTACTCCAAAGATACCCAATGACCTCTTGTTCACAGATTTCAATTGTATGTCCAGGAAAGATGATTCACAAGTCTTGGCACCCAGTGATATGTCAAAAAGTCTTTATTGTTAGTCTATCTGTATGTCTTCTAAGGCTAGATTCTCCAGCCCTCAACACAGCCAGAGTCAAGGATACCGGGCCTAGAATATCATATAGAAATGATGTTATAACTCCCAGAGCAGTGATTCCAAATGCCAGCCCTAGAGCAAATGCCTGATAAAATGTTTCACTCAGATTTCTATAGGACAAGAAATATCAAAATGATTTGTAAGTTCATAAAGTTAAATCAAGCTAAATGTACTGTTTCTTAGTCTGCCATTGTGTCTCATCTATCTTTGGGGTTTAAAATGTTCCCACATAATGTGTGTATTCATGTGTGTGCTATTTGCATGTATATGTAGTGTTTGACACATGTGTGCATATATGTATATGGAGGCCAGAAGTTGAACTTGGCAGTCTTCTGTTCCTGTCAACCTTATGCTTTGAGGCAAGGTCTTTTTACTGAACCTGGAGCTCACTGATTGGTTACATGAGCTCTAGGGATCTCCCTATTTCTAATCCCCTTCCCTGCGAGCTGGAGTTACAGATGCGCCCTACTCCATTACCACTTACATATGGGTTCTGGGGATCTGAACCCAGGTCCTCATGCTAGCACAGCAAACACTTTGCCTACTGAGTCATTACCATAGACTTTCTGTGTTATCTTGTGAGTGATTATTTCTGCACTTACTTGATATAATAAGCTAGCAAACTTATCCTCCCACACTCCCTCTCCCCCCACCCAGGGTAGCCTTGTGTAGCCCAGCCTGTCCTGGAGCTCACTCTGTAGACCAGGTTGGCCTTGAACTCACAGATATCCACCTGCCTCTGACCCTGGAGTACTGTAATTAAAGACTTGAATTGCCTTGTGCCTGACTAGCAAATTTATCTTAATCTACCACATGCTATCTAAAAGGGTTATTAGCTTAAGAATTAGCAGGGTGGGTGAGTGGGGAGGTGTCTGGGCTTCTGTGGCAAACACCTTTAATCCTAGCACTCAGGAGACAGAGACAGGTGGATCTCTGAATTCGAGGCCAGGCTGATCTACAGAGCTATACAGAGAAACCCTGTCTAGAAAAAAAAAAAAAAAAAAAAAAAAAAAAAAAAAAAAGAATTAGCCAGAGTACCTTAGATGCCTAGATTAGATGCCTAGATTTGTGCCATGGTAACAGAGTACTGAGGGCAACCATGAACTTGTTTGAAGTCAGTTTTGAACTCCAGTCTCTGTCCACAACCAAGGGACGTTAAGTTTCCACAGGAGAAGACTGCGAGGGACTCTGTGCAGGACACCTGGTCTGTTCTAGTAGACCAATGTCAGCCTACCTGGCTTGAAAAAGCAAAAACTGAAATTAAGCCATGTGTGGTAGCTCATGCTTTTAATATCAGCACTCAGGAGGTAGAGACAGGCAGACCTCTGTGAGTTAGAGGCCAGACTGGTCTGCATAGTGTGTTCTAGGACATCCAGACTACATAGTGAAACCCTGTCTGTCTGTCTGTCTCTCTCTTTCTCTCTCTCTCTCTCTCTCTCTCTCTCTCTCTCTCTCTCTCTCTCACACACACACACACACACACGCACACACACAATGGATAAATACCCAGACAGACAATCAGGATGAATATCTTACTCCTGGGGGTGGGGGTAGAGGGTATAGGATCCTTAGGAAGCTTGATGGTGGGCAAGGAGATGGAGTCTTGGATGAACAGAAGCTCAGCCATGTGGCAGAGGCTTTAACTTTCTAAGTCTCCATTTTCCTAGCTAATCTGAAAGGCTCCCCTGGCCAGACCTCCCTGGAGTGTTTGCTTGTGGAAAGAACACTAATGGATAGCAGGATGCTGAATAAATCAGGGCATCCCACACAGGTTTAAGAAGAGACTCTTTGACTTCGTTGACGATTGTGAAGACAATATTTCCAGACACATGACATTGCTCCAGGCAATCCTTCCACTGAGAAGACTTGATGGAAATGTACAGGGCCTGTAGGCTAAACACTGTCAGAACACGTTATCACCAAATAAATCTGGACAATCCCATTTTAAATGTCCTGTTCCCAAACCTAATGACTAGGCAGAGAGGCTCAGTTCTGGTGAGGTGAAGGATGTAATGCGAGGTCAAAGGTTCACAAAAGGACAGCCAGGGGCTACTTTATGCCTCCAGATTCTGGGTAAATGTCTCTGACACTATTTGGGCTACAGGACGCTGTGGCAGAAATTCAGACGCTATTTCATCTGTAGACTTCTCCTAGCAACAGCAAAATTTTCAACCAATAATAAATGATTTTCATCACTCAGAGGCCTGTGTTAGATGGTATTCAGATCATAGCCAGTTTTCCCCTGTTTTCTAAATAGGATCTCACATTGCTCAGATTAGTCTTGAGCTTGCTTTGCAGTCAAAGCTGGACTTCAATTCCTGGTCCTCCTGTCTCTGGTTCTTGAGTGTTGCACTTACAGGCATATGACATCACTCCTGAACTAGCTGGAGGAGGCTTTAAAAAATTTGTGTGTGTTTTGTTATTTTACTTTATTTCAACAAGGTCTTATGGAGCCCAGGCTGGCCTCAAACTCACTGTGTATATACGGCTAGCTTGAAACTCTTGTTCTTTCTGCTTCATTTTCTAGGTGCTTAAACTATAGGAATGGGCCACCACACCGGCTGACATTTCTTTTCTTTTTCTTTCTTTCTTATTTTTTTTAACACAGGGTCTCTCTCTGTAACAGCCTGGCTGTCCTGTAACTTGTTTTGTAGACCAGGCTGGCCTCAGACTCACTGAGATTCACCTGCCTCTGCTTCCCCAGTGCTGAAATTAAAATTGTGTGCCACAGCTGCCAGGTTTCTTTTCTTTTTTTTTAATAGCGTTTATCATGTATTGAATGCTACCCTGGGAGAGTATTTTAGGCACTTCAGTGTTTGCCTCACTGAATCCTTCCAGTCATCCTGTGAGGACGATGCTGTCTTTATCTTCATTTTTAAGACTAGGAAACTGAGCTATGAAGAACTGAGGACTTAGTGGTGGTGCAGGTGGACCTCTATGAGTTCGAGGCCAACCTGGTCTAAGGAGTGAGTTCTGGACAGCCAAGACTATAGAGAGAAACCTATTTTGAAAAAGCAAACAAGCAAAACTAAGGACCTGACACAAGGTCCTTATTGGGGTTTTTTTGTTTTGTTTTGGTTTTTTGGATTTTTTTTTTTTTTTTTGGTACAGTGGTTCTCAATCTGTGGGTCTCAACCCTTTGGAGGGTTGAATGACTCTTTCACAAAGGCCTCCTAAGACCACCAGAAAACACAGATATTTACATTAAATTGTATGTATGTATGTATGTATGTATTTATTTATTTATTTATTTATTTGGTTTTTCGAGATAGGGTTTCTCTGTGGCTTTGGAGGCTGTCCTAGAACTAGCTCTTGTAGACCAGACTGGTCTCAAACTCACAGAGAGCCACCTGCCTCTGCCTCCCGAGTGCTGGGACTAAAGGCACCCACTGCCCGGCACATTAAAATTTATAACAGTAGCAAAATTTCAGTTATGAAGTAGCAACAAAAATAATTTTATGTTGGGGTCACCACAACATGAACTGTATAGGAAGGCTGAGAACTACTGTGTTTGGGAGGTTGTATTTGCTTTTTTTGCTTGTTGTTTTGGGTTTGTTTGTTTTAGTAATTTTGAGACAGGATGACCTTGAGCTTGTATATGAGATAACCTTGAACACCAGATCCTCCACTAGGATTATAACATGTGCCAACACACCCAGTTTATGCACTACTGAAGATATAACCCAGGGTTTTATGAATGCTAGGCAAGCACACACAACTTGGGGCTACATCCCCAGCCCATGCACCTCCATTTAATAACTACTCTATTCCAGGTACTGGAACATTATATAAAGATTAATAAAAACAACTCTGTTTCCTCAAAAACAGACAGCCAGACATGAGTATGTGGTTCAAAGAGGGAACATACGCTTATTGTACACAGAGGCCTGGTTCTGTCCCTCACACAACAAACTAACCAAGGCCCAGATGATCATAGCCCTATCTAGTGAGCACTCAGATGAGCATGTTTACTCCTCTGTCTCATTTTCCCCAAAGCACTCTTTACTTGCTTACTATTGTTAATTTTTAAAAGATATTTATTTATTATGTCTATAGTCTTCAAACTGCATGTATGCCTACAGGTCAGAAGAAGGCATCAGATCTCATTACAGATGGTTGTGAGCTACTGTGTGGTTGCAGGACCTCTGGAAGAACAGGCAGTGCTCTTAATCTCTGAGCCCTTGCTTGCAATTTTTTAAGCTGTCTTCCTCTATTAAGGATATGCATTTTGTGAGGGGAGGGTCTTCATTCTGTTCCTTTAGAGGGGTGACCAATGAGTAAATATGTTTAAGGCAGGACTTCTCTATGTAGCTTTGGCTGTCCTTTAACTCACTCAGTAGACCAAGCTGGCCTTGAACTCAGAGATCCTCCTGCCTCTGCCTCCTGAGTGCTGGGATTAAAGGCCTGTGCCAGCAAGGCCCAGCTAGAAGGCACTTTCAGGGGACTACACCTGATGTCACTTGCTTATATTCTTGGCAGTTGGGAGGCAGAGAGGCAGGAGGATTGTTGTTAAGTTGTAGTCCTGACTGGGCTGTATAGTGAGATCCTATCCCTGCAAAGCCAAACCAAACCAAAATAACAAGTGACACAATATGGAAGCCACCTCAAGGAATGAGTGGAAAATGAGTAACAATGAATGTAAAATGTTAGTAATATCCCCAGGCAATCTGGGCTGACAGGCTGGTCATGGGATGGAGTTGCAAAGATCCTAGGAAAGACATGACCTAGAATTTAGGCTGTGGAATTGCTCTTTGAGTGTTCTGGAATTATGTGAGGCCTCTGTGCTTGTATGTTCCAGTCAGCCCTTCTACCACAGTACCTGTGGCCTTTGGGAGATGTCATTTGCTTCTACAAACCCATTTACCTCCACACATTTTAATCCCCTCTGCAGAGGGCATTCCACTATGCCCTTCTCCCCTTACCTCCTTTCCAAAGTATTATCTCAGTTGTATCCTTCAAAGTTTAGGTTTCCTGGTACTTCGCTGGGACACCCAGCTTTGGGGGCTTATAGCAATCTTTGCTAGCTGCTAAAACTGTTTTATTTGTCTTGGACTTACATCAGAGTCTCCTTGAAAATATAGTTCATGGGCTTCCAGAAACACACACATACAAACACATACGGACATACAAACACACACACACACTTTCCAGGAAATATGTCTTCTAATTCCAGAACCCCATTCACTAAGCTAATGGAAGGACTCTATACAATTGTCCCACCAACTCTAAGTAACCACAACCATGACCACACAGAATCATATCATGTGAGCAGTAATTGTGCTATTAAATAGAGAAGTACATCACAAGGCCATATGAGGCTACAAAGCAAGAGTCATGCGCCAACTGGACGAGAGTAAACAAGCAAACATGTAAGTATCATTTCATGACAGTGATGTTTTTTCAATCCATTAGGAAGTGATGGATCATTCCAAGGATGCTGGGATAAATTCCTTAAAGATCTGAGATGATCCAGCCCAGCTTGGTCTACAAAAGCTAGTTCCAGGACAGCCTCCAAAGCCAAAGATAAACCCTGTAATGAAAAACAAAAAACAAAAAACAAAACAAACAAACAAACAAAAAAAAAGATCTGGGATGAAAAGAAAACTTAAATGCCTTTTTCACACCATAAACCAAGATAATCAAAGATGAACTCAGTAATAACTCCTAGCAGTTCACTATGTGCCAGACCTGATGCTAAGTGCTAACTAATCTAAGTGACATGGCAGTTTGAGGAGACTGGTACTGTGGGTTTTATTTTTATTTATATCTTCAGATGAATAACTGAAGGGTTCAAGGAATTTAATTCATTAATGTCCCATCATTGATAATCAAGGGAGCTGGCACTCAGATGCAGGGCCAACTAATCCTTTAGCTTTTATTCATTTTTATTCTTTCTTTTTCTTTTTCCTCACGAGACAGCATCTCATGTAGCTCAGGCTGGCCTGTAACCCACTATGTAGGCAAGGATAGCCTTAAACTTGATACTCTTTCCTTTACCTCCCAAGTGCTGGGATTACAGGTGTGCACCATTATGCCTAATTTATACTGGGAAGAGAACCCAGGGCCTTATGCATGCTAGGCAAGCACTCTACCAAGTGAGCTACATCCTTAGCCCTCACTCTTAATCAATGTACATGATATGCATGTGTCTTATACTTTTAAATTATTTGTATTTTTGGGTTTGGTTTTTTTTTTCTTTTGAGACAAGGTTTCTCTGTGGCTTTGGAGCCTGTCCTGGAACTAGCTTTTGTAGACCAGGCTGGTCTCGAACTCACAGAGATCTGCCTGCTTCTGCCTCCCCAGTGCTGGAACTAAAGGCATTTGCCACCACCGCCTGGCTAATTATTTGTACTTTTAATTGACAAGTTATGATTGTATATGTTTATGGACTGATGCAAAAAATTAATCTAATTAACATCCATCACTTCACATATCACTTTGTGGTGAAAATATTTAAAATTTCACCTCTTAGCAATTTTGAAATTTGCAGTCATTATTATAAACTGTAGTAACCATATTGTGTAATAGGCATTAAAATTTATTCCTAAATTAAACAAAATTATTCCTGCCATCTGACACTTTGCACTATACAACTCTTACTTACCCCTAATTACAATAATCTTTCTCATTAAAGAACTGTTTGCAATGAAACCACAGAAGAATTACCAGTAGGGAAAATTTGGAGTCAGATATGGTGGCACAGTCCTATAATCCCAGCACACAGGAGGCTGAGGTAGGAGAATTAACAGGAGTAAAAGAAATACAGCTGAGTAGTATAATTTCCTCTCTCCTCTTCCTGTACTTCTACCACAGGCTCTGGCCACCGTGCTGTGCCCAAACACACAGGGCTAAGCAACCTCAAACTAAACCCTTTGAAACCATGAGCCAAAACAAGCCTTACTCCTAAATTGTTTCTCTAATTTATTTTGGTCACAGGTAGGGCAAGAAGACATGACTGGCTGAAACACATCTTTCTGCTCTGGCCCTAATGGTCACATCCTTTTTATTTTGAAATATTTGCAAATTTATAAAAAAAATCTTTAAAGGGGAATTGCAAATCTGGGTATAGTGGTACATTCCCCTAATCATAGCACTTGGGAAGCAATGGCAGGTAGAGCTCTGTGAATTTCAGGTCATCCTGGTCTATATAGCAAGTTCTAGGCCAGCCTGGTCTACATGGTAAGTTCTAGGACAGCCAGTGCTTCATAGTGAGACCCAAGCACCCAGATGGTGGCTTACAACTGTCTTGAACTCAAATTTCAGGGGATTCTTGTCTCTCTAGATACCAGGCACATACATATATACATTCAGGAAAACACACATACACATAAAAACAACGGTTACAAAATGCACATTAACATTTAAAAAAAAACTGCAAAGACATTACAGACTTCCCAGATAATTCTCCTTAGGTTTCCCTTACTGTTTACATCATATATTACTATGGTATTTTTGCTGCAATTAAGGAATTAATATTGATACATTGATAATAACTGAACTCCACACTCTAACAGATTTCCCAAGAGTTTCTCCCTCCCCAGAAAATCTCCTTTTTTTCAGGATCCCGTCCAGGACACTGCTTTTCACTCAGTTGTCATTTGGTCTATGAGTTCTCCAGACTTCCCATGTTGTGTGAGAGCGAGAGCCAAAGTTACATTTTAAGTTTTAACTACTATGCCTAAGAGAGCTATGAGACACAAATGCCTCTGATCTGCAAACCCCTTGCCCAAGGACAGATAGTCCCTGAAATGCTGGAGGCTATTGTTTATGGAAGATAACAAGCCACCAGTTTTTCATTCCCCTAAACAAGTTTGTTTGACCCACCTGCACCATTGTGCTGAATCACATGTGGGCTGGAGGTATCACAAGATCACAAAATGGAGGTGTGTCAGGATTGGACCTGTCCCTGATGGGAAATGCAATGGATTTTCCTTCTTAAACTGCTACAAACTGTGATTCTGGGCCATTTCCCAGGAACTTGGGTACAGACCTGGCTAGAACTCATCCACCTGACCAATATTTAATTAATTAAAGGTTGGTTAAAATTTGGCTTTAAACTGTGGCAGTGGTTTTATTTCAATCAGAGGGATCAACAGTTGATGACCCTAAAGGTTTTGAGAAATATTGGTGAAGCTAGGCAGGATGTCTCTCAATGTGTATTTGTCGGATACTTTTTCTAATGACTAAACTGGCACCACAGATCTAAGGTGTAAAAGACACAAAAGTGGGGTGCCGTTCACATTTCCTCATATATCAGGGATAAGCTGAGAAGAAGACATCTGTTGTCTAGCCTGGAACTTCCTATGTAGACCAGGCTGGCTTTGAACAGAGATTCATTCACCTCTGACTCCAAAGTACTGAGATTAAACATGTGTGCCACCACACTCACTATTTTTTTTTTACAAAACAAATATTGAGGACTGGAGAGATAGCACAGAAGTTGAGAGCACTTACTGCTCTTGCAAAGAATATGAGCTGGGTTCATAGCACCCAGTCTGGGCGGCTTTCAACTGCCTATAACTCCAGTTCCAGGAGGTCTATAACCCTTTCTGGATTTCTCAGGTACCCCCACATCCATATATGTAGGCACACACACATAAATAAAAAAAAAAAAAACTTTTCAAAAGTGGAGTAATGCTTTTGCATAATGGCACATTCCTGTAATCCCAGCACTCAGGAAATAATGGCAGACCTGATCCAGCCAGGACTTACCCTGTCTTAAAACAAGTATCTGGAAAGACCAGCTGGCCCTGGCTTTGCAAGCTGATATACTTCAAAATATTTAATTACAATCTCTGTGCTGTATCAGGTACTGTTTTAAGTGCTGCAGAGGCAAAAAGGAGTACTACAGAGTTGGTTTTTCTCATACTGTAATCCCAGCACTCAGGAGGTATGGGCAGGAGGATCAAATATTCTAGGTCATCCTCAGTTATATACTGAGTTTGAGACCAGCCTGGGAGACATGTTTCTTTTTCTTTTTGTTTGTTTGTTTGTTTGGTTGTTTGGTTGGTGTTCCAAGACAGGGTTTCTCTGTGTAGCCCTGGCTGTCTTGGAACTTACCCTGTAGACCAGGCTAACCTTGAACTCACAGAGATCTACCTGACTCCCTCTGTCTCCAGAGTGCTGGCATTAAAGGCATGTGCCACCACTGCCTGGCAGAGGCCATTTCCTTCGTTCTTCCCCTTAAAGGGATCATTTCCTCACCCAGCCCCATGCTTTAGCAGCCATGACAGGCTGCAGAAAATACCCAGCAAGATGTAGGCCTCTGACTCAGCACATGTCTGAACTTGCTGGACCTGCCCCAGTCACTAGGAAGTCAGATATCCCCCCATGTGACAAGGAACCAATCAGAAGTTAGCTGGCAGACTTTACACTGGTAGCATAACAGTGGCATGTAGAGCATAGCAACCACCCTAGGAGGGCCTATAGGCCATAGCAACCAGTTGATCAATCAACACAGGACAAGTAGCCCAAGACTTTAAGCGTACCAATCCTGAGACTATTGTATACCCCTAAACACTCCCCTTTTTCTCCCCAATAAATTCCCTGCCTCGTGGTCCCTTCTGGTCCTTCTCAAATCAACTGCTGTGTTGGACAGATGAGGGAACCTAGTTCAGACAGTTAACTCATTAAATAATAAAAGACTGTTTGCTTTTGCATCAGAATGGGTCACTTGGTGATTTGGGGGTTCCGAATTTGGTCACAACACCTCTTTCTTTTTTATATTTTTGGGTTTTTTTCAAGATGGTTTCTCTGTAGCTTGGGAGGTTGTCTTGGAACTCACTCAGTAGACCAGGGTGGCCTTGAACTCACAGGGCCCTGTTTCTAATAAACAAAACTAATTTTAGTCTGAAATGGTAGTATATTGTAATCTTAGTTCTTAGGAATTTGAGGCAGGAAGATGGAAAGTTCTTGGCCACCCAGTACTACATTTGTGAGAAACTGTCTCAAAAACAAACAACCTTGTAAAGCAATAACGTATACAATTTAAAAAGGAATCACATTTGGTTTAAGTGCTTAGACACTAGCAGCAGAGCCTTGAAACTAACCTTCATAAAATACCAAATACTAACCAATCAAAACTGTGCAAAGCTTCTAGAGCCAGAAAGGCAGGCCAGCACTCTCTATATGAGAAAGTTCAAGATTTCTTGAAAGAAGAAGGAAATAACATGAGGGATAATAGGTTGATAGACATCACCTATTGATACTTTAATCCCAATTGTGAGACTAAGACCATTACCACTTGCCAATTTGAAGCAAGCTTGATTTTTTTTTTTTTTTTTAAGTGGGGTGCACTCATGAGCAGGCCAACAACTAACTGCCTCCTGAACCTGGTTAAGGTTAAAGAGAACAGCCCCCCTCTCCCAATTCATTTCTTGAGCTCCTTTTAAGGAGTAAAATCACAAGTGGTTGCAGAGAAGGTTTACAGAAGAGAGAGAATGGAGCAATAAGGAAATACAGGGGAAAAAAAATCTAAAAAGCAAATATGTGGTCACCATGTGATTAGGGAGGGGCAGAGAGAGTTCAGGGAGGGGCAAGGAGGATAAGGGTATTCTCCAAAACAAGTCAAGGTCATAGATTGGGGAAGGTCAGGTTCTAGAAAACAGAGCAATTCAATTTTTAAAGTAAATAGAAACTTTTTTTTTTTTTTTTTTGAGACAGGGTTTCTCTGTAGCTTTGGGACCTATCATGGAACTCATTCTGTAGACCAGACTGGCCTCAAACTCAGAAATATGCCTGTCTCTGCCTCCTAAATTAGCTGGGACTAAAGGCATGCGCCACCACCACTGTTATTTTCAACAGTACGTTATGGTTCCTGCCTTTAAAATGGAGTCATGCAAACAATAGTTTTGCCAAGGACAAAGACTTTTCAAGGTTCAGTTGTTGTTAGGATGGATCCTAACAGCCTGTGATCCTGTAATTTGTCTAGGCTCTGTGTTTTTAATTTTTCTTGAAGATTACATCACCTCAATGATTCTCAATTGGGATTAGCAACAGGGTCCTAAGGGAGAGGAAAGAGCCGTGAATCCGAACCATCTAGGGAGTTTTTCCAAAAATGTATGTGGTTGATGCCCTGCCCCCACTGCCAATCCTGAGAGACCATAGCATTGGCATGTGTGGAGCAGGCAGACATGAGTTGTCTGGGTAAGCTCTTCATGCAATCCTGAACTCTCCTTTTTTCTCTCCCATCCTTGAGAGCAGTACCATGTACCTCCAGAAAGCACTGACTCTGAACTCGACACACATATATCTTCACCAAAGGCCCTAGCCTTGTAAACTGTGCACCCAGAACCTGCTGCTTTTTAGAAGACACAGGAAGAGCCACAGACTGCCTGGGATTCTCAGTCAGGAAGGTCTTTGCCTCTATTTTTGTTTCAGAACCACCCACCTCGTTGAGGCTTTCTTCCTCAGGAAAGGCAATGATTCTCACCCACTACAGAGTAGAAAAGAGGACACTGGAAGTAGGAGCTATGAGGCAAAAAGGAAGATTTTCACCCACTGGCTGATTTTCTTCTTCCGTTATTGTCTTTGTACCCAGAAAACTGGCATTTCAGAAAGTCAGAAAGTGAGTTCATAGTCTCTCCTGCCATGGTAGAGGGGGAAATGCCTTTACAAATAGCTGAAGCCCACAGCTCATTTGGAACCTTGGTGGGGGAGGGATGGGGATTAGCAGAGAGCAAGGCAAGCTTCACCTCATTCCAGTCACACACAGAGCCTGTCAGGGGTCATGATCCTGTCCCATGGGAGATCTGGAACCCAAGAGAGAAAGGAATAGGTATTACTGTTCAAATTATGTCACCTTTAGGTTGGGCACATGACTTTTTGAGCCTGTATTACAATAATTTTGGAGTGGCTTTTTGTAATGGAATTATTAGTAAGTATTTGTTTTGTTTTTGAGATGGTTTCTCTGTGTATTCCTGGCTGGCCTGGAACTTGATCTGTAGACAAGACTGGCCTCGAACTCAGAGATCCACCTGCCTCCTGAGTACTGGGATTAAAGGTGTGTACCACCACTGCCTGACAAATAGGGAAATCCTTTTACTTTTGTGTGACCTACACATGTGGTCAGTGTCAGATCTCAAAGAAACTAGGGACAAATGGATGAGATACCTTTAACATATCAAAGCCAGGTGATGGCCAGTTCTTCCAGTATCACTGGGTATCTGTGGCTCCTTCCAGCACTTCTTACCCACTGCTTAACCCTAAACCTCTCCAACCCAGCAGTGAGGCTGAGCTTCTCTTCCTCAAGCTCCTAATCACTATGACTCAGCCATTTTGGTTATACACTCTCTCAGATCCCATGTGTTCTCTTGGTTCTTGGCTCTTGGCTCTATTCTTGGCTCCTGGTCCTCTCTCTTGCCCCACCCCTTATCTTTCCCTTTTGCTCTACCCCGGTTTCTCTCCTCTCATGGCCCACTTCAGGCTGGACTGTTCCAGATACCTCTCCCTCATATCTACATAACCATAGGTTATATCCTTATTTTTGTTCAGTCAGAGGACAATTCGTGGAAGTCAGTTCTCTCCTTCCACTATGTGGATCCTGGGAGATCAAACTCAAGAAGGCAAGTACTTTTACCTGCTGAGTCATTTTGTCTACAGGATCAGTAGCATTTTAGATAAAAATGATTCAGAGCAATCTACTGGGATCTGCCTGGGAATAGTAAGAACTGGCTTTTCCCCAGCATTTCTATCTCAAAGCAAGGACCATACTAAGATCATCATCATTTTGCTAGGCAGCCAAATCAACAGACTGGAGTGAATGAGTGTGCTGCTTCCAAGACACGGCAGCCAATCCTTTAACTGATATGCCCAAGAAAGGCAAGCTGCTCTTAGCCAAGACAAAATCTCATTATGTAGCCTCAGCTGGTCTAGAACTTGCCATAATCCTCCTGTCCTAGTCTCCCAAATGCTGAGATTACAGGTGTGTGTCACTTTGTCCAGCTCTCTCTCTCATGACCTTTGATGACACAGAGCCTGCACAGATCCATAGTGAGGATCGATTGACACTGAGAAATGACATCTTCTTGGTCCCACAATTCATAGCATATGAATATACTTTTCTACCTAGGACCATCTGATCTCAGTTCTCTGCTCTGTGTGCTCTAGATCTCTCTCAACCCCAAAACACTTCCAGAAATGATAGATACCTATCCAGAAAAGCCCAATGGGATTCCCCATTCACAACTCCTGTATAATTGTTAGGGGGTCAGCACAGAGGAGATTCCCTAGAGGTAAACAACAAGTTTTCCTGGAAGGTACAAGATGGTGGAGAAGGTCACAGCTACTCAGTAACTGTGCAGAAGTGGCTAGCATCAATGGTTGAGCAAACAGGTGTCTCCTAACCCAACAAATTTATCTCTGGCCTCATTGGACTAATGTAATGATTCTCAACTGAGATGAGTGTTTGGGGGTTGGAGAGTGTCCCAGGCACATATGGCATCTTCTGTGATTGAGAACCATTGGTCCAAACAATTTCAAAGCATCCTCAGATGCCTCCAGAGGATACTGGCTCCCCTTTCAGATCTGTGCCTTGGCTCAGAGAAATGTGTTTAACAACAGACAGAAAGGGAATCTGTGGGTTTATAGGCTCCTGAAAACAATGGTTCCCACAGTTGTCAGTGCCTCAGAATGATAAATAATCTTTAAAAATTCAGATTTCTAGCCTCTGTGACATGCCTACTGAATTAGGCTCTTCTGGAATGGGGGTCCAAATATTTGCACTTGTCACATGCCTACCAGGTGATTCTATCGCAGCCATCCTAGCTCCATCCAGCTGCTTCTAAGTCAGCTTTGTCTGAGGCCATTTTATTAGCACAGATTAACTATACAAAATAGTAAGTTTCATTGTGACATCCACTGTGTGCCCTAGATTCTCCTCAGACTTGTGATAATCCTCATCCTCTTGACCCAGCTTCCCAAGTATTGTGATTATACATAAGCCAGCATACCTGGCTCAAGTTCAACTTTTTTCTTTTCTTTTCTTTTTTATTTGAGACAGGGTTTCTCTGTAGCTTTGGAGCCTGTCCTAGAACTCAATTGGTAGACTAGGGTGGCCTCAAACTCACAGAGATCCACCTGGATCCAGCTGGCTTTTTTTGGTTTTTCCAGACAGGGTTTCTCAGTGTAGCTTTGAGTCTGTCCTGGAACTAGCTCTGTAGACCATACTGGCCTTGAACTCACGGAGATCCTCATGCCTCTGCGTCCTGACTACTGGGACTAAAGGGGTGCACCACCAATGCCCGACCCAGCTGGCTTTAAACTTACTATGTATCTAAGGATAATCTTGAACTTCTGGTCTTTCTACCTCTACTTTCCAAATGCTCAGGTAACAGACATGTGCCATCATACTGAGCACAGTTTAGGCTTTTGCCATTTTGGCATTATAAGTTAAATTTTAAGAAATCAGTTGCTTATCTATATCTGTTTCAATTCAGATTAAACCAAACAGAAACTACTATAGTCCATGCCTGCCTCTGGCAGGAAAGGGAGAGCAGAGCTACTTAAGCTACATATTTTCAAGATTATTTAAACTACATAGTCTCCCCAAATGTGTCTTTAATCCCCTGGTAATTTGTGAAAAGCTGAGGCAGCCACATAAGCACTTTCCTGAGACATGAAGAATAAAACCAAGGAAAGTAAAACTATAAAAGACATTAATTCCAATCCAGTAGGGGCTTGTTAAAGAAATTCTTAAAAGTTAATACTGTTCGCAAAATACAAATGTTATGTCAGAATCAGCCCCTGTAAATAACAATGCACACATCCTAAGAAATTGAAGTCATAAGTTCAGGTTTAGAATGTTTATTATCTGGGGCCTAGGGTGCTGGCTATCACACGTGCCTCACACAAACACGAGAACCTGAGTTTTGACCCTAAAACCTACATAAAAAATGCTAAAAATGGTAGCAAGCAAGCACTTGTAATCCAAGCAGTGGGGATATGGAGACAGAAGGATCTCTGGGACTTGCTGGCCAACTAGTCTTTCCCAATAGGTGAGCTCCAGGTATAATGAGAAAACTGTGTCTAAAATGAATAAGAGGAAGCACAATTGAGGGAGACACCCACCATTGGCCTCTGGCCTCCACATGCCCAAGCCCAAATTTATATACACACAGATATAAATACACAGACACACACAATGCATCCATACCACAACACATATACAGAGACAAGGGGGTGGGAAGAGAGTGTCTGTATTTATTTACTTATAGGCTTTTAAAATATTGTTTCAGCAGTGCATTGGTGGTGCACACCTTTAGTCCCAACACTTGGGAGACAGAGGCAGGCAGATCTCTGTGAGTTCAAGGCCAGCTTGGTCTACAGATCAAGTTCCTGGATAGGCTCCAAAGCAACACAGAGGAACCCTGTCACGAAAAACCAAAAATAAAATTGATGGGAGATGCCATTATGTATATATGTTTCTCATACTGGTTAATGAATAAAGCACTGTTGGCCAATAGGAAAGGAAGATAGGAGGGACTAGGAGACAAGGAGGAAATAGGAAGTAGTAAGGAGGAGTCAAGATGGAGAGTCTGGAGAGAACAGAACCGCCATTCCTCCGCTCTCGGTAAGACCACGTGGAAATACATAGAAATGGGTTAATATTTAAGACAGAGCTAGCCGATAAGAAACTAGTAACGGGCCAACAGAATTATATCAAATACAGAGTCTCGGTGTGTTAATTGGGGCTGGCGCAGCGGCCATCCAGATAGATTCTGACCCTGTGCCTAAAGTTGTTGCAAGTAGAGCAAGAAAGACAGGGAACTCTTGAGCAGAACCACAGACAGAGACCAGGTTCTGGTAGAATTAAGGAAGGATGAGGAAGGAGCTGTCCATGAATTTGGTGCTGACAGTCTGGTGGGCTAACACCATGAGGCTATGGGCAGAAGTGGCAAAGTAAACAATCTTGGGGTCCTGAGAGTGCCTTGTCTACTGAATTTATGTATACTTAAACTAAAACAAGAATGTATATTCATATTCATCTTCTACAGCAAGTAAGATGACTGAGAGGGCAAAAGTGCTTACAGCAGAAGCCTGGCAACCTGAGTTTTATTCTCAGAATCCATGATGAAATGTGAGATCTGAATTCCTTAATCTCACTCCATGGCATGAGCATTCTTGCACATGTATGCAACAACAGCTTACAATAATGCAACAACAATAACTTAGGGGGCAGAGATAGGCAGATATCTGAGTTTCAGGCCAGCCTGATTCACAAATCAAGTTCTAGGGTAGCCAAGACTACACAGAAACCCCGCCTTGAAACACCAAAACGGACCAACCAACCAAATAAATACGGTATCATCTTTAATACCACTATGCTCTCTTCTTTCATGTTTTATCTTCCATTGTATTTACTATCATTGCATATATCATATAGTCTTCCATCTTTTCCTACCTTCACTGCAGGGCAGTGCAATTTTCACTTCCTTCACTGCTATACCCAGAATCAAGCTTGTGGTGTAGCTCACCTGGAAGAGTGCTAACCTAGCATTCATAAAGCCCTGGATTCCATCCCTAGCACCATATAAAGTAGGTATGGTGGCACATGCCTGTAATCCCAGGCTCAGGAGGTAGAGGGAGGTGAGTAAGACAGTCTACAGTACCCTATGTAGTGAGTTCAAGTTCAGTCTGGGATATACAAGACCCAGTACCCTGTCCCTACCACAAAAAAATAGACTTGATCATGAGGTAGCACTCTAAGGATGTCTTTAAGGGTACACAACCCAGTTTCGTAATGTCCACTCTCCAAAGTGGGACTTACACTTTAAGCTTAGTGTTCTAGGATCACATCACCTTGACATTCTTAAGAATTCTGTGGTTGGATGTTGGTGGTGTGCACCTTTATAGTCCCAGCACTTGAGAGACAGAGACAGGTGGATCTCTGTGAGTTTGAGACCAGCCTGGTCTACAAAGTGAGTTCCAGGATAGCCAGAGCTAAACACTGAAACTCTGTCTTAGAAAGGAAGGAAGGAAGAAAAGAAAAGGAATTCTGTATTTGAATCTGTGTTTCATAAGTAAATTTGATACAATAAGTGATAATGTGTGTGGTGGTCTGAATAACAATGGTCCCCATTACTCAAATATTTGAAAGCTTAGTCATCATGGAGTGGCACTATTTGAGAAGAAACAGGAGGTGTGGTCTTGTTGGAGGAAGTGTGACATAGGGGGTGAGCCAGGCCCTGCTGCCTGCAGATCAGGATGTAGAACTCTCAGTTTCTCCAGCACCGTGTCTGCCTGCACGCTGTATGCTCCCCACATGATGACAATGGACTACACCTTTGAAATTATAGGCAAGCCCCAGTTAAATACTTTTTAAAATAAGATTTGGCCATGGCGTCTCTTCACAGTCACATAGGACACTGACTAAGACAATGCATTAGGGACTTAGCTCCTTGATTCACATGTGATCCTGCCTCTGACGTCCCCTGCCTCTTCCACATAGGTTTTCATCTCCTTCCTCTCCTGTCTCTGCCACCTTATGCCTCAGAGAAGCCCTAGGCATGGGAAGATTCAGAGCCAGGGGTATGTGTGTTTTGTAGTCTAAGTCTCTAAGACAGAGCCCTGGGTCCCTGCAGGTATCTGTATATTCCAGTATCATTGTGCCCCAAGGATATTGTGCAATATTAAGCAAAATGCCACAAGGACAGCAGAGAGACTAGATGGAAGTGAAAAGCTTCCTCTTGTTTTGATAAGGTCTCACATTGTCACAAGTGCACTGAAAAGCACATAGCTAGCTAGCCCTATAGTGTTCAGTAAGCATTTGTGGCATGAGAATGAATAATATATGAAAAATTCTTAAAGAGTGTCTGGCTTTCACTTAGGCTACCACTCAATATGGCCACCCCTTCCTCCAGGACAGCTTTTCTGATAACTCTTTGGACAGATTTTGCCCTCTGTGCTCACTCATTCGTCCTCCTCTTCTGTTACACACAGTCCTTCTGAGGTGGGTCTGTAGCTAGATTTCACCCAGTGCCTTAAAGCTTAATTTGATGAGTGTTGGAAGAGGCTGTGCCACCAGCCAGTTTGGGGACCTACTTTGTGAATGTGAACTCCTTCATAGCCCTGACCAGGGTCCTAAATCTAAGTGGACACCCTTCCTCTGTCTCCTCTCTTACCTAGGGCCAGGTTGAGTGCTTTGCATTAGTCTCCTGTGTTCCAGTAGTATAAGGATTTGTCTACTTTGGGAACCCAGGCATCTGTCCTAGTTGAACATAAAGGACATTTCTTCTGGAATGATAATGTAGTACTGTTACCATTTGTAGCCTTATATGTGTTTCCTTTTTGTGCTTGTGTTTAACCTCTCTAAACCTCATCGTCTTCATCTGTGAAATGGGAACCAAAGTGCACATCTGTCAGGGCCATCAAGGCATTTAAATAACCAATGCCATGGGCAAGTGGGTAAAAGCCCCTGCTGTCAAGTCTGGTGCTCTGAATTCAATCCCCAGGGTTTGCTCACATGGTAGGAGAGAACTGATTTCCTCAAGCTGTGCTCTGGCTTTCACTTGTGTACAAGGTCACATATGAATGTACACACACACAAACACACACACACACACACACACACACACACACACACACACTTAAAGCTCATATATGTAATCCTGGTGGTTGAAGCAAGAGGGTTATTGTAAGTTTGAGACCAGTCTGAGCTACCAAGTGAGATTTTGCCTAAAAGAACAAAAGAAAATTAACACCCTGGAGGCAGGACCCCAAAGTGTAGTTTAGAGGTAGGGTACTTACTTGGACTACTCAAGACACAAGATTCAATCCCCAGCACCTAATTAAAAGGGGGATACCACCCACAATAGAAGTGCAGAAAGTGTCTTCTTCTTGATCCATCAGGGTTAGCCTAAGCTTCAGGCATGGGTCCCTTTCACTGGCAAGCACCCCCCTGGTCTCTGGCTCCAGCCCCCACCTTTAACCACCATCTCTCCAGTAGGTCCTCCTAACCTTAGAGAGGAAAGGGGGAAAAAATCATTGTTTTGGTTCAAGTGTGATAAACAGTGATTGACAGGCCTGAAAAAGAAGCTGTTGAGTAAGGAGAAAAAAAGACTATAATTATTCCCCTTAACCTGCCTGTTATCCTGTCTGCTCAATTCAGTCTCTGACAACTGCCTTCCCCCTCTTCCTTAGCTGTTTAGGAATAAATTATTTTTGGAGAAATGTGTTTTCAAATAAATTTGTTAAGGCTAAAATGTTGACATTATGGAAAATCTGTACGTTCTGTATCTGAGCTTTCTTATCTCCCCCACCCCCACTCCAAGAGATTATTAAAGTTGTTCTCACTGGGAAAACCCTGGCAATCACGGTTAACCAGCCCAGGTTCAAGACCAGGAGATGGCTTATCTGTTGTCCTTTGTGATCGGACAGACCCTAGGACATTGGTCCTTCCATCCCAGCTTCCTCATCTGTAAAATAGGCACATCTTCCTACCTCTCAGAACAATGGGCTAAAGGGCATTTTGAAAATGGAAAGGATTATTTATTTGTATGATGTACACAACACCAATCAAAGGGCTGAGGACAAGACTCTCTCAGTAAATGCTTGGGGCACAAACATGACGATTTGAGTACCATGCCCAGCACCCCAGAAAAAAATGGGGTGTGAAGGTGAGAACCTATAACCCCAGAGCAGAGAGAGAGAGAGAGAGAGGGAATGAAAGAGGAGGGACTTGATGGCTAGACAGTCTAGCCTAATTGGTAAGTTCCAGTTCAGTCCCAGACCCTGTCTCAACCAACAAGGTAAAGACTGATACTGCTCTCTGATATCCTCATGCACACACACACACACACACACACACACACACACACACACATGCACACATGCGCTCTCCCACCCCCCCACACACAGATACACACTCATTTTTAAATGCCCTACTTTAGTTGCAGCAGTGCTATAGCATGCTATCTCTATGTGCTATGTTATCCTTAAGGAAAACTGATATGCCCTCCACTATCCACAAATTTTCCATAAAAGTTCACCTTTGGGGGTGACAAAAATCTGCCTTGTAAAGATGCACACCACTGAGCCTGATGATCTGAATTTGATTTCCAGGACCCACATGGTAAGAAGAGAGAGGCAACTCCAGCAGGTTGTCCTCTGTCCTCTGGCTTCCTCTTGCATGTCTTGGTACATATGCCACATCCTATAGACCCAAAATAAATGCATGTAATTTGTAAGCCGAAAAGAAAAGAAAAAAAAAAAACAACGTTATCCCTTAAAAACTCCCTTCTCCTCTCTGAGGATGCCTTGTTGCCACCCATGGTCTCACTTTCCACCCTAGCATTTTCTCAGGATGGTTTCTCGGCAGAGACTGTTCTCTTAAGACAACTTTCTCCTCTGCTTTGCTTCAAATATATATTAGTGTTCACTTAATCTGCACAATAACTCTATGGCAGGTAATATTACTCCCAATTTCCTCAGGCTAGGACATTGAGGTTTATGATACTTGATTATTGTAGTATAGCAAGCTATAGAGACAAAATTCAAAGCTGGAGTTTGATTCAAAAACCTCATGCTCTCAACTGATGTGCTAGCTTCCTTCAGCTCTTTTGAAAAAGATTCTGTTCCTCACAAGCAGCATCGAACTCCCTAATCTCATAGGCCAAGACACCTGTCAGTCATTGGCAATCAATGCTTACAGCCCACCCACCCATCCACTCATTCATTAAACATGTACTAAGCACTTCACCCCAGTTGCTGGCTGTGTTTTAGGTGTGAGAGTTCCAGAAATATGTAGGACTTGGCTCCTCTCCTCAAGATGCCTCAGTCCAATGGGGGAGACTGACAAGAATTTGAATATAGTTAGGCAAGGGCAACTATAAAAAGCCAGAGCGCTATGAAAGGACGGGTCACCTATACCTGAGATTGGAGAAAAGTCTTCTTCCTGATCCTTAAGGATGAGCAAGCAGATTCCAGGAGGAACCCACAGACTTAGGACACAGGGGAACAAGAGACTGGAGGTGCAAAAACATATTCAGATGGTGTTGGGGCTGCAGGGAAACAGCGTCCAAAGGTGAAGGTGAAGTCAGAAGCCTAGGAGCTAAGTCATAGGGCACCCTTGGAGCTGCGCTCTGGAGACCCAACTTTATCCTATGAAGATGGGGTCTTAGAGATTAACAGATTTCAGGTTCTAACAACTGGAAAAAAGACTAAAGAGGCATATGGAGGCAGGAGACAGTTAGGAGGCTGTGATATTCTGGTGAGACACTCTCAGTCAGAACCATAGCAGTGAAGATGAGGATGGAAGATGGGATTGGAAAGAGGTTAAGAATGGCAGCACCATTCTGACCCTAAATTTGGAATTTTCCTTAATTCCTCTTTGTGTCCTCCTGTTGTTCCCCTCATCCAAGCCTTTTCATTCACTATTTAGCCCAGCCTGGCCTCCAGCTGCCATCCTCCTGTCTCAACCTCCCAAATACTAGGATGGCAGCCATGTACCACCACACAGACCATCAGCAAATCTCACAAGCTCCATCCTTAACATTGATGTAGAATCTGTCATCACCTCTGATGGGGCCACCCTCTTCTAATTTCCACCAGCTCCTACTTAGATGACTATAGGGGCCTCTTTGCACTGAAGCCAGAGGGACCATTGAAGAGAGAAATCACAAGCTGGGCATAGTGGGCTATGCCTTTAATTCTAGCACTCAGGAAGCAGAGGCAGGCAGATTTGTGAGTTCAAGGCCAGCCTGTTCTACAGAGTGAGTTCCAGAACCTTGTGAATCCTTCTCAATAAATAAATAAATAAACAAACAAACAAATACAAAGCAAAACCTGGGAACAGACAAAGAAATGTGTTAATCTAATTTGGCTTCTATAACAAAGTACATTAATTAGAGGAGAGAGGCTTAAAATGCCAAATTTTTATTTCCTCACAGTTCTGGAGGCTACAAGCCCATAGGAGCCCAAATTAAAGTGTCAACAGAAGAATAGCCAGCACTTGAGATACTGAGGCAGGATGATTGTGAGTTCAAATTTAGCCTGGTGTATATTCCTTGTCTCAGAAATCAAAGTTAAGTAAAAAGCAGTTCCAGTAACACATGAGTGCAATTTTTCCTTTTCTTCACACTTTGTAGAAGTCAGAGATACTTATGATCATTTAATCAGCTTTGCTGGGCAGGGAGGAAGCCCCAAGTCTACAGAGGGAACTGGGTCCTATAAACAGAGAAGCAGAGCTGTGTGAGGAGAGGAAAAGTCACTGTGAGAGGCAGGCAGATCTGTGAGTTTGAGGCCAGCCTGGTCTACAGAGTGAGTTCCAGGACAGGGCTATGTAAGGAAAAAAATAAAAAATAAAAAAACTTTGTCTCAAGAAAAAGGAAGGAAAGAAGAAAAGAAAGGGAAAAATCACTCTGAGCCCCAACTCCAGAAGTACTAACACATCAAAGCCATTCTACCAAGTTTAAAATAAAAGCAATAGGCAGGTGGTGGTGAGGCATACCTTTAATCCCGGCACTCAGGAGGCAGAGGCAGGTGGATCTTCATGAATTCAAGACCAGCCTAGTCTACTGAGTAAATTCAAGGACAGCCTCCAAAAGCTACAGAAAAATCCCATCTTGAAAAACCAAAGTAAATAGATAGATCAATAGATAGACAGACAAATAGATAAAAGCAATAGGTACACACACACACACACACACACACACACACACACACACACACACACACACACACACACACACACAGAGGTGAGATGGCTGTGCTGGTTCAGTTTCTTTGTCCGTTTGACAGAGGCTGGAGTCATTTCCACAGCAGAAGCCTCAGTCACAGGAGGAATTGCCTCCATCAGACTGGTCTATGGACATCTTCTTGATTGACAATTGATGTTGGAAGGCTCACTGTGGGCAGTGCCACCCCTGACTGGGTGGTCCTGGGTTGTCAAGAAAGCAGACTACACAACCCAAGGCTAGGAAGCCAATGAGCAGCATTCCCACTGTGGTCTCTACTGGAGATGGACTTTAACCTATAAAGGGAAGGGGGAGTGGGAAGCCTTTCCTCCTCACGTTGCTTTTGGCCATGTGTTTATGACAGCCATAGAAAGCGAACCAGGACTATGGCCCCGCAGGTATAGATGCTGTTTCTCAGCCTCACATCGGGAGTTCACTCCCTAGAACCATGTGTCTTCTGCGTTTATTGCTGTGATAAAACGCAACCAAAGCAATTTAGGGAGGAAAGGGTTTGTTTAAGCTTACAGTTTCACACCACAGACCCTTCCTCACTGAGGGAAGTCAGGACAGCAACTCAAATAGGACAGGAATCTGGAGGCAGGAGCCAACACAGAGGCCATGAAAGAGTTCTGTTTACTGGCTTGCTCCTCATGGTTTGCTCAACCAGATATCTATCTATCTATCTATCTATCTATCTATCTATCTATCTATCTATCTCCCAGGATCACCAGTCCAGGTGTGGCGCCACCCACCGTCATCTGGGCCCACATGTTAGTCTAGTGGGGGCAGTTCCTCAGCTGATGCCCCCTCCTCTCAGATGATTCTAGCATGTGTCAAGCTGACATGAAACTAGCCAGCATACCATGTAAATGTGGAAGGATAGAACTGACTCCACAAAGTTGTCCTCTGACTTCTACATGTGTGCTGCGGCACCCCCTCCCATACTAATAATATATAAACAGAAACAACACATACACATAACAAGACAAAATGACAAAAACTGCAATAAGTCATAGAGCAAGTGAGGCCCTGGGTTTGATTCCCAGTACCATAAGACAAATAAAAATCCAGTAAGCTGGGTTGAACTGGGATTTTGTTGTATGCAACTAAACATTAGCATTATTATTAACATGAATACAGACTGTATCTTTTGAGTAAATTCCCTCTATTTATTGATTGATTTGTGTTTTTTTGAGACAGGGTTTCTCTGTGTAGCCCTGGCTGTCCTGGAACTCACTTTGTAGACCAGACTAGCCTTGAACTCATAGAGATCTGCCTGCCTCTACCTCCTGAGTGCTGGGATTAAAGGTATGTGCCCCTGCTGCCTGGCAATTTCCCCCTTTTAAGGAAACTTGAGTCTGTAATTCACACCCAAAGGTGAATTACAAGGACAAGGGACTCATTTGATGTACTATTTCACAGAGAAGGAAACTGAGGTCATGGGACAGAACCTGAGCCCAGGGATACATTGAAAACATAGGAATCAGTTACTTCTTAAGTATTTCCCTGAGTACCTCTCCAGAACATTCAAGTGATGGTTGCGAATAAACCATGAGTGTCCTAGCTCCAAAGCTCATTTGTCAAGTTATTTGGCACTCTCCAAGCCTCAGCTTCCCTTGCTGTAAAATGGGGCAATGATAGTCTACCAAAGTTATCTTTCATGGAAATGACAGTGAGGATCCAATGAGATTCTTACTATCTAAATACAGATAATATACAGAGGAACAGATAGAAATAAACACATTGTATGCTTTGTGCGGTGTCTGGCACACAGAAAACCCTCAATGGTTAGCTATTGTTATGATAATTATCATCACCACCACCATCATCATCATCATTAAACTCCTGGGCTTAAACCCAAAGCCGTCAGTCTGAGCCCACAATCCCTGTTGCAAAGGGACAGCTGCATTTGCGGTCAGCCTATTCTCCAAAGACTCAGGATTTGGCTGTTGCTGGCAGAGCATCTTAATGTGGCTCAGTGTTTTCATTTCTGTCATTTTGTTGTACCTGCCCCCCGAGGCAGCTGAAGCAGAAAGATCTTCTTGAAAATGAAAATAAGCTGTGAGGAAGCCCCCTTGTTTTTCTCCGTGCTCAGGCTGGTTTTCAGGGTGTCTTTTAAGCAGGGAAGCCTTGGAATCCAGGGGATCAGAGCACAGGTGTGACCTCTGGAGGTGACAGGTTGGGTGGGTTGGGGTCAGTAGGTGAAGAGGACAGCCAGCGGCCAGAACAACAGTGCCTTGAGCAAGCAGTAGTTTTTTAAAATCACACAACAGCAAGAAGATTGCCCATCAATTAGAGCCACAGATATTCAGAAGCTAACTTAGCAAACGCTAAAGATTATTTTTAACTGTGCATACCAGACAGCCGGGCTGACTCCTCTGGCAGCTCTGTCAATCTCAGCAAATCTGAACTAGAGTCATGGAAGGTGACAGCAGGGGAAACCGCACATCAGGACAACTCTTTCCTGGGTGTGCAGACAACTAAGGAAAAACTTTCCAATGAAGCTGACCACTCAGGAGGGACCCATCACCGTGGCAGGAAGTGCCGTTCTGCTTGAGGCACTTGTCCAGGCATCCTTCCGGACCGCCCTTCACTGAGGGAACAGTCCTTGGCCTTTCTCATTTGTGGATATTGTCACTTGCTCTCAGTTCTGCTTTGGGGAATTAAGGCAACCTTCAGCATCTCTCCTTTGACCTTTGCTGGTTTCAAAGCTAATCTTAAGATAACGACGTCCCCTTTCCCTACTCTTGGCATTTAGGGATAATATTCATCTTCTTAGGGTTGGGTATGGAAGGAGATGCTTAGACTCTGGTATCTCTTTTAGACAGGGATAGGGGATGGTTGGGAAAGGTATGGTTTAGATGGGATATGGGTAGATTAGCCTATCTTCTTGTGAATTATTTTAGTAATAGTAGATATTAGTATTATACAGCTTATAGATTCTTATATGTGGTAACCTATGTAAAATTAAGTTTTTATTCCCTTCCCAAAATTGTACATAAATTGTATATTTTGTCATATTGTGAAAATCTCTCCAGTTATGATGGTTTTTGCACAAAATCCTTACCATATTCTATGTATGTATATTTTTACTTATGTTCAAGACATTTTTGTATATTGATACAATTCAGGATATTTTTACCATGCTGCACTTCATAGTTCTACCTCTGGTCTAGACATTTCTACTCTACCTCTGTTTTAGGGATTTATATGTATACATACACATACATAGTTATATTGCTTAGGTATCTGTCCCTGCTTTACTCAGGGAAGTTTCAGTTAGTGTTATAGCTAGGTTCCTGAATATTACAGATTATCTTCACCCATGTTTCCTATACCTATGAGATTAGTCAGACATAGATGCTTAATCTTCAAACACTTCATAAACCTGCAGAACATGGAATTTAAACATTTTAATATCAATACTCCGTTGACATGAGACACTATTGCTCCTGACAGCACCATGCACTTTCCCGAAAATACGTTGGACACTGTTGTCGCTCCTTTTAGAGTCTATCCTTGCTTCAGCTATGGCCCCCACCTTGACCACTGATTTGGATGTGTGGTTCTATGTGCTTGCAGGAGACAAACATAGAAGACTTAAGCTTTCCAGCTTAGGACAATTCTATTGTAAACCCCGTTTCAACTTCACTCTAGGGTTAGATAGTTAGGTCTTAAGTTAGTATGTTCTCGATTTTCCTTTTCTTAGAGCACACTTGTTAGTCACTGTTTTGTATATAGCCTTGTATCAAACCTAAATCTTTCCTTTAGACTAAAAGGGAAATTGTAGTGAGATATTCACTATGTCCGCATCTGTGGCACAGACCATGCCCATTGGGGGTGGAGTCAGGGCCAGACTGGGTGAACTAAGTTTGAGGAGGGGGCTCTGAGAGCTCTCTGGCTTGCAGCACGGGTACAGGAGAACATCCTGAGGCATCCTTGGGACCAGGAACCTGATGGTGTTCATCTGTCTATGTTGTAAGTTATTTCTCCCTGAATAAACATCTATTCAGCCTATTTGTTTCTCCTGGTCCTTATTAAACATCAATAGGCCTGTGTCTCACAGTCTGTGTGCTCTGGTTAACACCCTATTTGGCTAGAGGGTCATCACACATAGGTCTTGCATCATCTGTCTTCCCAGCGAGGCACACTGGTCAGCTTCCTTGGTCTCCTTCCTCTTTCTTTCTGAGTCTAACTGAGAAAGACTGGAGTGAAGCCTGAGCATCTAAATTTGCGAAGGTGGGACAGGTGCTCCCATACATGTAATCCAGCTTCTTAAGCCATAGGGCTAGGCTGCATATGAGGTCACATGACTAAATATGGGGTTAAAATTTGGTAACAGTAAAAGTGAATGCACAACCACCAAAATGTAATTCAAAATTGAACCAGTGATGAAGCTGAGGTGTTTCTGGCAGTACTTACCTGTGTTTCACTGTTTGCCTTCCCTGAAGCCTTGCTTCTGGATGCACAGCATCTGTACTTCGCACTGTGCATGCCTCACCCCACATTACACCAGAGAGACTGGCTCAAACACCTCAGCTCAGATCTGACACTTGTGGATGCAAGGAACCGTAGTATTTTTACTGTATATGTGAGGATTTCTGCTTTTACAGAAATATGAAGGTTTAATTAAAGAGTTTTCCTTCCATCATTCTTTGGCATATAAGCATCAAGTTAGTGTAACTTTAGATTGAATTGTGTCAGAATATATAGTTTTAAAAATGGTTGCCCAGCAATGATGGTTTGTCCAAACTTTTAAACCCAGCACTTGGGAGACAGAGGCAGGCAGATCTCAGTGAGTTTGAGGTCAGCCTGGTCTACAAGCAAGTTCCAGGACAGCCAGGGCTGTTACACAGAGAAATCCTGTATTGAAAAAAACAAAACAAAACATCAGCAACAAAAAGTTGTTGCTTGTAGGCTGATGAGATGGTTTAGCTGGTAACCATGCTCCTGCCAAGTCTGACAAAGTTCACCCAGTGAAAGGCAAAAACCAACTCCTGCAAGTTGTCCTCTGACCTCTACATGCACACACACACACACACACACAAAATGTAATAAGACCTTTTAGATTGCTCCTTGAATTGCTGACTTCACATTCATTTAAAGAATTGTTAAAAGGGTTTGGAATTGCAATTAAGGACAGAATTCTCAACAATTTCTGAAATGGCCCTAAGCAAAGTTTTTGATATTTTGTGCCATGTGTTTTTGAAGAGCAGTGTTCTCAGCATTGACAATGATAAAATCAAAGCATCTGTCAACTCTGAAATACATTGAAGATGCTCTGTGTCCTGCAGCATCAAGTACTCAGCCAAGATTCAATTCTGATGTAAAAATAAACAAGCATATTCATCTCATTAGTACGTGTTCATCTTTAATAAGTGCTTAAATTATGTGAATACCAAATAATTGTTTTAAAATAGATTTCTTTATGATTAATTTCAGCAAATGTTTTGTCTATATATTGTTGGTATGTGTGAGCCCACATGCTCATATGGGGAAGGGAAGGTCAGAAGTCAATGTCAGGTAGCTTCTTCAGTCACTCCATACCTTATTTATTAATTTACTTACTTACTTTGAAGGCAATTCTGCAGTTTTATTTGACATTCAGCAAGTTAGTTCTCATCTATGTTGACTGTCTGTAGATTTTTGAATGTGGTAACAGGGATGTATGTTACCAATGTGTAGAGCTTGTTAGATGAGCCCTCATCCTCATTACGTTTTTCTGGACAAACATAGTGGATATGATAAGGAGCATTCCTTATTCCTTTGATGCAGATGTCCTTATTGAGCCTAATATTGATGCCCACACATCTGGAGGCCCCATCTCCTTCATGACAAATCCGTGTTTCTTTGAATTCCTGAGGAGCACGCTTCTTGAAGCCCATTCTGTGGATGCACTTGTGAATGTTGATGGTATATTTTCGGATCATCATATAATTGCTGGCAGAACAGCTCTTTTTCTTCTCACCACCCTGCTTTGTGGGAACCATTCTGCCAGGCCCCTTTTGGAATTGTGGGAAAAGAAAGCTGCAAGTATTACCTGACTTATTCCTTAACAGAATCTATCCCTGAAGTGGGAGATTAATGATTCAGCTAGACTGTCCGGCCAGTAAGCTCCAGAGATCCTCCAATTTCCCCTTCCCTAGTCCTGAGGTCGCAGGTAGCAAGGTCATGCCTGGCATTTTAAGTCAATGCCGAGGTTGGAAATCAGGGTCTTTTGCTTGAATAGCAAGCATTTTGTCAATGGGACAGTTTCCTTACTCAGCCTCTGTAAACGTAGATACCAATATACCCAAGGTGATGTTTCCTGGGTTAAAAAAAAAAAGAGGACTGAAAGTTTAAGAAGCCCTGGTCTCAGGCCATGATCTACCAATCGTGCTGCAGATGCCATTTCACTGGTTCTACAAAAGTCCCCTTCGGTATTTCTATTACTTCTCCAAGGGCACTTTCTTCTTTTGTCGTGGCATTTAAGGTCATGCAGAAGATAAATATAGTTTTCAGAGATTAATGAAATGTGTTGTCCTTGTGAAGCTCAGAGGCCACACAAGAAGAAATCTGATATCTCAAGTTCATTTATGAAGATACTTATTTAGTATTACTATTTGTATTATTATATTAGTGTGTGTGTCTGTGTGTATGCGTGTGTGCATGTCACAAGGTCACGTGCAGCAATCAGAGGACAAACTTATGATATCAGATCTCTCCTTCCACCTTTATCTGAGAACCAGGGATCAAACCTAGGTCCTCAGGCTTGCACAGCAAACTCCTTTTCCAAATGAGCCATCTAATCCGCCCCTTTTCTGTTTTAAACAGCTGAACTTCAGGATAATTTCTTAGACAATAATAGCTAATACAGCATCCTTGCTGTGTGGATTTTTGGTATCCTTTGCTTCCTTGGCCTACTCCAAGGGCCCAATCAGCCTTGGTGATGAATAAAACTGGGAAGCTGGGGCCATTAAGGGTATAATGGAGTTGGAGGAGAGTGCCTGGGGTAGCAGGAAGTACCTCTGTGATGACCTCATTGCTCAGAGAACAGCAGTAGTGGAACACAGGGCTGGAGAATAAAGCCTCTCTGTCACACAAGGCCAGCTGGCCTGAGCAAATTCTCAATGATACACATGGGCTGAAAGGCTGTGGACCTCCCTTTGCCAGAGACGGGAGCTTCTAGCATGTTATAAGGGACAGGATGAGAGTCAAGATGGAATCAGGGCAGCCACCCTAATACAAGAAGCTGCTATTAGAATCCAGGGACCTGTAATCTTGAACAACTTGTTTTACTTTCTAGATAGTATCCACTTTGTAGTCATATCTCCTTTGATGGTGTTATTTTGGTTTTTGTTCTTAGTTTTTGTTTGTTTGTTTTGTTTTGTTTTTGAGACAGGGTTTCTCTGTGGCTTTGGAAGTCCTGGAACTAGCTCTCTTATACCAGGCTGGTCTCAAACTCACAGAGAGCCAACTGCCTCTGCCTCCTGAGTGCTGGGACTAAAGGTATGTACCACCACGCCGGGCCAATGGTGTTATTTTGAAGATGCATTCAATAATGTAGGTCAAGCTCTTTACAGAATGCACATGGAAGATTAATTTTGCCATTACTCCTGGAAGAGGGCCAAGTTGAGGGTCTGTCTGGATGCTTGCACCAGGATCTGGGTGCGCTGGGATCTGGGTGAGCAGAAAAGGAAAGTCCTCCAAAGCAGGGTGGTGAAGACCAATGTGACAGGCCTCTCTCCAAAATAAAAGACCAATGAATATTCCAGAAACCACCTCCAAATGGAATTGGAACCACAGAGAAATTGTCTGCAAAAGCCCCATTTTCTATTGAACATGAAGTAAGCCTTCAGAGAGCGCTTATTCCATTTTGATATATGAGCTGCTGAGATGAGACTATACAGCTCAAGCCTCATTTGACACAAAGGCCCTCTTACAGATGGCTTATTCCAAGAAGTCAGTGAACGAAAATAGACCAGTGTTTCTCATCTAGAAGTCATGACTCATTGTTCTCCAGAGAAATCACACAGGAGCAAAACTCAGGAGGGTGGAGCCACACCCCATGGATGTCAGCAATTTCACACTGAGGAAAATGCATCAGTCTAATGAGTTGGAAAATCAGATGATATCAGATGAGAAGTGACACTTTAGATATGATACATAAGTTTCGTAGAAATCATAGAAAATCCTTGATTTTAAAGGGAAAGTATAAAGGGTCACAGATAAGCAGAAAGATTTTAAAATCTGGGTGTGGGTGTGGACACCACTCAGGAGGCAGAGGCAGTCAGATCTCTGAATTTGAAGTCAGCCTAATCTACAGAGTGAGTTCAAACACATCCAGGGGAAAAAAAAAAAAAAAAAAAAAAAAAAAAAAAAGCACTTTCGACACTTCTTGAAGCTGGAGTTTGGAGCTGGAGAGATGGCTCAGTGGTTAACAGCACTCATTGCTCTTGCAAGGGACCCAGGTTCCTAGTGTCCACATGGTGATTCACAATCATCCCTAACTCCAATTCCAGGGGTTCTACACCCTCTTCTGAACTCTGTGGGCCTCTGTGGGCACTAGGCACAAACATGGTGCACTGATTTACATATATGCAAAAGACTCATACACATAAATTTTAAAAGTTTTTTTTAAAGTTCTAAAATCTCGCTGGGCAGTGGTGGCACACACTTTAATCCCAGCACTCCGGAGGTAGAGCAGGCAGATCTCTGTGAGTTTCGAGGCCAGCCTGATCTACAGAGTGAGATACAGGACAGCCTCCAAAGCTACTGAGAAACCCTGTCTCCAAATAAAAACAAAATAAATAAAAACAAAAACAGCTTTAAAATCTCAAAATATTCTTTTTATTATCCAAATGTAAAACACCGTACTTATTGTTCTTAAAGGAAATGGTGACATCTTTACTAAAATAATCACAGATTTTGATACTGTAAATTGTGACTCTGCAAAGTAGCTTTTACTGAACACATACCAACAGATTATAAAAACTACTTGGGATGTCCATTAAACATATAGATTCTAGTCTAGCACAATGGCACACACCTGTAATCCTAGTATTTAGGAGACAGAGGCAGAAGGATTGGCATAAATTTTAGGGCAGCCTGGGTTACACAGTGAGTTCCAGGTTAGCCAGACCTGGAATTTCAAGAATTAACAAAAACAAATGAATAAACAAACAGTACTGTTCCTAGGCCCTTTCCTGGGAATTGTTTCCACTGGGCCTAGGGTAGAGCCCTGGAACCTGTACATAGAGCAGCCTCCTGTCCCCTTACAGTCACTGGTTTCTTTGATGAACAATTTTGTGAAATGGTGCTTTATATGTGGTTTATGTTAAATAACCTTTACAATAGCCCTCCAAAGCATCTAGGGAGGTGGCACCTGAGTTTGATCCCTGGACCTACATGGTGGAAGGAGAGAATTGACTTCTGCAAGCTCTCTCTCTCATACACACACACACACACACACACACACACACACACACACACAAATAAGTGAATGCATTGAAAGGAAATAAAATAGAAAAGAAAATCCTCTAAAGCAGGAGCCATTATCTTCTGTATTTTCCACGTGAGGAAACCAGTTGACAAACACAGGAGTCGCTGGCACTAGCCAGAGCTGTCTGTCCCAAGTGAGGTGCACAATCACCATACTGAACTAAGGGTGGGGGGTATGGTTGGAACTCAGCTCTTCATGGCAAGGTGGCCACCTTCACACTGGGTGAGAGGTTGACTGGGAGGTGAGCCAGGAAGAGGAAGCATAAGGCCTGAAGATCACTTTGATGACTCTGGGATCTCTGGATTTGAGGAGTCATTCTTTGGGCCCTGGGAGACAAAAATGTGACACAGAGTATGTGATCTAAGCTCTGGATGGTAGAGGCATTCAGAGTTCTGGAAGCCAGGGCTTTCAGATCACCATAGATCATCAAGGAGCACCCAAAGATTTCCCTCCGGTGCTTTCAGGGCCAGATAGGGTCCCTGGAACTGATGACAAGAACATGAGCAATGTTGTGTGGTGGTCATTTTTTATAGGCATATAAGACATTACAATGACCATTGCTTCAAGTAATGAGGGGATGCCTTCAGAAGAGACAATGAGGTCAGCTGGGGATCCAAGCCATTGTCACAGACTGGCTAGGACCTTGACACATAGGTGACATAATTAGGTTTTCAATGTGTCTAATCCTCCTTAAATTCCCTGAGAAAGGATGCTGAAGTGCATTGTTCATCCCAGGGGGTGTGAACCAGTAAAGGTCATTGTTTTCAACAGAGAAGTTTTGAACACCACTCCCCACCACACCCCCTTTCACTCACTGTTCCTCAGTTTCCCCATCCTTTCCCCTTTTTAGCTCAGTTTTATTTCTGACAAGGTGAAGATCTGTAAGTCCTCACTTCTCTTCTTACCTCACTCATCTCATTTATTGCTCAGGAAGTAGGTGGGGTGGCTGGGATGATAACTCATAGAGCGATTTGTAGGTGTTGCAGTGCCTAAGTACTCTGCATGAACACATGTGTGTGGACACATGTACCCTTGCACGTACATACACTTGTCATACTCTTGTTTTATTTCACCCTTGCCTTGACTTTGTGAAGATAAGGAAAAGAACACTTCATTCTTGAGAGTCTAATTCTTTAGAACTTACATATACTGGACATTAGCCATTTACAGCAAAATGAAAACCAACTAAGAAGATGGAACTAAAATTTTGAGAACTCCTCGCCTACCTGCAGCGTCACTGAAAGTGACCAAGGAGCATCACTGGCAAGATTGTAATTATAAAGCAAAAACCAAGTACACATACACACACACACACACACACACACACACACAGAGAGAGAGAGAGAGAGAGAGAGAGAGAGAGAGAGAGAGAGAGATTAGCTGCTATCCTCAATTTCTAGATTTTCCTGCTTCTGCCCCCAGAATCTGGGATTACAGGCATGTATCACCTTTCCTCAAACAACTGTTTTCTTTCTATTCTTTGGCAGGGAGATGGAGAGGAAAGAAGGCATGTGGTTGGTCTACTAGTATGGCAAAATAATCACAAAGAACTTGGCAGTACCAAAACATTGAAGAGAATGGAGGAGATTAACAAAGATGTTTGCTTTCCCATGGCAAGGATGGTGAGGGCTGAAAGACACCTTAGACAGATCATGGCTGAGATCAACCAAGCAGGTCACAGGCTCTCTTTGCAGCCTTAAGAATCAAGGCTTTTCGGCTAATTGGTGGTGACACATACTTCTAATCCTAGCACATGGAAGGCAAACCCAGGTGGCTCTCTATCTTCAAGGCCAGCCTGGTCTACAGAGAGAGTTCCAGGACACCCAGGGCTACACAGAGAAACAAACAAACAAACAAAAAAGGTAAGGCTTTCTTTCAGAGAGTGGGAAGAGTCAGGCCACAGGATAGAAACACATTTCTGGAGCCAACATTACAATGTGGTCTGCCTTTGGCCTCCTGAATTTTATTTTCTGATTCCTCTGCTCTGGGAAATGGATCATCAGTGTGCCAAAAGCCAGGTTCTTGGATTTCCCAGGCCATGAGTAGACTTGGGACTATGGTGACATGACAAAGAGAGATCTCTCAGGGAAGACACTTGGGTCTTCCCTACAGATGGCCTGCTAATCTCTGGGGCCAGATCATACTTTCATGTCAGAGAGTGTGGTTCCTTGTGGGTTTTTTTGTTTGTTTGTTTGTTTGTTTTTGCTGTGAAACTAACTCAGAGATTAATAACACATAGTGAAAATCACTCCAGCAAAATCCTCTATTTCTCCTGTCCCCAAACCCCATGTGTTATCTACTACTCCCTGATCTTCCTCTTAACTCCATCCTAGTTGGTCCTAGCAATGACAGGTGGGCAGTTTACCCCAGGGAAATCCTATTCTGGGCCAGAGATGTCAATGACATTTTGGGAGTCATTGAGCTTTGACTTTTGTCACCTTCAGTGGCTTATCTCACCCTAAGGCCCAGGACCTGTAGCTATCTGTCTCTGGGGTCCCAGCTGCATCCCCAAGAGTGGAGTAGAGATCCCTCTACTATTCCGGTGTTTTACAAGGTATGTCTTGTTGCATTAGAAGGAGGTAAGTGTGAGAAGCTAAATTTCCACTGTCACACAGGCTCACTCTCATTCAGGGGAGAGCACTATTTGAACAGCCTGAGTCAGGACTCTGAAGGCCCATTGGAAACAGTGGTCTGGTTCCAGGAACATAGGCTCCAAAGTCAGGCTGAGCTTTTCTGAGCAATGCTGTGACGTGAGGCTTTTCTATCTCTATCCCATTTCCTCCTCCAAGTCCCTATATGCCAGGAAAAGAGAGTAACCTGGAGATCATCTTGTAAGTGGTGGGGTATGGGCAAAACCCACATTTACCTGATGCTTTCTGTACTCTGGAATGGAAGTCCCTGGAGAGTGGGTCAGGGTGTTTTAAGTTGCATGCTGCTTCTACACAATGCAAGCTTGCCAACCACCTGATGGGCCTGGGAACAAATCTGGAAAACAAGCCCTTCATGTTACTGTCCCTTTCATTTCACCATGGGCTTCAAGCACTGCTGAAGGATCTTTACAGGGGTTGCCACCCCAGACCAACCAGGACAATTCCTGTTCCCCAGCTCTCCCTTTCCTCTCTTTCGAGATGCTGGATGACTTGATTTCTAGACCATTTTCTAGCCCATAACACATTGCCTCAATTATGCGTTTCTTTCTTTCTTTTTTTTTTTTTAACCTCAGCTTCCTTCCTTCCTTTCTCTCTCTCCCTCTCTCTCTCTCTCTCTCTTTGTCTCTCTTTCTTTCTTTCAAGACAGTCTCCTGTCCACCTGACTGCTGGGATTACAGGCATGCATGTACCACCATGCCTGTTTGGGGCTTTTTTGTTATTTTGTTTTTTTAAAATTTACTTAACTTTATTTTATATGTTGGTGTAAAGGTATCAGATGCCCTGGAACTGAAGTTACAGACAGTTGTGAGGTGCCATGTGGGTGCTAGGAATTGAACCCAGGTCCTCTGGAAGAACACCCAGTGCTCTAACTGCTGAGCCATCTCTCCAGCCCCCCATGCCTGGTTTATGTAATGCAGGGGATCAAACCCAGGATCTTGTGCATGCTAGGCAAACATTCTACTACTTGAGCTATATATCTAACCTCTTCCTATCTTTCATGTGATCAGCAGGCACTTCTAGGGTGACTAAGCTTTTGGTGTGATTTTATTCATGTAGTTCCCCAGCCCAGAGTTGTGCCTGACACATGGTAAGGATATGGAGAAGTCTGTTGTGAGGATGGATAAATGGCTCTTCAAGAGACTCATGGGGCCCTGGTTCTGTTCCCTTACTTTTGTTAAGTTTTTGTTTTTTGTTTTGCTTTTTGTTATTTTGAGACAGGGTTTTATGTGTAGCCCTGGCTGTCCTGGAACTCTGTAAACCAGGCCAGCCCTAAAATGTGCTTGCCTCTGCCTTCAGAGTGCTTAAGTTAAAGGCATGAACCACCACCACCTGGCCTGTTTGCTAACTTTTTTTTTTTTTTTTTTTTGAGATAGGGTCTCACTCTGCAGCTTAGGTTGGCCAGGAACTCAGGATCCTCCTGCCTTCAGGATGCTCATCAGCCAGGACAAACAAGGCAGCTCTAACACATTTGTCTTATGATTAAGGGAAGTCCATTGTATGGAAACTCATAGGGATAATAAACTATGATTGTGGTTCTTTTTTTTTTTTTGAGGCAGGGTTTCTCTGTATTGCTTTGGAGCCTGTCCTGAAACTAGCTCTGTAAGACCAGGCTGGCCTGGAACTCAGGAACTCAGAGAGATCTACCTGCCTCTGCCTCTCTGAGTGCAGGGATTAAAGGTGTGCGCCACCAATGCCCAGCTGGTGGTTCTTTTAAATAGACATCTGTGAAGAAAGATAAGCAAGACCTCACCATAAAGGCAGGGCCCAGGGAAAACTGTTGAGAATACAAACAAAACTGTTGAGAATGATTTAACAAGACAGAAATTCTTAGTCATTATTATGCATTTAAAACCGAGCTAATACTTTGTGCATCTTTGTATATTTCTTTTTTGTAGAGATTATGGTTCATCTATGTTTTTGAATCCTGCTTTTATTCTAATGTGGACATTTCCCCATACTATCATAAACCCTTTATAGGTTGTAATGGTTGAATAATACTCCATTTTATGGATATACCATGCACCATCAACCACTTCCCCAATACTGATTAGTTTCCCATATCTCCCCTATTGTAAAGTAATACCACAAGACAGCCTTTTGTGCATTAATCTTTTCCCATATTTTATTTGCATAATTTTATTAAACAAAATAAGATTTTATATTATTCATACTTCCCCAAATCCAGTTTTTAAAAAAAACACCTAAGGGTGCAGTCCTATCTATTTCTTTAATTTTCCTGTTGGTGACCTCACACCTCAAATGCAATGGTCCATGCCTCAAATGAAGCATCTTCTCACATGGCAAAAGCTGATAATGCTGCCACTTCTAGGAAGCTGAGTATTTCCTGCTCACATGGAAGCTCTTGGTATTATTTGGACAAGGGCTGCTGGCAACAAAACGACAGCTGAGACCTGCCATCACAGCAACTTGGTGGCACCATACCCAGGCTGCCAATCATCCTGGTCTTTGGTCAGGCCTCAGCCAGGGCCTCAAGGAATCTCTGTATCCATAGTATAAATCTGAATGAGATCAGACACAATATTGTCAATGATTGGCTTGGTAAGGTCGTCACTAAACACTTGCCACCAAGGCTTCTCGGCCTCACCCTCTGCAGGCACCTCGACTCCATAGACCTGTAAGGCCAGGTACAGCACAGCCACGGCTAGGTGCTGAGCCTGGAAGCGCAGGCACAGTCCCCCATGGTAGCTATCTCGTAGCAGGGCCCAGGCTGTAACAGAGATGGGGGTTCGCTGCCAGCTGTAACGATTCAGCCAGTTCTTGAGGGAAATCAAATAGTGCAGCAGGTACTTGTGTGGGTGCTGGAAAGAGACCTGGAAGCGCAGAACTCGCAGCATAAGAAGCTCACATTGCACAATGCTGTCTCGCAACTCCCAGAAACGGGAATCCAGCTCCAACGGCTCGCTGCCCGGGTTAAAGTACCTGTGCGACACGTTGATGATGTCACGAGTACGCAAATGTTGTTCCTCCACTTTCCCGGCCAAGTAAATGGAAGACATGGCGACCAGGTAGAGGTCATAAGCGTCCAGGTTGATCTCGCAGAAGAACTTATGGTAAATGGTGCACGCGGTGGCGATGGGAATAGACTGCATGCCTAGCTTGACGCCTGCCTCCATGATAAACCGGGTTACTCGGAAGTGCACCCTCGCCTCGGGCGCCGGTCTCTCTTCAGCTCGCGGCGCCACAGTCCCGCTCTCGCCACTGTCTGGCCGAACAACCTCCATGAGGCCCAGCAGGCCGCCCCGGAAGGAGAAGCGCTCCGGCGCAACGAGGCCGGCTCCGGGGGTCCTCGCGGAGGGGGCGTGGTCGATGGACGGCACGCCCCCGCCCCGCCCCGCCGCCGCATCCACCCTGCTCTGCTTCTTCCCCTGGATTAAAAATGCGACCTCCGGAGATGCTTGCTGGAGTCGAGGGAGTGCTATTTTTAAGACATTTGAGAAGATACCATTTCTAATTTAGGAGATTTTCTCACTGTTCTTGGGAATATTCAGGCTCTGGATAGGATAAGGACTAATCCTCGCCCTAGCATTCGCCTCTGTGACCTTGGTTGACCTCTATGTCTCAGTTCCTTAGGTGCAAATTGGGGTAGTTGGCTGTCTTGTGAAAAATGAACAAGTGATGTAGGCAAATCAAGTGTGCTCTGTAAATGTGACTTTGCTTTATTTTGAGGCAGGATTCCTACGATTAGTCCAGGCTGGCCTTGTACTTTTGAACCTCTTACCCTGGCCTCCTCTGTAATGGAATTTCAGGTGTCCATCACCATACTCAGCTCATAAACTTAACGTTTTTTGTTTTTTTGTTTTAATCTTCGACACAGTTTCTCTGTAGCTTTGGAGCTTGCTCTGAAACTATCTCTGTAGAGTAGGCTGGCCTCGAACTCACAGAGATTCTCCTACCTATGCCTTCCGAGTGCTGGGATTAAAGGTGTGCGCCACCACTGCCTGTTCATAAACTTATTTTTAAAATTAGAGACAGGGTTTCTCTGTGTAGCCCTGTCTGTCCTGGAACACACCATGTAGACCAGGCTGGCCTGGAAACCACAGAGATATTTCTGGCTCTGCCTCCCAAGTGCTAGGATTAAAGAGGTTGTGTGCTACCACTGCCCTGCTTCAGCTCATAAACTTTAGCTATTACTAATTTGTGTATCTTTGGTTAGCAACAAAGATGGACCTTTTCCACTAACATTTGTGTCTTTATATGTCTGTATGAATTAAGACATTATTTTACTTTACTTTTACTTTTTTTTTTTTTTTTTTTTTTTTTTTTTTTTTGGTATTTGGTATATGACTCTCTAGTGCTGGGATTAAAGGCGTGATCACCACCACCTAGACAAAACATTATTTTAAAGTGGAAAAAAAAAAAAAAACAAATTTAGCTGGGTGTTGGTGGTACATGCCTTTAATCCCAGCACTTGGGAGGCAGAAGCAGACAGATCTCTGTGAGTTCGAGGCTATCCTGGTCTACAGAGCAAGTTCCAGGACAGGCTCCAAAACAACACAGAGGAACCCTGTCTTGGAAAACAAAACACCTAAGCCATAAGGGACTCAAAAGAGACTATATTCCTGAGGGTTTCTGTGTGTTTGTTTGTTTGTTTTGAGACAGAATCTCACTATATAGTAGCCCAAGCAGGCCTGGAACCTGCTACATAGAGCAGGCTGGCCACAAACACAAAGAGATTTACCTGCCTCTGCCTGATAAGTGCTGGGATTAAAGGTGAGGACTATCACTTGCTACAGAAAACTCTATGCTGTTGTTAGTACCGGGGATAGAACCCAGCACTTTACCCATGAGCGAAATGCCCAGCCTCTTCAGTATTTTGATGATGATGATGTCAAAGGATCCTCTTGAAACACTTCAGCAGTGATGGACTAACTTTAGAAGGAACAATGGATTGTTTCCAGAGCTCTGTAGTACCCTGACCTCTGTAGAAGCCCATTGTCTGGTACAGTGAGAATGTCCTTCCTCAGTCTTGGTGGCTGCATTTAGCCCTTTAGGTAGGAGGGCAGAGCAGCCAGTGCCTGCTGCAGCTCCCTCTCCCTCTGAGAGCAGCTGTAAATCCATTTCCTGTCTTGTAATTATGTCCCATGTAGTAATTAGCCTCTTCATATCAATGAAGCTGAATTTCCATGGGTAATGAAGTGAAGCCCCAGTGTGTGAGACAAATTGAAATACAGCTTGGGCAGGTGATGGCCTCCAGATTTCCTTGGGGACAGAGGCTATTTAACCCTTCATATTCAAAGGCCACCGTGTGCCAGGCCTGATGCTGGGTGCCCTTCTTTCTGATCCTTGCTCCCCAGAGTCTGCATCTTTGTCTCCTGGGCTCAGGCCACCTTCTGTCATCAAGCCTTCACTCCCCACAGTTCTGTTCCTCAGGACCCACTTCCTCCATTGTTTCCTAGATACTGTCCTTCAAAGGCAAACAGAATTCTCTGAGTTCAAGACCAGGCTGGTCCACATAGGGAATTAATGGACAGTCAGGACTACACACTGTCAAAAAAAAAAAAAAAAAACAAGTCCTGAGGGCACAAAGGCCTTTCAAGGTCTTAAAGCCATGAAGGCAGTACAGAGCCATCTCTGCAAAAACATTTGGGCTTTCCCTGTACTCTTAGGTAGAGTGAGTGAGGTTGGGCGTATACAATGCAACCTCAGCCTCTGACCTTATGGAAGAACTCAGTTTGAGCAACCCCGACCCTGTCTTTAGCTTCTATCTTTTTTCTTTTTTTCTTTCTTTCTTTTCTTTTCTTTTCTTTTTTTCTTTTTTTTTTTTTTTTCCTGTTCTTTTTGAGACAGTCTCACTAAGTAGCCCAGCATTGGCTAGCCTGGAACTCCATATGTAGACAAGCCAGGCTTTGAACTCATAAAGATCTGCCTGCCTCTGTCTACCAAGTGCTGGGATTAAAGGTGTGCACCACCATGTCTGTCCTCCTTCTTTCTTTCTTGTCCTTATCCTTTCCAGGTTTCTCCCCATTATCGGGCTATTTTAGGGATACCCATTATCCTTTGGTTTTTGTAGAGAATGAAGTGCAGCATACAGAATGCACCTAATCTGTTAGGAAAATTAAGAAAGAGGAAGGACAAGGCATTATCCTTAACCCCCATTTCATTTTTTCTTTCTTTCTTTCTTCTTCTTTTTTTTTTTTTTTTTTTTTTTTTTTTTTTTTTTTTTGTTTTTTGTTTTGTTTTTTGAGATAAGGTTTTTCGGTGTAGTCCTGGCAGTCCTGGAACTTGTTCTGAAGACTAGGCTGGCCTCAAACTCAGAGAGCTGCCTGTCCCAGCCTCCTGCGTGCTAGGATTAAAGGTGTGGACCACCACCATCCGGCTTCTTTCTTTTTTAGACAAATCTTGTGTAGTTCATGCTGGCCTTGAACTCCCTATCTTCTTCCTCTTGCCTCCTATGTGCTGGAATTCCAGGAGTGAACTATCACGTTCAGCTGAACTTTCCTTCCTTTCTTCCTTCCTTCCTTCCTTCCTCTCTCCCTCCCTCCCTCCCTTCCTTTCTCTTTTTCTTTTTTAACGTTTACAGATACTACTTTTAATTATGTGTAGGTTTGTGTGTCTGCATATGGTTTTGTGCATATGAGTGTGGCTGCCAGCAGAGGCCAGAGGCATCAGATCTCCTAGATGGAGCAGGAGAAACAACAGACAGTTGTAAGCTGCCTGGCATGGGTGCTGGGAATTAAACCCAGGAACTCTGGAAGAGCTGTAAGTAGTCTTTACTGCAGATCCATCTCTCTAGGCCCCAGCCTTTCCTTCTAAGATGGTCTCACTGTGTAGTTGGCTCTTGACTCCTCCTGCTTCATCCTCCCAAGTACTGGGCATGCATGATCTAGCCTTGAATCCTTGAACAAGCTACTCAGCTGCTGATTAAGTCCCTTAGACCCCTGATCTCTAAAATGAGGATAAGGATTACTGTCATGCATGTCTCATTGGGCCAAGGAAGAGGTAGGGAGTTTCTGGCTTTCCTGGGGCATGTCTAGGAAAACATATCCATATGTTGGTGTGCATTCCCTACTTGGCACACAGGTGGTCAACTAAATGGAACATGTCCTTTTATCCCTTAGAAATGTAAAACTACTAAACAGGATGATAAATACTACATAAAAATGTCATAATGAAATCCATTATTTTAAATGCTAAGGTTTAGTTAATTGAGGGGGGAAAAGTAGTAACAAGGGTCCTAAAGAATTAGAAATTCTCCAGGAATTTCCAGGCTATGTAGAAAACAGCCTCAGAACTCTAGAGCCAGAGGAGAAGTATCGCCAAGCAGGAGATTTATCTCACGTTCCAATAGCTTACCTCAGAGCTAAATCTACATGTGCATATTTCCTGGCTTCTGTTTCATCCTTTCTATAAACTGCAATGCTGCTACTGGCAGGGCTGAGAGACGCTAAGAATTTCTCTCTCCCCAGTCTGTCCAAAACTATAAACCAATTCTTTTCTTTCCCAATTCCTGACTCCCAGTTTTTTGTTTTTTGTTTTTGTTTTTGTTGTTTTTGTTTTTGTTTTTTTTTTTGGTAAAATAGCAATTAAGAGTGATGAGGGCTCAAGAATATGGGTACTTTCTTATTAGCTGTCTAGACCTTGCACATTTGTTCTCTTGCCTAACCCCAGACATTCTATGAAGGATGTGTCATCTATCTCACATATAAATATGAAAATTGTGGGTCTGAAGACATGGCTCAGGGGTTAAGAGCACTGGCTGTTCTTCCAGAGTATCTGGGTTTGATTCCCAGCACCCATATGGTAGTTTACAACCATCTGTAATTCCAGTTCCTGGGGGTTTGATGCCTTCTGGCATCCATGGGCATCAGACATACACATGGTGCACAGACATACATGTATGCACTTGTACATATAAACAATAAGATAATTTGTAAAAAAGGAGTAAGGAGGTCACCCATGGTCTAATGAATATTACATCCTTTCTTAAGACCAGCATTAATGATTATACTCTCTGTGTGTGTTACATGCATGTATAAGAATGAATGTATGCATGTAAATTAAAGCCAGAGGTTGATATCATGTATCTTCCTTCTTATTTTTTGAGACAGAGTCACTCATTGAACCTAGAATTCATCAGTTTATAAAGCAAGCACTCGACCAACTGTGATTAGTTTTAAATGTGATGGTGGCCCAATCTAGAATCACCTGAAAGAGAGTCTCAATGGGAGTGTTTAGTCTATATTGGCTGTCCCACAAGGTGTGTGTACCGTATTGACTGTATTAGTTGATGTGGGGAGACCCAGGCCACCTTGAGTGGCACCATTCCCTAGGTTTGAGTTGGTGAGTTGGATAGCAGACATGCATACATTCCTTCTCTCTTTTCTCTTGCCTGTGGATGTAACGAGTGCCTCAAGTCCCTCTGACTTCACTTTCACCGAATGATGAAGCATAATCTGGAATTATAATCAAAATGACCCTTTCCTAAATTGCTTTTTGGGTGAGGGGTCAGAATATTTTATCACAGCAAAGAAATAAAATTTATGATACTAAGAATCTCCCCAGCGTTGGGTAAGCTGTTTCTAAGAATTGGGCTTCTGTTTACATCATAGACATATAATCTTAAATTCATACACAAACACCGATTTTCCCAGTTTAGTGGTATCCTGGTTTCATTTCAGTTTCAACAGAAAGTGGCCTAGTGCTTGCAATGAGTAAGCTATGACTTTCAGCTCTGCAGGGCTCCAGTGGGTTTCTTAAGCTGCCCTCTCAATACCAAGCAGAGAGAGCCTTAGTCTAGTCTGTAGTCTTAGAATGGGGTGCCAGGGCTCCTTCCCTAGCAGAACACTTGTAGCTTTACTGGGGGAGGGCAGAGCTAATAATACCTATCTCGTAAGATTATTGCTGGTATTAGAATAAATATTTGCACATAAAGGACAGTGCTAGTGGCTGGGAGTGTAATTCAGCTGTATATGTGTATACTTGTCCATACACACCACGTACCTATTATGCAATGAGCCCTGGGTGCCATTGCTAGTACCATATGAAGCTGGTCATGATGGCATATGACAGACATCCCTTGGAGGATGAATTTGGAGCCAGCCTGGGCTACAAGAGACCTTGTCTCAAACAAAGCATATTAAGGGCTCTGGTAGCTGTCATTTTTACCATATACTCCCAGTCAGATATTTCATGAAGTGCCTTTTATGCACACAATTCTCATTTAGATGGCATGAAAATCCTCCCTGCACAGTGCATGGCAGCCTGGGCTGCTGGTAAGTTTGAGGGTAGCTTGCCCTGCACATTTAGACCTCCTCTCAACAAATAAACACACAAAAAGGTCCTTGTACTCTTATGCATCTTTTTCATCCCGTTGCGGGCCTTCTTCAGGGAAAGCTCTGAAGTCTGAGGGTGGCAGTAATTGGTTTGGATACTTGATGAGAAGTCAGATGGGGTGGCGCTGGGTAACCTTGTGGTGAACTGGATGAGCCCTGTGGTCTCTGGCATTGTCTTCAACTAAGGGTGAGGATATTGTCCTTTAAATGACTTGTAAAGGGTCTCTTTTTGGGGTGTTTGGAAAAGTCAGGTTGAGTTCTGAAGAGTTTTAAGGAGTGAGAACAGTCAGGGTAAAAATAAACATTCATATTAATCCATTATCCTAATGATCATCCTAAAGATAAGCTTGATCAGATATGAGCATGGCTGAGATTGATTTGCCTAAAATAAGAAGCTCATTTGCATTTTTCTGATTTTCCTCTACTTCATTTAGCTACATTAAGGGACAGCTGCAGCTCTTGTCAAGGACAAACATTTGAAATATATGGATATTGCCTGTGTGTATTTATGGGCCTCAGTGTCCTCCCCACCCACCTGTGGGTATTGTAATCTAGAGGAGCAGGGGGACAGCTGAGGGAAGTTCAAGGTGACAGCTCTGACTTGATAATGCAGAGTGAGCTTTTGAAACTTCCATTTGATCACATTTTAAAATTTATACATTGGTGGAATCAAAGAGTATGTCTGGTTCAAAGGGCTTGGAGACGATCCTAGTCTGCAGTCTCCTATGAGGTCATTAACACATCTCCTTTCATTAATCATTCATTATCAACCTAAAGAGACAAGTAGGAGAGATACTTTGCATTCCTATTTACAGATGAGAGAACTGCGGTCCAGTGACGTTAAAGTATATGATTTGGGCCTTGTCCACAGTGTCTAAGATTCCCCAGACCTGGGTCTTAGTGCCTTCCAGGTCAAAATTCCCTGAGCTGGGCCTCAGATGCGTAGAACAGCTCTGAGAACACATTTCTCCTAAAGGAAGGTAGCGTTTTAATGATGCTCGTGACCTCACTTTTATCTATTTCTCCTCAAGACAAGAATATATCTGTGAGCCGCCAAAAAACATTTGTAAGTCGAGTGTGATAGCCCATGCCTTTAATCCCAGCACTTGGGAAGCAGAGGCAGATGGATCTCTGTGAGTTGAGGTCAGTGTGGTGTACAAAGCAAGTTCCTGGCAGCCAGGGCTGTTACACAGAGAAACCCTGTTTCAAAAAACCAAAATAGAAAAACAAAACAAAGAAACATTTGTGTGTGCTTCTTAGCACAAATGATTGTGGGTGATGAAGGCCCTGGAAGCCATAGCCTGAGTGTCAGGGACTCCACGGGCCCTATTCCTACCTTCAACTCCTGGCCTTGCTCCTCTATAACTAGCTGCTCTTCAATGTGATTTTGTGATTCACTTGAGGGAAAGAACCCAAGCTGTGGAATCAGATAGTCGTGAGTGGAGGCTTTGCCTTGGGTGAATGTCAGCTGGTATTTCTGGGGTACTTTCCATGTAGAATTAAACTTATTACCTATGCTGGCTAGTTTTATGTCAACATGACACAAGCTAAAGTCATGGGGGGGGGGGTGGGAAGAGCCTCAATTGAGAATATGCCTCCTTAGGATCAGGCTATAGCTGGGCGGTGGTGGCACATGCCTCTAGTCCTAGCACTTAGGAGGCAGAGGCAGGCAGATATCTGTAGGTTTGAGACCAGCCTGATCTTAGTTCCAGGAAAGGCTCCAAAGCTACAGAGAAACCCTGTCTCAAACCAAAAGGAAAAAAAAAGAAAAAAAAAACAAAAAAAAACAAAAAAAAACAAAAAAAGAAACCAGGCTATAAGCAAGCCTATAGGACATTTTCTTAATTAGAGATTTCTGTGAGAGGGCCCAGCCTGTTATGGGTTTTGGGTTCTGGTAAGCAACATGGAGCAAGCTAACAAGCAACCCCTTCCATGGCCTGTGCATCAGCTCCTGCCAGCAGGTTCCTGCCTTCAGGTCCCTGCTTCCAGATTCTTGTCCTGGCTTCCTTCTATGATGAAAAGTGATGTAGAAATTTAAACTAAGTAAAACTTTTCTTGTCCAAATTGCTTTTCATCATATCAATGGTAACCCTAAACTGGGATATTGTCCTATTTAATTAAGATGCCATTGAACTCCTGATCCTCCTGCTTCTACCTTCCAAGTGCTAGAATTACAGGTGTGTTACAAAACTTCCTTCCCTAGGAGAGATGTAAACAATGTCTACCTATCCTCCTAAGTTCTCAAAGACAAACTGAATTCCACCAGACTTTTCCAGCTGTCACACTCTAGCCCCCTCCTTGGGGCTACAGGCAATTAGGAAAGAATTGCACACAACTTGTTGGGAGGGGTGAGCCCTTGGGTGAAGACCCTGCCCAGCCCTCCTATGAAGGAATGTCACTTCATAGTCAACAAACTAACTGTGAGGATCTTTGCAAGCCAGCACAATAAACTCAAGAAAATGGTGGCAGTTTGGCTGAGAGGATAGTCCTGTATAAGGTGTGTGCCACGCATCATGCCAGGCTAAGTTAACTTGTAAAACTCTGATAATATATTCCTTCAAGAAAAAATAAAACCAAAACACTAGCTGGGCACAGTGGTGCTTGCTGTGCTCTCAGAAGCTAGAAGGCTGAGGCAGGAGAGCAGAGAATGCAGTGGTCAGGGTTAGTAGCAAGACCCATCCATCTTGAGACTGGAGAGATTGTGCAACAGTTCAGAGTGCTTGCTGCTCTATGGTGAGAATCAGAGAAGTCCAGTATACACTTTGGGTGGTTCACAAATGCCTGTCATTCTGGTTCCAAGGGATCTGACTCCCTCTTCTGGCTTCTGTGAGCACTTGCACACACACGTATACACACACACGCACACACACACACACACACACACACACACACACACACACACACCCCACACACACACAAAATAAATTTTTAAAAAGTTAGCGGGAAGAAAATGGGGGGCTGTGGGTGGTGGTGGCACATGCCTTTATCCCAGCACTCAGGAGGCAGAGGCAGATGGATCTCTGTGAGTTCAAGACCAGTCTGGCCTACAAAGTGAGTCCAAGACAGTCAGAGCTGCTATGCAGAGAAACCCTGTCTTGAAAAACAAAACAAACAAAACCCAAATTTAGAAGGCCCTATCTTACAAAGAGAGAAGGTAGGGAAGAAAATGGTCAAGTGTCCTTGCCAGTCCATTTTTCTGCCCTGGGTCTACTTTCCTGGACTCGATTTTGGCAGCTGCATGTACCCTCAGAGACTGGGTAGAAGTACAAGCAAACAGACAGATGTGCCATTCAACTCTGTGTGAGGGGTGAAGAGTTAAGGAGTTGGAAATCCCATGCATAAGACCACAGTCCAGTGTCGACGTTTGTGATATGAACATGCGGGCTGGTTTTAGGCAAACATGCTATATTCCTCTGCTTTACCTGGTTTTATTTCAGCTACCAGACACCCTTGGGATGTAGCATCAACTGTCTCCTCTAGAGGATGCTCCTTCCACTGCCCCTCTCCCCACTAAAGGCTAATCATTTGCTTCTTTGCCCTTCCATACCTCTCACTAGTTATTACTGCTGCTATGGTCATGAATTCTTGTCGTAGGTCTTTGTGGTGCTGGGGATCAAGCTTGGAGCCTTCTAAATGCTAGGCAAGGAATGTTATTGGGTGGGAATCAAGATTCACTAGACTCAGTACAAGTTAAGTGAACTTTCTTCAGGGAGAAGTCACTTACGCAAGAAGCAGGTGACTGCCGCAAGTTCCCTCTCCAAGGATCCACCCAGACTGTCCTCTGTGACCAGACTGGAAGCAAAAGAGAGCCACCTGTCCCGACCCCAGACCTAAAACCCATTCTCCCTCACGTCCACACCTGTGACCACACCCAAGTGCAGGCAGGGTACATATCTCACTACAGGATGTGCCATTCAGCCTCCACTCCATATACAAACTACCCATATTCCACATAGTTACAAAGGTCCCAGGAGAATATCCCTCTATTCTCCTCTCCCTGACTGTCCACTGATCACCAGTTTGAATAAACAAAACAAAAAAATAGCCAAGCCAGGACCAGCATGCTCTTGAACGATTCCTTTGCTTTTCTATCACCTAACAATGCTCTTGGAGTTGTTTCATAGCACAGCATAAAGAAACCCTTTATTCTCTTTCCTATGGCAGAGTGCTCTTTGTGTGGGTACACTATCATTCCCGGAGCCAGCCTCCTGTTGGTAGACATTTAGGTCATTCCCAACCTTTTGCCATTGCAGACAATGCCGTATTGAATAGCATTGTCAGTGCGTCATTGTGCCCATGTGGGTGTGTATTTGCGAGATAAATCCTTGCAAGTGGGATTTCTGGGTGAAAGGATGTGTGTATTCATGATTTCAGGTATCATTGCTGGGCCGTTTGTCTTCAGCGCTGCACCTGCTATTGTCACTTTCTCGCCATCCATGAAGGATGGAGTCTCTCTGTCCCAGTCTTAGACTCGGTCCTTCCAACTCCCCTTCCCTGCAATGTCCTGTCTCATGAGTCTACCTGGTGCTATTATTTTTTAAATGTTAGCCCAAAAACCCTATCACAGCACACATACTCTGGCCCCTCATTGCTGACTCATCTCTGCTCCGCTGGTTACCGAAGTCCTTAGGGTACAAAGTACCCAATAGGTCACTGATGTGAAGTACTTCACATAGGTGCTCAAGCACTGAGCAGTCAAAGCTTATTGTCTCTGGGAGTTTAGGTATCTTTTTGCAGTTTTCTTGGGTGTGCAGTTTTTATGGAGTCTGTAGCCCAGGCTGGACTCAAAAGTTCTCTGGAGCCAATGGTGACCTTGAACTTCAAATCCTTTTGTACAAGTACAAGGGTAACCGGCATATGCTACCACATCTGGTTTATGTGGTATTAGGGGTGCAATCAGGAACTCCTGAATGCTAGGCAATCACTCTGCCAACTAAGCTCCAGCTCCAGCCTCCACTCACTTTTGGAACTCTGGGTCCCTCAACTATTGGAGCCCAGCTAAAAGCTCAGTGTCACACTACCCCAGAGATGACCGAAGCAGATGGCAGGGTGTCTCTGAGGCTGTGGGTTCTGATCATCCTAAGCCCCCTCCCCTGAGGAGTCTCATCTTTCAGGCTCTTTCCCTTTTGTCTGAGCTGGAAGACTAAGCCTCATCTTGTGTAAAAACCTATGCTGCCCCCACTCCACAAATGAAACTGTCACCCTCCAGATTATTGCTGTCTGGAAGGGCAGGAGCAGAATCTGGCCCCAGGCAAGCAAGTGCAGCGAGTCAGGTGGGAGTAATCCCCAGTGCCTGACGTGGGGGAGGGGGCAGCAGATGGCTCCCTAGGCAAGCCTTGAAAGCCAGGATTAAAAAGTAATTTTCAGAGCGCTAGAAGCGGGACTGCAGATTTGGGTCACCACACTTAACTCTTTCCTGACCTCAGAGCTGACAGGAGGTGTCCTACCTAGGGGTGGGGCCTGATTAAAACTTCATAGTGCCCGACTTGAGGCCTCAGGGACAACACCTGGCAATTACAGGGGCTCTAAGTCAAGCCTTGAGGGGACAAACTCAGGAGCCTGTCCCCTTGGGTCATATAAAAGCCCTTAAGTGACACCTTGTCCTGTTATCTAAGGTATTGCAGGTAGTTTTGTGCCAGAGGGAAGTTATTGTCCCCTCCATTCCTGCCCTGCTGTTTTTCCTCCAGATAAGACCTTTACTACCTGGTTTTGTTCCCCTTCTCCAGCTCACCCCTATCCCACCCCGTAAGTATTTATCCAAATGCCAGTGTACTGAACTAGGAAAGATTTTTCACAAGGAAAGGTTGTCCTCCCATACCGCTGAACTATGAGACTTTGACAGTTTCCCCTTTTCTCTTTGGTTGCCAGGAAACCCAAAGCCAAGTTCCCCAATGAATCCCATAATCTCCATGAATGCATTTTCTTTTTCTACACATCTTGCTAATCTATTCTAATTTATGTTTTCCCTTGGTCCTGGTTGTACTTTTTTGTTTGTTTATATTCTGCTGTATTGTTGAAGGGATGTCCTGTATGTTGTACCAAATCCTTTGTGTAACCAGATGAAATAAGTCAATGCAGAAAGATTTCATTTGTAGTTTTCATTTCAACTTTTAAGATCAATATCTATTACAAATCCTGTAGGGGATTAGAGGCTGACGCAGGTAAAATTTACTTAAACATTTTTTAACCTATTATGTGCTGGATATTATTCTGTCATCTCTTCCAATGATTTTCTGACATATATAATTAAATGGGACCCCACAAAGCATTTAGTGCTGCCCTAGCTATTCTTTTTGGAGGGAGCGTGCTGAGAACAGGATGTTGGTGTAGCCAGGCTATCCCTGAACTGGGAATCCTCCTGACTCCACCTCTAGAGTGCTGGGATAGAAGGCCTACACCACCACCTCCAGAAAAGGCCGCTATCGGCAGATGATACTAATGTGTATATGTGTGTACCTTTGCAAGTTATGTACACCACATCCACATGCATGAGGAGGAGGCCAGAGGAGAGTGTTTTTATCCCCTGACCCAGGCAGTTGTGAGCTGCCTGGTGAACCCCACACAGGTAAGTACTTTTTTTTTTTAAGATTTATTTATTATGTATACAGTGTTTCTGCCTGCATGTACAAGAGGGCACCAGGTCTTATGACAGATGGTTGTAAACCAACATGTGGTTGCTGGGAATTGAACTCAGGACCTTTGAAAGAGTAGGCACTGCTTTTAACCACTGAGCCATCTCTCCAGCCCCATTAAGTACTCTTCACCACTGAGCCAGATCATCCATCCAGGCCTTCATCTGTGCAAGGTTAATGGATGACAAAACAAAAGCAGAACTGAGAGCCTGGCACAGGTAGGTGGAGCATGCATTCCTTGCTTCATTCAGTAACTACCTCTTTATCTCTCAATGGGAAGCCACTCCCAGTACATCTGTGCTCCCTTTGCTCTGGGCCAGGCCTTACCCTGTGTGCAAGTGACCCAGATAGGGCCATTAGTGCTCTGTATTCACCCCTGGAATTGGCTCAGCATGTAACATGTGGCCCACGTGGGTCCAAAGTGAAGCCTGGGGTCTGTGTGGGTGCTATTGGGAGGAGTGTTGCTTTCCTTACTGCAAAGTGGGAGTCTGGCCATATGCATGACTGAAGTTTGGGCAGCCATCCTCCCACCCTGAGCAGATGCCCATCTGACAGGGGGCCAACATAGAGGAAGTGGAGTCTAGAGGCAAAGAGAGGAGTGATGACACATCCTGAGGACTTTATTTATTGCCTAGATGCAGCCATACTAGAAGCCAGCAAGATCTGTCCCAGGATAGATGGTTCAGTTCTAAGCCAGCAAATTCTCCCTCTCCCTCCCCCTCCCCCTCCCCGCTCCCCTCCCCCTTCCCCTTCCCCTCCCCTCCCCCTGCCCCTCCCTCTCCCTCTCCTTCTCCCCCCCCTCACTGCAGATACAATGTGACCTTCTACATCATGCTTCTGCCACCATACCTCTCCCACTATGACGGACTGTACCCTCAATTTCTGAGCCAAGAACCCTTTCTTCCTTAAGTTGCTTTTGTCTTGTCAGCTCTTTTGTAACAATCATGAGAAAAGTAACTACTATAGCTTCTAATCACTTATAACAACAACCAAACAGCCAGGCGTTGGTGACCCATGCCCTTAGTCCCAGCACTCTGGAGGCAGAGGCCAGCAAATCTCTGTGAGTTCCAGGCCAGCCTGGTCTACAGAGCTCCAATGCAATACAGAGAAACCCTGTCTCAAAAAACAAAAAAACAAAACAAAACAAAAACCCAAACACACAAACACCCTGACTTATATACAATTCTCAATAAATTTTCATTTCCACTAAATGGACCTGCTCAATATTGAAGCTAATGAGTGGCGGCATTCATAGTTGAAGCCAACGTCGGCTACAAGCCTGTGCACATCATGTTCGTAGAGACTCGCAGTTGGGGTGCCAGACAGAAACAAATGAAACAGGTGGATCCAGAATTACCAAGGATGGCCAGCCATGCCATAAGAGCTGGGGCACCTTCTCTCTGCCCTCCTCAAACCTGTGTGAGGCATGGGAAAAGCTGATTCACAGACATGCCAACTCCCTTCCTCCTGGACCAGGAGCTCCGACCTCTGCTCTAATAAAGGAGAAAGGTACTTTGAGGACACCCTGGGAGGTGTCTTCTGTGGCAGAGGTTGTAAAATGTCCTGCAAAAGCTTGTGTGTTTGAATACTTGGTTCCCAGCTGGCTGAACTTGGGAAGAAGCTTGTGGAACTTTGCAGAGGTGAAACCACACTGGAGGAATTGGGTCGCTGGAGACAAGCTTTGAGGTTTTGTAGGCCACAGCCATATTCGATTTGCTCTGTTTCCTGAGTGTGACTGCAGTGTGACCACACGCCATTCTTTTCCTCCTCTGATGGAGTATTCCCCTCTCTGAAACCATAAGCCAAAGTAAACGTTCTTTCCTAATGTTGCCTCTGTCAGGTATTTTGTCACAGTCCTGAAAAAAGTAACCAGTACAGTCACCCAGAGATTGTCTCTGTGTGGCCTGCCAGCCCAGTGCAGCTGTCCCGCATGTAGTTAATATATAAGTACTCAGAAGCTAGGGTTTAGGTTAGGGCCTGACCTGAAGCCATGGTCCCAGAGGGTACAACTACAGCTTGAGCTGGAGCAGATCTTCCCTGTGGTCATGGAAACATCATCCATGTGATGCTGGTTTGGTTGGCGGACAGATTGCAAGAGTTTCAGCGTCACAGAGGATTCCACTAGGATTTCAAAGGAAAGACCTAGGAAGCCAGGCAGTGTATGGCAGAGCCCAAGTCCCTGCAGGCTGCTCCTGAGAGATCAGTACAGGATGCTGTGAAGGTCAAGCCGTGGGTGCAATAAAGAGCCCAGTATTTTCGTGGAACCCGCAGAGAAAGAGCATGGCGATCATAAGACAGAGGTCATATGGACAGCAACCAGAAATTCTGGATGCGCCAGGCTGCCTAAGCTTACTGGAGGTCATAGCAGGACACCATGTACCCCAGATGCCAGGCATAGAGCTACAGCATTTGGAGCCTTCCCTGCTGTGTTTTCATCTTGCTTTGATATCATCCCTCCTTCCTAGGCCCCTGTTTCTTCCTTCAGGGCTAAGAATCTGTACTCTTTGTCACCATATATTAGAAGCACGACTCACTATTTTCCAGGTGCTCACAGAAAATAATTTTGCTTGAGTTTCAGAGGAGACTTTGAACTTGAATCTTTAAATAGTATTAGAACTGTTTAGAGCACAGGAGCTCTTGAAGATAAACTGATTATATTTTGCATTATGAAGTAAGTGACCTTGAGTCCTTTGAGGACCTAGGTGGAAAGTTATGATTAAGAAGACATGTTTGGGTGTTGGGGTCATGGGGCAGACTTGTGATGGTTGATACTGATTGACAACCTGGTTAGGCTGAGAACCACCAAAATCAGGAAAGCATGCATCTGGGTGTGTCTGTAAGGATGTCACTAGAGAGAACTTACTAAGTGGAGAGACCCACCCTGATTGTGGGTAGCGCAAAGTTTGAGTGTACAGATGGGAAGCAAGGAGAAAATCTGTTAGCAACAGGCTTTCTCTCTCTCTGTCTGTTCCTGGTCCCCATAGTGTGAACTGCTCTACTCTGCCATGTTCTCCCTAGTATGACCGACTGAACCCCTCAAAACTGTGATTCAAAAATAACCTCTTCCTCCCTTATATTATTTCTCTGGGGCATTTATCATAGAGACAAAAAGTCTAGCACACAGCATATGGCTGATCTCTTTGGCTGAGTCATTGTCCTTCCCAAGATGAGCATCTCCATTGTAAAAGGAAGATGACGTTTGACAAATGAGGTACCGATGGGCTCTCGTACATCACCAGAGCAGCCGGCTGCTGCAGGACAGCCGTTTCTGGACAGCTGCAGGCCTGGGTCTCCTTCTCTGGCACATCAGGGAGTTTGCCAGGGTGTCTGTGAATGGGTCCAGTCTCTGTGGCTCTGGAAAGACCCTGCTCCCCGAATGAGAGACTCTGCATTGCCTACACTGTCACCAGAGGCCACCTCTGGGCTGCCCCTCTGAATGCTTTACCACTCCCCCGACTCCTGGTGAGGAGGGGAAACCTTTGTCATGCCTGATTTTTGTGCCATGGTAACCTTGTAAGAAAAGAGAACACAGTGAGTATTGGGAAGAGTGGGTCTCTAGGTCTGCAGTACTGCCTACAGCGCATCTCTTTACCTAGGAAAGTACACCAAGTTACCTGGCAGAAGGGAACAGTCAGAAGCCCTCTTAAGGACATTTGTAACAAGTGTTACAGGAAACACATTCAAAAGAAAACTGCCCATTGGGACAGAATTCTGTAAAAGAGTTACTTGACTAGTTGTGCTCGCTCTGGGCAAGACTCAGCCCAAATAAATCTTCAGCCAGACTCCCCTGTTCAGAATCTAAAAAGCAAAGGGATGGTGAGGGCAATATTTAAAAACTAGCCTTAAAGACTCAGGAGATGCCTTGGTGGGTAAAGTACCTACTGAATAAGCATGAGGACCTGAGTTCAAATCCCTGGGACCCACATTACCACATTAAAAAAACAGACATGGGCCGGTCGTTGGTGGCACACACCTTTAATCCCAGCACTTGTGAGGCAGAGGCAGGCAGATCTTTTGTGAGTTTGACGCCAGCCTGGTCCAAAGGGCAAGTTCCAGGATAGGATCCAAAGCTCACAGAGAAAACCTGTCTCAAAAGACAAACAAAACAAAACAAAACACAAGCAAACATGTTGTTTGCTCTGAAGGAGTAGACAGGAGGATCCCAAGGGCTTACTGACCAGCCAGCCAAGCAGAAAACTCTGGGTTCAGTGACAGAGCTTGCTTCAAATAAATAAATAACTTGGAGAGCAGTAGAAGATACATGAAGTTGACCTCTGGTGTACCCACAATCATACACAGACACACAGGGACACATACACACATACATACAAAGAGGGGTCAAGTATACATACAGAAATAAAAATTAGCAATTTAAAAAGTGCTTTAAAACGCTAGCTTAGAATAACATAAAATGCTATGTATATGTCTATATACATATAAGTACTTGCTATTGACTAAATATTTGTGCCTCTTTGCCAGTTATTACACTGAGCCCTACATCTCCGTATCACTGTACTCTGAGGCTTAAGAAAAATAATTAAGGTTATATGTGGCCATAAGGATGAAGCCCTGATCCAACAGAATTAGTGACTGCATAAGGAAAGACACTAGGAAGAAAAGGCTATGTGAGGACATAGAGAGGCGGTGGCCTCCCCCCATCAAGCCAAGAAGAATGGTTTTACTAGAATTAACATTACCAAATTAAGTAGAACCTGATCTTGAAGTTTGTAGCTTCTAAAATTAAGTAATTTTCTGCTGTTTAAGGTTCTCAATCTATGGTATTTTGTCATGGTGAGCTGAGCTTATGAATATATATGTATGCACATCTACAAAGAGAAAGAAAATTATAGGGGCTGGAAAGACGAGTCAGGAGTCAGTGGATAAGAGTACATGCTGCCCTTCCAAAAGACAAAGGTTCATTTCCCAGTATTGGGCAATTCACAACTGGGTCTAACTGCAGCTCCAGGGCCTTCATGAGTACCTGCATCCATGTGCATATACCTGCATGTAGCCAAAACACACACACATGCACATATTTAAAAATAAAAACAAAAAGTTAAAGCATACAGGTTTTTTATGCAATTTTTCGTTTGTTTTTGGGGGGTTGGGTTTTGTTGTTGTTGTTGTTGTTTTGTTTTTTGGTTTTTCGAGACAGGGTTTCTCTGTGGTTTTGGAGGCTGTCCTGGAACTAGCTCTTGTAGACAAGGCTGGTCTCCAACTCACAGAGATCCACCTGCCTCTGTCTCCCAAGTACTGAGATTAAAGGTGTGTGCCACCACTGCCCGGAAAGTATACAGTTTTTTAAAGAAAGAAATAAAATTACATTATTTAATTGTAAATTCCATGTTGCCAATTGAATCTTACAAGTTTTTTAAAGAAAGAAATAAAATTACATTATTTAATTGTAAATTCCATGTTGCCAATTGAATCTTACAGTACTTCTCTCTTGCCTGTTGCAAAACTATTAGAACTAAACTGGTTTTAATTCAATCATAATTGGACAAAAATCACACACACACACACACACACACACACACACGCACGCACGCACGCACGCACGCACGCTCGCACGCTCGCATGCACGCACACACAAATCTGGGCCAATTGGCAAAGAAGGTGCTCGTGCCATGGATGAGTGAGTCAAATTCCAGAATGTTCAGTAGTAGAGTGCTTATTCAGCATTTAAGAAGCTGGAGTTCAAGCCTTAGTACTGAAAAAAGAAGGAGGAGGAGAAGGAGAAGGAGAAGGAGGAGGAGAAGAAGCAGTGTTTATAACAATTAACCAGTTTGTGGCAACACTTGGGAGGCAGAGGCAGGGGGATGATGAGTTCCAGCTAATTTGACCTATATATCCTGACCCTGTCTCAAAGAGCAAAACAAATTGCACCACCAATAAAACAGCTTGCAAATTTTCTGAAAATTTAGCAGCTGGCTCTTGTGAGCTAGTAGAAGCAGTTCACTGTCAAAGATCTTTACACTGAGCTCCACCTTTCAAAGCAAACTAGATCAATTGGCCAGCATGCTAATAACAGTGGAAGAGCAGCTCCACTTTCATAAGTGACATCATTAGCGATGTGGCTGAGTTATTTGGCTTAGAGTGGATTCCCTAGGCCAATGACTCTTAAAATGTCATCCCTGTACCAGCAGACTCAACATCACCTTAAACTCTACAAATGCAACTCTGGCCCACTGCAGACTACTGAGTCTGGGCCTCTGGGGACATGGCCCTGCAACACATCTCTGATGCTTCTGGTGATGTTCAAGGTGTCGCTGATGCATCCTCAAGTTTGATGTTCTTTTCAGAAGAGGGCAGTTTGAATTGTTCTGCCCTTTGGTGACCCATGCATTGTTCTTGCCCCCTGCTGTAGGTGATGAGTGTCAGCTTTAATATTCAGAACCCTTGTTACTACTCCAGGCCAGCTCACACAGCAGTGGTTAGGAAAAGAGTTCTCATCAATCGGTCCTGTGCCAGGCTTCACCTCCATCCAATAGGCTTTGCAAAAACAGTGCTGGAGTAGAGAGCTGCTGGCAGTCTCTCTGCCCCCAGGGCTTATGCTTGTGTCTGTGTTCCTCTGCACTGTGAACACAGCAGGGGCTGTTTAAATTGTTGGCAGTCTGCAGAGGGGCTTCCTGCTTGGATTCAGAACTCATCCCAGATGCCCCACTTATTCTGCCCTGTGACCCGGACTCTGTTCTGTAGTGGAGCATTCTTCTTTTGCTACAAATGAGCTGAAATCAGAGAAATCCTGGGTCAAACCAGCTTAAATAAGTCGTCCTATTATTTTCCATGAATACCCCACACGCACATAGTTTTTTTTTTTTTTTTATTGCAATGCTGTTTATCAAAACCAAGACTTGGACATGCTAGGCAAGCAACCTACCACTGGACTATTCCATGAGCTGTTATTAGTTTTCATAACTTAAGAGCATGGGCTCCAAGTTCTTTGAAAAGTTTATTTATTTTGTGAGGGCCACATCATAGTGTTCGTGGGGGAGCAAGAGAACAACTCCTGGAAGTGATTTTCTCATTCTAGCATGGCGGGCCTGGAGATGAAACTCGGATTGTTAGGCTTGGTGGCAGGGTCTTTACACTCATCCTGTTTCCAGAGGATGGTATGCTGTGTTGAATCTTAGAGACTGAACAGGATTTAGAATGAACAGCCAGGAGAAAGAACGTTGGAAAATTGCCCTAGGATGCTGGAAATATTGCAAAGGCCAGAGATGTGAAAGAACAGGGTGTACATGTTCTAGGAGGTTCGATTTGTCAGGAGAGAGTGATGAGAAGCTGGGTGGTGACCTGTGGCACCATCATGAAGTGCCTGGAGTCCTAATATTGGTGTTAGCTTTTTATCTAGGTGCATGGTGCATGCCTATAATCCCAGCATTCTGGAGGCTCAGACAGGAGGATTAGGAGCTTCAGGCCTGTCTTGCTAGTTCATGTATCCAAACAAATAAACGAATAAATAAATAAATAAAACCAGAAGTATAAAAACGACAACAGAGCATAGCCTAAACTGAATATGATGGTACACACCTGTAATCCCATCATCAGGAGGTAGAGGGAAGAAGATCAGAAGTTTGAGGTGGTCATCAGCTGCAGGGTGAGTGTTCAAGGCCAGCCTGAGCCAAATGAGACCACCTCAAAAACAAAAAGTAAGTAAGTAAATTGATGAATAAACAAATGTACTCTATCCTGATGATCAGAGGGGTTTTAAGCCCAGTGCTGATGTGATCCCATTCATGCTATTGTGTAGCGGACAGATAGGCAGAGGAAGACTGGTAGGAGGAAGGCACTTCTGAGCCCATTAAGCAAGGGGTGGTAGTCTAAACTGAGGTGATAACAGGGACTGGAGAAGAGAAAATGGCCTTGATAGAGCCTGTGGGACAAGGCACAATGTAGCTCAGTCCCAGGAACGTGTCACAGAATCAGATGGGTCAGAGCTGGACTGGCAGGGATAGGACTGAGAGGACTCCAGTCCTTGCTGGCCTTTCCTTTCTGTGCTCTTAACCCCTCTCCCCACCTCTACACACATACCAGGGTATTCCGAAGCATTTCCAGGCTTTGTGTCCCCCCTCCCAAATTTCAAGCCTCCCCAGCTTCCCCCAGGAAACATAAAGCTGAAGCTAAAAGCTCCAAGCTCTTGGCAGAAATAAGATGTGATGAAAAATGAACAGCAGCTTTCAATGTAATTTTTGATTAATTGCTCCAAAGATGTCACACACACACACACACACACACACACACACATACACACAACCCCAATAAAACCACTCACTCTGTCTCTTAGTGCACCAGGAAAAGGAAGATTTTCAGAAAAAATTGAATGTTGATATTGGGGCCTTTTGAATACGTGTGAAGGAGTGAGGTATAGGAGCACATTTCTTTAATCCCCAGCACTGGAGAGGCAGGGGAGGGCAAACCTCTGAGTTCAAGGCCAACCTGGTCTATAAGTTCCATGGCAGTCAGAGCTACACAGAGAAACTCTTTCTTAACAAAAACAACCCAAAAAGAAGTGTAGAAGTATTAGGGAAGTGACACCTTGCAAGGAGGTGCTAAAACCTCATTGTGGTTTCATTTTGTTTTCTGGTGTGTGTGTTTGTGTGTGTGTGGTGTTGTTGTTGCTGTTCATAGAGTGAAATCAGACCCAAAAGAGCATTCAACAAATTTGCAAAGGGTTTGTGAACCAACACCTTGCAGAGTGCATGATCAAGCCAGTAAAAGCCTGGAACTTCAGCCTGGGAAGATACATGGCTAATTTCTTTGCCCTCTGGTTATTATGCTGGACCCCTGCACAACTGAAGAGAATAGCATTGCCCAAGGGGGCTGGAAATTGTTTGCCAGGTAACCTATTCCAGGGTGGGTGAAGGCCAGAAAGACAAGAACCATTGGTGCCAGTGTTAATAATCAATCATGCAAAATGGGGCTCTTTCCTAGGGACTGTTTCTCTGATCCCTCCCAGTCTGGCTTTTTCTTTGTTCTTGACTCCTCTTAGCTGCTTACATATGCCCATATACCCAGGTATCTCAACAAAGTGTACATATAATGTGAACCCACTCAGCCAAATCTAAAACTGGTCATTGTTAGTTTGTTTATGTAAGTATTCATTCATATTGCTGTTTTTTATTTTGTTTTTGTGGTAGTGGGGGAATTAAAACAATAATTTGTTTGTTTTTTGTTTTTTGAGACAGGGTTTCTCTGCATAGCTTAGCAGTCCACCCTGGAACTCACTCTATAGACCAGGATGACCTTGAACTCACAGAGATCTGCCTGCCTCTGCCTCCTGAGTGCTGGGATTAAAGGCATGCACCACCATGTCTGGCAACACTTGGGACTTAATTTTTTTAAATGTTTATTTATTTTGTGTATATAAGCATTCCTGCCAAGGTGAGTGTGAGTCAGGGGATGACTTGTGGAAATCATATATTCCTTGACCATGTTGGGCTGGGAGTAGAACCTGGGTCTCCAGGGTTGGCAGTAAGAGCTCTTAGCTACTGTAAAGTCTGTTTAAGTTCAGGTTGGTCTTATATTGGCAATACTAGTCTCATTCTGCCTGTGCCTCCTGAGCACTGGGGTTACAGGCATGCAACACCATCCCATTGTTTCAGACCCAAGCAGGCACACACATACGTGTTAGCTATGGACAACATTAGCCTGGGTCCTTTACAAAGAAGATGCCTGGCCTGAGAGAGCACATGCCACAAGGTATTACAAAGCTTCATTATTTCACAGGTCCCTACAACCTGACTTGGCCTCTCATATGTATTCCTTTTTTTTTTTTTTTTTTTTTTTTTTAAATCGCTCATTTAGGCCTTTGTGTTGGACAAACTGCTCCCGTTGTGCTGGCTCTGTTTGCTGTAATGACAGGCAAAGGCTGGTACCTCTCACATGACTTTGGCTGTTGTGTTGGGGGTGGAGATGGCGGTGGGTGCTGCTGCTGCTGCTTTAGGTGCCATTTGAGTGGGTGCAGTGGTGTTGGGTTCGGTGGACTCTTTCCCGAACGCCATGCACTTGTGAAGGCGGTTTGTGCTGAGAGCCATTTGTTTCTTCACCTTGCAAGCTGCCAGATGCCGCGTCTCTCTGCAAAGCTGACTCCCAAGCATGTAACACTGCTAAACACCGCCTTAGGTACCTGTCTTCCAACCCAAGCCTGTCTCATAAGGCTCTCACCCTCTCAGTTCAGTGTGTCTTGTCTAGCCGGAAGCAGTCGGGCAGGGCAGACTGCTGTGTCTTCTTTGATAGGGCTGCCACAAGTCAGGGAGGCAGGAAGTGTCTGAAGGCAGAAGTTCATCAGCTCAGTATTGGGTAGGCAGCTGGCTCCAGGGACCAGGAGGGTAACCAGGGGGTGCCTCCAGGAAACTCTTCTTCAAGGGCCCAGGCCATTTGAGCTTCTGGCCTTGGTGGAACCACCTACAGAGTGGGTGGTGGAGGTGGTAAGGGAGGCTGGTAATCTGAGGAGAGTGGAGACACCAAATGTGTGCAGACCATTGCTGCTTTTGGAACCGAAATGGCCACTGTCTCAGGTCAAGCAGCCCCAGAAGCCTGCCCATCTTACTGCCTGCAGTTTATAAAAGGGCCTGGGGTTAAATAAACCCAAGAAACACTGAGTTAAATAAAGCATCACCTATTTATGCAAGTGACAGATCTCAAGCTCATACTTCACTGAAGAGCACTGTAAATCTTTAAACAGGGATGCGGGGGTATCTAACCTTTTGACACTGAGACTTGATGGTATCATCTACAAAGTTCACACTTTGAAAGTGGTACAATCCAGTTACCAAAAAAGTAATAATAATTAAGTCTCAAGCAGAGTGTGGAGGCATTTGTTTTTAATAACTTGAGAGGCATAGACAGTTGAGTTAAAGGCCACACTGGTCCTACACAGCAAGCTCCAGGCCATCCAGGGCTACATAGTGAGACTGTGACTGGAAACAGCAACAACAAATCTAATGTTGTAAGTAAGGATGATTTTATGTTGGCTTGTATCCACACCTGTATGTTTCTCACTCATTGGACTGTGTAAGCCTTTCTTGATATAACATCTCTCAGAAGGAGTATTCCACGGGACACATTTTGTGAAACAATGTTCCAAGCTTCCCTTATATTCCAAATGTATACAACAAGCCAGGGTACTCAGATATTGGTGCCAAGATGTTTGATTTTGAACCCAACTGTGCATGGTCTTCCTCTAGGCAGAGAGTAAATAAGGACTATGAATTAACTTAAAATGTAAGAGCTAGTTAGTATTAAGCCTGAGCTATTGGCAGAGCATTTATAATTAATAGAAGGCTTGGTGTGTTTATTTGAGAGCGGCTGTGGGACAGGAAAACTCTACCTACAGTCTTGTAATTCCAGGTAGTGAGTGTGCCACAGACAATCCTGTAGGAACCCAGACTTGCTGATATTTGAATATGACCTCAGGGCTACCAAGATGGCTCAGAGGGTAAAAGCTCTTGCTGCCAAGCTTGATAGTGCTGAGTTCAATCCCCAGGATCCACATGGTGGAAAGAGAGATGGATACAGAAGGCAGATGGACAGGTGGATATATCTCTGTGGTCTGATGTGTGTCCCTCACTTCCAAGTTCACATGTTGGAATCTTACTCCTCAAGGTGATGATATCAGGAGGTGGGTCTTTGGTAGGCCATAAGGTCATGGTGAAGAAAGCTTCATGAATGAGTCCTTAAAAAGAGGCTTGAGAAAGCCTTCAACCCTCTCTCCACATGAAGACACAGTGAGATAAGAACCAAGAGATATATTAAGACTCTAGAACTGTGAGAAGTAAAATTCTGTTTATAAGATACCTAAAGATGTACAGATTAAGATATACAGGATGACGATAAATATGGGTTATATATTTTATTCTGGGAGAAGTCTCTTACACAAAAAGCCAATGACCTGAAAGTTCCTGCTCCAAGGATCCACACCCAGGGTGCTCTCCATGACCCAGCAGGAACCAAGAGAGAGCAAGCCTGTCCTGGACCCAAGACCAAATACCACATGCTCACCTACGCACCTGTGACCATGCCCAAATAGGTGTGGTCAGTGCCGTAGGTTCAGCTGGATGGATTCTCACTATACCTAGTCTCTGGCATGTTGTTATAGCAATCCCAACTGTCTAATAAGACAATGGAGTTATCTTGTTGTGTATTGGATGTGTACATTGAAGGGAGCGAGAGGCATTGTATAGAATACATTTTCTTTTGTGACCTTGGATTTGCTTTCAGCAGTCAATGGCCTGAAGGGAGAAAACCACTTAGATGCAGCAAACCATGACCTTCATTTACTTCCTGGAATCTAGACTTGTTGATATGTCAGGTGGTTCTGCAACTGAGCTCTGGGTTGGGGAGGGATTCCAACCATCATACAATCTAGAATGGATATGTCAGAGGGTGAGGAAAGGCCACTGCAGTTTGAGATGACTAGAACCCAGTGAGCTGAGCAATTCACCCTCTGGCTCTACAGTCTTACTCTTCCTAATGGGAGGAGGGGCCTTAGTAGGCCAGGCATAAGCAAGTTGAAGAAATGCTCTAAGAGACTCAGGTGAGGCCTGAAGGTGATGAAGCAGCTTGTACCAATAGACATAGTGGGCAAGAGGCCAGCTGATGAGCTATGAGGACACATCTGGCCAGTTTCAAAGAGCACTGGCAGCAAACAGACTGTGAAGTGTGGTTCCAGAGCTCTGCAAAGGTTCTTCCAGGGTGTGAAGCATGTGGGACACAGACCATGTTGATCTCAAGCCAGAAATAGTACCAATGGCCAAGTTCCAATACCATAAGCTTTCCTGTGTTCGAATTCACTGAATTCTCCCAACCCTTCATCTATTCAGTGAGGGGGTCTTCTCTTTATCTCTACTTTGACAATGGGGAAACCCAGCCAAGAACAGGTTAACTTATTTGTTAGAGGTCTTGGTAGTGCTAAGAAGCAGGATCTGAATTCAGAATAATGTCACTCCAGTGTCACAGAGATGCTCAATTCCAGTGCTACTTTGGGACTTGGCAAAAGTGGAGCTTAGTGGTAGACAAGGTCAAATGTGGTGGCTAGGAATGTGAGCTTCTTGGCTTCTGGGCCTGAGCTCAGGCTATGGTGGGGAGCAGGCTTTGGCTCAGGGATAAGTTTGGGCCTGTATTAGATGTCTGAAGTTCAATGTCCTGTAAACAGACGTGAAGTGACATTAGCTGGGTAGGGATGGGAGCAGCTTGGGCTGCTAAGGCAGGAGGATCATGAGTTTTAGGCCAAGCCTTGTCTCCAAAACAAAACAGTAGGAAGAGGAGGAGGAGTGGGAGGAAGAGGAGGAGTGATGTGTGTGTGGAGAAACAGAGTAGATCACTATCTCCTTTTCTTCCATTCACTCAGCACTGGCTGAGCATCTCTGACCTCTAAACCTGTTTCACTCACAGGCTGCTTATTCAGCCTCATTAATAAATGACACACTTATCAGCTATGTGGCTTTGGTCAAGCCACCTAACTTCTCTAGACCTTAGGTTCTACAGCAGTCTCCAGGCTTAGAAGACATAGCAGGCACACAATGAATATCTCATCTTTCTTCTTTACCTGCTCCTATCCAAATGTTTGCAGAGGGAGGTAGGCAGGACTGGAGTGGAGCAGCCAGCACTCAATTTTGTGTGACTCTGGGGAGATTGTTTTTGTTTGTTTGTCTGGTTTTGGTATTTTGAGACAGGGTTTCTCTGCGTAGCTTAGGAGTCCACCCTGGAACTCACTCTGTAGACCAGGATGGCCTCAAACTCACAGAGATCTGCCTGCCTCTGCCTCTAGAGTGCTGGAATTAAAGGCATGCACCACCACTACCCCGCCAAGATTGTTCTTTTAAAACATTATTTAAATTAAGTGTATTTATGTATTTACTGTGTTCGTGCATATTCCACAGCATACATCTAGGGGTTAGAGAACAGCTTTGTTGGGGTCATCTGTCTCCTTCCGCCACGTGGGGGTCAAGCGGTTGAAGTAAGGTCAACAATCTTGGTGCAAGCACCTTCCCCCACTGAGCCATCTCAAGGTTGTTTTTGGAATTCTGGGACTTCAAAGTCAGGTGAGCTGTTCCCTGAGGGCAGTGTTTAAAACACAGAGAAGAGGTGGAGCAGGACGACCTGGCATGATGGGGATGTCCTACTGCTAGGAAAAAGGCTCAAATATCCCTCTGCTGTATTCTAGTATGCTTCTAGGGACCTATGAAACTACATTGGAGGTAGGGGTGGAGCTAGAAGCTAGGGGATGGGGAACTAATTGGGTTGGAAGTCAATGGCACTGATTTTGGTACCAGGTGAAGCTTTGGGCCTTTTCCCAGCATCCTGCCCTACCCAAAAGGGGATGACCATTTCTACATAGCAAGAAGGGATCAGCTGGTTTCCTCTTGTGTTTGTGTAGGCTGGGAACAAGTCCACACCCTACATAAATAGAAGTCCCCCCCACACACACACATGCCATCCCACCCATCCCTACAAACTTAATAAAAAATGACAGTGCCTTTGAAATGAATCTTTAAAAAAGCAATTCTCCGGGAGAAAGCAGAATGTAATCTATGGAAATACACATGAGCTGGCTCCAGAGAAACAAGAAAGGAATCTGCCTGCTCCACCCCCACTGAATGAGGCAGAGATTAATCCCCTGAAATCAAGGGCATAAATTATACATGGATGGGAACCGGCTGGGGAATGAGGTGTCTGATAGGGTGCTGATGGAGATGAAAATGAGGCTTGAAAGATCAATTCTACTTTTGAATCCGATCCAAGTCCCACTGAAGGCTCTGGGCCCCACTGGCAGAAACACTCTGACTTGTCACATTGGAACATACCTCCCCAAGCCCTTCAAACATGCACTTTCCAAAGTAATCACTAATGTTTTGAATGATATTTCTGTGTGTCACTGGGAATAATAAAAAGAAATAAAAGTTTGAAGGCCCATATTTTTGCTGTCTGATGGCTGATGTAAATCATCTTATGAGACAGGTAAGCTTTATGGCGTAGCTTCTTGCCTGCCAAGGTAAGAGATGGGTGGGCCTAAGTCTGGCGATTGTCATCCATTGCAATGTGGTGGTTGCTGTATGTTCCTTAGCCTGTCCTTTAACCACCCTGAACTGCTTACTGCTTTTCTATTTATCCACCCACTTAAAACTTAACCACGTATTTGGTACTAAAAAAAAAAAAACACCTATACAAAGATGAATCTAACAAGAGCTTTTGAGTCAGAGAAGTCAGAGAAACACAGCAGATGCCCTGCAATGCAGTGTCACCCAGTAAGTGTTTAAGCAACACAGGGCTGAAGGTTTGAAGGAAATCTGACAAAGAGCCACAATGGTCTAGCTAGAGCCTCACAGGGCATCCTAGGAGCACCTTTAGGATATCCTCTGCTGAGAAAGATGCAGGAGCTTCAACTGCAGGCTGAAGCCATGGGGGCAAGATGGACCAGTGAGAGAGTGATGGCTGAAGTAGCTCTACAAGGTCATAGGCCTTTGTGTCCCCCCCCCCCCCCCGGGGTTTCACAGAGCCTGGCTCATAGAAGGCATGCCGCACACTTTAACAGAGGAATGCACAGATACTGCCTGATCTGCTGAGACTTCAGGATAGAAAAGACTGCACTGCCAAGTTCAGACTTCAGTAAAAGCCTGACAGGGACATGTGACCCTTCTTTGCCTTGGATGCTGACCATTGTACTCATCTGGGCTGAATGGCTGGCTCTTTTCGTTGTGCTCCTCGTGTGTGTGTGTGTGTGTGTGTGTGTGTGTGTGTGTGTGTGTGTGTGTGTGTGTGTGTTGGTTATCATTCCTTACCTTCTATCTTGTTTGACAGGATCTCTTGTTAGACCCTGTATATGATGCTGGGCACTGCCTTCCCTTCTCATTGTAGGACACTGGGATCACAGATACATGCTACCATGTCCAGCTTTACATGGATTCTGAGTATCCAAATTCGGTTTCTCACCCATATGAGACAAGGGCCTTTCCCACTAAACCATCGAGCAAGATCTTCACTCCTTTTCTAAAACAGTATGATTGAGCTGGGGTATAGCTCAGAGGGTAGAGAGCACACCTAGAATGCACTTGGGTATTATACTCCATGTAGCATATTGTGGTGAGATAGAGAGCATCCAGAAGAGTTGACAGCAGAAAGCAAAAGAAGCAGACCAGACATGACAAGGGCTAGTGAAGCAGGGCATGGCAAAAATGGATGAGTTGCTGGGGGAGGGAAGCCTGTGAACTGGAGCAGCCTCCTCAGAGTTTAGGGTAGAGTAGGAGGTGAGAAGGGCCTAGATGCTGCTGTGGGCTTTGAGATGCATAACAAGTACCTGTTATGGTAGTGGAGCAGTCTTCATGCTTGCTAGCATTTGGTGTGCACCGGGTCCCAGGTGCCTCATCTGCCAGAGGAACAGGAGATAGAGACATGGCTCTTCCTGGCAGACAGGGTTTCACAGGTTCCTGAGGAATGCAGAAAGTATCTAACAGTGGGAGCTAAGCCAAGACTGTCCTTTTGGACCAAGGCGGTGGGCTTGCCCTTTTATGGGTACTTGGAGTTTTCCTTCAGACCTAACCATGACCAGTGGGGAACTTCATAGCTTCTCCCACTGGGAGCTGGAAGTACAGTCAAGAGGTAGGGACTTCAGATTCCTTTGTAATTCAAACTCAGTGCTCAGTGGGGAGTTGGGGACCCTATAGGCTCAGTGTTATTATCCAGGCTGCACCATGACTCCTGTGAATAGGGTTAGCTGTTCAAAACCTCGGGCTGGGAAGCTGCAGAAGAATAGAGGTGCTGGCTGAAGGTGTAGGGGGTGCCTAGTAGATGCCTAGTGTATGCTGAGGCTATTTTGGCTCCTGCTGATAATAGGAATTCTTTCTCATAAGCTATGAGGAGTATCTAGTGTTGGGGGCCTGGGCTATCCTGCCTCGCCTTTCTGTTCCCTAGGCTTAGTGGCTGCTGCTGCTTCCCAGCCTCCTCCCTGACAGTGCTAATGACATCCAATTAATTCAGTTCATGCCAAGCCCTTGAGTTGTTGAAAGTGTTTCCCAGAGTGCAGAGAGGTCCTCTTGGACGTTCTCAAATGCACTCAGTGTCTAGAAGAGGGGGCTGAGTACTACATTGTGGCCAGTGGATTCCAGGGAGCTATGGGGACTCAAACACACCCCAGACTGTGCTCACCCCAGCAAAGTATAGACTTCCTGGCGCCCCCACATCTCTGGTTAAAAATACAGTGGAAACTCGGGCATGGCAGGGAATATCAGGCCATTCTGGGGGAGCCCATTCTGCAGCTAGTGGGCCCCACCTGGATGACCCTGAGAGTCCCAGTTCATTCTGTGATGGCAGGGGAGCCCCAGTGTGACTGGTAAGGTCCTCCCTTTTGGCTCTTTAGTCAGGAAGAGAAATTGTAAATGAAGTACAGCCTGGCCAAGTAGGTGGGGTCATGGGAGCTGGCTGGCTCTGGGGGGGGAGGATTGACATGAAGAATCTAGGCTTCTAGAGTCAGGGAGGCCAGAACCAGATTCAGCCTTCCACCCTACAATAGTGGTCTTTGGGCTCTGAATTATCTTTGATAAAGAGGAAGGCAGCAATCTTCCCTCTGGGTGATGGGGGCTATGGATGTGAAGGTTAAGAGGATAAGCCTAGTGGACAGCTTGGGATGCAGTTCTGGCCCCTTATACCTCAGTTTCCCCAGGTTGCCCATATGTGCCTCACAGGGGTGTTGTGGGGGATTTGATGAGCAGAGAGTTGTGGGAATTTGATGTAACAGAGCCAAAGACTTTAATAGGCCCTGAGATCTTAGCACAACTGACTCTATAATGGAAGTACCATTCAGGCAGCACCACCTGCCAAAACTAAAACAAAGACCTAATCCATCAAAGTCCATAGTTCTGGGAAAGTCTCTAAATATACTAACCTTGCTTTTTGGCTTTTGTAGTTCTGCTTTCTGGCTAATTGTTCTTGTTAACCAACATATGTCAATCCAGGATGGTTTTTGTGGTTGGAAAGGCTCAGGGCTACATTGGAATCCCAAACACTCAGCTCAGTCGCCCACTGACTAATACTTTCTATTGACTTAAACCCAAGTCCAAGCAGTCTTCTCTGGTGGACGCCTCACAGCAGAAGGCCCTCCCACAGCAGCTGAGGTTCTTTCATTTCTGGACAAGATCTCATGCAACCAGACTGGTCTCCTCAAGCTTTCTATGTAGACCAGGATGACCTAGAACTTTTGTCTCCTTGACTCTACCTCCCAAGTGTTGGGATTACAGTTATATAGGCACTCTACTAATTCAGTCCCACATAACTAACATTTCCATTATTAATTATGTACAGCATCTATCTGGGACATCAAGAAAAGTCTGAGATGGCCAGGTGGTGGTGGCGTCCACCTTTAATCCCAGAACTCAGGAGGCAGAGGCAGGTGGATCTCTGTGAGTTCGAGACCAGCCTGGTCTATAAGAGTTAGTTCCAGGACAGCCTCCAAAGCCACAGAAAAGCCCTGTCTTGAACACCCCTCCCAAAAAAAAGAAGAAAGAAAGAAAAGTCTGAGATGCTTTCACCCCAGTGACTTAGAATCCTTATTTATTTGTTTGTTTGTTTATTCAAGATAAATTCTCTCTAAGTAGCCACGGCTGTCTTGAAACTCTGTAGATCAGGCTGGCACAAAACCTCTGCCTCCTGAGTGCACTGGGATTAAATGTGGGTGTGCACCACCATACCCATCAGGTGAGCCCTTGTTTATATAGGATATCAGCAGGTGCAACAGGACACACCAGCAATCTCGGTTATCCCAGAGTTAGAGGCAGGAGGGTTGTGTGAGTCTGGGAGCACGAGGTCAGCCTCCGTAACATAGCAAAACCTTATCTCAAAGCTCCAAACAATGATTTGCGAGCACTCTCCTGGACTGATCTCAAGGACACAGACTGCCATTCTGACCCTCCGGCATAAAGTGGACCATCCTGTGCTGGGGAGATCCCTCTGTAACCCTGTGCCCTATGTCTCACCTGAAGCCAGGTGTAAGGACACTCAGTGAGGATCCATGGATGAGCTAGGGAGAGCCCAGGACTATGCAAGCTGTGGGGTGGTAGTGGATGACACACATTTCAGAGTGTGTGACAAAGTGCCTAAATAACAACTTTGTGGAGGGGATCCCCAAGATTTCCACCACACAGAACTGCAGGCTGCCTCTGATGCCAAAGGGACACATCAGAGAAGAGGGCTGACTGGAGAGGGGAGACATGACCTTGTCCCTGCTCCTCCCTCATCCCTCTGCCTGGCCCTGGATCCTTAGTTAATCACCAAGTCTGCAGTGTTAAAATCCCTAAAGAGCTGTTTCAAACCCCAAGTGTCTAGGCACTCACTACCCAGATCAATGAAATCAGAAATCCCTACCCATGGGACCCAAGCATGCATGTTTTCTTTTAGAACCCCTAGGTGAGGTTAAAAATACCAGATCACCAAGGAAGGTATTATTGCCCAGTCTTGGGAATGACAAGTTTGAGGGGCTGTATCCAGGCAGACCTTTTTGAGTCACACACTTCCTGAATTGCTGCTTCAGAGGATTGGTGTTTTACTGGGCCTTCACTATTTACAAAGCCTTCAGCTGGGTGCTGATGAGACAGAGCTATAACCCTTTCCAAAGACAATAAAAATAACATTTTCCATATGCCTGTTGTATGCTAATCCTTATGCAAACTTATTAACTGGTTCCCCTGATTTATAAATGTATAAACTATGCATAGAGACCCATGCCTTTGATCTTAGCACTTGGGAGACAGGCAAGCAGATCTCTGTGAGTTTAAGGCCAGTCTGGTCTACATAGTGAGTCCCAGGACAGCTAGAGCTACATACACAGTGAGACCCAGTCTCAAAAAAGGAAGGAAGACATGGAGGACACCAGTGTTCTTCTCATGGTGCCCTCATAACACTTAAAGCTGCAGGCATTGGGGAATTTAAGGGGGATTTTTGTCGTTATTTCAGGTCTAGGGAACATGTTAGGACCACTCTCAGAAGCAATTAGAGGGCTGGAATATAGCTCAATTGGCAGTGTTTGCCTGTGTCTGAAGCCTTGTGTTTGATCCCCAGCACAGCATAAATTGGGCATGGTGTATCCTTGTAATCTTAGCACTCTGGGAGATAGAGACAGGGGATTCAAAGTCCTCTTTGGATTTATAGCAACTTTGGGGCCAGCCTGGGCTACATAAGAAGAAAAAGAAAGGGAAGGGGAAGAGGAGAAGAAAGAAAAGAAGAGGCAGCTGGAAATGCAGCAAAGATTGTCCAGTTATGGATAAAGACTCTAAGGTGTCATCTCTGCCTGGACAGCTCTGTGTTCTAAACCACCAGTCTCAGATTTGGCTGGTCATGAGGACCCCCCATACACAGTCCACCACCACCCCAGAGACATAAAAAGAATCCAGATGCCAGGCTACCTCTCCAACTAAATTCCCACCCTTGGCTGGATTTGGGTGTGCACAGACCTTACATGCCCAGGTGTTGCAGTGTTCAGCCTGGCCAACACTGCTGCTCCCAAAGCCACTGCGCGGCACGTTGCAGCTAACAAGGCCTGTGGGGGTTCTCTCTTTTCCTTATTTCTCCACTGGAAACTGGATGTCTTCTTAGTCGGTGTTCTATTGCTGGAGAGATGCCACAATGATGGTAACTCATAACAAAGAGCATTTAATTGGGGTTTGCTTACAGTTTCAGAGGTCTAGCCCATTATCCTGATGGTGGTGAGCTGGGATCCTTCGTACTAAGCAAATGAGAGGGTTTTTTCAGTGAAGGCATGAGGCTATTGCCAAGCTAGAGCAAAGGCCCAGAGATGAGTCCAGGGCAGAGTGGATCAGGTTCAATGTGGGCTGGGGCTGAGGTTAGCTAGAGCTACGTAGGCTAGAGGAGAAAGGTGGGGCGGAGGACCCTAAAGATCGGAAAGTGACCTAGCCCTCCACACTGGCACTGTTTCCAAGGCGTGGCTGGGTAAGAGTTACACAGTCTGGAATCTTACCCAGACCATGGGGGCAAGGAAGCACCACCCAAACCTGAGTCTAGCGTTGTGAGAGGGACAGGGGGACAAAGACAGGCCACTGTCAAGTCCTGTTCTCTGTCAAGCTACATAAGCCTTATTACAGCCCAAGAAGCCGAGCCTGTTGGTACCACATCTCTGCTGTGCTCTGGTTTAAAAGTTCTCCCCTCAAATGTCAGACAGATCAATCTCTTTTCCCCACTACTGAGAAAGCTTCTGAAATACCACATCCCCAGAGAAGCCCTCCTGGGCTTCCTTCCCTCATCCCCTCCCTAAAAGTCTCTCCTATGACCTCATTTTCTGACCTTACTGCACACAATATATCTATAACTCGCCTTAGGTCTATTTCTTGTATCCTCCCTTATCTTGTCAATCTCCTTCTAGACTATGTGGTTGGAGGAGCTTTCTGTCTGTTCTGGGTATGTCTGTCCCGCAGCTCCTAAGACAGATAATAACTGGACTGGGCAGGCCCACAGAGCCATGTAGGACTGGGTCTGTGTGAGCACTGTGAGCTGGAGAGTGGGGCTCAGTAATCAGGCTGATCTAATGAGCTGCTCTGCACAGGAACCAATCAATACAGACAGTGCCATACCATAAATGGCTTCACAGCTGCTCAAGGTCAAGTGTGATGCTCTTAGCCTGCTCCCACTCCCCACCGCCTTCCCAGGAAGCCCACACATCCCGCACATGTGCACCCCACATCGCTGCTCTGACTGCCTCTTCCTCCTCCTCATCTCACACACTAGAATGTCCTTTCCCTCCGCATTTTATTTATGGACCCAAGGTTTGAGGTGGTCACGCTCACTCTGACATTTAAAGGCTCAGTCTAGAAATCAATCATCATGCTCTGTCCTTCAGCACTTGTAGGATCTCCATGGCAGAGCCAGGGCCCTTCTGGCTCGCAAGCCATTGATTTGTAATACAAGCTGTGTGTGCTAAGGTGACACAAGTGTCTCAAGAAACACAAGGGACTATGGAGCAGAATGGTCAGGAGTCTCAGGAGCCAGAATAGCCAGACTGGAATACTAGCTTCTGTCTTTTGCTGTCTGGGTGACCTGGGCCACTTATCTACATTTCTGAGTCTCATTTAATGGACAATGATTGTAATATCTACACCATGGAAGTCATGGTGACAGAAGAAGGAGCCAATGACCTTAGACATGGAGAATATCATCTGCTCCATTCTGTCTATCCATGGTCATTGTTGCTGCACTCTGCAGGACAGGGATAGGGACAGCACTCACTTCCCAAGACTGTCAGCATGAAATGAGGCTGCTCATAGATAATCCACTTAGTGTATTGTGCATACTCTAGAGAGACCAGCTCAGCTCCACAGTAGAAGGGGACACTGTCTGAGACTGTAAACAGGAGATAAAGAGTCTCTGAAATGACATGCATGATTGGGGTAAGAAGATTTGATCCATGCATTCGTGTACTTCCCAACTTTCCCAGGGATCATTCCCCTGGGGAGCAGACAAAGCCTGTAACTGGGAGTCAGGCAGTGTGCCCCAGCTTCATCCAGTCTGCAGGGAGACACAAGACCATCTGGGCTGGGGTCACGGGACCTCATGTGACTCTGCAGACCTGATTAGTGTTTGTGGGAGGTAGAAATCCGACCCATGGAGCTCTGGGCTCAGATACAATGTCCTTTTCATATCCACCCTGTGACTGGGGCCAGGACCCGATCATATGCCTATGTGGATTGAGGGCAGAGGGGATGGAAACCCTGAGGAGAGAGGGGATTAAGAGTCACCCCAGGTCCAGAACTGTGACCGGAGATAACCCCGAGGCCTGGAATTTGAAAAGAGCTGAGACTGCTTGTTGCCTGGCAGGAGGGAAGGGAGCCTGCTGTAACTGAGCTCTGAGCTGAGAGGGCCATAAATATTTGGGGCACAGAAATGATGCTCCTCAACTCTGAAGCCTTAGCATTAATAAGAGGAGATTTGAACTGGGATTTGAACTGGGGTTCATAGATTCCTGAGTCTAATACACTGATGCTGTAGGTAGCTACCCCAGTAGAGAAGGGGCAAGAGGGAAAACTCACACAATTGAAGCCACCTCCACAAGAGCAGGCCTTGGGCTAAAGAGGCTGAGAGAGCCTCACATTCTGAGAGATGAGTGCAGTCCTGATGTGGGCATTGAATGTCTAGGGTTCTCCACTGTTCCTTAGGCTTCTGTTCTTTCCCATATTCACATTGGATGTAGTTTCCCAGGGACTTGTCAGCAGGTGGTAAGACTCACAGACTATGTGGCTGTGGTGAAAGAAGAGTTTGGCTTTTCCAGTTAGCTTTTCTGTATTCATGAGCTGTCCTATTCTTCCGTTTCTAAGCTTTGTACCTTCCTCTGCAAGACAGGATTTAATAACACCCCCCAAAGGGGCTAGTGCAATTCTTTTGAGTATATAAGTACCAGGTGCACAGCAAGGCTCAACAACAGCAACAGCTAGATTTTTTTTTTTTTTTAAATGCAGAGTCTTGGTAGCCCAAGATACCCTGGAACCCAAGATCTTCCTCTGCCTCCCAAGTACTGGGATTACAGGCATGCACCACCATGCCTGGTTTTATGATTAGATGTTTTAAACATACTGCTGTAGAAAGCTTGTCAACCAGTTAAGGTTTTTTTTTTTGTTTGTTTGTTTGTTTTTGTGTGTGTGTGTGTGTGAGAGAGAGAGAGAGAGAGAGAGAGAGAGAGAGAGAGAGAGGAGAGGGAGAGAGAGAGGAAGGAGAGAGGAAGAGAAAGAAGAGAGGGAGAGAGAGGAAGGAGAGAAAGATGAAGAGAGGGAGAGAGAAAAGAGAGAGAGGGAAAGAGAAAGGAGAGAGGGAGAGAGGGAGGAAGAGAGAGAGAGTTGATTGCACAGCACTGGGTAATAAGGGTCAAAGTAAGAATTCTACCAGGTTCTTGAAATCTTGGCTCAAAAAACCTCTGATGCTTTTGAAACAACCAAGCAAGGGCTAGGCTCACCCCTGTGGAAGTATGGATTGGTATACTCCACTAAGGTGGTCAGAGATTCTGGGCACTGGATAGTTACCTGAAGGGGCTGGAGGTAGCCTGAATGGGAAATGAGAACAGAGGAGTATTTGAAGAGATCTGGGAGCCAGGAGGCTTTGAGAAGACCCTGAAAACTAACCAGGAGGAGGCAGGAGGTCCAGGAAACTCAGGAATTTGGGAAACCATAAGCCACCAGGTAGCCCACTCCCTGCCAACCACTTGCTTGAACAAGCATAGTTCCAGGAGAGCCTCAAAACAGATTCCTGGACCCTGCCCTGAAAATTCTCATCAAGTAGATATGAGCACAGAGCTATAGTTTTAAAACATTCTCAGAGAGGTGACTATAGCTCAGCGGGTAGAATGCTTGCTCAGCACATGCAAATCCCAGGATTCCAGCCCCAACATGGAATAAAGTAGGCACGGTGGTGTATACTGGTAATCCTAATGCTTAGGAGATGGATCAGTAGTTTAGACCTGCCTGAACTATGAAAAACATTCTCTGTGAAAGAACATCATGCATTTATGCTTCTATTTAATATCTGTAGAAACACACATAAACATATATACATATCATAGACTGAATTACACAAATTTTCTAACTATTGCCTATGGGGAGAACTAAGCTTCACCTAAAAGAGAAGTCTCTATCTGTGGGACTGGGACTTTCTTTTTCATCTGTATTGTATTGAAATAAGTATACTAACACAATTAAATTTTTTTTGGTTGTTTTTTCTTTTTTTCCTTTTTTTTTTTTTTGAGACAGGGTTTCTCTGTATTGCTTTGGAGCCTGTCCTGGAACTAGCTCTATAGACCAGGCTGGCCTTGAACTCCAGAGTGCTTGGGATTAAAGGTGTGCACCAAAATGCCCAGCAACAATTTGCATTTTTATTTTACATTTGTACTTATTTTATGTCCATGTGTGTCATGATACTTGTAAGGAAGTCAAAGGGGAGTAGGTTCTCTCCTTCCATTATGTGAGTCCTGGGTTTTGAGCTCAGGTTGTCAGGCATGGCAGCAGGTGCCTTTACCTTTTGAGCCATCTTGCTGGCCCTAATTAATATAATTTTAAAGATAATGAATTAGGTAGAATTTACATCATAAAATTAACCTTAATTTTTTTTTTTTTTTTTTTTTTATCCAGGCATGGCTCATGCCTCCTTTAGTCCCAGTACTTGGGAACAGAGGCAGAGGAATATCTTTGAGTTTGAGGCCAGCCTGGTCTACATAGTGAGTTCCAGAATAGCCAGAGCCCCCCCCCCAAATAAAAAAAAAAAAACTACACACACAAACACTTTTTTTTTTTTTTGCATTGGGGATACTCTGCAAGTTCTTTACCACTGAACCACACTCCTAGCCCAAAAGGCATGTTAAAGTGAATGATTCCACAGTGTGTCCTATATATCACGTTGTACAACTGCCACTCCTATTAGTTCCCAAGCACTTCCAGGATTTCAAAATAAAGCCCCGTACTCAGTATGAAACTTTCCTTTACTCCCTACCTCCAGCCCCTGGCAACTGTCAATCAGCATTCTGTGCATATGGATTAGCCTATCCTGGATATTTCATGTAAAAAGAATCACACCACATATATATATATATAACCTTCATGTCTGACTACTCTCTATCATCTCTACAAGGTGCACGCATGTGGTAGCAGGTACCGATACATTCTTCATTTGTATGGCTGAATAACATTCCAGGGCATCGCTGTACTGCAATTGTTTATCCATTCTTATACTGATGACCATTTTGGCTTGTGGATAATCTGTAAAAAATGTCCCTGTGCATGGCCTGGCTTGAGATTGGTTTCCAGTTTTGGGGGGACTAAGTAGTGTAATTGTGTTATACAGTCATTCTGTGTACATGTAGGTGCATGATCATGTGTGTGCAAATATGAGCACGGGTGTGAAGGTCAGGCAGAAGCTTCAGAGTCAGTCCTCACCTTCCAGCTTATGTAAGGAAGAGTCTCTCTGTTCAGTGCAGTGTACATCTGGCTTGCTGGCCCTTCAGTTTGGGGGATTTCTCTTGTCTCTGCCTCCCGTCTCCTTGCAGGAGCACTGTGCCTGGCTTTGAACCCAGGTTCTTGTACTCACATGGCAAATATTCTACCAGCTGAGCTATCTCCCCAGTCAATCCACAACAACAATCATCTTGTATTTTATGTTTTAGGAATAATGATTCATTGAGCGCCCTGAGAGAGAACAGTGGGGCAGTCACCATTTGCCACAACACTGCCTGACTCTACCCAGTTTCATTACTCAGAGATCACAGGAAGATTTTCATGGGTATAAGAACAAAAAGGGGCATAGGGGAAGGGTGGGGGTGAATTGGTGAATCAGACTGAGGCTCATTTTAGCGTTCCACGACCTTCCAGATTCTGGTGCTCCTCGCAATTATATTCATCAATAAAATTGCTATTTCCATAATGAAGGAATCCTTTTTTTAAATGTATATTAATTTTACAGTGTAATGGGCCTCATTATGGCATTTCCACACATGCATATAATATACCTTGATCATATTCACCTTAAAAATTTTAAAAGTTCAAAAGGCTTTGTACACAAAGGGGGCATACAGGCTCTTGCATTTTTTTTTTCTAAATTGAAAAACTTTCATCATTTCCCTAAAATCTAAGCAGGGTCTTAGCCCAAAATCCATCTGTCTGGCCCTGTGGTCTCTGCTGGCCGCCCCCCCCCCACTCCGGGCCCACCTCTGTCCTTGCCCTTCACACATAGTCACTTGTAACTTATTGTTACTGACTTTGAATAGAAGCTTTCAGCTGTCCCATTCTTCCTCTGTTTGCTGATGGCCTGTCAATGGGATGGGAATTACAACCCTGGCTGCTCTTATCTGTATCTGTCGTCTGGCTGGCTGGCTTGTTACTGACTGCATGTCCTGGGAATTAATCCCCTAAGTGTGGATACGGAAGGATGAAAGCCTGGCACATCAATAAGGTGGAAGGCTGTGCTTTACTGACAAACTCGAGAGCCACGGTCTTGTCCCTGCTCTGCACACTCGAGGCCCCTAAGCTCTAGGCCATTCATCTGCAGGAGACAGCCAGGCTCCACTCAATTCATTCTTCAGTGAACATTCAGGGGTCTGAGCCCCTGCTTTATATTACAATGGTTTGTCCTTATTGTTATTGCTGGTGCTGTTGTTAATTTATTTATTCTTTCACAGATTCATAAATATGAAATATAGTTTGATTATATCCCCCCATCACTTGATCTCAAATGTTTTTACATTTATTTATTTAGTGTGTGTGTGTGTGTGTGTGTGTGTGTGTGGCATACATGTAGAGGTGAAGACTATGACCTTTAGGCATTGGTTCCCTTTCTAACCACATGGGTCCTGGAGATCGAACTCAGGTTGCCAGATTTGGTGGCAAGCAACCTAACTCACTGAACTATCTCTCCGGCCTCCCCATGACCTTCTCTTACCCTTTCCCCTCCCACAACAAATCTCCTCGTATGTTTACATCTCTTTTTTATGGATGGCCTGCTGTGTTTAGTTAAAGTTGCTTACATGAGCATGGGTTGGGGGTTATTTGCTTGAGCAAGGGCAACTTAGCAGTGGTGCTAACACTGAGTGTGACCCTCCCTCAGCAACCATTAACTGCCTGTTTTTCTCCAGGAAGAGGTGGGGGCTCATGAGTCTTGTGGTTCCTCTCCCTACTCCCTGTCCTGCCATGCAAGATGCAATATTGATATAATCTTATGCTGGTCACTGTTGCTATGAGTTCATGAACGCAGAGGCCATGACATCCAGAAGACAGTATTTCACAGGGCTTCTCCCCATCCACTGGTTATTATATTCTTTCTGGGCCTTTCCCCACAATGTTGCCTAAGCTGTGGTGTTTTTGAGACAGGGTCTCTCTCTATGTAACCCAGGCTGTCCTCACACTCCTAGTAATCCTTCTGCCTCAAGCTCTCAAGTACTGAGATTGCAGAAGTACACTTAAACTACAGTGTTCTAGATTTGTGGGTTTGAGTAGTGCTAGGAATCAAACCCAGGGCCTTAGGAATCCTAGGCAGGTGTTCTATCACTGAGCTACAGCTCTTGCCCATTCTAGATGCTTGTGTATGAGTTATTGTGTAAGACTCATAAGAGTCGTATGATAGGAAGATATTGTCCTTGATGCAAAGCGAGAAAATGGAGATTCAGAGGACTGAAGGAATTTCCTCAAAAGATACATAGCTTAGAAAGTGGAACTGGGAATTGGAGCTGGTGTTCCTGGAACTTGCACAGACTCTGCTTTCTCTTTTTCTCCATCTGCCCACCCTTCCTTCCTCCCTCCTTCCTTCCCTTCTCTCCCCTCCCCCCATCACCTCACTCCTGTGCTTCTGTATGACATGCTGAGCACTTACAGGAGGCACTGAGCTACCTGAGTGAACAGGGCAGCAGGTAGGAACTCTTCTTGATGCTCTTCCATTGAGTCCTGGACATTGTCTCTGACCTGTTCAATTCCTTCTTCTTAAATGTTCTTTCACATAATCCCAAAGACCACACAGATCAAAGAGCTGGGACAGGTCAGAAGATAATTTGGCAAGTAAAGCACTTGTTGAGTAAGTATGAAGATCAGAGTTCAGATCTTTGCCACCCACATAAATGCTGGGTGGAGTCACAATGATCCATCTGCAATACCAATGCTCTGGGGGAGGTGGAGTTAGAGGATCCCAGAAGCAAAGAGACTAACTAGACTAGCCAAATTGGTAAGCTTCAGGTTTAGGAAGAGACTCTACTTCAGTATATAAAATAGAGAGTAGTCAAGGTCTGGCCTCCACATAAACATGTGAATATGAACACACACACACACACACACACACACACACACACACACACACACACACGATGATGTTGAAAATTAATTAAATTCAAAACCAGATGTGGTGGCACTTAATGTCTTAGTTTGGGTTTCTATTGCTGTGAAAAGATATCACGGCCACAACAACTGTAATAAAGTAAAACATTTAATTGGGGTTGTAATTGGATGTTTCCTGTTTCTACCATCTGTTCCCAAATAACTGACTCAGAGGCTGAATATGATTTTTAAATGTTTGGCTAATAGCTCAGGCTTGTTACTAGCTAACTATTACACTTAAATTAACCCATATCTCTATTTATGCTTTGCCACCTGGCTCATGTTTATTAACTCATTTTTTACACATCCTGCTTGCTTGGTGACTGGCTGGTGTCTCCTTCACTCTCCTGACTCCACCTTCCTCCCATCATTCTCTCTGCTTCAGGCTATCTTACCCAATTTCTTTTTGCCCTGCTATCAACCAATTGATTTTTTATTACCAATAAGCATAGTCTACAGCATGGGGTGGCTTGCTTACAGTTCAGAGGTTTAGTCCATTATCATCATGGTGGGACATGGTGGCATGCAGGCAGATGTGGTGCTAGAGAAGTACCTGAGAGTCCTATAACTTGCAGGCAACAGGAAATGATCTGTGACATTGAGCAAAGCTTAAGCAAAACAGTCCTCAAAGCCTGCCCCCACAGTGACACACTTCCTACAACAAGGTCACACCTACTTCAACAAGGCCACACTTCCTAATAGTGACGCTCCCTATGAATTTATGGGGGTTAATTACATTCAAACTACCATACTCACCTTTAATCCCAGAACTGGGGAGGTAGGTAGAGGTGACCAAAAAAAAAAAAAAAGGTCAACTCAGAATTCTCAGGAAGTCCCTGAAACTTAACAGATACACAAGTTTCATTTTTCCCCTAAGTTATATTAGTAGTAAGGACTTCTGAGGAGACTGAATACCACCAAGCTGCTTAGAAAAGTCTGAGATCAGCTTCCTGAGTATTGTTTTGTTTTTTGTTTTTCAAGACAGGGCTTCTCTGGCTGTCTTGGAACTGGCTGTCCTAGAATTCCCTCTGTAGACAAGGCTCACCTCAAATTCAGAGATTCACCTGTTTCTGTCTCCCAAGTGCTAGGATTAATGGCAGGTTGGCCACCACCACTCAAAAACTTCCTCACTCAATAAGATTCTCTTTTAAATTTTGAGCCTCTTAAGAAAGGGTCCGTTAGAGTCTCCTACATCTTTAAGAAGAACTTGATAGGAAATTGCTACACAACACATACCCAGGAGGTGTTGGCAGGAGGCCTCAGATCCTTGAACATACCATTAGGTTTCTGTGTGTCCTCATAACAGAAGCTCCTGTGGTGAACAGTCTGCTAAAGAGGACTAGGAAGAACCTGCAAAGCTCTTCCCAGCCTTTCCTGGAAACCCACATACTGTCAGTTCAAATATATTTTCTCCATTAGAAGCAAGTCTTAGACAGGTGTGGTGATGCACATCTTTAATCCCAGCTCTGGGGATGCAGAGACAGGAGGATCTCTGTGAGTTTGAGGCCAGCCTGGTCTACATAGTGAGTTCCAGGACAGCCAGAGCTATGTAGTGAGACTCTGTCTCAAAAAAAAAAAAAAAAAAAAAAAAAAAAAAAAAAAAGGCAAGTATCTACTGGGGTCAGAGGTACCTACCTGCTGTGCACAAAACTTTTGGGTTCAACCCCAGCCTTTTAGAAAAGAAATAGCTAGACTGGGGCATTGGTGGTGCATGCCTGTGATCCCAGTACTCAGAAGGCAGAGGCAGGCCAGGCCTACAAAGTAAGTTCCAGGACAGCCTCCATTGCTGCATAGAGAAATCCTGTCTCCAAAAAAGAAAAGAAAAGAAACAGAAAAAAAAAAAAAAAAGTGGGGGGGGGGGAGGGACATCAAATGATTTGTGGAATTTTAAATCCACTCCAGCCAATATTACTGATTTATACAGCAAGCCGTTGCACTGAACTCTGTGTTAGCTGGGTTTTTGTCACTGTGACAACTATTTTAGAAGAATAGTTAAATGGAGGGAAGATATCCCTTGGTTCACAGGGTCTAAGGTTTCAGTCCATGCTCAGCTGGATGCATTGTTACCCAAGATAGGAAAAATAAATAACCACTATAACAGGAATGTAAGGCAGAAGAAGCTACCATGAGGTGAGCAGAGAATCAGATGAGACCAGAGACCAGAGCAAGATGCACTCACTCTTCCAAGATGTGTCCCTGGTGATCTAGTTCAGACTCTTATTTCCTTACAGCCCATTCAGTCTGAGCTCACCAATGGGTTAATCCATGGATGACCTTTATGTTCTTATAATCCTGTCATCTCTCCATAATGAGATCCACTAGCTGGGTACCAAGCCTTCAACACATGAGACTTTGAGGGGAGCATTTCATATACAAACCATAATACCCTCCAAAGGAAATTTGTATCTGAAAAATAAATGCACCCTTTGACAATGAATGTACCTCAAATAATAGATCATCTGAACATTTAAGTAAAGCAGCTGTTTCTATATTTGCTTAATTTCGGTCTTGTATTTGAGGCGGGGTCTCCTGTAGTCCCAGCTGGCTTCAAAGTTGCGACGTAGCTGTGGTAATGTATGTGGGAATGGCCCCCACAGGCTCATAGATTTGAATGCTTGGTCCTGAGTTAGTGGAACTGTTTGGGAAGGATTAGGAGGCTTGGCCTTGTTGGAGGAGGCATGTCACTGGGGGGTGAATTTAATTTCAGAAGCCCCCTGCTGTTCCTAGTCCTCTCTTTGCTTTCTGTTTGTGGGCCTGGATGTACATTCTCAGTGCAGCTCCTTCCACTCTTTGCTGGCTGATTTTCTGATGCTATGCTCCCTGCCGTGATGATGGTAATGGACTCCTACCTCTGCAGAGCCATAAGCCCCAACTAGACCTTTCCTTCTATAAGCTGCTTTGGTCATGGTGTTTTATCACAGCAACAGAAAAGTAACGAATAGAGTAGATAAAGACAACCTTAAATTCTGATTATCTTGCCTCTGCCTCCTGAATGTTGGGATCAAAGGCATGCTCCACCCACCACCACATCTGGTTTATGTAGTGCTGGGATCCAAAGCTTTGTAGTGAACTAAGTTTTATGGTTAGTAAGCAAGTACTCTATTAGCCAAGCCTCACCCCCAGCTCTAAAGCAACTGTCTTTTAAACAAAGATTTATTTTACTTTTAATTATGTGTATAGTGCAGGTACCTTCAGAGGCCAGAGGCATTGGATTCTCCCTGGAACTGGAATTGCAGGTGGTTTTGAGCTGGGGATGGGGGCCAGCGCAGGGCAACTGGGAGCTTCCATTTCCATACTACATGCACACATGTGTGTACATTTTTGTTCTTCTCTGCTTGATTCTTCCATCTTCCTAGCTTTGCTCACCAAAACCCAGCCATCTTCGGATTGTATCTCTGGCTCACTGGGTCTTGGTTTTCTGCGTTTGTTAGCATTTCTTGCTTTCTTGTTTCTAGCTCCAAGGGATAGCTCCCCCATCTCCTGTTCATGCCTGGCCAGCCTGCTCCTGCCACAGTACACTGTGGAGGAGACGCTTCCGCAGCCTTCCTGTCCTGTCTCAGTACATGCATCCCTTCCACTCTCTGAGGGCTGATCTTCTGGCCAGGGCTTCACCACCAGACCTAACTGATGGAGCCAATTACTCAGATGAGTCAAACAAGCACTAATCAGCAAGAACAATTCCTTCCTTGAATGACCCAGATAATTGTTTGCTTTCTTTACCTCACTTTGTCTCTCTGGAGCTGGGACTTCTCCATTCCATAACTCCAATTAAAATTTGGTTCCAGTGATCAATAATTCCAGTAATTCTTACCAAAGTGTGTCTTTTGCCAGTCCTCTGGAGTTATTTTCCAAAAAGAGGACCCGTAGGTAGATGGGAATTAATTTCAAACCTGAGAAATAAGAGGATGGAAATGAAGCCATCATGGCAAATGTGCTGCCTTTCACTTTCCTGAAGGGACCCCTTTATTACACCCCCCAGCTCCCAACTTGCACGCACAGTGGCAAGGAGCAAATTACCATTTATTAAACTCTAATTATTACTCCTGCTTTTCAATACCGTTCTCTGTGTGTGTGATCTGCACACACGCCAGCACTCCTCTGCTGTTGAATTATCACCAAATCTTGTTAGCATGACATCATTATTTATGGGCTGGGCTGAATGATGTCAAGTGACACAATGCAGAGTCTTTTAAAAGTCTCTTTTAAGACTTTTAAGTCTTTCATGGGATTTCATACATGTGCAAGTAAAAAACGATGGCTCACTTTTGGAGGGGAGGGGGAGTAGGATTTTTGCCATTGTCATTGTTGTATGTGTGACAAAGTCTCAATGTGGCTCACTCTGGCCTTAAACTCACTATGTATCCAAAGGTTGCCTTGAACTCTTAAAAAAAATTTATTTTATATCTATGTGTGTCTGAGTATATGTGTGTGTGTTCATTCGTGCAGTACCCTCTGAGGTCACAAGAGGACATAGGGTCCCCTGGAACTGGAGTTATAGAAAATTGTGAGTCACTATGTAGTGATGGGACGTGAACCCAGGTCCTCTGAAAGAGCAGTAGTAGCTCTTAATCACCAAGCCATCTTGCCAGCCCCAACCTTGAGTTTTGTTCATCCTTTGCCTTCTGAGAGCTGAGATCATAGGCATGTACTTAGATAGTAGACCTGCCTCTCTCTGGTGCTGGTCATTCTAAGAGGCAGATCTCATGGCTGAAGAAACCAGGCCACACCCTTGCCCCCACACCCTCTGATAGAAAATTAAATTTATGGTCAGAGTCAATACCTGTCTCTGGCATACTCCTTGCCACATCATCCTCAAACTAAATCACATGGTGTGGAATTTTCTGGAAAGATATAAAAGTCAGTTATGTTCCTCTGTGGTGGGATTTCTCTGTGGTCCTTCCCCATCACCTGACTCATGGCTCTGTATCTTTCTTTCCCTTTCTTTTAGCTATCCCTTTTAATGATGCTTCCCTCCAGGCTTCAAAGGGCAGTCTCTCCTTTCCTTCACAACCCGATCATGCCTCTGGTACAAGGCTCTGTCTCCTTTCCAGGCTCTCCCATCAAAGCTTGGTCATGGCCTCATGACTCTTTCTCCTAATAAACTTCATTCCTGAAGGGTAATCTGCTCCTTCAAAACCAACCTGCTGCGCCTCTCCTCTTATATTTAACATGCACCACCACACGTTTATGCCATGCTGGAGATGGACCCTGGTTCACACTTGGTAGACATTCTACCATCTGAACTACTTATCTATCCCCAAAGCCATGCTGTTTTATCTAGATGTCACAAAGACCAGGAAACTGATGGGGGAGAGGAGAAAGGAAACCGACAAAGCCCGGGTTTGCTTTGGACTGCCTCAGAACAACTCACAGGGTATATTACCAATCTGGTTTGGACTGGTTGTAAGTCTGTTGTAATGACCTCCCATGGTAGGTAACCCTCGAGTGGCTGAGAAAGCAATATGCCACGGGCCAAGTCTCATAATTTATCAACAGGGGAAGGTTGGTACTGCAGTTGGCACCCTGACAGCTAGCTTTCATAGACGCAACACATCTGATAGGTCTGGCTCCATAAATTCAGGTCTGTAAAACCCAAAATCTGTACCTTTTCCAGTAATACAGTATTTCTCTCCCTACAAATGCAGGTGCCCACCTCCTCTTTCCTCCCCACAGATCCTTCCCCTGAATTCTCAATTCCCGAGGACCTGGTTCGCCCACAGGGCCCCACTTCTCCTGTCTCACTTGCCCAGTACCGCCCACTGGGGAGGCTATGTGCTGCCGCGGCTGCCCAACAGCCCTTTGGGGCCCTGGAAAAGTTCAAAAGATTGTGACTGGTCCCTGACTAGACCCAGGTTTTCTCTGAATCTTCCACTTCTCACCTCACCCCCAGTAGATTCAGACACTGACATAGCCTGGCCCTGCCCGCCTGTTGGAGATGTTGAGGCAGGGGCTGGAGGTGAAGGGGGTGGAGATGAAGGTGGCGGAGGTGAAGGTGGAGGTCCCCTTCTAGACACCTGGTCTTTTCACCTATTGTTCCACTCAGCCTGGAAGCTCCTTGCAGCCTAATCACCCTCCGCTCATTAACAAGCTGTACTCATTTGCATATCTACATAGCCCTGCACAAAAAACACCGCCCTCCCGTTAGTCTCCTCCATATAACCGCAATACAGGGAAAGGGCATTGAGGGGGCAGATAGGAAAGTTGGATCCCACATGCCTGTCTTTGGTCTGTGAAGCCAGCCTGGAGGCCAGTTTTATTGTGCTGTTTTCGGTTTTCTTAAAACCTGACAGGTCTTAAAGGCTGAGCACTGCTATTTTGGAGCGATTGCCTCCTTCCTCCTTCATTTGGAAAAGCTATGGTTCTTTCCTAGTTTATCTTATTTATTCTTATTCTCATGTCTTTCCTAGCTCTACTTCTGGGAGGACACGGTAGCCCCCAGAACAAAAGCAAACAAGCCTCCCCCCCCCAAACTCCACAGCCTTTCACATCCATCAGTTTTATGCAAATGTCTCAGCACACCCACCCTCTTTGCACAAGCTGGAAACGGGAACTTTCTATGTATAGATCGCCAATGACGGTTCATTTTTATACAGTTTAAGAAGCGTGAAAAGTCACCAGCTAGGATAGCACAGTCCTAAATCAGCACAGACCACCGTGGTACCTGTGGCTCATGAATTCGGTGGCTCATCACTGGCCCCAGGACCCTCAGCTGAGCATTTATGGGAAAAGATTGAGGGTCTCACGATGCCTCCTGCCCTAGTAGGCATGAAGGCGTTGGACACCATCTTTGCTTAGTTGCCAGCTTCCTGAGAAAACAGCCACAAAACAACCTAAGGAAGGACCAGCCCTGGAAGATGGAATGCCTGGAATGAAAGCTTGCTCCTGGCTTGATCACACTTGCCATATCAACAAATAAAAACACCATGGCACAGAGAGATTAAACAAGTTTATGAAGTCACGGGGCTTATCAAATCTTGGTACACCTAGAATCCAAGGGTAGCCGAGCTGGCTCCCCGTATGGTTTTGGTCACTGCTGAGGGCTCCTGCTGGGGGTGTGTAGCTGAAACAAGCATGGGATGTTGACTTTGCTACTTGCTTCTTCCACATTCACTCACCCCTACCCTGCCCAGCATCCTGTTCTTCTCTTAGGAATTCACTTCTGTAGGTGGTTGAGGGTGGGGGGGCTAACCCTCCATTCTTAGTTTCCCCAATTGTCTTCAGACCTCACTATCAGCCACCCAGACTGGCTGGAGACAGACAAGTGGACACAGAAAGTGAATCTTGTCTTTCTGAAGGAGTTTCTGAAAGAGAAACTCCCTCCTCTACAGGCCAGTGAGGCTACAAGGAAGATGTGCTGGGTAGACAAAGTGAGAGAGGAATGGTGCCCGTGTAGACTTGAAAAGGGGGCCTTTGGATGGCGAAGCAGGGGACAGCGGCAACATAAGTCTTTGTTGAAGCTATGAGTTGCTGGATCAAGCTTTGCCTGAAGCAAACACACCTCCAAACTTTCCACACAGTAGGCTCTCAATGAATATTTGTTGACTATATAAGCTTATGAAAATCCCTTTGTTGATTAATCCACTTCGAATTTCTATCATTGACTTACGAAATGAAAGATTCTTAAGGGATACACATGTACACACATCAGAAACAAACACACAAACCAAGGTGGACACAGTACATGCTGACAGAGGTTGGCCTTATTAAAGCATTCTCTCTGGGCAGTGGTGGTGCACACCTTTAATCCCAGCACTTAGGAGGCAGAGGCAGGCGGAGCGCTCTGAGTTTGAGGCCAATCTGGTCTACAGAGCTGGAGAGACTCCAAAGCTACACAGAGAAACCCTACCTGGAAAAAAAGATCAACTCTGGAAGGTGGGTTTTTGCCTTTGTATGTGTGTGTGTTTTTTCAAATGTGTGATGTATGCATTTGTACACATTTCTATATGTAAACCTGTGTGGGGATGAGTGAGTACACATGTGTATGGGAGTGGAGGCAAGAGATTGGTGCTGGATTCCCTGCCATCCCCTGTCACTCTCCACTAAACCTGGAACCAGCAATACCAGCCAGCCATCAAGCTCCAAGGAGCCCTCTTCCCCAGCAGTGGAATGACAGGCTTACACCACCATTTGGGTTCTGGGGATTCGAACCCAGGCTCTCGTGCTTGTTTGGCAGGCACTTTCTCATCCAGCCATCTTTTGTCACTAGTATATTGCCTCTGACAGGCATGGGGCCCTGGCCCAGAGTCTGTGTGAAATAGCAGATGGCTTCTTTAAGCTGGAGGCTTGTTTAAAGTGACAGGAAGTTTGTGAAGGATGAGGAAGCCCACACTCTAATACAGCGAGGTGTGGGGTGTGATGTGTATTTATAGGCTATGAATTGTCGGGCCCCATGGTGCTCTGCAGTAATCTTCACACCTCACACCTGTGAGGGTTCTCCTGGAATGACTGGTGAGAGCGTATTCATGGCCTGCTGGAACTTGTTTTCTGGGTCCCTGCCTAAAGGTTTTACGGCTCCAAAGACAGTGCCACCATCTTGAGTTCCTAATGTTCAAACACATGAACCTATGGCGTACATTTCACATTCATACTGTAGCATCCCTGATCTACTTGAGTGCTCAGAGATGACCTCAGCTGGTGTCTCCCTTTAGGATGGCCTTAAAGCCAAATGTTTGGTGCCTGTCACTAGCTTGGAGCTCAGCCTTTGAGAACTGAGCAACACCAGGCCTGCACCTGTAAGTCTAGCACTTAAGAGATGGCAGCAGAAGAATCAGGTGTTCCTCCTCCTCTACACAGTGAACTGGAGGCTAGACTGGGCTATGTGGGACCCTGCCTCAAACAAACAAAACAGATGAGCCAACTGCTGACCTCCTAGGCCTCGCATGTCAAAGGCTCTTTCTCTTTTGGGCATTTCCCCAGAGCCATCATCCCTCACTGAGGGCTCTGTGCCAGTAGTCATATGTGTCTCCGCCAAGGTGGGAGACACAATTCACACCTGTCTCAGGCAGAAATCACAGACAACTTTCCCTTAGGGATAAAAGGTAGAGGCCTGCTCCCCAGCTTTTTGCAGCTTGGCACCTTTCTGCAAAGAAGTACATTTTGCCTTGCTGAGACACCTATTTTTTGAATGGTGGTCTGTTGATTTGTGATCAGGATCTTGTCTCTAACATCCTGTTGTTCTTTATTTATTTGAGGTTTTTTTTTTTTTTTTTTTTTTTTTTGCATTAACAGTCCTGGCTGGTTGGAACTCACTTGATAGACCATGATAGCCTTAAACTCACAGAGCTTGCCCACCTCTGCCTCTTGAGTGTGGAGATCAAAGGCGTGCGCCACTATGACCAGCTTCCACTTTTTTGAGACAGGATCTGTCATTGAACCTGAGGCTTGTCAATTTGGCTAGGTTGTCTACTCAGCAAATCCACAGGCTCTGCCTGTAGTCACTCTGCCAAGGATCTACCTCCATCTCCCAGTGCATACCATGCACCATGGACTCTGGGAATTTGAACTCACTTTCTCATACTTGCACTGCAATCACTTTGTGTTGAGCCATTTCCTCAACTGCCAAGGCCTTCTTCAATTAACTGCCCTACAAATACCTTGGAGATTATCCCCACCTTTGTGGTGCAAGGCAACTTCTCCATTTCCAGAGTGTAGGAGAGTGGAAAGATAAAGAAAAAAGGTAAATAGAAGTGATGAGGTATCTTGGATAGGAAGTTTCCAGAATCTAAGATCTGTCATCCTTTTTAGGCTAAACATAAATACTCTGAGGTGCAATGAAGCCTGGGAAATGTAGTCTTTATTCTGAAAGGCCATGTACCTAAGCTAAAAGTTCTGTTATGATGGGAGATGCAAAGAAAGGATATAGGGGTGTGCTGGGCAATTGAAATTCTTGCTGAGACCAACACCAATAATAAATTAAAAATTATAAGTAGAAACCTGAGACCTTTGGCCTCCACTTGTACATGAACTTGCATATACATCCACACACAAGTGTGTACACACATACAAGAATAACCTAGAATGTTTCTTCCACCAAATGCATAGGCACAGCTTGGAGCAAGGTGGTGCCACTCACTTGCAAGTCTGTCCTCTGGGAACACAGAGAACCTGGAGATGAATGAAAAAGAGAGACACTGACTATCCTGCTCACCCTGGTGACACACAACTGGACATTTGGGCTTATTTCTTGGGTTATAAACCATAATTTTCTTCCCTGCTTCTTGAGCCCTAATGATTGATACAATTGTTTGGTTTGGGGGGTTTTGATTTGTTTTTTTAATCTTAAAGAACACAACAAGGACTTGCAGAGAGCCTTTGGTAGGATTTTAACAGTGGACAGAAATGGCAGAAACCCAAGATGTATGAGGTTAAACGGGATCTTAAGCTTCTGGAGATGGTTGACATGGATGCACGAATCTAAAATTTCAGACCTAGGTTGGGCCTTGTCACAGACTTGGTCCTTTTATTTTAAAATTGTGTGTGTGTGTGTGTGTGTGTGTGTGTGTGTGTGTGTGTTCCACCTATATGAGTCCCCAAAGAGGCCAGAAAAGGGCATTGTACCCCTGCATAAGCAGGTGTGGGCTACCCAATATGGAGGCTGGGATTCTAACTTCAGAATCACATTGGAAAAGCAAGCACTTCTAGCAACTGATCCATCCATCTCTCCTGCCCTAAACCTTATTTATTTTTGTGGGTAAGAAAATAAAAGCCCAGGAAAATGAATATACCAAGGACTTGGGGAATGGTTGGCTCTGTGGCTCCTTCCTGGCCAATACTCCTTATTCACACTACTGTCTCAGGATCACCCAACCAATAAAACCAACCAGTGCTAAGGATGCAGCTCAGTTGTGAGAGTGCCTGACTAGCGTGTGTGAAGCCTAGTCTTCAGCCCAAAGCCTCAATTAAACCTAGTCACAGAGCTCAGGAGATGAGAGGCAGGCTGAGCAGAAGTTCAAGGTCATCCTCTGCTGTATAACAAGTTCTAGACCAGACTGGGTTATGTAACATTCAGTCTCAAAGAAACAAACAAACAACCCCCATCAGCAGAAAATAGGAGTGCAGGGAATCCTCTGGGCAGATGCATTTTCCCTGTCTGAGAGCATGCAGGAGCCATGTGCATCCAAAGTTTATTGCATGAGTCATACAGTAAGGCTTCAGTTTCTCAATGCATAGGGACATTCTCCATGCAAGGCCATTTGCAAAGACCTCACTGGAGACTGTTATGAAATAAACATAACTCTAGCCTTTTTTTAGAGCAGAAGCAGCAGCAGGATAAGGTGCCTGGATCTGGTCTATTGTTGGGCCCACATTTTGTGTGCTTCAGATCATTGAGTGTCCTCCCATCTCCTTGGCTAGTGGGTCAGGTACAAGTTCCCTATCAAACACCAGTGGCCTTTGTGCCCTTTTCCCTATCCTGAGAGGTCCAGCCTCTCATTTGCCTCTTACATTGTGATGGCAAATTCTGGTGATGATCCTTGGGTCTGACCTTACCACCTCCAGAGTCCTGCTCTAGACTACTATACTTGTCACTACTATTTCCTACTGACATGAGTGGAATACAAATGACTGCTGGCACCCATCATATTGATACCATGGCAGATAGGACCCGAAGTTAAGAGCTGTTGATTCTGTGTCAGGGGCATTACTTCATGAAGCATCTAGGACTATCTGGGAGTCAGTGCTAATTATGGTCTCAGCTTATACCAAGGCTGGGGTATCTTAGGTGATAGTTTTGTTGGTAACCATTGTGAGTAATTGTAGCCTCATTGATCCTTGAATTCATTTGATTCTGTTGAATCAACTCTCATTGCAAATGGGATAAGAGATAGTTCATTCTGGAGCCAAATATGAATGACCACAGGCCAGGAACACAGATTTATGCTATCCCAAATGTCATGTCCCAAAGAAGCAACAGTTTGATGAGGTTCTTATAGTAACCAAACAAAGTTATCAGTCAAAGCATTTTGCAAATACATCTTTGGAAGCATTAGGTAGGCAAGTCATGGAAAGTGGGGAGATCTCAGATGTTATCAGCTGCCATCCTTAACCTTTTGGTTGGTGGAAGCTAGCTAGGCATCTGTGCATTCCAAAGGGTATACACAATTACGACAGAAATGTTAGCTCATACACAGAGGGGACAATAAATGGCTGTTTCATATATTTATTATATATACAGTGTTGTGTCTGCTTGTATTCCTGTAGGCCAGAAAAGGGAAACTGATCTCATTATAGATGGTTGTGAGCCACCATGTGAGTGCTAGGAATTTAACTGAGGACCTCTGGAAGAGCAGCCAGTGCTCCTAACCTCTGAGCCATCTCTCCAGCCCCAACAAATGTCTGTTAAGAGGGTTAAAGATGGCCCAACATAATTTGGCTGTGGAATTGTAACATTCTAAAGTCTCTGCCATCATTGACGTTCTAACCAGTTAGACAGTTGTGCAGAAGGCTTGGTGGAAGGTGAAGCTTTGGGGAACTTTTGGTCACAATCCCATCAGGACCCAATAAAGAACAACAGAGGAAGACACTTGGCTGTATCCTCAGCACTGCTCAGACTCTGTCTTTGAGCCAAGCTCAGTGGCCTTAACTCCAGAACAGACTCAACTCCTGTTAGCTGGGTGGCTGTCAGCCAGCAGCTGAGCCATTTGACCACACTAGTTTGTTTGGGTTTTGGCAGTGCTAGCATAGAACATAGCCGCATGCATGCAAAGCAAGCATCCTTGCATTGGGTTCCATTCCCAGCTTCTCCAGCTTTGATCTGTAATTTACACAGACAGACACAGACATACACACACACACAGAGAGAGACACACAGACACATATACACAGACACACACGCACAGATACACACATACACAGACACACACAGAGACACAAACACAGATACAAACACACAGATAGAGACAGACACAGACACACACAAAGACACAGACAGAGACAGACACACACACAAATACAGACAGACACACACACACACAGACAGACACACACACACAAACATAGACACAGACAGACACAGACCCAGACACACACAAACACACACACACAAATGCACGCACGCACGCACTCTACACACACAACTTAGAATTTATGTGTGTGTGTGTGTGTGTGGTGGTAGGGATTAACCCCAGTGCCTTGAACATAATGAGTATGTACACAACTATCAAATTGCATACCAGCCCAATTTAAAAGATTTTCCACCTATGTCTAGGACCACAGAGCCGCCAGCTAACGCCAGAGTTTAGACTCTCTTTGGCTCCCTAGCTGAGTTCCTTGGGCCTCTTCTCAGTTCTTTTGGCAACCATCACTTTGAGCTCCATAACCACAGATGAATCTTGCCTTTCTTGAACTTCATGTAGCAAAAGAATCTAATGTAATGCCAGACAGTGGTGGTGCACACTTTAATCCCAGTACTCGGGAGGCAGAGGCAGGTGGATCTCTGTGAGCTCAAGGCCAGCCTGGTCTATAGAGTGAGTTGCAGGACAGCCAGGGCTACATAGTGAGGTCCTGCCTCAAAAAACAAAATAAAACAAAGAGAATCTGATGTATATACCATTGTGTGACTGTACATCTATCCTTCTGTTATTGACTACATAGGGTAGTTTTAATTCTCAGCTACTGTGGATAACTTCTGATAAACAGTTTTCTATACTTTCTATGTGTAAGCACAAGAATGCACATTGACACTCATTTCTTTTGGGTATCCAGGGGTAAAATCGCCAGTAAGCAGTATCTTCTGTCCTTCATGCATGAACTTCCTGGAACGATGATTGCCTTGTACCATTGCCACGCCCTCCTTCTCTACCATTTCCTCATTCATTTTATTTTATCCTTGCTCCACTTACTGTTGAAGTGGCTCTGCTCAAGCCATCAGTGGTGAACCCTCATTGGGCCCTAAGGGATCCCAGCACTTGACCTACAGTGGCAATGACCTTTGATGCTGGCTGCTTGTCCATGCTTGTCTGTACTCCACTTCCTCCTGGTTTCCTCCTGCCTCTACCAACCCCCCAGTCTCCTATACAGACTCTTTATTCTACTGGTGCCCATTTGATGGTGGTGTTCTTGGAGTGGGCAGCACATGGAATTCCTCATTCTTCATTAGCTGTCTCCAATTAACAACCCATACAAGACTAGTTTAGCTTAGCTTGGTGCCATTGTGTTTAGATTGTGTTTGATTTAAATCTTTAGATATTTAGAGGGGGGTGCCTGCACACCTTTAATCCCAGCACTCACTCTGTGAGTTCAAGGCCAGCCTGGTTTACAGAGTGAGTTCTAGAACAGCCAGGATTGATTCACAGAGAAACCCTGCTTCAAAACAAAACCAAAAACCAAAAACCAAACCAAACCAAACCAAAAAAAAAAAAAAAAAAAAAAAAAAAAAAGGAAAAAAAGGAAAAAAAAAAGAAATATCTTTAGATAGGGGACTCCCTTATTATTATTATTACCTCTTTATATTATTTATTTGTGTGCGTGTGTGTGTGCACACATGCCCCATGGTTCTTATGTGTAGTTAGAGGACAACTTGCTGAAGTCAGTTCTCTCTTTCTACCTTGTGGATTCAGAGGATTAAATTCAGATCACCAGTTTTATAGCAAGTGCTTGAGGAGCCGTCTTGCTGGCCCAAGTTTGGGGACATCTTACCTTCATTTCTCAGAGCAGTGACCATGAGGCTATAGTTTTCACTTGAGCCACTTCACACACCTAATTCTTTCCTTCTCTTTGCTTTTCCTTTTCCTTTCATCTCTCTTCCTTTTCCCTTGCCTTTTCCTCCTTCCACACATATTTACCATGTGCCTACAATGCATTGAGCACTGTTCTATGCACAGGAGCTAGAAGGAGGCATATGACAGACAAGTAGAGACTCAGAGAGAGGCAGGTTAATGGTCAGGGTTGAAGAACGCCTCAGAGGGGACAATAGGGCTCCTGGTGAGTGAATGCTCAAGGGAGACTTCTTTAAAAAGGTGGCTTTGGAGGTGAGGCCTGAAGAACACACAAGGAATAGGCCACCCTGAGGTGGGAGTGTAGATCCATGGGAAGCAGGTGCAGGAGGCTACGGTGGGCAAGAACTCAGGGCATTTGAAAAACAGCCAGGTGACTACCGTGGCTGGAGCATAGTAATTGGAGAGGAAGCACCAGGGGTAGTTTGGGCCAATAATATGGGCATTGTCTCTAAAAAGATGTCATGGGAAGTCACTGATCTACATTGATCAATGTTGGAAGATAGGCTATGTAGTGGTTTGAAGTAGAATGCCCCCTATCAAGGACTTGTAGGTTTCAAAAGACATGACAGGTTCAGTCTCTCTCTCTCTCTCTCTCTGCTTCCTGCCTGCCAATCAGGATGTAAGCACTCAACTACTGCTCTGCTGCCATGTGAGACAGTCAGCTGCCAGGCTCCCACCATGATGGTCATGGACTCTGTCCCTCTGCAACTGTAAGCCCCACTTCCCATGTTGCATTGGCCGTGGTGTCTTATCACAGCAATGGAAAAGTAACTAAGTCAGAGCAGGAGGTAGCCTAGATTGTCACTCAAAACTGAGCCACAGGCAAGCATGAGGATGCAGGGGCCTTTGAAAGAATTGCCAGGGATGAAGAGCGAAGAAGCTTGGTAACCATGCCCACCCTTGCTCCCCCGGCTCCTAGCTGAAGTTCAGCATGGATTCTGATTCTCCCTGTGACCAGCCCTGCCTTCACAACTCACATCCCTCTCTCTCAGCTCCAACTCACCTCAGCTCTGACTTCCACCTTCAACTGACCTTTGCCCTTGAATCCAAAGTGTCATCTCTGTCACTGCCCACACTCTCTTCTATCACTTGTCCCAATCGTGACCTCCAGCCAGCACGTGGCACTAGCTGCCGCCTCTCATCAGCCTGGCACAACTCCCGGAAAGCCTGCCCTTCGCTTGTCCTCTTTTGTTTCTCTCCATAATTTGATGCTGACATTGACAGATAATGACAAGAGAGGCAGCCAAGCCCCAGGGTGGGACCAGAAGGTGCCATTCACATCCTAGCAAACAAATCCTCTAGAGCTGGGTTCATGCCTGCCTTGAGTAAGAATTACTGCCCCTGATCCGGAAGTAGACACTGGCTTAAGCAATCTCCACGTTTGTTAGAGGAGCCGTTTGTTCATCCAGAAGATCCTAAACATCAGGTCTGTGGCTTCCAGAGTGCAGAGATATCATGGAGAAGCAAGAAAATATAGAGAAGGGGCTGGAGAGATGGCTCAGTGGTTAAGAGCACATGTTGCTCTTGCAAAGGACCTGGGTTCAGTTCTCATCACCCACGTGGTGACTCACAACCCTCTATAACTCCCGGGGATCTGATGTCCTCTGCAGTCACACACATGTTGCACATATATACATATATGCAAGCAAAATGCTGGAACACATAAAGCAAACCTTTTCTTCCTTTTCTTTATTTTCTTTCTTTTTGTTTTGTTTTTGTTTTTTGAGACAGGGTTTCTCCCAGCCATGCAAATCTTTTTTTTTTAATGAATTTTAAAAATAAAAGATAGGAAAGTGTGAGTCTTCACCAAGATAAGAGTTCTGCTTAATTTCCCCTTTCATGGCCTGTGGTTTATGGCTTGGAGGAAGTGCTCCTTAATTCCAAGTAGAAGTGCCAGAAGCAGGCCAAGCAGTGGTGGCACATGCCTTTAGTCCCATGATAGGGAGACAGGCAGGGGGATCTCTGTGAGTTTGAGGTCAGCCTGGTCTACAGAGAGAGTTCCAGGAAGGACAACTAGGGCTGTTACACACAGAAACCCTGTCTCAAAGGAAAAAAAAAAAAAAAAAAAAAAAGTACCCAGAAGCCCTTGAGCCCTTGCTGCAAGCAATCACAATTAAAACTCTTTAGCGGTTGATTTTTCAGCCGCTATGGCCTCCCTTCTTCCTTTTTCTCTTAGGGCTCCAACCCAGGGCCTGGAGCATGTATGAGTGTTAGCAAGTGTTCTGTTGCTGAGTTACATCTCCGCTCCTGATTTCCAACACATTCCTGAAAAAGAAAAAAAAAAAAAAAAAATGCCCACTAGGAAAGAGAACTCCAGCAAACTGCAAATTGGTCTGGAAGCTGCCTGAACTCCCTGAGTTCACAGTACAAACAGAACCCCCCACCCACCTCTCTTATCGAATAGTCCTTATCCTCCCCCATATTATAGCCCTTCACCCTTCCACCTCTTATACTGGAATAGCCATTACCCCCCACCTACCCACACCTAGAGAGCTTTGGACCCCAGGCCTCCTTAGAGCCTAGCCTGACCAAAGTATGGCCGCTTGTGACTGCTGGATGCTTGCTCTTTGTCTGAAGTGATGCCCCTCCCCCTGAAGTGCCCAGGAGGGAGGAACCTCCAGACTGGAGAAGTACCCAGGGTCTCGGAGCCTCCTTTTATGTAGGTCTCTTCCCTGACCCCGAGTCTGCCACATTGAAGGGTCTCATGTAACTGAAGATGACCTTGAATTTCTTGTCTTCTTATCTCTCTCTCCCAAATACTGGGCATTACAGGTTTGCACCACCATGGCCTGGCTATGCGGTGCTGGGATCAAACTCAGGGCTTTGCCTGTGCTAGTCAGACATTTGGCCAACTGAGCCACACCACACCCCTTCTAAGCTTTTATTTATTTATGTATTTATTTATTTTATGTGCATTGGTATTTTGCCTGCATGACAGTTGTGAGCTGCCACATGGGTGTGGGTAATTGAAGCTGGATCCTCTGGCAGAGAAGTAAGTCTGTGCTCTTAACTGCTGAGCCATCTCTCCAGCCCCTAATCTTTTTTTTTTTTTTTTCTAACACATCTTTATTTAAATAGAAATTGGGTTCTACCTTTTTGATTAAGACATTACACAATCCTTCACTGCAGGAAAACCACAACTGATGATGTGTGACTTCATTCCTTTCTTTGGAAAGTCCACTGGTGGCTGTGGTGCTTTTTCCTGGTGGCAGTGGGCAGAACTGAGCCTTTCTGAGATAGGGAGGGAGCCTCTGCCAAGTTTTCTTAGATGGAAAGGTGTTGGCTTTTTGTCACCCTGGGGAGACAGTGGTAGAGGAGGGTGGAGTGTGGAGGGGGTGTGATATTCTACCCTAAAATATTTTTTCTGAAATATGCCAGCAGCTAAATCTGGCTGTGTTTGTGCAAGCCGGTGGAATTTTCCTTAAAGGGACAAAACAGGGCATAATGTGTCTAAGGCATTAGCTGTCAAGGGTACTGAAAGGTGTCCTGTGGAGACCTCTCAGGTGCCATCTGACTTAGAAGGGGAAGGCTAGCTAGTCTAGCTCACTCTCTGCTTGCTGTGTTACCTTGGTTGTATTAGTTACTTTTCTCCTCTCTATGACAAAACAATTAAATGGAGAAAGGATTTACTTCCCCAGTGTTTTCAGTCCACAATGTGTGAGTAGGTGAATTGCAAAGTAGGCAGAAGCAGAAAACAAAGAAGAGACCCAGGAATCCAGGTAGCACTTAAAGGCCTGCCTCACAATCCTCAAAATAGTACCACCAGCTGGAGCCAGGAGCCCAGCCCAGGAGCTTGAGGGGGTTGGTAGTGGGGTGAAGTGTGGGCATTTCATATTCAAACCATAACAGTGTGCGATTATGTAATCTCTCTACTTCCTCATGTGAATCATATTACCTCATTCTGAGGACTGCTGTGGGACTAAATGACACCATTTAGCACTTACAGAGTGTCCAGAACAGAGCCCAGAGCACAGGCTTTGCACCAGTGACTTTGTTCTTCCCTGTCTCCCTAACAGAGTCCACCATATGCCTACACAGGTCCTACTAAGTGCCAGGTATGTACATACTTTAGACATGTTGAAATCATCAATCACTGAGGATGTAAAGTCCTGCTATGTTCCCTCCAATGGTTGAATTTGTTTATTCAAATATTTTGAAGTATCTTTAAGTACACACACATACACACATAACACACACACACTCACACACCCCGCACACGCGCATATACACACACACACACACACAGGGACAGACACACACCACACACATGAGTTAGTATATCTTGTATATCTCTAAGTCTTGCCACTTTGGAGGCTGAGGCAGGAGAATGTGAATTGGTTTTTTTGTTTGTTTGTTTATTATTATTTTTTTTTTTGAGACAGAGTTTCTTTGTAGCTTTAGAGCCTGTCCTGGAACTCACTCTGTAGACCAGACTGGCCTTGAATTCACAGAGATCCACCTGTCTCTGCCTCCCAAGTGCTGGGATTAAAGGCATGCACCACCAATACTTGGCAAGGATGTGAGTTTTAAGTCTAGCCTGGTCTACAGAGTGAGGCCCAGACTTAGAAAATTATATATATGTGCATATATATATATATATATATATATATATATATATATATATATATATAAAGAAACTAATGGTCAGGGAAATGGGGGATGATTCTGCAGGTCCCTTAGCAGAATTTGACAGGATCTGAACTCTTACTGTAGGAGACTGTCTCTGGTCATGGCTCCAGCCTGAAGGGACCCCAATTTCAGTCTGTTTATGGACAATGGTTGCTTTTTTCTTTTCTTTCTTTCCTTTTTTTTTTTTTTTTTTTTTCTTGAGTCTGGGTCTCATTATGTAGTGCCTGGTCATTATGTAGTGCCTGGTCTCACAGAGATCCTCCTGCCTCTGTCTCCCTCTCAAGTGCCTGGATTAAAGGCATTCACCACCATGCCCAGTTTGCTTTCTAATTTTCAAAGACTCAGAGAAGTGAGATCCCTCAGTCATGGGGTCTGCTCTGTTTACTACTGCCATTTGGAAGAAAGGGCATGGGGTGCAGGGAAGAAAAGAGAGAGGTGGAGATTCTATCCATGGAGTTTTGGTTCACTAGCCACAGAGGTTATACACCAAGGTGAGGAAGGTGAGGATTGGAGTGACAGCTGCTGAGGCTGGGCAGCCCACAGAGGACAGATCTACAAGGACGGCTAATAAGACGAGGGTGGCTTTATTTCCCAAAAGGAGATGGAGTGTTAAGATAAATGGATGCTGATAGCCAAAGTAACAAATGACCATTGTAGGTAGCAGGAATGGATTCTTAGATTGGAGCTCATTTGAAAAGTGGTTTAGAATGTACCCATAGCCAATATCCACAAATGACCCTTAAGATCTGAGGGGTGTTTGCATCTCTCAGCTTAAGATTTCTTGGCTGTAGGGAAAGGCTGTTTTGTTTTGTTTTGTTTTGTTTTACTTATTTGTTTGTTTTGCTTTACGAGACATGATTTCACTATGTAGCCCCGGCTGTCCTGGAACATGCTCGGTAGACCAGGCTAACCTTGAACTCACAGAGATCCACCTGCCTCTGCCTCTCAAGTGCCAAGATCAAGGCGTGCATTACTACTGCCCATCCAAAAGGTTGCTTTTATACAAATGTTACTTATGAAATATAAATAGCATTAGTAATAACCACAGGTCTCCATCCAACGCTGCAGGTGAAGTACTGCTCTAGGTACTTTGTACACGCATAATACCTCCCCTTTGCAACAGCCTGGTGGAACAGGAACAGTTATTACCCTCACCTTACATATGAGGAAACTGAGGAATGTGCAGCTCAACCGGCAAGCAGTCGACAATAATGTCCATTTAGCGTCTGCATCCTGGAATAGTGAAGAGGATGGAGGCTGCCGCAGCCCCACGGCCAGTGTTGGTCCACTAGGCAAGACTTTCTCTAGCTGGAAAGCTCCTGGGGGCTGATGCTCAGCCACAGATTCTGCCTTGATGTCAGATGTGTGGCACTCAGTTCCCTTTTCTTAATGGCTGTCAATCAGCTCCCCACTGTTTCCCCTGAGGCTGGACCAGCAGGGGAGTTATCAGCATTTAGGAATAGCATTAAGAACAAAGCCAGATCTGGGCTGTTTGTTTTTTCCCAGTGAGATCGCCCAACCCTCAACACAGCCAGGAATGAGCCCAGATGTCACTCAGTGCTGAATGAATCACTTCCCAGATCACCAGGCTTCCCAGAGCAAACAGAAATGAGTCCAAGGAATGCCTACTATTGCTTTAGCTTCCAGGCAGCTTCTGATAGAAATAGAACCTGCAAGTTGAGACTCTATCTTGGTGGACAGAATGCTTAGCATGCTCAAAGTCCTGTGTTCAGTGACTCTATTATTGAAATAAGAAGACTCCTGAGGTCCCAGAGTCCGTGCTGTCATTAGAGATAAGTATATGGTAAGACGGGCAGTGGTGGCGCACACCTTTATTCCCAGTACTTGGGAGGCAGAGGTGCAATCTGAATTTAAGGCCAGTCTGGTCTACAGAGATGTTTAAGACAGCCAGGGCTACACAGAATAAACCCTGTCTCAAAAATAAATAAATAAATAAATAAATAAATAAATTAATAAAAGTGTGGCAAAGAAAAAGTCCACCACTCCAAATGAAGTGTCTAGATGTAGATGAAACAAACTTGAGTGTGCTCACTCTTCTGAGTGGGGAGTGATTTGGGTTTTATTTTAACTCACAGGGCAGTTCTGTCTTTTTTCCCCATTGGCCAGGAGTCAACTGCAAATCTTATTTGATTGGCTAGTCTGAGAAGACTTGGTGCCTAAGAAATGAAGCAGGAAGGGGAAAAGGGTCTCTGCCCCAGGCTATCAAACTCCTAGACCAGAGTCATGAGCTTTTGTGTGACAAAGGTTTTGCCCGGTGTGGAAGATTCAAACATAAAAGATTTTAATCCCTTGTTCTAAACACAAGTTTCACAGTATTTGGTAAAAAAGACTCATTTGATATTTATAACTCTATCAAGGAGAACACAATAGGATTTAAACAAGATCATGCTAGGTGGAATAAACCAGAAAATAAACCAGTGACAGAGTGACTTGAGGGCACTTGGGAAGGGGGTCAGTGTGAGGAGACATTTGAGCAAGGTTGTGAAAGACCAAAGGAACTAGACCAAACAGTCAAACAGCAGAGTGTGACACTACTTTCCTATAACCCCAGAACCAGGAGAGGGGAGGCAGGAGGATCAGAATTATCCTTGACCCGTAGTATAACAAGTCTGAGGGCACACTGGGCTACATGAGAGAGACCCTGTCTCAAAAGCAGTGGGAGGCCTGGGTCAGAAGGGTCAGTAAGTTCAGCAGGTAAAGGAGCTTGATGACCCGAGTTCAATCCTGGGGACCCTGGTGATGGAAGGAGAAAACTGACTGCCATAAGCTGTCCTCTGACACACGTGCAGATGCACACAAATACATACATACATACATGTAATTTGTGCGACTCATCCAGGTCCTGCTGGTCATTCCTCCTGCCATTTGTACAAGTGAAGTGCTATCGGATCCTGGAGGAAGGGCAGAAAGAAGGAAAGACAGGTTGTTGCCTTTAGGTAAGATATAAAATAGGCAGAGCGGTGGTGATGCATGCCTTTAACCCCAGTATTCAGCCTGAAGAGGCAGGTGGATCTCTGAGTTTGGTATTCAGTATAGTTTAGGCTTCTTTTGTCAAAAGAAATATTTTTGTCTCCAAGCCCTTGCTCAACCTCACTGGTGCTGGACATCATGGAAAAGGATCTGGGGCCAGGGAGAGATAGCTTGATAGGCAAATTACTTCCCTGGAAAGCATGGTGGGGACCTGAGCTGGGGCCTCCAGTGTCCACATAAGAAGCTGGGTGTGGTGGCACATGCTTATAATCTCAGTACTGGGGAGACAAAACAAGTGGATTTTGAGGCTCACTGGCCAGTAAGTATGGGCTATTTGTTGAGTTTGGGGTCAGTGAGTAGTGATCCAGCGTGGTGGTGGTGGCACACACCTTTAATTCCAGCACTTGGGAGGCAGAGACAGGTGGATCCCTGTTAAGTTCAAGGCCAGTCTGGTCTATAGAGTGAGTTCCAGGACTCCAAAGCCCTCTGTAGACTAGGCTAGCTTTGAACTCACAGAGGGAGTTCCAGGATAGCCAGGGATACACAGAGATGCCACAGAGATACCCTGTCTCAAAAAAAAATGTCTGTCTGTGTGTGTGTGTGTGTGTGTGTGTGTGTGTGTAAGGAAGTTGCTCCCATAACATCTATGGAAATCCACTACCAAGCCCTAGGCATGCAGCCCCATAAGCTGCAAGCTGAACTGGGAAGGGTGTTGTATATCTAGGCTACCATCCAAAGCTCAGTTTTCTGTTACAAGAAAAAGAGGGTGGCAGTAATGGGGCCTGGGGAGGGCAGAGACAGAAATGGAGTGTCTGCCACACTTTTATATGTCATTTATTAGGGACACTTTGATCTTATCTTGCTCATTTATTAAAAAAAAAGAGGTGTAATAATGTTCACTTTATGGGGTGGTTGTGAGTATTGACCAAGGTAGTGCCTGTACATCATGCCTGGCATTTAGAAAGACTTAATAAATGTTAGCGTCCTTTAGCTATACTGGTAGGTGTCTAGACAGTTTCTCATGATACGCTTGACCTATTTTTTTCTTTCTGAGGTACATTTATTATTGAATTATACTTGGTCCTCTATATCTGCAGGCTCACATCCTCGGGTTCAACAAACCGTAGATTGAAAATATTCAGAACAAAAATGACATTTGTGTAGAATGGGCACATTTCTCTAGACACTATCGCCTAGTAATAGCAGGTATTTACATAGCGTTTACATTGTACTGGGTATTACAAGTAATCTAGAGATGACTTAAGGCATTCTAGAGGATATGTGCAGGTTATATGGGAATGCCCTGACATTTTATGTAAAGGATTGGAGCATCCACAGGCTTTTGGTCTCTATGATCACAAAGAAAGCTGTGTGTGAAACTAAAAAATCATACTCATTCTTTATCTTTCCTCTGCCATGATGAGTTCTTTTGTGCCAGAGGCTGTAACTCACACCTTCCTCTCCTGGCATGCCCCTTACCTAGTATTCAACCAGCAGTTGCTGAGTGAGCACTGGGTGGAGAAGAGGGGAGCCTTGCTTGATCATTATACTTTGGCCTCTTTGTAGGGTGAGTTGAGGCAACAGGTAAATCGATCCGCATCCTCTGGTTGAGAGCCCAAAAGATGGCACAGTGTGGGACATAGACATCCAGAGTAGGACATGAGGTCAGAGACTGCCCAGAATACATCTCAACTTCAGGCTCACCACACTGAGATCCTCTGCTCTCCCCGACTTCTCTTCTGTGAGGATCTCTCTTCCCTACACGGTTATAGGGAAACTGTAGTTTAAAGAGACTGATAGCTGGCAGAGGGAGAAGGAATAATCTCAAAGATCAACAGTTTTTGGATTCTGGACATTGCCCTCCTGTGCATTATAGTCATTTGGTTTGGATGTGGAGATAAAAATCTGCATTCTGCCCTGTGAAACTGGGCTACATATTGTTGGTGACAGACCAGCTGGCCCAAGACACAGGTTGCCATGGCAAACAGTAAGGTCATCTTGTGGTTGTTCGCTTAACCCAACCTTGTTATATCTAGACTTCCATGCTGGGGTTGACCACACCCTGGTTGCTGGATTGTCCTGTTTTCTCCAGCATCCTGGACCTGGACAGGGTTTCCAGCTCCTTTCATTTCCTATTCATGTCTGGCATTTCCTCCTTCTCTGTACTCCTGGGGCTTCCTAGCTCTCAACAGATGCTGTCCCCCTCCCCCATCCAAGAGGGGCCCTGGCCTCTCTGACAGTAAATCCATTGCACCACTTAGGTTTAATTAGAGCACAATGAAGGATGATTAGTTTACACATCAAAGCACTGGAACAACTCAACAAATTGGCTCCATCCCAAAGCGCCCCCCAACCCCCCAGGAGCTGGCCTTGAACTCACAGGCTCTGCCTGCTGAGGCTGGGCAGCTAGCAATGAAGGTTTGGAGCCCCTGGTGGAATCACCAAAGGCCCTCTGCTACTCAGAAGTAGAGCCCAGAGACTGTCAGCACTAACTCTGCCCCCACCCCCACCCCCCAATGCCAACTGTGGCTTTTCACTTCAAGCCAGCTCTTAGCCACGGATTGACCTTTGCCTGTAGTCAACTCTCCCTTACTTGTAAACTTCATTCTATACTCTCTGAATCATCCAGGTCCTTTCTTTTTTGAAAAACCCTTCTACCTTCCAAGGGAGAGCTTTACTGTTTCAGGACACCTGCCAGGGAGTGAGAAAGGCAAGTCAAACAATCTACACCTTAGGCCACTTGGCTGCCTGCAGATGATTTCTTTGTTGTTTGGTGAAGAAGGAGGTAGGAGTTATATGCTGTGCCAGGTATGGTGCTGCACACTTGCTATCCTAGCACTTGGAAGGCAGAGGCAGGACGGCTGTAAATTTGAGGCCAGCCTGGGGCTGCACATTGAGAGACTCTTAAACCAAAACCAGAAAGAAAGCAAAAGCAACCCCCCCTAAAAAAAACCCAACCCACCAAGAAGAAATTATAGGATGCAGTGAGGTAAATGAAGTATGGCTGGGTCTCCCCTACATTCACTTTCTTGTCCCTGTGGCTGACCAAGAGACAGCTGAACACTCTCCATTAGACTCTGTTTATGATTTCTTACATTGGAGCCCTAATTGTTGGGGTGCTTGGGCATGGGCATGTGCAGAATTGTGTGTCTTCACATGCGTGCGTGCGTGCGTGCGTGCGTGCGTGCGTGCGTGTGTGTGTGTGTGTGTGTGTGTGTGTGTGTGTATGACCAAACATGAGCTAGAGGCCAGAAGTTTATCTTAGGTGTTGTTCTTCATGAGCCATCCACCTTGTTTTTGTTGTTGTTTCCAAGACAGGGTTTTCCTGTGTAGCCCTGGCTGTCCTGGAACTCACTCTGTAGGCCAAGCTGGCCTCCAACTCACAGAGGTCTGCCTGCCTCTGCTTTCTGAGTGCTAGGATTAAAGGCATGCACCACCTGGGCTCCTGTTTTCTTTGAGACTGGGTCACTTACTGGTCCCAAACTCAACAAGTAGCCTATACTGGCTGGCCAGTGAGCCTCAAGATCCACCTATTTTTGTCTCTTCAGTACTGAGATTATAAGCATGTGCCACCACACCCAGCTTTTTATGTGGATGCTGGGGCCCCAGCTCAGGTCCCCACCATGCTTTCCAGGGAAGTAATTTGCCTATCAAGCTATCTCTCCTCGGCCCCAGATCCTTTTCCATGATGTCCAGCATCAATGAGGTTGAGCAAGGGCTTGGAGATAAAAATGTGTTTCTTTTGACAGAAAGGACTAGTCTGTACTGATGATGAGTTGGTTAACTGAAAACAAATCCAGAAGTTCACCCAATGAACTAAACTGATATTCTTCTGTCATGATCCATGCACATACCTATCACAACAAGTGGTGTGCCTTTCTACAAATCAGTGGCAGAGATGTGTATCAGGTCTCCCTCACGGTCCATGGCCCTCAGCAATTGGTGATCTTTTCTGTCAGAGCAAGAGGACTGTGGCTACAGTAGAATTTCATGAAACACAAAGGCTTGGGCCTCTTCCCTGAACAACTGATGGAGATGAAGTGTGGTGAAATCTAGTTCCTGGGCTGTGGGCCTGAGGGTGGGTAGGAGTCAGCTTTACCACTGAACAGACAAATGAATGCTGAACAGGATGGTGGGTGGGGGTTGAACTGGGCTCAGACTGGGGGCTTCAAGGAAGCCCTTCCCCAGGAAGATGACACTGCATTGTTAGCATAAAACCTGGAGTCTATTGATCTGGCTGATTAGAAAGCCTTCCAAGGCACTGGGGTAATTAGCACAATTTACGGAGTAGCAGTTATAAGCTTCATTGCCTAATTAACAATGTAAATATCTTTCTAAATGACATTTTATAATCACCATCAGACCCTCTAGCACTGGCCCTGCTCAAAGCTGATTCCTTCCCAGATGTAGAGTTGTTTTTTTTCCTCCTGCCTAACATGGCATTTCTGCATCACGTGCAATAAAGCTATTGTATACGCCCCACATCTCCTCATTTGTATCTTACTAGGGGTCTACTCTGCCTTCATCTCTCCAGCCCCAAATATGCAGTCTGCCGATTGAATTGCCAATTAAAAGTACTTAATTAGACGTGAAAGGGGAGTTCTGTCGTGTTCTGGATTCTGAACTGTTTTTTATTTATGCGCTTAGCAGGATAAGTCATTTTAAATTAGCATCACATTTTTCCCTCGGAAGAGCATGTGAGAAACGAGGCTATTAGGAGAAGGGCCCTAACACAGTATTTGTGTGCACTAGTCATGGTTGCAAAGGCTCATCCCAAACACATATTGCTTTGGCAAACTAGGTTCATCTTCATATTTATTTTATTTCCATGTCATTTTTTATGGAATTAATATTGGCCATAGACTATAGGACTTGTGTGATGTAGCATATGTGCAGAGAACTGGAAAAATTACTTTAGATTCACCTATTATTCAGAATATCAGGGACATATTAAAGATTTATTATCTTCTGTCTAAGTTCCAGATGCTTGCAGAGGCCTGGGAGTGTCACTTGGTGATAGAGAGTTGGCAGGCTTAAGGCTCTGGGTTCTGATCTCAGTGTTGGGGAAAACAAACAAACAAAAAACCCCAGGTGATGTACACACCCATCTTTCTTGGGGATGGGAATATTAACGTCCTTGGGAAGAGTGCTCCAAAAGTTTCCCACCGTTAGATTGATGATGGCTTCCGTTTTGATTTTTCTCTCTTGGTCATTTTGTTCCGATGAACTGCATGGTGATCACTACAGTCACACGTCTACAAGGCAACTCAAAGTGAAGGCAAACGAATTTAATGTAAACCAGTTGTATTGTGTTGGTGGAAACAGAAGGGGAGACAAAGATGAATTTTTGAAGAATTTGCTCTGGGTTTTAATTAGCCATCTTGCCCTGGTTCCCCATTATCATTGATTTGTGTGATAAGTGACAATTATACGTGTCATAAGTATACTCCTTTTTGCTGAAGACAAGAGATCTTATGTGTGATGCAAATAAGGATTCTCAGAATGCTAATTTTGTAATGAGCCAATGCATTTTTCAAGGAGTTTATAGTCTAGAGGGGGAATAAAACATGTGCATAAATAATTAGAATGCAAAGTAGGAAACTGGTGTGTCCTGAGACAGTACAGAAAGAATTATGGCAAGAGAGAGGGGAGACAGAGAGAGAGACAGAGAGGGGGTAAATAAATTTTAGTTGAGAGATTCAGGACAGTCTGCTTGAAGGTTGGAGGAAGTTGTCATAAAAGTGTATAGAGACCATTCGTCAGTTTACAGATGAGAGGGGCATGGAGGTGGTACAGCAGGAAATTTAAATGAGGGGACAAGATGTTTACCATAGTGTTAGGTGAGTGGGCTGGAGGTCAGAGTCATTAGGGCTTCGAGGGTGGGGCAGACTCCATCCTGGTCTTTGCTGAGCCTTGACTGGAAGGCTAAAACACGGCAGCCCTTTCTGCAGACTAAGCATTGATGACTTAAAATAAAGGGCCAGATAATAAGTAAATGACTTTGCAGGCTGTGCTGTTTGTTGTCTCTGTCACAGCAACATGGAAGTGAATGGGCATGGTTGTGTCCCGATTTCACATGACTTTCACAAGTCACAAAGATCTCCGGATGTTTCTATTGTCTTTTGCTATGGACATAGGCAGGGACTGCAGACTGCCTGGTGCTGACTGGGAGTGAACCCAGTGGGCCAGAGAACTTAGTTTCGTGATCCATCTTTGAAGTGGTTATGATGGTGCATATGGGTGCTGGGGGCCATGGCTCCATCACTGTTGTGCGTCTGGGGTCAAGCTTCAGTGGGTGGGTGGGGTACATGCTCCTGATGAACCCTAATAGTATTTAATAATGAAAAAGAAATACCCAAGTGAAGAGTTCTGACATTTCTCATAGGCAAAAGGGACATGCAGTCTTCTGCACTGAGGAAGCCGTGAAGCCCACAGTGTGGTAGGATATATCCCGGTATCCTGAAACCACCTTCTCTGGTCTGACTTAGGAATTTAGCAGTAGCTGGCTAATAATAACCTTCATCCATCCATCTTCCTGAGAAGGTTCTGTGGTTTCCAGCAAGTGTCGTTTTGTTCTCCCAACACACTACTGCCTCGGCAGCATAGCCTGCCCTTCAGGGACAAGAGAAAGTGCCAGTGGGTTTAGACTGATGAGCATAGGAGGCCAGCTAGCCTCCTCGCTTTCCTTCCTGCTCAGCTACTCTGAGTTCCAGCTTGGGAAGTCCAGCTGAGCAGAGGTGGAAAGATGGGGCCAGCTTTGCCCTTTGAGGATGGATCAGAGAAATATTTCCCACTTCCAGATAAACCAGTGCCAATATGGGGATTTAAACAAAACGAAACAAACAAAAAAACAAAGTAAAAAAACCAGTTGTGGTGACACATGCCTACAATCCCAGGACCAGGGAAGTGGAGGCAGGAGGATCAGGGGTGGATAGCAAGTTTAGGACCACCCTGGACTACAAGAGACTCTGTCTCAAAATAACAAACTAACTCAAACTGAAACAGACAAACAAAAACCCAAAAGACATAAAATAAAATAAAATAAAATATATTTTTAAGAAAATGGAATGGCCCCAGCACTCAGGAGGCAGAGGCAGGTGGAATTTTGTGAGTTCAAGGCCATCCTGGTCTACAGAGTGAGTTCCAGGACAGCCAGGGTTACACAGAGAAACCCTGTCTTGAAAAACTTAAAGCAAATAAAAAAAAAAAAAAAAAAAAAAAAAAAGGAAAGAAAATGAAATGGCATTTTCCTTCCCCTGATCTTTTCTGCCTTCTCTTTTATCCAGGAAAGTCTTCAAATTTTATTTTAGTCAGATAATGACAAGTAAAGAGTTAACTAGGTGACTTAGTTTCCAGAGTCAGTAGAAGGAAAGTCTGGTCAGATGACATACAGGCTACTGAAAAGTCTAGGGAGTTAAGGGCAGAAGGGGGTCCTTGACCTATGACACCACAGAAGCCACTGGAAATCTTGCTCTGAGCAAAGGAGTCAGGTATTGAAGGAAGGGCAAGCCTATATATACAGTTGTAACAGTGTGTGTGTGTGTGTGTGTGTGTGTGTGTGTGTGTGTGTGCGCGCGCGCGCATGTCAAAACTAGAGGTTAGTGTTAGGTATCTTCTCCAATCACTTTTCACCCTGCTTTTTCAATCAGGCTCTGTCATTGAACATGGACACCACCAATTTGGTTAGACTGGTTAACCAGCAAGCCCCAGGGAACATCCTGTCTTCCTGCCTGTGCTGGGATGACAAGCATAGACTGCTGCTTCCAGCTTTAACATGGGTGCTTGGGATTGAACCTAGATCCTCATGCACTGTACCCTGAGCCAGCTGCTCATCCCTGGGTGGAGTAACTGCTTGTCATTTAGATCCCTATCCAAACGTCATATGCTTGAGTGATGCAGTAGCCATTGAGTGATAATCACCTTTTTTAAAGTGTGTGTGTGTGTGTGTGTGTGTGTGTGTGTGTAGGTAAGAAGACAGCTTGCAGCACTTGGTTCTTCTGCACTCTATGGGCCCACGGGCTTGACCTCAGCTTGGTAACAAGTGCCTTTACTCTCTAAGCCTTGTCTCTAAATCCCACTGTTATCTGACTGTAGATCGGTTGCTTATGATTCATACTCTTTTTGTTTTCTTTTTCTCCTTCCTTCCTTCCCTCCCTCCCTCCTTCCCTCCCTCCCTCTCTCTCTTTTTTTCTTTCTTTTTGGTTTTTCGAGACAGGGTTTCTCTATATTGCTTTGAGCCTGTCCTGGAACTCGCTCTGTAGACCAGGCTGGCCTCAAACTCACAGAGACCTGCCTGTCTCTGCCTTCCAAGTGCTGGGCTTAAAGGTGTGTGCCACCAACGTATTCTTTCTTTCTCTCACATTTTCTGAGACTCTGGAACACAACATACACAATGATCATATGCTTTATTTATTAATTATATTTTAATATTTATTTTACTATTTTTATATTTGAATGTTTGCCTTCATGCATGGGTATGTACCATGTACATGCCTGGTGCCTGTGAAGATCAGAAAGGGTATTAGATCCCTGGGACTGGAGTTACAGATGGTGGTTAAGTTGCCATGTGGGTACCAGAATGGAACCCAGGTCCTTTGCAAGAATAACAAGTGCTCTTACTGCCAAGCCAACTCTTTAGTCCCTATTTTTTCATTTTTTAAAGATTTTATTCTTATTTTTAACTATGGGTATGCATGTGTGTCTGTGTTGATGTATGTGCTTGCTGGGGGAGTATTTGCTCTTGAAGGCTAGAAAAGGTCATCGGGTCCTCCATAGCAGGAGTTACAGGCAGTTGTAAGCTGCCCAAAGTGGGTTCTGGGTACTGAACTCTGATACTCGGTAAGAGCAGCAAGTGCTCTTAATCACCAAGCCATCTCTCCAGCCCCCATATATACTTTGTTTATTCTGTCTCCTGAGAACCTAGAAGACAGTTGGTATCTGCCAGGGCCTCTGAATACATGTGTTGAATGGCTCCAATAGAGAGTGGAGAAAGAAATCTGTATGGTGGTGAGCAGGGGACATTTGGTTCATTTGTTTTTGAATAGGACCCCCCCCCCCCGTTTAGTGCTGATCAAATTTTCACATGCCTGGTGAGCACCCAGGGATCTTGTTAACATGCGGACTCTGATTCTGCAGGTCTGGGTGAAGTTTCTGCATTTCTGACAGGCTCCGCATTTGAGGCTCACACTGCCGGGCCACAAATCACTTTGTGAGGAGTAAAGCTCTGGACCTCTTCAGTATGTTGCTTGGAATGAGCAAATGGCGATGTGGAGATTAATTAGGGGTGAAGCAGAAGTAACTAGCATCAGAGACTTTCACATCTCTCAAGGGAGAGAGCCAAGAGAACCCCAGGGGGATGAGTCGTCAAAGGCACACGGCAATATGCCTCATTGTAACGGGGAAAGGAGACGGGCTGAGAACTCTGAGGGATGTTCTCATCTGGTGGTGTTGACCTTTCCCATGGGCAGTTAGCTGAGAGTGAGGCTGGAGGTGGAGTGTGGGAGCTCTGAAAAGCAGTCATTTTCTTCCCAGGAAGTATCCGGGATGCATTTAAAGTCAGACCCATCAGCTCTGTTGTGTAATTTTCTCAACATTAATCTGCTTGGGGGCAGACTGGAGGAGGATGATAGATTCAGGCAGAGTGAGACAGGCTGAGGATGCGGGGAGGGAGCTTTTAGTGTGGCAGGACCCTGACTGGGACCCTGCTGCTCAGCTCTGTTTTTGTGGAGCTACATCTTGATATGGTCACACAAACACACATCTGTATATACATCACATCACGTACTAAATCTGTGACTAAATCTATGCATTTATGACTGCCATGACTAGCAGAATCAACAATGACCCTGCCCCCACCCTCTGATCCTTACCTTCTGCCATACTTGACTGATTTCCCACTGCCCCAAGCAACTAGGTCTCTGCTCGAGAACACGGCAGGCTAGCCCTACCAGGGAGCCAGTGCCCTGAGAGCAAGCATCATTCAACCAGTAACTAAAAGGAATGGCCCTATAAATACTTAAGGGCACTAACCACACTGGCTCCCAGTGGGAGGCATGGAGTCTTATGTGGTACCGCCTTGCTTGGCAGGGCTCTGTAAGCATAGACTGTCTTCCCCTAGCCTTTTGTCTCCATTCTCGTACTGGGTGTTTCCTAGATCCCTGTCTACATAAACTATGTGCTCTCAAATCCTTGCATGAGTGTCCTCTGGGGGATTCCAGACTGACCTATGCCCAGTCATAAACTCTGATGCCTGCCATGGAGACAAGACCATCTGGGAGCAAGTCATTGCTCCAGTGTAGGAGTGGGTGTCAGGGAAGGGCAGGAGGATGCATTTGTGAGGTGGGATCTAAAGGAGAATGGCAGAAGGGACAGGGTACTTTTGAAAGTCTGAAGAGTCACAGGGCTGTGGCAAAGGGTTGGAAAGAGGAAGTGAAACTTGAAAGTCTAAACCCTACAGGGCCATGTAGGGTGCAGTCAGGAGTTTGACCTCTGTATTCAGAGAATTTCAAGGAGCCAGTAAAGGGTCTATCATAGAACAAAGACAAGATTTGACCTGCCTCAAACAACAAGATGGGGGTGGAGAGGCAGGGGGCACAGAAGATGAAAGGGATGCAGTTGTCTCGGTGATGACTCCAGGCTCTAAAGATAGTTTGTCTGAGAAGGGAGGGTATCAGCATGTGTTTGCCAAAGTGGACAGTTAACTATTAACTACATCCTTGATTGACCAGAACACCCCATTTCCTGTCTATACCAAAGAATGGTTTCCCCTCACTAATGTCCACTAAACCCCCCTCCCCCGCTTTCCCTTGGCAGGTTCACTTAACTTTACCAGCCCTTTCTCTTTTGGATAGTATGGACAAGGTTAACTCCCTTCTCCCTTCCCTCATTCTCTCCTTTGCTCATCTTGTCTCTTCTTCATTCCTCCTCCTTCCTGTCTTCCTCTTTCTTTTTTTCTTTCTTTCCTTCTTTCTCCAACTAATTCTATTTAATAATTATTTCCTCCATTTCAGTGAACTGTGGCATTGAACTCTTTTTATTCTTTTGTTTTTGGTTTCTATGTGGCTTTGGAGGCTGTCCTGGAACTAGCTCTGTAGACCAGGCTGGTCTTGAACTCACAGAGATCTGCCTGCCTCTGCCTCCCAAGTGCTGGGACTAAAGGCGTGCACCACCACCGCCTGGCCTTTTAATCCTTTTTTAATGATTCATTTTTTTATGTGCATTGGTATTTTATCTGCATCTGTGTCTGTGCAAAGGTGTCAGGTTCCCTGGAACTGCAGTTATAGACAGTTATGAGCTGCCGTGTAGGTGCTGGGAATTGAACTCTAGGTCCTTTGGAAAAGCAACCAGTGCTCTTAACTGCTAAGCTAGCTCTCCAGACCCCTGGCATTGAATTCTTATCTGTGGCCATCTTAAGATTATTCTTGTCACTAGTAGAAACAGTTACAATTTGAACCAGGTCATTTAAAAGTGAATCTTAGCTGAGTGGTGGTGGCACAGGCTTTTAATCCCAGCACTAGGGAGACAGAAGCAGGGGGATCTCTGTGAGTTTGAGACCAGCCTGGTCTATAGGGTGAGTTCCAGGAGAGCAAGGACTGTTTCACAGAGAAACCCTGTCTGGAAAAGACGAAAGAAAAAAAAGGAAGGGAGGGAGGAAGGAAGAAAGAAATGTTCACAACCACATTCAGGTCATTAGTAAGATTACTATATATGCCTTCTGCAAGCGTTTATTGTCTTCTTTCTCTCCCCCCCCCCCTTCTCCCTCTCTACCTCCTTCTCCTCTTCCTCATCTTCAGTAGTCATTTTTTGTTTGTTTTTCCAGACAGAGTCTCTCTGTATAGCGCTGGCTGTCCTGGGATTCGTTCTGTAGGCCAGGCTGGCCTTGAACTCACAGAGATTCCCCTGCCTCTGCCTCCTGAGTGCTGGGAGTAAAGGTGTGCACCACTACCAGATGACCAGATAGTTTTAGTGTGATCTAGGTTTGTTTCAAACTCATGATTCTGTCTCAGCGCCCCCTAGTGCTGGAATTACAGTCATACATCACAATGCCTGGTTACACTTAATCTTTTTACGAAAAATTTCATTCCAAAGGTAATTTACACAAAAATTACGTATATAGGTGTATATGTTAATTACAGTCTTAAATCGTGAGACATGTTTCAACAGACAAAAAAGTGGAGACTCAAGTGCAGAGGTGGCACATGCCTAATTACCTATGTGGCTACACCTGCAGCTACTGTCAATAAATTACTACAGAACACACCAGGAGTGTAGACTGGCAGGTACCAGCCAAGCAGGTTGGATTTATGGTACTGCAGAAAGTAACACAAGATCAAAGTCCTGGAAGACTAGGCTGGAGTGTATGCTGTGAATTGTCAGGGCTGTGCCTTTTCTTTCTTATACTCCTTTTTATAAAAATCTTGCATCTCCGCTCATCCCCTTCTCCCACCCAGTAATTACAGAAGAAAAGACACTAGATGCTGAGATCTCATATAACCTTTTACACCCGGTGTTTTCATTGTCTTACTAACAAACCGCTCTAGCTGTCAGCCAGAGCTATGTTCTGCAACACCTAGGGTGGCAAAGATCTGTATAATGGATTTTCCCAGTTTTGCCTTGGTGATCTCTTTGGGCACATTCACCTGTCACCCTGTGTTCTGGCAGAATTTGAGTCATGCAAATTGCAAACTGGTAAATAGCAACTTTGCATATTTTGAATAGAAAAGAATACCAAGGTAGTGCTCATCATGTGTGCAGAGAAATCTGAGCTGAGGGGGATGGAGAGCAAGGGCAGATCAGAGGTCCTAAGTATTTTCTTCAAAGTGTTTATCATGCTTATTAAAGCCATTGTATATTTATGAATTAATTTGAATTATTTACATGGTCAACCTTTGAGACAATAACCCGGTTTAATCAAAGCATGAAAATGTATCATTTCTCTTTGAAATCTGGAAACGGGGCAGCTCAGTGGGTAAAGGCACTTGCAGCTCAGTGGGTAAAGGCACTTGCTGTCGAGCCTGGTGACCTGAGTTTTATTTCCTGGCCCCACAGAGTGGAAGATGGAAGAGAACCCACTCCCTCAGGTTGTCCTCTGACCTCTGCACATGCCACAGCACCTGCACACATAATAGTAAGCAAATAAATGTAATTGTAAAAATCTGGAAGTCAATTTAAAGTGAAAGTGCCAGGACTTCTTGCCTGGTTACAAACTTGCCACGGTTAGGCTAAATGACATTTCAGAAAGCAAGAGAACATGGCCATGTATTTCTTAGGGAAGCTGATAAATTCCCAGTGAGATGGAATCTCCTGCACAGCCAAACTTTGAGTGATAACTTTCTTAAGCAAAAGGTCTTTAAAGTTCTGTTTACCTTAAATATCATGAAGTCTGACATGAGGGTGTCCAGCCTCTGCAATTTCAGTGTAGAAGAGAATGACATGGTAAGAATGCTTGGGTTTTCATTAGATTATGGGCCTGGTGTCATTTTTAGGGAATGTTGGGACTGGTAAGAATTTTTTAGTTTTACTACTGAAATGAAATCTAAAATTCCTGTCAAGTTAAAAAGAATCACAATTAAACTATTCTTTTTTGTTGTTTCTTTTTATTTTTCAAGACAGGGATTCTCGGTAGCTTTGGAGCCTGTCCTGGAACTCGCTATGTGGATCAGGCTGACCTTGAACTCATAGAGATCTGTCTGCCTCTGCCTCTCAAGTGGTGGGATTAAAGCCATGGGTTACCACACCCCAGAACTATTCTTAAATCTGAGTCCCCACTGTGACTTGGTAAAAGAAAAGGAGTTGCTGCCCACATCTCTCCTTGTGGTGAGTTTCTTCTTCTCCTCCTTCCCCTCCTCCTCCTTCTTGCTGCTTAGCTGTCAACAAGAAAGTTTTGAGAACAATAAATGTTGCATCTCTATAAAGACAGGAGTAACACAAGAGCTGAGAAGGTGGAGCTTTCAGAGGTAGAGCTAACAGCTTGCTTCTTGAATATTTTATGAGATCTAGGTATTAGAATGAGGCTTCTGAAGCAGGAACACAGAGATCTAGGAACAAAAGAGCAGGGATGAGAGAACAGACTGTGAAATGGCTTAAAAATGTGACAGGATCTTAATGTTGAACTCGAGAATGGAATGATGGTGTCACTGCAGAGTGTTCCTAGTAAGGGCTCTAAAAGTATAATGATTTATTGATTGGACCTGCGCTAATGATGTGCCCTGATTATGCATGGGTAAATAAGAGGGTTGATTTATGAGGGTGCGATTGGATCTTTCAGATATATTTGGTCCAAGTCTACATGTTGAAAATAAATGAAGGTAATTATCTGGGTATTCCAGGGGAGGATCTTCCCACACTGCTTTGGAGACAGTGTAGTGTGTTTGGTAAAGAGGAGGAGAAAGGGGGGGTGCTGGTGAGGGATGGATGGAGATTCTAGAAAATTGAAGAACAGGGAAAAGAATAAGTTATTGAGAAATAGCCCCTGCTTCCTAAGAGGAAGAAAAAGAGATTCCTGGGTGCTGCTATACAGCAATTTTTTTTAATGAAGAAAAAAAAAAAGACATTATAAGAAATTGTCTTGTTAAAGCAACTACACAAGGAGCATGTGTAAGGAAACCGGGCTTTTCATTACAGATAGGTTTAAAAAGCCCCAGAGAAGAGAGACACGCAAAGAGAAGCGACGTTATCCACTGCTTTTCAGACAGTAGCCCCGAGAAGCTTGCAGCTTCATTGAACAGGGCGTTTGTCTCCTGATAAAGACTCATCTTTATTTCTTTCAGGATATAAAACTTGTATTTAAACCAATTCAGAGAAGCATTCTGACTTTAAACACGCGTAAGTGAGGAGAGCCGATTTAATGAAACAGCATTATTTCGTTTTCAAAGGATGATCCTGGCAGTAGCTGTGAGTTAAGATTCTGCATTCTTTCCCTCAATTATAATTATAGCTGAGTCTGAAAAGAAGCATGCCTATTACTGTCATATGTATTCTTCTGACAGGTGTTGTGGGAATGTAATTTGATGAAGAGACTTAAAATGCAGACTCCCTTCAGAACATAATTCCTGTCATCAACAGGAGGGGTTTAGGACAAGTCCTCCAAGAAGCCTTTATAAAGATCTTGAGCACCCTTAATATTCTAGCACAATCCAATCTTGGGAATATGAGGAAGAGCTTGCCTTCAGGGCTTGTTTCCAAAGTAGTAACGAAGACAAGAGAAAGTAAGCTTTGGGGAAGGCCAACTGGGTGGGGTCGGATCAGGATGCCCGCACCTAGTAGGACCCCGAGTCCCTCTGGCGGCCAGCAGAGGGCGCTTAGGCGCCTGGCGGCCCGGGGCGGGGCCGCGCTGGCTTCCGTCGCGCCGGCGCACTAGTCGCTCGCGGTGTCTGGAGTTGGCGTCCGCCGGGAAGGCGGGTGAGCCCTGCTGTGCGGGCCCAGGGCGGGGACTCGGGCGGCGGGGGCGGGCTGGGGATTACCGAAGCTGCCGGCAGGGCCGGGATCTGTGGAAGCCCTGGGGGCGATCCGCGTGTGCTCCGGGCTTCCCCCGAGAGCCGGCGGCACCTGTCGCAGGCGTAGTCCCGGAGCCGCGGAGGAGCGTGGGAGGCCGGGATGCGGGCTAGGAGAATGCAGGGAGCCAGGTCTCCGCCATGTGCTGCTGGCGTCCGCACTAGGCTGTGACAGCCTCGGTTCTATGGTTTTAAAAGAGGAGACGTGCCCCTCTGCTCTCAGTCGGCCTATGAGAACGCCCTGTTACCAGGAGTAATAACTGGGATAATTTTGGTTTCTGCAGTATGTAATCCAGGCTGGACTTGAATTCATAATTCTCCTGCCTCAGCCTCTCACGTGTACTGCCCATTTAAAGTGCACACGTTTAATAACTTTGAGAATGTGTTCAGTTGTGCATCTACTACCACTGTCGGTTTTAGAATATTTACTGTGACTTAAAAAAAAAAAAAAAAAAAAAAAACACTCCGTTAGCAGGCAACAACAACCCTCCCCTGTCCCTTTCCTTTTCTCTGTGCTAGGCAACCATTTCTCTGCTTTCCATAGATTTGCCAATTCTGAACATTTCATTGAAACGGAATCAATCATACGTTATGTAGCCCCCTGTTAATTGGTTTCCTGCGTCTTGCACGCCGCCTTCAAGGTTCACACATGGTGCATAAGTCAGCACTTCATTCTTTTTATTACAGAATGATTTTCCAAGGTCTGCCTGGATCAGTTTTTATCTCTCCATTTTCCCTGTGATGGCTCTTGGGGCTCATTTGAAGTCCTTACTATCACTTACATGTCCTCTGGGTATAAGGTATTGGGGGCCAAAGAAAGGGCAGGATAAAGTGTGACTTATCCTCCGGTGGCACGTGGGAATTGGCAGGGAAGAAAGAGACTGATTAGTTACCTGCTATGCAGGAGCTAGGAACAGCTGAGTGGTAAAAAGAAGGTCGCCTGGCACGGTCAAACCCCAGGATTCTCCAGCATCCCCACCTCCCACAGGAATGGGCACAAAGCTGGGACTGAAGGTTGTGCCAGTGGGAATGAAGGGAGCTGGGCTGACCTTCGTTCAGTGGGAGAGGGACTAGGGGAGGCAGGCTTGCTGGAAGAACATAAATATGCCAGATGGAGCCCTGGGGTGGGCGGGGGCAGGGAGCACACCATTCCTATTTTTCAACTTTTCTCCATCAAGAAGATTAATTGCATATTTTAAAAAATGGCTGGTGCAGGCTTAATTTAGCTTTTATCAGTGCTCAATCGAGCATAATTTCAGGTTATTTTCTGCAATTTCATTATCTTTTAAAATGTATGACTCTTTTTCCAATTATTTTTAGGTGCCCTGTGTTAGGACATAGGTTAGGGAAAAGTGCAGTGAGCTTACACGGCACTGGGTCCTTTCCGCTTAGTATCAGTGCCAGCACCCAGGAAGTTCCCTTTGTGCCCCCTCCCCCGTAATAGAGCATGTTCTTTTCTGAGTTTTGTAAATTGGTTTTGTTTTGTTGAGACAGGATCTTGGATAGCCCAGACTGGCCTCGAGCTTGCTGTATGGCTGGGGGCTGGACCTTGCACCCCCAAGTATCTTGCCTCTACCTCCAGAGTGCTGGATTACAGGGATGTGCCACCAGACTTGTTCCGTTTTGTAAATTGTGTGTGATGTCATTCGTGGGTGTCAGAGGACTGACTACCTTTGGGAGTTGGTTCTTTCCTGCCAGCTTGTGGGATACAGGGTTTGAACTCAGGTTGTAAGACTTGTGTCTAAACCATCCTACCACTCAGATTTTGAAGATTTTGTTTTCTCTGTCTAGTCTTCCATGTCCTGGAACTATAGACCAAGCTGGCCTTGGGCCCAGAGATCCACCTGCCTCTGCCTCCCCAGTGCTGGCATTAAAGGCATGTGCCACCACCTCTATTAAGACTTTTTTTCTTTTTAAAGCATTCCTTTTTTTCCCCCTTGTGTAATTGACATTAGTCTGATTTTTTTTCCATCTCTATGTAGCAGGATGCTTTAATGCTGTTGTATTTCAGAAAGGCATGGAGAGCAAGGATTTGTGGCTAAGTTGGGAATAACAGTCCAGTCAAGTGTGAGTACCAGTGACCGAGTCTGCTCTTGGATAAGGCCAGGAGAGTTCTTTATGGATGGGGTCCTTGGTCATGATCTAGTCAGCACTTTTTTCTTCTTCTCCTTCTTCTTCTTTTTAAGTTCGGGGAACTGAATTTGGGGCCTTGCCCATGCTAAGCAGTTCTATTAACACTGGGTTACCCCAGCCTTAGCCAGCATCCTTAAGCTTACACATTTAGCACATGCCAAGGAGGCAAGTAAGATGGTGGGCTTCAGAGTCAAATAGATTTAGGGTTAGTTCCTTACCTGACTGATAGCTATGTGACTACTGACAAATCTTAGCTTCTCTGAGTCTTGTTTTTTTTTTTTTTTTTTTTTTTTTTATATACAATGGGGCTAACAATACCTACCCTCTAATATTGCTGTGTTTAATGAGGTAATATGTGAAAAGCTGTCATAATTGCCAGGGACTAATTAGTCTCTTGAGGGAAGGTGACCAAATAGGACATTAGCTTTGTAGAAGATTCTGGATAAGCAGGTGTTGATCTTTTCAGTGGATTCCCAGAGCCTGGAAACTCAACTGCTTGGAGAGATGTTTCACGGATGAGCTGTGCTGGTGGCAGGCCAGACTGATTAGCTTTGTCTTGGTGTGTGATTGTTTCGGTGTTTTCCTTGTATACAGTGACTTAAGTAACAGATAGTGTACTGCATTAGCAGTACAGGATGGGGGAAACAGACTTGATAATATAGTTCATGGAAAAAGATACTTTGAAGTGGATGCCAGGGTCCTAGGGTCTGAGCAGAGAATGCAGTCTGGGCTGCATTCCTTGAATTCTCAGGTCATGGGGAGTCAGCAGGGTCTTTGCTCATGGAGCTGGTTAGGACATAATTAACCCTGCCGTTTCTCACACTGGCAGTGTGCTTGAGGGTGGAGGGAGGGGGGAAAGTGGAAGGGTATGCAAGCATCAGATACAGAGTGGGGCAGGGATAATGTCTTCCACCCCTGTGCTGGAAAGAGGATGACAGGGACCTCGAGAGTTGGCTGTGGGCAGTGGACTTGCTGATGGATCAGGACAGCTCAGACCTTCACCTGAAACACTTAACGTTTGTGTTTCTCCCTGGTTTGTCCCTTCTCTCCGTGGACTGGCTTTTGTTGAACTGTTTGGAAATAGTTGCAGAGCCTGTAACATATTTCTTCTTAATGCATGTACCTGTATCATGTAAAGAGCAAACTACATAACCACAATATCCGGCGATTCCTAATAACATTGGAAGAGTCGCACCAACTACAGCTGGTGCACAGCTGTAGAAGCTTTTGGATAGGGGGTTGGTAAAGCACTGTAACAACCCTTGGAAGTAACCACCCTGGCAGGACTGTCCTTGCACACAGGTGGGTGCCTTCCCATAACCCTGGCCAGACCTGAGCTGAAAGTCAGGGCTGGAGTGAAGAGGCTCTTTTGAAGTCACCACAGGTTTCCTCCTGAGCATGGTGCATGGTATGGGGTGTTCTGTGTTAGTAAGGGCCTCCAGGAGGTGCCAGACCCAGAGCTGAGTGTGGAAGAGTGAGGCCAGCTGCAGGAAGCCACGGGGGCATTAAAGGCAGAGGGAAGAGGATTACCAATAAATAGTGTGGACTTTACCGGGAGAGTGCATATTACATCAGCTCAAATGGGATGCAACTGTTATTCCGGGTGTCTCCATGAGAGTGTTTTTAGATTTAAATTAGTAGACTGAGTCAAGCAGACTGTCTTCATTAATATAACGGGCCTCATTGAGTCTTTTTAAAAACACATATTTAGACTGGGCATAGTGGAACACTTCTTCAAATCCCAGTGCTCTGTCATTCTAGCCAGCCACATCTCTAGTCTCATTCAGCCCCCTATAGGCCTGACTGCGACAGGACATCTGAGTCATAACACACCACCAGCTTGGTGGTAGAAATGGATTTGTTTACAGGTGAACCCACATTCTGTTCTTCACCTGTACCTGGGAAAGTCTCACCATTAGAGATGTAGGCCAGAAGATGTGGGGATTTGCTTGCCACAGTTTAACGATCCAGGGGGGTGGGCAAGGGTGGTACTTGGCCTTAGTTGCTGCTATTGTCTATACTATCTGGAGGGCATTAGATATTAGATGTTTACAAGTTATACTGTCATAGGGTGAACAGTCTGAGCCTTTCCAACATAAGGAAGAATTCTCTTGAAGCCATTTGAACTTTCCCTCTTAGGGTTAGTGTCAGAGGCAGTGGCTTTGCAGATTTTTTTTTTTTTTTTTTTTTTGAGACAAGGTTTCTCTATATTGCTTGGAGCCTGTCCTGGAACTAGCTCCATAGACCAGGCTGGTCTGGAACTCACAGAGATCCGCCTGCCTCTGCCTCCTGAGTGCTGGGACTTAAGGTGTGCACGGCCAATGTCGGGCAGGAGCCATAACTCTTAAGAGGCACAGAGAGGTAGAATTTGATAGGATTTCAAAACCAGAGGCTCAGGGATTGAAAGAAAAGGAGTAGTTGGATTGTGGGTGGCCATCTGAGTGTGGTTGCCTGGGAGATGGAGCTATCATGGAAGCACAGGGCTGGGGTGTGAAGCTAAGGTCAAGTCCAAAGGGCACTATGAGAGAAGTGAGCATTCTCAGGGTCAGGGGGTTGACTGTAGTTTTGGCAATGGTGCTGGGAGGTTCATTGCCCCCTTAATAATAGTAAACCCACACTTTAAATTAAATTAAAGCATTTTTAGTTCAGCTCCTCTCAGTGGACCCACACATGTATTCTCTACTTGTTATTACTGAGAATGACTAAGTAATATAATTGAGCTGAAAATAATCTTCCGCCCATACTTGCTGGGTTGGTTACTAAGTATTGCCTGGGTTTTAAAGCAGCAAAGCAAAGTTGTGCTCTTTCCAAATGTTAAGTTTGAGGACTGCAGATGGCAACCATCTGTTCTGGACTAGCATTTTACAATATTTGATTAGCACTTTATATAGTTTGGGGAAGCCTGCCAGCGGAGCTGCCTGTCGTTTTGGGACTGTAGTTATCCTCTGTGGTTGCCCTTCAGGTCTTGCCCATGATGGCTTGTGGGGTTCCCACCTGTTGGCCAGGCCAAAGCAGGGCTAGTCAGAATGGTGACATCAGGGACTTGAAGAGCCCTGTCCTGCTTAGAGTTCCTATAGCTGGACCCATTGAAGTGGGTCATAGATTTTTTTTTTTTTCTTTTTGAGACTTGTAGCCCAGGCTGTCTTTAAGCTCACTAAGTGGCTGAGGATGACGTTGACCTTGTGATTTTGCTACCTCTACCTCCCTAGTGCTAGGTTTACAGGCCTGTACCATCATGCCTTCTGTTTGTAGTGTTAGAGATTGAGTCCAGAACTTCCTGCATGCTAAGCTGTGAGGATCGCCCGCCCATCCCCATGGCAGCACAGTGATGCTACCCCCCCCCCCCCGGGGACTGTCAGAAAGGGCTTCCCAGAGGGGAAGGGTTCCGCCAGGGGTCCGGGAATGGAGCCCTGCCATGCAGACCTGTAGAGAACTGAGGTCCTTGATAGTTTGGAGATTCTGGAAAGAATTCCTGGGGCTGACATGGATGCATCCAGAACAGTGGTCAGAGCTCACTTAGTATCAAGTGTAGAAGAGAATGGAGTGACAGTGGGTTGTCAGGTAGCGTAATAAGACACACACACACACACACACACACACACACACACACACACACACGAAGCTCATATTGAGTTGTGGGATCTTTTGGAAGAACACATGTGATAGAGTGGTTAAGAGTGCTTACCACTCTTCCAGAGGACCTGAGTTTAGTTTGCAGAATTCTCATCAGGCGCCTCAAAATTGCCTGTAAGTCTAGCTCCAGGACATCTGATGCATCTGCGCTCTTTGGGCACCACACTCACACTGAGCATGCCCTCCCATAGACACGTTCATGCTATAATTAAAAAGAATCTTTAAAAATCACACAGTGTAAACATGTTTTTGAAATATCCTGTGGTACTCCATAAATATGTATAATTCATAAGATTTATGTAATAGCTAAAAAACAGATTCAAACTTTATTTTAAATATATGGAGTCCATGGACACAAAAGAAAGCATGGCAGACCGGTGTACTTATACAAACCTAGAGAAGCCAGTCAGAAGCTGCTAGAGGATGGGAAGTGGGGAGCTAGAGGGGGTGCAGAGAGGCCATCTTGGGGTGGATATGCTCACTCTTCATTCTGGTGGTGGGTTCTGCAGGGGCAGACATGTGAAATGTTACCGAATGGCTCACTATAAATGCATGCATTAGTTGCATGTCAATAGCACCTTTCCCCTAATATTTAAAAGACTTTAAGTTGTTTTTTATTTTAGTTTAGTTTATGGGCATGAGTGTTTGCCTTCTTGTACATATATATGGTGTACATGCTTGGTATCTCTGGGGTTACAGACAGTTGTGAGCTGCCCTGTGTGTACTGGTGGCCCACAGTCCTGTGCAAGAGTAGCCAGTGTCCTTCACTGCCGAATCACCTCTCCATCCTCTAAAACAAACAAACAAACAAGCAAACACAATGTTTTTTTGAGGCAGTGTCTCACTATATAGCCTTGGCTGGCCTGGAATTCACAGAAAGCTGCCTGCCTCTGCCTTCCAAGTTCTGGAATTAAAGACTTGTGCTACCACACCCATCCCTACTTTTATAAAACATTAAAATTACATCGTGTGTGTGTACATGTGTGTGCCATGTCACTTTTATGGGGGAAAGGACAACCTGAGGGAGTTGGCTTACTCCTTCCAGCATGTGGGTCCTGGGGACCAAGCTCAGGTCTTCAGCCTCAGTTACAAGCTCCATGACCCACTCAATCATCTTTCAGGTCCTTCCCCCCTTTTTTTTACTGGACCTTGGAGCTAGACTGCCAAGGTTCAAATCTCAGATCGAACCTTTATCAACTGTACGAGCTTAGTTTTTCTTATGTTTGCATTAATTTATGTTAAATGTATATTGTGCTCATTGTTATTAATGACTCAGTGAAATGAAGTCACATGCCTAGTTCTGGCTCCTCCTTGGTCATTCTGTATAGCTGTTTCTCCATGGTAGCCACTGTATGCATTCCGATCTGCTGAGCATCTCATTAGCATGCACATATCTGGCTTGGGATCAAGACTGCATGTCTGATGAGCTCATCTTGCCAGTGCTCTGTCTTTGTGACACTTTGGTTAGCAGCTTTGAACCTTTGGGCATTCTGCCCTCCTGCCTGATGCTCCAACTAGGATGTATATGGCTTGACTGCTATCTGGGGTTTTCTGCTCATTTCCTCTCTACACCTCTTACCTGAAGCTGAGCTTTAGAAGACTCTAGGCTGAGGCGGCACATTGGGTCCTTGTGGGCCTGTTCTATTCTAAGGCTATCCCCAGCCCAGGGTATAGACTTCTGGGGTCAGACCCCAAGGGAGTCTAGCCTCTGCAGATGGTTCATAGAGGGCTGGGATTGTAGGCCAGGACCACTATGGAGCTAGCTTGATACCTAAGAAATTGATGTTCTGTGCTTTTCAGGGCTGGGTCTCACAGATGGCCCCACTGCCGGGGGCAGAGCTGGTCCAGACACCGCTGCAGCTCTACCGTTACTTGCTGCGTTGTTGCCGGCAGCTGCCAACCAAGGGCATCCAGGAGCACTACAAGCATGCTGTCAGGCAGGTGGGAGCAGCCTGGGGGAGGTGTCTGCTGGGGCCAAGAGGCACAGGTGCCAGGGAGTGGGCCTAGATGTTTCCTAAGAAACACTAGAGTAGTGGGCAGCTGGCTGGCCCCTGGCTTCCATCAGTGACACAGTGGCTGCATCAGCTGGCATCTCGGTGCTGCTCTGCTGGGGCCCGAAGGAGACAGCTCAGAGGACACCAAAATAGACTAGGTAGAGGCGGACAAGAAACGAAGTTGATGAAGTTCCTTCCATGCTAACATGAGGACCACAGTTCCACATCTAGAGAAGGCTGGGGTGGTGGCGGGCACTTGCAATCCCAGCATTGGGGAGGCAGAGACAGGAGTCCCAGGTCCCAGAAAGAGGACCTGTCTTAAAGAAAATAAATAAATAAAAGCAAAACAAGTTTTGGGGACCACCAGGAAAGGCACGCAGCTCTAGATTCAGTGACTAAAGCCATGTCACAAAGTAGAAGGCAAGATGCCAGATCCCAGGCTAGAGAAACATGTAGCAGATGGGGATTAGAATACTGGCTGTGGATTAGGCAATGTTTATATTGATGCTAATTCTTATGAGTTTGATTGCTGTGGTTCTATCAGAGGGTCCCTTTGTTAGGAACACACAGTGAGGTTGTTAGGGGATGAGGGTATAGTGCCTGTAACTTACTTTAGATGCTTCTGTATAAAAAGGGTGATAAAACCAGTGTGGGAAAATGTTACCTGGGAAGTTTGCTCAGGAGTTCTTTGCACTTACACTATCTTTCTATAAGAGATCACTTCTGGGGCTTGGGAGATGGCTAAAAGGTTAAGAGCACTGGCAGCTTTTCCAAAGGACTCAGGTTCTAGTCTTTGCACCCATGTGGCAGCTCCAGGGATCCAGTGCCCTCTTCTGGCCTCTGCAGGTACTGCATGTATGTGGTTCATGACATACATATTCCATACCACAAAAAATAATAAAAAATTAAAAAAGTTATAAGAAATCATTTCCAAATAAAAAAGTAAAAGCTAAACTTCATACAGATATGGAAAAGAAAAACAACTGTGATGTGGTGGTGGCTCACATCTTTAATCCCAGCACTCTAGAGGCAAAAGCAGATCTACCTCTCTGAGTTCGAGGCCAGCCTGATCTACATAGTGAGTTCTAGGCTAGCAGGGCTACATAGTGAGCCCCCATCTCAAAAAGAAAATCAGAAACAGTGGTAGCAATAGACTGTGGGAAAAGAGAAGGGAGTGATTAGCTTTGGGGGATGCAGGGAAGACTTCCTGGAGGTGGCAGCAAGTGGGCTCCTGGTATGAGTAGGTGAATGTGGTTTGGGAACACAGGTAAGGGAGGGATGAGTCCGTTCTTTTGGAAGAACCCCGAGTTTCACATCAATGGGCCCAACTCTTAGGTCACTGGTCACAGGCCTGGCTGAATTTCCCCAGGATCTCCTTCCCCTATGCCTTCCCTCCCTTCCCCACTGCTTCCCCAGCACCAGTACCTGGTGTGGGGGGGGGGAGTAGTGGGCCGGTAAGGCCAGTCCCTCCCTAGCACACTGATCCAAGCACATTCCTTTGCTGAGCAAATCAGACACGGAGTTTGGCGGTTCCCCTTGGCCCTGATCAGCGGCCAGATAGCTCACAGGCCCAGAGGCCGGCCTCCTTTTTTATCCTCCCTGCTGGCTGTGCGGCCAGTTTTGCTGCCATAGACTAGGACTCTTATGCTGCTAATAGCAGCAAGGTTGGCTCCCCAAGCCTCATCTCGTCATCTCCAAGTAGGCAGGACCAGCATACCTCAGCAGTATACCTCAGGCTAAGAGATGACCGGGGCCCCACAGCCTCGTGGGACTGTGTGCTGAAGTTACCAACCTTGTGAATTTCGTTGGGCCATGTTCTTTTATGCTGAAACTTACAGGGTTTCCGGGTTCACTCAGATGAAGACAACCCTGAGAGAATCCTGCAGATAATTAAAAGAGCCATTGAAGATGCCGACTGGATCATGAACAAGGTGAGTGCTTGCTTGGCTCCAGGGAGGCTGTAACCTCCTAGGCCACTAGGGTTCGCCTGTGCATCACAGTTGAAAGCTGCTGCCCAGGCACCTGTTCTCCATCTTTTCCAGCATCCTTAGTCCTGAAAAGGCCAAATCAGTGGGGAGTGAGCTGACATGGGAGCGGGAACAGCTGTGTTTCCCTGGAAGGACAGCTTTACTGTTTGCCATGGCAGAGCTATATCTGGCTTTGGGGGAAGCGGTCTTAGTCTGCTCTCTGTTACTGGGATAAAACACTGACAGAAGCCACCTGGGGCAGGAAAGGGGTATTTGGCTTACAGGCTATCATCAAGGGAAGCCTAGGCAGGAATGGAAGCAGACACCACAGGGGACAGCCACTGACTGCCTTATGGCTTTCTCAGCCACCTGCCCAGTGGTGTCACCACCCACAGTAGTTTGGGTTCTCCCACGTTAACCATTTATCAAGAAAACGCCCCGCAGGTGCAGACAAGGCCACTCTGATGAAAGCAGTTCCTAAACTGAGGTCACCTTGTCCCCGGGGACTCCAGTTTGTGTGAAGCTGACAAAAACTAGACACCTGCCCAGGGCCTCTGCCTAGACTCTAGGTGGGGAAATGTGCAGAACTTGAGTGTACCTGGATTCTTGTTCCCCTAACCCAGATGCTCCAAGGGTGGGGTTTTTGTAAAACTCAGATTTTGACAGGGCATTTAGCTCAGTGGTCGACTGCTTGCCTAGTGCACAAGCCCCTGGGGCATATCCCTGACAGAAGAAAACCAAAAGCCAAAACAGAAACCAGAAAAAGAAAAGCCTCAGCAATTAGCTTTGAGGCCTCCCTTGCTGGGGACTCTTCTCCCACAAACAAGATTCAGCTTAAGGACAAGCCTGGTGAGCACCATACTCAGTCCCAGCACCTCCAGCCTCCCCGCCTCCCTCCCTCCTTTGAGCCCCTCTGCTTTTCCACTAAAGAAGAAGGGGCTAGGCACCAACTAGAGATGTGGCAGTGGAGTCTCACCACCTCACCAGAAACCCTTGCGGGGGAGGTGGGGATACCAGTGACATGACCAGAGTCCTCCTCCACTGTCTTGCAGTATAAAAAACATAACTGAGAACCCGGAGCTCGCCATGTGACTGTCCTGAAGACATTTGGAACTGAGAAACCTCCTGCTTTTGGAGCTCGGCAACAGCAGCAGTTCTGGAATATTCTTTGACCTTGTTGACTAGAAGCAAGAAAACACAAGTGACATTTGGTCAGGTGGCTCTTGTCACCGCAGCCATGTTGCCAGCATCTTTTATGTCTGCTCTTCCAGCCCGGAATGATATGCAGTTTGAAGAGAACTTGGTGTTTTTTTGCTTCTTCTCTGTGTTCCTCATCTTTGTCTATCTGTTTTTTTACTTTGTTCTGAAGGCAGTCAATTTATTCTGGAGGTCCCGTCACCATTCTCCGAGCCCCAGAGCAGATGCCCCTTCAGATGACCACCTGTACACAAGAAAGAGGAAGGGCTTGAGAACCAGGCAGCTGTGGATCTGAATCCCAGCCAGCATCCACAGCTTCAGTGCTGCCTGGGCGAGCAGGGGCGAGCCTGGGTGGGGGAGCTAGGTACCAATGATGCGTTGTACACCAGCTTCGTGCACAGACCTTTTGAGGAAGCCACTGCTCTGCCCTTCCCCAGCTCCAGCTCTGCCTCCCATATGCCGCATCCTCTCTCGGTGACTTGTCTGTGAGTTTGTCCTGTGCCATCTCAGAGCCCCACCAGCCCCAACTGTGCTGTGCTGTGTCCTCAACCCGCTAAGGTGCTGCTCTTCCTGACACTGTCCCTCCCAACAGGCTCCAGACAGAAGTCCCGGCCCTGGGGGCAGTGAAATGTATACCGCATGAGACTGGGAAGAGAGTGCAAGCAGCCAGAGTAGACACCATCAGGTCCAGGCTTCCATGACTCCACAGTGTGTCCTCGCCGGCCCTCCTGGGCTTTGACCCATCAGGGGAGGATGAGAGGGAAGGAGAGGAGGAGATCAGGTCCAGGGAGAAGCGAGCTGAGCGGCCCGAGTTAGTGAAGTAGCTGGAAGATGGAGAAGCAACACTGGGAGTTGAATTTCCCCCCAGCACTCAGCCAGCAGGATGAGCTAGTGCCTGTGAGTCCCTGCAGTTATGTGAGTTGGAGTGACCTCTGTCTGTGCAGAAGTGGTTAACAATACTGAAGCGTGTGTGTCGGTTTGTGAAAGCTCACATTTTTTTCTTCCCCCCCTTTTTTTGTTTGTTTTTTTTAGACAGGATCTCACTGTGTAGCCCTGGCAGGCCTGAACTTTAGAAATTTCAGCAATCCTTCTGCCTCTGCCTCCCACGCGCTTAGATTATAGGTGTGCCACACACCCAACTATCATTATTATTAACTTTTTTTTACATTTATTCATCTGTATGTGTGTGTATGTGCATGGCCATACTCATGTGTATACATATGGGAGTATTCATGTCAAGATACACAAGGAAGTCAGAAGATAATTTGCAGGAGTCAGTTCATTTCTACTATGGGGTTCCGGAGAATGAACTCATGTCATTAGTCTTGGTGGCAAATACCTTTATTTTCCGAGTCATCTTGATGGCTCTTCTTTAAAAGAAAAAAAAAAAAAGATTATTTGTGTGTGTGTGTGTGTGTGTGTAAGTTTATGTGTATCATGTGTGTGCAGGTGCCCTTGAAGGCCAGAGGATATCGGCTCCCTGGAATTACAGGCAGTTGTGAGCTGCCTGATGTGGGTGCTGGGAACCAAACCTGGGTCTTGTGCAAGAGCAGTTGATACTCTTACTGCTGAGCCATCTCTCTAGCCCATTATTTCTTCTTGACTGCTATTCTCTGAATATGGATTGTTTCCTAGCTACATTGCTGTCAAACAGTGCTAAGGATAGGGTAAGTCAGACTTCAACTGGCCAGGAGGGATGGATCATTCCTCAGAGATGACCAGGTACTGCTGGACAACAATGGCCAAGGCCAGGTTTGCCCACTCACATGAGGGCAAGGCAAAGGGGTAAGAGCAAAGCTGAGTCACCTCTGTCCCTGCACTGATCCAATCCATCTGAGCCCAAGACCAATCATCATGCTCTGGTGGTGATCATGGGGGCAGGGTGGCCATGCGTGCCTCCATGCTTAACCTTAAGTAAGGTTTTTTTTTTTTTTTTTTTTTTGTTTGTCTGAGGCAAGGTATCTCTCTGTGTAGCCCTGACTGTCTTAAACTCACTGTGTAGCCCTAGCTGTCCTGGAACTCACTTAGACCAGGCTGGCCTCGAACTCACAGAGATCTGCCTGCCTTTGCCTCCTAAGTGCTGGGATTAAAGGTGTGTGCTGCCACTGCCTGGCTAGCTTTATAGCATGCTTATACTGGTGTGCACCAGTGCCCCTAGTTTTATTGTAAATGACCAGCCCAGGTACAGTGTGTCCCCCAGAGCGGTCTCCTACATCATGCTGGTTTTCAGTGAACACAGGACTTAGACAACCTCAAGTTTTGGAGGAGCTCAGCAAGAGATGCAACCCTGGGAAGGGTACTTGGGTAGAGCCTGGACAGAGGGAACTCTGTAGGATGCTGAGTGTTAAGGAACAAGGGCCACAAAGATGAAGACGAGTGTTTAGACATTTCCTCAGTAGAGGGAAATTAGCACACACTTCTGAGGAGGAGTGCTGGGTGAGTTGACTAAGTCAGGAGGATCTGGGGTTAGGGTCACAAATTGATGTGGCTGCCCAGGGCTTTGACTATAAGCTTCATTTTTTTTTTTTTTTAATTTTGAATTGTCCCAAAATTTAAAGCTTTTTTGGGAAACATTTATTTATTTTTAAGTATTTATTTATTTATTATACATACAGTGTTCTGCCTGCATGTATCCCTGCAGGCCAGAAAAGGGCACCAGACCTCATTATGGATGGTTGTGAGTCATCATATGGTTGCTGGGGATTGAACTCAGGACCTCTGAAAGGTCACTGAGCCATCTCTCCAGCCCTATTTATTTATTTTCATTGCATGTTTGTGTTTATGTGCCAAAGTGCTCAGGTCATCAGACTTGGTGGCAGGTGCCTTAACCACTCAGTCTTGCCGTTGCCCCCAGCTTTCACATCATTGTCTTGACTGACAGGGTCTGTGCCATTGATGTCCCTTGAAATGAGTTATTGCCACCTATTTAGGGACCTTTATTACCCGAGGGTGTAGTAAGATTAGATCTTAATGCTTTATTGGGGGAAAGTTTGGCCATCAACATTTCACTTTCCCCCAAGATAGCAGTGTGGGTATGAGCACTAGGAACCCAGCCTCAGAGCCTGTGAATGTTGGTTGTCACCTTTCAAATATATAAGGGCAGTGAGCTCACTTTGGGGGCAGAGATGTAAGGGGTGGGTATGGCCTCTGGCATAGTAGCAACTAAGTACTTACTGTATCTCTGGACTTTCCAGTGGCTTTTAAGATAAAAGTAATGGTCCCTGTAAACTGTCTAGCCTCGGATAATGAAAATGGACATCTTAAGTCTGGTCATCTGGAGTGGATTTGCTCAGTGATCTCTACATGCTGGTGTCCACATGTGTCTGCAGAAGTTGGGAACTCCGTATCTGGTGTTCCAGTTTGACACGCCTACATTGTAATCTTGGGAGCAGCCGACGGGGTGGAGGGGTTGGGGTTGGGGGGATGGGAGGTTGGGGGGGGCTGGCTGATCCTTTTTCAGTCTTTCCACAATAAGCCAGTGAAGTCCCTTGACTTGTGAACTTTCTGAATTGGTCTCCATATGTTTCCATATGTTGTCCCAGGGTTACTCTGAAAACCTCAATAACTAGTTGTTGTGTGACTTTTCTTGGGGAAACATCTGTTTATTCCAGAGAAAGAGGACGTGGACAGATCAAAGACCCTGAGAAATTCCGGCTTGGTGAGCCAATGAATTTATTTGGGTTGCTTACAGGTGTATCACCAGAAAGAGTCTCAGGGTATCCTGTGATGTGATCTTCCTTTGTATCTTGTATCTCAGCCAAAGAATGGAGTAAGACACACGTTACTGGGGAGTTGGGTTCTTAGTCTTGTTAATGAAAGAATTTTAAAACGGAGTCAGAAGGAAGCTTGAGAGAACAACGATGGGGTGAGGTGTAACTCCTGGCAGATACTTGGAGCACAGAAATGCAGAAGAAAGTCATGACTTCTGAGTTCGAGGCATCAGTGGAGGTCTGCAAGATGCTGTGGCTTTGGATGGAGAGCTCAGGGAAGAACAGCAAGCATCATTATCCAGCTGTCTAATAGGAGCAGGGAAGGTCCACCACCACTGAGAGGCCCCACTCCAGCAGTTGTGAGTGGCATCATAGGGGGCTCAGTTGTGACTTTCCCCTTCCTTCCATGATGGAATATTGAAAAGCCCTACCTTGTGGTGGTTTTGTGCAGTGGTTCTTCCTAGGGCTTTGGCCCTTTAAAACAGGTCCTCCTGTTGTGGTGATCCCCAAACATAAAATTATTTCATTGTTACTGTTATGAATTGTTATGTAAACAGCTGATACTTAGGATATCTGATATCCAAAGTGACCCCTGTGGGGTTGAGACCCACAACACAGGTTAAAAACCACTGGTCCGTAGGCTTATCACCAATACTCTGTTTCTGAATGATGATAGATGTATTCAATGTGGGAAAAACATCATCATTACAATAGCAAAACAGTCCTTTGCCCTTCCCCATCGGGGGGTCATTGAGTGTAACTGTTTGGATAAATGAGTCATTGTCTCTGGATAGGACCCAGTTTGGGGACTTAAGACCCTTAAAGCTTAACCTAGTCTTTTATGTACATGGGGTGTGAAGAGCTTTTTTGAAGCTGGGGTATGGCTGAACCTGGCCTTGACTTAACTTGCTCATTTGGTTTGTTTATCTTTTTTTTGTTTTTGTTTTTTGTTTTTCCAAGGCAGGGTTTCTTTGTGGCTTTGGAGTCCTGGAACTCACTCTGTAGACCAGGCTGTCTTGAACTCACAGAGGTCCACCTGCCTCTGCCTCTGGAGTGCTGGGACTAAAGTTGTGCACCACCACTGCCTGGCAACTTGCTCATTTGTTACAGAAGTTTTTCAGGAAAAGGACTGGACTCTTGTAGCCCCAACCAGCTAGTCTTAGTCATCCTTCCCCAATAAGCCAATTAAAGAGGTGAATTATAGTGAAGGCAGAGGGAGGTTTATGTTGGGAAGGGAAACAAACAAAGGGGCCTAGATATCCACAGCCAAAGAGGCATCTCCATGTTACCACCGATAGATACCTGCCTGAGGGGTTCAAAGAGCTCCACCCAGGCAAAGCTCATGGCTTAGACAGAGAAGTGAATGTCAGGGTAAGCCCTGTGAAACAAAGTTGGGTTTATTAAAAGCAGGAGATAAGGTGCTGGGAGAGAAGGAGAAGGAAAGAACCTGATAGGATTTCTTCACAGAGGTCATAGACGGGATTTTAGTGGCCCTGAAGTTACATCTTTAAAACGGTTAAGAACCTCCTCCCTTTTAATATTTCTCAAAGAGTGTAGGTTGCAACATGGCTAAAAGTTAAAGAATTTCAGCTGGGCATGGTGCATACCTAATCCCAACACTCAGGATACAGGTAGATCTCTGTGAGTTTGAGGCCAGCCACATCTACATAGTGAGTTCCAGAACAGCTGGGACAACAAAGTGAAAAGAGAAAAATAAAAGAGAACGAATTCCCTTCTGTAAACAAATTGTAAGGTAAACGTGAGGACGCCGTCCAGGCTCGGGGGGAAAGAAAGAAGGGCATACCAGAAGGCCCGCCGAAGCGCTGCCCTTTACCGGTCTTGTCAAGATGCCTTCAGGAAAATGTAGGTTGTCTCTGTGAGCAATTTTGGCTTTACCAGTGACAGCTGAAAATTTTCAGCTCTTATCAACAGTACAGGCAAGCCAGATTTTTCTTATGCTTGCCCTCCCATGGCCTCATAGTTTTTCCTGTCTTCCTGTCCTGCTTCACAATGACCTCAAGTCCATCTTCAGGATGTTGACATGAGGTTTACCTTTCAGTGGGTAAGAGGTGTGCATAGCTAAGCAGTCCCAGTCAAGGTGTGGTCCAGCCCATCCTGGACTTAGCAAGGTGATCCAATGGGTTGTTGTTAATCTGTCAATCATCTGTTCATTGTTGATTCTTCAGCTTCTTCCTCATCTGGGGGCATGGCCTGTGTTAAAAAGTGTTCTTCCAGGAATTCATGACGATTCAAGAAGAAAGGTTAAGGACAGAGGACAGTGACATTTCTGCTTCCAAAGTCCAGATACCAAGTGAAAGCAGAGATGCCTCACTTTTATTAGTAAACTTGCGGTCATAGGCTGTATCCCAAAAAGCCAGGTTCAGCCACCTGTCCTCCAGAAACCAATTAAAACAGCCAAATTCCTAGCAAAAATCAGAACAAGAATAGGGACTGGAGTGATGTCTCCGTGGTTAAGAGTACTTGCCGCTCTTCCAGAGGGCCTGACAACCAACTGTAGCTGAGAAACTGTAACAATTCTTCTAATGGCCTCTTCTGGTCTCTGTGAGTACACAAGTACTCACTCTTCCTTCTACCTGGGTGATCTCAGAAAATAAAAGTGAGCTATCTCAGTGTGGTGGTCCATGCTGTAATCTCAGCCCTTGGGAGGCTAAGGTAGGAAGATCAAGGAGTTCAAGGCTAGCCTGGGCTACATGAGACTCAGTCTGAAAAACAATGAGCCAGCAGCAAAAAGAAACAACCAAACTAGGTAGTATAAGGTGTTGTAGTGACTTGCTCATTTTTATTTTACGTATGTGAATGTTTGCCTGTGTGTATGCCTATGCGCCACTTACATGCGTGGTGCCCACAGAAGCAAGAAGAGGACATCAGGTTCACGGGAACTGGAGTGACAGACCATTGTGACAGAGCCATTATGTGGGTGCCAGGAACTGAACCCTGGTCCTCTGTAAGAGCAGCCAGTGTTCCTAATCTCTGATTCATCTCTCCAGCCTCAGTATAAGGTGTTGTAGAAGCAGAACCAGTGGGTGGAGAACTGTGGTTTACAGAGACTCTGGATCCCCAAAGGGGATCTCACACAGGTAGGACTCAGCTGGATTGTTCAAGGACTGCACAGGAGGACGCAGTGAAACCATCAAACCAGACTCCCAGTGGGTAGAAAGAAAGGTCTGTTGAGGATCAAGCTGTTGAGGCTAAGTTGGAGGCCGTGTGGCAGAGAAGAGTAAAATGGTGGGAGAAGCAAGCAGATTTCATATGGCAGTCAGCAAAGCCAGGGGCTTTGAGTTTATCCAGGCACGACTGACCCAGACCCAGATGCCCTTGCCTTGGTAGCTGACCTTTGGAGTGGATTAAGGGAGATTCCAGGCAGATAATTGATTAAGGGAGGTTCCTGGTAAACAGAAACCTGCCTTTGGCTTTGGCCTGTGTTTTCCCAGCCAAAGTCATTTAGGACACTGTCACTAGCACTGACATTTTTGGGTGCCACCTTAGACCTAACAGCAATCAAGAATTCATTTCCTCAAAGGCTGTTCAGAGATTACGAAGAAATGGGAGCCAGTGTGGAAAGGAAGATGGGGAAAGAGAAAAAAAAAAAAAAAAAAAAAAAAAAAAAGAAAAACCACAGCAAGGAATTCCACATGCCACCTCAGACATCTGCCCGCCCAGGCATTTTTAGCCCAGGATGGCCAGCCATAGGGAGGTCTGCCTCCTGCTGCCCCTGGGCTTAAACACAGTAGGACCATGGCACCCTTACTCTTAGGACACTTGATACCAAGATTCAAACGGATCCAAAGTCCTGTGCGCCAACTCAAGCACGATGGGTTCTCATCTTGTGTTCTAACTTGAATGGAAATTAGAGAGAAAAGAATTCTAGGAAAAAGTGGAGTGTATTCTTCCGATTCTGCCAGATCTAGAAACTGTACCAAGTTCCAGGGCCATTATCAATGGTGTCAGCCGCTAGCCCACTGACCCAGCATTCTGGGAATTCCCCAGCCACCAAGAAAGGCAAGAAAAGGGGTATAGCTTATGCACTTAGGTATTTGGAAAGTAGGAACGGGAGTGGGCCAAGGGATTGGGGGGGGGGGGGATGGAACACCTGCCTTTGTCTCTTCTAGCATGGGATTCCTAGGGGAATTTTTGGGAGCCCATAGTCAAAATATTCTAACCAATGAAGGGAGGAGCATTAATGTCTCCTCTCCTACAGGGGACATTACAGCTTTATTCCAGGGAAGGGCAAACTAGAGGAGATGGTGTCTGGAGGCCCCAGATTCAGTGCATCGCACCTACCCTGGCTTAACCTCCCATGCTCACTGGAGTCATCAGATGGTACAGAATGCCAGAGAACTTGTCCAAGTGATCACAGAGATAAAAATGGAGGCTGCAGTATGAACTGCCAAGCAAAGGCCTAATTAGAAGCAGGGCTGAGGAAGAAGGAACAGCATGGAGTGGAAAACCCAGTTTGCTGCTGACAGCAGGAATGTGCCCGATGGTGGGAGGGGGCAGGGATTTGTTAGGAGAATGGTGTTTTGTGAACTTTCTTCCTCATGGTGGGACTTTCCCATGTAAGATAGGTCAATGGCCAGTTTGTCCCTACAGTCATGATAGCATGGCCCTGTAGCTGTTCGGGTTTTCCCTGTAGTAAGACAGGAGGAAATAAGGGGCAGATGTGTTCCATACATTGTTTACTAAGAGGGAGAGAAACTCAATGGTTAATGGGCTTGGAAAATTAAGGGTGTGAGAACTTGCCCTCTTGTCCCTGCAAGAGGTTGCTATGTTATCACCACTTAGAAAGTTTTGGTGTGGCACCAAGGGAAGTAAGGCTGGAGAAATGCAATGACTTCAAGACCAACCTAGATTACAGTTACTTTCTATAAAATGAGCTAATATGTAACAAGCTTATTTCTGTTTTTAGAAATTTATTACTTATTTAATTGTCTGTGTGAGACGGGGTTTCTTTGTATAGCCCTGGCTATCCTGGAACTCAATATGTAGACTTGGCTGGCCTCAAACTTACAGAGATCCACCTATTTCTGCCTCCCCAGTGCTGGGATTGAAAGCATGCACCACCACCATCTGGCAAGATTTCTTTTTTGTTTTACATGCATGGGTGTTTTGCTTGCATGCATGTTAAGTGTGCCATGTTTGTGGAGTGCCTGACAAGGCCAGAATACAGCATTGGATTTCCCAGAACTAGAGATATCTATACACGTGGTGGATGCTGAGAACTGAATCTAGGTCCTCTGCAAGAGAAACAGGCGCTCTTACCTGCTGAGTCATTTCTCCAGTTCCTATGTATTGTTTTTAAGTTACATTTTATTATTATTAGTAATAATAATAATATATAACTTATTATTGTTGTGCTCTTATAATACCAGCTAGCACTTGGGAGGTAGAAGGAAGAATATTGGAAGTTCAAGGTTATCCTCAATTACATAGTGAGTTTAAGGCTAGCCTGGGCTACATGAATTGCACATGACCACCTTTTACTGGCAGCTGTCTGGGGTCAGTGTTATAGGGTGACTACTCCTTGATCATCACTAACTAGAGAGAACAAACTCACTTTGATGTCTCCCCAAAGCCTGCTGTTATAATTGAGGGAAAATATTTGAAAGGAGGGCTGTGGAGGTGGTTCAGCCCATTGAGGCGCTTGCTAAACCTGATGGTCTAATTTCAATCTCCAGACCCCACAGTGGAAGGAAAGAACTGACTTCCAAAAGATGTCCTCTGACCTCCGTGTGTGCACTGTGGCATGGTCCCCATCACACACAAGGCCCCCAGTGAAGGTTAGAAAAAAAAGAAATGTGGGAGGAAAAGAGATGGTGTCCTCAAGTCACATAGGAGGGAGGCTACTAAGAATTCTGTTTGCATGAAAATCCCTGAAGTTTTCTGGGAGGCACGGAGACACGTTGAAACAGATGGACAGTCCATGACTGAGACACTGGGGAAAAAATGGCAAAAGCTGCCTCCTGGAAATGTGATGCCTGGTCTCCAAAGGTTCCCATGGCTCAGCACAGAGAGGTGTTATGACTGTTCACAGTCCAGCGGGTTGGGAGTCTGGGTGAGGTGGCTGGGGAAGGTTCTGCCACTATGTCTGCTGTGCTTAGATGGTTGCTGGTCTGGGTGAGTTATGGCTTGTGCTGTTTACCTAATGCTTAAAGGCTGCATGAGAAATAAAGTGGTCTACATAGTGCTTTGCTTCAAGAACACATGGTTTTGTTTCCTACCCATGGGCTTTGATGTCCCATGTAAAGTGTAAAGAAAGAAGAAAGTCATATTATTTCTACCCTCCTTCCTATCCCCAGTCCTTTAAACACCCCTCCCTTTGAAATTCTAGAGAGAGGCATTTGCGACACTCTCCTCCTCTACCCGATGACACTAACCCCAGCTGAATGGCAGAGTCAGACGTTGCTGTGCTTTGACCTAGAAAGCCCAGTTTGAACTTGAACCTGATTTTCTCCCCACCCCATCTGTTTACCTCGTGTGTGTGTGTGTGTGTGTGTGTGTGTGTGTGTGTGTGTGTGTGTGTGTACACAAAGGAGGCCAGAGGAGGGCACTGGCATCAGGTGTCCCCTCTATCACTCTCTACCTTATTCATTTGAGGTAAATTCTCTCCCAGAACTTGTAGTTCATGTGTCTTCCACTAGGCTGGCATTCACAGGACCGCAGTTCCTTGTTATGTAAGTGGATGCTGGCCTGACTGCAGTCCTCAAGTGTGCACAGCTTGCTTGCATACCTCTTACCTGCTGAGCTATTTCTGCAACCCTAACACCCCCCCACACCCTCATACACACACACCCTGTTTTGATTCTATGTACCTTGGCCCTCCAGGAACTCACTACATAGATCAGGCTGCCCTCAAACTTGCAAGAACTCCCTTTCTCTGCCTCCCAACTGTTGGGATTACAGGAATGTACCCCTATACCCAGCTGGAACCTGACTTTCAAAGGAAAAGACTGAAAAGGACCTAGCACAGTAGATGTTCACAGAAAGGCGTAGAGCTTGAGCTGCAGCAAAGAACACCTCCCCGGGGGCATGCGCAGCATTTCCTGCCTGTTCTTTTATAAACCCCTGGACATTTGGACTTTTCTCTATCCCTGACCTGAACATGTGTCTGTCTTTTTATTGTTTGTTTGGGGGTAGATCACTAGGTAGTGGAACTTAAGGCACCTTGGTCTCTTCACAAGGCCTGCTCTTCAAAAGGCTATTTAGCACCTGCCTGTCTTCTTCAGGGAGAGTGGATGCTGAGAACCAAACTTGGTTGTCTGGAGGAGCAGCCAATGCTCTTACCAGTAAACCCCCTTTCCAGACCTTAATGTTTATTTTTACTTGTGTGTGTATGTATGTGTGTGTGTTACTGTATGTGCACCAAGTGTGTGCAGATGCCCACAGAAGCCAGGAGAGGGCACTAGATGCCTTGAAGCTGGTGTCATAGATGTGACTGTGAACTGTCAGTGCTCTGAACTTGGGTCCTCTGGAAAGGTACTGATGCTTTTAACTGCTAATCTGTGTCTTGGGCCCTTCTGTGTCCTCCTAATGGGAGTGAACTTTTCCTACCTCTTTCCTTTGGTCAGAACAAGTCACAGCACTAGTGTAGCTGCAAGGAAGGAGAAAACAGGCTGTCCCTCTTGATGGAAGGAATGAAATACACATACAATGATGTGGGGTGGTGATGGTGGCCACTTTAGCCATCAACCACACACAGTGAGCAGGGGAGCTATTTCGAGAAGAGAAAAACAGGATGCTTTAGTCAGTCCTTAGACACCGGTTGAGGGAACTATTTTGGAAGCAACACCAAGGTACAACACTAAAAGCTCTCCTCTATCTCAACTCTAAGAGAGTCCATCGTAACAATCTTAGGGTCAGGAAAACAAAAGAAAATTTAAAAGACTTAAAAGATAGAGGGTCCGAGGCTGACCTAGAATCTTGAGAGCTGGGATTGCAGTGTACATATCACATCTGGGAGAGCAGGGATTGTAAGTATTCAGGCATTACACTGGCCTGCCTCTGTCACCTGACAGAATGCACTCAGGCAGTGCTCTGGTCAGTCCAGGGTTCCGTGACTGATCAGCACGCAGGTGCGAAAGAGCCCTGCCTACTTATGCTCTCTTCCTCTCTCCATTTCCTCCTGTTCCCCTGGGACAGACAGGACTTTTTCTGTCTCCCTCTTCTCTTCTGTGTCTCTGTATCTCTTTACCTCTTTTCTCTCCCCTTCCCCTCTATCCTTTCTAATAAAACTTCTCACTAAGCTCTGTCTGCCTGGCATGCCTGCCTCAGCCACCCTCGCCTGCCATGGAATCTGACAAGGTTCCCCTCTCGCTTTATCATATCAGGGATAGAGTGTACACATGACACCAGGAAGAGCTGGAATAGCAGTGCACACCACTGCATCTGGCTAAAAAAAGACAAGTGTCATTAACAGCAGGCACAGATACCCAGCTCCATGCCGTCACTCCCAGCTGTGCCCAAGTTCTTTTCAGAGAGCTCCATTCAAGCACACCTAGAATTCTTAGCAGAAAAGCATTTCAGGATAAGCCAGTATGAAGCAGAGTTAGGGCTCATCAAGACACCCACCTCCCCGACAGTGTTTCACTGTGTAGCCCTGGCTCTCCTGGAATTTGCTCTGTAGACCAGGTTGGCCAGGCATATGCCACTGTACCCAGCTCATTAAGACAACAGATTTTTAGGTTAAGGGCAAACAGGCACCAGGGAAGGAAGTAGGGAAAGCTGCTTACTGCTCCCCATGGCCTGCTCAGCCTGCTTTCTTGTACACCCCAGGACCACTCTGCCCAGGGGTGATACTGCCCAGGGCTGGGCCCTCCCACACCAGTCATTAACTAAGAAACTGTCTACAGGCCAGTCTGATGGCAGCATTTTCTCAACATTTCCTCTTCCCAGAGGACCCTGGCCTATTTCAAGTTGATCAAAGCAGCACAGAGAGACACTTTCTTGTTTTTACAGTGGTCACAGACAGGGACATGGTGGGTTTTCAAGCTGTTGTCCTCAGTTGCGAAGAAACCTAAAGAAGCTCACAGGTGGTGCCTGTGAGCATGTGATAGGATTACAGTTGGTAAGGTGAAAGTCTAGACCCTGGATGGACAACAGTAGCCAAGGTTCCCTGTAAACAAAGGGAAAGTTAATTACTCTTGTTTGTGCAATATTAGAGAATGTGTAGGAACCGGTCATGTACAATCAGGGCTTATCCTGGTTCATTGCTATTTAACATAAAATGCGTAGGTAGGAAAGGAGTAGATCTCCGTATTGGAGCTTTCATAGCAGTTTCTGGATTTGTTCTTGCTTCTCAGCTAGCAAGAGGCTGTGAATTGAATTCTGGGGGTTGGTGGGGTGGTGTCACACTTGTATCAAAGATTCTTCCAAGGCTCATTGACTGGCTAGAACTTCTGGGGTTGTGGAGAGTTGGAATGTTTCAGGTTCAGAGCCAAATTATCTTGGGCTGTGTTTAGTTTCCCTAATAGCCTCTCTTTACCTCAGGCTTGGTTGCTCAGCACTTGAGAGGCAGAGGCTAGAGGATCAGAAGGTCAAGGAAATTCTCCAACCTCAAATTGACTTTGAGACCTGCTTAAGCTATGTGATGAGAGCTTGTCTCAAAAAACAAAATAGAAATAGCAACAACAACAAAAAAGCCATTTATTGTCCACCTCTATTTATGACCTAACACCCATTTTCACTGTTAACTGAGTTCAACCAGTTATATAGCTATTTTGTTGTATACATTTTTAAACAAAATTTTTAGATTTACTTTATTTTATTTAGAGACAGAGGCAAGAGGATCCCTGTGAGTTGGAGGCCAGCCTGATCTACATACTGAGTTCTAAGGCAGTCAGGTCTACATATTGAGACCCTGTCTCAAAAAATAAAAAGTTAGTTCCAACAGTTGCAGGTAGGGGCAAGTGAATTTCTATGAGTTCAAGGCCAGCCTGGCCTACAGAGTGAGTTCCAGGACTCCATGTCTTAAAAAATAGACAAATGAAAAGCTCTAGGAAGCCCTCTGGCTTACTCAGACTTCTGCCTACCTTACAATAACTTTGACTAAGGTTACCTAAAGCTTTAGTTTAGCTTGTTTTCTCCAAACTATACAAAAGCAATTAGTCTCCAGGGGCAACACTAATGATGTTGTGTTCCTTCCTTCCTTCCTTTCTTTTTCTTTCTTTCTTTCTTTTCTTTTTTTTTTTTTTTTTTGGTTCAGTTTTTTAATTAATTTTTTACATTCCAATCCCAGTTTCCCCCTCCCGCCTTTCCTCCCACTCCCTCTACTACCCCGCCCTCCTCCCATCTGCTCCATGGAGAGGGTAAGTTCTCCCCTTGGAAGTCTACTAAGTCTGTCCCATCATCTCATTGAGGCAGGACCAAGGCACCTCTCCACCTCCACACCTGTGTCTAGGCTGGGCATGGTATCTCTCCATAGAATGGGCTCCACTAAGTCAGTTTGTGCAGTAGGGTTAGATCTTGTATTCACTGCCTGTGGCCTCATATATTGCCCCAGTCACACCATTGTCACCTATATTAAGGGAGTCTAGGTTCCCCATTTTTTCAGACCTGAACCAGTGATCTCTCACTAGCTTAGGCCAGCTGATTCTATGGGTTTCCCCATTACGGTCTTGACTCCTTTGTTCATATTTTTGCTCCCCCCTCACTTCAATTTACTTCAGGAGCTTGGCCCATTGGTTAATTGTGGATTTCTGCATCTGCTTCCATCTGTTTCTGGAGGAGGGTTGAAGCTTCTCTGGGGTTATGGATTGTAGGCTGGGTATCTTTTGTTTTACATCTGGTATCCACTTATGATTGAGTAATACTATATTTGTCTTTCTGGTTTTGGGTTACCTCACTTAGGATGTTTTTTTCTTTTTCTTTTTTTTTTCTTTTTTTTTTTTTTTTTTATTTTTTCTAGTTCTGTCCATTTGCCTGTGAATTTTGGGATGTTTCTTTTCATGGTCAAAATTGAGCACATTTTTGTTAGAGCTGAAAGAAATCTCTCTAGAGGTGTAGCTATTGGGCAAGCAATTCTAGAGAAGAATGAAGCTGTTAAAAGCAAGAAAAAAGCTATACAGTGATTTGCAGGCAAGCCAAGTCTATCTAAAAATGGGTAAAATAAAATAATAAACATTAAAAGAATGAATGTTCAAAAATAGAAGAATCAGATTCAGCTGTGTCCACAAAACCCATGTAGTCCTGGGGCTGGAGAAATGGCTCAGCAATTAAGAGCATTTACTGCTCTTGGAGAGGACCTGGGTTCAGTTCCCAGCACCCACATGGTGGCTCACAACATCTGTAATTATAATTTCAGGGCATATGATGGCTCTCTTATGGCTTCTGAGGGCATTGCATGCGGGTGGTACATGCCAATAAGAATACTCATACTCATAAGAGAACAACAATTTTATTAGAAAGAAATTTAAAGTGATACTATATAGTCATTTGGTTTCTTTTATAAAGTGGTGATTGAATCCCTTCTCCAAACTGGAATCTGTTATAAAACCAAGAAAACCGGACAACCCAAAATATCTATTATGATGATGATCATCAGTATTATTGAGAGAGTCTCATGTATTCTAGATTCATCTTAACCTTTCTATGTAGCCAACAATGACCTTCCTGCTGCCTTAGCTGTATGAGATTCTAGGAACAAATGAGCCTTTCTGGCATGTGGGGACATAAAGCATTTGGCGTCTGCATGAACAAAACATAATGCTTAGCCAAAGGGGGAATTGATGTTCCCAGAAAAGAAAAGCCACACCTATGTTAAAGATTCTCCAATCAGGCTGATGATTGATTAGAATTGTGAGACTGGGTTGGGTGTTAGAGACCCAGGGTAATTATCTGATCTCTCTTAATGGCCCTTAGTAGCCATTCATTGCCCAGCTCTGTGTCTAATCTGATGTCCTCATCACTATCAGGTAATCAGGTAAAATGTTTGGAATGCATTTTTTCTTTCTTTCTCCTCTTCCTTCTCTTCTTCTTAAGACACACGGCTGTCTTTTCAGCCTGCCAATTCTTTTTTTTTTAAATAATGTATTATTTTTTATTTGCATTGGTGTTTTGTCTTCATATATGTCTGTGTGAGGGTGCCAGATCTTGGAGTTACAGACAGTTGCGGGTTGATGGGAACTTAACCTGGGTCCTCTGGAAGAACAGTCAGCACTCTCAACTGCTGAGCCTTATCTCCAGCCCCCTTGAAATGCATTCTTAGTATTAACTTCCACCAACCCCAAAGGTAGGGGTGTCATCAGATAGGATCATGAGTTGATACCTCTGCTGTAGTATCACCTGCCTGTCTGATTATTGCATGGGAAATAAGATTCACTGGGACACAGTATGGATTGAATGATATTTTTTCAGGGAGAAATCACATACGCCTGAAACAGATGACTGCCACGGGTTCCCGCTGCACGGATGCCACCCAGATACTCTCCACAACCCTATCAGGAAGTAAGGGAGCAAACTGGGGTCCTGGACCTGAGACCTAGCCTCCCCCATCACATCCACACCTGTGTTCACGCCCCCAATGGGGGTGGTCAGAACAACAGGTGCAGGCAGGGTAGATATCTCACTACACCTGATCATTTTGTCTATGTATTTGGAAAAATGTCTTGATTCATGACTTTCTTTTGTTCTATAACTATAAAAATTTCCTAACACCACATTATGTTGGGACATATTTGTGATGACCTGTGTTCCTGGGCCATGGTCACTTATACTTGGCTCAAGGATAACTGTCTTTTATTCCCTTTGAGATAAGAACCATGTTTTAAATCCACTGGGGCTACACTAGTGAAATGAAGGGGGTGATGTGCTCCTGGCAGTGAACCTGGGGATGTTGGTGGCCCTCTTTTAAGGGGAGCAGAAGCTAGTCATTAGCAGCTGTGGTCACCAGGTGGCAGCATGGAGGTGGTTTTGGCATCTATGGCTGAAAATGGAGTCCTGAACTTTCCTAGGACAAAAATGACAGGAGCCCTGCCACCACTGAGTACCCTGCGGAAGCACAGTGTGTTTGGGTGGCAGGTTATCCGAGGGGGAAACACCCTCTTAAGCAAATCTTTTAGAGCAGGGGAATTCTTTAAAAATATACCCTGTGATTTTGAACCAATTGCTTCGGATTTCCCTAAGAAACATCCAAGGGTATCAGAATATTCTCCTCAGGGAGTGCAAACGGATTACAGAGTGGAATACTACTCTGTAATCAAAAGGAGCTATTGCAATGGGCAGTGGTGGCGCACTCCTTTAATCCCAGCACTGGGGAGACAGAGGCAGGGGGATCTCTGTGAGTACAAGGCCAGCCTGATCTACAGAGCGAGTTCCAGGAGAGGCCCCAGTGCTACAGAGAAACCCTGTCTTGAAAAAAACAAAACAAAACAAAACAAAAAATAGGAGCTATTGCTACATGCATTACCTTAGGCGAACCCCAAAGGCATTATGTGGAGTGAAAGGAGACATCCTCAAAGGTTACATCTGTAGTGTTCCCATTTCTATGACCATCTTGAGAAGACAAAACTATGGTGATTGAGATGACGGTTGTCAGAGTTCAGGCTGGAGGGAAGGTGTGGTTATGAATGCATAGTATGAGGCTGGAGAGATGGCTCAGCAGTTAGGAGTACTTACTTATTGTTCTTACAGAGGACCAAAACTAGGACCCACATATGGCAGCTTACAACTGTGAGATCCAAAGGAGACTCCAATTCCCCAAACTCCAAAGCAGTTAGATGTCCAGCAATGGGCTCAGTCTGGACTATACAAGGATTTCTGCTTCTTAGATAGAAGCCAGAATTCCTCAGGAATTTGTGAAGCTGGTTCCCCACTATCAAAAGGAACCATTCCCCTCATCACTGGCAGAAGGGACAAATGGCTACCTGTGGTGCTTGCTAGCACATGCTGGCCTCCAGGGTCCCTCAGAATCATAAATACCTGTTATACCGTTCAAAGTCCAAGCTAGCATCCTAGTCCTTCTTACCTCCTCCCCTGTACCCCCCCCCCGCCCCACCCCAGATTCCCTCCAGCTCACAGGCTTCCTTCCCTGAAGCCACTGATTTTCCTTATAACCCTGCTATTTTTTATATTCTTGTTCTCTCATTGGGCATGGTTTAAAAATCTGTAAAATCTCTTACAAAAAAGTTAGCTTACTACTTTTAACAAAAAGGTTGATAGCTAAAGAAAAATCTATATGTAGGTCATCTTAATTTGCTACAGAATGCTTGTATGTAACTTGGATTCAGCTCTTGTTTTAAGAAAATAGATTTGCTAAAGCATATAGTATCTGTAACTTGTATTCAATTCTTGTTTATAAAATAATAAAAGTTACTAACAACATATGTTTGATGAATGCAGGATCTTTGATTAAGCCATACACGTTGCTAAGGTTATAAAGGTCTACACAGATGACCAGAAATTGACTTAGAGATGTATGTCTAACCACTTAGGTCTTTGTTCAACACCAGGCTTCTAGAAAATTTCAGAGAGGCAACAACATATATTTGATGAATGAGGCATGTTCTATAAATTAAGTTTATAAATCCCTAAGGTCTATTCAGGCTGGCAGAAACTGACTTGAGGATATATGTATAACCCTTTTGTCCTTGTTAACTTTGTTGCGCTTTAGCTATTTGGATAAACTGAGTCACACAAGAAACTGTGATGTGCTGTAAAGGTTGCACCATAGAAGTCAGAGGAAAGTAAGGCCCCTCATCTCTCTATGGACTGCATTTATGGTTTAAAGTTTTATTTTGATGCTAAAGGATCTTCAATTCAGAATTTTAAGGCTCAGACTTAACAGGGATAAAACTGTAAAATAATAATCTTATAAAAGCCACTAACTCATTGTAAGCTGTTAAGGATGATTAAGACATACAAGTTGATGGTCAGTCACCTCATAAATGGCCAAATGCTTTGATGTGCTTAGAACTATGCTTGTAGTCATGCAAAGTACAAATGTAACTCATTTACGGGGACAGGGTCTACTTAGCCATCTTTATATGTTATCACAGTTAAGCCTGAAGCAGGTAACTAAAAACAAGTGTTGTTTGAAATCAGGTATATTTAATAAATTAGATGATGTCCCTCAACCCCCTCAGAGAGATCTGCTAAATATGGCATTTAAGGTTTTTTTTATGAAAAGGTTTCCCTGATAGACAAAGTACCAGCTCTGGTAGTAGCAGCTGAGGCTGTCTCCAAAGACAATAGGCAGCAATGGATTCTATCTGGATTGTTCATGTTGACCACTGGGCAAAGAGCTGCCCCATGCCTTGCTCAGCACCAAACTGGACATTGTTGGATTGACTGCCTTACTCTGACTCATCATGGAGGGTCAATTTTCCCAAGTTCCTGCTCCAAGAAAAATCTCAGACCTTCTGGGTTTGGTGGCTACAGGCTGATGCTGCCTTATGTAGCCACTGAAGACTGATGACCTCTGCCCCTTGTTGAGATCACCATGGCAGAGCTCAAGATGGCCATCCAGGTATTGGGTAAATCTCTGTCATGTTAACTGATACATAGGTTATTTGGATTATACTTTCTCCTCAAGTTTATCCTTCTCAGATCTCTGATGGTGTTGGCTAGCCCTAGCTTTATCAGTTTAGCCCCCCCCCCCCCATATACCTTAGCCAGCTCCTCTCTTCAAGGCTACAGTTGCCTGGTCAGTCCATCTCAAATGCAAACAAGCAAGCCTTTCTCTTCTAGGGCTACTAGGTCTCCTGCTGAGGAAGGCATACTCAGGCAGGTTTACCTGGATGTCAGGCTTCACACGAAAAGAAAGACTCTCACAAAAATTTCAATGTAAAAAACAAACTCAAGCAATCATGGTACTATTAATAACTAAAAATTTGCCATGTGGTGGTGGCTTACGCCTTGAATCCCAGCACTTGGGAAGCAGAGTTTGAGTCTGAGGCCATCTGGTTTATAGAGTGACTGCCAAGACAGTAAGGGGCTAAATGGAAAGACCTATCTCAAGAAGGAAGAGAGAAAGAAAGAAAGAAAGAAAGAAAGAAAGAAAGGAAGGAAGGAAGGAAGGAAGGAAGGAAGGAAGAAAGAAAGAAAGAAAGGACAAACCAAAAAATTAAAAATTTACTTTTTCTATCCCTTTATTTAAAAGGATTTGTGCTTCAATGACTGTTCTCAGCAACCAACCACCTATGTCTTCTCATGGTAAGTAACTGGTTAGAAAAACCAAGGGTTTAAAGTTTATGTAAATAGTGAGCTTGTAAGGAAGTAATTTAAGGTGTGTAATGCAAGTTATAAAGGTCTGAGGAAGTGAAAGATGTGAAAAATGAAACAAAGATAATACATGATATCCAGACTTCAAAAGCTCTGTTTCAACATTAATCAACACAGTTCTGATAAGCTATTAATCTAGCGCTGATAAAACACAGGCTACTACTATAACAGTCACAGACTCAAAAATGTAAGTTTCTTTTGATTGTTTATTTTTTGTTGTTTGTTTTGTTTTTGTTTTTTGAGAAAGGGTTTTCTGTGTAGCTTTGGAGCCTGTCCTGGCACTCACTCTGTAGGCCAGGCTGGCCTTGAACTCACTTACCCCAGTCTCCACATTGCCAGGATTAAAGTAGTCAAGGCGACCTCAAAATAGCCTTGAATGTCTGCACAAACAGGTTACAGAAGCAAAAAAAAAAAAAAAAAAAAAAAAAAACCAAAATATCAACAGGCTAGTCACATTATAACAAAACAGATGGCCATGTCTGTCCATTTCTGAGTGGGGATCACTGAGTCAGAATTACTGAGAACTTATCTTCCAGAGACTGGGGTCAGAGACAAGTGGCTATTAGGTATTAGCATGGATACCTAGCATAAAATGGAATTTCTTTAGTCATCCCAAATGCAGGATAAAGATTTCCCCCTAAGCTCCTGAGCTTTACCTTTTGTTCCTAGTCTATATTTGTCCAGCCGATTTCTACTCAGCTGGCAGACACCATCCAGGAATCATGTATGATCAAAACTGCTCCAAAATAGCCTGCAACATGCCACCCTCAGGTGGCCATGTAGAGCCATCAATCCCTGGACATGCTGAAAATCTGATGTAAACCACTCTGGCCAGTTGGAAGAAAGGCTTAACGACCCAGGGGTCAACTCTTTTGCAGAACTCTCATTTTGGTCTCCTTTGGGCCCCTGGCTCTTTTTTTCTTTTTTAAGATTTATTTATTTAATGTGTACACAATGTTCTACCTGTATGCTATGTCTGCGTGCCAGAAGAAGGCACTAGACTCATTACAGATGGTTGTGAGCCATCATGTGGTTGCTGGGAACTGAACTCAGGAACTGTGGAAGAGCAGCCAGTGCTGTTAACCTTTGAGCCATCTCTCTCTCCCCAGCCCCTGTCCCTTAATGTAGGGCCTTGCATGGACCCCGAGGCACCTTGAGCAAGCCTGAAGCTGTTGGCTGGAACTCCTTGCCCCAAAGCTGTTATTGGTACTCTTCCTGTTTTGATAACACACACCTCATGGGGAGGAACTAAGCCTAAAAATCCTGTTATTTTCCACTGTGCTGTAAGTAAGTATTTAAGCCTGTTCCACACCCTCAATAAATGGCATTCAGTGTTCCTACATTGCCACTGAATGAATGACCACTGACTTGTCTCTTTATTTCAATCTCTAGGCCTTCGCCCGATTCGTGGAACAGATCATAGCATAGCATGGGTGCTACTACACCTTACATCTCTTTGACCTACTGATTTCCATACTCCTTGTCATAATGATCACTCCCCGTCTATTCAGGTCCTCAGTGGTCAGGGAACCAGATGATGCTGATGTAATTTCCTTGGGTCTCCTACCATCACGTACGTGCTTGAGCCCCTGTTTTGGACCATCATTCCAGACTGCTCCAAAGCAGCCTGCATTTTGCTGCCCCAGTGGTCTACAGAACCTGATGTACCTGACTCCCTTCCCCAATCCTGGCCTGGGACCAGACTTCCTGGGCCCTGACAATGACATGCTAATTTCGGTTGAGAAGCAGTTACAGAAGAAATTACATTGCCCCTTACTTATAGCAACAGAAGTCTGGAATGTTAGGACCAAAGGAGACTCCAATCCCCTAAACTCCAAAAGGCAGTGCAGACATCCAGAAATGGGCTCAACCTGGACTCTAGGAGGATTTCCAGTATTCTCTAGAACTTGTGAAGTGGTTCCAGAGGAGCCACTTTGCTTCTCACTGGAAGAAGGGACAAATGGCTAGCTCTGGTGCCTATTAGCACACCAAAGAGCATGCTGGATTCCTGGCTCCCTGGATATCACAAGCACCTATCACTCATTTCTAAGTCCTTTCTAGCATCCCAGCCATTCTCACCTCCTTCCCTAGGTTAAACTTCCTCCAACTCACAAGCTTCTTTCTCCCCAGCTATTCGTTCTCCTTATAACCCTGGTTTTTGTTTGTTTGCTTGCTTTGTTTTTGTTTGACACAGGGTTTCTCTGTGTATCCCTGGCTGTCCTGGAACTCACTCTGTAGACCAGGTTGGCCTCAATTCACAGAGATCCGCCTGCCTCTGCCTTTTGGGTGCTGGCTTTATAGGTGTGTATCACAATGTCTGGTTTGACTTTTTTTTTTTAATTGTACAATTACTGTCTTTTTTCTGTGGTACTGAGGTTTTAGGGCTCACGAATGCTAGACAAGTACTTCCTCTGGGCTGTAACTCCTGTGCTATCAGTGAGATGGACCTTCTTTTGCCTCGGCCTCTTCCACAGCCCATGGAGAGGGACCACTTGGTTTCTTCTCCATCTCTGGGGACTAAGTGAAGATGCATGAGCCTGCAGGCTGAGGTCTCTGATGAGTCACCACAGCTACTTTTCATCACAATGGCAATGGCCATGCCAACCTTTAGGAAGCAGCTACATTCTACACTTCTTGGAATCAGGGCCTGAGCCTGCTTATCTACTCCACATTGGTTGGGAGTTGAAATGATCTAAAGTATCATAATTATCCAATAATTCTAGCCAGGCGAGTCTTCAAGGCCATCTTGTCCCTTTCTCTGGCCGCTCATTGCCTATCTCTGTGTACTGGAGATGGAGGCAACAGAGGCACAAACCGAGGAAAAGGGAAGCATCAAGAGGCCAAAATGGGGGCGTGTGTGGCAAACACAGGAAGAACTAGAGAAAGCCAACAGAGTCCTGAGGGAGATGGGGATATTGCAAAACACTGTTCCTGCAGAGATGTGAACAAACGTCCACTCACAACAGATCAGGAACTGGTGACGGCAAAGTATGAACACCATGAAAGTCCAACTTGAGGAACCAATGTATTTCACAGAGGTTACTCACAGGAATGTGGGTGAGGGGTTACTTACAGGATCGGAAATGACTCAAAGACAGCTGCGTCACCATAGCTCACACCAACCACTACGGGTGACAGCTCATGGAAGCTGGAACCTGGAGCACTCTGCACAGCCTGCAGGCAGTTCAGTGGGTTGGAGAGTGTCCTCTCCAAGTGCCTCTGTTGGTTTGAGCCTCTTCTGGAACCTCCGCTAGCTTTGTTTCTTCCACACTGCTTGGCTGGTCTCTGCTTCTTTTCAGCCAAGCTTGTCTGAGGGTGACCGGCAGCAGTCTTTACTATTTACTCTTGGAGGGGGGAGGGACTTAGTGACTCTGATCAGTTTCAGGAACTTCCTGAAACCTTTTTTTTTTTTTTAAGTTCTTACTTCCCATTTTACAGGGCTTCCCTGCAAGATGGAATGTTTGACCTCCCCTACAGCTCTTCTCAACTTGTGGGTTGTGACCATAGGGAAATACATATTTCTGATGGTCTCAGGAAATCCCACCCATAAGTTTATTTTGGTCGCTACTTCATAAATGTAATTTTGCTACTGAGTGATGTCTCAGTTCCTAAGACCTTTGGAAATTCGCCTTTTCTGCTGGTCTTGCCCCCAGTCTGAGAAGTACTGCCTTAGAGCACCCTGTTGTTTTGACTTCCTGTACAGATCCTATGTCTTAATAACCTACAGAAGGTTTGATCTCCAAGAAAACTGCTACACAACACTCCACCCCTTCTCCCTACTCTTAAAGTCTTGTTGGCCCTCTTCCCCAGAGTCTTGGAGGAGTGACATATAAGTTCTAACTATTGTCCATTTAACTGCAATGGAACATTGAACCTTTGTTTCTTGTTATTGATGTCTCTGTTTCCAGTGCATGTCTAGTTGTGAATCTTTTGCTATAAAACACTAGTGAGGAAAGGGCAGAAAATGTAAAACAGGGAAACATCCAAAAGAACACTGACAGCAGTAATGTTATGGCCATAAACACAAATGTTGGGAAGCACATCAGCCAGGAAGTACATCACACTCCTTTATCAAAGCCAATAGCAACTGACTTCTCACTGGGCCAATTACTTCCTTGGTCATGGGTTTTGTTTAAGCTCCCAGTATTGATTGTGACATTTCCCCTGTGGAGCAGGCCTTTCATTCAATCAGAAAGCTAGTTTTATCCATAACTACTTGTTCTACTACTGCACTGGTTGACCCAGTCTGTCTGGCACTTTCATCACAAAGCATGCAGAATCCACAGTTAAGTAGGACTTTGGGCCATGATTCACTCTGGCAACCTTAGTAGCACTGTTTGGTACTACATGAGCTAGGGAGGGAACTCTTCCAGCTCACCCCTGTCTATTATGTTTAACTATGCAAAGATATGCTGAATTTGATTAACTATGAAAAGATGTGTTGCTATTTTACCTTGCCTTCCTTAGGCACTTGATTGGTCTAATAAAAAAAGCTGCATGGCCAATAGCAAGGGAGGAGGTACAGGCAGAACTTCCAGGCAGGGATAGTAACTAGGAGAAAAACGTTAGGTTGGAAGAAGAAAGAAAAGGAAACAACAGGGAGACAACACTAGGGGCCAGCTAGCTGACATGGAGAAAGCAGGAAAGTAGGACATACAGAATGAAAGAAATGTTAAAAAGGCCAGAGCCAAAACATAGATGAATAGAAACAGGTTAAATTAAGCTAAAAGAGCTAGTGGTACAAGCCTAAGCTAGGGTTGAGCATTCATAACTAATGATAAGTCACTGTATCTATATTTGAGAGCTGTTTGGCTGCCAAAGGAAATGCCAACTTCACCTGTTTCTTTTCTCCAAGTCCTGTAACCAAAGTACAAGAAATCTTCAGCATCTGAGTCTCACCATCCAGTTCTGGGTTGCAACCAACAGCAACAGCAATGACTTTATTGTTTCAGGGCCCTCTAGGGCCTCCCTGGCCACTAATTCCTGTGGAATTTTCAACAACAACAACAAAACCCTTATAATCTTTTGAAAACCTAATGGGAGATGTCATTCTGTAAATATGTTTCTCTTATTGGTTAATGAATAAAGCCCAGTTGGCCAATAGGAAAGCAAGATAGGCAGGACTAGGAGACAAGGAGGATTCTGGGAGAGGTAGGAGAGGAGATTCAAGATGTAGAACCTGGAAAGAAGAGGTCTGGACCCTCTCTCTGGTAAGATAAGACCACTTGAAAAATACTTAGATTGATATAAATGGGTTAATATTTAAGACAGAGCTAGCCAATAAGGAATGCTAGTAACAGGCCAACAGCTTTATATCTAATACAGCGTCTCTTGTGTTATTTGAGGCTGACGCAGCTGTGGGACCAAGCTGGTGGGAAAACTGCTTGTAACAAAAACCTGTTGTTATTTTTACAAGATCCCCTTGTTCACTGTTTGTGCACTGAATTCCCATCTCCATTTCTTCAGGTGCACTTACCTGTCTCTCAAATGTGTTCTTAAATCTGTAAAACACTAAGGGAATACACATACCACACACACACACACCACACACACATACACATGCACACATATAAATCACATACACCACACACATCTCACACACACACCACACACACACACCACACACATCACACACCATAAACACACACACCACACACATCACACACATAAACCATAAACACACATACTACACACATCACACACACACCACACACACACCACACACACCACACACACTCCACACACCTGAGGCCTGCCAGTGGGACTCCAGGACAGAGTTCCCAACGGCTTTGCCTCCTGAGCTCATGGAACTGCCTCCAACTCTGAGGAACAGGGGACTTCTTTGGGGGGTGAGCTTCTGCTTCCTTTCATCTTCCTTATCAGACCAAGGTGGTGAAACCTGTGGGTCTTGCTGTCAGCATTCCTTCCCACTGGAATTTAATCAGAACTCAAGGTGTTCTGCCTTAACCTGTTTCCTGCTGCCTCTCCTGTGACTGCATGTGTTTCAGACATGTCATACACATGCACCCACCCCCTTACTTTACTACCCCCCACCCTTCCGAGACAAGAACTCCCTATGTTGCCTAGGCTGACCATAAGTTTGCCTAGGCCTCAAATTCATGGTGATTCTCCTGCCTCAGCTTCCCAAGTGCTGGGATTGCAAACCTGTATATACTATTGCTGTCACCCGAGTGCACTGGTTCAATAAACACCTCTTGCTTGTTGCATCTCCTGGTTTTGGTGTTTGTGTCCTGGGGTTCTCCCACCCGCCCATCAGGATCCCGGAATTAGGGTTCAACACCATGCTGGGCCAGAACACCAGAGTTCATAATAGATCCCATGGAGAGGGGATTGCTTCTGAAGGCACCTTGACACCAATAACGAGTCTTAGAGGCTTTTCAGCAAGAAGCCTAATTAAAGAAGCTGGAGCCTTTCCCAGCTGTGCTTCTATGGGCCGAGAGATAAGCCCGCTTCCAAGGGCAAAGTCTCCGTGTCTGGCCCAGTGGCGCACATCTTTGATTACAGAGTTCCGAGGCACATCGAAGTCAATCTTGAGTTTGAAGCCAGCTTGGAGTACATAGTTAGATCCTGTCTCAAAAACAAACAATCAAACAAAACCGCCTATAACCCCAGAAGACAGAGGCCTTTTCGAGGGAAGAATGCTGGTGACTAGAACAACTGTTTCCACCCCATCTCCTTTCAGAGGCTTCTGAGATCATGGGATCCACTACGAGGGCTATGCCAGGAGCCAGAGTCATTTAGGAGCCAGACTTCCCGAACCCTTATCTAAATAACAGAAGGGAGGGCTACCTGGAAGTCAATTTTAAAAGCACGTTGATTTTACAATTCATCTAGTCAGTGAATACTTACTATGAAATTTATTTTGTCACGATGTGGGGCATGATGGCACATGACTAATCCCAGTGCTCAGGACGTGGAGGCAGGAGAAATAGGAGTTCAAGGTCATCTTCAACTACATTGTGATTTCGAGGCTGCCCTAGGCTACATTAAGAAAAAAATATTGTTAGAGAATAGATAAAACAAAATTCAGTTAAAGTCTTCTAACTTGGTCTTTAACATTTCCTTTCCAGAGAAATGCAACAGGTCCTATCTTATGTATGCTTCAGTACTATACACACTAAAACTGCACTTTTTATTTTTGGTGCCCTTTTTTTGTAACCTACACAAGCATAGTCAGTTAGAAATACTGTGTGCACCTAGATTTAAGATTCACTCATTTTTATTTAATGTCTGACTGCTTCGCCTGAATGTATGTATGTACACCAGTGGCTGTTTGGTGCTTGAGGAGGCCAGAAGGCAGCTACAGACTGTCATGAGCCATCCTGAGTGCTGTGAACTGGATCTGGGTCCTCTGCAAGAACAGCCAATGCTATTGACCACAGAGCCATCTCTCCAGCCCCATTTAAAAAAAAGTTATAAAATATCTTAGAGTTCTCAAAACCATGCACAAAATTCTTCATTACTCTCACTTTAACTTTCACATAAGACTCCCTGCAGGGAGATGGCAGGGCTGGCTTGAGGGACAACATGTTTAATTTACATTCTCTTGCTTATATAAGCAACCCAGCAGCAACCAACCACATACAAATTTCACTTTGTATGTAGATAAATAACATGTAAGACACATTCCCAATGGGGAAGCTGCTGGGTAATTTTTAAAAAATGTGGCAGACTTTTAAAAATGTGGCAAAATTGCTGCTCATAAAGGATGAACCAATTATATCCTCAGTGGCAACATCTCTGAGCCTTTTCAAGATGCAAATGTTTTATTGAGTGTTTATGATGTCCTGCATCTATTGAATGGCTACACTGGTGGCCCTAACCTTAAATGGTTTCCCTTTGGTCTTTTATAAAATCAAGGTTTATTTATATTTATATTTTATTTTTGTTTTTTGTTGTTAAAGATCTATTATTTATTTATTATATTGTTTTGTCTGCATGTATCCCTTCAGGCCAGAAGAGGGCACCAGATCTCATTACGGATGGTTGTGAGCCATCATGTGGTTGCTGGAAATTGAACTCAGGACCTCTGGAAGAGCAGCCAGCGCTCTTAACCTCTGAACCATCTCTCTAGTCCCTATTTGATGGGAGATGTCATTCTTTTTTTTTTAATTTTATTTAATTTTATATAACAAAGTCCAATTAAATGAAAACAAACATTTATATACAATATTTGGGAATTTGGGCGTCGTTCTTTCCAAACTACTTCCTGCTGGTAAGGGGCGCTGTCTTGGGGGGGATTCGAAGAAGATTCAGATATCCTAGCTGTAGTCTGTAGGGCTGTTTTGTCCAGCTATTTTGAATGTAGGATTAGCTTGTACTCTGTTTCAGGCGGTCTGGTGTGATCAAACCACATTAGTCTGGAAGGAATCCACATCTTTTCATTTTCAGTGGAAACAAAAATAGAAATCCTTTTCCCTAGTAACTTGTCCTTCAACTTAAATTTTGGAGTCAAAGCATTTTTTTTTAAATTTAATTTATTATTTTACATGTCGATCCCAGTTCCCTCTCCCTCCCTCCCTCCCCTCAGCCCTCCCTCCCTCCTTCCCTCCCCTTTACCCTCTCTGCCCTCTCACATGCACTCTAAACACCCTCCCCTCCCATCCCCCCACCCCAATTCCATATGTAGGGGAATGGGAGATGTCATTCTGTAAATATGTTTCTTGTATTGGTTAATGAATAAAGCACTGTTGACCAATAGGAAAGCAAGATAAGCGGGACTAGGAGGAGAGAGGAAGTAGTAGGGAGGAGATCCAAGATGGATCCAAGACCACGTGGAAGTACTTAGATTAATAGAAATGGGTTAATAATTAAGACAGAGCTAGACGATAACAAACTAGTAACTGGCCAACAGCTTTATATCAAAACAGAGTCTCTGTGTGTTATTTGAGGCTAGTGTGGCTGTGGGACCAGACTGGCTGGCAGGAAAAACCTTACTGCTAACACCTCTTTGCTTTTTTTGAGACAGGGTTTCTCTGTGTAGTTTTGGAGCCTGTCCTGGAACTCACTCTGTGGACCAGGCTGGCCTCAAACTCACAGAGATCCACCTGCCTCTGCCTCCTCAGTGCTCAGATTAAAGGTGTGTGCCACCACCACCTGGCAATCTCTCCCTTCTTTAACCTTTAATCTTTCTCCCTTAAGCTCCATCACCATTTCCTCCAGAGTCCTTCCCTAGTGTCCCTGATGAGCCCTGGGGGGTTAAGCTGTTAGATAAGTGCTTCTTGCCTCTTCTGTAGGCCAAAGGATATTACCTCATTTCCTCTGTGGTCAGTGATGGGCCTTTCTTGCTGATCTGTGAGATCTGTGCTGATAGATGCCCTGTGTATTTTTCTCTCCATTGTAGCCCCAAAGTCTACATTGTGCCTGATGCTAGTAAGCACTTTGGAAACACACATACATACACACACACACACACACACACACACACACACACACACGTGTGTGTGTGTGTGTGTGTGTGTGTGTGTGTGTGTGTGTGTTGAAGATAGGGTGTCTCTTTCTCTCTAGAACTCATCATGATCTAGCTCAGGACAAACTTGAATTCCTGATCATCCTGTCCTACCTTGTAAGCAGTAGGAATACAGATGTGTGGCACCATATCTAGTTCCTTTCTGGGCTTTTATTTATTTGGGAGGGCATGGTCTCACCCTATAGCTCAGGCTGACCAGAATGCATGATGCTCTTTTGGCCTGCTGAGTTGCTGAGTTAGCCTGTTCTACCACACTCAACTTCTCATCCACAATATTGTAGAAATACAAACAACAATGGCTGGATGTGGTAGTACACACGTATAATCATACTATGTCAGAGGTTGAAACAGGAAGATTGTGAATTCAAGGCCAGCCTGGTCTACATGGCCTTGATTCAAAAAGTTTAAAAACTAATGGCTGGAAAGATAGCTCCATGGTCAAGAGCATTTGCTGTTCTTGCAGAGGGCCCAAGTTTGGTTGCCACATCAGGTTGCTTGCATAACCACAATGTGCAAATCCAGTTTCAGAGGATCCACCAACCTCTTCTGACCCCACATGAAGACTTGCATATATATGGTATATGTACACTCAGGGCACATACACACACACATGAAATAAATAAATCTTTTTTTAAAAACCACATAAAACAGAGGTAGGCATATGAGCTGGTGTTTGTAATCCTGGGACTTGGGAAGCTGAGGCAGGAGGATTGCCTTAAGTTTTGAGCCACAGAGCAAGACCTGGTCTCAAGAAGTTTTTTTAAAAAACAAAAACCAATAACCAGAAGCCAGATATGGCTGTGTATGGGCAACGAGAAAGCTCCCAGGATGCTGAGGCTGAAAAGCAAGACCCTGTCCCAGTAAGAAGCAAATAAATAAACGAGGCCTAGTAACCCCATCACTTTGGAATCTGAGCCAGGAGGATTGCCATTCAAGGTTAGCCTGGGCTACATACTGAGTTCCAAGCCACCTTGAGCTATTGAATTAGACTCTGTCTCCAAAAAAGAAAAATAACAAAGTAACTAGATAATTATTAACGTCAACAAAATGGATGTGGTTGAAACAAATATAGACACTAAGTAAAATAAATAAATGAACAGGGAACTTGCCTCCTAAAGGTGTGTGAATGCTCAAAACAAACATGGAAAATGTCCAGAGAGCTGCCGTATTCCATGGAAAATGTCCAGAGAGCTGCCGTATTCGGAGAAAGTTAGTTTTCTCTCCTGTGACATTTCCACCTCCAGCAGCTCACTTTTACAGATGGCTAGTCATCTACTGTAGGTGAATTGAACAAGTTTGTTTCTGAGAGGAGCCCTTACCTTATCTTCAGATTTTGGAGGCCCCTCTAGGGACTAATTGCTACCATTAATGTGTATTCACTGTGCCTAAAGGGAGACCTCAGCTTGAATCCAAACTCTGGTTCATACACACTTGAGAAGCCAGTGAGTACGTACATGTGAATGTTAGACTCTCACCAAAACTCATTCTAAGCAAAGAGATGCCAGGGTGATACACAGGCAAGAAGAAGCCCTTGGCAATGACTGAGGATGTTGTTCATGTGAGCATAAATTATGACTTAAGTACAGGAGCTCCAGGCCAACAACAGATCAAGGTCCTGCCAAGGAAAGAAAGCAGAGAAGTGCTTATCAGAGTCAAGAGTCTTGCAACTTTTAGTTTTCTCAAGTACAGGATCATATCTTCTTCAAACAGAAGTAACTTTACTTCTTTCCTATTTCTCTTTTGAATTCTTTTTCTTGCCTTATTGCTCTGGCTAAGATTTCAAACACTATATCGAATAAAAGTAATGATAGCAGACATCATTACCTCATTCCTTATTTTAGAGGAAAAGCTTTCAACTTTTCCCTATTCGGTCTAATGTTGGGTAAAGGTCTCTTGTGTGTCTTTATTATGTTGAGGGATGATATTAATTATTTCCTCCTTTTCTTTTCTTTTTAAATATTTATTTATTTATTTATTATGTATACAGTGTTCTGGCATGTACATGGGTGTGAGCCACCATGTGGTTTCTGGGAATTGAACTCAGGACCTCTGGAAGAGTAGTCAGTGTTCTTAACTGACCGAGCCATCTCTCCATCCCCCTCTTCCCCTTTTCTTTTCTGAGACAAGATCTGTGCTGGTTAGGGTTTTTTTGTTTTGTTTTTTTTTTTTAATTTTGGTCAACTCCACATAAGCTAGAGTCATCTAGGAAGAGGGAATTTAAATTGAGAAAATGCTTCAATTAGATAGACCCCCCCTTCCACCTACTGTGGTTGGGAAAGCTGGTCCTGGGGTTATGAGGGAGAGAGAAGTAGCCCTGTCCCTCACTAGCTACAGCACTCAGGAGAGTGGCCCCTGAATCTTGCCTGGGGAACATAGAAGAGCTGCCCCTGGTGGTTTGGGTACAAGTGAGCTTGCCCCAAGGGCATGAGAGCAGGAGAACTGGCCCTGCCCCTTGATGCCTGTGGCATTGGATGAGGGAAGCTGGTAGGCTGACCATCCCGGCAACCACCCAGGCCTAGATCCAGGGCTGGGAGTTGGCACACCCCAACATCCACCCCATCTATGAACTACTGGAGCACATAAAGGAGCCAGTCCTACAGTTCCAAAGTTGCAGGATCTCCATGACACAGGACAACAAACAAAAAGATATCCAAGAGGAATTCCATTGAGGGCCCAGTATTGATAGCGTATCAGAAGCCAGAGTTTTCAAACCAGACCAACGACTCATTGCAATGAACACTTGAAACTAAAGATGTATTGATTAAAGGGTATACTATGTGACTCATGGGACATACTATAGGTTCTATGACAAGATTTTTTGGGGGAGTGGGTTGCAAGGGCAGAGGCTGGGTAAGAAGAGATGGGGAGGTGCATAGGATTGAAATACATGATATGAAATCCACAAAGAATCAATAAAAAGTCAGAGAGAGAGAGAGAGACAGAGAGACAGAGAGAGAGAGAGAGAGAGAGATTGTCCCATAGGCCCGTAAGCAAGTCTGTGGAGCATTTTCTTAATTAATGGCTGATCTAGGAGGGCCCATCCCACCTTGAGTGGTGCCTTCCTTTTTGGAAAGATTGTAGAGTGTACAAGAAAGCAGGCTGTGCAATCCAGAGGAATAATCCAGTACACAGCGTTTCTCCATGGCCTCTGCTTCGGTTCTTGCCCTGACTTCTCTCATCGACCGAGTGTGACTTGAGAGTTGTAAATGAAGTAATCCCTTTCCTAAATTTCTTTTAGTCATGGAGTATTAGTCAGGAAGCCTAACTGAGATGAGGTCATAATAGAGAGCTGTCTTAGTTACTGCTGTATTGGTGCAACCAAACAATGTGACCAAGGCAGTTATAAAACATTTAATTTAGGACGCACAGTTCCAGAGGACAATAGAGTCTGTGGCCATCATGGCAGGAAGCATGGTGTCAGGCAGGCCTGTCACTAGAGCAGTAACCGAGTGCCCATCTCCGAAGACACAGCCATGAGGGAGAAGGGTGGGTGCAGAGAGAGGCTAGGAATGGCATACGTCTTTTGAAAGCTCAAAGTTCACCCCAGTGACACACCTCCTCCACCAAGGCCATACCTCCTAATCCTTTCCAAACAGTTCCACCAACATATTCAGATATATGAGCCTGTGGAGGCCACTGTCACTCAAACCACCACAGAGGCACTCTTCCAGAGGACGCCCTTGTTACCAATTTCACAGGTATTTTTCTCCACTCTGTTTTATCCTGTTTTGTTAAGAGTAGAAGAGGAGGGGGCGGGGGTGAGGAGAGGAGAGACCATCATAGCCCTTCAGCAGGCCCTTAAGTCCAGGCTAGCCAAGAAATGTCCAGGAGGACTCAGCAGGGTAGGGAAGGTGGTATTCAGAGGGAGATATGGGGAGGAAAGCAGAGCCACAAGAAGTGAGTATGTGTGCCGGGCATTGGTGGTGCACGCCTTTAATCCCAGCACTCGGGAGGCAGAAGCAGGCAGATCTCTGTGAGTTCAAGACTAGCCTGGTCTACAAGAACTAGTTCCAGGACAGGCTCCAAAGCCACTGAGAAACCCTGTCTCAAACCCCCCCCCCCAAAAAAAAAGTGAGTATGTGGAAAGATGGGTCATCCTGGTGACCTTATGCTGTGACCACAACTATGTCCGGAACAAGGCCTCAGGCAGTTCCTCAGTTCCCAGCACATGTCTTCTCTACCAGATACAGTCCAGTTTTGCAGCTTTTCTTTCTCCAGACTGCCCAAAGGGATGGCCCCACCTCTCTGACCTGTCTCACAGGCCCTCCTCTGACCCCACTTCTCCCATACAGCAGTAATTCAGTTGCCGGGCAACCAAACAGATGGCCCAACACCCAGACCCAAAGATGGGCCTGTGCCTTTGTAAATCAAAAGGTTTGGACTTCTTGTTTAAGTTTCCCTTTTGATAGCATGCAGAGTATCTTCCTGTACCAAAGACACTAGAACGTAGAGAATGTAGGCAGAAGTTTGACGTCTCCATATTCAATGAGCTGTGTTACTTGTTGCCTTCATCAATGAAGCCTTATGGAGAGCAAGCTATTGGTTTTGGCAACAGCCTGGGTTGTTTGGGGATTACCACGGGATCCCTTTGGTTAACAACTTTGTTAGATGCAACCTAATCACTGTACTGTGGCAATTTTAGTGTGAGAAGCAAGCAAGCACCCAGCATATTACTGGGACATTGGTCCTTACGGCTGCCATGTGGGCTAACTTGCCCAGGGGTATTGCGGTAAATAAGGGTCAGGATAAACAAATAGGCCGAATAGATGTTTATTCAGGGAGAAATAACTTACAACCTAGACAGATGAACACCAGGAAATTCAACGCGATCCTCTCCTGTCCGAGTCACGCCAGAAAGAGCGCCTTCCTGGCCCCCTCCGACCTCCTTCCTCAGGTCACCTCCGCCCATCGCTCCACCCCCCAATGGGCGTGGTCAGTGCTACAGAAGGACTACCTCACTACAATTCCCCTTTTAGTCTAAAGAAAAGATTTAGGCTTAATACAAAACTATATACAAAACAGTGAATAACAAGTGTGCTCTAAGAAAAGGAAAATCGAGAACAAAATGACCTACATATCTAGTCCTAGGGTGAGGGCATAATGGAGTTTACAATAGAGTTGTCCTAAGCTGGAAAACGTAAGTCTAGTACCTAATATATCTAACTAGGAAGAGAGAATAATAGTTGTGATAGTTTAATCTTCAACCTCATCAAGACCTGAGAAGGAAAATAACAATACTAGAGTAGACAGGAAATGCGGATGGACAACTTCCAAAACGGTGCAGCAAGGACAGAAACAGCAAGCCACCTGAACAGTCACCCTAGGTCTCACAGCGACGTTGGTACACCCAGATTTGGCTAAGGCCAAGAGAACTTGACAGACCACAACAACAGCAGGGAAATAGAATGGCTGTCTTACCCTGACTTGGCAAGGTCAAGCAGTCTTCTATATTTGTCTCCTGCAAGCACATAGGACTGCATGTCCAAATCAGTGGTCAAGGTGGGGGCAATTCTATGCCCAACAGGCCATTAGCTGAGGCGAGATTGAACTCCAGCAGGAGCAACAACAGTGTCCAACATATTTTCGGGAAAATGCACGGTGCTGTCAGGAGCAACAGTGTCTCATGTCAAAGGAGTACTAATATTAAAACATTTAAATGCCATGTTCTGCATGTCTATGAAGGATTGAAGATTAAGCATCTATATCTGACTAATCTCATAGGTACAGGAAATGTGAGTGAAGATAATCTATAATACTCGGGAACTTAGCTAAAAAGACTGATTAAAACTTTCCTGAGTAAAGCAGGAACAAATACTTAAACAATATAACTATTTACATATACCTACATGTAAATCCCTAAAATAGAGGTAGAGTATAAGTGTCAAGACAAGAGGTAGAACTATAAAGGGCAGCAAGATAAATATCCCAAATTGTATCAATATACAAAATGTCTTGAACACAAGAAAAGTATACATACATAGAATATGGTAAAAAATAATGTGCATAAATATTATAAGTGGAAACATTTAACACAATATAACAAAATATAAACTTAATTTTACATAGCTTACCACATAGGAATGCATAACAATGTAAGCTGTAAAATACTATCTCATTCAAACTCAAATTCTCAAGGAAACAGGCTAATCTACTTATATCCCCTCTAAACCATACCTTTACCCACCATTCCCTATTCCTGTCTAAAAGATAAACCCGAGTGTAAGCATCACCCAATCCCAAATAACTAAAACCAACCCAAAGACGATGACTATTATCCCAAAATTCCAAGGGTAGGGAAAGGGGGCGTAGTCATATTAAGATTACTTCCTGCTGAAATGGGACGATGATTGCTCCAATGGATCCTGTAGGAAGAAAATTTTTAGCAACCAAATTTCTCAACAGAACTGGCTGTGACATATGTAGTTAGGCACTGTGTGGCAGAAAATTCTTGACTATAGTTCTATTTGAAACTGGCCAGGGTGTAATAAAAAGGTGCACCATTACAGCTAGCTAGTCATGAGTTGTCTCGAGCAAAACAGTCTCAAACCGGTTTTAGGGTGATGTTTGTAGTTCCGATGCATCAGGTTGAGTCAAGTGGAAATGATGATGTGGGGCCCCATCTTCTTTCCGGAAAGTTCAAAGACTGCTGTTAGGAATCGTTATTATTCCTTGTGGAAAAGTTACACATCAATATTAAAGTAAAATTTTCAAGTTTTAAGGTATGCATTAGGGAAAGACAACAATAAGCATTAAAAGTATGTGAGAAAATTAGGATTTCAGAGAGAAAATTGCATAAGATATGAGTCCCCAGATTTTGTTTCTTCTGCCTTACACCAATTGGCTTCTTGATTTAAGGCAGAAACCATGAATTTAATCTTAACAACATGCTTGAATTTAGAGAAGGAAAGCCAAATCCAACTCCAAAGCCAGCATTGGTTTACAAAATTTGGGACTTCAGGAATACTAGATAATAGAGAGAAATAGATTTCTATATAGAAATAGTTTACTACAATTAAATTTTTTTTTTTTTTTTTTTTTTTTTTTTTTTTTTTTTTACCATATATCAGATTCTGCTTCCTTAAGTGATTGTTTCTGAAAAGCTGTCTTCTCTTCTGTAGGCACCTACATGTTCAGTGTCTTTTGGCTGTTTGATGATAGGTTTTCTCTGTTTTCCTGTAAAAACAAGAACAGAACACTTCCCCTACCTTTGAGAGGCCTCCGCACACCTCATAGGACCTAGTTTGTTGGATGACTTGTCATTTCTCTTCATTAAGATGTTTCTCTTGTTCAACTCGGATCTTGATTAACTTAGATGGTATCCATAGTTTTTCTTCTCCTGTAGATACAAATGCAAAACCCCTACCCCAACGTAACACATATCCTGCTTTCCATTCTGAGGTCAGTACATCCTTGAAATACACTGGCTGATTTAGTTCAGAAGTTTTTTCTATTGTCCAGTGTCTTTCTGCAGCTGTTTTTCCTTTTTCATCAGCATTAAGAAAGTTTAATGTTAATAAAGCATTATGTAATCTGTGTTTGGGTGTTTTGGTTCCTCCTGCCTGTTTATGGAGCATTTCTTTTAAAGTACGATTGGATCTCTCAACCAGTAACTTGTCCTTGAACTTAAATGTTGGAGTCAAAGCATTTTTAAAATATATAAATTTAATTAATCCAGCAGCATTTCCTTTATCAGTTGTTATTTTCTCAGCAGTCAAACAATGTAGAGACAACACAATAGCATACAGTAACCAGATTCTCTCTGAGCTTTTCATCTTTACGTGGCTTTATTATTACTCTGTTTATTTTACTTTTTATTTTTTGAGACAGAGTTTCTCTATGTAACTCTTATCTGTCCTGGAATTCACTCTGCATACCAGGTTTACTTTGAAATCACAGAGATCTGCTTGCCTCTGTCTCCCAAGTGCTGGGATTAAAGGTGTGTGCCACCACACCCAGTTCCTCTTTGTCTCTTAAAAACCATTTTATTTTTTTTTTTCTCCCAAGCCTACATATATTTTAAAACACTGTAAACCTTTAGAGGTTTTTCTTAATATGACTCTGTCTTTACTGTAAATCTTTATCTTTTTCTGGCCATGAGTCTTTATCTGTTAAACAACAACATTGTTAAAATGAAAGTCATAGCTGTGTCAGCCACGGTTTACCAAAGATGGTGGCGGGTACTTTTACCCGCCAGCACGGAAAGCTGTGCTCACCGCCTTGGTCTGCGCTGTCACCCAGAAAGCATGCTGCCGGCTTGGAGATGTGGTCTCTGCCATTGCCATCTCTCATACACACCAATAAATTGTTAGCAGAGTTATTTAAAAGCTGTGCGTTTTTATCCCCGCTTATTCAAAGTAAGGAATCTTCCCTTAAAGGAGCCACGCGAATATCTGCTTGTCTCTAGCAAAGAGTTCAACTGAGAAAAATGCTGCAGCAAGAAACCTTGCTTGTCTCTGTTCTTTTGTTTCTAAAACCCTTTTTTTTAAGCTTCTATTAAATTTTAAGTGTAAGTAAGTTCTTACTAGCCACGTTGGGCGCCATCTGTATCGAGTACGGTTTTTCCGCCTGCTGCCCGGTCTTGTCCTGCTACCACGCCACCAGCCCCAAATAACACACAGAGACTCTGTATTTGATACAATACTGTTGGCCCGGTTACTTGTTACTTATCGGCTAGCTCTGCCTTTAATTATTAACCCATTTCTATGTATCTTCACATGGCCTTCTCTTACCGGGGAGGCGGCTGGCGTCCAGCTCTCTCCAGACTCTCCATCTTGACTCCTCCTTACTACTTCCTATTTCCTCCTTGTCTCCTAGTCCCTCCTATCTTCCTTTCCTATTGGCCAACAGTGCTTTATTATTAACCAGTGTGAGAAACATATATACATAATGGCATCTCCCATCACAGGGGTCTGTTCAGCTGTGGTTTAGTTTGGGTCTTACCATGGAAACATGAGTCTGTGGTGTTTCCTCCAAGAAGAGCAGTCACTTCTAACTGAGCACGGGCACCATGCCTGAACCCCTGGCCAGGCACTTTTAAAATCACTCCACTGGCAGGCTGATCGCTTCAACTTGACTTCCAGAAAGAGGGGCTTTAGACCCACAGTGGGTGCAGATGACACAAGTCACCCAAGAAACTCCAGGACTTCCTTCTGCTATAGCTTGCACAATACTGTATTTACCCCTATGTGATACATACATACATACATACATACATACATACATATATATATATATATATACATAGAGAGAGAGAGAGAGAGAGAGAGAGAGAGAGAGAGAGAGAATGAAACTAGCAGACAGCCTTTCAAGGTGGACACAAATATTGACTATACCACCTGAGCAGAGGCTTCAGCTGGAGGGAATTCCCAGCCTGGTTATTTTGGCGTTCTCACAGATGGTCCTGCTGGGTGGTGGAAAACAGCCAGGCCTGACATCTCTAGCAAGAGTCATCCTTGCACTGAGGCAAACATCCGGGCCCTAGGTTTTCTTTCCATCCGGAGCTAGCAGACACGCTGGCCCAGTTGCAATGTTTGATTTCGTATTCAAAGACAGTTTTTCTGGGACACTTTGGCTGGGATTCAATTCTTGTATTTTCTTGCCTTCTCTCCTGATTCTTTTGCAACTGGCTGGGAATGTCTGCTTTATAATCGCCTAAGGCTCAGCACTGTATCAAGCCCTCTATCAGTCCTGCGGGCATTTGCAGGGGAGCCTCCAGCCTCTTGCATTAGTAACCACCATAGCTCACAGGGGAGGGGCACAGGTTAAAGACAGACATCACATCTCCTGCTCCTACCCTTGCCTCCCCCTCCTACCTCTTCCTCCTTTAGTGTTGGATAAAGAGTTTGGTTTGTAGCGTCATATCGCCATCTCTCACACTAGCAGCTGGAGAGATGGCTCAGTGTTTGGTTCCTAGCACCCACATAGTGGCTCATAATCAACCCTCTTCTGACCTCCTCTGGCATTGCACAGATGTGATGCACACACATACACTCAGGCACACACACACACATTGAAGAAATAAGTATATTTTACAACATGAGTACTAATTAGTAACTTGAGACGTCACTGCATGTCCATATAACCAGATTGATGTGGCTAATGTAATCTTCTAGCCTTCTTTTAAAAATAAAAAAAATTAAAACTTAGTAGGGAGATGGCTCAAAAATTAAGAGAGGAAGAGTTCAGTTCCTAACACTCACATTGAGTGATTTACAACTGTTTGTAACTCAAGTACCAGGGCTCCCAACATCCTCTCTTGCCCCCATGAGCATCTGTACGCATATTATGTACATTCATACAGACTTGCACACTTGAACACACACACACAGCTGGGTGTGGTAGCACACACCTTTAATCCCAACACTGGGCAAGGTAGAGGCAGGTGGATCTCTGAATTTAGGTCACTACTATCTACATAGTGAAGTCCAAGCTACTCAGAACTACAGAGCGAGACCTTGTCTAAATTTTATTTTTTAAATATATTTATTTTTTATGTATACAGTATTCTGCCCACATGTATCCCTGCAGGCCAGAAGGGAGCACCAGATCTCACTAGAGATGGTTGTGAGCCACTGTGTGGTTGCTGGGAATTGAACTCAGGACTTCTGGAAGAACAGTGCTGTTAACCTCTAGCCATCTCTCCAGCCTCCTTGTCTAAATTTTAAAAATATAGCTACATTAAATATTTATTTATGATGAATGTGTACACATATGCATGCAGAGGTCAGGGGATAACTTAGGGAGTCATTTCTTTCCTTCTACTGTGTGGGTCACCAAGCTTCACAAGTGTCTTTATCGACTGAGCCATTTTCTAACTTTTTTTTTTTTGGTGATTGGGTCTCTTTGTGTAGCCCTGGATGGCCTAGAACTCACTATGTAGACCAGGCTAGTCTCAAGTTCACAGACATCCACCTGCCTCTGCCTCCTGAGTGCTGAGATTAAAGATAAGCACTGGGCAGTCAACAAGACTGTCATGTGTCTAACACACACATTCTCTCTCTCTCACTCTGCTAAGTGTATGCGTGTGGAAGCTCAAGGTCAGCATCAGGCATTAGTCTTGGATGCTCTCCATCTTCAAGCTTTTTAACATCCATTATGTGTGCATGTGTACACATGTGATGTCAAAAGACAACTTCCTGGTCTTAGTTCTTTCCTTCTGCCATGTGGGTCCCAGGGGTTGAACTCAGGTCATTTGGGTTGGTGGCAAATGCCTTTACCCACTGAACTATCTCACCAGCCCACCATCTCATTTATTATTATTTTTTAGACAATGTTTCTTCTCACTGAACCTGGGACTTGCTATTTTAGCTACACTAGTTAGATAATCCACTCTCTTCCCCCTTCTGCTGGGGTTGTACTTGTGCATCACCATATCTACTTTTATATAGGTTCTGGGGATCCAAATTCAGGTCCTCAGGCTTCCATAGCAACCGCTGATCCATCTCTCCAAATCCCTCTTCCCATCCCTGAATTATCTTTTTATTTATTTATTTATTTATTTATTTATTTATTTATTTATTTATTGGAGGCAGACTTTTACCACATAGCTCTGGCTGGCTTGACATTCATTATGTAAATTAGTTTAGCCTTGAACTTGTAAAAGTCTTCTGCCTTTGCCTTAAGAGTACAGGAAGTACAAGTGTGCACCACCATGTCTTGGCCATCAGTGACAGATTCTTTAGACCAGTAGGTCCTCTAGAACCACAGGTTCTTTCTTAGGGTGTCAAGGGAAAGGTTGGGAGAGAAGCAATGTCTTCTGCCTGAGATAGCTGAGCAGTTTTACAGTCAACAGGAGGGAATGAGTTGGCCTAAGAGGCAGGGGCAGGTGCTGTGCCTTTACTGCCAATATCAAGTCAAATGATAGGAAGCAAACCCCTAACTTTCCCCTTTTAGTTCATGGAGCTGGTACATTCTGTGGCAGCCCATGAGGTTCTGAGCATGACAGCTCTGGGCTTTCCCCTGTCTGCATAAGGCATGTGATTCACCTTTCTGGCTCATTTCCCTTCTGGACTCTTGGCTCCAACTCTTGACTTGTTCTTAGCAAAAGAAGACTTCCCAGAAATGGGCATCGCTTAACTGAACCACTTGCAGGGAGTTGGATGTCCATGCGTGCATGGATTATATGCTTTTAATATAAGTTCTATAACCAATAAACCACTGGTGTCACTAATTAAGGAAAAAGAGCAAAGCACTTCCCCTTGGTGCCATTTAACCAAGATTTGAATTCTCTGCTTCATACTCCCTGTGTCTTCTGTCCTTTTGTCTATCTGTTGTATATTCCAAATATGTGCCTGCTGGAGGCTGTCTTGTAAATCAGTGTCTGTGTCTGTATCTGCATCTGTGTTTGTCCCTGTGTGTCTGTTTGTGCATATCTTTTCATAGCAAAGGGCTTTGCTCTGTCTTTTGTTGAACAGCACAGAAAGCATCACACAGAGAAGCAATGAGGGACACATTGTAGAATCTTTAACAGATTTTTCTTTAAACAAGGGATTCAGTCACTGACTCCCACTGACCCTAGCTGACCCAGATAATAAGCATTATTACAAACACCATTGTTTATCAATCAATAGCCAAATGTTGCTTCCCATATTTAGAGTGGATATTCATTTTATAAGATTGCTTTCAACCTCTATTTTTGCTGTTTTCAGATTTGATATAAACACATCTTTGGGTTAGGGGCCTGAAGAGTGCATAACTTGAGGGTGCAGCTATGCATTAGCTTACATTGTAAAAGTTGATTTCATGGGTAATCCAAGGCAGGTAAGATTGGGTTTTACATTGTTCTTTTAAAGGCAATTTAAAAAAGCAGACTGCCTAGACAGTAGGGTAACAATCTTAAGCCTTATGAGACCTCAAGTTGTATTATTAACTGTGGCTGTGAGGTCCAGCCAATGTTCCAGTCATTTAGAATATAAGAGATATTTTCATCGTAATGCATTGCCACACATGTAGACATTCTCTAGGTTCCCTGAGGTTCAAGGAACACCACTAAAATAATAACGATAGGATGAGGATGTAGCTCAATGGTTGAATGCTTGCTTAGCATGTGTGTGAACCTAGGTTTGATCCCATTGATGCATGTGTGCATGTACACACACAAACACACACACACACACACACACACACACACACACACACACACACACACACAAGCAAGCAGCTTTTTTCTTATCTGGTACTATGCCCCAGCCTCTCCCTACCCACTTTTTGGAATTTACTCACGTGGCAGTTTGAAAGAAAATGGCCCCAAAAGGAGTGATACTATTAGGAGGTGTGGCTTTGTTGGTGTAGATATGGCTTTGTTGGAGGAAGCATGTTACCGTGGGGGTCTCCTATGCTCAAGCTATACCCAGTGTGGAACACAGTTCATTTCCTGTTGCCTGTAGGTCAAGATGTAAAACACTCAGCTCCTTCTCCAGCACTGTGTCTGTCTGCACACTGCCATCTCCTGCCATTATATAAATGTGGAGCCCAAAGACAATTTTCTAGAGTTGGTTCTTTCCTTACACCTCATGTGGTTATTAGATATCTAACTCAGGTCCTCGGGGTTGACAGCAAGCAACTTTACCCACAGAACTATGTAACCAATTTTTTTGGTTTATTCTGTTAAAACCAAGAGTCATGAGGAGAAAAGACCAAATCTACAATTGTCCAATTAAAGCAAGCTGTATTTTGAGATGTAATAGGGACTGGCCAGTTGGCTGTCTCATCCTAAGTTGGAATTTTAAAAGCATCCCTGCTGGCCTCTTGAAGTCCCTTTTAGAAGAGATAGGGTGTTCCCAGAGTGAGAGAGTTGGGCTGTTGTTAGAAAGACACAGTGGACTGGAAGGAACAAGGGTGAGGATGTACATCATGTGGATGGGGTTGCAAGCAAGTGTGCACCAGAGCTGAGAAACTTGGACTTATTCTTAATTACAAATGGAAACACTACGGTGCAAGAACTTAACACGGGACAAACAGGAACTTATTCTTCTTTCAAAAATTTATTTATTATTATTTTATGTGCTTTGGTGTTTTGCTGCATGAATGTCTGTGTGAGAGTATTGGATCCCTTGGAACTGGGGTTACAAACAGTTGTGAGCCTGTAGGGAATTGAACCTGGGTCATTTGGGAGAACAGCCAGTGCTGGAGCTATTTCTCCAGCCCTCATTTCTCTTAACTGTCTTAACTGCAAACAGAACCCTTATCCTGCGAGGTGTACTTTTCCTGTCTTGGTCTCCCATGAACACACAAGTTATATTGTTCCTGCTTTGGCCTCACATTCCCCCCTTAAGTTACATCCTGAGTCAAAGTCCTTGATTTTATAGTGGGTATCTGGTCATATTGGGGTCTAATGACCATCAACTTAGTGGCATCCAGACCAGAATTTATGGATTTAATTAAAGCATCAATGGTGCAAGAGCCAGCTAAAACAGAAGGGTCAAAGGCCCTGTGATGGCTGGCATCAGTTACTATCCAGGAGGAGCCTGAAACCGATAATGTGTCCAGTCATTTATTTTATCTCAGGTCCCCCTGTTTTTTGCAATGTTTCTTTGAGTACAGCCAGATTTTCTCTAATGAGTCCCAGATAGTTTGTATAGAAAACACAGTTTTCTCTTAAAGACATATAATACCTCCTTTTTCTACACAGAACAGATCAAGTGCCCTATCAGACTGTAACTGTTTTAGCTAATGAGTATACCTGTTGATAGATCTGGGCCTATTAGGTTTTAATAGGTTCTTTTCTGGTATGCCAATAGACAACATGGCAAGTTATTTTGTCTCCTATGTCAGAGAGTTTCCTTTCGGCCTAATATTCCAGCCTGTTCAGGATAAGGGGTGACATATTCTCTTCTGTAACTACTTCCTGCTGAAACCAGGAAGGTTGGCATGCTAGCCAAAGGCTAGGAGGGAATTGAGGCAGCGGGGCATTCATCAGAAGCATCTGGTTTGCTGATCCAGCTGAAGAGACAAGGAGCAATTACATTTGCTGGACTGGTTCACATCAGCCTTCTGCAAGTCCAGGGCTCACAGCCATCTGGAGCAGTTTGTAGTCTACAGCTGATTCCTGGATGGTGTCTGTCGGCCAAGTGGAAATCTGCTGAGACAGATATAGACCAGGGATGGAAGTTAAGGTTTAGGAACTTAAAGGAAAATATTACATTTGGAACTTTCAGGCCCATAGTCCTAGCGATTGAGGGCAGGGGAGGAGTCGGAAGATCAGGGGTGAGAGAGAAAGACAACACATCTTCAAGAATAGGTAGGCGAGGAAATAGGCTGTACTTATCTGGAGTCCATTTGTCTTGTGAGAGATGGATCCAAGTCTCAGGGCTCCCTCAATTCCCTTAAGTAAATGAATTTTTTAGTTCACAAAAAAATGTTTTACATGGCTTGGTGGTGGTGGCACACACCTTTAGTTCCAGGCAGAGGCAGGTGGATCTCTGTGAGTTAGAGACCAGCCTGGTCTACAAAGCTAGTTCCAGGACAGCCTCCAAAGAGAAACCCTGTCTCACCCCCCCAAAAAAAAGAAAGAGAGAGAGAGAGAGATATCTGAGAAGAATTATAAATTATAGCAGAAAGTATAATCCAAAAGGCCTATGTATCAATTAAAAATGACAGAGACTTGCCTATTACTTAGATGGTCACCTCAGGTTCCTGTGGTGTGCATGGCTCTGTTGGGGACAGCATCAGTCTTTGACCTCTAGGCCCAGAAACTTTGTGGAGGAGGAATCCAGAGGACTGATCTTAATTTGTCTAGGCAAAGCGGGACAATCAACTATCAGTATTCTGATTGTCTACAGTTCTGATTATCTGTAGGTATGTGAGACAGTTATGCCCAATGATTAGTGTTACCACAATCCAGATGGAGTTATGCCCCATCATCTTCTTTGGAGATCTTGGGGTCCCCACTAGGATCTGAGGGGTCTCTGTCTGTCATAGTAAGCTTTTCCCAATAAATATCTTAAATGCCATATTCAGCAGATCTCTGACAAGTTCCAGGACAATTATTTAAGTATAAACACATTTTGCTTATTTTTAGTTACTTGCTTTAGGTTGAACCTTGAAAACATGTACAGGAAGCTACATAAATCTTATTTCTGTAATTAGTTGCCTTAGTACTTCAAGTGACTACAAGTATTATTCTGAACACATTGAAGAATTTGCTCTTTCATGAGACAACTGACCACTAACTTGCATGTCTTAATTATCTTTAACAGTTTACAGTAAGTTAGTAGCTTTTTATAAGATTAGGAATTTACAGCTCTGTCTCTGTTAAGTTTGAGCCTTAAAGAATAACAGTTTCTGAATTGAAGCTCCTTTTAGTATAAAACAAAATTTTAAACCATAAATACAGTCCTAGGGAGATTGGCCACTTTACTTTCCTGGTCCTTTCACAGTGCCCCATTACGTCGTTTCTTATATGACTCAGTTTATCAAAACAGCTAAAGCTTGGGCTGGAGAGATGGCTCAGAGGTTGGCTGCTCTTCCAGAGGTCCCAAGTTGGGTTCCAGGCAACCATATGGTAGCTCACAACCATCTATAATGAGATCTGGTGTCCTCTTCTGGTGTGCAGGTGTACATGTAGGGAGAACACTGTATCCATAATAAACAAACAAACAAATAAATAAAAACAAAAGAAAATAGCTAAAGCTTAACAAAGTAGCAAAGATGAGGAGGTTAGACTCCATTCTTAAATCCATCTCTGTCAGCCTGAATAGACCCTAGGGGAGGAAAAATCCTTTGCCTGGCTGCTTAGGTCACTGTCTAGCTGCATCAAAAGTAGGAACATTCCAGTTTCTGATGTTTAGCATTTGGTGCTTATAACTGTGGCCCTAATCTCGTTTTTAGCTTTTTATTTTTTAAGAAAATGAAGTATCTTATAAACTTAAAGTGTTCCATAGCCTTATAAATTTAAGTATTTTTTTAAAAGTTATCTCTTAAAAATGTCCAATTTTTTTTTTTCATTTAAATTTTCTGTAAAACTTCAAAATTTCCTTGTAGAGGAGTTTAAAATCTCTCCTTGTCTGCTCCTGCAATATCAAAACATAAAGGGGAGATACAGGACATAACCAAAATCCACACAAGGCAAAACCAAGTTCCCAATCCTCTGTGCATTCCCAAGGGGCTGGGGCCACCTCTCTGGCCCAGCCCTCAGCAGTATATACAGCCTGTCTTCTAGGCACCAGCTGGTTCCATTCCATTGAAGCTGATGTTTTCCAATGATTGTCATAAGGCATCAGCATTTTCAAAACTGCTAGGGTCCTCTATTGCAACTGGGCTCCCTTCAGGAACTCCAGCCCACCATACACTGGTAATCCTCAGCTGCTCTCCATGGCCTCTTCATGTCTTTAAAACCAATACCACCTGGTGACTCTTATGTCACAAAGTCTGGCTGCCAGCAAGGTATGTTCTTGTACAGGAAAGCATAAGGTGAAGCTTTAATACCTTATTAAACAAGCATTGTCTTTAAGTCCTTCCTTTTATAAACCTTGTTATCAGGACAGGAATTACCATAACAAAAATCCATCCTAATCCAAAGTATCTTGGAGGCCTGTTGTTGCCTCCTTGATTGGCCCCCATCATCTGGTCACCTTTAATCAAGATGGTTGTGGAATCATGGACATTCATCTTCTACAACCCTAGCAAAGATGGTTGCCAGCTATATGGCTGCCTAAAGATGGCAGAAGTCACATGTTGCTTACATCCCAAGATGGTGTAATGCCACATGGTTCCTTTAAGGTTGCCTATGCATAGATTTTTTTTTTAATTATCAGCCCTGTTTTATGAGTTTTAAGTTAAATTTTTTCCCCACAGCTTTTTCCCCCGCCCCGGAGAAACAGCTTTGGAGTCTGTTCTGGAACTCACTGTGTAGACCAGGCTGGCCTACAGAGATCCACCTGCCTCTGCCTCCCCAGTGCTGGGATTAAAGGTGTGTGCCACCAACACCGATCGGTCCTCTCTCTCTCTCTCTCTGTCTCTCTCTCTCTCTCTCTCTCTCTCTCTCTCTTTTTAGATTTATTCATTTGTTGTGTATACAGTGTTCTGCCTGCACATGTGTCTGCAGGCCAAAAGAGGGCACCAGTTCTCATTGTAGATGGCTGTGAGCCAACATGTGGGTGCTGCGAATTGAACTCAGGACCTCTGGAAGAGCAGCCAGTGCTCTTAACCCCTGAGTCATCTCTCCAGTCCTAGATTTTTAACTATATGAAAAAAAAAAACCCAAAAAAACCATAAATCTTGAGGTACAGAAATTTCATATAGTATAAATCTTGAGATAAGGTTTATCTCTCAGCAAAAGTCTTAGGCAACTAAATGAAAGCAATAATCTTTTTAGCTGCTCTGCTTTGCTCTCTTCTCCGTGTCACAGTGTCGGGTGACTCCTTGACCTCAGATAAACTTTTAAAGCATGCCTGGGTCTGAAAAGGGGAAAGCCATAACCAAATTCCAGAGCCAGTTTTTCAAAGAAGCAAAACGGCATAAAACAACTTTAATATTATTCATGCCCCCCCAAACATTTGAATCCCTATTCAATTGGATCCAGAGGCCAGAAAGCTCAGAGATACTTCCATGCCTCAGCCATCAAAGCAATGGGAGCGGTAGAAGCTCACATACTCAAAGGACTGTCTGAAACAAAATCATTCTATCATTCCTGCTTTCAACAGAGCCTGACCCAATTCTGCCTCAGCTCCACGTTTGCAACAAAACTACAGACACATCAGAAAACATAGACCCATCCACACATAAAACAGACAGACAAAACTTTCCCTAACGTCTTCAGTGTTGTTATGGGGGGGGGGGGGGAAGGAGGCACCTTAGTAGCTGCTGCTGAATCCAAGGCCCAGCTCTAGCGCTTGCCTGCCTCATTGGGGAAAGAGGAGGCAATGGAACCTTCTGGTACCTCAGAAGTCTGTAAGAATGGCGGCAGGGTGACCTCACGAGCCTCCACAGTGAGGGGTTAAAGGGCATGGTGTTGGAGCTCCAGCTGCTTAGCCGTGCACATAGCTCACATAACTATGAGGTTGCAGTGGGGCCCACCCGCTGGGCTTGTGCAGGGTTGGGGCAAGGGGCTGGGGGAGGCGGGGACGGCCGGAGCCCTGCCCTGGGTATTGCACTGTGCACCCGCCATTCACAGACCCACCACATACTGCTGCCGAACCCCATTCCCCAAAGCATACAGATTCTCTGTGTCCTTGTGATTTGGTCTTGGTAGGTGTCTTTTTCAGGAGTTTGTCCATTTTGTTGATGGTGCTTACTTATAAGATTATTAGGATTGTTCCAGTTTTCATTTCTGACTTCAGCTATCTGATTCTGATCTTCCTCCACACTCCCTTAGTTGACCAATTCGTTTCTGGGAACGTGGCTAGTCTAAGGACCCCATGGAAGTGAATATTGGTCCCTTTGTGCCTGGCTTAAGTTCCCTCAACACCACATACCTCCCTACGATGGTGTCACTCTTTTAATTGCACCCATCGGAAACCTCGATGTGTAGAAGGGACAGACTTAAGAAGGCGCTATTCTTTCCATGATGATGAGGCTGAGAAGAGGGCGGCTAGCTGACCATTCAAAGTCATAAGCTAGTCATAAGCAGGTCAAGGGCTAGAACTTGTGTCTCCTGGCTTCAGGGCGTTTTCTAAGCGGCTTCTGGTCTGCAAGTGGGAGAGAAAAGAGCAGGTCCACCAGAGTCCCGGTTCTTAGGCTTTGGCAATGAATGGAACCCGAAGGCCTGTCCTTCCCAGGGAGGAGGAGGGAGGATGGTAGTCACCTCCAGTCTCTTAGCTGTTTCTAGTCTCCCTTTTCTACTCAGGTCCCTGTTCTGGGTGTCACTGTTCTCACCAATGAGAGATGCTGATAAGGATGAGGATGCTAAGTGATGATGAAGGTAGGGTTAGGCTTGTGGTTAGGACACCGATTTGCTCATTGTCCAGCTGTGACTCTATTGGCTATCTGGGGAATCCAGCCAGCAAGTCACATAGCCTTGTTTGGTCAAACACTTGCCAAGTCACTCTGTTATCTAAAAACATAAATATGTATCCAGTGGAGCAAAACTTAAAACGTTGTCATGAATGACTCATTTTCATGTCACACTCCAGGAAAAGCACCTCCCTGAACTGTGGGAGTTAATGAAGTCAAAGGAAGCCAGACTGGTAGCACAGATGGGACTAGAGGAGACATACAGTCTTCGTCCTTGGGTCCTTCTGTGTCTGGTTCAGACAGCCTCCACTCAAGATCATGCAGAGTTGTCCTGCTCACTTCTCCAGATGGGCTCATTGTTAAAAAGCAAAATCCTTGATGGGTGGTGGTGGTGGCACACACCTTTACACCTTTAATCCAGCACTCGGGAGGCAGAGGCAGGAGGATCTCTAAGTTCAAGGCCAGCCATGTCTACAAATCCAGTTCCAGGACAGCCGAGGTTACACAGAGAAACACTGTCCCTCCCCAAAGAAAGCAGTAGTGGGCTTTGTTTCTAGTGTCTTCTATTAGTAGGTAGGCATTTGGACTATGCTTCTACAAACTCATGGAAATTCTGACAGTTGCCAGGGGTGTATGCTTATCTAGCCCAAGTGTCAGTGAGCCACGTTGGCTGTCTTTCAGAAAAGGAAAAAGACCAGTCTGTAGATTACTCCATCTTGGTGAACCTGTGGTGGTGCCTACAGATGGGGCCACTTGGACAACATTCAGCAAGGACTGTCTGGAAAGCTGTAGGTTTGGCTTTAAGCCCCAGTATGAAAATTCCCACCTGCTCTGCTGAAAGTTTACTTTCTTCAGCAATCTTCCTTCCCCCTCCCCACTCCATCCAGGTTAAGATTGTCACCAGCCATCTGCAGCTGGAGATACCTAACCTGATTAGGAAGGGAGGCTACAAGGTGACAGGCACTTTAGAGACCCAGTGGAACTCTCCTTAGAGTATGACAGCGATTACCATCTTCATTAGAGTAGCCCTGACTCCTTGCAGAAGACAGCCGAGACCGCCCGTTGATGTCCCTCAAAGAGGGAGGAGCAGTGAGGATCATTATTAACCCCTCGACCATGACTCAGTCACTCCCACCTGCGCCCCCTCCTACCCCAACTTGTATAGAATACTGCCCCAGCTGCACATGATCTTGGAAGGTGCTAGAGTACAGTGTGTATGGGTAACTGAAGAGGAGGAGGGGTTCCATCTGAGCTGGTTGACTTTAATTGTCAAGTTGACATGACCTAAATCACCTGGGAAGAGTCTCAATAAGGGATTGTCTACACTGAGCTGGCCTGTGGGCAAGTGTGTGAAGGATTATGTTAACTAAGCTAATAGATGTGGAGATGCCTAGCCCACCATGGGGGGCAATTCTTCCCTAGGCAGAGGGTCTTAAACTGTTTAAGAGGGAAGAAATTGAGTTGAACACAAGCAAGCCAAGTGAATATGTTGGTATGCATTTGTGGTGATTAGAATAAAAATGGCCTCCAAATGGCACTATTAGGAGATGTGGCCTTGTTAAAGAAGTGTGTCACTGTGGTGCGGCCTTTGAGGGATCTTTTACTCCAACTTCCCTCAGTGTGACAGCTGGTTGGCTTCTTGCCTATGAGTCAAGATGTGAGGACCGTCACCTCCAGCACCATATCTGCCCGCACACTGTGATGCTCCCCACCATGATGAAAATGGACTGAACCTCTGAAACTGTAAGTGAGCCACCCAATTAAGTGTTTCCTTTATGAGAGTTGCTGTGGCTGTGGTGTCTCTTCACAGCAACAGAAACCTAACTAAGACACTGTTCTTTGGGCTCTTGATTGTGGATGTGAAATTCCTGCCTTGCCATCCCCACAAGGATGGACTGTAACCTCTCATTGTAAACTGGAACAAATGCCTTTCTCCCTGAAGTTGCTTTTTGTCAGAGTATTTTATCACAACGGCATAAATGAAACTGAGATGCTATCTGTGTAGTTATGTGGAATTTGTCATCCACATTGGAGTGAGATTTTTTGTTGTTGTTGCTTTGGGGGTCACCCACATTCCTGTAAGCTGTCCCTTTCCTATTCTCTGTAAGGAAGCCCAATAAATTTATTGACTCCCTATGTTGGACTTTGGTGCAATCATTACTTTGGCTTGTCATTGGTGCCCTATCTGGGGTGAGTAGACATTTGATCATGTCTCCTCAGGAAAAGTTCATGCAACAGACCCACTGGCATGTATATATCTTCAGTCAACCAAGGAAGAAGATGATAATTACCAAGGAGATTGTGGTTCAGAGTGAGCATCTGACCTTTTCCATCAGGGTCTGAATTCAGATCCTGATTTTGCACCCATTCTTTCAACAGTCCATAGTCCCCTTCTTAACCACCCCACCCCAGAGTGTGTTGAACTATGTGGTTTGAAGATGTCCTCTTTGATGAAGAATGGCCTGGAAACAGATGTTGGATAGTTCTGCATTCTTCTCATCATGCCTGTCCTCCTACAGTGTAGCATTGCACCTCTAGATCCTTGTCCTTGAATCCCTAATATTCCTCCATTTTATCAATAGCATTCCATGAGAAAGAAGTTTTTGTCAAGTGGTTTGGAAAATAGTCTTCCACTTTGAGTCATAGATTTATCGATCTAAATTTTTTTTAGATTCATTTTATTTTTATGTGTGTGAATGTTTTACCTGCATATATGTCTGTGTGCCATTTGTGTACCTGGTGCCTGAGGAGTTCAGAAAAAGGAATTAGATCCCCTGGGACTAGAGTTATGGATAGTTATGGATAGCTGTGAACCACCCTGTGGGTGCTAGGAACTGAACCAGACCTTCTGCAGCAAGAGCAATAAGTACTCTTTTTTTTTTTTTTTTGAGACAGGGTTTCTCTGTATAGCTTTGGAGGCTGTCCTGGAACTCATTCTGTAGACCAGGCTGGCCTCGAACTCACAGAGATCCATCTGTCTCTGCCTCCCAAGTGCTGGGATTAAAGGGGTGAGCCACCAAAGCCTGGCTGCAATAAGTACTCTTAACCTCTGAACCTTCTCTCCAACCCCAAATACCAGCATTTTAAAGGTTCTGCTGGGGGGCTAGAAAACTAGCTCAGCAGTTATGATTGCTGACTGCTCTTCCAGGGGACCCAGATTTGGTTCCCAGCATGCACATGGAAGCTCACAACTATAAGTCCAGTTCTAGAGGATCTGATGCTCTCTTCCAAGCTCTTCAGGTACCAGGCATGCATGAGGTCCACTTACATATATGCAGGCAAAGCACTTATACACATAAGATAAAAATAACTTTCAAAAAGATTCTGCTAAGTCCTGGAGTAAATAAGGTATCTAATTTCACTTAAGCCACTAGGGTCTAGCACAGATACCTATGTGCATGTTTACCAGTACATGCATCTGAGCTGAGTGAGGTAGATTTAAACGTGGACTATAGTTAAAGAACTCACTGGTCAAAAACTCTCATTTTAGAGGATCAATTACAAAAACTTTGGTGGGAAAGTAAGTGTTTCTTGGAACAGAGTTTGGAAAATCCTGACATGACAAATCAAGCTGTAGGTTTGAATCAGAGACTCCGTTGTCTGGCCATTACAGACACTGTTTGTCTAAGCTTCAGTAACATTCTCTCAGGGTATTATTAGAAATCAAGTAAGATGCAAAACCCTAATAGCAAACAGTTGCTGTGTGCTCCTGTGCTGGGCACAAGGGATGACCCCTCCCCTGTCAACATCAATCTTACTGTATTCTTAGGTGATGGATTCTGTCATTGCATGGAACAGTGCTCCCCATCACCTCTAGAGCCGCATCTGTCACTGCATGCGACAATGCTCCCCACCACCTCCAGAGCCATACAGTCCCTGCATGAAGAAGCAGAATCTAAATTCAGAGGGCCCGTGTAAAGTCTAGACCTTATCCCATTGCCCCATCCTGTTTTCTTTTCTCTGTGCTTTTCAGTTACCAGGATGTACTGGGAGTATGGCTTAATTTTCTGCTCATTCATTTCAGCTTTGGCCACTTTAACCCAAAAGCAATGATCTCTGAACACTTGGGCTGCGCTGGAGAGGCTTGGAAATTCCACATTGGCACACCATGGCCTTTCCACCCTGGGTGTGGTGTGACTGTAAGGAAACTTGTTCCTGCCGCAGACTGTGGATGCAGAGGATGAGGAGGGAGGAGACAGGGCATTGGGCATCACAGTAGCCACCCCATCACCTCCAGGCCTGGGCTGATACCTACTCTGAGCCAAACTTGCTCTCTAGACCAGGCCCACCTGGGGGTGCTTTATCAGGCCCTCCCTAACATTGACATTCTTACCTTTTAAGTTTTTGGTTTTTATTTGTTTTGTTTTTTCAAGACAGGGTTTCTCTGTGTAGCTCTAGCTGTTCTGGAATTCACAGAGATCTGCCTGCCTGCTTCCACTGGGATTAAAGGCATGGGCCACCCAATCCCTCCCCTGACTTAATTTCTTAATAGATAAAATTTATGCCTGGTAAATATATCAGTACTGAATATAGACTAAAAACTCTCTTGCTCCTGGCTGGATCCTCTTCCATATCTGTTTTCCCTCCCTGAAGCCAGTCAAATGTTGAGTTATGTATTTTCTGATGTGTAAGAACACAGAATGCTGTTTGAAGGCTGAGGCAAGAGGACTGTGAGTTCAAAGCCAGTCTGGACACCATGTCAAGACAACATTTAGTTAATGACAACCAAAGAAGGTCTACAGGGGTGTCATATACTTCTCTGTGCAAACCCCGTGATTCTAATGCACTGTTTTTTGGGTTTTGTTTTTGTTTTTTTTTGTTGTTGTTGTTGTTTTGTTTTGTTTTTTTCTGAGACAGGGTTTCTCTGTGGCTTTGGAAGCTGTCCTGGAACTAGCTCTTGCAGACCAAGCTAGTGTCTACCTCCCGAGTGCTGGGATTAAAGGTGTGAACCACCACCATCCGGCCTTTTTTTTTTTTTTTTTTTTTTTTTTTTTTTTAAGACAGACTCTCATATGGGCCAGACTGACCTGAAACTCCCTATGTAGCTGAGGAGAACCTTGAACTCCTGACCATCCTCCCTCTATTTCTGAGTGCTGGAAGCACAGCCATGCTGTGTTAACCGAACTACACCCCTACCCATCCATATCTAACTTTTAAAAGGTAACTCCTTTGGGAGTTACCATATCCTGCTGTTCTTTGTCAGCACTAGCAGAGGACTCTGATGATTTATTTTCTGTATGGTCTCATACGTTTCTTCTGGCACATCCCATCATTCATCGCGGCTAGCCTTGCCCACAGGTCTCAGCACTGGTACTGTGTATACATCCGCCGGTATACACACCGGAGCTAGGTGGGGCGGCTTTGAACCTGAACCGCTGATGAAAACCTGAAGGTGTGCTGGGAAAGGTTAGACCTGCCTGCAACTTCTGATCTCCTGGCTGGTGGATGTGGTGAGATCTCCCTGGACAGCCAGCCGGGCTCAGACGCCAGTGTGCTCTGGGAATGACATCCACATAGCCTCTCAGCAGAGGCAGCAGCTTCACCCAAACTTTGCTGGCTGTGGTTTCTGTGCATGGCTCTCTCCTTCAGGGGGACACTGTTTTAGGGCCAGCATTTGACCACCTTTTCAGAAAGGAGGGATGAAGATGGCTAGGAGACACTCTCTTGTCCTGTCTTCAGACCTGGGCTTCTCGACTGTGGCCTTCGGGGGCTGTTGAGATTGTTCAGTGGGTAGAGGTACTTGCTGCCAAGAACGGCAACCCGAGTTGGGTTCCTAGGACCCACATGGTTAAAGGAAAGAACTAACCCTGCAGCTTGTCCCCCACCTGCCACACCTTCACACTGGTGTGTGCCTGTGAGCACACAGAGAGTAATAAAATAGTGGAAATCCTCTTTAATTCTTAAAATGTGAATGGATGGGGAAGTTGCAGGCAGACAGGTGCACAAATCTAAATTGGATGGAGTTTAATATAATTACACATCTGGAACCATTAACTCCAAATAGCTGCCCTTTTAACTTCAGTCACCATGAACATTATATAAATAGAAGAAACAAGATGTATGCTTCTGTTTGGTCATTTGTATATACTAGAAATAGAAGCTGTTGTTATTTATTTACTAAGGGAAAGCAGGACTGGAGAGAAGGTTCGGGGTTAAGAGCCTGTGCTGCTTTTGAGGAGTGCTGGAAGAGTTTTATTCCCAGCACTCAAATCGGGTGGCTCCTGACCCATTAGTAACTCCAGCTCCAGGGGATCCAATATCCTCACCTGCCCTCCCTGGGCTCCTGCACTCCTATGCAAATGCCCCTTCACAAACACTTGCATAATTAAACACACAAATTCATCTTTTTAAAAATGAATTATGTTAAAAAAACACTCATAAACTGGGCATGGTGGCACACACCTTTAATCCCAGCACTCAGGAAGCAGAGGTGAGTTCAAGCTTTGTGAGTTCAAGCCCAGCCAGGTCTACAGAGTGAGACCCTGTGCCCCACTCAGAAGGCAGGATAAGAACTCCCAGGAAAAGGAATGTGCTAGTGAGCTGCAAAAAGGCATCAGTCCAAAGCTGTTTGCCAGCTTTTGATCAACACATATATGTAAAATTCCTCCATACTTAAAAATTTAAAGACACATTTATTTGTGCGTGGTGTGTGTGTGTGTGTGTGTGTGTGTGTGTGTGTGTGTGTATGCCACAGTGCAGGTGTGGCAGTCAGAGAGCAACTTGTAGGCCTCAGTTCTCTCTACCATAGGATTCCAGGGATTGATTTCAGGCCGCAAGACTTGGCAGCAAGTGCCCCTGTCCTCTGAGCCCTCTCGCTGGCCCTCCTTCATGCCTTTGCATGGATTCAAGTCCATCTTTCCTCTTGCTGCTGCTGGCAGCAGCAAACTTTTGTAAAGGGTCAGGGTGTATATGTCTGCGCTTCCATTTTCAAATGCAGTAATAGAGGACATGCAAACCCTTACAGGTTACAGGTTGGCTGTCTGTGGTTATAGAGCTAAGATTTCTGCTGTGCAATGTCTCATTTTTTAATTAAAAAAAGGTTTATTTATTTATTATGTATATTGGGGTTTTGCCTGCATGTATATCTATGTGAGGATGCCATATTCCCTGGAATTGGAGTTACAGACAGTTGTAAGCTGCTATGTGGGTGCTGGGAATTGAACCTAGGTCCTTTGAAGAGCAGTCAGTACTCAACCTCTGAGCCATCTCTCCAGGCCACAATGTCTCATTTTTAGGGACAGATTACTGTGTATTTAGTTGTCTGTTCTGGGGAGGGCATTTGGGTTCTGGTCTTGTGTGTCGGCCAAATAGGAACGTATGTGCTCATTGTGTAGAACGGAAGGAGTGCTGAGTTAGGCCATGAACCCACCCATGCAGGCTTAGCTGGTACTGCCATTTCTCAAAGTGGCTGGGCCAATTCACATGCTACCAGAAAGGCTGCTTCACATCTTTAGTCACATTTGGAAGCATCGTCATGATTGGCTGTGTGCAGCTATCTACTATTATAACTGAGTGGAATAAAAACTACAACAGAAATATAAAGTAAATTTGTAAAGGAGGAATGCCTCTCTTCAGGGCACCACAGCTTTCCTTAGTAGAGCATTTATATGCAAAGTAAGCAAAGGCCAGCCAGAATCCTTCTCTTTGATGCTCTAGCCTTCAGGAGAAATCCTCCCTATAGTGTGTTCCTAAGAATGCAGGATGCTGCCTGAAAAATGCCAAAGAAAAATCAAGTCCCTGCCTATCAAGGAACCTCCACTCATGCCCTCCTCCTTTCTTGTTTCAGAGGAGTCTCACTGCATAGTCCAGACTGGTCTCATACTTTAAAGCTGTGATTTTCAACCTGTGGGTCTAACTGCCCTTTCTCAGGGGTTGCATATTAGGTATTTACATTACATTACAATTTGTAACAGTGGCAAAATTACAGTCATGAAGTAGCAATGAAATAATTTTACATTGGGGGTCTCCACAACATGAGGATCTGTATTAAAGGGTCACAGCACTGCTCTAAAGATTACTGACAGCCAACTGAATGCTAGAATTATAGACCTCCGTCACCATCCTTGGCTACCTAGATCAGTTTTTCTTTCTCTCCCATTTCTCTCCTCCTTCCTTCCTTTCTGTGATGAGGTTGGAATTCGGGACCTCACCATGGTAGGCAGGCAAGCACTCTGGAACTTGCTGCATAGATCAGAACTGTCTTCAAGCCTGCAGCAATCCTTTGGCTTCTGTCTCCTGAGTTCTGGGGTCACAGGCATGGCCACCATGTCTAGCTATCACTTTATTAATACTATCTTTTGATGAAGCCTTTAACGAGGCCCAGCATATCGGTCTTTTCTTTTAAAGCAGTGCTCTGTGCATCCTGTCTAAGCCATCTTAGCATCCTGTCTAAGTCATCTTAGCCTGTGCTGGAGTCCTGAAAACATCTTCTGTGTTTTTCACAAAGCTTCTTTCACCTCTACCCTGCACCTGTGATCTCTCTGGAGTGGAGTTTTGTGTTTGATATGAGGTAGGGGCCAAAGCTCATTAGATGCCACCTGGAAACTAAGCATTCTAGACACATTTGGTGAAAAGACAATCCACCCCGTGAATGGTTACAGTGTGGAGCTACAGTGTTGCTTATAATTTATTTATTTATTTGGTGCTGAGGCTGGAAAAGCTGGAGATTTCCAAGAAATGGGTGAAAGAAGAAGCTTCCCATATCCATATTAATATGTTTCCATTACTGTTAGTAGTCTGCCAGCCACACTTATGATCGAAACAGAAACTAACCCACAAGAGACTCAGGCCAGCTTGGGCTGGCAGTGGTGGCAACTGGGAACGTCCCATCTACTTCCAAGCCCTACCACTGTTTATTTTTGTCAGGAAAAGAGAAAGTGTGTGGGCTCAGGTTCCAAACGCATCACACCAAAAACTCATGTTTTCCAGACAGATGTCTGTGTTAAGGACTTTCCCGACCTCTCCCCAGGGCGTCTTGCTGGTACATGAGCCTAGGCAGCCACTCTGTCATCTTCAGGGGACTCAGGGTGAGGGAGAGGGTGTAAGTGATTTCTCACCAATTCTATAGCAGGAACAGTGTGGAGGGGGGGGGTAGTGGAGGGGGAGGTTGGGCTTGGCTAAGCCAGAGTGGACCTGAGGAGTGTTGTCCTTAAACCTGGATGATCTTGTCACCTGGACATAAGACACCTTCAGACGTTTTGGTTCCACTAACCCAGGCATATTCTTGGGGTCCAGTGAAATAAACAAATTCTTTCTTCTCTGCCATATTAATTCACACATTTACCCAACAAGTATTTCTGAAGACACCGAGCCAGACATGGCACCTTCATCAGTGTTCAAGACAGTCAAACATCCCTCCTCCTGGGGGCTTTCATCTAGGGGGGCTGGGAAAGAAACAATGGACAAGTGATCAGACTAAGATGGGTCTGGAAGCTCTGGGGAGGATGTACAAAACTGGGTCAGGGATGATGAGAGTCAGGAAGAAGGGCTGGGATTTTAAGTAAGGATGGCAGGGAACCAGGGTGTGTGGCTCAGTGGTAGCACGCTTGCCTGGTATATGCTAAGTCCTGGGTTCCATTTCTGCTGCTGCAAAGGAAATGAATGAGTGAGGGAACAAATAGATAAGCAATAAAAATAAATAGGGATGGTGGGATTGGCCTCAACAAGTATGTAATGTATGAACAAAGCTGGGGTGTGGTGAGTTGTGGGTCACTTCAAGGACAAGTTGCTCTTCTCAGGGGTAACTGCAGAGGCCTCAAGGCTGGGGCTCACCCCAACAGTAGGGTGATGCTAAAGCCTAGTGCCTTCTCTTCTGTTAACTTTAACTGGGTACCATTTATAGATTAGCCTCTCTCACCCAGCACCTGAGAGTCCAAAGGTCAAGTCCTCCTGCCACTCAAATAGGAACTGGGTATCTTCAGAAGCCCCACTGCCACCTGCTGTGGCAGAAGAGCCTGGGGTTGAGGATGGATCGCTCCTCTCTAGTGTTAGAACCCCAGGGGTGCCCCTGGAATGAAACTGACTTGGAACATGTTCACTCCAACTAGTTTCATTTCATCCCATAGCCCCTGTCTTGGCTGGTCTTTGATGGGTATTTTAATTAAGTCCTAAAGAGCCCTTTGTCTCCAAGGGGGACTATACGGCCTCTTCACCCTCCCACTTTATCCTGCCCAGATAGGAATGTGCCTCCTTCTAAGCACAGTGTTGGGAGGTAGGATCCCACTCTGGACAGTGGGTGCCCACAGTACACCCCTTCGACAAGCCCTCCCCCAGGCTCCAGGGGTCTTTGCTCTCCTGGCCCCAGACATTGCTCTTTGATAGAGAAGGCAAAAATACTTGCCACATGGATCAGGGAGTAGGTACTGAGCCTGGTACTTAGGCCTTCAACCAGTTATGGCATCAGGCATGTGAGGTCACAGGAACTGTCCTCGTTCCATGGAATGAAATGTATATGCCATGGGGAACAGGTAGGCTCTAGATCCCAGAGCTGCTATTTGCCAATGGAATGCCAAAATTGGAGACTGACTTGGGGGATGTTGACAAGAAACTGAGCCCTTAGCTGCAGACAGAACACTTATCCAGCCTGTGGGGATTTTGGGGTTCAATCACAGCACTGAAATATAATAAATTGGCCCTTAGAGGCATTCTTGACTGAACCGCTGCCATTAGATGTCAGGCTGCCTGCCATGTCCAGCCCTCCTTTGCCACTGTACCTGTCCATGCCAGCAGAATTCAGCACAGTCTAGGGACTCAACAAGAAAGAACTGAACATTTTCTGGTCCACCCTGGGCCTGCCAACCCCAGGACAACTGCCTGGGCATTTCCAGCAAAAACTCCACCTCTTCCATCAACTGTAAGTCATCTAAGATGACACAAAAGAGAGATCAGCTACAAAAGTCTGTGTGACTCGGGCTCCCAACTGGTCATCCGACAAATGATGTGGGGCTCAGAGACCGGGCTCACCAAGGGTGGGCAGCTACTTCCGAATGATTTAGGAAGCTCCTTGAAAAGTTGCTTTCCTGTGCTTTTTGTCTTTTGACAGATGAGTGGAATGAGGTTGAGGTAGGACACACCACATGCCAAAGGTCACGCAAGAGTGGAGATACATCATCTCATCTATTTCTCTTTGTGTCCTAACTTCATAATTAAAAGTTTTTAAATTTCCTTGTGTGTGTGTGTGTGTGTGTGTGTGTGTGTGTGTGTGTGTGTGTGTGTGTAGAACAAAGGACAAGTTCCTGGAGTTAGTTCCTTCTACCACGTGGGATCTGGCAATCAGACTCAGATCCTCTGGTTTGGCAGAAAACACCTTTGCTTCTTGAGTCATCTTGACAACCCCTTAAGTAAATACATATCTACAAAGGATACACATATGTACATATCTACAAAGGATACATACATACATACATACATGCATTCATGCATGCATGCATACATACATACATACATACGGGTGCCCATGAAGATGGCTGCACTCCATCTTGGCACAAGGACAGAGCTAAAGCTGTCAGCAAGTCACAAGACCTAAAAAGGTCAAAGGTGTGGCTACAGAAGGATATTTCGGCTGTTTTAGTCTAAATAACAGACCTGAACCTGAGGTCCTACTCCTGACTGTCAAGGCTAGGGAACAAGAAGTTTAGAGCTAAGGTGTAGTTACTGAACCCTTAGAATAAGAGAGGAAGAAAAATCTATTTGTTCCATACACAAGATACTGTGTTCCCTTTTTTTGTTATCGTATATAAGAGCAGCAAAAGAAACATGTGGCATTTCAGTATCGACTGATCTGCCCTCCTGACCTTTATTTTGTCTCTCTCTCTTTCTTTATTATCTATAACTAGCCTTTCCCTCATCCACACTCTCCTACTCAGGTTTGGACTTGGGGGCCACTCGGCTGGCTCCGATTGCAGCCCTACAAAGCCTGGCCCCAACATATACACATACATACATACATACATACATACGTACGTACATACATACATATATATGACATTTAGCTCACGCTGAGAGGTTCTCAGGGGGCTTTAACTGGAGAAAAGGAAGCTCAGAGGGCTCACGCAACCCAACCAAAGAGACACAGCCACTTAAGGAAAGCCTAGGATGCAGCAGCCACTTAAGGAGGGTTGAAGATGACTGTGATGTGATCCTCTTGCCTTAGCTTCCTGGTGCTGAGATTATAGGTGCACACTACCACATCTGGGTCAAACTTTGTCCTTTTCCATGACTGGAGAGCCAGACAATTGCCACTAATGTTATCACATCAAGAGACATTTCAATTGACAGAAATTAACACTTTATGTGCCATCTGAGTCCCCTTTGTATTGCTTTAGGTACATTGATCATTCTGTGAGAAACCTGTTATTTGACCACAAAGAGGCTCAGGAGTTCCCAGATACTTTGCAATTTGCATTATCAGTGAGGGAATCTATTGAGTGCCTACTATATACAAGGGGCTAAGACATAGATAGGCAGCTGTGTACCACCCAAAAGAGATGGCAGGGCCATGGGTTGCTGATGTGCCACAGGTTGCCAGGAGGCTGGGGGTGGCCAAAGATCACTTTGAACAGAAGTGGGGAGGAGCCTGGGAAGGGGAATGGGGGAAGGAAACCAGGTTCTACAGAGTGCCTGGGACCTTGCAGCCCTCACCTCATTTAGTTCCCAGAAGACCCTGTGCAGAAGCTTGCTGGTCCTATTTTGCAGTTAAAGAAACTGAGGCTGGGACTGAGGGACTTGTGGGATAGAACTAGAACACAAACCACACTGGCCTCTCAACCCATCTGCACAGAGGATGAGCCAAATGGCAGTACTTACAGAATGCAAAGCAGCATCTGTTGAGCCACTGCCTGCTGTGGCTGGCTTTAGCTGTGGATACTCTGGAAGCCAGTAGGCAATGGGAGCCTCCCTGATGAACCTCCAGCGTCACAAACCGTTTGTTTGTTTTGTTTTGAGACAGGAATTTGCTATATTGTTCAGGCTGGCCTCAAACTCGCAGCAATCTTTCTGCCTCTGCCTTCCAAGTGCTGGAATAGCTCAAGATCATCCTTGGTTTTATAGGGAGTTCCAGGCCAGCCCTCAATTCTCACTTCTCTGGGCTGCAGATCCCTCTGCAAATTGAAGGTAAGGGTAGTACCTTTTGTCTTCAGAGCCGAGGACCGAAGAACCCAGGGCCTTGTACTTACTAGGTAAGCACTCTACCACTGAGCTAAATCCCCGACCCCTAGGGTAATACTCTTAAAGAGTCAAGGCAGTCAAGATAGTTCCTCTGTCTCCCACCCTAGCAGGGACTCTGCCTGCCTGCACTTCCTTCCACAGTGTCCTACAGAGCTGCCACCAAAGACTGATATCAATGGGGGATAGTAAGCAAATCCATTCAGCTGTTACCATGGTCTCAGTCCCTCTACTGTGTGCCCTCATGCAGTGAAGTGGGCACAAGGCAGGGAGTCCTCTGGGGGCCAGTAAAGATCCTAGGCTTTAGATCTGGGTTAAGCCCCAACTCTATTATCTATAAGCTAGGTACATTGGGTTAGTGGCACAGTATCCACTAGTGACTAAGTACATTGGATTTTTGGTGTCAGTTTTGTTGTTAATGGAATCAGGGTAATAGCTGCACCCATGCTTGGAGGGTTCAGTGAATGAGCTGAAAGCCAGGCTGGTTATATTTACTCAGTGAGTACTTGAGGCATGGAGCTTGTAAGTATTCTAATAATTGAAAATTATTACTGTGTCAGATGAGAGGGCTATGTCAAGAGAGGCAGCTGGGTGGTGCTGGAGTGCAGGCGTTAGTGCCAAGCAACCTTCAGGTCTTGCCCTGGTTCCATCTCTCAGAACGTGTTTGAAGGGTTACAGGGGGAGAGGGAAGGCACTAGCTATGAGCTGGGACTCTAGCGGACTTCCGTGTCCTCAATGTCTATAAAGTGAGACTGGTCACAGTAGCCTCTCAAAGGACTGCCATGTGGATTAAATGGCAGGGACGTTTAAATACCATGCTTGGCTTTAGCTACTTGGTCACTGTTTTGTTTTAAATTATATATGTATGTAGTGGGGCATACATGCATGGATGCAAATGTCTGAAGAAGCTAGAGGTGTCAGATCTCCTGGCGCTAGAGTTCCTGGTGGCTATGAGCCGTCTCGTGCCTGTGCTGGGAATTGAACTCATGTCCTCTAGAAGAGCAAACACGTACTCTTAACTGCTGAGTCATTTTACCAGCCCTCCAGCCACTGCTTTTGCAGAAAGACCTTTGAAGTTGTTGATCAGAGAGGACCAGCTAGCATGCATCACATTCAGATCCTGTCAGGGACAGATGCACTGTATTTGGTGGACCCCTGCCCTAGGATGGAGGGGCTGAGGAACACAACAGTTTGGCAATGATTGATGCTATGCCTAGGTAGTAGGGGAGGAGGGCATTCCTCCCCAGCTGTCTACCTTGGGGCTTCCACTGCCACACCCGAGGGGCCTACCTTTCTCCACCTGCCCTTCAAAGTGCACTTTGCTTTTGCCCCCGCAGAGTTCACCTGCCATATCCATCAACAGAAGAGGCCCAGGAATGCTGCCTGTTAGGTGAGCAGTGCCAAGGGGAAGATGGCTTTTCAGTCCCAAAGCTGTGGGCAAATGTGACAACCTCCATCAGCTCTGGATCTGCTGGCAGAAGTGTGAGGGGGTGCAGCAGAAGCTCATGGTATGTTCTGGCTCAGAGGCTGGATGCTGGGCATCTGTGGTGAGTCTCTCTACCTCTCTGTGCCACCATTATCTTTATTGCTATTTTTACTCTCCTTCTCCCCTTCCTCTTCATTAGTTAGAACAGTGGAACCATGAGGATTTCTATACAACATCCTGAACACAGAATATCCTTTGCCTCCATGGGCTTCCCATCCTCAGAATCTACTATTGACCAAAAGGAGAAATTACATCTCTAGTGACCATGTAGAGACATTAAGGCCTAAACAATATGGCATGGCAGCTACACATGTCATTTAGCCTGTATTTGGAATTAAAAATCATCTAGCAATGATTTAAAGTATTTGGGAGGAGGGGCTGGGGTGTGTCTCCATAGGTACAGCGCTTGCCTAGCATGGGTAAAGCCCTAGGTTCAATTGCAGCACCACACTGGCTGAGTGTGGTTATGCATGCCATAATCTCAGCCCTCAGGAGGTGGAGGCAGGATCACAAAAGACTCAAGGTCATCCTTGGCTACACAGAGACTTTGCTGGCCTGTGATCCCAGTTACTCAGGAGGTTGGGACAGGAGGATGGGAAGCTCAAGCTCTATCTGGGCATTAAGGGGACAGAAAAACAGAAAGCACAAAAATGGTCTAGGGATATATCTCATTGATAGAGTGATAGCATGCAGAAGGTCCTGGGTTCAGTTCTCAGTACCACACATAAAAAGAGTGAGGGGGTTGGTGGCCACTGTCAGAAGGTAAGTGGTTACTCTGTCCCACAGCTTTGTAGCTCAAAACATTCTCTTATATTTACATCTCTCCTTTATCATTGTCACTCTTTGTCATGGAAATGGTCCAGTACTGGTGTGAGATTAAAGAAAACAGAAACATCTAAGGACTATTATTATCAAAACTCTGTCAAAAATCCTAATTTCCCTCATACTTATTTTCATTTTTATTGTTACATTTCCCAGTATGCATACCTATAAAAGTTAAACTTTCTGTGTTGATATTAATGTTTAAATCTTCCACAGTGAACCATAAAATTTCCTAACAGCAATCATTGAACTTTCCGGAAAGTTCATCCCCCCACTTCATCCATTCCACTTGATTCAACTTGATGTCCTTGAAGTAGTAAACACCACTCAAGGACTAATACTGCTCTAGACAATTCCAGACTAGCTATAGAATACTCTGGCCAGAGCTTCAGTAAGAACTTCAGACAAGCATCCCCTGAAGCCACGCCCAAAGGGGTGTGGCCACTAACACATTCATTGGCAAGGCAAGCTGCCGCTACATGGTGTAGCAAAAACAGGTGGCTTTTCTGAGCCCACACAGTTGATCTGTGGTGGAGCTGTCACTAGAACCCAGGACCTTGCAGGTTCATCTAGCTATGTACTCAAAACTTGGTGCACAGGGGACACAGTCATCACTGACCCAAGTCCTGTCCCCTGCACATACCCCACAGCTGGTAGATGATGGATTGGAATAATACTGGAGGGGACATGGTGGCCAGAATGGTCAGGCTGGCGCATGAACAGAATTCAAAAGAACACTGGTGGAAAGGAGAAATCTCCACCAGGCCTTACCTGACCGAAGCCAGCTCATCAGAGGCCCTGACTGGCTCCATTCATCATCCACTTATTCCACAGATTCACCTATACTCCAGGCCCATGGGTCTCACACCTCAGGAGAGTGACCAGTCAGAGGACCATGGGCTCAGCACCCCAGGAAGGCAGCTCTAAGCACTGTGCTGTGGGCCCTGGGTTTCAAGCAAACCAAGGTTCCTGATGATGGAGGGACACTGACAGAGAAGGGAAGAGACTGTGCTTAGGGGAGTCTACCTGACATCTGAGTGTCTAAGCGGGCCAGTAGGGCACAATGCTGACACAAGGATACTTCATACACACCCTGGAGCTTCACTGCTCATGTACCCAAATCTCTTCTCTCATAGTAACAGATTTTTTTTTTTTTTACATTAAATAACAGAATTCGGTCAAGTATTCAGATGCAAAGTAGGTGAGACTCTGGAAGATTCTATAGATGGGAAGCTATAGTATCTATTTCATGGAGTCTTGGGGTTGATACCTGTATTTGTTGCAGGCATAGTGGGAGTATTTGGATGCATAAACGGGATAAGGGTTCTATTGTGGAGAACTTCTGAAACCTGTCCTAGTGTCCTAGTGCATTGCCCGAGCAATATGGATCCAGCTCCTTTGGGGCCAGATCGCTTCTATCACTCTGAACGTTAGTCATCCCTTCTTTTTCCTAGACTGTGTGCTCCCTGTTAGGGTTCCAGTCTTGCCAAGGTATTGTTTCTTCGGGCTCATCTGACTGAAGCCTGAAAGGTGGTTGGCTTTGATATAATGAAACCCACAGGTTCTGTGTGTGTGTGTGTGTGTGTGTGTGTGTGTGTGTGTATGTGTAGTGTGTGTATGTGTGGTGTGTGTGTGTATGTGTGTGGTGTGGGTATGTGTGGTGTATGTGTGTATGTGTGTGGTGTGTGTGTATGTGTGTGTGTGTGGTGTGTGTATGGTGTGTGTGTGTATGTGGTTTGTGTGTGGTGTGTGTATGGTGTGTGTGTATGTTTGTGTGTGTGTGGTGTGTGTATGGTGTGTGTGTGGTTTGTATGTGGTGTGTGTATCGTGTGTGTGTATGTGTGTGTATGGTGTATGTGGTATGTGTGTATGTTTGTGTGTGTGTGGTGTGTATATGTGTATGGTGTGTGTGTGTGTGTGGTGTGTATGTGTGTGTACGCACAGGTATACTTGGAAGCTAGAAGACAATCTCAGCTCTTGTTTCCCAGGCACCATCCACTGTTTCACTACTCTGGGGCTTGCGTAGTAGGCTAGGCTGGCCAGCAAACCCAAGAATTCTCCTGTCTGCATCAGCAGATCTGGTTACAAGTATGAGCCACCACACCCAGCATTTTATCATTGATTGATTGGCTGATTTCTCTCTGTATGTGGATGCTCACTGGCACACATGTAGAGGTCAGGGGATAATTTATGGGAGTTAGTTCTCTCCTTCCACCATGTGGGTTCCAAGAATCCAGCTCAGATCACCAGGCTTGACAGTAAGTCCCTTAACCTGCTGAGCTATCACCAGTCCACGCCCTACATCTTTATATGAGTTTGAACTTAGGTCCTTGTGCGTGCAAGGCAAACAGTTTACCAACCTAGCATTTCCTCAGCCCAATTACTGATTTTAATTCATTTATTCACTTGGCAATTTATTTATTCTCTCAACTTTTTTAGGGCATGCATCTTTTGGGTGACTCTTAGTTTGTATATCTTAGACAAAAGCAAAACTTTGAGGCTGGGATGAACTCGGGAAACTTGAGAAGATGAGTGGACATTGGCAGGGTGTGTCAGGACAGTATGATCCAGGGGGATTTTCCCCCCTCTCTATTTGTCTCCTTTCCCATAATACTGTTGTTATTTTACTTTCATAGTGGAAAGTTCCATGCCATGTATGAATGCTTTATTTGAAGCATTGTAGTAAATTATATTTCATCTATTTAGGTTTTTCAAAGCAGGGTTTCTCTGTGTAGCCCTGGTTGGCTGTCCTGGAACTTGCTCTGTAGACCAGGCTGGCCCAAACTCAGGGATCTGCTTTTGTTTGTCTTCCAAGTGTTGAGATTAAAGGCTTGTGCTATCACCCCCAGGTAGGAAATCATAATTCTGCATATAAGAAGTCACACTATAATGTTCATTGTGAAAAGGAGACTTTCCTTCCTTAGCCCTGCCCACCATGCTGCCCAAGCTAACTTACTAATAGTGGGAGAAGCCAGTAAAGCAGTAACTCAAAGACTTCCCTGTGTCCAGAGCCTGCCTTCCATCCTTTCAAACAAACAAACAAACAAAAAAACAAAAACAAAAAAACTCCTGATGTCTCAGGGGCCTGTTAGGATATTGGCATCATCCAGCATCATTGGCCTTCTGGAACCTGGACCTTTTATCCAGCATGTTCTATACTGTCATTATTTCCTGGTTCCCTGGACTCCTGCTGCAAACTGAAAGTGAGAGAACAGACAGGAATTAACCAGAGAGTTCCATGCCCAGAACAAAATCCCCAGGAACCTGCAAGCCAGGCTATGTGGTTTAGCCAAGAAAAGCCTCCCTCCCTAGTGTCCCCGTGTGGAAGTGGCCACCTGCTGCCAAGTGGCCACTGCCTTGGACCAGAGACCAGGAAGAGGTGGCCTTGTTGAGGATGCACCACATGGAGTGACGTAATAGTGCCCATAGACTAGGAGTGCCCATCATATAATGAGCTAACTGCACACCCAGCTGGGGACTCTCCCTTTGGGATCAGAGACTATGCAAAATAGTTCCGGAGAGCATTGGGTATAAATACCTTATGGCTGCTGCCAGGGCCACAGCTTCACAGGGAGTTGAAGACTGAGGCTCTGGTTCCAGAGGACACTGTCACTGGTTTGAAACCTCTCGGCCACCTTGGTGAGGGGGCTGGGCAGTTAGACTCTTTTGAGGTTCCTCAGGCTTGGGTCTTGTTCACTCCACGGGAGTAGCCTAGTCAGCTACAAGGTGAGTCGTGTGCTGGGGACAGCTGCTCTTAGGAGCATCTTCTTGTTTTGGGAAAGCTCAGAAAATCAGGCTTTCCCCCTTTTTTCCTTTTCTCCTTCTTCCTTCCTTCCTTTTTTTCTTTTCTTTTTTCTTTCTTTCTTTCTTTTTTTTTTTTTTTTGTGGATCGCCTGAAGCTGATGGAAGGTTTAGGGAGAGAAACCACAGAAGACTATGACTGTTCAATGGGGTATCTTGGTTTGATTTCTTTGCAAATATTTACTGTGGTGATTATACTTCAAAGAAAAACTTTTGAGAAAGTTCAGAATTGGGGAACACCTGCTGGGAATTTTATAGTACATAGCATATCTTGACTAGTCTTTATAAAATGTACCCCTTCCCCACCCCCAAGTCTGATAAGGTAGGGACTATTAGCCCCATTTTAGGAGGTGAAGAAATGATGTTCAGTTAAGTAACTTGATTTACATCAAGTAACTAGAAAGAGTCAAGTTGGGACCCAGGCCTTCAGGTCTCTGAGGTTCCCGGGTGGGTCCTTTCTCTCTCTCTCTCTCTCTCTCTCTCTCTCTCTCTCTCTCTCTCTCTCTCTCTCTCTCCCCACAGGGTTTCTCTGTGTAGCTTTGGAGCCTGTCCTGGAACTCTCTCTGTAGATCAGGCTCGCCTCGAACTCACAGAGACCCACCTGCCTCTGCCTGGGATTAAATGCATGTGCCTCTGGAAGCTTCTTGTTCCCACTGCCATCTAAGGGCATCTTTCCCAAGGAGGGTGCTGGCCATGGGTTAGCCCAGACACCCCCAGGCGCTCTCTCTCTCTCTCTCTCTCTCTCTCTCTCTCTCTCTCTCTCTCCATTTCTTATTTTTTTCTTAAAGGAGATAACCTCAAATTTAAAACTCTTTTCCACAAACCATTGATTCCTCCTGGAATGACAAGAAGGGAACATGTAGCGCAGTGTCCTTGGCTTAAAATGAACAATGACTCCCAAATCAAAGGAAAGGTGGCCAGGACTGGAGTCCCAGCCCCAAGTGCAGGTCTAACAGGAAGGTTAATATTGACAACTGTTGGTTCTTCTCTTCAACAGGAAGCAAGATTAGTGTACACACGTCAGTGACCCCCAGCTCCTGGCCACCTTGCTTGACACCAAGGATAGCCCTGCCCTGAGCCACTGAGTTCTCCTAAGGAGGGTCGTGGACGCTTCCTTTGTCTTTGGTAGGTGACTATGTGGCTTCCAGCGCTGTTCCTTTGGCTTCCTGTATGTTTTTGCACAACAGGAGTCTGTCGCACAGGATTTCAACTCCCAACCCCAAATAGAAACCCAGAGTGCAGGCACAGAGAGACTGGCTGTGCAAGCCTTATCTGGACTTTGTCTCCATTCCCTGGGACACTGGCACCATTGAAAAGTCTCTGGTCTTCTCAACCTCATCTCACAGCCTCCATCCCCTTCCCCAGCCCCGCAGAGAACATCTTGGAGTTGAAATAGGAGTGAAAAGTCAGACATGGCCTGTCCCTGGAAGTTTCTGTTCAGAGCCAAGTCCTACCAAGGTGACTTGAAGGAGGAAAAGGACATTAACAACAATGTGGGGAAACCCCCAAGTGTCGTTCCCAGGTAAGCAATCTCTGCTCCCACCTCTTTGGGGTTTCCATGCCCCTGCTGCCTCTCTCCGTTCCCAGCCTCCCAAGAGAGCCTGGTCTCCAAGGCACTGCTTGCAATTCTCTGCTGGAGTCTGGTGCAGCTGTGGTGTGTAGAAGGAAGGCCTAGGGCTTAGTGCACCTCCCAGGTGCATTTGGACTCTCTGGAGGAAGAAGGTGGGGAGAGTATGTGAGAATGGGGGCTGAGGAGCTTAGTGGTCAGCTCATGTGATGTCCTGATTGGCCAGGGCATGTGCACCATCAGTCCTTAGGTAATTTGACTATTAGAAAATTGAAGGGTGTCGATATAGCCCTGTGTATGACTGTGTGACTTTAGGCAAGCCCACCTATCTGAGTCTCAGGCAAGTCTGCAATGTGACCTATACCTGATAGCATGCTAGGAATGAAATAAAGTATACATAAGGTATATTGGAGTATTTCTGCATGTCACAGGCACTGGATAAACAGAAGGGGTTGTCACTATTTACTGAAGCTTCCTTATCACCAAGACTATTCAGTGTGTGCACCTACACACTTTGAATTGACCTCTGTGGGGTCCTTTGTTATGGTCTTATTCTGCAAATGAGATGCTGGAGGGGAAAGCTTGGGTTGCATGACTGCTAATGACAGATGTAAAATCTGAGGTGGGGGAACTAGTTCCCCGACAATTTGTATGGACAGGCTAGGAGAATTCTAGAGAATGCTGAGTCCACAGCCATAGCTTGGGACTTGAGGTTAACTCAAGCAGAAAGATGACGTTCTCTGAAATGTCATGACACAGGCTCATCTATTTGCAGGGCTACAGTGGGCAGCGCCCCCTGGAGGTGATATGTAGAGCAACCCTAAATTTCCCTGTCCCTGTGCAGCCAGATTTAGAAAGGAAACAGGCAGAAAGGTGTAGCTTTGCCACTTCATGTGGCTTTTGTCAAGCCTCTTAGCCTCCACACCTCCATTTCCTCACTTGTAGGAAAAGGAGGCAGATGACCCAGGTGTGGAAGGCAGAGTGGACTGGAGGCGACTGTATCAAGGCTGTCAAGAATACTGCGGCTCAGGCAACCTGACAGCACTTCTGTTTCAAAACAGTAACTCATCCCCTCCTCCTCTACCTGGTCCCTACGACCCCTGCCTTCCATCCTGCCAGAATCCAGCTGCCCCCATACCTCTTTGCCTCCAACTCAACTTCAGACAAGTCAGTCCCCTGCTACCAAGTCTTTGGTAGCTCCCATTGCCTGACACCATACTGAGGCTTGACCCTGCCCAGTCAGAGGGCATTCCCTCTGACAATCCAGAAGGCAAAGCTGGGAATCAAATTGAACAGTGTGGCTATGGTCACTATCCTGTGAGTGCTGAGTGAGTTTTGTCCCATTAACAATTACAATTGATGCTTGCTCACCTGGCTCTGTGCTGCCAGTTAACATGTCAACAAAGCCCTCCTATTTAATCAGTGGATCAACTGAGCCATTTATTAATATGCAGCCAGCCACAGATGCAGATATTTATAGCGTCTGTAGTACTATGTCAAACACCAGGCGAAAACTGTTTTTATCTTGTCTAACAAGGCCAGTTTCTAGAGAGTGGAGGAGCTGAGATTTGAGTCAAGCCACTGTGCTCTTTTCCCTGAGGGCCTACTGTGTATAACACAGAGGTTGAGAAAAACAGATCCAATTGCCAGAATCAGGGAGGAAGGGGGGAAGCAATGGCTTCCTCCCTAGTTTGTGGCAGTCCTGTCATAGCAAGACAGCATTACGTGTGTGGGAGGGGTCTGGTAAGGGAGGGGCAATAGGAGAATGTGCTGTTGAGCTTTCTAAGAGTGTGGCCTCTGCTGCCGGGTCAGGAGGGGCCAATGGGTGGCAGATGGCTTTCTGGAAGAGGGAGCCCAGCTGAAAAGGGGTTGTCCAGGAAAGGTGGCCAGAGGATGTTCCTAGGAGAGGAAGCAGCTTACAAAGGGGGTTTTAGTCTGAAAATGCCTGGAGCCTCTTATTTATTTTTGTTTTAAAACACACTTTTCAAATCCTTGCAAACTAAGAGCCTGTTCCTGGTGGCTTTCAACTTTGTGTAAACAAGCGATTCGGAAGTGTGCTGGGTGTGTCCATGCATGTGCACGCATGTGTTTTAGAGACAAAGGGTAAATGTGGGATCATCCAGGTGAACACCATAGGGAGTTCAGAGCAAAGTTAAGCTGAGCCTTTGTGACTCCGTTACAGGGTGCTAAAAAGAAACACTCCTTAAACTGTAATTTGGAGTTGGGTTTCATTTGCTGAAATACTGGCCAAGAGGGTCTTTGAGGGCCACACCCCTACTCCACCTGGCTCCTATGAGGGTCCTATCAGCTGCCCTGCCCCCAAATTTCAACCTACCAGCAGAACAAAACACCTTGGTCCTTCTATGTAGCATTGTCCAGAGGTTTGTAGGGACCTAAAGGATACTTTGGATCAGATGGGATTCCACTTTTCCCATTAGAAGTCGCCCTCAACCCTAAGCTTGCTTTCTTTTTCCTTTCTGGAATCGTTAAGGACAGGGAGAAAGGGCAGAGTTCTGGGAGGTTTTGGTGAAGCAGAGGCAGAAGTGGCCTTGAGCAGGACCTCTGGTCCCTCAGCTTCTGCATCCACAAAGCAGAGGTAATAAAGAATTGCCTTCTTGAGTGGATTTCGTTGGGGGGGGGGGAGAGAAAATAACAGACGTGGAAGATGCCAGTGCAGCGGGAGTCTGGGCCGCGATCCTGCGATCCTTGTCATCGCTAAGGGAATACACAAACCTAGGCAAAGCGCGCCGCCCTGATGATGTCCTGGGCCACTAGGGGCCAAGCCCGGATCGCCGGAGGTGGGCGGGCGCTACGGGGGCGGACGCTGAGGGGTTCCGCTGCGATAAAGGGACAGCTCCAGAGAGAGGCGGTGGCCCCAGCCATGCGCGACGGGCTGAGCAGCGCGTGCGACGCCGCCCGGCCACGGCTTTGCCGCTTCCTGCGCAGGATCTTCGGCCCGAAGGTCGCCAGCCGCGTGGGCCCAGCCAGGTACAGCGCGCGGGGCCTGGGGAACAGCGAAGGCTATGGGCGCCCGGGTGACCCTGCCAGGACTCGAAAGAGGCAGGGCTGAGAGCCCACCCGTGCTGCTTCTGCACCAAAGAACTTCTGTGCTGCGTTGGTTTGAGATGGTTCTGGCTATCAGACCTGGAAATCCTCCTGCCTCGGCTTCCCAAATGCTAGGATTACAGGCGTGTGCCACTAGTTAATGTGTGGGGTTTTGTTTGTTTGTTTTTTGTTTTTGTTTAGCAGTACTGGGAATTGAACTGCATTTAAACAGTACTCTTACACACACACACACACACACACACACACACACACACACACACACCGCCTTGTTACCCTCTCCCTCCTTACTGCGCTCTAGACAAATATGGTGAAGAGGGCAAAGATGATGTTTTTACAATAAGACATTCTCCCTCTCACAAGCTAGGTGTGGCTTCAGTACTTCCCTCCTCAGCACCTAGTTTGGCCACACCATGACTGCAGATGGTTCTATGGGCCTGAGCAAACCCCCATGGTTCCTTCTGCCTGCAAGTCCTTAATGGTCCTTTACTCCTACAATGGGCTACCCAGGCTGTGGGTTTGGGAGTGTCTGCGGGCTCTCAGTGCAGTAATTTGGAACCAAGGGTCCTGAGCCTTAAAGGGCTCATCTGACACCTGGTCCTTGGTTTCTGTTAGCAAGTGGCCAGAAGAAATCTGCTAACTGGTAGAAAGACATAGTAGCTGGAGCAAAGCTCTGTTTATTCACTGTTACATTTTTTTTGTCCTTAATCCTAATTATAAAAGTACTTGAAACATTATTAAAAAAATACCTTCAAAATGCATAAAGTTAAAAAGAAAAAATGAAATTTAAGTAGCTCATGACTTATCTATCACACTATGCTAATCACTGTGAATCTTCACTGGCATTTCCCCCAGGGGTTTTCAGCCTGCTAGAGCCCACATTCATACACACACACACACACACACACACACACACACACACACACACACACTGCATACATGTACTCAGGCTGTCACCAATCGAGTCAGCAGGTATCTAGTCCGAGGCATTAGGGACAACCTAAACATACAGTCCTAGAACCTGGGGCCAGGTTAAATGTGGCTCATCTCAATAGTGCATTTCAGACAGCATTTAAAATATTTTGATGTTTAGGTGAAGTGCTTATGTAGACAGTGACATTGTCTTTAAGTCTATTATTGCAGCCCAGGGGAGGTTTCTGATCTAAATCTATCCCCCAAATTGTGAAACCCAGGGTGGGCTGGATTCAAAGGATGGGTCAAAGGGGGCTGGTGAGAAAGCAAATCTTGGCTTCCTTTTTTCTTTCTGGTGAAGTGTTACGAGCAGTTTTCCCTCCAGCCTGATCCCACAGCTGCCTCAGCCCCAAATAACACAAGAGATGCTGTATTAGATATAAAGATGTTGGCCTGTTACTAGCGTTCCTTATTGGCTAGATCTATCTTAAATATTAACCCATTTCTATCAATATAAGTATTTTTACATGGTCTTCTCTTACTTACCAGAGAGAGGGTTCGAATTTTCACCTCTCTTAAGTCTCTACCAGTCCAGACCAGGGGAGCATGTATAAGAAAAAATTTTTCAGCTGGTTGTGGCAGTACATGCCTGTAATCCCAGCACTCAGGAGGTAGAGGCAAGAGTTCAAGGACATCATCCGCTGAATAGTGAGTTCAAGGGCAACCAGAAGTACAAGAAACTGCCTCAAGCCACCAAAAAAGAAATGTTCCATGATTTTGTTTGTTTAGTGTTTTGGGGGTTGGGTGGGTGGAGGAGGGGTGTTTGTTGGTTGCTGTTTTGTATTTGTTTTTTGAGATAGCCCCTTACTATATAGCCCAGGCTAAACAATTTCCCTGCCTCGCCTTGAGCGCTGGGGTTCCTTCCGAGCACCAGTCAGCTAGCTTTCCCCATGGTGATACTTGCTCACACACCACAAGGAGAACTTTCCTGAGGACGGTCCCTGGGGTGGGCCACTGCAGTCTTGCAGTGAAGGGAAAGATAGGGTTCCACCCAAACACAGCAGGGTAAGGGCAAGTTACTGCCAAAGATAAGGAAGATTCTCACTGAACTGATCCAACAAGATTCTTGCCGAAGGTAAGACGGGGACAACCAAACCTCACTCTGGGGTGAGGGACCAGGGTGACTTATTACTAAAAGACTAAGCAGGGAGGTAACTAAAACTGGAGTTTGGGGGTTTTGTTTCATTTTTTTTAAAAAGATTTATTTGTTTTATGTGTATAGATGTTTGCATGCAGGCATGCTTGTGTACCACATTCATGCCTGCTGCTCATGTCAGCCAGAAGAGGGTGTCAGATCTCCTAGGACTAAAGTTGTGAGCCACCTGTGGGTGCAGGAAGTCTAACCGTAGGTCCTCTGCAAGAAAAACAAGTATTTTTAAACACTGAGCCATCTCTTCAGATTTGGGGTTTGCTTGTTTGTTTTTGAGACAGTGTCTTACTATGTAGCCCAGCCTGGCTTGGAACTCATGGAATATCCCTCTACCTCTGCCGCCTTGCTTCTGGGATCACAGAGATGTGCTACCACACACAGTCAAATCAGGATTTTACAAGAATGCACATGAATGGGTCTAGGTCAAGGTGTTAGCAAGCAAGGGATCTTTTTCATGGCTCATATACAGGACACTTTTCAGGGTTGGCCCATAACTTAGTTCAGATATAAGTTGCTTTGTGATGCCTGCAGATGTCCTTTGCATCTGTGAGGACACTCTCTAGGACCACAGGGGATGTCTGAAGCCACAACAATAATGAACCTTACATGTGTCTTCTTTTTGTTCTACCCATACTTATCAATGATAAAGTTTAATTTATAAATTGGGTAAAGTGAGAGATTCCCAACAGTAACTACTAATGACGGAGAACCATCATAACGGTTCATTGTAGTAGGAATTATGCAGTGTGGATAGTTGAGGCAGTGACCATGTTTTTGTTTTGTTTCATTTTTTTCTTTCTGGTGTCAAGAGTTTATCTTCAACTCAGCTAGAAATGTGGCTGCAACTTCACCAGCAGACATAGCTTCTCTACCCTCCCTCTTCCCCTCCCTCCTTCCCTCCCTTCCTTTGTTTTCCCAGAGTTTCTCTGTATAGCCATGGCTTTCCTGAAACTTTGAAATCTGTCTTCCTCTGCCTCTTGAGTGCTGTGATTAAAGGCATGTGCCATCATGTCTGGTCCTTTTTTTTTTTTTTTTTACATTTTCTTTTTTTCCCCACTGGTTTTTTTTTTTTTTTTTTAATCCTATTTTTTAAAATAGGTGTCAAGTAGCACAGGCTAGCTTTGAATTCCCTATGTAGCCAATGATGACCTTGAACTCTTGATCCTTCTGATTCTACTTTCTAGGTGTTAGGATCACACCTATGTGCCATCCATACCTGACTTTTGTTCCTTTCACTTTTTACAAGATAAATACTTGGAGTACCAGGCATTTTTGGCTTGTACTTGTAATCCCAGCATTCAGGAGGCTCAGGCAGATGGATTGCCATGAGTTGGAAGCTAGTATGATATACAGAATAAATAAGTTAAATTAAGTGTTTTGGGGGGTTGTTTGTGTGTTTTGTAGGCAGATTTAGACTGGTTTTGAACTTTCTATGTAGCTAAGGCTGTCCTTGAACTCTTGATCCTTCTGCCACCACCTGCCAGATGCTGGGATTCAAGGCATGTGCTACCATGCCCGGCTTAAACTACACCCTGGGAAGAGTGAGAATTTGCACTTGGCTTTCTGAGAAGGGCATTCCCCAGAGCTTCTGTGTGCTCCTGCCTGAATAGTTTTGGCTTGCTCCCCTCATATCATTTTAGCTTTGGGTGCTCAGAGTAAAGATGAAGAGGGAAGGTGATGATGCGAGTCCCTGAGACTGGCTCCCTCGTCCTCCTTTATGGGAAGCCAGGGACAGGTCATTCCCACCTCTAGCACCCAGTGCCTCATCTGCCAGATAGGGACTCACAGAGGCCTCCCAAGACCCTCTCCACTCCCAGACTCCATCTCACAATAACCATCTTTTCACAGCCCAACAACACAGGATGACTGTAAGGGTCACAGACCTGCTGCCAAGCACCACAATGATTCCCTGCAGCCCCTCACTGGGACAGTGCAGGTCAGTGGTTTGGTCACAACCAACTGGGAAGGTCCTTCTTGCATCTCCTTGGGAAATTCAGGCTACACAGCCCTTTGGATACTGGGATGGAGAGCACAGGAAGCCAGGGCCTGGGCAGTGAGTAGAGCAACCCAGGTCTGGGGTACAGAGGGAGCTAAGGATGCTGGAAACAATAGGCCAGTCTTGATGATCAGGAGAGGTGGTCCCCAGGTCCCCAAGGTGCACCAGCACCAAGATAACTTGTCTGGGTGGTTGAGAGTATGGGTGTCCTCCCTTTAAGACCTTTCCTGGAACTACGGGTGGGACAATTGAGAATGATCTCAGATTTAGCTGTTGAGCCTCTAGACTGAGCCCCTGGCTTCCAGCCATGGATCCCATCTTCCTGAAGCCTTTCCATCCTGAGGACTGTAGAGAGGTGGCAGAGATGGGCAAAGGGAAAGGTGTCCCCGGGGAAGCAGGACAGTGAAGTATCTCTTACCTTCGAAGCTCCCAGTTCTGTCCTTGGCAGGCTCAGCTGCAGCAGTGGCCTCCCATCTAACTTGAATTCCCCTCATGAGCCAGCACTGGCTGGGCCTTGGTAAGGACAGAAGCCTGGCTCTGGCCCAGCCACCTGCAGCACTCAGCTGGCACTATCCCAAATTCCGGGACAGGTGGAGGACTGAGGACTGGTCCTGTGTGTGTGCCCCACTTTGTGTCTCCACACAAAGCTCTGGAGTACAGAGGTGCGGGGTTGTTGGGGTTTCGGGCATTTGGAAAACCCTGGATGTTTACCTATCTCAGAATGGTCCGGAGCCCCTGGACGAGCTGCATGTGTCTCCATTGACCCGCCCACACCACGTGAAGATCAAAAACTGGGGCAGTGGAGAGATTTTGCAAGACACCCTTCACCACAAGGCCATGTCGGTGAGAAGTCTGGGGGCTGGGGAGGACCACCTTTGTCCTAGCTAGGGTTCCATAAGGGCCCTTTGTGGGTCCATCACATATCCCCTGGACTTAATAGACAGCCATCTTCTCAGACAAAAGATGCTGGGAACTGTTTTCATAAATTACAGTTGGGAGTGTTAATAGGGCTGTTTCCTGCTAACCATCTGATTAGGCAGCAGATAACCTAGGAGGTCAGACAAAAGGCTGCAGGAACCAGTATTTTCTTAGATTTCAAGAGTATCTGAGAGTCTTCTATTAGAATTGTCCAAAGCTGACTGACTGACAGAGAAATCAATGGGCTCCCTGTGACTGGAAGAGTTTCAAGTACTGTTTGATAGGGAGGCAACAGGGTTCGAGCAACCGGTGAACGGGAACTAATTGTCTTTTAAGGTTCCTTCCTGCCTTTAAGGTCCTTACTCTGGCTCTAGAATTCATGTTTATGAGGCTGAGTGTGGTGGTGCATGCCTTTTAATTCCAGCACTTGGAAGAGGCAAGCAGATGTCTGAGTTTGAGGCTAGCCAGGTCTACATAGTGAGTTCTGGGACAGCCAGAGATACATAATGAGAGATTGTCTCAAAACAATAAAACACAAAACAAAACAAACAAAAGAGAGAGAAAGAAGGGGAAAAAAAAAAAGAGTTCATGTTGTGGTTATAAACTGGGAAAGAACCAAAAAGGCTGTGAGGCAGGATGATTTCCCAAACCCCCCACAAACTGTCTGTAATCTCAGCACTTGGAAGATAGAGGCAGGGGGTTAGGCGTTCTAGGTGACCTGCTATGTAGTGCATTTGAGGCCAGCCTGGGCCATATAAGATCTTGTCTCAAAAACAATACCAAAACCAACCAAAGCAAAACAGAGAAATGCCACAGTTAACATCTGGGCATCCATCATTCTGGCATTTCTTTCTGTGCCTCCCTGACTGTGGAAAGTTCAGCTGCTCATCCATTTTCTGTAGGCTGACACTGGAGCCAGCTGGGTCTCTTAGAAAGGAGAGCAGGCAAGACGTTCACTAGGAGGAAGCTATGGAGTTTTCTCTGAGGCTGGCTCTGGGTCTTTAGCTGACAGAACAGGGAAACAAGCTCTTACAGACTGGATCTCAGGAAAGGCAAGGGGAGTTAGGCTGGGAGAAATCTTGGTAGACCCCAAGGAGACGGTGCCTGTGTAGCGTCACTGTGAACACAGCAGCTAGAAGAAGGCCAGCTGACTGCCTGGGGGTAGGGTGGGAGGAAGGAAGAGAATTGGAGACCTACTCACCCCCTGTTTCTTCTCCTAGGAGTTCACCTGCAGGTCCAAATCTTGCTTGGGGTCCATCATGAACCCCAAGAATTTGATCAGAGGCCCCAGAGACAAGCCCATCTCCCTGGAGGAGCTTCTGCCTCAAGCCATTGAGTTCATCAACCAGTATTATGGCTCTTTCACAGAGTAAGTGTGGCTTCTGTGAGGGTCACATTTCCCCACCTCCCTGGGGCTGTCCTGTCTCCAACTGTCCCACACTAACCTGTGAACTCTGCAGTCTCCAGACTTGCCAGCGGTTCTAGGCTGAGCAGAGCCTGGAGGAGGCTTAGGCACTGTTATGATGTCTGGCAATGTAGGGGAGAGTGTACTGGCTAGGGTTCTGGCTCCACCACAGACCACTCCTGAGTCCTGGGGAAATGCAATGGGCCTCAACTTACCCATCTGTAATATGGGGATCTTATAGCCTGGTTTATTAGACAGCCATGAGATATGGGCAAGTTTAGAAAAGTGTCCTAGCCTAGGGGCTGTGAAACAATGTCTCAGACATTGTAGACGGAAGCTTAGTGACTACATGCTCAGGCCTCTCTCTCCTCCTACAGATGTGAGCAAGATTCCCAGAGGTACCGCTGGCATCATCCTAGTCTAGCTAGAGTCCAGAATACCTGACTTGGCGGGGTGCTGCACTCCTGGGGTGTTTTCGTCTTCTTACCCCATGAGGCTGCCATGAGTCCATTACCCAGACTCCTTCATTCTTAAGCCAGTCAGTCAGTCAGTCACTCTGTTAACAAATACGTGTCTGAAATACAAAGATTTTCTTCATTGCCAGTTGCCAATTTTGTTGTCAATGCATACAACTGTGATCCAGGAGGGGCTGTGTGATGTGGTTAAGAGCTGAGGTCCAATCATCTACCTACACAGGTTCAAACCTGGGTGTGCCTTGGTTTTCTTGCCTGAAAATATCTGTTATAATATGCCCACCTTGTAGGAGTTTGTATGAAGTTTAAATGAATTAGAGGCAATTAAGAGCTAAGAACTGTGCTGGCCTGTAATGAACCGAAGTCTTAGTTATCATTGTATGTATTTTAATTTTTAAGCATTTATTTATTTGTTTGTTTGTTGGAGAATGGGGTACCTGAGCCACAGTAAGTGTATGAAAGTCAGAGGACAGTTTGTGGGAGTTGGGCATCTCCTTCCACAGTGTGGGTTCCTGGGACTGTACTGAGATCATCAGACTTAGTGACAAGTGTCTTTACACAATGAGACATCTCTCTGGCCCCTCTGTGTATGTTTTTTGAGACAGCATCTCATGAAATAGTGGAGGCTAGCTTCTTCCCACGATTGTCCAAGTACTAGGATGACAGATCCACAAGCTAATGCCTGAATATAGGACATTGTAATTGTCCCAATATAATATGTAACTAAGTAATATAGCCTCCTTAAAACTTTCTATCCAAGATACACAAGTGGTTGTAAGAATGACTGACACCAAGACAGCGAATGTCTGCTCTGCAGCTGGTTACAGAGTGGCAGTGTCATTCTGTGGTCCAGTCTCACATAGCAGTTCCACCTTGGACATGGGACATAGAAGGGTATCTGGGACCCATAACAGAAACTGTTGTTCTTGGTGATACCTGCTCCACCTGTCTATTGGATGCCAGAGCTGTGTCTGACATGAGGTCCCATCTTCTACCTGGGGGCTTGCAGAACACATGCCTGGCCCCCTGGACCAAGGGCAGCAGCCTCATGAGGGGATAGGACTTCCTTGAAGATGCACCCTGGGAGCCTGGGGTGCTGGTGCTGAGACCCTGGCTGTTAGCCTCAATGTGGAGCCTAGCATGGAGTCCTTTGGCCCTTCTGGGTCCTGACTCTTCTTGGAGCTGGGATACCCAGCTGGCATTTCAAACATAGCTAGTTGGGTCTTAAGGAACCCTGGGAAACTACAAAGCTGTGCCCAGTGCCTGGGAAAAAACCTTTACTTCTCATTTTCCATAGTCACAAGTCCATATCTTGGTCCCCAGGAATGATGAACAATAGCCAGTCCCCAGGGTGCAGGGACACCAGCAGCTGCTGGCTTTCATCAAAGTGGACTTAGACATCTGTATATACAGAAAATCGGAACCTTTTCAGCTCCTGACTTTCTGAGAGCGACCATCCAAATCTTTTCAAGACTAAGAGCCACCACAGCATTTCTAGTGACCCTGAAACATGACATGAGAAACCACATACTATGTAAGGTGGGCCTGGTGGTGCAGACCTGTAGTTCCAGTTACCATGGAGACCACGGTCCTTGCAGGAGGGTTCCAAGTTCAAGGACGCCTAGGTGACAGCCTGGGCAACATAGTGAGAACCTGTCTTAAACTAAAAGGCTAAAACAAACAAACAAACAAACAAATGCAGAGGCAGGGGGCTGAGGAGGTAGGTAGAAAAAGCCAAGTTTGGTTAGGTTCAGTCCCTGGTGCCACACACAAAAAAGAACAGAGAAGGAACAGTGGTAAAGAAAATACTAAAAGTAAAATTCACTGAGTGTGGAGGCACACACCTTTAATCCCAGTACTCAGAAGGCAGAGGCAGGAGAATCTCTGTGAGTTTGAGGCCACACTGGTCTATATAGTGAACTCTAAGCCAGCCCAGGTTACCTAGTGAGACTCTGTCTCAAAACAAAACAATGAAAAAAAATCTAAGGAAATTGGGAGAAAACATGAAAAATAATTTTAAGAGTGAGTCCCTGACTCAAACAAACAACAAAAATCCACAAAAAAATAAGTTTAAAATATTCTCTTTTGTTCGTTTGTTTTTTGGTTTTTTTTTTTTTTTTTTTTTGACAGGGTTTCTCTGTGGTTTGGGAGGCTGTCCTGGAACTAGCTCTTGTAGACCAGCTGGTCTTGAACTCACAGAGATCCACCTGCCTCTGCCTCCCAAGTGCTGGGACTAAAGGCATGCTCCACCACTGCCTGGCTAAAATATTCTTTTAAAAGTCATATTTCTTATGTGTTTCCACATGTTATATTCTCATGGGTGTTGGAAGCTTCAATGTTACTGTGTGTGGGTTTTCAATTTGCCTTTACAAGTCTATAACTGAGTTAATACTGTGCTGTGAGATCATTTATAACTGTGTGAGAGCCATGTCTCCCTTCCCAACCCAAAGTATTCTAGAAGTTACACGTTGGTATAGAGGGATAAAATATGACTATGGCTTCATAAGCTGTTCTGAGTCAGGGAAGCCAGACAGTTGTCTCCCTCTTGAGAGTCCTATAAAAGACCGACTAAGACAAAGGCTGCTCGTTCCTTCTCGATACCATCATCGCTGCGCTGTTCTTTACACGGAGAGGATGGCTTTGCTCAGGACCACTCCTTAGATTACAACAGGCAAGGCCAAATCTTCCACTTTTCAGTAAACGGCACTAAGAGTTCATCTCTCTCCTTTTACATGGCATCCCCATACCATGGGCACTGCCATTTTCATGCTTGGGTACAGAGTGGGGGGTATTTCTTGAAACTTCCTCTGATGATGAAGGACACCAACCTCACCCAGAAGTTGCCCTGTACAGGTACAAACATCACAGAGTCTTCAAGTCTTTCTGTAATCAAAAAGGAGTTGCCAAGACACTCCTCCACCTGCCCCAAAGGCTGTTTCATTCCAAGTCCTCCACTGCCCTTAATCATGAGTTCATTCTTTAAATAATTTTGTTTGTTGCCATTTCGAAAGCCTTTGGTGGTGCAGGTTGGAAATCTCAAGGTTGCTGTGGTGTGGGTGTGTTGCAAAGTCGTTGTGACCTAGTTCCTCTCCCATGGGATAATTTTGAAGTATGCTTAAATCACTGAGTATGGCTCCTTTGGGTGGGCTCTAGGGTTCTTCAGGCTGAGTCCTGACCTCAGGTCTTGTCTGGGCCTGCCTTGCCTTCTGAGGAACCGGCAAGCCTGCAGTTTTCCCTTGGGGGGAAGGTAGAAGGTCCCGTCTACTGCAGACAGTTAGGAGCCTGGCCTTGACAGCGAGACACCTGGGTCTGTGTCCTCATTTCTCTGTTACCATGCTTGCGTTCTTGGGCTTGGTATTTTCCACTCTAGAGCCTTAAGGCCTTTGATTGCAAAGTAAACATGACAGTAGGTCCTAACTTACTAGAGGTGGCATGCATCTGCTATCCCAGGTATTTGGGAGATGGAGGAAGGAGGATCAGAAGTTCTACGCTGGCCTGGGCTACATAACAAGACCTGTCTCAAGATGATGGTGATGATGACAACTTTCAGGGTGAAGATGTTAGAGTATTAAAAATTGGCCCCTAGTAACTAAGAGTGGGTCACAAAGCCAGCCCTATAGGGGACAGTGTACCAAAGAGGACAGTTTGCTTTTCTGGTGTCCAAATTCAGTTCCTACTTTCTGGGGATTGAATTAATATCCATATAAAGGACTGCTATTGTTGATCTTCCTGATGGCTTCCTGTCCCCCAGGGCAAAAATAGAGGAACATCTGGCCAGGGTGGAAGCCGTAACAAAGGACATAGAAACAACAGGAACCTACCAGCTGACACGGGATGAGCTCATCTTTGCCACCAAGCTTGCCTGGCGGAACGCCCCTCGCTGCATCGGCAGGATCCAATGGGCCAACCTTCAGGTGAGCCTCAGGGACAGAGCAGAAGAATGAAGCAGGATGGGCAGGTCCTGAGATGGAGCAAGTGGCCAAGGCTCCGCAGACTGCAGCCTATCCCTCAGGCAGGGTATCCCAGGTCCCCCTCTAGGACCTGGAATCTTATTTTAGCACCAGGGGTTCTAGACAACCCACTCTCAAGTTAAATGTGGGAGACCACATGTCACCATGAAACAAACGTCAACCTTGGATGTCTTATTCCCAAAGTCTTGGTGCTTCGAGTGTTTGCCTACAATGTTTACGTTCTTGGCTCCTAGAGAACATTTTATTTATACTAGCCTCCTAGGCCATCGTCTCCTTGGAGGGTCAGTTTTTGTTGGGTCCTATTGAGTGTACTTGGACTGAGAAAATCCAGGAGACTCAACGATGGCACACACTCCCGTGGCAAAGATCCAGGCTGGGACTGTGGGGACCCTGCCTTTTGGTGCCTTAAAGCCAGATACACTTGGGGATTTGGTTTTACTGGGGCCTTCTGAGTGGGATTCTCTGTTCCCCATCTCAAGTGCAGCGGTGAGTAGGGCAGCTTAGAGACGAGTGCTGCTGATGCAGAAGGGAGGGTATGACCATCTGTGTTTGCTGGGTGATGGTGTGCAGGCTGCCCTCTTTCCCTGGGAACTTTCAATCAGCCCTAAGTCTCTGTCTTCCATGGTGTGGTCTTGGTGGGCTGTATGCAGGTCTTCGATGCCCGGAGCTGTAGCACTGCCCAGGACATGTTCCATCATATCTGCAGACATCTGCTTTATTCCACCAACAACGGCAACATCAGGTGAGACACGTTTCCAGTTGTGCTGGGCCCACCCTGCCAGTCTCAGACAGCAGAGGCCAGAGGGCTTACTGGAGAAGCCTCTGGCTCCAGAAGAAACTAGGGAGAGACAAAGGAATAAGGCTTAGCTCTGGAATGGTGACAGCAACCTCTTTCCCATTAGCCTCTGTCACAGGCCCAGCCTTTTCCCCTTCTAACTTAGAACCCTGAGGCAGTTACACCTTTAAGAAACCACTTCTAGCAGGCCATGGTGACACATGCCTGTTATCTAAGCACTTGGAAAAGTGGAGGCAGGAGGACAGAGAATTCAAAGTCATCCTTACCTACATAGCACGTGCAAGGCTAGCCTAGGCTCCATGTGTTCCTGCCTCAAAAACAAAACAAAACAAAAACAAAGGGAAAAAAATCTTCTTAGCTGGGCATGGTGGTACATATCTGTAATCTCAGCAGTGGGTAGACTGAGACAGGAGGATTGCCATGAGTTTCAGACCAGTCTGGGCCACATAGACAGACCTTGTCTTGTTTTAAAAAGAGCTCACTCAGGAGGCAGCGGCATGGGGATCTTTGTGAGTTTGAGGCTAGTCTAGTCTATATAGTGAGTTCCAGGACAGCCAGGGCTACTTAGTGAGACCCTATCATCTTGAATACAAAAAACAAATAAAAGGTCCTCCTGCCCTGTTTGGGAAGGAGACACTGATTTCCTGGCTATACTTTTGCTGTGGTGTCTTTCTTAGATGTGAAAGTCACATTGGCATTGATGTTCCTTCTCTCTCTCTCTCTCTCTCTCTCTCTCTCTCTCTCTCTATCTCTCTCTCTCTTTCTCTCTCTCTCTTTCTCTCTCTCTCTCTCTCTCTCTCTCTCTCTCTCACACACACACACACACACACAGGAGGACTGAACAGCACTCAATCTGTCATTCATTCATTTTTGTGTCTGGCAAACACTTGATACATACCTAATGGGGGACTAGGACAGGGACCAAGGAAAAGGAGGTGGCAGGGTGAGATGCAGAGGTGACTGAGACCCCAGAGTGCAGCTCCAGCTAACTGCAAACCTATGACTGCCTAGCAGCCACTACCTGAGAGAAGAGAAGCATCAGCAGTGAAAGCCAGAGGTGTGGAAGGGACACGAGGCTCCCTAGAGTGGCGGTCTCCTCCTTGGTCCTAAGGAATAGAGAGGAACTGGTTCATTGTCAGGGGTTGATCTCAGTCTGATTGGGGTACAGGGACTACAGAGTGGGGAGAGTGGAGGGGGGCTGTCTGGGAGCCTGTTCTACCCCAGCCATGGACAGTTGGTAAACTGCAATATCCTTGCCCTGGGGAAGGTCGGCCATCACTGTGTTCCCCCAGCGGAGTGACGGAAAGCATGACTTCCGGATCTGGAATTCGCAGCTCATCAGGTACGCTGGCTACCAGATGCCCGACGGCACCATCAGAGGGGACCCTGCTAGCTTGGAGTTCACCCAGGTACCTGTCCAACCTCTGATGGGTCCCTCTGGGCGGGAACCCAGGACAGATGCTTGCCTGGGCCTGCAGACTTAATGCTTTCCTCTCTCCTCCAGTTGTGCATCGACCTGGGCTGGAAGCCTCGTTATGGCCGCTTCGATGTGCTGCCTCTGATTCTGCAGGCTGATGGCCAAGATCCAGAGGTCTTTGAAATCCCTCCTAACCTTGTATTGGAGGTGCCCATGGAGCATCCCAAGTAAGCCACCAAGGGTACTATAGGTTATGCGCATGTATCCCTCCTCAGGAGCTGCTTCTCCTGCATGAAAGGCCAGCCTTCAGCTGTACTCAGAGGATAGATGTTGCAAAGCTTGTTTACCCTCTGCAGCAGCCTTGCTCTTTCTAGCCTCAGCCTTATGAGGAGCCACTGATGGGAAGCAGCAGTCTAGCTGACAGGGTCCTGGGAGCCTGGGAGTCAGTGCCCCGAGGAGAGCCCTTGAGCGGCTAAGCCTTTTGCACTCCTCCCAACACTTGGTTTTGTTTTTCAAGACAGGGCTTCTCTGTGTAGCCCTGGCTGCCTTGGAACTCACTCTGTAGACCAGGCTGGCCTTGAACTCAGAGATCGTCCTGCTTCTTTGTCCCAAGTGCTGGGATTAAAGGCGTGCACCCCCACTGCCCAGCTCTCCCAACACTCCCAACACTTTAATTTTTTTTCTTTCATTTATTCAGTGTGTGTGCATGAATGTGTATGTGAATGCATGTGATTGTATGTGTGGTACATGTGCATGTTTGTGCGTATGTGATTTGTGTGTGTGTGATATGTTTGTATATGGTATGTGTAGTGTGTTTATATTTGTGTGTGACTTGTTTGTGTGTATGGTGTGTGTGTGTAAAATATGTGTGGTCGTTTATGTGGTCTGTGTTTATGTTTTATGTGTGTATGTGTGGTGTGCTTAAGAACAAAATGGATTGAACCTCTGCAAAATCCCTCCATATATGGAGATTTACCACCTAGCTGGCCCTGGGCTGGCTGTCTTGTCCCTTGAATACTCTGAACAAGACCTTGCCTCAGGGCCTACACTGCTTCCTCTGCCTGATATGCCCTTTCCTCTAATTGTCCAAGGCTCAAGTCTTCTTGTCAAAAAGTGTTCCCCATACTATCACTACTGCCCCTGAGAAGCTTTGCCTGACTGCCCACCTTCAATTTAACATCACACTTTGTTTTCCCTTTTCTTATTGGTGTATTGGTTCACCTCTCGGTGGTCTGCAGTCTAGATGCTGGACTGTAACTTCTTCAGGAATAGAATCTTGCTCTTCATCAGTATATCCCTCTGGCTACAAGGTGCAGGGCACATAGTAGGTGCTTAGTTATAGATGTTTGTGGAGTGACTATCCAATGAATGATATTATGTTTGTGAGTTTGATGCTATTGGCTCTATGTTGATGGGGATATAGAGGCTCAGAGAGGTTAAAAGCGCCCTAGTCATTGCTAAGGCAGAACTTGAGCCCCATCTGTCTGATGTCAGAGTCCTTAGCTGGAGTCTTAGTCTTTAGCCTGGCATATACCTGATCCATTTGCATGAATGCCTGAATAAAGAGATGTCTTATTTAATGAATGACTCCTAGTGTGCCCTGATTATCGGTCCTGGTGGGGTGACTGATGTCAGCTCTGAAAGAGGACTTAGTGCTGATGATATGGCTCAGTTGAGCATGCTTGCTTAGCATGGTTGAAGCCCCTGTTTTGATCCTAGTACTACATAAACTGGGTTTGTGATGCATGCTTGTAATTCTAGCACTTGGGGGATAGGAGTCTCGAGAATTAGAAGTTCAAGGCCATCCTCAGCTACATAAAATCAAGGCCAGTCTGGGATATGAGACCCTGTTGCAAAAAAACAGAGACAAGGGATTTCTTTGGTTGACTCTTACTGAATGAATTATTTTTTTGACTGAGTGGAGCAGACAAAGAAAAAGACCCTTACTGCAGCTGGCTCTCTCTCCCTGCCAGGTACGACTGGTTTCAGGAGCTCGGGCTGAAGTGGTATGCTTTGCCTGCCGTAGCCAACATGCTGCTGGAGGTGGGTGGCCTTGAATTCCCAGCCTGCCCCTTCAATGGTTGGTACATGGGCACGGAGATTGGCGTTCGAGACTTCTGTGACACACAGCGCTACAACATCCTGGAGGTGACAAGGGCTCCCAGCTGGGCCAGTTGGAGGGGCAGGCTGCTGGGTGTGTCCCCAAAGCTGCCTCACTCTCATCACTTGGCTTCTATAGGAAGTGGGCAGAAGGATGGGCCTGGAGACCCACACACTGGCCTCCCTGTGGAAAGACCGGGCTGTCACGGAGATCAACGTGGCCGTGCTCCATAGTTTCCAGGTATGCTGGGCATCTTGCGGATGGGTAGAGGCTTTGGAAGAAGGTCGTTTGACCCAGCTACTTATTTATCTGTTTCTTGATATCCCCTTGCAGCATGGTTCATTCACGCATGCATGCATTCATGCTTCCTACATTCATGCTGCTCTAACCCTGGCATCTCCTTTCCTCCCCAGCCTGCACTTGAGCACTGTGTGTGGCTCTGCTTCCATTGCTCAAGGGTGTCACTTAGAGGCTGCTCCTCCCTGCTGCACCATTCCCATAGAGCACAAATAGGCAGTGCCAGCTTCAGGCTGAAGGACAGGAGTGAACAGCTAGCCAACAGTCCCTGCCAGCCCCTGGGCTCCCTCTCATTTCCCTGCCCCTGTTACAGCCAGCAAGGCCCGTCTCCTCCTCCTGCGTCTTCCTCAGCCATTGCAGCCTGGCTTCTGTCTCCCCAGGTTATCTGAAATCCTACCACAGGACCTTAGCACTTCTAAGTCCGTGCCACCGTGTGTGTGTGTGTGTGTGTGTGTGTGTGTGTGTAAAGTCAGAGGAGAATCTGTTCCATGTTTCACGCTGTGGGTCCAAGGATTCAAACTCAGCTTGGCAGGAGGCACCTTTACTCCTTGCGGCCATCCTGCTGCGCCCCACCCCGCCCCATTTTTCCTTCCTCGTAGAATCTCCTTTCTATAAACCATCCCTTGGCCATCTCCTTCCATTCTTGTAACCCTCAGCTGCCTGTCTCCTTGAAGAACTCTTCCTGGACCATGCCACCTTGGGTGGTGCTCGCCCCCGTGGTCCCACCCCTTTTCCTTCTACTTCTTTTAACTTTGCTCAGGTAGTTTCCAGCATCAGGTCATAGGTCAACCTCTATCTTTCTTTGTTGTTTCTTCCCTCCACTGGAAATGTGAGCTGCTGGGTATCCCTGGGGCTGGGATCTTGACTGACTTCCCTGTTACACTGCTAGTCTAGCTCATGGCATAGAATGGGAACTTAAGGAATGGCTGGACCAATGGATGTGAGCCCCATCCTCACGAGCAGGGCCACTCATGCTTCCCTGTACAAGGGTCAACACAGCAATTGGTTCCTGTGTGGGATGAGCCTGCACTTTGCTGTCCCTCCTCAGCTTTGTTCCTGTGCACTGGGGACAGGGATCTGGGGACGGTAGCCAGGCATGATGGAGCATGCCTGTAAGTCCAGCATTTAGGAGGCCGAAGGAGGGTGGTGAATTCAAGGCCAGGCTGGGAAACTCCAGGAGTTATTTCTCAAAGAGCGCAACAAACAAACAAACAAAATGGGGATAGTACTTCCCTCACCAAATCATTGCTGGATTAACTGACAATTTACAAGGCACATTTGGCAGCTCTGTTGGCCCCCAGGGGCACTCGTGGTACACGGATGGTGTATCTATGCTTGTTGGAGCCATCATCTGTTCCATTGAACCTGTTCAGACATCCAAGGGCACTGTATGTGTGCACAGAAAGCCCCTGGCTCACTATGGCACCACTGGATGTGAAGGCACTATGAATTCAGAGCTACTCTACTTGGGGTTTTAAAAATCTTTTTAACCTTTTACTATTATATGTATTTTTTAAATTTTATTTTATGTATATGGATGTTTTGCCTGCATGTATGCCTGGGCACCACATGTGTGCAGTGTCTGGCCAGAAGAGGGCATCAGACCCTTGGGACTGGAGTTACAGACAGTTGTGAGCTGCCATGTGGGTGCTGGGAATTGAACTCAGGACCTCTGTAAGAACAGCCAGTGCTCTTAACCTCTGAGCCATCTCTACAGCTCCCTACTTGGGTTTGTTGTTGTTTGATTTTTACAGTACTGGAGAATAACTCTGAGATCTTGATTTCTCTCCAGTCCCCTTTTTACTTTTTATTTTGAGGCAAGGTTACCCAGGCTAGCCTTGAATCACTCTGTTGTCTAGGCAGGCCTTAAACTTGTGCAAGCCTCGAGAATGTCTTGTTTACAGACACGTACAGCTAACCATGTAAGGATTTTGAATTTTGATCTTTCCTGGACTAATGATGGTAGCTGGGTGGTCTTTTAAAGCTGGGCAGCAGAAGCAAACGAAAAGGGCTAGCAGCTGACACTCAGTGTTCTGTATGGTCAAGCTAAGATGGCTGGCAGACAAGGTGCTTTTTTAAAAAAGATTTGAGATGGAGTCTCATGTATCCCAGGCTGGCTTCAAACTCACTATGTAACTTCTGATCTTCTTGCATCCACCTCCAGAGTGGTGGGATTACAGGGTCAGCTGCCCAAGTTATTTGGTTTTTAATGTGGCACTAGGGACTGAACCCAGGGCTTGGTGCATGGTAGGCAGCTGAGTTACACCCCAGTGTCCATTCGGTGTATTCTTTTGTTGTTGCTGTTTTGTTTTGTTTTTGTTTTTTTCAAGACAGGGTTTCTCTGTGTAGCTTTGTAGACCAGGCTGGCCTCAAACTCACAGATATCCTCCTGCCTCTGCCTCCCAAGTGCTGGGATTAAAGGCATGCACCACCACCACCTGCCTCAGTGTATTCTTGGCTGAGGATATTTTCATCTTGAGACGGGCCCACCAGCACAGAGGCCTATCATGAGGCAAGCAGCAGCTGTATGCGAGTTTGAAGTGTGGCTTGACTCAAGAGCCAAGTATTGAGCCTTGGCTCATACAGCATACTGCCCCAGCAATGACCTCGCTTGGCCAACTCAAATCCATCTCTCAAGACTTGCCCTCTCTTTGCAGCTGTCCTGACTCCCATCTCTCCCTGGGCCTATCCCTGGCACTAGGCTTTTTCTGTTGTCCCTCCCAAGTAGCCTTTGCTCACCTCCATCATAAATCCCACCAGGCCTTATGGAAATGGCTGACTCCTTCAGCCTCCCCAAAAGGCTTGCTGTTTACTGGCAGTGCGTGGAGCCTTGTGCCGTCTCTCCTTTGCCTATAGCCTTTCATAGTACCCGGCGGCCGGGCAGGAACAGATAACACCCACTGAGAGCATATAATTTTCATATTCTTTCAACAACCTCACAGTGTAGGATACAGGAAGTGCTGCCTTCCATTTCACAGATGAGGAAACTGAGACTTGTCAAGGTTAAGAAACTTGTAGCTCGAAGTCACGTGGCTAATGAGAGGACAGAGTTTTGACCACTATGTTAAACATATTTCTCTTTCAAAATTTTTTAAACATTTCTTTACTTAGTGTGGAGGTTAGAGAACAACTTTCCTTCCACTGTGGGGGTTCCTGGGATGGGACTCAGATCTGGCTCAATGACAAAACCCTTACCCACTTACCCATCTCCACAGCCATAAATACATTTCTCTTGGTTTAATGGATCCCCAGACTTTGGGGACGCAGCTGCTTTTATTGGATCACTCCAGGCTACCTGAGTGGCTTGTTTCCCCTACATTCTGGTCCTCTCTGTTCCCACAAGTGACCAAGGTAGTCTTGTGTTTGCTTATTGTGGAGACAGAATCTCTGGTAGCATAGGCTAGCCTAGAGCTCCCTATGTAGCTGCAGATGACTTTGAACTCCTGGGCCTCTGCTTGTACCACTGGAGTGCTGAGATTATAGTCATACTGTAGGGCTTGGAACATGCCAGGCAAGCACTCCACCAATGCCAGGCAAGCACTCCATCAAGTGAGCCGCCTTTGACTTCATGTTTTCTTTCCCTGAAACAAGGTGGTGTTGTGTGAGTGGCCCACTTCTGAGGTTTGGTGTTTGCTGGCAATGCATGAAGTTTCTAGCTGCTCGTAAAGGGTATGAGGGGAAGCTATCGTGTGACTGAGGCTGCCTGTCATGTGAGAGGCTGTGATGATGGCCTAGGTCTCTAAGTCTGTGTGTCGCATAGAGCGCCCTCTTTCCAATGCAGCCACTCGCCAACTCTGCTCTGCTGCCCTTATCTCAGCCCACTCCATCTTCTCCTTCAGAAGCAGAATGTGACCATCATGGACCACCACACAGCCTCAGAGTCCTTCATGAAGCACATGCAGAATGAGTACCGGGCCCGAGGAGGCTGCCCTGCAGACTGGATTTGGCTGGTCCCTCCGATGTCTGGGAGCATCACCCCTGTGTTCCACCAGGAGATGCTGAACTATGTTCTATCTCCATTCTACTACTATCAGGTCAGGGAGAAACCTCCCCACCTTCTCCCTATTGCAGCTCAGCTGTGGAGACTATGTACTGTGACTACCTGGGGTAGCACAAGCCAGCTGAGGGCTACCTTGTCCTCTGTAAGGTGCCCAGATGAGACTGTACATTATCTAGTGTACCCAATAAAGAGATACTGAAAGCAGGTGTGCCTCTACCTTCTGGAACATTATCAAAGAAAACCAAGTGCCCACTGCTTTGTGGCTCTATGTGGGGCACAGAAGGTGCTATTCTGAGCTTTTGTTGAGGATGGTGATGTGGGTGTGTGTGATGGGCTTCCATGAGTGCTATAGAGGTCCTCTGCCTCTCCAGCATCCCCCAGCCTGAGCCCAGCCATCCCTCACCATCATATCTTCCTTCTTTCCTGCAGGTTGATCCATGGAAGACCCACATCTGGCAGGATGGGAAACTGAGGCCGAGGAGGAGAGAGATCCGATTCAGAGTCTTGGTGAAGTACGTGGAAGTGGGCAGAGTTGCTGTCTGTGCTGCCCCTGTGTCCACCATGAAAGGCAGGGCATATGGAGAATGTTCTTTATAGTGTTGGCACCCAGAACTCTAGACACTGATTCTGAGACTCATTTGTTTGTATTGTTCTGAACTTCCCAAAGGGACTGAGTCAGGGTGTACAGGGGCCACCATCAAGCAGTGAGAAGTGGAGGATGTTCCTCCTCACCACCCCTGGTGCTGTCCCTGTTCTATTCTCTTCTGGAAGCTGACTCAGCACAGCATCTGTCCATCTGTACATCCCCACAGAGCGGTGCTCTTTGCTTCCATGTTGATGCGGAAGGTCATGGCTTCCCGAGTCAGAGCCACAATACTCTTTGCCACTGAGACAGGGAAGTCTGAAGTGCTAGCCCGGGACCTGGCCGCCTTGTTCAGCTATGCCTTCAATACCAAGGTACACAATTAGGTGGAAGGAGTCTGGGGTGAGTGCAGAGGGCCTCCTGGGAGCTGAGGGCTGATGTTCCCTGTGTGCCACACAGGTTGTCTGCATGAGCCAGTACAAGGCAAGCACCTTGGAGGACGAGCAACTACTGCTGGTGGTGACGAGCACGTTTGGGAATGGAGACTGCCCCAGCAATGGGCAGGTGGGTGGTCCTGGTCATTTAGGGGAAAGAGAGGTTTGGGGACCAAGAAAAGGGTCCAGGGGACGCAGGATGACCTGAAGATGGCATTGGGGGTAAGCACTCACTCAGACCACTCTGGGTCCGTCTTGTGCCGCTTTCCCAATGGCACCAATGCCTTCTTGTGAATTGACCAGCCTTTGTTTGTATTTTTAGATATTTGAGGGTGCTAACTTTATTACATTTATTATTTATTTTGTGTGTATGTGTGTGTGCGCGTGCATAAGTGTCACAGCTTGCATGTGGAGGAACTTGCAGGAGGCTATTCTCAGCTTCCACAATGTGGGTCCCTTAGGTTCTCCGGCTTGGTGGCACTTTTACCTGCTGAGCTATCACAGCAGCCACAATGCACCTTCTTGTAAAATTCAGAAATTCTTATTTAACTGGGCATAATGATGCACACTTGTAATCCTAGCACTTGAGAGGTAGAGGCAGGAGGATTTGGGCTCGGCCTGGATGTCATAGGAAATTTCATCTCAAATTCCTCTTCAACAAGAATTCACATTTAGGGGCTGAAGAGATGACTCAGCAGTAAGAGCACCTGCTGCATGTCCAAAGGACCACAGTTCATTCCCACCCCCCTGCATCAGGTGGCTCACGACCTCCTGTAACCTCAGCTCCAGGGGAACCCAACACTGTCTTCTGGCCTCCCTCAGTTCCCACATTCATGTACTCAGACACAAATCTCTCTTTAAAAAGAATTCAAAGGTGAAGGTAAAATGGGCCCAAAGTATGAATTTTGTCTAGCCAGCCTCACCCAGGCCTGCTTGGCCTTGTGTTTTGAGCAGAGGCAAGAATGAGTGAGATCCTAAGGCTTGGTCAGCACCGATTGGAGCTTGTCTCTCTAGTGCTTGGAAGGAAGAAAAGGCCATTGAAAATCTTCATGAGAAGAGATTACAGAAGGCATTGTTTCCCACAGTGTGATGGTCCCTAAACTGCCGCCTTAAACCAAAGTTAGTTTAGAGAATACATTGTTCCTGCCAAGTTCTAAGCAAGAAAGGAGGTTCATTTTCTTTTTGAGGGGGCCTGTGCCCTTCTGGAACTAAATGGTGACACGTCTGGGTCTCCCACTGGGGGGGAAGGCCCATGTGAGTTGTTTCAACTGGGTGGGTGGGGCAATCTGGACTTGTCCAGTGGCTTGCCCCATGGACCTGGGCTCGTTGTGGCCAGTGTTTAAATGAACCACCATGGGGGGAAGGCAAGCAGTGGTTTTGTGGATCCTGGCTTGTGAACTCTGGTTCCTTGTCTTTGTAGACTCTGAAGAAAGCTCTGTTCATGCTGAGAGAGCTCACCCACACCTTCAGGTGAGGCACTATCCCACAGTCCTGCCTTCTGAGCCCTTGGGATCTGGGTGTACACATGATGTCTTCTCAGAGATGTCCAAGAGCAGAGTCCTGGTCTGAGGTTTGTCTTTTAAGTGAGTTGAAGATCAAGACACAGAAACCAGGTCCCTCTTGCAGGTCTGCAGGCCAAGAGGGCATTAATCACATGACCAAGGAAGGGCAGATTGTGGTGTGACCCAATGTGCATGGGAGAGTAGAGCTGTCCCTGCAGACCATGGCCACTACTGCCAAACATCCTGAGTGTCCATATGTGTCCTCCGTGGCAGGTATGCCGTGTTTGGCCTTGGCTCCAGCATGTACCCTCAGTTCTGTGCCTTTGCTCATGACATCGACCAGAAACTGTCCCAGCTGGGAGCCTCTCAGCTTGCCCTGACAGGAGAAGGAGACGAACTCAGCGGGCAAGAGGATGCCTTCCGCAGCTGGGCTGTGCAAACTTTCCAGGTCAGTTCCCAGGCAGACAGGATGTAATTCGTTCACTCCAAACACATGACTTCCCAGGGACCATGACCTCTGCCAAGTGTAAACTAGGGCTAAGGGCCTGATATCTCGGGTCAAAGGGGCTCTCCCGAACCCCCATTCCACCAAAAAGAGTGCCACTCTTGGCGTGTTGCTCCAGGTGGGAGGTGGCTTATCAACTCTCTGTCCTGAACTTGTGGCTTAGGGCTTTGCTAGTTGGCCACCTCTTAACAGTGGGGGGGGGGGGTCTCGCTTCAGTCTCCCAGCTCTACAGAGGTAGGGACAGAGACCATACTGCTGACCTCTTATGACCCGGATGTTATCTCCTCAAATCTTTATTTTTGTGACTCTGCCCTGCTGATGGAGGGAACTTATCTCTGAAGGGAAGGGACAGCAATTGGAAACCTTGAAGATTTGGTTCCAAGTCTTGGGCTTCCTCCATGAGGTTTTCTGTCAGGATAGGGAAGCCCTGGACCTCCCTGTCTGTGTGGGAAGAGGTTAAGAGTATGATGGCAGCTTTAATATTCATTATAATAGCAATGACCACTGAGTACCAAGCCTGAGCTTGGGCTTCTCTGAGCTCCTTATGTCCCCATCAAACGACACACTTAGGAGTTTTGGGATGCATCCATTCAGTATTTGACCTGTGGTGAAGGGTGGTGATGGTGATGATGAATGTTACTCTGCTTAACTTCCCAGGCAGCCTGTGAGACATTTGATGTCCGAAGCAAACATCACATTCGGATCCCGAAATGCTACACTTCCAACGTAGTCTGGGAGCCACAGCAATACAGGCTTACCCAGAGCCCAGAGCCCTTAGTCCTCAACAAAGGTACCAGCCCCTCTGCACCCTACTGATCTTTTCTTCCCAGGTTGAGACTATCTGAGCCCTGAACCAGTAGTCAAGGAACTAACCATGGTCTTCTGAGCAAAGACTGTCAGCTGGAACTGCCAGGTGTCTGTCTCCCTGGCTACAGCTATAGTTCCTGTTGGTACAGGGAGGGCTTCAGACTCTGAGGAAAAGCATGTCAGAAAGAAGCCAGCCTCAAGAGAGTGGTGGTGAGAGCAGGGAGCCAGCATCAGAGGGAGGGTGGTGTGGGCAACTCTTCCAGGCACTGTACCGGCCTCCTGCCACTTGGCCTGTGACAAATCCAGAGAAGTTACAGCTCAAGGAGATGAATCGGGTGGTAGCTTGTGGGGGCAGGGGGTTGGAGTCAGCCTTCCAAAGGGAACCACATGCCATGAAGAAGGCTTCTGGGGACGACTCAAGGCAGCAGTCAGTGGCTCAGCTCTGTCCATCCTGGGTGACAAACTCAGTCCCCGGAGTCCAGACATCATAAAGGTATCTGCACGTTAGGACCTGTGTAGCTTTACCTCTGCTGTGGTCTGTGAATCCCAAATCCCTAAACCACATAGGTGCCCTGAGACTGTGTATTTTAACATCTAAACTGAATCTCCCGGTACTTCCCAACCTCAAAGCCACTGTTCATCTGGGATCTTGCGTCCCCTCACCCCCTCCCCTTTTTGGGTATGTGGAGGCAGGTAGCTGAGATAGGGTCTCATGTAGCCTAGACTGGTCTAAATGAGTGACCAAGAGTGGCCTTGGACTCCTCATCTTCCTCCCTCCACCTCCAGTGTGGGCATCACAGACTTGTGTCACCATATCCAGCCAGGCCCAGGGTCTTTCTTTACTGTGATCCAAAAATAGTGGAGAAGGGAAACCTAACAGTCCAGCCTCAGAACAGCAAACGCAGGGGTAGCCTGCAGGGATAATCCACTCAGCATACAGGGCTTCCCCCACCATAGCACAGGGGCTTCCCCACTGCCCCACAGCACAGGAGCCCCATGCCAACCATCTCTGTCTACCCAGCTCTCAGCAGTATACATGCCAAGAATGTGTTTACCATGAGGCTGAAATCCCAGCAGAATCTGCAGAGTGGGAAGTCCAGGTAAGGATGGGCAGGGATGCCTGGCTGGTGGATGGGTAGGGATGCCTGGATGGTGGATGGGTAGGGATGTCTGGCTGGTGGATTGGCAAGATACTGGGCTGGTGGATGGGTAGGGATGCCTGGCTGGTGGATGGGCAGGGATGCCTGGCTGGTAGATGGGCAGGGTACTGGGCTGGTGGATGGGCAGGGATGCCTGGCTGATGGATGGGCAGGGATGCCTGGCTGGTGGATGGGCAGGGATGCCTGGCTGATGGATGGGCAGGGATGCCTGGCTGGTGGATGGGCAGGATACTGGGCTGGTGGATGGGCAGGGATGCCTGGCTGGTGGATTGGCAGGATACTGGGCTGGTGGATGGGCAGGGATGCCTGGCTGATGGACTGGCAGGGTACTGGGCTGGTGGATGGGCAGGGATGCCTGGCTGGTGGATTGGCAGGATACTGGGCTGGTGGATGGGCAGGGATGCCTGGCTGGTGGATTGGCAGGATACTGGGCTGGTGGATGGGTAGGGATACCTGGCTGGTGGATGGGCAGGGTACTAGGCTGGTGGGCAGGGTACTGGGCTGGCATTCCAAGACTGCTTTGGGATGAATAAAGGCCCAGAGCAAGTCAGTCAGTACATGGGAAGTGGGGATGTGCCTGCTAAGGATGCCGTCTTCGGGACCAGCTTCTCTGATAGTCCTTGGCACCTCTACCTTTGCCCAGTTTGGGAACCAGGTGTCTGCCTTACTGGCTTTTCTTCCTCTTTGAACTCTCACTAAAGGGAGTGACCAGACCATTTGAGTCTTCAGACCTTTTGTGAGAATATTTGAGGATGGAAATCTCCCAGCCAGGTAGATGAGGGTCAGGGGTGATATGTAGATTGTATCCGTGTTGGTCTTCCTCTCCCTCACTCCTGTCTACTGGGGAAACTGTCCTCGGTTCTAATGAGAACAGGATTTATTCTGGAGACAGGAAAAAGCTACTTCTATTGCCCACACACCCTGGGTGAGATGATTCTTGTAGTAGAGTTGTGGCCAAGGCCTCTGAGCTTGGTCCTCTGCTAGGGAGAGCTGTGGCCAAACTCCTTTGGGAGACTGTGGAGCTCTGAGGGTCCCCAACTTGGGGGAGGTCCTGCCACAATCTTTGGCTGGTGACCAAGGCTGGAGGAAGCCAGCAGGAAGGTGGCAGAAAATCACCTATCCTGGGGAAGCTGGCAGTTACCTAGGGCTCCTTTTTCTCTGTAGCCGGACCACCCTCCTCGTCCAACTTTCCTTCGAGGACAGGCAAGGCCCCAGCTACCTCCCTGGGGAACACCTTGGGATTTTCCCAGGTAACCAGGTGGCCTTGGTCCAGGGAATCTTGGAGCGAGTTGTGGATTGTCCTTCACCCCAACAAACCGTGTGCCTGGAGGTGCTGGATGAGAGCGGTGAGTCCCAGGCCCCTAGAAAAACCTGCTCTCCCATCCCTCACTCCCAACCCTGAGGACTGGGACGGTCTGTCCTGGTGTACTCCAGCTCCAGCTTATGGGAGAAACTCCCTGGTCTCCACTGGTAGTGAAGCCTCCATGAGTATGCCCCTGCCTCAGAGGATGCATCAGAGAAGCAAAATGTGGCAGTGTTCACTACCACCTGGGGGGAAAGTGTTCACTACCACCCTGGAGAAAGTGAGTCAGCCTGAATCTCATTGACAAGAGACTTGAGGCATCCTTGGGGTTTTGAGGATGCAGATGTGGTCCAGATGAGATGCTACTAATAATATAATCTTTTTCTCTAGAAGGAAGTGAGGGGAGAGGAGAAAAATAGAAATAATATGCTTACATGCAGCAAACACCTGTGGACCAGGCACCATGCCAACCATTTAATCTCCCAAGTGTGGTTTCCCCCATTGCCGGTGCCAGCTCAGCCTTTGTCATCATATCTGGTTCTCAAAGAAACAGCCAGGGGCCACAGGGTGCAGACACTGAACTGGGAAGTGGGGAGCTGGTTTGAACTGGGGTCTGCTGGCTCCAGATCGTGCTGTGACTGCTCTGCAAGCTCTCTCTTGGGACCCCTGAAGCCTGGCCACCTCGATTTATCCACCCAGAGCCTCTTGATTCAATACCCTAGGGGAATGTAGCCATAAACCTTTCTCTAAATGAGCAACTAGCCTCTGGGGCTTAGTCACTATGAGTTTGTCATTCACTTGAGGGTGTCAGAGACACAACTAGGGGCCACAGAGAGATGTGGTTAGTTTGTCAGGACAATGACAATATGGATAGCCACGTGCGAGCAATTTATCAGCCTGCCCTGTCCAGCACTAATGCCTGATCTTTGCTCTTTCTGGGACCAAGATGTCACATTCTTCTCGTCCTTGAAGCTGGAGGTTAGGAGTCTTCTAAGAGACCCAAATTGGGCCTTTGCCCATCCTGACACCTCCCTCCTTCCATTCAGGCAGCTACTGGGTCAAGGACAAGAGGCTGCCCCCCTGCTCGCTCAGCCAAGCCCTCACTTACTTCCTGGACATCACTACCCCTCCCACCCAGCTGCAGCTCCATAAATTAGCCCGCCTGGCCACAGATGAGGCTGAAAGGCAGAGGCTGGAGGCCCTGTGTCAGGTGAGGATCTTACTGGTGGGTGAGGCAGGAGCATTTCCTAGAGTGGAGGGATCTCTGAGACCATCCTCCCGAGTCCCTACTGTGACTTGTCCATGTCTGGTGAGGGCTGGAATCCTCTGCTGCCCATCTCTATTTCACAGTAGTACCAAATGAACGAGTTTCTCTGGGAGTCAGTATGATGTGCCCTATATTTTTGATGACAGAAGCAACTTAAGGAAAAGAGGTCCAGTCCATCATAGTGGGGAGGCATGAGGGTGGGTGGTTGGTCACTTCACTTCCAGAGAGAGGAAGCAGAGAAAGGTGGATGCAGATATCCCACTCACTTTCTCCTTTTCATTTAGTCTGGGGCCTCAACCCATGGGAATTCCTGGTGGGCTTTTCCCAGTTAAACCTCTAGAAATGCACACACAGAGGTGTGTTTCCATGGTGATCCTAAATCCAGTCCCGTTCACAGGGAAACGTAGTCAACACACAGACAAAGTGCACTTCCCTGGACTGTGCCCCGTGGAGGGGCAGCTCCATGGGTGGCTTTTGTCTTCCCAAATGTGCAACAAACTTAACAGTGGGTCAATGGATGTGTTGGCAGGTGGGGAGCTGAGTTTGTGAGCTAGTGAAGTGACACAGTTGTCTGTGTCAGAGGCACCGGACCCATTACTACCACCTCAACAGCCCTGTGTGAAAGCTGTACCAACCTCACTCCACAAGGACTAAGGCTAATCTAGGAGGGACATCTAGACATGATTTGAACACAGATATAACTGGTTCCAAATTATAGTAGAATAAGGAAGTGAGCTGAGCTGGGCATGGTGGTACATGCCTATGATCCCAGCACTCAGGCTGCTGAAGCAGGAGGATAGTGAATTAGAGACCAGTCAGGGCCAACAAAAGCATTCAAGGCCAATCTGGGTTATATAGCAAGACTGACCACACCTCCACTCCCTCCCCCAAAGAAAGCAGGCATTGAGCCCTGCCCATGAGGTGCTAATATTGGGGAGGTTTTTAAGTTTTGATTTTTGTTGCTTGGTCTTGGTTTTGTTTTTGTCCTTGTTTTATTGGCATTAGGGCAAGTGCTCTACCACTGAGACAAATTCCCAACTCTCCTCTTATTTTTTATTCTGGGGCAGGGTCTCAGCTAAGTTAGCCAGGCTAGCCCTCAATTCAGTCTGTGGCTCAGATCTTGAGCTTAGATTCCTCCTACCCAAGCCTTCTGACTATCGTGGGTTGCAGTACTGCCTCACCACCATCTTTATCCTACCCATAATATATTTCTAAGCATATACTGACTGCCCCAGGACCTTACTTCCTCTCCCAAGATAGTGGCCTCAGCACCCTGGACAGCAACAGTCATTGCCCATGTTTGTTGAGTGAATGGATGAATACTGGATGGAATAGCTTCTTCCCCTACACATGGCAGGTCCCCCAACCTCTCACATTGCTCTTGGCTTCCAGCCTTCAGAATACAATGATTGGAAGTTCAGAAACAACCCCACGTTCCTGGAGGTGCTGGAAGAGTTCCCGTCGCTGCACGTGCCGGCTGCCTTCCTGCTGTCACAGCTCCCTACTCTGAAGCCCCGCTACTACTCCATCAGCTCCTCCCAGGACCACACCCCATCAGAGGTCCACCTCACTGTGGCTGTGGTCACCTATCGGACCCAAGGTGAGTCAGGCAGACTCTGATGTCATCTGCACCTGTTACTTCCAGGGCAGCTGTGCTAGATTGTTTTCTGTTGCGGTGACAGACAGGCACTATGGCCACCTCCGCTACAAGTTAAGAGGGGAAAGGGTTTGTTTAGCTTATCGGTTCCAGTCTGCCATTAAGGGAAACCAAAGCATGAGCTTGAAGCAGAAGCCATGGAGGGATGTTGCTTACTGGCTTGTTCCCTCTGGCTTGCTCAATTACCTTCTTTATACAACTAAGGGCCACCTGCCCAGGGACAGCATGACCCATCGTGGGCTAGACTGTCCTCCATCAATTAGAAATCAAGAAAATGCCCCCACAGACATGCCTATGCGCCAGTCTGGCAATTCCTCAATTGCGGGTCCCTCTTCCTGGATGTGTCAAGTTGATGGCCAAGATTAACCGCCCTGGCAGCCATTTAACACCTTGGAGCTTTGGTCTCTATCTGCTACATGGTGCTGTGACAGCCGCCTGCAAGAGTTACCAGGAGTGTGGGAAGCTGTGTAGGGCACATTTTCAGTGTGAAGCTCACCCCTTTGTTTACCATCCATAACTGTGGGAGATGACTTCCATGTGCACTTTACAGGGGAGGAAAAAGAGGCATGGAGTGGTTAACCCACTTGTTTTGAGTCACCCTGTTAATAACTGGAGATCAGAGACAGGGAGTCTAGGGAGTCTAGCTCTGAATCTAAGTGCTGGACTGCTGCTCCAGTCTCTGACTGTTGAATAGGCTCAGATGTGAAGAGCCTTGAACTCTCGGGGAACCCAGTTATTCCTGACCATCCTAATGATGCAGCCCAGTACAGGGAGCTTTTGTATGGATTGTTCTCTCTGATGATGCTCTGTCCCATGATGCTCTCATTCTGTGATGGCCATGTCCTACCTTCATGCTGGGGGCCACGCTACTGTTATGAATCTTAATGTTACTATCTGATATACAACCACTATGACAGAGTCATTTGACCCTTGGAGGGGTTGTAACTCACAGGTTGAGAACCACTGCTCTAGATTAAGAGTGAGGGACCCGAGCATGGACCTGAGCCCACCATGACTTTAGTCACCTGCAACTACAAAGGGAGAAATTACTCATCAGGTTCCTTTCAGCTTTCCCTGCTCTGTGTGGAGAGTCAGGAGAGAAGGTAACTCATTAGGAACTAGGCACCCAAGGGGGCTTAGCAGTGTAGGAAGAGAACCCAGCTCAGTTTCATGAAGGCCATGGTTAGGTCTATGCTGTCCTTGCAGATGGTCAGGGTCCACTGCACCATGGTGTCTGCAGCACTTGGTTAAGTAGCCTGAAGCCCCAGGACCCGGTGCCCTGCTTTGTGCGAAGGTAAGCACACACCCAGGGCCCTTTGGAGCCCCGGGGGTTCTGCCCCCGGGGGTTCTGCAGTATAAGGGAAGGGTTTAGGAATGAGTGCTCCCCTTGGCCCATAAAGGTTGGGAGGGGTGGTCATTCTGGATCTCCTCATTTTCCATTTGGCCACAAGATATAGTGAAGTCCATGGAAAGGACAATAGTGATGTCTGTGGTGGGGTCCAGAGTACAGTGAAACTGGCCCTTTTACCAGAGGACTGGAGTGTGGGGAGAGCCCATGCCTGGGCAGGGAGGATAAAGCTCTGCACAGAGCTTGGGAATTGATGTTTCCCTCCATCCCTGACGGTACCACCCTACCAGGTGCTTAGCTCCCCGCCCTATCCTGCATGTGCTTCTGGTTAGGGTGTCTGAAGACTGAGGTCTCCTTCTTTCTGTTTCTTTGCAGTGTCAGTGGCTTCCAGCTCCCCGAAGACCCCTCCCTCCCTTGCATCCTCATTGGGCCCGGCACGGGTATCGCTCCCTTCCGCAGTTTCTGGCAACAGCGACTCCATGACTTCCAGCACAGAGGTACAGGAACAGAGCATGCTGGTCACCACGCACATCTAATTATTACCCCGTACTCCATAAGTAGGCACACAGTTTTGGAGGGTTTGTGTGGTGCCCACTTCATGTCTCCTCCGTGTTTCCTTGATTTTTTAAAAATGTATTTAGAGGGGCGTGTGTCTGGATGCACATGTGGAGGTCTGAGGTCAACTTGCTTCTCCTCTTCCACAGTGTAGGTTGAAGGGGTCAAACTCAATTTGTCAGGCTCAATGGCAAACATTGCTGCCTGCTGAGCCATCTCACCAGCCCGTTTTGCTGGGGTTTGGTTTAGGTTTTTTGTTTGTTTAATGCTGGCCTTGTCTTTGGAGTAACCACATAGAATGAGCTTGTGAAGAGGTCTTCAAAGCTAAGAGATGGAAGGAATAGATTTTAGATAGAGACGTTTTCCTTTCATTTGAGAGATAGCCCCAAAGACAGGACATCTCTATGCCTGGAACCCTCCGAAGGAGGCTGGTGTAGAACCTTTAGCAATGTTTGACACTTAAGACTGTGAACGTGAATTCCGGCGCAGTCAAGAGCATTCAGGAGCTTGTTTGGGATGCCCTGGGCACCCGAGGCCTTACCACCTGTATTTGATGCAGCAACTGTGTCAGGAGAAATGATTTTCACAAAATAAGGCCACACAGAGAATTTCTGATGTTTCATGAAAAGAATGCCCTTAGCATGTTACACACACACACACACACACACACACACACACACACACACACACACACACCTGGGGCAGGGTCTTGCTCCCTGGACAAGGCTGGCCTTGATTTGCAGCAATTCTCCTGCCCCTACTTCCCAAGTACTGACCATAGTGATATTTTAAAAGGAAAAGGTAAAATTAAAATGCAATATGACAAGTAAAAGAAAAATCTATGTGTTGGCATACTCATAACTGATACTGAACCATGTTCTTGAAGAGTGCCTCTATTAATATAAGATGGGGATACCAGATAAGAACTTACATGTTGGGTGCCTGGTGGTCATGTGTCACCCTCTGGTGGCCTTGTTGGTAACTGCAAACTTCTGGGTCTTCCAAGGGCTCCAAGGAGGCCGTATGACTTTGCTGTTTGGGTGCCGGCACCCAGAGGAGGATCACCTCTATCGAGAAGAGATGCAGGAGATGGCCCACAAAGGAGTGCTTCACCAGGTGCATACAGCCTACTCCCGGCTGCCAGGCAAGCCCAAGGTAAGTGCAGCCACCCAGCAAGCCCGCAGTATGCATGATGGCCATTGCCTGAGCTACACAGTCCTCCCTCTCTGAGCCTTTGGTCTCCTCTACCCCTAAGTGGAAACAGTTGCACAGACTCACGTGATATGAAGAGATAGGATGAGAAGATCAAGCCCAGAATGGTTTGAGAATCACACTGTAGCTTAATCTCCCCAATGCAGCCAGCTGTAAGCTGGGATGCAGAGCTGTGCAGGGAGATGTCTTTTGTTTTTTGTTTTTGTTTTTGTTTTTCGAGACAGGGTTTCTCTGTGGCTTTGGAGCCTGTCCTGGAACTTTCTCTGTAGACCAGACTGGCCTCAAACTCAGAGATCTGCCTGCCTCTGCCTCCTGAGTGCTGGGATTAAAGGTATGAGCCACCAATGCCCAGCTTCAGGGAGATGTCTTGAACAAGTTGACTTTGTGCTCAGCTCAGCAAGACTGGAATGAGGAGCTGATCCCACCAGTGCCCTCAAGTGGGTCCTGTGCTCCAGGGGCATGAGCACTCAGTATAGACTCAGCTCAGAACCTTGTTACTGGAAGGCCCCTTGGATCCAATTGCTGGACCAATGGCCATCTTCTGTAAGAAAAGGGCGGAATCCTGACTGACTCCAGGACTTTCTTTATAAATGGGGAGCCCTAAATCAGAGTTGGGACTGCTACATGCTGGGAAGCCCCTTCTTCCAGGGTATAGACAGGCAGATCTCAGAGCTCTGGGTAGGGTCATTAGCTTGATGGAGCATCTCTGAAGTGTGGTGAACTCAGGGAAGATCTGTGGGTTCCATTGGCCAGGATTGGATAGGGTACTTGTGTATCCTGAGCTGAGGTCCTGACAAGCCCTCAATATCACCCTCCTCTCACCCCCCATGGCCAGTGTGCCTGACAGGGACGTCAGCATCCAGAGATCATCCCATGTCCTCTGCTTTTAGGTCTACGTACAAGACATCCTACAGAAGCAGCTAGCCAACGAGGTACTCAGCGTGCTCCATGGGGAGCAGGGCCACCTCTATGTTTGTGGAGATGTGCGCATGGCTCGGGATGTGGCTACCACCTTGAAGAAGCTGGTGGCCACCAAGCTGAACTTGAGCGAGGAGCAGGTTGAGGACTATTTCTTCCAGCTCAAGGTACAGAAACTGGGGTGAGACCCCAGAGAAGGGTGTAGGCGAAGATCACATGTCATTGGATCATTGGAATCAGGGCCAGAACAGCAGAACTGGGGGTGTCCTGAGACCCTCTATATTATTGCAGAAACCTGGGGAGCACTGACTGGCTGAGCTCCTGGAGGCGGGACTTCCCGTTTGGGCCCCTGGAGGCAGGACTTCCTGTTTCACACTAGTGGCCTGGTAGCTGAGAAGTCCAGGTGGTGTGCTCCTTTTCTCTATCCCTGGGATCAGAGTAGCAGGCTCTGCTCCCCCCCCCCCACCCCTGCAGAAAGTACCCATAGGGCAAAGCAGAGCTGTGGACACCAGGTCTGGGAGACCTGTCCCCTACTGGCTATGGGAAACATACACTTATTTACAGCAGGCTGCTGGCTAGATGCCCTCATGCTTCAGGACTCTTGGTAGCAGGGCTTGCCTAGATCCAGGTACTCACCAAGCACTATCCTGTGACATTTCCTTCTGCCCTTCTAAGGGCGTTATGAAGGGAGAATGGCAGTTACCCCATTTTGTTGAGGAGTGAGTGTGAGCGCCCAGGTTCATGGCCTCTCTCCCCCTTTCCTTCTCTCTGTTCCCAAACCTGTCCTTAAGGCTTACACTAGCACCTTGTATGTGTTAGAGATTAAAAAGCAGTTAACAAAACAAGTAAAAATAATTGACCTGGGTCATGATGGTGTGTACCTGCAATCCCAGCACTAGGGTGACAGGCAGGAGGATCAGGTGTTCAAGATCATCTCTTGGTTACACAGTCAGTTCAGGGCCAGCCTGGGCTACATGAGAGCCTGTCTCAAAAACAAACAAACAAAAAGCTTACATTCTGGCAGGGTTGATGAAAACAAACGCTTAGACTGTACACGGCTTCCAGTGAGAATTAAGCAAAAGAGTGGCTCAGGGGTTTGTATCATTTTAATGAAGATGTTTGCAGAAGGGGGTTACTGGGAGGTAAAAATACCTGGAGAAGGTAAGGTAGAAGCCTTGTGCATACATGAGACAGGGGTCTAGACAAAGGTCCTGGGGTACAGATTATTCTGTCACGTGATGACCAGCAAGGACATCATGGATGCTTCCCAAAATGTGTTCAGTGTGTATCACCTGTGTTCCTGGATTGTTGACATCAAAAGGGTTATAAGCAGGTGGGGCAGAGGCACTGCATACCTGTAAACCCCAAGGCTTTGGGGAAGCCGAGGCAGGAGAGTGATTAGTGCAAGTCAGTATGGGGTATCTAGGGCTGCAGAGATGGCTCTACAGTTAAAACTATATACTGTTCTTGCTGAGGACAACCTGCATGTAACTTCAGTTCCAGGGGGTCTGATACCCTCTTCTGGCACTCTTGTACACACACACACACACACATACACACATACACGCACACACACATACACACATACACGCACACACACATACACACACACTCGAAAATAGAATTGTAGCCAAACATGGTGGCACATGGACACTTTTAATTCTGCACTCAGGAGTCAGAAGCAGGAAATTATATATGTGTGTGTGTACATATATATTATTAATATACATGTATGTGTGTACATATATATTAATTTAAAAAGGGAAAACAAGAGCTGGAGGTGTAGCTCAGTCCTTGCCTAGCATATGAGAGGCCCCTTCTGCCCTTCCTTGATCTTTAGCCCCAAGGAAAAACAGACCCTAAGGTCAGATCATTTGGAACACATGTCCAGGTCCACAAAAAGCAAAGGTGGCTTTACTGTAAGATTTCTCAAAAAAAAAAAAAAAAAAAAAAAGACAAAAAGAGATTTCTCAGAGCCGTCAGCTGCTGCTCTGTGCTCTGACTTCAAGACCTTAGTAGGAAAGGGAGGCATGCACAGCTGCCCCACACATGCTGATCTCAAAGCATAGTGTGGGTGAACACTAGGCAGGTAGTGGGACTGCCATCCATGTATGAAGCTTGGGAAGAGGCTGAGGTGGGCCACACGCAGTGCCGAGGAGAAGCTAAACCTAGGTGTGATGGCAGTGAGCCAGGCAAGCAGGAAGGCACGGGGCTATGGTGAGTGCCTGCGTCACCAGGAAGCTAGCTGTTGCAGCCCTGGGGTTTTATGCAGCCTAGACATGGGAACTAAGGGGTGGCTGCTCCTGCAGAGTTGACCCCTTGGCCTCTGTTTCCCTTCATAGAACCAGAAACGTTATCATGAAGATATCTTTGGCGCAGTTTTCTCTTATGGGCCGAGAAAGGGCAGCGCATTGGAGCAGTCCACAAGCACAAGGCTCTAGGAGTCACAGCTTCTGGCACAGACTTGAGCGATGGACTCAACTTCCCAGCTGGTCAGAGGCCTGAACGAGACAGAACTTCGATTTTACCCAAACCCCTCATGTCACAATCCCTCCTCCCCAATGCACCCTACCAGGTAGCATTGTGGGCTACTTGAATCTCTCCTTCCCTCTCTCTTCCTCCCTCTTCTCATCCTTCCTTCCCCTCTCCTGCTTCCCTGGACCCTTCGAGCAGAAAAAAAAAAAAAAAAAAAAAAAAAAAAAATGAACCTCCTGATTGAAGCACTCTGTATGGCCACCAGGAGGCCCCATGCCACCGCTCTAATATTTAGTGGCATCATGTACAGTTATTTATACTTTGTATTTAAGAAACCAAATACCTTTGTCTATAACCAAGGATGTCTTGGGCCTTCCCTGTATCATTTCTCGATGAAAATATTGATTATGAAATGCATTTTATTTTTAATCACCATGTGTGATTGAGTTTTGTAGTGAAAGCATTCTCAAATAATGTATGGGTTAGGGTTGGTGGGTACCACAGCCTGGATAATGATGCTCACATGAGGGAGTATGCTAACCATGTCCCCAGGGGACAGCAGATGAAGCTTGTGTTTGGTCATGGCTAGGCATCCCAGACAGGGTCTGGAGCTATAGATTCACACACAAGGCACCATCTGCAGGTTGTGGTGAGCCCTGGGGTTTTTCATAATGGCAGGGGTTTCCTGAAGACTTTGGCCCTCGCCCTATCTTTAAAAATGATGTGCTTGGGGACTGTGAATGTAGCTCATTTGGCACAATGCTTACACAACATACACAAAGCTGTGGGTTTGGTCCCCAGCACTGTATAACCTTTGGACATGGTGGCACACACTTGCAATTCTAGCACTGAGTAGGTGGAGACATGAAGATTTGAAGTTTAAGGTCATCCTCAGCTACATAGTGAAACTGAGAGCATCTAAAAAGAAAGAGTTGGTTGCACTCCATGACCTGTTTTCTTTAGCCAGCCATGATGTGGCACCTGGAACAAAACAGGTGATGTGAAGAGCACCGCCATCCCGCACCTGCCTGCCAGGCCACGAGCTCCTGTTTGCAGCACCCAGCAGAGCTCCTTACCAGACTGCAGCATTGCCATCCCCTGCCCTGCACTAGCATGGAGCGTTCCTCCCACAGCTGCATCAGATGGAGCAGAAGAGGCAGGAGAAAGGAGCCCACCAGTCTCTCATTGCCCTGGAAGCCCCCACCCCCTGTTCCAGGCAGTAATGCTTGTGAACAGTGTGGTCCAGAGTTCATTCATTTTGGCCAGGGTTTCCCAGGTGTTTAGGTATCCTGCATCACCTGGGAATCTAGTTAAAATGTAGACTGGGGACTGGGGAGATGGCTCTGTTGGTAAAGTATTTGTCATATGTTTGGATCCCTAGCACCCACATAAACTAAGCTGGATGTGGTCCTGTTATCCCAACCCTGGGAAGGTAGAGACAGGCAGACCCCTGGAGCTCACTGACCACAGGGCCTAGTTAATTAGTGAGCTTTACCTTCAGTGGCAGACCTGGCCTCAAAAGATAAGGTGGACAGAGATTAAGGAAGACACTCAGGCCAGGTGTGGAGGCACACACCTTTAATCTCAGGACTCAAGGGGCAGAGGCAGGTGGATCTCTATGAGTCTGAGACCAGCCTGGTCTACAGAGTGAGTTCCAGGACAGCCAGGACTACATAGAGAAACCATGTCTCAGTGGGGGGAAAAAAATTAAAAAGAAAATCAGAATTGGCCTCTGGCCTCCATACATATGTACACACATTCTCACCCTCTTGTATGCACATAGCAACATGTACACATCACACACACACACACACACACACACACACACACACACACACACACACTGGCTCAATAGATCTAGGAAGGACCCAGTGATTTTTTTTTCTTCTCTTTCCTTGGTCTTTATGTGAGACAAGATCACACTATGTATCTTGCCTCAGCCTCCCAGATGAACTGCTGCATTTCTGACCAGCTCCCAGGTGTTGCTGGCCTAAGATCTTAAAAGTGAGGGTCTCAATGAGTTAGCAGGGTGCAGGGATCCCTTGTGTGGCAGGTCCCCATCCCAACCCCCACTGCTGGGAAGTCCACTGCAGATCAACTCCCCTGACCCCATTGCCTCTCCTCCCACCCAGCACAAGCTGCCCAGGCTTTCACAGCCTCTGCCCAGCCTCTCCCCACCTCAGTGGCCTGAGGCTGTTTACACAGAGGCCAGCATTCCACTCAAAGACCCTGGGCCCCAGCCCCCACCCACTTACTCTAACACCTTGTGGGGTTCTGGAGGAGGGACACCTGTGAGCAGGTGTGAGCACCAACCTGCCTCCTCCCATTCATTCCCTTTCGTAGGTTCCAGAATGCCTTCAGACCCATTCAATAACCGAGCTACCTCACATGTGTGTGCAAACTAGTATTATTTATTTTATGGACACTGGGAAAGAGTAGGGAAGAACTGATGGGGACAGTCTGGTCAGTTGCAGGCCAGTGGGATGACATCAGGGTAGCCTTCCTGCAGCAGGGTGAAGGGATGCAGGGAAAGGGCCAGAAAGGCCACTTCTCAAAGTGTATGACTATGAGAACAATGGAACTGTGGCCTGAAAGCCATCTGTCACAGCCCAGGACACCCACTTTGTAGAGGGGGGTGAACTGGGAGTTTCCCCTTCCAGAGCCCCAACCCTGAGGCACTCATGATAGTGGGATTTGGGGGCCAGGGCTGAGGCTGAGAAGAGATGACAAGACACAGGGTGCCCCAGCCCTCCTTTCCAGGCCAGGGACCTTGCCTATGCCTGCACGTGGGTCAGCTGGACATCACCTGCCACTTCTAGATTGTTGATAGCTGGCAAGTGATTCAGACGGTGGACATATTCACACAGGTGTTGCCCGTCCACGGCAACTTTGAAGCACTGAACTTCACATAGGATCCACACCTGAGGAGAGACACCACGACATTTGCAGGGCACTTGGGGACCCAGGCTTGTGTCTCCCTCCCCTATCTCTCCTTCCTCAGGAGCAAGCCTAAAACCTGGCCTCTAGCCAACCTGAATGGTTTGCCCTTCGCCAAACATGAGTGTTGTCTTTGCCTAGTACATTAACGTAGGCCGTTCCCAAGCCTAGAATGTGTTCCCCACCCTGAACACCTTCCACAAAGGGATAAATGCTGGTCCATCCCTTACAATGACCTCCCGTGTCCCTCCCACCTCTGACCCCCCCCCCCACTCATTTCTGCCAACTGTCTACTGACACCATATCCCTCATCCCCCTTGCTCACTCTCCAGCTTAACTCTAAGCCTCTAGCAACAGGAATTCAGGCTCCAGCTATCTGTGTCTCCAGTGCTCCATGCCTGGTCTCCTCTAAGTCATTTCCTTTTTTTTGAAATATCACCACAATTTATTTATTTACTATGTATAGTGCTCTGCCTGCACACCAGGAGAGGGCACCAGATCTCATTAACCATGTGGTTGCTGGGAATTGAACTCAGGACCTCTGGAAGGGCAGCCAGTGCTGCTGAGCCATCTCTCCAGCCCCTAAGTCATTTTCAATGAGACAATTTACACAAATGTTACAGTGTCATCATCCGTGGCCGCTGCTAGCACTCATGTCACACTGTTTGTGGGCTGCAGACTCCGCCTCTTCCCTCCCTTCTGCTCTGTGAGATTCAGTCTTGTTAGGTCTTTGTTCTCACTGAATTAAAACCCAAGCTCAGGAGGCTGGAGACATGGCTCAGCAGTTAAAGAGTACTGGCTGCTCTCCCTGAAGCCCTGGGTTCACTTCCCACCTCCCACATGGAAGCTAACAACTGTCTGTAAATTCCAGTTCCAAGGATCTGATGCCTTCTTCTGACTTCTGAGGGCCTCAGGCATGCACATGGTACACATATATCCATGCTGGAAAACACTCGTACACATTTAAAAACAAAACAAACAAACAAAACCACAATCAGCAGGGCATGGCAGCCCACACCTATAAACTAGCAGTGGGAAAGAGCCAGGCTTGCTGCATGTCTGTAATTAATTCCATTACTTGAGAAGCAGGAGGATCAGGAGTTCAAGGTCAGCCTTGAGTGCATAGCCAGCCTGGGCTACATGTCTCAACAACAGTAACAGAATACAAGCTCCTTTCATGACCCATACAGCCCTATACTCTCAACCTGTGGGTGGCAGAGAATGCTGCCATGACATTTTCAAATGGTAGCTGCACATTGCTCTGGAGTGGGGCCCAGGCATTGGTTTTTCTTATTTAAGTTCACAGGGTGATTTGATATCATAATCAGGGTAGATAAGGCCTGATCAGGGTATCAGGCTTCTAACTGCAGCGCTAGTACATACAGCTCTCAGCTTGTTTCCTCCTAAGTGACACATAAGCAAATGAGTAAATGACAATTCACTCTTGGGTTTGATTGGTGCAAACTGGCTGGTGTGACCTCATGCAAGTGCCCCATCCTTGTGAGTTTATTTGCCCCCTGTAGAAAGCAGGAACAACGAAGCCCTGTAGTGCGGGGCTGTACTCTGATCTATTCAGGAAGCTGAGGCAGCATTGAAAGTTCAAGGCCTGGATGGGTTCAAGACTAACCTTATCAAGACACTGCCTTAAAATAGAAGAAAGAAAAGAAGGAAGGAAGAGAGGGAGAGAGGGAGGGAAGGAGGGAGGGAGGGAAAGAGAAAGAGAGGGAGGGAGGGACGGAGGGAGGAAGGGCAGGCAAAAGAAAGAAAAGAAAAAAATAAAAGGATGGCTGGGAAATGGACGTGTGGTTCAGGCCTGTAATCTCAGCTCTTGGCTGGCTGAGGTAGATGGATCACCCGAGCTCTAGACCAGCCACCCTACAAAGTGGGTTGTAGGTAAGCCTGAGCTAAAGTGAGTCCCTTCCAAAAACACAACACAACAAAACAAAACAAAACAAAACAAAACGGAGGGCTGGAGATGTAGCTCAGTGGTACTGTACTTGCATGAGACTGTAGATCAGTCCCCAGAACAAGGGGAAGGGGGCATAGCAGACACAAACCCATACTTTGGCAGGATGGTAGCCATGAAATAATACCAATTTGTACAACATTCTCCCTCCTTTGGGGTGCAGCCGTCATATCCCAGGTATCTGCTCCTATCCCATCACAGACCCTTGCACCCTCCTCTTGCATCCCAGCATCTTACTGAAAAGCTCTGGCCACGATTGAAGGGCATTCTCCCAGGCAGACTTCGTTCCTCAGGCCCCCAGGAGTTGTTGACCTGGGTGTTTCGGACCACAGCTTTCTCATTGAAACGGGGATTCAGGTGAAAAGCGATGTCCATCCCAGAGCGAAGGTTGATGTGGAACCTGGGATGGGCAGTTCACATAGACCCTTTCTGACCACTGAGCTCTGGGCCCAGCTCCTACCCATCAACCACCCCCAAGTAGCTGAGAGCCAAAGGCTGTCCAGAACAACACTGAGAGCCTCCGTTGTCCCAAGAGCCCTGGGGGCCTGTCTTACCTCTTAGCATCAGGCAGGACCATGCCTGCTATGATGATGGACTTGGACGGGTAAAGCCCATTTGGGATGGAGGTGAAGAAAGGTACAGGCTGTTGGGAGGATGAAAACAGCTCATCAGCAGCTGGGCTGCTGCAGCAGGGACCAGCCCAAGGGCTACAGACTCTGAAGTCATGCCCAAGAGTCTTGTATCTTCTGGAAGGAACCCAGGGTGCTATACTTGGTTCATTAAATAGCAAAAGAAAACATCCAGTGTCTCCCAAAATACATTTCAACGATCATGGGAGGGACCTTGGCAGGGCACAAAAGGCTTGTTGGGGTACTGTGGTTTGAATGAGAATGCCCTCCCTGAGATGCTCATATATTTGAACAGTTGCTCCCTAGCTGGTGGAACTGTTTGGGAATGACTGGGAGGTGTGGTCTTGGAGAAAATGTCACTGGGGATAATCTTTGAGGTTTCGAGTGGCCTGCACCATTCCCAGTCTCTCTCTCTCCCCGTCCCCACTCCCTCCTACAAAATATGAGCTCTCAGCTACTGCTCCAGTAATATGCCTGCCTGTCTGCTGCTATGTTCCCTGCCGAGATAGTCATGAACTCTTAAGCCCCAAATTAAACTCTTTCTTCTATAAGCTGCCATGGTCACCGTGTTTGTCACATCAATAGAAAAGAAACTAAGGCAGATGTACAGTTTGCTCATGCTGAAGGGATCATTCTAAAGTTGAAAGCCTTCAGTAGCCTACTAATTTACATGGGTATTTTTAACTGTTCACCTGGATGCAGGAACCTTTATTGATCATGCAAGCCAGAGGATTATCTCACCCTGCCTAACACAAGCCACAGCTCAGGCTCTCTGTAGGAAACCACTTACATAGGCTGAAGTGGGGTATGCCACAGGCTGGATTCCAGGAGTCTGTGGGAGAGATAGGATTCCATATAGAATCACAATGCATACAAGTGACACATACTTCAGGGGACCCTCAATATCCAGCCCTGGAGACCTGCCATTCCCCTCCTCTCGCACCAACATTTCTGAAACTTCCTGCTATTTTCCTGGAGCCCATTATGACCCCCTGCCCTTCAGCCACTCCCCCATGCAGTCCCACCAACTTGGGGTCCCCCACCTGCACTGGGCTGGGGGAAGGAGAGTCAGACTGGCCACCCACAGTGCCTTAGCATGAGCTTGGCCTTAGTAAGCAAGCTAGAGGCTGGGACCACCACACTCCAGCCTGGGCAGCCAGAGGCCCAGTGTGTCTGCTAGTCCTGCTCCTCTGAATCTAGGCTGTCCTTGGGAGAGTTTGAGCTGTGTCATCTTCTTAGCAAGCCCATCCCCAGCTTTCTCCATCTTCTTTCCTATGCACTTCGGTTCCAACTATGGGACTCTAGGGAATTCTGGTTTTGATTAAAGGAAGCGGTGGGGCTGTGAGATAACTAAAACATTTTAGACTTACAGGAAACATCTGTCCAGGGGCAGTGTGAACTGTGTGGATGACAGTGTGAGCCTGGGAAAAAGAAATGAGTCTTAATCAGCTCTCATCATTGCGAAGACTACTACTTGCCCCCCAGAGGGTGCTACTTGATATCCACTCTTAAGCCTGAACCTTGACATGTAATCAGGGAGGTCATTTGCCACAGTTCCCCTTCCTAAGACACCAACATACACTAGGGATGGGGAAAGGCATTTCTCTCCTGGAGGGGAAGATGGATTGACTAGAGTTCCACGCCACTAGCCTTGGTTTGCGGGAGGGAGGGGTGAATGTGTGGCAAACAAACCCATTCAGATTTTCTGCCCTACTTCTGCCTCCCTGGTGCTGGAATTAAAGCGGGCGCTGGGCGAGCACTCCACCAACAGAATTCCTCCCCCAGCCCTGTTTTCTTTTTGATCAGAGCCAGCCAAGCGCACCTACAACCCTTTCCCACCAGCATCGCTACAGCCTGGTGGGTGGAAAGTGGGTATAGCCTTATCTGCCTTCATGGGGGAGGCTGGACCTTTTAACCCACACCAGGAGCCCTCATATAAAAGGATCAAGGGACTTACCATGGGTGCCTGGTGCACAGGCCGAATGCCCTGAAGCTGCAATGGATGGAGGGGTGGAAAAGAGAGATGTTATCTCTGGGGCCATGTGGGGTGAGAGGTGACTTCAGACTCCAGGTGTGGTTCTTGTGGTCAGCTGCACCTTCGTAGTCATGCTCACCTCCTTCCTGAGCGTGCTGCACCCAAGTTCTCACCCTCATGTGCACAGAGTGTCAGGGTTAAGGGAGGGAGGCTGCTCCGGGCTTCCTGAGAAAGGAACTCGGTCTGCCCGACCATGTCTCTTCTCTGAGGCCCCAGAGGCAGGAGCACCACCCCCAGCTCCCCTTTCACCTGCCAGGTGAAAGCATTCGGCGCTTTCCACGGAGGCCGGCATCCTTCACTCCCATCCCTCTGGTGAGGCCCAAGGCTCATGGGGTTACGTTAAGTAACTTGTCCAGGCTAGCACAGGTGGTGAGTGAGTGAGTGAGTGAGTGAGTGAGTGAGTGAGTGAGTGAGTGAGAGAGTGAGTGAGTGAGCGTCAACCCTGGGGCTGGCCGGCAAAGGCTTCCAGGTGCTCTGCCAGGCCTAAGGTTAGTGTGACTACGGTGCCTGGACCATCAGGAACCATAGGAAGGCTAGTGCCTATGGCATCCTTTCCCCTAACCCCAACTGCCTGAGTGACCACAGAGAGAGCTAGCTGCTGGCCTTTCCTTCCTGCCCCTGACCCACCCCACCCCAGCAGACCCCTTCTTCCTTCATTTGCTTACTGTTCTCCCTGGCTGTGCATAATAACAATAATGATGATAATAATAATGATAAAATCATGCACACAGTCTCTATCGTATGCCAGTGCTTTGTGAGGGCCTAGAAATACACAAATGAACAAACAGGCCATGCTGCTAGTCCTCCAGGGGTTCCTGGGCATGGGGAAGGTGGGTGGCATGACTAAGACACATTCCAACAGTGTTGTGACCTTCCAAGCACAGACACGTACAAAGTGCACAGTGACATGGGGTGGGTTAGAGAAAACTCTTGAGTGGCATTCAAACAAAGAATTATAGTATAACTGTTAGTTTGCCATGGGCAGGCAGACAGAAGACACAGCCTATACGAAAGAGAGGTGGCCGGAGTGAGTAGTGGCGGGTGGCATGAACTGAGCAGAGGTGGTGAGCTGGGGACAGATGAGGGAGTGTTCTGTTACGTCTTGTGAGGGAATTTGAGCTTGTGCTTATTTGTTATTTAGGGTTTTGTTTTATTGTTGTTCTATTTTGTTTTGTTTTTTGGGGGGACGGGGTCTCACATAGTCTAGGCTGAGGGTGATCTTGAACTTTTTCTGTTCCTTCCAGACTCTGCCTCCAAAGACTTTGAACTATAGGTATCCATCAAGCTTTGGTCCCTGTTTAGAAAGACTTTAGGACCCAAGCCTAAAGATTTTTACAATGGGAGAGTGTCAGATGGAACGTGCTGGGTGAGGTCACTGTGCAGTAGTGGCTTTGGGGAGGGAGAGATGAGGGTGTGGGGGGGACAGCAAAGGTAAATGCAGCCTGTGTTGATGGGGGTCGGGGGCTGAAGGCCCTGGGTAGCTTGTTCGTTGGACCTGCCTCTAGATTCTCTTTTTGCTACTGATGGACCTCCAGGGCCAGAGCACTTCACTCACTTTTGGTTTGCGCCCCCTGGGGTTCCGTGGGAACTGGACAGGCTGAGAGAATTGCACTGTGGAGAAGACAGGCTGGACAGGGGCTGCTGAGGAGTTCTGTTAAAAACAAAGACATGTCTGGGTGACAGGAAGCAAGAGGCAAGGCCAAAGCAGGGGCAGGCAAAGATCGGGGGCTGGCTCCTGACACAGCAGAATGAGGCCAAGGAAAGTTTAGTTGGCGTGAACAAGATCAGGGTGCCCCTTTACTCTCTCCCTCTTGCTTTTGCTCCTGCAGGGAAAGAGTCAGGAAACAGGGTAGGGGGTGAGCATAATGCCAGAGGGAAAGAGGCCCAGCATACCCTGCTTCCAGTTTTTCATAAGAGTATGTCTATATATTTGTTTGTTTACTGTGTTTGGTATTTTTGTGACAGGGTCTCATGTAGCTCAGGCTAGCTCTAAACTTACTATGTAGAAGAGGATGAAGATGACATTGAACTCCTAACCTCTCTGCTGTTGGAATTAATAGGCCTGAGACAGTACGTCCAGCTACACTTTCAGATCTTGGCAACACATTAAGTATTTCAAAACAAGTTGAATGGTGAGCACACCTTTAATCCCAGCACTTGGGAGGCAGAAGCAGGTGGATCTCTGTGAGTTTGAGGCCAGCCTGGTCTACAGAGCAAGCTCCAGAACAGCTAAACTACATAGAGAAACCCTGTCTCATGTTTTTAAAAAACACAACTGAATATGGTCCCATGTTCCTGTAATCCGAAGCACTGAAGAGGCTGAGGCAGGGGGATCACAAGGTAGAGCCACTCTGGGTTACACAGAATTCAAGGCCAGCCCAAGCTGTATAGTAAGAATCTGTCTTTAAAAGGGGGGAAAAATGGATTTTCGGAACTGGGCCCGGTGTTACACACCTATAATGACAGCACTGTGGGGTCTGAGGCAGAAGGATCGACTCAAGTTCAAGGCCAGCCAAGGCTAGATAGTGAGGTGCTGTCTTCAAATAAATGAATAAAATAATTTGTTTTCAGAGCTGGGCCTGATAATATGTATATGTAATCCCAGCACTCAAGAGGCTGAGGCAGAAGGGTCACAAGTTAGAGGCCAACCTGGGCTACAAACGTTGATCCTGACACAAACTGCAACAAAAAATTCACACACAAAAAGTGCTTTGGGTATTTGTTTTGGCTTGGTTTTCTCCTTCCTTCCTTCCTTCCTTCCTTCCTTCCTTCCTTCCTTCCTTCCTTCCTTCCTCCCCTCCCTCCCTTCCTTTCTTTCTGTTTTTAACACAGAGGTCAAACCCGATCTGGGTTCTCAGTGCCATGCTCTGCCCTCTGATTTGGGTTCCATTTGGTTTCCCAAACACAATCCCTCATTGAACTCCCTGATCATCTAACAATAGACAGTTGGAGGAAAGGAATAGCTTTGTCATCTTGGAGACCAAGGCAGATTGTTCATTGCAGAGAAAGCAACCCCAAGAGGGACAGAGAGACAGACAAAAGGCAGACAGACACCAAACCAGAGAACCAGTGCAGCCCCAAAGCCACCTGGGGAAGGTACTTGCTGGTACCCTGTTGACTGGGGGAAAGCCCAGCTGGTCACCATCCTTTAAACCCGGGACAGGCGCCAGCCACTCCTGACCTGGAAGGTGATGAAGGACAGCTGCAAGGAGCCGGAGACAGCGATGGTGTCCACAAGGTGGTAGGGCACACGGTGTGAGTACTGCACAAAGACATTCTTGTTCACCATCACCTGCAGAAGAGAGCTGCTGTGGGGCCAGGCCACACCTGAGCTATATGTTCAGAGATGAAGATCTGAACCTGCTTCTCATGCCCAGTCCTTCCAGGCAGGTACATCATCTTCAGTGGGGTGCCAAGGACAGAACATTTGAGTCTCTGCACTCAGAACCATTGTCCACTACTCTCCTGTTTCTGGCTGGCCTTCAGTTCTGACCACCATTCACCTAGTGCTCCGGGCTTATCATTCCTTCTTAGAAGTTATTTTTTGGAGCTATTGTATTTTATGTATATAGATGTTTTGCCTGCATGTATGTATGCCCACCATATGCATGCCCGTGGTGCCAGAAGAGGGTGTCTAATCCCCTAGAACTGGATTACAGATGGTTGTGAGCTGCCATGTGGGTGTGGGGAAGCGAACTCCGGACCTCTGCAAGGGCAGTAAGTTCTGTTACCCACTGAGCCATCTCTCCAGCCCCTGGGTTTATCGTTTCAAACTTCGTTCATATCATTCCATTTTTTTAAAATTGATACTGTGGCAGAGCACTTGCTTGGTATGCAGAAGGCTAGGTCTGATCCCCACCACAAAAAGTAGCTGTTACTAGCTAGGGACCTGCAGTAGAGGAATGCAGCTAACTTGGACTTTGGGACAAGTGAGGCTATCTGCACGTGAGGCCCCACTCCTCTTGTGGAGTTTTTGACTGACAGTTGGTACAGGAGGTGTGGGGAGGAGTCATATCTTTTTTAATGCTGTTGCCATATTCCAGCAAACAACCCTACACCCATGCATAGAACACAACTCTAATAAGACCCAGTGGGTTATTGAGGGGGAAAAGATATAAAAGCAGCAGGAGGGGGAGTGGGGAAGGCAAAGGTGAGGGAGGGAATGAAAGGGGAATTAGAGGGGAGGGTGGGGGAGGGGTGCTCAAAAGACAATCATAGTGTATGAAATTATCTAAGAATAGGTACAGAGATTTGGGGGTTTCTTTTTGTGTGTTTTGTTTTGTTTTGTTTGTTTTTTCTTTTTAGACATGAGGTCTTAGAAGCAACATGGTGACAGATTGGGGTCTTCTTTCTGAGGAACAAAAGCAAGGGCTGCATCTGTAGATGCAGGCTGGTGTGTGTACAGCAAAGAGCGAAGGCTGGCTAGGCTGGGGCCTGATCTCGATGCCTCAGGGGGCAGGTTTGGGGGTGGGGTTTCCCCACTTACCTTGAAGTTTGACCTCTGCACCAGGAAGCAAAGTTCAAAGGGCCTCCCCTTCTGGAAGGGCATCTGCATCTTCCTCTCCTCAGGCCCCCATTGTCCTTTCTGCTTCGTGTTACAGACCACATACCCTCCATCTTCAAACCGGGGGTTGAAGTGGAAGGCAATGTCGTTTTCACTGAAGCCAGTCTGAAAGTTCACAATAATCCTAAGGCAAAGAAATGATCCTGGCTTACTGCCACGCTTGGACAGAACCACCTCTGACTGTCTGTTAGCATGTTTAGGTTCATCTAATTTAGACCTAATGTATTCTGTGTAGTTGTTGCATTTTGCCCTTCCTGGGTTCTTTTCTTAAAATGTTAAGTAGACAATTAGTAAGGAAAAATGACGACATTAACAACAACCACACATCTTTTGCCCTAGCCTCTGGCCACAGACATAGAGAAACCACTCTGGAATTGAGCTGGATCTTGGTAGTTGCCACTTAGTGCTCAGAAGGTGCTATGCAGGCTTCTGGAGAATTGTCATCGATCATCTTAGCCAGCTGTGTACCTTGTGTGCAGCACCACTGTTATAGTTGGTTTCAGTGGTCGACTTTTGTGGGAAGGGAAACCTTGACCAGGGAATTGCCTCCAGGGGTTGACCTACGGGCATGTCTATGGGGTGTTTTTCTTGGTTATGTAGGAGTGCCCCACCCACTGTGGGTGGTGCATATCTGTGCAGGTGGGCTGGGGCTGCATAAAAAAAAAAAAAAAAAAAAACATTAGCTGAGGAAGCTAGGAGAAGCCAGTGAGCTGTATCCCTCTGGGGTCTCTGTATCAGTTCCTCCTTGGCTACTTTCAATGATACCAAATAAACCCTTTTCTCCCCAAGTTGCCTTTGGTTGGAGTGCTTTATCACAGCAACAAAGAGGCAAACTAATACAACTCCATCTGGCCAGGCGAGATGTATGTGATGGTAGGAATGGCCCGCATGACGGACTCGTGTTAGAATGCTTAGCCCTGAGATCCTCATGGCGTCAGGAAAGAACTAACTCCTGCAAATTTGTCCTTTGACATCCACATATATACCATGTCAAGAGTGAGTGCACACACACACACACACACACACACACACACACACACACACACACACGTAATTTTAAAAATTTTTCAAAAGTCATGTGAATTGTTCTCCAGGCATGAAAAGCCTTCACGCCCAAATCTGGTCTTCACGGAGTGCTGGTGTGTTTGGGAGGCAGGAGCTATGGAAGGCAACTGATCCCAGTGCCACAGTATCACTTGATATGACCTTTGACCCACACTAACGGGGTAAGTTCTCCTTTTTATCAGCAGTGGAAAACTCCCGTTTCTGCCTCACTCCCGGGAGGAAGCCTCTGCCATAGCCACTCTGGAGTACAGCTGGGGCTCCAAGAGGAGCAACTAAAATCACAGAAACTTCCAGAGAGGCTGGCTCACAAAAGGAGAGCCATCAGTGTCTGCCCTGCTTCACTGTGCCACAGCCCAGCTCAGATACAAGATCCAAGTTCCAGTCTGAGGTTCTTCTCACACTGCCTTCCCTGAACTCCCCAAGTGGTGGTGCCCGCTTAGCTGCTCACTGGTCTCTCACCCTCACACAGAGCTCTGTCACCTCTACCCCACGCAATAATCAACACTGTGCCACACTCAATGACCACTCCTGACAGACACTCCATCGAGTTCCTCTCAAATGATGAGTTTTCTGTTGGAAAATGTGTTCTGGAACATTCTAGGCAGCAGAGTGCTGATGAAGTCCTCAATGGCTGAAGCCTTAGACATCAGGACCTACAAGAAGCTACTGTGAAGCTAAACCAGGGACTATCCCACTTAGACATGTGTTTGGGAGGCTTGAGCAACACAGGGTCATGACATCGAAGGCATAGTCCTTTTTTCAGACATGTTTCACATAGCCCAGCTTGGCCTCGAACTTGCTGTGTAGCTGAGAGTGAACTTGAACTCCTCTTCCTCCTCCTGGGTCTGATATTAGATTATGTGCCACCACACCTTTGGGTTGTTTTGTTTGTTTTGCTTTTTTTTTTTTTTATTTTGAGACAGAGTTTTGATAAGTTGCCTAGGCTGTGCTTGAACTCACACAGTATCACAGAAAGGCCTTGAACTTGAGATGCTTCTGTCTCAGCCTTCCCAGGAGCTGAGTTTAAAGACCCACCGGGGGCTTGCTTTTTTAAAGATAGGATAGTATGTATTCCAGGCTAGCCTTAAACTCTTTATGCAGAACTTGTTTGTTTTGTTTTTAAGAAAGGGTCTCACTATGCAGTTCTGGTTGTCCTGGAACTCAGAGATCCACCTGCTCTGTGATTTTGAACTTCTGGTCTTCCTGTATTACCCTCTCCCATGCTTGGATTACATACATGGCCCATCATACTCCATTTATGCAGTCCTGGGAATCTAACGAGGGCTTTGTGTGTGCTAGAAAAACACTCCACTAACTGAGCTACATCTCCACCCCTGGGATCACTCTTCACAGAAACTTTAAAATAATCCCTAGAGCTCAAAAACCAATAGGACAGGAACTGGAGAGACAGGTTGGGGGGTTAAGAACACTTACTGCATTTTCAGAAGACACTAGCTCAGTTCTCTGCACCCCCATCAGGTGGCTTGTAACTGCTGGTAACTCCAGCTCCAAGGGGATCTCTCTCTCTCTCTCTCTCTCTCTCTCTCTCTCTCTCTCACACACACACACACACACACACACACACACACACACACACACATCTAAAAAGAAAACTATACAAAACTGCTGTGGGAACTAATAGAATTTCTCTTTTTGCATTGCCATGTCACCCATGTCACAAAGTCAAGAGAATATCCCGTGGCTGGCTGCTCTGACCAAGCTACTACCCGCCTCAGGCTGTGGGCTCCCGGGGAGCAGGGTGCTCAGGGCCCAGGAGTTCTCCGGAGTCTGTCATGGTGCCAGGATGGCCCTCCATAGCCTGCCCCTCCACGGTTGCTGAGACTAGAGATTAACATCAGTGTTGTGGTGGTTTGAATGGGTATGGCCCCCATAGACTCATGTGTGTGAATGCTTGGTCCATCCGGAGTGGCACTATTAGAACGTGTGTCACGGTGGGGGCAGTCTTTGAGGTCTTATATGCTTGAGCTACACCCAGTGTGGCACACTCTCTCCTCCTGCTGCCACCTGCAGATCCAGATGTAGAACTCTCAGCTCTTCTCCAGCCCCATGTCTACCTGCATGCTGCCATGCTTCCCACCATGACAATAATGGACCAAACCTCTGAAAGTGTAAGCCAGCCCCAATTAAATGTTCCCTTTTATAAGAATTGTTGTGGTCATGGTATATCTTCACAGCAATAAAACCCTAAGACAAGTGCCATCTACATACTTATTTGCAAAGGCATGGACGGTCCCCTGGAGGGTGATCTGAAGTCCCTCTTGCAGTCCTCCTTGGATTATTCCAGAAAATGGGATGGCCTGCAGAAGGGAAATGGAGAGATATCAGTTGGCTGGCACTTGCCTGGTATGGCAGTAACCAGTTAGGGCTGGTGGGCATGGCCTTCGAGGAGCTGGAACCCCAGCTGCCCAGATCGTAGGGTTCCTCAGAGAAGCAGGCCAAATCCAGCTAATTACAGCCATTCAGAGAATATCAGAAGTTTGGCAGGTTTCTGAGGCATGACTGGCAGCAGACCTCAAGTCACTTCCTTCCACAATCTGAAGGAAGTGACAGCTGTGTAACCTACTAGAAGGTTAACTGCATGCAAATGGCCTAGGTAATGAATTAGGTGGTGAGGGCTGCTGGCCCCAAACCAAGTTCCCCGAAAGACCTCAGGGTCCTGACTAGGGACTCAGGGACTCAGGAGGCCAGAAGACCAAAGGGACCTACTGTTCTGTTTTGAACAGCAAACCATTTCCTCCTAAGAGAGGGCTGAGAGGGTGGAAGCCCCTCCCCACCACCATGTAACCATGGCAGCCAACACAAAGGTTGGTGGAGGCAGCTTCGTCCCTGGAGCTCATGCTCCTGTTCATGCTTGCCCCAGAAGCCTTTGAGTCCCAGTGTTATCTTCCATCTCAGGCCCTGCCTGTACTCCATCCATCAGGTCTCTGCCTGATCGCCCTAAATGTCCTAAAGGAGCACTGGGTCCCACTGAGTGTCACACTGTTTTAGAGTCAGGAGGATTCCAGGTTTGACCCTTGTCACTGCTCAGTATCTGTGGGCCTTCCAAAGCTTAGTCTTTCTTTGCCTCAGTTTCTCCATTTGTAAACGGGGACAAACTACCTCCCCTGCTCACTTCTTCACAAGGCTGGTACCCTCTGCCCCCACCTGCTTTGCCTTGTGCTCTCATAGCCCAGTCCCCAAGCTGATGACTTACCAGCATCCAGAAGGCCTGGTAAACCAAGTGTGACTGCCACCTGCAGGGTCTGTCTGCTAGCTAATTCCCACATCGCTCCAAGGTTTTTAATGGCCTTTCTAACACCTCCTTTGAGTCAATGCCCTATAAAAATTAAATACTCTAGAAGCCAGGAAGGTGATGGAGTTGAGTAAAGTGTCCAACAAGGCAGGTTGCTAGGAGGAAGGGGCTAGGGACTGGGACAGAGTTGGCCTCAAACTGTTTACTTAGCAGGGAGGGCACTGTCCGCTCGGCTCTAATGAACAGTCGTCATCCATGCCCAGTGCTGGGAGACTGAAGCAGGCTAACATGAGACAGTTGCAGTACCCTGGGACCCTATAAGGTTTGGGGTTGAGCCCCATCCCTTTATAGCACTTCAAGTTCAGCCTAGACCCGCCCCTGCTTGCACTATGTACGTACAGCCCTCCCAAACAGTGCAGCTAGCAACCCCAGAAGCCTCTGAAGCCTGCATCGGGTTGGACTACTCCCACATCTGAACAATAATGTAAGTTTCCCAGGTAACCATCAAAATTAGACAGCTCCTATTCAAATGCATCCCCTGGGCATTTGGTAGGAAGAAGAGAAGGGGTTCATTCAGCCTGAACTGGTTTGGGGCACATGTGCAGTAAGGCAAAACAGTGAAAGGGAGAATCTCCCATTTACCAGCCTGTGCCTCTGCATGAGAGGAGGGGCATGCACGGCTGGACTAACGAATATACAAACCAAACGGTCCATCAGGGCAGAGAACTACTTCGAGCATGCCCCTTAGTAACCAGCTCCTTCTCTTGAACCCTGCAAAAGGGAGTCCTGGAGCTACAGCTGGCCCTTGTAGTGCATACCTGACCCGCTGTCTGGAATGGCTCCCGCTCTAGCCTGAAGCATTGCTTCAGATAAAGCTGTGTAGTTCCCTTTGCAAATCCTTGTGAACCCTGTGCTTTGAATTCTTTGGATAAAATGCCAAGGACCTGGAAACACCAACCATAGGTTGTGGAGCTGCCAAACTCTTCCAAGAACACAGAAGTCTGGGCAATGGGATGATTTTATGTTCTAATTCTGGGGTGCTGGGGACTCCTCACAAACGTCTAAGAATTTTCGTCAGGTGTGTTCCCGCACACCTATGATCTCAGCAATCGGAAAGTGAATGTAGGGGGATCTGGGTTCAAAATTAATTAATTAGTTGAAAATACAACCTGTATTGTAGAGATACATAAGAGAATATTTTCAGTGAAACATGACTGCCGTTGTTTTGAAATAACCTGAGATTGGGAAGGAAAGAAGGGAAGGTATAAGAGAGCAAGCAGGTCTTGGGATGGCCAGCTATTGTGACACTTCTTTGCAGCTCAAATTAAGATATTGCCCAACAGAAAACACCCACCCACCCACCAAATTCAAACCCCTGGCTATTGGACCACAAATGCTGAGCCAGTAGAGGGATCTTCTCTAGGATGCTAAACTTCTAGCATGTGTCAGTTCTCAAGGAACTACAGGGTCGGTTTCCTAGACACAGCTTTACGGTCTATTGAGAATCTCTAATAATCTGCTAGTGTAAGCTCAGCAACCCCTCCCCTCCCCTCTAAAGTCTATAGGTTTAAAGAACTTCCATTGTCCTGTGGCTTGCTGTCCATTATTCTGTGTTGGCTGTTGGAGCTCCATGTTCCCAGCTTCTCCTGCTATTAATAGCTGGTGTTACTAAGGAATTTGATTGTCAGAAATCTTGTCAGTTCTTGTCTATAGCTAACCAACACCCCAGCCAGGTTCTCCTTCCCTACCTAACTGTCTCTGCCTTCTGGCCTTCATCTTGAGTTGTCTGGCCACCCAGAACCTACGGAAGCCTGTGATGGCCCCCTAGATGCGGAGTCTCATTCAGACCAGTCCCACTGCCATCATTTCAGGGTGATGTCTTCTCACATCTCATGTTGGCTCTGTCACTGAGTGTTTCAGTAACCTGGAGCAAATCACAGCTTGCCTGAGTCTGGGCTTCTTTGTTCTCCCCCTCATCCCCACCTGCGGTGCCTGGGAGAACAGTCAGCCTGAGGGAATTGTACATTGGCATGGCAGGAAATGTTTTGTTGTTGTCTTGCTTCTATGATGCTACGGATTAAAGTGAAGGTCTCAAATTTGCTAGAGAAGCACACTTCCTGGTATCTCCAGCCTGACATGAGATGATTGTAAGGGGACGTACTCCTTCTGGGGGCTGGAGGAGTCTTATGAGCACAACCTGCTCTTCCAGAGGACCCAAATGCAGATCCCAGAATCCACATCAGGCAGCTCACAACCACTTCTAACTCCAGCATCAGAGGATCTGATGCCTTCCCCTGGCATCCTGGGGCACCTAACCCATGTGGCACCTGGGGCACCTAACCCTCACACCCCCACCCCCTCCACATGCACACAAATAAATCTCTTTAAAAAGAAAGGAAACTCCTCCCTCATCCTGAAATTTTCCTCAGAGCTTCTGCTGGCATCTGAAGACTTGATGCTTAACCAGTCAACACTCCTGGGAAGCCACAAAATGTGAAGATCAGAAAACAGGGGAGATGGTTACAGGCCATATTGCACAGAAAGACAGAGGCAGAGTGTGGTGATACATTATTTATGATTTAATAAAGCTTGCCTGAGGGTTCAGAATGCAAAGCCAGCTACAAGCCATAGAGGCCAAGCAGTGGTGGCACACACCTTTAATCCCAGGCCTCAGGAGACAGGCGGATGGATCTCTATGAGTTCAAGGCCACCCAGGGTTATATTAGACTCCCAGTCTAGAGCTGAAACAGCTCACATAAAGGAGACTGCAGCACTTTGGATCCCACACCTTTAATCCCAGATCTAGAGAGGTTTGTAAGATAGGAGTGGGGCATTCTGTATTCAGTCTCAGAGATTTACTCTCCAGCCACACTGAGGACAGGACTCCCTTTCAGCCTGAGGTAGAGGTAAGAGCTAGTGGCTGGCTGCCTTGATTTTCTGATCTTCAGCTTGAACCCCAATATCTACCACTGGGTTTTTATTATTTGTGCTACAGTAGAAGAAGAATGAACACAGTCATAGGGACAGGGCAGCACAGATTGCTCTCTGACGTATGAATTTTCCTTTAAAAACAAAAATAAAGCTTTGGGAGATTTCAGTGTCTTTGACTCTCCTGTAGCCCAGGCCAACTTAGTTGAGGCTGACCTTGGATGTCCGGCCTCAACCTCTGATGTATTGGGATAATTGATGTGTGCCACCATCCCCAGCTTAGATTCTAGTATCTTAAGTGGTGTCCCCAAATTCTGAAACATTATTTTAACACTAGTGGATCTTACAAGCAAGGTTGTTCATGTCTCAGCACAGATTGCAAAAGACTGGAAAGAACTTAAAAGTACCCTCAAAGGGAAGTGTCAAATAAATAATGCCGTTTGTAATCTGAGGCATCCAGTGTAGAAAGGCTGAAGGTGGGGGGCTCTGAGCAAGGATGCGGAGTGATAGCCTCTGCATTTATTCGTTCATTTTGTGTGGTTGTGGAAGTCAGAACCTGTAGGAGTCAGTTGTCTCCTTCTGCCATGTGGGTTCCAGGGACTGAACTCAGGTCACCAGGCTCAGTGGCAAGAGCTCTCAGCAACTGGGCCCAAGTGAAGTCATTTGTGTAGGAAGTGGGAAGGGCAGCTATATGTACTCAGTTACTAACTTGTAGATAATCTATCTCTGGTGAAATTCTCAGACTCAAATGGCAGGAGAAGCTGCAGGGAAGGGCTGAGTGGCACACCTCACTCACCTCTACCCTCAGAAATGACCCGGAACCTGGAAACATGTTGACTGAAGTGTCAGAAATGACTCTGCAGATGTGTTGAAGTCTCTGGAGATGGGGGAGGGGGGTGCTGAATTACCCAGGCAGGCCCTACATAATGACCACAATCCTCATAAGAGGGAGGTCAGGGGGTCGGGCTCTGAAATGGACTGCACAAAAGAAGAGGCCTGATCTGGTGATGTAGACCAGGGGATGAAGGAACTTACTACCAAGCCTGATGAGCTGAGTTTAGATCCTCAGAACCCTATGGTGGTTGGGAAAGACTGACTCCCCAACATTGCCCTCTGACCTCTGCCACATACACACATAATAAACAAACAAATGGTGATTTTTTTTTTTCCTAAAGTGTGGGTTGCTCCTGGGGCGGTGGGGGTGGAGGCATGTTTGTTGCTGGGCATTAAACCAAGGGTCTTGCACACAATGAGGAGGCAACCCTAAATCACAAACCCGGAACTTGAACTCTTAGTTTTTGAGACTTCTGTCCCCCCGAACAGTGATAGAACATAGTGTTGAGTTGAACCTGGGGATGCAGGTTACTGTGGAATTCAGAGCTTCAGTGAGTTGGTGAGGGATCTTAGCAGGAAATAATGGGACCTGCATTTAATCCCTACTGCTGCTGGAGAGGGGCCAGGTATTTTCCCTGCTGTTTTCTTTTTCTCAGGATTTATGATCTCATAGGTCTTGGCTCCCATCTCCCTGTGCTTGTCCTGACCCCAGGCAAGTCACTTATCTATGTATGCCCTAGTCCCTCCTGGGGTTAGTGGCGCCAACCACAGCCTGAGGCATTCCTGAGAAGATGAGACCAGATGCTAGGGACAGGAAGTCCTTGGTCCAGAGGGGCCCAGACGGGCTGAGCAGATGTTTGCCCTAAGAAGAATGTACCCTCCTCCCTGGGCAGGCCAGTCTTCCACTCTGAGACAGGGCCTTTTGCTTCAATTCCCTATTGGGATGTGCAGAAAGCAGAGCTCACTACAAGAGGGTGGACGGCTCAGTGGTCCACCCGGCACGCACACAGTCCAGCACCAGCAGTGGGAACACCAATTTGGTATGCTCTCAAACCAAAAGGCCCAGCTTTTCAGAAATTCAAAGACCCTGCCAATGGCTGCCATTACGCCAGTGTCACTGTCCTAAGCATCCCAGCAGCCTCAGTTTTAGTGTTTCTGTGGATAAGCAAATGGAAATGTGGAAACTTCTGTATCATGCCCAAAGCTGCACAGCTGGTTAACATCAAGCCTGGGATTTGAACACTAGAACTCTTGTTCTCGGCCATAGGTGACATAGGCTTCTGTCTGTGAGAAGCACATAGAGGTCTTTGGTCCCTGGCTCACCAGGATCACACAAGGAGGCCACCTCCATCTTCTTCTGGGCCCTCAGAGGAGTCTCAATAGACGTGAGAGTGAACAACCAAGACTGGCCCTCAGGCTATGACAGTGCTGTTCCTCTGCAAGCCATTAAGTCACAAGGCTTTCATAGCCACCAGCATTTCAGTAGACATGTGGGCCACAGCTGCAGAAGTCAGTGGGTCACTGAGTGAGAGGAACCAGGGGAATAGGGGACATGGGGACTGCACGTGGCCACCACCAGGACCTGCTCAGCCTCCTCCTTCTCTGCGGGAGGATTTCCCTCCATATTTGAAAATATTGCTTCCTCCTTCATCTTCTTTGTTTGGTGTTTTTTAAAAAAGGTTTCATTGTGTAGTGTGGCCCAGGCTAACCTTGAACCCGTTATGCAGTCCAGGCAGGCCAAAAGTGCGTGGAGACCCTCTTGCCTTAGCCTAGCAAGAGTTGAAAAGTCTGCCTTCTAAATCTACACACAGCACAGTTCCCGGGGTTTTGAAAATGTTAGCCCTGTCTGACGGGAAACTAGAGCTGGATACTTCTCTGTCCTTTCTGTCGTGTTCTGCTCTTGAAGGCCCCACAGAGGCACTGGACAGCCCTTCCAGCTACCTTCCAGTGGACAGTGTGGTGGGGACACTTCAGGAGCCCCAGGGAAAGGCCAGAGCTCATGCAGGACTAAGTCCTGGCAGCCAGCTTACCCACAGAAACCTGCTGTCTCCTGCCCTGCATACACACAGCAAGCACACCACAGAAAGCCCCTGGGAGCACCGTGCTGGGAGCACTCACTTCTGTTTTCACTGCCATCTCCCTAGGAGCACCCCCTAATTCACTGTCACTTACCATCTGGGGACATGTGGCAAGACCCCAACCTACCAAAGCCTCAGTTTCTCCACACACCTTGGGGCTGTCTAACTTCCTAGTGTGTAAACAAGGCTAGCTGCAGACAGCAAAGGCATGAACAGAAGGCAGCCCTCTGCACACCACACTGAAGGTCAGGCCCAACCGCCTTGCCCTTCCACACACATTCTGGAGGTGTTCTTGGGTAAGTTCTGACAAGACCCTCGGAGGACAGACATTTCTGTGAGACAGCTTCCCAGCTTCTCCCAGACTACTCCCAAAACACCTACCACATTCCCCGAGCTGTTTAACACCCACATGTACTATCTGCTTCCTCCTTACCTCAGCTTCAGGAGATTCCCATTTTACAGATGTGGTAATTGAGACCCAGGGAGGAAAAAGCACTAGGTATCGTGGAACAGGCATATATTAGTCTGCCACATGATCATGGTGAGTGGAACCCTGGGGTCCCCAGAGACACAGAGAGCCTAACACAGCACAAGAGCTGCATCAGTTAGAATAACTCTGCCTGGTATGTCTGCCCCCATGTGTTGCTTGCGGGGACACCTCATCACTACCCATGCCACTCAGTTGTCTCCTCAGAGTCCCAGAGCAACTTTCTCTGCACCCCGCAACTCACCGGGTTCATGTAGGGAGCTTGGGAGCTGAAGAAAGCCATCTCTCCTCTCTCGGGGAAACACCACTCTCTTCCTCACTCGCTGACAGACCTCTGCACTGGGCGGGGCTGGAGGAGGAAATAGAAACCAAAGCCACTAGGCACTTACTCAAGGGGGAGGAGCCAGGAGTCAGAGGCTGAAGGAAGTGTCTGGAAAAACGTAAAGATAATGTCAGGGAGAGGGGGAACTCCAGGAGGACACTTGGTGCTCGCCGCTCTGACGCTCTCCACCCCTTCCTCGGCTCTGCCAGAGTCACATCGGTTTCTGAAGCTTCAAAGTGATGTAACCAAGAGTTTCTCCGACAGCCTTGGCTAGGGGATGTGGCTCTGCTTCTGAGCCTTTCATCACTGCATCCCGAGCAGAGGGGAAAGTCCTGCTCAGCCCATTGTATGAGCAGGGAAAGTGATGCTCAGAAGGTCTTAAGGAGTGAACAAGGTTGCTCAACTCTTCACGGGCAGTCTAAAGTCCCTATGAAGATTTTGGCTTTCCAAGAAGTATTTCTCCCTTGTGTAAAAGCTTAACAACGTAGGAAGAAGTATTTTGCAAGAAAAAACATCACCACTGTGATTGTTAATGTGGAAAGTGGGGGTGCCCTGGGAACATCATTTCCATATGCCTGGGAGTTTATGCTTGTTCTCTTTTCTTTCTCCTGTCTCTCCTCCTTTCCTCTGTTTTGAGGTGAGAAGAGGAAAAGTAACTGATACAGTAGAATATCCCAAGTGACAAGAAGACCCAAGGAAATATTTGAAATAGTTTTCAAACTAGGCATGATAGCACATCATGCAATCCCAGTATGCCTTGCCAAATACATATATCCCTACTCCCTCCCGCCTTCCTCCTCTTCCTCTTCTTCCAACATTGTCACGTAGGCCAGGTTGGCTTTGAACTTAGTACATAACCAAGGATGACCTTGAACTTCTGGTCCTCCCGCCTCTACCTCCAAAGTGCTTGGAATATAGGTGTGAGCCATCTGCACCAATGGTGTTAGGGACCAGACCTGGGTTTTCCTACTCTAGGCAACCACTCCACCAACTGAACATCACCAGTCTTTCCCAGCCCCAAACAAAAAAACCTGTTTGTGGTTTAGGTTATGAATTAGGGGAAATAATTGGATGAAGCAAAGGACTCAGGACAGAGTTGTTAGGGGGAGGAGAGCCAGGACAACAGGCTTACCTGGAGTCATTCAGATCCCTGCCATTGCTACTAACTAGGAGGTTGACTAGAAGCAAGGTTGTGGTAAGCAGCTATGTCATTATTCCCAGAGAAGCATGGGCTGCAAACTTATTCCCACTGCATCAGTGTTGGGAAGTGCATACCTCCTTCCCTCCCCCATGGGAGCTGATATGGTTTGAGGATTGGTCCTCTTACATGAATTGATGTGACTTAGTAAGAGACTTGTGACTGTAGATTTGATCTTTTGTCTGTATTGCTGCCTTCTGCCTTCAACCATAGGACTATGCAGTTGGAAGGCCTTTATCAGATGGTATCTTAGTTTGTGCTTCCCAGCCTCCAGGATAGTGAAAAAGAAACATGACTTCCTTATGAACTAATTAGCCTGCAACATTCTGTTACAATGTCATGAAATGGCCCTCCAGGTACCAAAGGGGAACGGGTTATCTGCCAGGCTGTCACTTGCCTGTGACATTCTTGCTTCTTGTGCTCAGCTTAAATAAACCAAAATTTGCAAAGACTGATTGTTGGATATGCTTCCTTAAAGGCCATGGGTCTCCTTGTATCATTGCTCTAGTTGTAAGTTCCTCACTCAACAGGAACAGACTGTATTTAAAGAGCAGATTAACTAACCTGTTGGAGCAAAGTGGGAAGGAAATTCTTCACAATCCTTTGGCTATCATGGACACCAAGGATACTTTTGTTACGGCAGATACCTACCAACAGATAGGGATTTGGAGCAATTGGAACCCCTGTTCTCTGCAGCCGGGATGCCTCTTCAGAACCTGCTTCTTCTACACCCCAGATATTCCATGGCTGAGCATTTTCCCAAGGGAAAACCATGGATGCCTGTTCAGAATAGCTTTGTGCATCACAGCTCCAAATTGGGAGCAATGCACAGGGCATGAGAGAGACATCAGAGTATTCATGCATCTGAAAAGCCCTTAGCTCCATGGAGGAACTAGGGAATGGGGGATACATCCAGACAAGGCTGCACTGTGGCAGCTCTATGCACATCAAATTCAACAGGTTAGTCTTGGGGTTACTGCCTGGAAGAGGCAAGGCCTTCTGATGGCATTAAATGCTCCCGATTTTGGATTGCGAAGTGGTCCCTGCTAATTACACAAAATTCTTCTATTGAACCAGTGTCTATATGTTTCCCTCTAGGTATAATACCTCAATAAATCACAGCTAAAAGGACAAATCTCCTAGAGCCATGGAGGACACAGGCCCAGCTGAGCTCAGGAAAACAAGCCCCTAGGGTGGTGTTTGATGTGGAGGTGAGTCACAGTCAGCTACCTCACTAATGTGTCAGTCCCCAGAGGAGAGACCCAGGACCCTTTGCTCCATAGGGAGGGTCCACTGGCAACTCCACAGGCTAATGTATTTTATTTGGTTTTGCAAGATAGGGTTTCCTCTGTGTAACAGCTCTGGCTGTCCTGGAACTTGCTTTGTGGAACAGGTTGGCGACCTCAGGAGAGCCACCTCCTGAGTGCTGGGATTAAAGGCATGTGCCACCCCCTCCTGGCTAGGTGAATGTATGTTTAGAGTAATTATTGAAGCAGGGAAATGTATTCAAGGCACTGTGTATAACATACAAAAAGCTGCCTTTTATGAGCTGGTGAAATGACTCAGTGGGTAATGCACTTGCTGTGGATAGCATGATGACCTGAGTTTTATCCTCAGAGTGAAAGATGGAAGAGAAGTAGGCAGGTGGTGGTGGTGGTGGTGGTGGTGGTGGTGGTGGTGGTGGTGCACGCCTTTAATCCCAGCACTCAGGAAGCACGGACAAGCTGATCTCTATGAGTTCAGTTCCAGGCCAGTCTGGCTACATAGCCAAGAAACCCCACCCTGAAAAGAAAAAAAAAAAGGAAAGATGGAAGGGAAAACTGACACCCCCAAACTGCATTCTATTCAGCAAGATACACTATTTACAATATGTCATATGCATCTGTAAATAACATTTCCTGGGTTTTCTTTGTGTGTGTGTGTGTAGTATGTGTACATACCTGTATATGTCCACACATGTGTGCTTGTATGTGGAGGCCAGAGGTTCAGATAGCTCACAGAACCTGGAGCCCATTGGTCTCCAGGAATCTGTGCCCTCACACCCTCCCCACTGCCCCCCATCTCTTCCTCTCCAGTTCTAGGTGTACAAATGTGTGCTGACTTTTTACATAGGTGCTGGGATCCAAGCTCAGATTCTTACACTTGCATGGTGGCTGAGCCATCTCTCCAGCTACTCTTCTGATTTAAAAAGTGAACCAAATGAGATTGATTTTATTATTTTACTTATGTGTATACTGTGGCTGGGGGAGTAGAGCATGTATATGAACATTTGGTACCTGAGGCAAAGAGGGAAGTTGTTGGATTTCTGGGAGCTCGAGTTACAGGCAGTTGTGAGCTACCCCATGTGGGTGCTGGGAACTGAGCTCTGGTCCTTTGAAAGAGCAGCAAGTGCCCTTAACTGCTGGGCTATCTCTCTAGCTCCTGCTTTTCTGCTTTCTTGAGAGAGGGTCTCCCTGTGAAGGCCTAGATAGCCTGGAATTCATGATATAGACCAGGCTAAGCTTGAACTTCTGATAATTTTTTTCCCACTTTCCCTTACCAAGTGCTAGATTTACAGGTATGTATGTTGTGGGATATTTGTACACTGTGTGGAAATGTATTGCTATGATTGGTGTAATAAAAGGCCGAACGGCCAATAACTAGGCAGGAGGTATAGGTGGGATTTTCTGGGCGAGAAAGGAAGAGGGGAGGAATCAGGAAATGAGGAAGAGATGCCCAGAGACATGGAAAAAGGAGGTGCAAGATGGAAGACAGGTAACATCACATGATAGAATGTAGATTAGCCTAAGTGGGTTAATTTGAGTTATAAGAGCTAATTAGGAACAAGCTTAAGTTATAGGCTGAACTTTCATAATTAATAAGAAGTCTCAGCATCAGTATTTGGGGCTGGCAGCAAAAAAGAAAGTCTGTCTACACATGTATCACCATACCCAGCCTACATACAGCATCTTAAATTACCAACCAAGTGCATCTTGGGGCTTTGTTCACTTGGAAGTGCCAGATGATCAGAGAATCTACATCTAAGCAAGGTACGTTTTTGTGTGGTGGTCCTGAAACTGAGCACTGCGGAGCCTTGTGCAAGCTAGCTAGGTGAGAACTCTAACACTAAGGTATGTCCCCAGGCCCAGGAAGTCTACATCTAAAGTATCACTCTGCATTTTAGAGCATTTGGGGGCAGCAAAAAATTCAGCACTAAAATTCTGGGCTGCAGATTCAGTGCCCAGTACTACTGTTTGGCCTGGCCTCATCACACCATACGCCCTGGGAGTAGTGTACAATGCTTCTGTAAAATGACATCCTTCACAGCTTTGGGAATATGCATATGCTTGATGGCCTGACAGCTTCATGGGTGTCCCAAAGGGAACCTAAAGATGTAAATCTCTTTATTGCATAATTTTCTGGGTCAATCAAGGAGCGAAGCATTCTCATGGATGTCACCCAGGCCACTCACACACAGAAAGACAAGGAGCCTGCTTGTTTTTTGATAAACAAGAAAGTTTTTTCATTGCATTAAAAGCTGTCTTATAAAGGGAGGAAAAGTATAGATGGTTATTAAAGGCAATGGGATAGAAAGAGAGATTTTACATTATTGTTTACCGTGGTATTTTTAGGTTTTAAATTTCTATTTTGACATGTATAATTTACCTTGGACTTATAATAAGAATAATTTAAACATCATGAGGCCACCAGTCACCCAAGAAAGGAGTTAGAGTCCTGGGTCTCCCCTACCTGGTCTAGAAAAGGAACCTGAAGGGTCCAGAAATAGAAATATAGAAATAAAGGATTCATAAATAGGAATATAGAAATATAAAAATTAAGTTTATAGATTAAAAGAAATAGCTACTGACCTTTCAGTGGCTAGGGATTAACTTTTAACAATGGCTCTCTGTGACCAAAGGTTAGCATTTTATAATGGCTCTCTGCAGCTAAGGGTTAGCTTTCAGATAAACCCCCTGCCACTTACAACCAACAACTGCCATGAACTAAAATTAATTTTTAATTAACTTTTAATGGTTCGTATGAGATTCCTGGCATACCTCTCACCCTATAAACTTTAAATGTCCCTACGTGATTCTCAACTTTGCATTGTTTCCCCATCCTTCCCTGCTATGGGAAACGGACAGTGTCAGGGAAGCGCAGAGTTTCTGTAAACACCATTAGAGAGTCAAGAAAAAAGAGCAGGCTAAAGCACAATCTAGTTGAGCTGAAACCTTGTTAGCAGGAATTGTAAAGTGTAATATGTCTCTAGTTTAACCTCAATATTGTAAAACTTTTGTCCACACCTAATGCTCACTTCTTACTATAAAAGGGAAGCTCGGAACCCATCCTGATTGCCACAGTCTCAGAAGCCCAAACTCTGGCTGTGGTCCCAGCTATAGTTGACAAGTCTCTTGTGCCACCTGGTGATTTTTATTTTTTTTTAAATAAAGTTTGCTTCTGATTTTATAGACTTGGATGGCCTTTCCCCAATTATTTTTGAGTTCCCCACCCTTCCCCTCCCCAGACCCAACAGAAACAGAAGTCTGGAGTGTGGTTTTGTGTCTTTGAGGTTTGTTTCTGTTGTGTTGGTCAATAGCCTAATCCCTTTTATGACTGACTAGCTCCCTAGCACATGGCTCTGTGCATTCATTCATTTGCTTAAAATATTCTGTATTATTTACGCTTGTTTATGGGGTGCATGGGTGAGCATCAGTGTGTGTGAACCATGGTGTGAGTATCGCAGTCAGAGGACAACTTGTAAGAGTTGATTCTTTCTTTCTGCCGTGTGTGTGGGGGGGGGATTTGAACTTATGTTATAAGCCTGGAGGCCCCTGTTTATTTTTTGATGGGTACTGGGGCTCATTCCATTTGGGGCTATTATGTTTAAAGCTGCTATGAATTTCTTTTTCTTTTTTTAGGACAGGGTTTCACTGTATATCTCTGGCTGTCCTGGAACTCCCTATGAAGTTAGGCTGGCCTTGAACTCACTGAGATCCACCTGCTTCTACCTCCTGAGAAGATTAAATTTGGGATTAGAATTGTGTGCCTCACACCCAACAAATTTCTTAATGTTTTGTACATACCTTTGTGTGGACCTACGATTTTTATCACATCCTCAAATAGCCCTGAATGGCCTCGAACTCTCAATGACCTAAAAATAACTGCCTCTACCTACAGGATGCTAGGGTTTTGTGTGTTTCAAGGGCTTTATGCACTGTTTGTTATCAAGTACTCTCAACTGAACGGTTACCCAGCCTCTGGATATAGGCTGTTATTTGCTTTGAGTAATACCTAGAAATAGAATTTCTAGGTCATAAGGAAGGTGTATGGATGAGAAACTGCTGAGACCATTTCTCAATGGGTGAGCAGCATGTGATTTCAACAGCAATGGATTGCCTGGTCTTGCCAATACTGAGTGTGGCTAGTCTCTGCTTTTAGCAGGCTAAAAATAGAAAGTGTTGGAGATCATATACCAGCAGCCTCTTACATGCTAGCTCAGTATGCTATATTCACAGTCCAAAGCTTTCAAATCTGATGATGTCTATTTTATATGAAGGCTTGGTACTAAAAAGGCTATGCCTAACTTGGAGACAGAGACCCTCCTACAATCCACTTCTAAATGCTTTAAGAGTTTTAGTTTACATCAGGAAATCTAAAATAATTTCGTTCTTTTTATTTATTTTTTTTTTGATAAGTGAAGTCCATGATACATGTTTTATTGTTGTTTTTGTTTTTTTTTCCCAAATACTGTTGTTTTTTTTTTTTTAGGAAGAATTTTTCTTGCCAGGTATGGTGGCTCTTGTCTATGTTCCTAGCACTCTGGAAGCTGAGGCAGGAGAATCAGAGGTTAGTGGCCAACTAGGGCTGCATTGTGAGTTCAAGGCCAGTCTAAACTACTAATATTTTTTCCCCTTTCTTTATTGCTGTGTGGCAGGCTTTTTCTTTTGAGCCATCAACCAGCTCCCAAATCATGACATGGAGACTTAATATTAGTTATTTTTTGTTTGTTTGGTTTTTCCAGATAGGCTTTCTCTGTGGCTTTGGAGGCTGTCCTGGAACTAGCTCTTGTAGACCAGGCCGGTCTCAAACTGACAGAGATCCGCCTGCCTCTGCCTCCCGAGTGCTGGGATTAAAGGCGTGCGCCACCAATGCCCTGCTTAATATTAGTTATGAATGCTCTGCCTTAGTTTATGCTCTTATAACTTAACTTACCCTGTTTCTCTTCATCCACATTTTGCCTCGGGGCTTTTTGCCTTTTCTTTCTGTGTGTCCTACTTTTCCTGCTTTCTCCGCATCTGGCTTGCAGCTGCCTGGCTGGCCCCAGGAGTAGGGGGTGAAGTGGGATGGGGCATCTCCCTTTCTTTCTCCTTCATTCTCTTCTTCTCTTTCTTTATTTGCTCTGCCCACCAGCCTCGCCTATCCCTCCTCTGCTTAGCTATTGGCCATTCAGCTTTTTATTAGACCAATCAGGTGCCTTACGCAGGCAAAGTGAAACAAATGCAACACATCTTTACATAATTAAACACATATCCTTGCAATGATAAACAAATGCAGCATAAGCAAATGTAACACGTCTTTACATAGTTAAACACTCCACAACACTGCTGCCATGTTGATCATTGATTGTAGATGTATTCCCTCATTTTATGTTCTGTTCCACTGATGTGTTTATCTATCTATCCTGATGTCCTGATTATACCAGCATTATAGTTAGTCATGAAACCATCATGGTGATTATACCAGCATTATAGTTAGTCATGAAACCATCATGGTGTGAAAAATACACTTTTGTTCTTTATAAAGATCATTTCAAAACTGGGTGTTATGACATGTACCTATAAGCAGAGCATTTGAGAAGTTGGGACAGGAGAATCAAGGTCATCAGGTAAGTTTCCAGCTTAAGACCAACCAGGACTGCATGAGACAAACAAACAAAAACCCAGAGTTCAAGGTCATCCTCAGCTATATGGTAAACTCTTAAGGTCATCCTGAGCCCCAGAAGACCATATCTCAAACAAACGATAATTCTAACTCACCTAGATATTGTGTCTTGTGTGTGGTGGGGGAGGGTTACTGGGCCCAAACTCAAGGCCTGTGTGTGCCAGGCAAGTACTCTTAGTGAGCTACCCACTGAGCCCTCTTTGTCTTTTCATGTAAAATTTACAATCAGCTGGGTTATTTCCCAGTCTCCAGAACTACCGGAAACACATTTCTGTCGGATGTTAACTATCAAGTTTATTTGTGCATCTATTTACTTTCCAGACAGGGTCTTATTATGTAACCTTAGCTGTCCTGGAACTCACTCTGTACACCAGGCTGGCCTCGAACTTACAGAGACCCACCTGCCTCTTCCTCCCGAGTGCTGGGATTAAAGGTGTATGCCACAAACACCCCAGTCTCATACATAACATTTTGACTAGGTTTATTTTTATTATATGTATATGGTATTTATCTGAACAAATGTATGTACACTACAAGAATGCCTGGTGCCCTCAGAGATAAGAAGAGGAGCTAGATAAGAAGAAACCCTGGAGCTAGGGTTTCTAAAGGTTCTGAAGGATGTCTCAAAAAAAGTTATGTATGTAACATTAAAAGTTCATGGTAATCAAAAGATTATGTGGATATTCTCATTTCTCCAGTTTATACTACAACAGATTTATTCTTTGAAAACTTTGGCCTTTATTATAAATAATTAATTGAACTGAATTATGTCTATTTAAAATTTTATTTGTATTTGTCAGAGGACGATTTGGGGGAGTCAGTACACTTAGGACCAAAAGGAAACTCCAAAAGGTAGTCCAGAAATTAGCTGGAGGATTTCTGTCAGTTAGATAGAAGCCAGCATTCCTCAGAAACTTGTGAAATTGGTTCCCCTTTAACAAAAGGAGCCAGTTCCCTCATTTCTGGCAAAGGGGACATATGTCTCTCCCTTTAACACACGCCTGCAGTGCCTATCAGCATGCCAAAACCATGCTGGCCTCCGGGTTCCCTATGTATCACAAGTACCTGCTACACATCTCCAAGTCCATGTTTGCCTCCCAGCCCTTCTCACCTCCTCCCCTGCCTCAAACTCCCTCCAGCTCACAGGCTTCCCTCCCCCAACTACTCACTCTCTTTATGAGCCTCTATTCTCTATATGCATTCTCTCTGTCTCTGTCTCTCTCTCTGTGTCTCTCTGCTCTGTTCCTGCTTCTCTAGCTATGTTTGTTTTCTCTATTCTCCATCTCCCACTTTCTCCCCTCTCATGGACAGCGCTGGCCACGCCCAGCCTGCTGGCCATGTTCAATCTGCTTTTTCTCTCTCTGTTCTTTATTCTTCCAGATGCCTCTGCCTCTGAGAGATGTTCTCTCTCTCAGATCTACAATAAAAACCCTGCCCTCGACCATACTCTGGAGTGGTCATGTCATCCGTTTATACCAGCATTTTCCTTCCATTGTGAGGTCCGTGACTAGAACTTAAGCAACAGGCTTGCACTGAAAACTTTTCTACACTGAGTTTGTCAGTCCCCAAGTTATCATTTTTTAACAGCTAAAGGGACTGAAACGGAACCTTCTCCATATAGTATTTAAGAGCCTCCATCTCTAAGCAACGTGCAGGTTAAGCCTGTCAAACTTCTCTCAGTCCAGACTTTTAATAGAATTTGTCCTCCACCTATATTTCTAAATAAGAGTAGAAGTCTTTTACTTTGTTGCCTCAGCTTCACCTTGAAAAATAGATTGGTAATAGATGCAAAGGTTTATTTAAAAAAGAAGATTTTACTTTAAGAGTTTGTCAGCTACTAGGATACGGTATTTTCTATCAATGTAAAAATGGTAGAGATTTATATTCTGCTTCCTTTAAAACTTTATTAACTTGTTTATTTTGTGCATGGGGGCTTATGTAAGCTACAGCGTGCATGTGGGGAGTTCGGGGCAGTTTGTGCGGGTCTGTTCTTTCCTTCTATCATGTGAGTCCTAGGGATGGAACTCCGGGCAGCAAGTGTCTTTACTCACTGAGCCATCCTGCTGCCCTGTGCTGTGGCCTCTTCTGAATCCTGCCATGAGAGGTGTGGAGCATTAGTTACAGCTGAGAAGAAGGAAAGCTGACTGGGAAGTGGATACAAGGAAACCTTGTGGGGTGATGGTTCACAGTATTGAGAAAGGCACAGTAGACACATATAACCAAAACTCACTTTAAATATGCTCTTGTGCTGGGGATGTGGCTGGCCTGGCGAGAGGTAGCCCTGTGGCCTATCCCAACCCTACCAAAATAAGCCAACAAAATCTATAGCTTCAGTTCTGTGCTTTTATTTATTTCCCGTCTTTGATTTGCTTCGAGGACAGGGTCTCATGTAATCTAGTATGTCTTTGAGCTCACTATGTAGCCTTAAATTCCCAAATACTCCAAGTGTTGTGATTACAGGTATGAGTCACCACACTGGCAGAGTTTGTGTTTTTCATTCATAGATAAAGTGCAACGAAGCTTTAAAAAGAGAAAAGGGGCATTCAACTCCTGCTTATTTTAAATTTGAAAAAGGTTTATTTATTTTTATTTGTGTGTGTGTGTTTTGCCTACAGATATGTAAGTGCAATTGTTTGTACAAAGCCAGGGGACCAGAGAGGGTGTTGGATAGTCTGGAATTTGAATTGTAGGCCTTTGTGAGTAACTGTGTGGGTGCAGGAATCAAACCCAGGTCTTCTGCAACAGCAGCAAGTTCTTTTAACTGCTGAACCATCTCTCCAGCTCTAATGTATACATACACTTTAAAGATCTTGCCCCTCTCTCCAACAACACAAAAAGGCAAAACTCATGCCTTTCTGTATATGAGCAGAGACAGCAAGGAATTGTTAATCCTACCATGTGAGAATAAGACCACTACCACAATTTTGAGGCAAGTTTGAAGCAAGCTTTAAGTCCTGGCCATGATGATGGACTCTGGCTAGGTCCATTCCTGGGTTCCCAGAAAATGGCCATGAGCTACATTGACCAGGTGTTTATAAGGGCAAACCCACAGGGCTACATACTTCCCACCTTTGTTCAGTCGGGAGCAAGCATAAATCCTGACACACTTACTGTCTATGTACCCCCTGCCTACAAATGACCAAGCACACCCCTGCAGTTCAGTCAACCAAACTTGCTTAGGGAAGTAAAAAATGTTGTTATCTTATGTGAACTACAGCCTCCAGCATCTCAGGAAATACCTGTCCTTGGGCAAAAGGGCTTACCGGTTAGAGGCATTTCTGTTTTATGGTCTCTTCGGCAGTCATTAAAACTTAAAATGAACTTTGGCTCCCACATTCCTCCCTTGAGTTGTATCCTGAGTCAAATCCTTGACTCTGTGATGGGCACCTGCTTATACTGGTATCAAACAACTATCAGCTTAACTGTACCCAAACAGGAATTATCATCTAGTTAAGCCACCAGTGATGCAAGGGCCAACCGTAATTAGCAGAAGCAGAAAGGTCAAAGGCTCTGAGATGACTAACATCAGTTACTGTCGAGGAGGAGCCTGGAAAGGAGGATGGGCGCCAGTCATTATTTCATCTCAGGCCCCCTTCTTGGCAAGTTTGGTCTTTTTGTTGTTGTTGGTGGTGGTGGTAGGTTGTCTTTTTTCTTTTCTTTCTTTCCTTCCTTCCTTCCTTCCTTTACGCGCGCGCGTGCGCGCGTGCGTGTGTGTGTGCGTGTGTGTGTGTGTGTGTGTGTGTGTGTGTGTGTGTGTGTGTTGTTTTGTTTTAGAATAGCCAGTGTAAGGATTCAGGCATTATGCTGATCCCGCCTCCTGACAATGGGCAGGATGTGTGCAACAGCATTCAGGCAGATACTTAGACAGCTCAAAGGGCCCTCTGTTTCATGGCTACATCATATGTTACGTGGCTGCGTAAGGACTCTGTACGCATGTGCAAGCTTTCCCTTTTCAGGGCGAGTGCTTCCCACCTGTTTGCTTAGTCTGCCCCTTCCATCTCTGTCCACTCCCTTTTCCTTTCCCCTTCAATCCCTGTTCCTTCCCCTTCCTTCCCTTTCCCCTTCCCTTCCATCCCTATTCCCAGTTGTCCAACTCCTACCCTTCCCTTTGCTCCCTTTCCCCAATAAATTCCACATGGGTTTATTGAGTTTTGTGGTGCATGTTTCATCACCTGCAGCTGCAGCAAAACAACAACAACCAGGTTACTTCTAATGATAGAAACAATCTTCTCTTAAAGCCATACCTCCTTATTCATGTAGGCTGAGTGTCCTATCATATTGTAGAACTACTTCAGCTAATGAATCTACCTGCTAATAGATCTGGGCCTATTTGGTTTTAACAGGTACCTTTTCTGGTTTACCAGTAGGCACTATAGGTAAACACTTTGTCCCCTATGCCTGGGATTTTACTTTTTCCTAGCATTCCAGCCTGTTGAAGATAAGAGGTGATATATTTTCTTCTGTAACTATTTCCTGCTGAAACTAGGACATTGTTTTCAGGGCTCAGGAAAGCTGCTATGTTAATCAAAGCTTGGGAGGGGGATTCAGGCAATGGGGCATTCATCAGAAGCATCTGCTTCACTGACCCAGCTGAAGAGACAGGGAGCAATCACATCAGCTGGACTGGTTCACATCCGCTTTCAGCAAGTCCAGGGCTCACAGTCATCTGGAATAGTTTGTAGTCAGTAGCGTATTCCTGGATGGTGTCAGTCAAGTGGAAATCTCGGGAGACAGACATAGACTAGACAGAAGTCAAAGCTTAAGAACTTAAAGAGAAATAATATTTGGAATCTTCAGGCCCATTATTCTGGTAGTTGTGGGAGGAATCCCAAGACCAGGGGGGAGAGAGAGAGAGAGAGAGAGAGAGAGAGAGAGAGAGAGAGAGAGAGAGACAGAGAGAGACAGAGAGAGACAGAGAGAGACAGAGAGAGAGATCCTATCCTCAGGAGCAGGCAGGTGGGGAGACTTATCTGGAGTCCATTTGATCTTTGAGAGATGGATCCAAGTCTTTTAATTTTTTTATTTTATGTTTTTATTGAGTTTTACATTTTTTCCATTCTTCTCCGCTTCCATCGTTCCCCTGTTCCCCACACTCCTGATTTATTCAGAGATCTTGTCTTTTTCCATTTCCTGGGTGGATCCATGTATGTCTCTCGTAGGGTCCTCTTTGTTATCTAGGTTCTCTGGGATAGTGGCCAGTAGGATGGTTCCCCTTTGCCTTATGTCTAATATCCACTTGTGAGTGAGTACTTTCTGGGTTACCTCGCTCAGGATGGCGTTCTCTAGTTCTGTCCATTTCACTACAAATTTCAAGATGTCATTGTTGTTTTTATTGCTAAGATTGTATAAATGTACCAAATTTTCCTTATCCATTTTTTTGGTTGAGGGCCATCTAGGTTATTTCCAAGTTCTTGCCATTATGAATAATGCTGCTATGAACATAGCAAATGTCCATGTGGTATGACTGAGTATCCTTTGGGTATAGCTGAGTCTTGAGATATATTTATTCCCCATTTTCTGAGAAACCACCATACTGATTTCCAGAGCTGCTTTTCTGAGAAACCACCATACTGATTTCCAGAGCTACGGTACAAGTTTGCACTCCCACGAGCAATGGAGGAGTGTTCCCCTTATTCCACATCCTCTCCAGCATAATCTGTTTTTGATCTTGGCCATTCTGACAAGTGTATTATTATATCTCAGATTTGTTTTGATTTGCATTTTTCTGATGACTAAGGATGTTGAACATTTATTAAAGTGTCTTTTGACCATTTGAGAATCTTCTGTTTCAAATTCTCTGTTTAGATCTGTACCCGATTTTTTTTGTTGTTGTTAGAATTTGGTCTTTTGATGTCTAGGTTTGTTTTTGTTTTTGTGAGTTCTTTGTATATTTTGGAGATCAGTCTTTGTCAGATGTGGGATTGGTAAAGATCTTCTCAAATTCTGTAGGGAGCTGTTTTGTCTTGTTGACCATATTATTTGCCTTACAGAAGTTTCTCAGTTTCAGGAGTTCCCATTTATTAATTATTGCTCTCAGTGTCTTGATACTGGCTTTAAATTTAGAAAGTGGTCTCCTGTGCCAATGCATTCAAGGCTACTCACACTTTCTCTTCTGTGAGGTTCAGTGTGGTTGGTCTTATGTTGAAGTCTTTGGATGGATCCAAGTCTTATGACTCTCTTAATTCCCTGAAGCTTACATGAATTCTATTTTACAAAAAGAGACAAAAGTTTTAGATATATAACATTACCATCTTTGTAATCTGTACTGAAATCCATACTGTGGAGAAAATAATAGGTGTCTATGAAACAGCTGAGGTAGACTCACACCTCTGAGTAATAACAAAAGCTATGGCTTTAGGTGAAAAAAACATGTCCATTTTTTCCTCTGTCCAGAGAGGCAGTTATATAGATTAGACAGATGTTCTCAGCCCAAAGAGAAGCATCTTTAAGTCTATACTTAGAAAACAACTAAAGGAAATTTAAAATCTTGAGCTTGTCCCTGAATAGGAAGTAGTGCTTTACCAGCTTCTCAGAACTCTACTGATCAATGCTCTGAACCTTTGAAATCTTCATATAATAACAGCCCAGAAGGGGGAAAGAAATCTGAAACATTTCCCATTTTTCACATACTTTCTTATACCTTTACAACTCGTATTTACATATCTTAAATTATTTTCTTAGACCTGAAGAATGTACTTAAGCATCCATATCCTCAGATCTTTATAGATCTTAGAACACTTTCTTAGACCCTCGGGACTTGAATAGACTTCAAATCATTTTCTTTCTGTTTACTCGTTTACCATGACACACAAGTGGTTGATTACTGAGATCAGTCATTGCAGAGCAAGTCCCTTTACATAAAGAAATAGCAAAAAGTTCCATCTGAAACCTGCTTATCCCTTAATATGAAGTCTGTTAGTAAGGCAAACCTTCTGCCTTCCTCAGCAGGAGACTTAGTAGCTCTAGAAAAAGCAAGTCCTGATTTTTTACATATGAAATGAACAAGGTGACTGCAGCCTTGAGGGAGGAGCTGGTTAGCTTCTGCTGTTAAGGGACAATCTACAGTTAGCCTAGCCATCAATGCCGTCAGAGATCTGAGAAGGGTAAATTTTATTGGGAAGAATAATCCAAATGGCCTATGTATTAGTTAAAATGACAGAGACTTATCCACTACTTCTAAGTAGTAGGCTCTCATGGTCTTGATGGCTTCATTGGAAGCAGAGGTCTCAGGGCAGCATCAGTGTTCATCCACCAGGCCCAGAAGCTCTGAGAGGCTTTCCTGTGGAGGAGGAACTTGGGGGATTAACCTTGCCTTGTGTAGGCAAATTGGGGCAAGCAACTCTCCAGTGTCCTGCTTGCTCACAGTTTGGGTGCGGTCCTGGTGGTGGTCAAAACATTGGGGCAGTTATGACCAGTGGTTAGCATTACCACAATCTAGGGAGTCATCAGTGCCCCATCTATTTTCTCTGGAGTCCTTAGGGTCCACACTGGGAGGGGCATTTCTGTCTTATCACTGAAAGGCTAAACGGGAGCCATCTTGGAGAAAAAGGGCCCAAAACAGCATTATGTGAGAACCTGATCCCGTGACCTGTGCAGACGGCTTACAGCATCCACCTGGAAAAGCTGACAGGCAGGAAGGGGATAACTACAAATGGCCCTAACAAGCAGGAAGGTGAGGTAACTATAAACGGCCCTGACAGGTGGGAAGGGGAGACAAATGGCCCTGATCCCAAGGCAACCAACCTGAAAAGTTGAGAAACAATTTTTATGGGCACAAAGGGTACAAGAGATAAACCCCTGGAAAGTCTCCAACCCTCCTGGACTCTGCAGACAATCAGCTTTGAACTCGTGCCACTAACCTTATTCTATGATCTCTGTCATTATAAACCCCTCACTTGTGAGGCTGGAGACCTCCTCCTGTGGCTGCTGTGTCAGTCTGTGGGAGGTCCCTGCCTAGGCTTGAAGTCAATAAACCTGGTGCTTGCATTCAGAGAGTTGGCTCCAGTGGTGGTGGTCTCTTTGGGTGTCTTGTGGACAGGGCATTACAATCACAAGAAGCTTCCTACATTCTATATTCAGCAGATCTCTAAAGAATTTGAAGACCACAATCTGTTAAGTAAATATGAGCTAAACAAGCCCTGCTTGTTTTTAGTTACTTATTTTAGGCTTTCCCTTGCAAACATAAACAGGAGGTTAAATAAAGCTTTTCATGCTAATTACATTAGCACTTTGCATGACTATAAGTATAGTTCTGAACACATTAAAGAATTGGATCATTTATAAGGTGACTGATCATTAACTTGCATGTCTTAATCATCTTTAACAGTTTAAAGTAAGTTAATAGCTTTTATAAGCTATTTTTATAGCTTTATCCCCATTATGTTGAACCTTAAAAAAATAAAATTTCTGAACTGAAGGTCTTTTAGTATCAAAATAAAACTTTTAGTCATAAATAAAGTCCTAGAGAGACTGGCAACTTTACTTTCCTGGTCCTTTCATAGTACACCCACAAACTACAAATCTTGACATACAGAAAGTTCATATAAACAAATTCTTTTGCTTCTTTGTTTGTTGTTGCTTTTGTTGTTGTTATTATTGTTGTTGTTTTTTTTTTTTTGTTTTTTTTTTTTTTTGCTGTTCTGCTTTGCTCTCCTCTCTTTACCAGAGTCAGGTAGCTTGCTTGACATAGGACATAAGAAAACTTTAAAAGCCTGGATCTAGAAAATAGAGAGCCATAATCCAGTTCCAGAGCTAGCTTTTCAGTAAAGCATAAAACAACTTTAATATTAACCACACCCAAAAGATATTTGAATGCCTGCTAAGCTGAACCCAGTGATCAGAAAGCTCAGAAATAAATTCTGAGCTCTGGCCATTAAAGCAGCCATGGTAGCAGTCTTACTGGTGGTGACTGGTAGCTGGCATAGGCAGATACAGGAAAAAAAAAAAAAAAGAAAAGAAACAAAGCCAAAAAACACTGAAAACTCACACAGGCAGAGGAGACCAGTCAGAAACAAAACATGTGGTAGCCACAATCATTCATACATTCAGCTGAGCCTGACCCATTTCTATCTTGGCTCCATGTTTACAACAAAACTTATAGACACACCAGAAAACACAGACCCATTCACACACACAAAACAGACAAACTTTAAACAAACAGAATCAGGTGGTCGGGTGACATCACACTTCTTGCTCCGGATGGGAGAGTATTTGGGGCCCTGTCAAGCTCCTTCCAGGTCACAGATCAGGATCCCACAGAACAGAAACAGATTATGACTTACCGGAAGGCTTCCCTCAGTAGATGCTTGCTGTCTTCTCAGCACCGCAGTTCATTCTGATAGTCCACAAAACTGAAGGCATACCTCAGAGCCTTGGACATCCAAAGACCGGTACCTCCTGAGGCAGCCCCTTTGCCCTACAATTCAGGAGTGAAGAGCTGGCTTTAGAATTTGGGTGGGTGGTATGAATCTCACTGGGGCTTCCAGAAAATGTTAATCCCACTGTCAATGAATAAGACTACTACCAAAATTTTGAGCCAAATTTGAAGCAAGCTTTGTATACTGGCCAGGATGATGGACTCTGACAAGGTCCAATCTGGGGTTCCCAGAAAATAGCCAGAGTTATATTGGCCAGGTGCTTATAAAGGCAAGCCCATAAGGCTGCATACTGCTGGCCTTGATTCAATCAAAAAGAAGCATATATCCTGACACACTTCCTGCCTATGTGCCTCCCATCTATGTGTGATCAAGCACATCCCGGGTAGTTTGTGCTAGGGCCTCAGAGTTGGCACAGAACACACCCAGCACAAAGGAGATTTTATTATTCAGAGGGACAAGGGGTAGGCTGCCTCTGGATAGAACAGAGACAGCCATGACTGACAGGCACAGGGCCGTTTTTAAGGGCTTTAGCATGGGAAAGAAGGAAGGGGGTGTTCTTTCCCTGGAGAGAGTGGGGATGGCTCTCTCTGATTGGTTAGGGGAACAAAGGCAGGTAGCCCTGTGCCATTTTACGAGGTAGTATGCCTTTGGTCATGTAGTCTGTTGGGTTTGAGAGACAGTATCAAGAGCAACAGTATGGTCAACCAAAGTTGTTTAGGAACGTAAAAACATGTGACTTGTTATCTTATATGAATAACAGCCTCCAGCATCTCAGGAAGTATCTGTCCTTGGGCAAGGGGCTTAAAGGTTAGAGGTATTCTTGTTTAATGGATCTCTTAGGCACAACCATTCAAACTTAGAACGTAATTTTGGCTCTCACAGACCTTGAGCTGTTATAGTTCTCAGTGTCACCCTTCATCTCAGATGGGCCCCTCCAGGATCTGTTGATTCTCACCTCCAGGGGACCATTAGGGAAGAGAGTGACCATAATCCTCCGAGAGCATCCTAGGGGCCAGATCTCTGGCAGGCTGACAGACAGAAAAAGAGGTTCTAGGGTGATTAATGTACTCGTTAGGTTAAGTGCATCACTAGGACAGGGCACACACCTTCCCACTGTCCCACAGAAACTCCTTTTCTAGCTTTTGGTTTGTTTGGTTTTGCTTTTTCATTTGTAGGGACAGGGTGTTACTCTGTAGCCCAGGCTGGCCTCATACTAACAGCAATCCTTTCTCGGTTCCCAGCTGCGGCCTCTTCTCGTGTTTACATTTGTGCTTTGTAATCACTGGGCAGAGTCTCATGTGAACTTTCACAGCTCATGGACAGGGATATCAAAGGGCAGCAGTGTTTTTTTGGGGGGGGGGTGGGACTCCAGGACACATAGAGCCTGAAACAGCAATCAATACCCAAGGCTCTGGGCAGCTGCTGAGTCCATGATTCTCAGTTAGGGGAACGGAAACTGACCAGGGGAGAAGCACACATCTGAAAGTGTCCGGCCCGTATATGGGAACCCATTCCATCTTGTCAGGGTTCAGAGAGCTCAAATCACTCCTACTGTCCTTAAGACATAGCTTACTGGCTACAGGATGCCTGGGCCTCGGTGGTGAATGCCTCTATGGAAATAACAATAGATTTGGGCCTAGACAGGTTTACACTCACCGTGAAGGCAGAGAGTACGTGCAGTTATGGAGTGCCTTTAGGATTAGGGGAAGTAATTGCTATTTGTCCTTTATACAAAATAATAGAAGTCTTCTGCCATCGACCCCACCTTTGGCTGACTACTTAAGTTTGGTGATGAATAAAGTGGAGCATTTCGGTATGGACTGAATCTGCCTTCCTGACATCATATTATGTCTCTGTCTTCCTTTCATCATTGATAGTTAGTCTTTCCCTCGTCCACACTCCCTGACTCAGGAACAGACCCTAGGCTGATCAGCTTGTTCCAATTGAGGACCTATAAACTCCAGTCCTCGACATGAAAAGGTATGGAGAAGGGATCCAGGATCCCTCTGTGAGGCAGAACAGAGATAAGGTCTGGGATGCCCCAGCCTGCCCTTGCATATCTCTCCAATTCTCCCTCCTGTAGGGACAGGCCTACAGGGAGGGCCTGAAGCTACTGAGAACTTCAAGACAACAGCTGGTTTCCAGAAACAGTGTGTGGATGGAGAAAACAGATACCAGAAGTACCAGCCGCACCCTCCCACCCCCTTTCAGGCTCTACTAAGCCTCCTGAAAATAAGCTCCTGAATCTCACAAGCTCTCGGGAGTCTATCTGACCCCTGAGGATTCTCTTCTTGAGGAAAGAGCAACTCCCTGACGATGCTGATGAATCATATGGCATCTCCTGAGCACCTGTGTATGCCAGGAGAGGAGACGGTTCTCATGCTATGGCAGGAGAAGAAGAGCCAGCAGAAGAGCATGGTTACCCCAACCTTAGGTTAAAGGGACCAGGCTACCTAACGTTGGCTTCCAAAGGGTATTAAAACAACCAAAGTCATTAGGATTGGTGGTTATGTAAGCCGCTACCTGTAAACCTGTCGTGAAGGAAGTGAGTTCAACTCAGCCAGGTGTGAGAAAGGTCTATGTGTGGGGTCATAGCAGCTAGGTGAAACAAGGCCAGAGAGGTCCACTCCCAGTGTCTCCGTTTCCTCCCTATAAAACAAAGCTGGAGGCAGGCCTGCTTCATAGGGGGACTGGGAGTGACTTGAATTGGTGGTTGTCAAGGCTCGGACTGTCAGAATGAACATTCTGCGGGCTCTGTCTTCTGTTTGTCCTGCTCTTGCCATGGTGGTAAGGCCAGTGTGCACTCCTGAGAGGGGATGGGTCTGGCTGAGTACAGATAGTGCCTGCCATGGAGAGTAGAGTAAGATGATGATGAGCAGAGGGGCTCTGTCTGTTCACGTGTATGCACACTTCTGTTCCCAGGCAGCAAGGCAGTTCCCAGGGACTACATGGAGAACAAAGTGCATGGCCAGGTCCTGGGTCAGTCTATCAGCACCAGGGTTTAGGCTAAGGAGCTGGGAGGAGTCACAAATGGCAAAGAAAGAAGAGGCATGTTTAGAGAGATTCCCCAGGTGACAAAGGGGAGGGATTGAAAGACTGGGGCAAGCTGGAGGAGGCAGAAGAGACAAAGTCTGTGCATCGAGCTGTGTCCTATCGAGTCCTGGGCTCAGAAGTGCTCTGTGTTAGGGAAAGGTGCTGTTTACAGGTGTGGACCATGGAAAACAGTGCTGCAGGGGAGAAGGTCATGGTACAATTTTAACTGCACGGACATACCATGTGAGATATGAAACCGGATCAGGGCAGATATCCAGTCTGCCTGGCAGACATTGGACCCAGAGTCCTGTCTCTAAGCACATAATATTGATTATTACTGGCCAATTCCAAATGGGAGGGTATGTGTCCCTGAGGTATCCAACAGAAATTCGGGGGCATGCTGGTGGGGGACAGATGGTCTAGACAGCATCCAGATGCTCCCAATACAGACCCAAGTGAGTATGCACTAGATATTCTTTGTGGATTTGTTTGTGTTGTTTTGTTTTGTTTTGACTCAGGGTCTCACTATATAGCCACAACTAGTATGGAACTTGCAGTACAGTCCAGGCTGGCCTCAAACGCCCAATGATCCACCAAACTCTATTACAGATGTACACTACTATCCCCAGGCAATATTCTTCCTTTTAAGGAACAAAGGCAGTTTGGGGAGATAGCTCAAAGGCCACCTAGTCATGAGGATCTGAGTTTGAATCCCAAGAACGCAGGTAAAGTCAGAACTGTGTCATGAGCATCTGTAATTGCAACACTCCTGTGGGGAGTTGCAAAGTGAAGACAGAAGAATTCCCAGAAGCACAGAGACCAGCTGTCCTGGTGTGTGTAGCAGAAAACCAACAAAGAGATCTCAGGTCAAACAAGGTGGAAGATGAGGACTGACACTTGATATACAGACACACACACACACAATACAAATGCATACATATACATACACACGCATACACATATATACGGGCATACACACATACATGCATATCACATACATACATATATATGCACACATACATACACAGTACACACACATGCATACATATACTATGAAGGCTAAAGTTATGATTTAAGTATTAATTACCATGCTTAAGAGATCTATAAAAACAAAATGCCTCTAACCTGTATGCTCCACTTGCCCAAGGACAGATAGCTTCCTGGAATGCTGGGGGCTGTTCATATAAGATAACAAGCCACATGATTTTACTTCTGTAAACAAGCTCAGTTGCCCTAACTACACAGAATATGCTTGATCACACATAGGTAGGAATTATGGAGGCAAGAAGTATGTCAGGATGTATGCTTGCCCCTGATTGGATGACAATGGGAAGGACATAGCCTTATGGAGTTTACCTTTATAATCATCAGACTAATATAATTCATGGTCATTCTCCGGGAATCCCAAGTATATAAACATGGACAGTGTCCATTGTCCTGGCCAATATTTAATAAAGCTTGTTTCAAATTGGCCCAGAAATGTGGTAGTGGACTTATTCTTACCTGGTGGGATTAATGTTATGCCTAGTTCTCGAGATTCCCAAAAGACCACCAAGGAACCGACTCACTGATGCAAACGAACAAGGTTTATTGTTAAACTCCAAGCCTAGGCAGGGACCCTGTCCAGCAAACTGGCACAGCAGCTGTAGGAAAAGGGGTGCCTGGCCTCAATTACAAGGTGTTTATAAAGGGAAAAATTGCAAGTAGGGTAGTTCGTGCCTTGGCGTTTCAGGGTTGAGTGAGAGCAGGTGACCTTTGGGTTCATTGACTGGGGTCTAGGGGAATTTCAAAATTGCTATTAACAGTTGCCTACAAGGACATTTGTGAGGAAAAGATGTTGGTTAGCAGAATTAACCATTGTTTTGACTTTTTGGACTGGGGCAGGAACAGTTTGTGGCTTTTTGTTTTTTTAAGATTTATTATTTATTATGTATACAGTGTTCTGCCTGCACGTATACCAGATCTCATTACAGATGGTTGTGAGCCACCATGTGGTTGCTGGGAATTGAACTCAGGACCTCTGGAATAGCAGCCAGTGCTCTTAACCTCTGAGCCACCTCTCCAGCCACCAGTTTGTGGTTTTTTTCTTATAGTTTATGGCTCCTTGGCTGGAGCTGACTTAGCCTTATGCCATGCAGGGAATTTCTCAAAGATGCTTTTTCACAGGATGGGGTTAACTCTATCTTCTCTAGCTTACCCTGCTCTCTCAATTAACATTTTCTAGAGGCTCCCAGTGAGATCAGACCATCCACACAAATGCTGAAACTGAACCTTCACTACAGGACTCCAGAGCTGAAGTGTTGCCTCAGGATGCATATACCTGGAGATGTTTCAAGGCTCATAAGCATGCCTTTGGTTCCACAGAAAAGCAGCAGGCCTCCCCTGGTAAGTCATAGCCTATTTATGTCCTGCAGGATCCCAATCTGGGATGCGGATGGGTCCGAGGGAACCCAAGTACTCTCCCTTTCAAGACAAGAAGGAAGATGTCCTCCACCCTTCTGGTTCTGGTTATTTGGGAAAGTGTTTTTTTTTTTTTTTTTTTTTTTTTTTTGTGTGTGTGTGTGTGTGTGTGTGTGTGTGTGTGTCTGTTTTGTGTGTGTGGATGGGTCTGTGTTTTCTCGTGTGCCTAAGTTTGTTGTAAACATGGGAGTGGGGATAGATATGAGTCATACTCGGTTGAATGTAAAAGTTATACTGCCCCCTGCCCCCTGCATGTTTAGTTTCTGACTGGTCTCCCTAGTGCTGGGACTAAAGGCACGTGCCACCAACGCCCGGCTTTGTTGTTTTGTTTTGTTTTTTTTTTTTTTTTTTTTTTTTTTTTAATATAGCTTTGCCACTGTCAGCCTCCAACTAATACCATTTTCCATGGCTGCTTTGATGGTCAGAGCTCAGAGTTTATTTCTGAGCGTTCTTGTCACTGGATTCAATTTAGTAGGGATTCAAATGCCTTTTGGGTGTGGAGAATATTAAAGTTGTTTTATGCTGTTCTACATTATTGAAAAAGCTGGCTCTGGAGTTGGATTATGGCCCTTCCTTCTCTAGCATGTTTATTTAAAAGTTTCCTCTATGTCCTGTGTCAGGAGACACACCTGACTCTGTGACAGAGACAAGAGAGCAAAGCAAAATAGCCCAAATAATAATAACAATAACAATGACAACAATAATAATTATTATTAAACTATTGGTTTCCTTTAACTGCCTATAACTTTTGCTAAGATATAAATCTTATGTCAAGATTTATATGACTATTAAGTGAACTTTCTGTACCTTAAGATTTGTAAGTTTATTGGGTGTGGTTAAAATTTGTAAAATCTGTAACAGAAGAGTTAGCTTAAAACTCATAACATAGGGGGTTGATAGTTAAAAACCCCCCATATAGGTAATTTTAAAGGAACTAAGTGGCATGATGCCATCTTGGGATATAAGCAACATGTGGCTTGCTCAAATCTTAGCTTCTGACCCCATCAAGTGTGGCTGGTAGCAATCTTTGCTGGGTTGGAGAGCATGGATGTCATGTGACTTTGCCACCATCTTGATTCAACAGGTCCCCAGGATATTTTTGTTTGTTCGTTCGTTTTTTTTTTTTTTTGAGACAGGGTTTCTTTGTGTAGCCGGATCCTGGAACTTACTCTGTAGACCAGGCTGGCCTTGAACTCATAGAGAGCTGAATGCCTCTGACTCCTGGGTGCTGAGATTAAAGGCATGCACCATCACTGCCCAACCTCTAAGATATTTTGGGTTAGGATAGATTTTTGTATAATTCCCTCTCTGAAAACAAAGTCATAAAAACAAAGTTTATGAAAATTTAAATTAAAAAAAACCTCGATATTTTCTTTAAATATTTAAATTTATAAGGTTATGGGGCATTCTAAGTCTATAAAATGTTTTGTATTATGATGGTTTTTATATTATAAATAATATGCAGTCTTAAAAATATTTTTAAAGGGTAAAAAATTAGGGCCACATCTATGAGCATCAAACACTAAACACCAAAACTGGGATGTTCCTATCTCATGATGCAGTGAGACAATGACCTAAGCAGTCTGTCAAAGAATCTCTCCTTATCTAAGGGCTCTTCAGGCTAACAGAGACTGACTTGAGAATGTATGTCTATCTTAGGGTTTCTATTGCTATGAAGAGACACCATGACCATGGCAACTCTTATAAAGGCAAACATTTAACGGGCTGAATTATAGTTCAGAGGTTTAGTCCAGTGTCATACTGGAGGGATGCATGGCAGCGTGCAGGCAGACTTGGTGCTGGAGAGGTAGCTGAGAGTTCTACACCTGGATTAGCAGGCAGCAGGAAAAGAGAGGCAATGGGCCTGGCTTGAGCTTTTGAAACCTTGAAGCTCATCCCTAGGGCCGTATTTCCTCCAACAAGGCCACACCTCCTAAGAGTCCACTCCCTGTGAGCCTGTGGGGGCCATTTTCATTTAAAACACCACCACATCTAACCTCTTTGTCTTTGCTAACTTCAGCTATTTTGATAAACTGAATCATAGAAGAAGTTGACATTCTGTAATGGTGAACTATTTTTCCTCTACCAGGAAAGTAAAGTTTCCAGTCTTCCCATTGATGTATCTATAATCTAACATTTTATTTTGATGCTAAAAAGCATCGATTCAGAAATTGTTATTTTTTTTTTGAGGTTCAGACTTAATAGAGATAAAGCTGCAAATCCTAATCTTATAAAAGCTACTAACTTATTGTATACTATTAAAGATAATTAAGACATACAAGTTAATAGTCAGTCACTTTGTTCTCAGAACTATGCTTGTAGCCATGCTAAGTTCAAATACGATTCATTTACAATGACAAGTTTTATTTGGCCTCCTGTATGTGTTTTCAAGGTCAAACCTAAAACAAGTTACTAAAAAAAAGTTTGTTTAAAATCAGATATACTTAATAGATAATGAACCTCTAACTCTTCAGAGATCTGATGAATATTTAAAATGTTTAATGGAATGCCGGGCGTTGGTGGTGCACAATTTTAATCCCAGCACTAGGGAGGCAGAGTCAGGCAGATCTCTGCATGCTCGAGACCAGCCTGGCCTACAAAAGCTAGTTCCAGGACAGGCTCCAAAGCCACAGAGAAACCCTGTCTCAAAAAACAAAACCAAAAACAAACAAAAAGTTTAATGGAAAAAGCTTCCCATAATAGAGAAATGCCAGCTCCTAGAGGGAACCCTAAGGTCTCCAAAGAAGATAATAGAGCACCAACTACTTACTCCACATGGACTGTGGTAACACTAATCACCGGGAAAACTGCCCCATGCCTTGCCTGCCATCAGGGCTCTGCTCAAGCTGCAGACACTGTTGGGTTGACTGTGCTACTCTGCCTGGTCAAAGTAGGTCAGTCCCCTGGGTCCCCCTCTACAGAAAAATCTCTCAGATCTGGGTCTGGCAACCGAAGGTCGATGCTGCTCTGTGTGCAGGTGAAGATTAAATGCTGTCTTATTTGACAGCCAAAGACTGTGCTCTGCCCACAATGAAAGCATCAAGATCTCAGGAGCCTAGGAAAACTGTCTTAGGTGGTGGGCAAATCTGTCATTTAATTAATATGTAGGCCACTTGGATTATATTTCCTGCAATAATCTATCCTCCTCAGACCTCTGGTGGCATTGATGGCTAGGATAACTGTAGCTTTGTTGTTTAACAGCAGCAGGCAACCACTCCTTCCACCAGGGTTCAGCCAGCAGGGTTCATTTCATATGTGAAAATCAGGCCTTGCTTTTCCAAGAGCTACTAGGTCTCCTGCTGAGAAAGACAGGCTTGCCGATATTAAAGGGTTAACTTAAAATTAATTAATGTTTTAAAAGGATAAACAGGTGTAACTTTTTACTGTTCCCTTTATTTAAAAGAACTTGCTTTGCAATGACCGCGCTCAGTAATAACTACTCATGTCCTTGGTAAATGATTAGGCGGAAAGAAAAGAGGTTTAAGTTTATGTAAGTTCTAGGGTGAGTCTAAGAAAGCGTTTTAAGGTATATATAAATGCAAGTTGTAAAGGTATAAGAAAGTGATTTTCGAGTAATAAAAAGAAGTTTTGGTTTCTTTCTTCGCTTCTTGCTACTGTCGTCCTAAGATTTCAAAAGTTCAGAGTTTTAGCATTGGTCAATGGAGTTCTGATAAAGCTCATAAAGTTGCTGGCTACTGTCACTGGTCACAAGCTCAAGATTTTACATTTCCTTTAGTTGCTGTCTAAATATAGACTCCATGGTGCTCCTCAGCAGGCTGAGAACTTCTCTGTCTAGCCTATATGCATCCAGTCCTCCGGACAATGAAAATAATGCTCCTGCTTCTAAACCCCAAACTATAGCTTTTGCTATGACCTGAAGTTGTGAGTCTACTCCATCCGTTTTACAGAAACCTGTTAGCAGCTTTTTCTACAATGTGGATTTTAGTACAGGTTCAAAATAGTGGTGGCAGGGTAGGACAGGCCTTTAATCCCAGCACTTGGGAGGCAGAGTTAGATGGTGGTGAGTTTGAGGCCAGCCTGGTCTACAGAGTGAGTAAGTTCCAGGACAGCCAGGACTGTGTCACAGAAACTTTGTGTGGAAAAACCAAACTAAACGAAACCAAATTTTAAAAAAGCAATGGTTATACCTAAAATTTTCATCTTTTTGTTAACTAAAAAAATTCATGTGAGCTTCAGAGAAGTTAGGAAGTTATAAGTCTAGGATCCACCTCCCACAAGTCAAATGAACTTCAGATAAATACAGCCTAAATTTTCCCACCTTCCTATTCCTGCAGTGCTCTCTCTCTCTCTCTCTCTCTCTCTCTCTCTCTCTCTCTCTCTCTCTCTCTCTCTCTCTCTCTCTCTCTTTGCCCTGGTATTAGGGCTCCTTCTCTCCCCAACTACCAGGATAATGGGCCTGAATGTTCCAAACATAATATTTTCCTTTAATTTCCTAAATTTTATAACTTCTGTCCCTGGTCTATATCTGTCTCAGCAGATTTCCACTTGACTGACAGACACCATCCAAGCATCAGCTGCTGACTACAAACTGCTCCAGATGAGCACGAGCCACGACTTGCTAAAAGCTGATTCGAACCAGTCCAGCTGATGTTATTGCTCCCTATTTCTTCAGCTGGGTCAGTGAACCAGATGCTTCTGATGAATGCTCCATTGCCTGCATCTCCTCCTGGTCTTGCTAGGCCCTGACAAAAATACCCTAGTTTCAGCAGGAAGTAGTTACTGAAGAGAATGTGTCACCCTTATCCTCAACAGACTGCAATGGTACGTCAAAAGGAAACTCTTAAGCATGGAGGACAAAATGGGTAATGCCTTAACTAGATACATAAATTCCTATCTGGATACCATTAAGATGACGGTTATTAGGTTCCAATATGAACAGGTACCCACTAGATAGTCAAGGATTTGACTCAGGATACAACTCAAGGAGGGGTGTGAAGAGGGCTAAAGTTATGTTTTAATTTTTTAATTACTATACTTAAGAGATCTATAAAGTAAAAATGCCTCTAACCTGTAAGCCCCAACTGCACAAAGACAGATAGCTTCCTGGAATGCTGGGGGCTATTGTTCATGTAAGGTAACAAGCCATGTTTGTTCCCTTCTGTAAATGAGCTTGGTTGCCCTATTACACGTAGGCAGAAGGTACGCAGTCAGGAAATACATTAGGATGTATACTTTCCCCTAATTAGACAAAGGCAGGAAGTACATAGTCTTGTAAGTTTTGCCTTTATAAGCCCCAGACTAACATAATTTGTGGCCATTCCCTGGGAATTCCAAGTATGGATCTGGTCAGTGTCTACAGTCCTGGCCAAACAAATGTTTCAAATTTGGCTCAGTAATTGTGGTAGTGATCTTATTCTTGTCCAGGGGGATTAACAACACATATATACACACACATACACACACATTTCATACCCACATACATACATACATGCATACACATATACATATGCACACCTACACACATATGCATAAATACACACACATGCACACAACATATACATACATATCCATTCACACACATAGACACACACATATATATGTGTATATATATACATACACATGCATATACACATACATATACACACATACATATATACACACATACACTCAAAAACACATATACATACATATACATAAACACATGCATGCACACATACACATATGAACACATTCATGCACACACATAAATATGCAAAAAGATTTTAATTAAGAAAAAAAGGAACAAACCTAAATTCCAGAAAGATACCTTAAACTCAGTGTCCTTAGCTTTAGGCAGGAGTGAACCCGGACTGTGAGTTGTAATTGTTGGAGAGAAGCACAGTCCCTCTATGGGAAGGGCCCACATTAGGTGTTTTGCGTAGAAACTTGTTGAGGTAAACTTTGTGTACATGGGCCAGGCAATTGTGGCACACACCTTTAATCCCAGTACTTGGGAAGGAGAGGCAGGTGGGTCTCTGTGAGTTCAAGGCCTGGTTTACAAAGTTACACAGAAAAATCCTGTCTTGGAAAACCAAGCCAAAACAAAAAACTTTATGTATGTATGTTAAAGCTCAGAGCTGCCAACACTTGTCTAAGCTCCTCCCAGCCCCCCAAACTGAGTTTGTATAAATCAGCCACATAATCTAGAGGTTAGCCACACCAGTCCCTCTAGCCTGCTGCTTGAAAAGTTTTTCAAGCCAAGTGTCTGGAACTGTGGATGTAATGATACTTATAATATGGGCATTTGGGAGGTGTAGGCAGGAAGATCAGGAAGTCAGAGAGTTCAAGGACAGCCTTGAATACATGGGAAGTGTAGTTAACCTGGGCTACTATAGAACCCTGTCTCAAAAATAAGTAGTAAACAAATAAATAAACTAGGAGGGGAAGGTGGCTCAGGCCTTTAATCCCAGCACTCGGGAGGCAGAGGCAGGTGGATCTCTGTGAGTTCAGGGCCAGCCAGGGCTACTTCATGAAATCTTGTCTCAAGAAGGAAAAAAGGTAAACAGGAAGGAAGTTGGGAAAGGACTTGTCAAGTTTCTAGAACAGGGTTCTGAGGTTAGCCAAAGTATATATTAAATAGTATGTTCAGGGTTGTTTTTGTTTGTTTTGTTTTGTTTTATTTGAGACAAGGTCTCACTATGTAGCTCATTCTGGTTTCAAACTCTCAATCCTCCTGCCTGAGCCTTCCAAGTGCTGGGATTATAGGTGTGCACCATCAAAACTGGCTGCAATAAGTTTTAAATGAAGATTAATTTAAAGTAAAATAATATTATTCTGGTGGAGCAAGAAGAGGAATAAATTGAGGAATGTGATACATGAATGACAAAACCACCAGAGCTGCCTACGACTAGGACACAAGGCAATGGTGGAGCAACTTCCTTGCACATGTGAGGCTCTGAGTTCAATCTCCAGTAACACATGCATGCATGCGCACATACATGCGCGCGCACATGCACGCGTGCGCGCGCGCACACACACACACACACACAGGCATATACATGCATGCGCACACAGGCACACACAGGCGCACACACATGCAGTCGCATAGCCAAGGCTGGTCTCAAACTCAATGAGCCTCTGATCCCTATGCCTCTGCCTCCTGAGTACTGGGATTCTGGGGCGCATCACCACAATCACCTGTGCACACAGCACTAGGGATGAGGTCAGGGCTTCCTGCACAATATAGGCAAGCACTTTACCAACTGAGCCCCAGCCCTAGCTGTAAAACTGTATATCGGCAAACTGTAAGTAACACTGAACTGGTGCCATGCTGCCCACTGGGGAGGGTTTACTGATGAACCTTTCCTTCCTGGGTGGAGCTCTTATCTCTGCTGGGAGGAACAGTGACAGATGGTTGATGTTTATCCAGAGGCCACACCTGCCCTGCTTAACCCAACTGCTTCCTTCATGTCACTCATCTACACTGCTGATGGTCTTCTGTTTGTCTTTCTGTCTTGTCCCTCCTTCCTCCTACCCAGCCTCTTGGGACACAGTCCCCCTGCATGCCCAGTAGCTATCCCCAGGAGAGGAGCCAGTGTTGATCTGATGCCAAGTTACATTCTGAGCAGCACTGGGCACAGGAGATTTTTCCATTTGAGATTTTCACATTTCAAGTGAAGCCCCCGGCAGCCCTGTACAGTCCAATAATTGATAAGTCCAAGAAGCAGAGAACCCCTGGGGAAGGTGGTGAGCGGCAGAATCAGGAGACAAAATGGGGCAGCCTGATGGCTAAGTCTGTGGCTCCCACCACCTATTAGCTCCTAAGATGGCTTAGAGGGAGTTATCTGAGCAACCAGCCACCGGCTGCCCAGCTTCTCCTCCAGAGCTCATTCCTCCAAAGCTGGCTGCGCTATCATTTACAACCTGGGCAGGCATTGAGTCCCTTGCTTTCCTCAGCACCAGAGCAGAGCACCGGTTCAGAGGGTAGATCAGCACCCAGCTTCAGCTGTTGGCAAGCCCGTGTCCCCAAAAGAGATCTTACCTTACAAAACAAAATGGATGTCTCATAAGGAAGGAGACCTGAGGATGAATTCTGTATGTTCATACGTGTACCTGCTCACACGTGGAAATACATATATACTTACAGAAAGAGAGAGAGAAAAAAAAAATCAGGGGCAAAATGGCACATGCCTATAATCTCAGGATTAGGTTCTTCCACTGAATCATCCTTGCATTCCAGGGACAAATTCCATTTGGGATTGGCAAATACTCTTTTAATATTCTAGATTTAGTTGGCATCTTCTTGAGAACTCCTCACTGTTGTCAACATCATCATCACATGGGGAGGGGGCATGTATGCGGAGGCTAGAGGAAAATTCCGCGGAGTCGGTCTTTGTTTCTATTTCTACATGAGTTCTGAAAATCAAGTTCTGGTTACCTGGGTTACATATGAACACCTTCACCTGCTAAGCCACCTGATTTTGAAGATTTTTACATCAATGTCTATTCTTCTAGTTTTCTCTCTTTTTCGTTTTCTTTTCTTCTTCTTCTTTTTTTTTTTTTTTTTTTTTTTTTTTTTTTTTGATGCTGGCTTTTCAAGTTAGTAATTGCTCTCCACCCTTCAATTTTTCATGAAAGTTTAAGAAATATTGGCTTGCCAGGCAGTGGAGGTACATGCCTTTAATCTCAGCACTTTGGGAGGCAGAGACAGGTGGATTTCAGTAAGTCCCAAGCCAGCCTGGTCTACAGAGTAAGTTCCAGGACAACCAGCGATGTTACACAGAGAAATCCTGCCTCAAAAACAAAACAAAACAAAACAAAACAAAACAAAACAAAAATTGTCATTGGTTCTTTAAATGTTAGGTAGAATTCACATGTTAAGCCAGTAAGTAGGTCCAGGGTTTTGCCTGGAGAGTCAAGCGGCCGATTTAATGTGATGGCAAATATACATATTTTTTGTTTAGTCTTGTTGGCCTTTGTCTGTGGCTCATCCGGTTTACCTCATTTGTCTATACACATTTATCCTGTTTAACAACCATTTTTATTTTTGTAAGATCAGTAGTAATGTCTCCATATTAACTCCTGATTTTGGTAATTTCAGTTTTCTTAGTTCATTTACAGGTTTATCAGTCTGGTTAAATCCTGTCAAGGAACCAGCTAAGGGTTTCGCCATTTCTCATTCTCTGTTCCACAAATCGCTGCTCTAGCCCTGTTTTCTCTATGAACATTGACAGCAACCAATTCCTCACCGCGAGGTTCATTTTTTTTAACAGCAGCTCATCAGTTTTTCGTTCCTGTTGTTCATTTGCGTTTGTTGTTGCTGTTTTACAAGGCAGAGTTAGAGTCACAAGGATTAAAAGAAGAAAGGCACCCAGGAGCATGCAATCGTGAGAGCAAGGAAGCGGGCTTCTCCAAGAGAAGTTTGCAGACTGTGGCTTTGCCTAGTTGAGCATTGCCGAGTTTCCTCACTGGTTTTTCTCTGACCCATGGTTGAGGAGTGTGTTGCTGGGCTGGCAGAGCTTGCTCTGGAGCCTGTGGTGGAAGGACCAACTCCTGAAAGCTGTCTTCTGACCTCCATATGTGCACTGTGGTGTATGTGCACCCACATTCATACCACACAACCTAATTTTAAGTGTATATTTAATTTCCACAATTTGTGACTTGTTTTCTTCAGTGGGCAGGGTCTTATCTGGCTTATGCTGACCTTGAACTCCTGATCTTCCAGATTCTATCTCTCAAGAGCTGGGACAGCAAGAATATATACTTGGCTCAGCACTACCTTTAAAAATATTAACTGATTGAACTGTTAATTTTTAAAAAAATATTTATGTATATGGATGTTTTGCTTGCATGTGTGTCTATGCAATTACTTGTGTGTCTGGTGCCATGGAAGCCAGAAGAGGCTGTCTGACCCCCCTGGAACTGGAATCACAGACAGTTGTAAGCTGTCCTGTGAGTGCTGGGAGCTGAACTCAGGTCCTCTGGAAGAGCAGTTGTGGGAGCCCACAAGTGACTCAGTTTCCATCTGGAGTCTGTTGTGACTTGTAAGACATTAGAGTTCAAGCCTGCCTGTTTCAGCCTCCTTGGGAGCCATGAGAAAGTTCTAATGAACCCATGGGAAAGAGCATATTATCTAACTAACAAGCTTCTGATGCCAGCCGAAAGGCACATAAAGATAGAGAATGAAGCTGCTTGCTGCTAGCAGGACTCATGGTAGATAACAAGCCTGGCTGCTCCTCTGTTCAAGGACAGTGCAGGGAGCTGGTTAATTGAGTATGCTACTCTTTGTTCTGCTTTGTCTCTAGTCTGTAGATGAGCAGGGACTAAATTAAACTCGGCTGTCCAGTGCACTGAAAGGCATGAATTGGTCTCTTTTATCTGCCGTTTCTCAAGCCTCACGCCCCTACTTAGATAACCCAGCTGACTCGGAGCAGGCTCCGACAAGCAGCCAATGATCTTGAGCCACCTCTGCAGTCTCTATTTGTGTATATTAATGTATGCTTACATGTGGAGGCCGGAAAAGGATATCACATTGCATTTACTCCTTTGAGTAAGGGTCTCTCCTTGACTCCTTGACATTGGGCACATGTTTTCTCAGCCAGACTGGAAGCCAGTAAGCTCCACTCTGTCTGGACCTTCCCTGGGAGCTGAGGTTATAGGCATTTTGTGTGACCCATGGCTTGTTAAATAGGCATTGGAACACAAACTCTGGCTCTTCATGACAACACAGGAAGTGTTCTTAGACGCTGAGCCATCTCCTCAGCCTCAGCATTACTGTCTGAACACAGCAGAAGCTCGGTAACTGAGCAGTTAAGATCTCTGGCTTCTGATGGAGTCAGGGTCAGACCTGAGCCATCACCTGGGTACCCCACAGCTTCGATCTTGGGTCGATTCCTGGACCTCTTTACCTGCCTCCCCAGCTGGACACACGGGAAGCAATGAGAGGCTTCCAGAGGCCAGAGAATTCTGTTCCCCCTCCTTCAGGCTGCTGTCAAGTGAAAGGCACCTTAGCTAACACAGGACTGATTGGGTCTGCATCACATACATCAATACTGCTGGGGAATATCACTCTTTCTTTGTGGGCCACAGCCCTGTCACCTATCCCTGTCTCCTTCCGCTCAAAGATACTTACACAATCTTTATTACCAAAATTTTAATTGTGTGTGTACATGTGCACACACACACATGAATGCATGTGCCTGTGGAAGCCAGCATTAGATCCCAGGGAGCTGGGGTTACTGATGTGGGTGCTGAGAACTGAACTCTGGTTCTTGCTAAGAGCAGGATGTTCTCTTAAATAACTACTGAGCCATCTCTCCAGTCCTAAGACACCTGTTCTGAGGTCTAGGCATAATCAACCCCCCCCCCCCCCCCCCCCCCCCGGTTAGGGTCTCATGTAGCCTTGGCTGGCCTGGAACTTGCTATCTAGCTGACAATGGGCTTGAACTCTTGATTCTCCAGTCCTGGCTCCATAGCACCTTCTTTAGGAAGGCGCTCCTTAACTCCTGAAAGGGATTCAGACCCCTCAGCCCATTTCTGCCCTCCTATGCCATCCACCCACATGGTCCCCAACAGTCATCTAGACTGGTCAAAACAAACACAAGCCCAGAAGACGACCTTGGTAAATCTTTATTCACAAACTCCAGACCCCTAGGCCTGGCTCAGCCAGAGGGTACATTCTTAGCAGTGGCAAAACCCCAATACAATATAACACACTCGTCAAGACCTAACCATTTTAATTTAAAGCATTTCTGGAAGACAAATGCAATTGATAGAAAATATAAAAACTTTTACTGTACAAATTTTACAACATCACATTCAAAAGAAGCAAAGCAATGTGTGCCTTGTGGCCACAGAAGACACTGGGAGCACACACAGATGACATCCTGGCTGGCACTGCAGCATGGCATGGCTATTTCACCCCACTCTGTCACTACAGGGCAACACAGGCTTGTCACTCCCTGCCTGGACCACAAGACAATGGCCAAGGGCCCTGACTGGTATATAGGAGCGACCAAACCAGCACTAGGAATCATGGCGTCGCTGCCACTCTGATGGGTAAAAGTGTCCTTGGAGCTGAAGCTGGGAACTCAGGGTGCCTGGAAAAGGGTGAACATTTTTGCTGGACTCAGACCTTAGGTGGGCAGGCCCTCTGCAGCTCAAGCCTTTATTGCCTTCACATTGGCTATGGGGGCTAAATTCACAGTATCTGTTATCCTTCATGTGTTTCCCAGGAGACAAGGAGAGCACAGAGGAGGCAAACTTTCCTAACCTCGGTTCACAGTCACTTAAGTCAAAAAGGAAGCAGGGGGCCGTGATGGGGACTCTCTTAAATGAAGGGCAGTACAGGGGACATGTGGCAGATCCCAGGTTCCCTGCTATTGGCCCCCAGCTCCTTAAGGCAGGGGCTGTGACTATTCCTATCTGGTCCCCAGCACAAGACCACATTCATTGCAGGGCTCAAAGCTTTCTGCACTGAGATGTTCACAGTACAGAGAGAGACCTGGTTCGCAGTCAGTAGGCTGTGTCATGCCACCTGTGGCTTGGTGCTGAGGCATGACTGAAGGGGCTGGCTCAGATGCCAGTCTGATGGCTCATGTTCTTCCTGTGAGGGGAGGCCGTCACAACAGTCGCAGTGTGAGAGCATGGGCCAGAGGCTTAGGCATTGTGGCCTCTGGGAAGGAAGAGCCACGAGACGGCCACAGAGGCAGCAGCTATGCACTCTGTGGTTTTGGAGTAGGGAGGTCACACCAAGGGCGAGGGTGGAAAGCCAAAGGAATGGGGAAGTGACATGCCGGTCCCATTTCAGAGGACAGAGCTGAACACAGGCTCACAGCTCTTCCTCCTTCCACACTAGGGTCAAGATGCTACTGTCCCAGCTCTCCCGGAGCATGAGCAACCGTGCTGGGGGCGGGGGGGGGGGGGGGTGTGAAGAGAAGCTGACAACTTCTCAGAGAGTAGCCTGTTTTACCAGACTCCTGGACTGCACTCTGGTACTAGGGCAGGCTCTGAAAACGGTGGCTTTAATTGGTGTTTAACTGTGACAGAGACACATGGTCACTCCACAGAGTGACCTACTGTGTAGCCTACTGTCCAAATCTGCTTGTTCACTCCCATTTTGTCCCCACTCTGGTTGTGAAGTCTGACACTGCCCAACCTCTGCTCTGTAGGTGACAGTTTCTGTGGCGCATGTGTGACCTGTCCCAATCCAGCCCCTCTTGCTTGCTGGAATGAACACAAACAGAAGTCTGAGGCTCACAGATAGGGACCTACTAGGTATGTCTCATGCCCCCATCTGAGCTCAGGGCACACACAGGGGGCAGAACGGGCCAAAAGGCTGCAATGAGACTCGGGGAGTGGAAGTGGTGGTGGTAGGCCTAGAATCTTTTGGCATGACACAGACATGAGTTTTAAAGTGCTAGGGTCATCACAGGCTGTATTTGCCACGTTCCCTATTCTCATCAACCAAGAACTCACTGTACACACAGCTGATGGACTAGCTCTGGGCTCTGGGGGTTAACATGAGGCACTGAGGTGTGTATGATGATAGAGGCTGAGTTCCACAGCCTTCGTGCCTGCTTTGAGTGCTCAGAGAAGCAGCAGATGTCTCCACAGATGTGTGTTTGTTTTTCCCCCTGCGGTAGGAGCCAGGCCAAGATCCATCAGATCCATCTAGAAGCCACTTGAATTCAGTCTGTATTTTCTAGTACAAGCCCAGATCAGAGCAAAATCTGAATCCAAACTCTTCAGGAAGTCTTGACCATATCCAGATGGGCTCTTATTCACGGTTTCCTCTGTGAGCTAAGGAAGGCTTGGTGTTCCTTACAGGACAAATGGAGGGACCAGAGGGAGTCAGGGTCAAAGCACAGGCCGTGGCAAACCTCCTGTCATGTCCTTTTTCCCCAGAAGAGCCACATTCATGCAGCTTTTCCTTCTTCTCGCTCAACCCTGGGCCCCTCGCTGCTGCAGGGTCTTAGACGAGGGGTTGTGGGGGGCATTTCTGTTGCTCTGAAGTGCCAGCACCCCTTCTGCAGAGTTATTGATTATTGTAAAACACCAAGCCTGCAGTGCAAAAACCTCTGTGCAAACACTGGCTGTAATGGTGTCATCTGGAGCGGCATGTATGGCTCCAATCCTGAGCCCTACACACCTCTGTAACACGCACTCTTCATGGAGGAGTGGTACTCCTGGTCGGTAGCTTGCCATGCAAGGCTTCTCTGATTCCTCGTGGTGGTGGTTTGCGTGTTTTATAATCATGTTTCAGAAAGGAAGATACCTCTGCACGAACGTGCATGGCCGGCTACATCTTTGGATTATTGGGCTCCAGGGCCCCCAGGCCAAACCTTTCAAAGCGGGGCATGACTTTGCTGTTGTTAATGCTGCAGAGAGGAGCAGAGACATTGGGTTATGGCGCTTCTGGTTTTGACCAGAGTTAAGGAGTTGCTGGCTACGCCTAGCAGAGGATCTTTGTGAGGACAAGTGATCAGTCCATAGCCTTGGCAGAGCTGCTCCTGGCCACCCCAAGTCCTGTGCCTCAGCCACATTCCCTACCTGGTAGGGATAAGGGAAGACAGTGACATGGCTTGCTCATATGACTCGCCAGCACCCAGCATGGCAGTAGCCATTGTGGGCTCACTGAGGCTGTCTCCTCACTGGCTGCTCCGTGCGGATGTGGGACTGGTGAGAGAGAGACCCAGGGCCTGGACCAGGACTGATGCCCATGCTCCTTTCAGAAATGGTGCTCATGTGGGGTCCACTGGGGCCACCTTGGAGCACAATCCTGAGCCCAACTGTACAGATCCAGTCAGGGCCAGGAACCCTTAGCAGATGTGACAGCAGTTCTGCCTCCATCACTGAGCAACAGATATCACTTTGTTTACATTTCTGAGTGTGGCTCCTAAGGACCCAGTCCTTCTGAACTGATGCCTTTCATGGCAACACAGGGTGTGTGTGTGTGTGTGTGTGTGTGTGTGTGTGTGTGTGTGTGTGTGTGTGTGTGTTTTTGCATGCCTACTGTCCTTTGTCTTCAGGAGATAGACAGAGGACTCCACACAGGGCCCAGGACCTCTGTTCTAGCTCTGGACAGCTCTGAACCACTATCCCCTCCCTGGGACATTGTCCCAGGGTCACCCAGCCCCTCCCCATCCTCTGAGCATGCTCAGGAGGGGCTCATTAAGGTGTTAGTAGGGGCTAGGGACCAGAGGAACACAAGCAAGAGCCACTCTTGGGAGAACAAGAAAGAAAAGACCGTCTCATCCACGAAGGCAGCTGAGAGCTGTTCTTCTGCCTTGAGGGGTCACTCTGTTAGTGCCCTCCTCCTCTGGCAGTGACTCAAGTCAGGTACCCATAGGCCATGTGGAGGGGAGGGGCCGTTGTTAAAAACAGAGCACAAGAAGGAGTCTGCAGGGAAGAGACTGGAGCAGCAGAGACGGCATCCCCTGGGTTAGTGCCCGCTGGCGTTTTGAGTCTTAGCGGAAGTCACGGAGCTGAGCTGGCGATTAGGAGGAAGGAAGCCCTGGGGCATGCAAGACAGCCAGGCCTACAACCTACAGAGAGAGAGAAGCGTCAGAACCCGAGCCTCAAGGAGCCAGGGCACAGCACCTGCCAGAGTAGCTGCCCAGGGGCACAGCTGCCTGCAGAGACTAGGACCCCCAACTCCACCCCTCAGAATGGCAGCAGGGTAAGTCTGACAGTTGGTGTGGACACCAGGAAAGGTTTCCAGGTTCCCACAGGGCAGTTCTAGGCACTGCTCAGTTCTTTAAGCCCACAGGTCCTGGTGATGATCAAAATGGCTTCCTAGAGTTGACCACTTTTGCTCACTTGATTCCCCCCTTTATTTCTTATTCCTTTACTGTTACTAATATTTGTAGTGTTGGGGCCCAAACCCCAGCCTCGCATATGCTAAGCAAGAGTTCTACCACAGAGTCTCACTACATAGACCAGGCTGGCCTTGAACTCACAGAGATCTACCTGCCTCTGCCTCTGAAACTGGGACTAGAGGTGTGTATGTGTCACCATGTCCAGGTGCCATTGGTGCTTTTATTTCTGAGATTTCACTATGTATCTCAGGCTGGACCCAAACTTAAATCCCCCTGCCTTAGCCTCCTGGATGCTGGGATAACAGGCATATACTACCACAAATGGCTCACTGGATTATCCTCCTCTGAGCTTCAGACAGAAGTGGGAGCTCATTCTTCCTCACCCACATGCTAGCCCAAGTGGTGCGGAGAGGGGCCCTGCCTGCCACATCCCTCTGGGAGAAACACTAGCCCAGTGGCCCTTGCCGGTGGCCATTTCAGCTGCAAGAGGTCACTGTGGATTATGGGAATGAACACACAGATGTGAGAAGCTAGCATGCAGAGAGAGCAGGAAGGGTAGGTATGCATCAGGATAGGAGGCACACACAGGCAGGAAATGAGAGAATGATGGGAACACACTACTCCTCCAGAACCGGACAGGAGCTCTTAAAGTCACAGCGTCCTTTCCCGTAGTAGCGGCTCCTCCGGCTGCAAGACCATTTCACCAGCAGTTGAAGAGAACCATCGATCGATCCGGTCAAGCCAGTCAGCCGGGCAGGTGACAGCAGCCAGCAGACAGGTGGAAGAGTCAGGGTGGTGAGGCAGGGGAGATGACAAGACGGGCCAGTGTATCCGCCCCCCCCCCCCCCGAAAATGCAGTGACCAAGTGAATGGGAAAGGAAAGAGGAAGTGAGAGTTAGAGGTCCTGTGTTTAGGGAAGCAGAGACCAGGGACAGAAAGCTCACCCTGGCTGTCATGGAAGCCTGGGAGCTGGGAGCTGGTGGACTCAGTTTCCCATCTGTGAGATGAGAAGGTGGGGCTGATTGGTTTCCAGGAACAGGGCCATCTTTGAATGCCATTGCCTGCCCAGTGCAGGCATGGTTTGGTAGAAGAGGAAGCCTGCATTCAGAGGGCCCACATCTACAGCAGCACAGGCCTCAGCCTTGAGGCCCCAGCACCCCTCCCCACTGCCAATGCCAACCCCTCACCTGCCAAGCCTACAGGATTTACCCGATTCTTCGTGGCAAATTTTCTTACCTAAGCCCCACTGTGGAAACAAACTGAGGCAAGTGATATGCTGGCAAAGGGGTGTGGCGGGAGAGGGCCTTTGGGGGAGGAAGTCAGAGAGCCAGAGTAGAAACAGAACAGGACAAAATACAGGGAGGTGACAGCGGCCCCTGCTGCTCTGTGTCTCAGAACACAAAGGACCATGAGCAGAAAGGCTTCTGACACAAGTACACACACAGGAAGTGGCATGGCCCATGAAGGCACAGCAAGACTTCAGTGCTCAATAGCCCAGCAACTAAGTAGGTACCAGCCTAAGTAATAATGATGCTGCTTGTTAGGGGCTGTTTTGGTACCCACACGGTCCTGACCTCTGAGCCTTTCTCCTTTCAGGCATAACTTTCTTACCCTGGTCTAGCCTGGGCCTGGTATCAGTGATGATCTAATACAGTGATGTGTAGATTCCCACAGGTGGGGACTGGAGGTGTTGGCCTGTTAAGGGAGCCTCTATCCCTCTGCTCTGTGGAAGCCCCAGAGCGCAGTCTGATGCAGGTCCAGCAGAGGGCGCCCTCGAACACTGCAGACAAGCTCTCCAGGCTCTGATGGGCAGGTCTGGCTTATGGAGGGAGTACTTACTCAGCAGACTTCCAAAAGTGCCCAGGATGGGAGAGCCGCCTGTTCAGCTTGGGCAGCTTCTCCAGCATGTCCATCAGCAGGCTGAAGCTGGGTCTCTCCTGCAGGTCGAAAGCCCAGCACGCAGACAGGATCTCCTGTAAGGGGCACAGTGGTGTGTGGGCAGCTGGGAGGGAGGAAGGGAGGCACGTGGATAGGACATTTCATAAGGGTCCCTGTGAAGTTCCCAAGTGCCCCGCACAACCATGGGCGCAGAACCCTGGGAAGTGTTTCAGATGAGCCACCAGCCTTCCAGGTCAAAACGAACCTGCCTGCTCTCCTTCCTCAACTTGTCCTCCCCAAATGCGAGTGACCAAGTCAAGCAGAATGGAAACAGGAGAGGGGGAAATGAAGGCAGGCCCTTGCAAGATGGAAGGCACATCGGATGAATGTGAAGTGTCCCTAGGTGAATGTGAGGTTCTGGGAATCTATAAAGGGTGGAGCTGCCACAAGGGGGCGTCGCAGTGCTACCAGAGACGAGGAGAGTGAGCGGGACAAGCAGTAAATACAGGAGCAGCAGCTGTTAACCTGCACCACAGCTGCCATGATGGAAGGAAGGCTTTCTCTTAGGGTTCACTCAGCTCCAAAGCACCTTCTGCAGCCTTGACACCCAGGAGGGCAGCCTGCACATGTGGCCATCACAAGACACCCTCCACCCCGGGCTCAGCAACACAGGCTTTTGTCCTTAACTACAATGACCCCTGTGTCTTAAGAAAGCCGAGACCCTCTCTGTGGTCCTTTCCAGGTGGGTGAGTGGAGGGCTTCCCTCTACTCACGCCGACTTCCTTCCCCAGGCTGACGGATGCCAGAATGCGCCTCACTCCTTCCCCACTTCCAATCTGCCAGATCAAGGCCTCTGCAGGCTGGTGTTTAAAGGGCCACTCTCTTGCCTGTAGTTCATACCACACAGTCCTGTGGAGACACAACACAGTGTGGGCTATCGCGAGCTTCATAAAACCCCACAGGAGGTTTCACGTTAGGAGCCAGAGACAACAGGCCAAAGACAGCCCCTGGCAACAAGGGCCATGGCTGTGATTTCCAGGGCATACTTCCCAGCCCGAGGGCCAGCTCTGTGCCTGAGCACCGGAGACCTACTCACCCGAACGCATAGACATCAGCAGCTTTGGAGAAGGGCAGCTGGTCCTCATCCCTCCCCGGTGCCATTTCTCGTACAATCTCAGGGGCCAGGTAGCACAGCCAGTCATGGGACAGCTTCAGTTGGTTCTCACGCCTGGAGGCCGGGACAAGGGCTCAGTGGGGAGCAGCTGGCCTGACTGTACACACTGCGTTCACTCACATGTGGTAGGAAAGCCCAGAGAGGGACATGGAGGTCTTGAACAGGCTTGGCACTTCTAGAAAGGAGGCCATGGCTGGGAATGGCAGGGAGTTTCTGCTGACTGGGTGTGATTCCCTGTACCCAGAGAGTGGCTGCTCTGTCTAGGACCTCAGGCCTATCTGCAGATGTCAAAACCTGCATACTGACTCTCTTGCCTGTCAATCTTCCTTGAAACCCCACCTCCCATTCTTCCTTTTAAATTATTTATTTTTATTTTATGTGCATTTTTTTTTTTTTTTTTTGCCTGCATGTATGTCTGTGTGAGGGTGTCAGATCTTGGAGTTACAGACAGTTGTGAGCTGCCATGTGGTTGCTGGGAATTGAACCCAGGTCCCTTTGGAGGAGCAGCCAATGTTCTTAACCACTGAGCCATTTCTCCAGCCCTCCACCCCCCATTCTTATGGAGGAGCTTTACTTGCCACCCAACCCCTTTACCACCACAGGATGTAGAATGCTTTTTCTCATCAAGGGGGCATAAGCTGGGTCCCTCACCCATCACTGAGTAGCCAAGCTTCAAGTGCCAGGGAACTCAGCCTCCATGGGCATCCACCTGGAAATCAAGTCCCAAGGGGGACTAAACATCACCCAGACCCAACTCTGGACTGAAACCATATGGGCAGAGCCAGGAACCAAGGCAACCTGGCCTGTGCAGGGAAGGCTCTCGCCAACAATAGAGCCAGGGTTACCCCACACCTGTGCAGTGCTGCAGATCCCCCTGATCCATGCAGACACACATGGACAACTCACCGTTCTTCCCGGACCACGCCAGAGATCCCAAACAGCCCAAAGTCTGTAATGACCACTTTGCCATTGTCATAAAAGACATTCTTGGACTTGAGGTCTTTGTGCACGATGCCCTTGGCATGAAGATACCCCATGCCCTGCAAGACAGCCAACCTTGTATCAGAGGGTGGGGATGCTGAGAGATGGAGCCTGAGCTTCATTCAGGGTGAGGCACGTTACCCATCCCCACATCAATCTTCACACAGCTGTGTGTACAGTGAGTTCTTGGTTGATGAGAATAGGGAACGTGGCAAATACAGCCTGTGATGACCCTAGCACTTTAAAACTCATGTCTGTGTCATGCCAGATGATTCTAGACCTACCACCACTTCCACTCCCCGAGTCTCATTGCAGCCTTTTGGCCCGTTCTGCCCCCTGTGTGTGCCCTGAGCTCAGATGAAGGGATTAAGACTCATAGAGGGCAGGTGTCTTGCCCCAAGTCATAACAGCAGTTAAACATGGGTCCTAGATTTGATCTCATGCTCTTTCTATCCCACTCTGCTGCCAAACAGCCACCTGAGACTTGGGTAAGGTGTGAGGCATGGACACAGTGACTGGCAGTGTGCAGACGTCAAGGAGTATAAAGGTCAGTGAGTGAATGGGCTGGAGATGGAGCTCAGCAGTAAAGCGAGGGCTTAGCACGCACAGTCCTGCGTTCAATACTCAGCATTACCAATCTTAAAGAGCCAGGGCTGCAGGGATGGCCCAGTGGTTAGGAGCACTTCCTTCTCTTGCAGAGGACCAGAGTTCAGTTTCCAGCACCTGCAAAGGGTGGCTCACAGCCATCTGTAACTAGTTCCAAGGAATGCAGTGCCCATTTGTGGTCTGTGTGGGCAGCAGGGACACACTGGCACATACAGTCACAGTCACACAGACACAAAGACATACCCACACACACGGGGTGGGGGGGGAGAGAGAGAGGAGGGAGGGAAGGAGAGGGAGAGGAAGAGAGTGTGAGAAAGAGAGACTTAGAATCAGATATGAGTAATAATACCATCCAGACTAGGGCAAAGGGACACAAATGAGCAGGCTCTCAGGAGTTCCCTAGCTGGGCTGGGCTCTTAGGCAGGATGACACTCAGGGCAGGTAAAAGAGACATTCCTAGGATGCGATCTAAAGTTCAGCCATTTCTAACATCTCACCTTGGTATTAGGGGCCCCAGATGAAGTCTGAAGTCTGAGTTCCATGCTCTATCTGCACTCAGCTAGCACTGTGTGGCTTTGGGCACAGGACTGACCCCTTTGAGACTGCCTCCACACCCATCAGGTGAAATGCAGAGGGTGATTTCCAGCAGCAAGTGCTCTGGCCTGACCATTCAACAAGGGTCAGGCACACAGAGCCCATGGCTCAGGTGCTGGAGTGGCAGGTTCTACCGAGGGGCTGACTAAGGACAAGTAGCTGTCCCTTTCTGAGGCTTACTCACACCACAGGCACTATGTGGGGCTTGGTGGGTTACACTTGTCATCCTAGCACTTGAGAGGTGGTGGCAGGCCATCCTCAGCTACACAGTGAGTTTTAGGAAAGCCTAGGCTACATGAGTGCCTGTAACGGAACAAAATAAAACCACCCAAATACACAAAACCAGGAGTGACATCTGGAAAGGGCCAGGTGAAAGACACAAGCTCCAGAGCTGAGCCTGGACCGTCAGTCTTCTCCTCAGATTTCCCAGGTTCTCCACGGTAACCCCCAAGTTGCAAACCCTCTCTCGGAAGGTCAGGTCCCTCTGCTCTGCCTTTGACTCTCAACACATCTCAGATCACTCCAGAAAGGAAGTAAGCAGGGCTGGGGTGGGGGCTGAGCCAGTGCCCCCAGGGGCAAGAGGAGACCTTTCAGACCTTTCAGCGGGAAGGGAACAGAAGGAGAGGCTGCAAGAGGTAACTGACTCCAGAGCCTCTGAGTCACTTTCCTCCTGGGCCCTAGAAGTGGCCAGCCTGGCCCCTTAACTCCTGTGACTCAGAGGGCAGCTCCCAGATCTGAGGGAGGATCGTGAGTGGGGAGGGGTAGGATTCACGTGGGGGTGGGGGGCGGAGCAGAGTCCTCGGTGAAAGACTGCACCTGAGGCAGAGGTGACACTTTGGGTTTTGGTCTTAGAGGTTTAGTCTGAAATCTTGGTTTGTCCCCAAATACCATTATTACTTTTATGTTTTTCCTCCCTCCCTCCCTTCCTTCCTTCCTTCTTGTCTTTCTAATGGTTTTTCAAGACTGGGTTTCTCTGTATAACAGTCGTGGCTGTCTTGGAACACACTTTGTAGACCAGGCTGGCCTTGAACTCACTGAGATCTGCCTGCCTCTGCCTCCCCAGTGCTGGGACTAAAGGCCTGGGCCATCACTGCCCAGCCCCACGTGTGGGTCTTTTGATGCCCTGAAGTGAAATACTCTGTTTCCTACTGATGATGCTGAGAAACCCTCACCATGCACTAGCTCCCTGCCAACTGTGCTCTGTACGGACGATTTCGCTGTCTCTGCTCTGACCTAATAAAGGAGACTGTATAGGTATTTACAGGGGAGAAAGCTGAGGCTCAGAGATGCTAAACAAGTCTGGTGAGGTCACAGCTAGAGTGATACCATCTTTAGAACATGCAGAGTTTCTTCACAGCTAATTCAATTCTATTATCACCAACTGAGTAGCAACTCTGAATTTGATTGGATGAGTCAGGGAACCAGGCTGAAGGGCCCAGCTACGAGACAGAGGAGCCACAAACTGCCTGGGGTTAGGGCCAAGAGCTCTAGAGGCAGCTGGAACCCTGACCTGAATCCCACTTTACCTTGATGATCTCCTGGGCAATCTGCCTCGTCTTGTTGATGTCCAGAGATGTCTTGGGGTCCCTTACGAATGAGTGCAATGTCCGCCCCTTGCAGAAACTGTTGAGGGTAGTAAGGGTTGGAATGAGGCCTGAAGCTGCTACAGGCTGACCCTACCCCCATGGAACCTGTGAGGGGAATTGGGCCCTGCTTCTGGAAGGTTCTCCATCCCAACCAATACAAGCCATGAACATCTGTTTTTTTAAACCAAGACTTCAGCTGGAGCCTGGCTAGACGTGCTCACACACACATGCCCACCCATTTCTGGAGGTTCAGGGTCTGCCAGCTTTCTCTGCACAAGGAAACAGCTCATCCACACTCCTAGCCATTCAGGGCTGAGCAGGAGAACTCAGATGGGGAAGAACTTGGCTTCCAGGACTCTCAACAGGCTATATGGAACCTCTCGGGCTCACTATGAGGACTGCCATTTTCATTATATGTAGATCCCAGCCACCACATTCTGTGGCTAACTGAGTATTGCATGTTCCTCTCTGTGCAGACCCTTTCCTCTTTGGGAAGAGGAGGCTTGAACGAGAGGAGGGTGATGGATGGCAGAGGAGGCTACAGAGCTGGGGCACCCCTGGGGACTCAATGTTTCACTTTGAGCTGGAATTTTATAGAATGGATCAGGGGACTCTAGTGACTGGATACTGTTTAGCAGTTCTTTATCTCTGAAAAAAAAAAAAAAAGCCAAAACAACAACAACAAAAACCCTCATTTATTGTATTAAGAAAAGAAAAGAAAAAGAAAACACACAAAAAAGCCAAGACATTTGGGACGGTTTGCTTGCTTTCCCCAAAGCACAGGGTCCAGGTACAGGACACCTCATAATGGTGAGGGCTTTCTTGGCTTCGTGGAATGGAAGTCATGAGTACCTGAGTTTGGTTCCAACACCAACTTAGAAAACTAAATTTGAAACTGGGCATGATGGTATATACCTTTATTCTCAACACCCAGAAGGCAAGACAAATCTTAGTTTGAGGCCAGCCTGGTCTATATAGTGAGTTCCAGGACAGCTAAGGCTCTATTGAGGGACCATCGCCTAGGTGTGTGTTTGGCAATACATGCATCTGTAAACCACAGTGCTAGGATCCAAACTCAGGTCCCCAAGCTTACAGAGGAGTTCTTGCCACCAAGCCTTCTCAGGCCCTTTGTCTCATTTTAAAGTCAACAGTGTCTTAAGTGGCATAGGCGACTGCTTTTGTATCTAGGCCAGCAGCTCTGGAGAAGGACATTGTTTTACATGGAGAATGACAAGTGAGCCACAGAATGCTTCCTGAAGGATAAACAGGCAATACACATTAAGATACCAAAATGTAGGGACTGGGGTACAACTCAGCACAGCGCTTGCTGAATGCACAAGGCACTGGGCTTACCCCAAGGTAGTGCATGCACACCGAAGTAGACCTTAGGTCTACAATCAACCAACAGAAGGATAATCCTAGTTATGTATTTTTAAATTAAACTACTTTTTTTTTGTGTATGTGCATGTGTGCCCATACCACAGCATGCCTGTGGTGGTCAGAGGACAGCTTATGGGAGTCAGTTCTCTCTCCACGGGTTCTGGGAATCCAAATCTAGTTGTCAGATTTGTGCCCTTACCTGCTGAGCCATCAGCTTTATTTTAATGAAAGGAATATTGAGATTTTAACCATACTCACCTGTCTGGGGAAGTGTCCAGGCAAGGTGGTATAAGCATAGCTTTGTGTCTTTTATAAAACACTGGGATTTTCTTTATACTCAGATGGTCTGTTTATTATGTCTCTGTCTCTCTCTTTCTCTTTTGAGGAGAGACAAGGCTATCTTAAAGTCAAGATTCCCCTGTCCCAGCCTCCAAGCTGCCACACCCAGCTCTGATGTTTTGACATCAGTGGACAGTATGGATGGAGACATGATTCTTTGTCTTTGGTTTTCCGCTTCCTCTATCTAATAACCCTTCCACATCCACAGAAGCTGCAGGCTTCAGGGACAGGGAAGCCATGCTGCTCATGGCTTCCCACCCAGGTGGGGTGGCTTACCTGGTGATGATGGCCAGGTGGGGTGGGTTCATGCAAGCTCCCATGAAGAGCACCACGTTCTCATGCCTGGTCTGCCTGTAGTTCATCACCTCTTTCTTGAACAGCTTCAGGTGGTCCTGATTGTGGCCGTCCATCTCCAGCAGCCGAATGGCCACCTCGCCATGCCATCGGCCTCGGTGCACCCGGCCCCAGCGGCCCTGCCCAATGGGTTCGCCTAGTTCCACCTGTTCAAAAGGGATGTCCCACTCCTGTAGGTACACACTAGTCTGGCTGGCTTTTCGAGAGATGGGGCCCCGCCAGGGCCGGCGGGAGCTGGGGAGATCATCCACCTCATCCTCATCATCTTCTGCCTCAGACTTGCCAGCCTCAGGCTCCTCAGCCTGAAAGAAGACAGAACAGAGAGGGGGTGAGCCTGCGTCTTCTCTTCCTGGAGTGCTGGCCAGGTACCACCAAGCCCAGCACCCTGGCCTCCTTCTGGTAGTCTCCTGCCTGAACTACACAGCTTTGATACCTATGCCCTGCCTCCCAGCAGCAATAGCATCCTAAGCCATGCTGCTCTGCAGAGACCCAGGCTTAATTCATATTTCTGTTTGAAGGTTAGGACGGTGGCTTCTTTCTGGGTCTCATGTAGCCCAGGCTAGCTTCCAACTTGCTGTGTAGCTGAGGATGACTTTGAACTTCTGATCCTCCTACCTCTGTCTCCTCAAGGGTCTGGGATTACACATGGGCACCACCACACCTAGTGAAGATTAAGATGTTGGTCCTTGACACCTTATCAGAGCTGCCTGTCAAGCTCTGAGAACAGAGAGATGCTTACCCCTGTCCCCGGCTGACTGAACTAGGCCTGTGGGTTGAGATTGAGGCCAGGAGGATAAAGAGGCTCCTGCAGGTAGCGCTTTGCACTATTCTTCCCTTCTACGCACATCTACCCACACCTGCTGCAACAGGCACACACCTCATCCCCATGGCCCCCACCGACCCTGGGCACCCTAAGAAGAGAGGAGAGGGAGGCAGCTAGCTACCTTGGCTCTCATGCATGTCACTCCTACTCACCTCTGCTTCATGGACACCCAGCACTTCTGCTTTGGGCTGGTCCTCGAGCCTAAGAGTGAAACGGGCTTGGTCAAGGATGTCCTGGGCTGGGCTAGGGTGGCCCAGGGTGAGGCAATGTGAAAGCTGTGGACACAGGCAGGAGGCTGACTGGAGGGAATGGGGACGAGGGGATGGGCAGCTCGCACCCTGGCACATACGGCCCATGGCTTCTGCCTTTGAGACCTGGTCATCACCTCCTTCAGGCATGAATTTATGTAATTTAACCCCCTTAAGTGGTTGCACTTAAAGACCTACTTCACTGGCTGAGAACCAAGGGACTGGGGAGCCAAGTGCTAACAGCAACCTGATGGAGAGCCAGAGACAGGAGAGATGTTCAGTAGGTCTCTGTTCACCTATATTTCCTCCTGGGCCACCAGCCTCCTTCTGCTGTACACAAGTCCCATACAGTGCTCACTGTACCGACAGGAGGCAAATCAATCCCCAGGCTCCAAGGATGAAACAGGCCTGCTCCCCACCAGGCGGGCACAGATCCGGAGGGTCAGATATGTAGGGTGGGTTGGGAGGTGGTTCATACCGTGTAGTGTCGGTTGTGCTGGAGAGCGGGGCTGCCTGAGGACAGGCTGAAATGTCTGCAGGGAAGAGAACAGGAGCAAAGCGTGAGTATGCTTTCCTTCATCTCCAAAGGCTAGCACACCGGGGACAGCCCTTCTCCCCTGAGCTGTCACCGCTCCTCAGGCCACTTCCACCAGGATCGGCTCATGCTCTGCAAGCTCACACAAACTCAGTCTACAAGGCTGCCCCAGGCAGAGGCTCTGGGTGAGTGACTCTAGAGAGACCCCAATGATTAACACCACTGCTGGGCCCAAATGACCCACAAGGGGCAAAAGCTAGCACTGCCACCTCTGCACAGGGTCCTTCTGGTGGCTATGTAGCACCCGGTAACACAGGCGACACCTGGCACCTAGTGTAGCTGCTGGTCCCCGCTCCTGACTCTGGGATTGGGTGGCTGGTGTCCCAACTATGCACAGGAGGAAATCCACACCAGGAAGGAGGCTGCAGGCTGGTCCAGCTGTAGCACAAAGACCCACCTCTAGGATACCAGAAACAGACACACCCCTCCCCGAGTGGAACCAAAGTCCAAAGTGCTACACGAAGTGTGGTGGCAGTGAGCAGGGCCCCCTCTCTCAACAAAGAGAAGCAGGAAATGGCAACAGCTCGAGCTACCAGCAGCCCTTTCCTGCCCTGGACAAAGACCTTCCCTACTCAGCCCTCAGTTAATCTCCTTCACTGGAAGATTTTCTCCACAGCTGCCTCTGAGAGTCAGAGGGGCCAGACTCTGACAGACAGAAGCTGTGGGCCTTCGTATGGCGCAATGCACCCATGTGCACAACATGCTGGGCAGTGTTGGGGTCCAGGGGCCTCAGAAGCATCCGTTACAGCCTCTCCAGACACCTCCATATCACCTCCAGATTGCCAGGCCTGCATTTCCACACATGCTCAGGCTACTCCAGAGGCTACCTGTGTCTTGGGGGAGGTGTGGGACGGCCCGTGTCTGGGAACCCTCACACTTGTCCTTCACAGAGTGCATTATGCGCCCTGTTCTCATGCGTTCCTTTTTCATTAGAACTGAAGCCCCACCCCTACCTGCAGGGCAAAACAGGCCACGCAGGGAGAAGTGGTCCCCCAGTGGAGGGGACACTAGTGTGCATACACACCCCAGAGCTGGTAATTAGGAGCTCTGGGGAGATGGGGGAGTCACACGAAATGGGCAGATCCCCCAAGCTCCTGGCAGACCCCACACACACCTGAGCAGAATTACAGGGATAATGATTACTGAATGCTCCAACTTGATTCTTGAAGGGAGCAAATCTGGAGAATAGAAAAGCCTGGAATAAGCAAAATACTGGGGCTTCTAGTCTTGGCAAATCAGAGAAAAGCATCAATTATATAGCCTCGAAGGTGAAGGGGTATGGGCAAATACAGAAGTGGGCAAAATAGTTTTTGGAGAAGGGAATCAATCCAAGGATTGCCTCATTGAATGGAAATTTTTCCCTTCAAGCTTTCTGCAATGAGGTAGTTCCTTTGATTACCAGCAAGTGGCACTGTGTGCTAAGGCTGGGAAAGTCAAAGCCTGCTGAGAGATGATGACATTGCCTGGAAGATTTTTCACATGGTACCAGCAAGTAGCCCCCTCCCCTCATTCTGCAAGTGAGTTCTGAGTTCTCATTCTTCTTGTGTCACTTTTGGGCAGTGTGACCTTGAGCCAGTTCCCTGCAGCCTCCAGGACTTTCTCACCCTCTTGCCCAGCTGAAGTGGGCTCAAGTGTATAGGGAGAAGGCACCAGGCAGGATAGACAGAGGGTCACAGCAAGGGACAGTGAGTGGACCCATGCAGAAGACTCACCTGGAAAGATAAACTGCTGTCTATGATGAATGAAGTAGGCAGCTTAAAACAGAAGAGGAGGTGAGTCACACAGTGCAAAGCCAGCGCGGGAGGCGGGGTGCATGGACTTGGGGGGCAGGTGCTGGTTATTGGCTTAGGAGGCTCTGCCCCGGGGGCTCTGGTGAGAAAAGGCGGAGCCATGCAGGAAAAAAGGAACCGAACTAGAGGAGAATCCGAGTGTGGCAAGCCCAGGAGTGTGGCAAGCCCAGGAGCAGAGGGGCTGTACGGGCGGTGCAGCACGGGCCATCTCAGCGGTCACCTTGCTGCACAGCCCTGGCCAGGGAGCACTGGGAAAAGCTCGGACGATGTCCAACAGTGTGTGCAGAGTAGCCTCCTTCCCTTCAGTCTACCCTGACCCACAGGCACCTTGACCTCCCAGTTTGAGCTCTGGATCCTCCCAAGGTACCATTGCAGGCCACTTGTCCTGTCTCTGACAAGGCTTGCTGTCTTGTCTGCACTGGTTTTAAACCCATGGGCCCCATTCTCCTGCTGAGGCCTTGCAAGTAGTTGGGACTCTTGGTGAGTCTAACCTCAGCTCTCCTCCATAAGGCTCTGGGGCGTGGGGAGGCAGTTAGCCCCCTCCCCCACCCAGTGCCTCACTGTGAGTAGGGGAATACACCAGCTTGCCCAGGCTTTCCTGTGAAGGGCAGTGGTGAGGCTCCTGGACAGCACAGGGTAGGTAGGTGGCATGAGTGGTCCAAGGTTCTTCCCTGTGGGCCCATCCCAGCCCCCCAGAGAGATGTTAATGAGTCCACTAAGATCACGGACAGGGTTAGGCCCATTTCCCTTACGGGTCATCTGTGTAAGTGGACAGGACCTAATCAATATCATAAAAACATTTTTTTTTTTTTTTCTGTATCCCTTGTCTTTTCAAACCATCCCTTCTTAGGAAAACTCAAAGCAGATGGTTTAGCAAGAGACTTGTTCAGAGTAATGGCAGAATGGAACTGGGAAGGGAGCTAATCCAGGGCCACTGCTCAGCCACAGGGTGGGGCAGTGTGCGGGGCAGACATCACTGTTAAGAGCACTCCAGCCATGAGCATATTAAGGAAGGCACTGGAACAAGTGGCAGAAGAGTCCTACCCTTTGGCCCCTCACCATCCCCAAAAGTCCCAAATTCCCCGCTGGGCCCAGAGGCTGCTTGGCCAGCTGCTGCCTGTGTACTGGGTCGGTGCGAGTTGAGGGGCGTGGTGGCACTCTAACTTTCTGGGTTTAGAATCAGGGACCAGTGACAGGGATTGATCTGGACCCTGTGGGTTACAGCAAACAGGAACATCAGAGCTGCAACTCTTTGCCCTGGCTCTGATGGCAGAGCTGCCTTTGCCAAGGATGCCACAGCTCAGAGCCATGTGGCTAAGTGGGCTTTGCTTCCTGGAGACAGGGAGGCCCTGTGTGGCTGACTGGAACAGAGGGCAAAAGAGGATGAAATCCTGGCCTCTCCCTGCAGTCCCAGGGCAGCTGGGCTCAGCTCTACCCTCCAGAGTTGCCCCAGAGCTCACTGCCTTCACTTGCTCAGTGGAGACCACCTCATTCTAATTCCCCAAGGTCTCTGGGGATGTGAGGTCTTGTCTGAGTATCCAGACCCAATCAGAGAACTGCATATGCCACAGAAGCCCAATGCCCTTTTGTAGGTTTTCTGTTCCCCACTGTGCCTGTCACATCACCTTTGAGCTCAGAAGGCATCCCTGAGAAAGGGTGATGCTGGGCAGAAGCCACCACAAGAACAGGCAGGCAGTCTGGAGTTACCCCAAGCACCCAAGCTCTGCGTTAGACAGTCTTGAGTCTGGCCCTGGCAATGCCACTGCACAATGCAGGGTTGGCCACTCCTCCTTTCTTAAGCCCAGCAAACTCATCTGTAAGACGGGTACACCAGCATCAATCCCGCGCTCAACAAATGCTCCGCAGACACAGCTCGCAGGGGACACCGGGAGGTCTGAGGCCATCCCTTAGGACCTAGAAAAGCCCAGAGGTGTGGTACCTGGGAAGTTGAACCTGCTGTCCCGCTGGCCAGGTGATGGGTTGGGGGGCGTGGTGGCACTGGAGGGGTTAGATGAGGTCAGGAAGGGCGCTGGTGATGAGGGTGTGGAGGATGTGGTGGAGGATGGGTTGCTGCTGGAGTCCAGGTTCATGGCTGGAGGATGCTCCTGCAGGACCAGAAATGCCAGGATGGGCAGGGCTGCAAGCTCAACTCAGCAGCTGCCAACCTGTTGGAGACCTCCTTTTCTCCCCCCTCCTTCCAGCTCCAAGGGTGGAGGTCAAGTCATAGATCCTTGGGGCCCTGCTCTGTAGCCCCACGATTTTCTGGGCCTAATATATGATGAAAAGATACTTAGAGACCCTCCCCTAATGATCCCTGGCCATCTTTCTTACTGTAGTTCCTACTTCCCCCTAAAAACCCATCTGAACCCTAGCTGGAACTATGTATGCTCTTCCTCTGTATCCTTCCACAGCTCCCAGCATTTCTGCATCCAGGCACCCTAACATACATACACTTTGTCAGCTGCAGACAGCCAAGGTTGGTTTGCTGACGACCATCTCTCCCACCCCAGCACCCACCTGGCTCTGAGCTGGGCACCCAGTTTCTTGATGAATTGAATTCATACTCTGACCAACATTTTTGCAGCTTCTGCTATGTGCCAGGCCCTCTGCAGAAGGTGGTTGACAACAAGGCACGGAATCTGTGGTTTCATGATCTTGTCCTAACAGGACAAGGGCCCTCAGAGAACCCGCAAAACTCCGAAGAGTCAACAGCTTGAACCAATGTTGTTTGCCATCTTGAAGGGTTAAGAATTCCAGGGCTGGAGGCTGGGGGCTGGGGGCTGGGGATGCAGCTCAGTTGGTGCGATGCTTATCTAGCACACACAAAGCCCTGGTTTTAGTCCCAGTACTGAAAAAACTGGGCATAGTGGAACAGGCCTGTAATTCCAGCTTTCAGGAGGCAGAGGCAGGAGGATCAGGGAGTCAAAGTCAGTAAATAGGAGTCTGGGCTGTGCTCATTAGGCTCAGACTGTTTTTCTGTCTGCAGATTCATGCAATAGAACCTAGTATGACCCTAGTAGATACCCACTAGGTTCTACCATTTCTTAGCTGGGCAGCTTTGGGCAACTTATTTGAGCTCTCTGAGTTTCCATTTCCTGAGCTACTCAGTGGAAACATCATCACTTATGCCAGAACATTGTGTGGATTTGGAGAAAAATGGAGACCAAGACACAGGAGGTATCTAATGTTTGCTCAACTCTTTTGTAGACCTGCTATCTTGGACCAAACAGTGCTCGGGACCATGTTTTGAAACTTAACCAGGCCAAAAGGTTAAAAGGCCAAAAGACCCAAGACGGGTCCAGGGGCACTCTGGGATAGATGGATTGCAGATCTAGTCCAATGCCTTCATTTCCTAGGGCAGAAGGCAACTCCTTAGACAAAACAGGATCAAAACAGTTAGTGCCACGTTTTATAAGTTTCTCTCTTGTAAGCTCTGAAGGCTGAGGGTGTACCGTATACTCTGAAGCTCATAGACCTGAAGCTGACCTTCCTTGCTAGGTTGGCTGGCCTGACATGGCACCAACTAAATGGCACTCTCTCTTTCTGCTCCCACTCCAAGGCTGAGATGACACCCCCCCCTTCAGTCCCTATAAGCAGGAACTGGCCTGAGAAGAGAGGGTAGTGTCACCTGGGCCACAGGAGCAGGCTGATCCTCTCTCTGCACCTGTGCACCCATAGACAGGTCACAGTGGCTGCACTACAGGCTTCTCGTTCACTTGATGACCCATCCAAATGCTGACTGTCTAGCACGTGTGGGGACAATGTGGACATAAGGGGTGTGTGTGGGAGGGAGCAGTACTGCCTGGCTCACTGGGGACATCTGTGACAAAGGGAATGGGGCAAGGGCAGGGAAGGTGGCTAAAGAAGGAGTTAGAGGGGAATGGGACAGATATTATTCCCACCCCTGCTGCAGCAACAGTGGCCCCATCCCAGCGCCTGTGCATGAAGCACTGTTATCCCTGTTCCAAACAATCTGTGAGCGAAGCTCAGAGAGGTCTAGCAGCTCATTTAAGGTCACAGAAGCACAAAAGGGACAGTGGTGACTCAGTCAGGGCTGAGGACCTGTGTGTCTGTGTTCCCTTCAAGGTCAGCATGTTGAAAGTCAGCGCCCCCCCCCATGGTCATGGTGCTAGTGTTGGTGGGTAGGGTCTGTGAGGCTGCTCAGACCACAAGGATGGGAGAGTCTTTACAAACAGTCACTGCCCTGAGCACTTCCATTATGTGAAGACACAGTGAGGGACCCTGAGGAATGGGCTCTGGGAAGCCTGGGACTCAGTCTCTGCAACTGTAACATGGAACAGGCACATACCTAGGTTTTTGGTACAAAGTAGGTGTCCAGGAATGCTGGATCACAAGTGCTGGGGGTTAGAGGTCATGGGTATCACCACATACAACTCCAGCATGGACAGAACCGCACCTACTATGTGGCTAAGCCAGGACTCCTGGCGTGCCCCAACCTTGGCTGTGCCGCAGATCTTGGATTGCAGTGTGGTGTCCCACTTCCCCAGGAAGCCTGATGATGAGGTGCTTTGTGGAGGGAATCTAGGGCTTGGGGAGGCATTGTTCCCTGACACAAGTTCAGGTCACAGGGCACTGCCAACTTACCTTCTTCGTCAGGGCCTTGGGAAGGGTTCCAAAATGGGGTTCTGATGCTCTGTCCACTGGGTTGTTGATGTCTGAGGGGACAGACTCTGTCCTCCGAAGCCTGGCTACTGCTTGGAAAGGAGGGAATCCGTTAGCAGGAATAGGCCATGGAGATGCACCTGATTCCCGGAAGTATGAGAAGGGAGGAGCTGTCACTCACGTGGGAGGAAGGATATTCTGCAGGCAGGGGCTTCCTTGGTGCACTTGTTGTGACATTTCAACCTGCACAGGAGGAAGAGTCAGCATTCCAAGGGGCATCCCAGAATTGCTCAGATGACCCTGACACAGCCTCAGTTTCCCCCAAACAAGTTCCCCCCAAACAAGTGTTAACTCCAAGGTGTGGGAGTACCCTGTGTGCCATAGCCACTGTGTTCCATGTCCCCACAACCCGCTCCCTTGCTTTTAAAGGGGAACTTCCTCCACTTTAGAAAGCTTGGGAAAATCTGACCTTAAAGAAACATTCTAGAGAGGCCACCAGCATCATCAAGGGCTCTGGGGCCCCCAAGGGTGTCCCCCTACAGGCACTGGCTAGTCTGATGGGCAGTCCCCAGCCAGGAATGGAAAGAGCTGTGTTCCCCTTTGGGTCTGTTCTGCCATTCTAAGTACAGGACAGTGTGGCTCAGGGGCTGCCATGGGCTGGCCACACCTGCATGGAGCTGAGGATCTCATTTATAGCCAGTTTCCTCATAGATCATCAGGACACAAGTCATCAGGCTGGCGTGCATGAGACCCTGTCACCTTAGTTCTGATGACAGCCCAGGAGCTGCCACTCATAGCAGCTCAGATGAGCTGCACAGAACAGCATCCCAGATGTCTGAATGGTAAACATGAATCCCAGAAAGGGTAAGTGCCTTACCCCATGTCACACAGCAACATCAGGGTTAGGGTGGCTGGGAACTGAGACTCCAGGCTACCCTCTGGAAGGTGTGTGGGCAACCAGATGGCAGACTGTTGGTCCTTACTGTTCCTTACTCATATCCCTTCCCACTGGAAACCATAATGCTGTGACACAGCAAAGCTGGGTTGGTATAAAATCTCATCTCCCTCACTCTGCCCAAGCATAAGGCAAATCTGCTGTCACCACCCATCCCATCCCTGCAGCCCACCTCCCAACCTCAGAACTCCTTGTAGGCCCCAGAATCCTTACTTGTTTGTTTATTTTTGGTTCTACAAGACAGGGTTTCTCTGTGTAATCCCAGCTGTCCTGGAACTCACTCTTTAGACCAGGCTGATCTCGAACTCACAGAGATCCTCCTTCCTCTGCCTCCTGAGTGCTGGGATCAAAGGTGTTTGCCACCACTGCCTGGCTGAGTCCTCACTTTATTCCTTGCCCCTGAATCCTTTTTTCCTCATTCTACCTAGTAAACTTCTCTTCAGTCTTCAAAACCCACTTCAAATATTCCTTTCTTCCAAGAGTGTCTCACTTCACCTCCCTAAGGGCTCCTGAGCACCTGGTGTGCCCAGTGGCATTGTGACCAGCTGGTTAGAGGAAGTCCTTCAAGTGTGATATGACAGGAGGCCAAGAATGAAGTACCGGGGCTATCACAGAGGACACGCACCCACTCCCCACCCCTCTGCCAGTCACCTGCAGTGTTTGCACTTGACTCCGAACATCATACTCTTCTGGCACACATTGCAAACCTGCGACAGCCAAGACTTTGTGGAGAACCTGCAGCGGGTAGAAACGTGTATGCAGATCAGAGCCTGGCCTCTGGAGCCGTCCTGGGAAAAGGAAACTTGGCCTGATCCCAGAACCACAGGAGTTCTGTACTTGGGGGTCACAGCATCTACCCTCCCAACCCCAGGCATCTGGATTTCCCAGCTGCTATCAGTATCTTAAAGTTAGTATGGCCAATGGCATCAAACGTGACACCAGTGACCAAAGCACCGGTGTGCATGTCCTTGGACCCAGCAACTCTAGTCCTTGGCATTGACTCAACATGTTAGTCCCTGGGATGAGATGTCACCTGACATACGGGCACAGAGCTGCTGCAACCATATACCACAGTAAGGCTGGAAATGCTACGTCCACCAGCAGGTGAGCACAGTGCCATCCCTCCAGACGGAGGAACACATGCAGCTCTTTCCACACACGTGCAATCCCCTCCAAATCTCACAGCCCAGAAGACCAAATAAAGTCGAATAGGACATGATGCTATTGCCATGGTCAAACACAGGAAAAGCCCATCCCTGATGACTGACTCGGATGGTGATGGCAGGCAGCAGCATAGTCAATCGGGAAGAGCCAAAGATGACTCTCAGGGTGCTGGAATGTTCTTTATCTTCAACAGCACACACACAGGGGGCACAGCTATAAATGCCATGTATGTTGTACTCTATGTAAATCACATGGATTTAAAGAGGGGAATTAAGCAAAGCACGGAGCTGTAATAAGCGTAGTTTTGTGTGAGAAAGGAAACAGAACATGCATACACACTTGCCTATGTAAATCGCCCCCACATGGTACATGACCTGTCTCGGGCACACTGAGAAGCCAGGGGCAAGGGTGAGAGGGACTTTTCTCTCTACCTTCTGAAAACTCTTCAGTTCTAAGCATATGTACTGTCAGTCTAAAATCTACTTAAACAAAACCAAAATCAATCCAGAAGATAGGCTGGAAGGAGAAATGGGATTCCAAGAGGAGTGGTGTCCTCCAGCACAAAATCACAAGGCCAGTCCGGAAAAATGCAGGCAGCTTTTCATCTCTGGAGGACCATGCTTTCCGAAAACACTGCATCACAGTAACAGCTGAATGAGTGGCGACAGTGTTTGTGGAGCAGTTTGCAACACACCCACAAGCAGCTCACTTGAGGACTACAACCACCTCCAAGAGTTAGGCGGGCTCAGGAATCAACTCAGGGAGGTGGGCGATGGTCTATCCCGGCTGTGTGTGCCCAGAGCCTCTTCCCTGAAACAAGGAGGTGGCGATGGTCTATCCCAGCTGTGTGTGCTCAGAGCCTCTTCCCTGAAACAGGGAGGTGGGCGATGGTCTATCCCAGCAGTGTGTGTCTAGAGCCTCTTCTCTGAGCAGTGAGGTGGGTGATAGCTGGGGCTGTGTGTACCCAGAGCCTCTTCCCTGACAGCAACTGAGAGATTCTGGCATGGACAAGACTCCAAGCAGAGGTCCCCGTGCATCTGGGCTCAGGCTCTGCCCCTATGGCAGTGTCCTCAGATGCACTGCTCAACCCCTGGGAGCTAGAACTCCCCCTTGGGTGAGAACTTGAGGCCAGCATCAGCACACAGCCCACAGTTCCCGTGGAAACCACAGGCTCTAGCAAGATACAATGCCCTTGAGCCCTTGACAGTGTCCACTGTGCTATTACAACAGCCTTTAGCAGGGACAACCAGAGCAGGGCAACCCAAGGCACCATCCTGAATCCATCCAGAACTCCGTGGCCAGCACACTCCAGTCTCATGGGCATTGAGGCCAGACCTCTGGATGGTCCTTGCCATAGGTCTCTAGTGGTCCTCTTTCATTGTACAAACATCAATCTCTGGGACTGTTAAAACCCAGATTGTTGCTAGGTGAGATGGTGCACACATTCAACCCTAGCAGTTGTCAGGCAGAGGCAGGAGGATCTCTGTGAGTCTGAGGCCAGCCTGGTTTACACAGCAAGTCCAGGCCAGCAAGGGCTCTATAGTGGGTGAGATCCTGTCTTCAAAACAATCCAGCTGGCCAGGCAGAGAAGCATATGGGCAGGGTCTGGGAACATGGATTTTCAACACAATCCATAAGGCCCAGAACCATAATGACACAGAGGTGAATGTGGAAGAAGCTTGTGGCTTCTTCCCAGAACTTCTCTTGAACCTGGAGAAGGTAGGAGAGTGTGTCCCCTCAGCAGGATGAGAACAAGACCCAAGGAGGGGCAGGTGAGGGACCAGAAGGCCCAAAGTCAAGAGCTCAAATTGGGTGCAAGTCTTGTTGCCACAACACAAGCAGGTAGGCTAGGGGCAACTAGGACAGACCCAACAGAGCCCTGTGGAGCCCAGGTCAGCTCTGTACCTCCCCACAGTTGAACCTACCTGTGTGTCACTGAGAGCCCGATATCCCTTCGTACCAGCTGTGGCGATCCATGAGGGAGATCTGTGTGTGGGGGGGGAAGAATCCAGGTTGGATGAACAGAGGAGGCTCCATGGGGCTGTCTCGTGCCTGAGACCTTCTAGCTCAGAGACCACAGGATAGATGGGGCATGATGCTGTGTTGCACAGCTCAGAAATGCTTCACTAAACCAACATCCACCAAAGAGGGATGGTCCAGACCCAGCTAGACAAGGAGAACAGGTATCACCCTCACACTGGATTGCTCTCTAGCATCTGTCTCTGCCCAGCTCTGCAGCTGATACTCTTGTCTACATATGATGGGTCTGCATTGGTGGGAGGCAGCCTGGGGAAGCAGCAGGAGTACAAAGGCAAGGCAAGTTCCTATGCATGCCAGCCTCTTGCCCCCTTTCACAGCCATTTTCCCTTAGGGTTCAATTTTGGCTAATCCTGGTTAAACAGGTAGATACTTGACCTCAGTGGAGGGCACAGGGCTGGCTGATCAGTCACGTGACTCCACCAGCCAGCAGCACTTTGGATCTAGTCCTTGCTGATCTGGGTGGGAAGAGCAAGGGGGGGGGGCGTGGTTCTTCTTGGCCATCCCTTGAACCTTTGGAGACATTTCTGTTTCTCTTCCTCTGCAGGAGGACCATAGGCTCGGAGGGTCCCTTTTGCTTACCTTCTTCAGGTCCCCTGGGGGCTCCCTCTCCTCTAAGAGCAGGCACTCCAGTGTTCATAGTAATGCCGGCTTTGCAAGGGAACCGGCAGCTGGAAACTGTCCATCACCTATAGCCTATTCTCTGAACCCCACTCTCTGAGCCCAAAGAGAAGACTTATGGACCCAGGGCTACTCAGTGCCAAGCAGCAGACTACTGTAGGCTTTTTCCTGGATGGACAGGGTCTGGATTTTAATTCAATGTATCAAAGGTCTCTATAACCCAGAAAAATCAGGAGCACGGCGCTCAGGTGACAAATGTCCCTTGAGTCAGTACACCCACTCCCAGGGCAGCTACAGCCGCTCTCTCCTAATATTCTATTCGTTCACATAGCTGGTGCTCACAACACACTGACTCATCTAAGGCCAGGTACCACAATTCAATAGCACAAGGAGGGACGAAGGTCCTCCCTTCATACATCAAAGAACTGTGATCGTGAAAAAAGATCCTCTGTCACCCTCCTGATGATTGGGAACCCACAACCAGATCACCTGCAGCTCTCTGGCACACCCCTATGAGGCTGTTGCCCCTCAACTTCCTCCTAGGGTCACCCCACTCCAGTCAGTGGCCAAGGCCATCTAAACACATCACTCTGAGAGGTACCAGCTGCAGGGAAATAGTGGGAAAGTGAGAGGCTGTCATCAGGCTCAGAGCCTGACCTGTTTGTCACGTGCGCCACAAGTACGCAGCCATTTGTGCCCAGGTAGCACTGGTCTGGACCTGGATGGAACACTGGTCCTGAGAGCCCCATGGCTTTGCTGCTGTGGTTCTGACACCACCACAGCCACTGTAGAATGAGCAGTGACAGTCAAGGATAGCCTAGGGTCAGAGGAGCTGGCTTTGGTGTTGGTCCTAGAGAGAGAGAAATGCAGGTACCCTCCTCTCCTTACCCATGGCCTTCCTGGAACCCTGCAGCAGCTGCTCAAGGACTGTCACTGCCTGCCGAGCCCTGCCTGCCCTCTCTCCCTGGGCCTCTTACCCCAGCCACTGTTATCAAGTAGCTGGTAGAAAAACAGATCACTGTTTCTCTTAGAAAACCCCAGACATCACAGCTTCAACACTCAGGCCACCCAAAGCAGACTCTGGGGGCCCAGCTGACCCCTCTGCAGTTTGTGAGTATGTGAGAGAACCTGACCCCAGCTGGAGATGGAGGGGAGGGGAGGGGGGCACCAAGGCTGCCTGGGCCTCCTTTTTCTCCTCCAGGGACTTCCACCCTCAGATTTGGAGCTGCCTCTGGGAACGCCTGTCTCCTAGAGAGGGGTCCCCAGACCTCAGCAGGGAACCAGGTGGACGACATCTCCCACCCAGAGCACAGCTCTCTGAAAGGAGTAGGCACAGGTGTCACAACAGGGATGGCAAGATGGAGACAGGCTTGGTATGGGCTCATGTGAGCCCAGACACTTTCAAAGTCTCCAGTCCCCACGGACTAGGCTAAGGTCAGCCTGTCACTTAACACCAGCTGTCTTAGAGCTATGTCATGGAGTGGTTGCCAAAACTTCTGCTTCTGGACTACGGAATAGCCCGCCAATGAGGCCAAGGTGGGGTCAGAGAAATCCACCCTAGACAGGTACAGCGACTCGAACATGACTTCCAGTGGCAGAAGGGATGGAAATGAATTGTGCTTACCAAACCTGGAGAGACAAAAGGGAGAACAAGGGGGTGACATCACCACGTTGGCTCAGCCTGTCCCTGGAAAATTACCTGGTAATACAGCAGGCCAAAGGCTGGGACAAGGGACAGAGACCAGCTCTGTGTAAGCCTTGCTAGCCACCCAGCATAGCAGATTCACTCCCTATTTACTACCTGAGGAAACAAGCTCTTCCTCGGTTATGTAGCCCATGGGGGTGGGTGCCCAAGGTCCAGGAAGAGGGGGTATGTTAGAGGCTGGGAATTGGGTAGGAGAGCAGGGAATCTGCCATGCAGAGCTGAAAGATGGATTCCAGGAAGGGTCAAGTAGGGACACACTCCCAGCAAGCCTGCATTCTCCTCTGGAACTCCCCTCTCCCAAAGGAGGCAGGGAGCTAGGGGGAATGAGGACTCTCTGTTGCCCTTGGGGTTCACCAGAGAGCCTCTGTCAGGGCTGAATCAGGGCTAGGTTTGGGGGGAATGGACTCAGAATCCCAAGGTCTGAAGGCAAAGCCTACTGCTCTTCTCAGGAGAAAATGAGAAACAAGGCCGCCAGCTTCAGGCCACTGTGAGGGCCTTTCCAATGGACTCATAGGCTTTCGGTAACTATCCTGTAGTCTACAGCTGTCCCTGATGGTGCCATAGCTGGGTGGCACAGCTGGATCGGGAGTACAGCATAGGGATCTTCTGGGTTTCTGCTCCACGGTCAATAATACAAACAAAGCCAGCTCAGCCACCCAGCACCTGACATTTAATGGACCCAAGACAGGCTGCATGTGAGCACAAAAGGATTTCCATGTCACAGACAAGAGGCAGGTGCCTGACTCCTCAGGAGGACAGGAAAGGAACCCAAGGAAAAGAACAAAACCCACAATGATCTAAACACTCCCCGGAAGGGATGCAGACTAAGTCATACGACAGCATGCCATGGGCTGATTTTTAAGTCAAGCGGCTTCGATGATTGTGGATATTGAGAAACCTTGCAGCTTGTTTGGTTTCAGGAGAGAGTAAAATTGGTAGTGGGGGTGAGGAGACGGGCACACTTTTTATGGTGTACTTCTACAGAGACCTACATGAGCCACTTCTGCCTTTGGACTGTGTGTAAATGCCATTTAAATAGTTGTTCTACTGGATTGTTAAGAAATAAGGAAAAGAGAAAAACTGCACATACACATTTTCCCCCAAATGTTCTTGGTGTGTGCTGGAGATGAGAAGTATTCTTTCTCAATAATGTTAGTCCTTCAATGGTAGACCTCGGAAGCAACCCATGAGCATAGAGAAGGAACTCTTTTGTTTTTTGTTTTTAAGATTTATTTATTTATTATGTATACAGTGTCCTTCCTGTATGTATCCCTGCAGGGCAGAAGGCACCAGCTCTCATTATAGATGGTTGTGAGCTACCAGGTGGTTGCTGGGAATTGAACTCAGGACCTCTGGAAGAGCAACCAATGCTCTTAACCTCTGAGCCACCTCACCAGCCTGGAGGAACGCTATTTAATTGCCAGGGCATAACATCTAGAATTCTGTTTGGTCTTTCAGTGACCGCTAATGTTTCAGACTGGAGTTGTTCTAGTAGCCAATGAGAACCAAGTCTCTGGCGTTTTAAGACTTGGAGATACAGAGCCTGTTTGTTACTGTGACCTAGTCTAGCCTATCCTGACCGAGACATGGCATCGTTTTATATATATATTTATGTATGTACAGAAAGAGATACTGTTGGGATTTAGTGCAATTGCATCAGAGGGATGGACACCTATTTTTCTCCATATGTCTATGTTGACTTTATTAGTCCTTTGCATATGCTTGAGAGGAAGTCACAGGCAAACTTACCTCATTGGGGAGACCTCATCGATCCGGTTTCCCAGCTGGGACTCGTGGGACTTGCTGCGAGTGAGTGTCGGGAAGTTGGGCAGCAGCTGGAAGACTTTTCGGCTTGGGGGTGGGGGTGTCCTTGGTGGCTTCAGCTTGGTGTGCCGTCGTAGCTGGGGTGTGGTAGGGGGTGTGATGAAGCTGTGCAGGGCCCGGGGGTTCAGCCAGCCACCGGTGTGCAAGGGAATACAGGTGTCCGAGAGGCCCTCACTGAGGCCAGGGACTGGAGAGTCTGAGGCAGGCAGGGCTGACACGGAGACGGAACGAGGGCCCTGAGTGCCAGCACCCGCTCTGCCCAGAGGGGAGAGCGTGTCCACTGAAGAACCGGAACTACTTTCCCGTTGTGCATCTGCCGAACTCCAACCAGAGTCCTCTTTGTGCTCCCCTCCTGTGAGGCAAGGGGTCAGTCAGAAATACAGGAACTCAAGCCCTGCCCTTCTGGGGATAAAATAAGTTCGCTGGGCATGGTGGTGCACCTGGGCAGCACAAAGGTGGGTCTCTCTGAGTTGGCGGCCAGCCTGGCCTACACAGAGAGTTCTAGGCTAGCCAGCACTACACAGTGAGACCCTGTCTTAAAAAAAAAAGAAAAAGAAAAAGAAAAACATTAAGGGTCTGGAGATGTGGCTCAGCAGTCAAGAGCACTGCCTGTTCTTCCAAAGGTCCTGAGTTCAATTCTCAGCAACCACATGATGGCTCACAACCATCTGTAATGAGATCTGGTGCTCTCCTCTGGCCTGCAGGCAGAACACTGCCTAATAAATAAAATCTTTTAAAAAATTAAAAACTGTATGAAACTGGGTGCTTCCCTTTCCATGCCTCAGGAGGGTGGAGATGAAGCAGGCCCAGGTCTCCGAAACCTTTTAAACGAGGCCCTGCTTCCACTCACTGCCTTATCTCAGAGCCTTCTCCAGGCGGTGATGGGAACATTGGGTCAAGACTTGGAAACTGTTTCCAAGGAAAGACATACAATTCCTATGAATAATCCCTGAGGAGATTGCGGGAACGGCAGGATTATACACGGCCTGGGACAGTCCTGGGCACACTCCCAGAAGCTGCACGACTTCTCTAACTATGCCGGGCTCAGGCTACACTGATGCCAGAGGGGCCTTGAGAGCAGAAAGTCGGAACCACCCATAAGGATGGGATCAACAGGAGAACTGGTTAGCGGAGGGACCCTGGGATGCAGGAAGCCAGTGGAGGGGGTTGGAGCAACACAGATGCCTTCCTGTATGTGTGGGAGGCCTGTCATCAGAGCTGTTCTGAGGGCCAACTACGGATTCCTAACAATGGCTGAAGCTTCCTAGGTCAAACTGGCCAGAGCAACTGGGTTCCAAGGCCCTGGACATTCTGAGAGGGTTCCCTCAGGGCCAAGGCCCAGAATACTTTCTCAACAGTCGCACCAGAGCTGCCTCAGAAACCCTGAAGCATATTCCCCGCCTTGTTCTAAGGCCTACTGTGGCAGGAGTCCCACCCCAGGGGACTGGCTGGGCCTAGGAGCAGAGGCAGGAACAGAGGCCTGGGGTAGGGAAGCAAGCCTTTCTTACCCAGGCGGGTCACCTTCCTTAGGCAGGTGAGAGCTTGTTGTAGCCGGCTACACTCCTCAGCACTGGCCCCCCAGCGCCGCAGCATCTCCTTTGCCTTGGACTCGTCCATCTCCAGCAAGGCATCCAGTGTTAGCTCTTGGGGAATCTCCTGCACAGAAGGGACAGGAAGAAAGCTGGGGGAGCGGTGAGGGAGTCTCGGTCCGCTGCTCTGCAGGACAGGCCTCACAGCTGAGTGGCAGGAGCCAGCTGCTGGCTGAACCTCTGACTAGAAGCCACCACTTGTCAGGGACACAGGCAGAGCACTGTCACCCCCACCCTCAGGATCGCAGAAACAGCTGGGGAAGTGGAGAGCCACCTTTGGACTGGGGTTAAGGGGAGGAAGAAAACACCAGGAAGGTCTGCATGGGGACTTGCAGCCTCTTTCTCTCTCTGTTAATTCTTTGGTACAGAAAAGTTAGGAATTGTGACACCTTGGGTAGCCCTTCCCAACTTGATTGTATCTTAATCCTACAAGAGAGATCTCAAACTAAATTGCCTTTAACAGGGATCAAACAACAAAAAGAGCCCTTGACAACAACTGTAGAGGCACTTGCCTGACTTGTATTTAAGTCAAAGTAGGTCAGCTAAAACAGCTACAGCCTGTTAATCCCATCTACTTGGGAGGCTGAAGCAGGATGATCCTAAATTCAAAGCCTGCCTGGATTAGAAAGTGAATTCAAGGCCAGCTAAGACAATTTAGTGAGACTGTGAAGGCTGAGGATGCTGTAGATCAGTTGGTGGAGTATTTGCCTACCATGCACAAAGCCCTGGGGTTCTAGCCCAGGCACCATGTAAACCAGGCCTGGTGGCCTGTGCCTATAATTATAACCCTTAGGAGGCAGGGGCAGATAGATCACAAGCTCAAGGTCATCCCTGCCTACATATGAAGTCTCACCCCAGCCTGGGTTACATGAGACTGTCTACAAGGAGGGTAGGGGTTGGGGAAGCAGGGCTGGATGTGTAGCTCAGTGGTAGAGTATTTGTAGATCACTGGCTCATATTATATCTGGAAAATGAGCCTCAAAGGGCTACACAATTGACAAAATCCCTTGGGTGCCCCAAGATGGAGCTTGCCTTGTCTGCAAACGCGATGACCCAAGTTCAGTCCCCAGAACCCAGATTAAGGTGGAAGAGAACTGACTCCACACGATGATGTTCTCTGACCCTGGCACATACACACTGCAGTGTACCCATGCACACACACCATACACATACAAACATTCATGCTAAACTGAACCTTTAAAAAAGCTATTATTGGGCCAGCAAGATGGTTCAGCAGGTAGGAGTAGCTTGAGGTCAAGCCCGGCAACTTGAGTTTTATTCAGCACTGTTTACAACAGTCCCTGCCACAATGAGAAGGAAACACACAGTACCAAGAAAGATCACCATCGCTGGGCAGACAAACTCTTGGCTGTCAGAAACCAGTCCAACCCACCACGTGAAGACCCACAGGAAACTGCTGTTGACAGTAGCATAGGGAGGAGAGGCTGATTAAAAAAAGGGTTCCCACACAGGAGCCTTCGCTCCCCCTGCCCACCAGCCTTTATTTCACCAGCAACTGTTCTTTATCCAAGTGCAGCTTGGGCATCCTTCCCCTTCATTCTGCCATGGAAAGAAGCCTGATAATATTATGGTGACAGGGACAGGTGACCTTCACCTCCACACAATTGCACTCAACAGTCAGGTGGGACATAGCACACATCTATAATCCAGCTGGGATCTGCATACAAGAGGAGAGCTGAAATGTGAGGCCAGCCAAGCCAAAAGACCACTACACAAAGTAACGGGATGTCCTTAGCAGGTCACCCACAGACACCCATGCACATGCACAAACACTCTGTCAAGAACGCTGACTCAGCAGCTTCCTGGAAGATAAGAGACATCTGGCAACGATGGAGTCAGGCACGGGAACCCCAACCTAACTATAAAGCTAATAGAAAGGGTTTCCCCCCTTTTTCCTTTCATTTTTATCTCCTCTTCACCAACCACACCCTTTCCATTTCTCAAACAAAATACCCACAGGCATTACTATCATCCATTTGCCAGGACAATACACCCATTGCTTTGTGTATGTCATCTCTACTTGAGCTAACTCAGGAAGTCCATCCACTCAGCCCATGAATTAAAGCCTGAAGACCTCACATGACTTAAATGGCAGCCTGTCAGATGCCAGAGCTCCTGCCACTGTCCCACACTGCCGATTGGTAACCTGGAACTCAGAAGCTGCCATCTGACGGAGAGGGCTACTTCCAAATAGCCAATTTCTACCACATTCCAACAGAACCACCCAGTAACGCGGAAGGTCCTTTGTTCTTTACCCAAACAAATTAAGTTTCCTAGAAAGAGAAACAATATGTTCAAATCTACCTTCCTTAATACACACAAAAAAATGTAACAGGAAAAGAAAAATGATTTTTTTAAAAAATAGCTTCAAATTAGCTAGAAGTGTCTCGTTCCTCTCTGAAGCCTGGGGATCAATCTGCTCCCCTGAATAAGGCAGAAGTGTGGCCTTTCTATCCTTCCCTTGCCTTCATGATTTGGGTCAAAACAGTGCTAGAAAATGGGCAAGGGCAAAGCGTGTAGCAGGGACGCTGCGGAAGGAAGCCGCCTCAGAACCCTCCACAAGCTGGAGCCATCCGCCCCTCCAGCATGGTCACTGGCGTTTCCACTTCTAGGGGTGTGAACATGCACCCTCACATCGATGCAATCAGAGCACTCCGTTTTACACCAGTCTGCTGCCATCTTCCTAAGTGACAGTTCTTTCTACCACTTAAATCACCTGAGCATGAGGAGGCAGATAGGGGGTTGGGGGAGACAACCCCACTTCCCAGAAGTTGCAGCAATGGAATTAGTTATCTCTAGACCTATCTTTTTATGATAAGATGTCTTCTACCACAAAGGGCAAGGCTAACCAGAAACCCACCCATTGCTCTCAGTATTATGGGATTGGGGAAAGACAGAAAGGGTGCCAGGACTTAGAACATTAAAAAAAAAAAAAAAAAAAAAAAGAATAAAATCAAAACTGAGCTGCACTTGGAAGCTGGTTTTTGATGGTTTTGTTTCCATTTGTTTACATTTTTAAAATTTAATTTACTTTTATTTTATGTGTTGGGTCCCCTGGAACTGGAGTTACAGAGTTGTGAGTTGCCATGTGGGTGTTGGGAATCGAACCCTGGTCCTCTAGAAGAGAAGTCAGTGCTCTCAACTACTGAGCCATCTCTTCAGCCCTATTTGTTTGCTTTTGAACAGTAATGACACTGTGGATTATCTTTGAATGGTTGTTTTTACTTGGTGGCATTTGTGGACACAGAGCCTGGGGCCTGAGGATGGAGACTGTGGAGGAATGTGGTCCTTCCCAGGCATGGATCTGACCAGTGACTTCTAAAGCCTTTGTTCTGGTGCCACATGTGGCCTTTCATGCAGCAGTGAGCAGGCAATCTCAATGAGCCATCCACCCTGCACATAAAGAGCGGGGTCTTCTGACTCCTAACTGGTTTGGGACCCAATAATAAACGAGAAGTTCTACCAGGCAGGCATGCTTGAGTGTGGGCACTCAGAGAAGAAAGGGAAGTACCTGTGACTGACCAGCCCTCTTAGTGAGATGAGCCTCCCTGAGCATATCCTGGTTCTGTGGTATCGTGCCTGGTGATACCAGTGGTCCTAGTATCATGCCTCAACCAAAACAACTCAAAGCCCCAGACCTCACACACTGATTGATGTGTCTCACCCACCCACTAAGACAGGTACAGCACAGGGGAGTCTGTGTTAGGAAAGGAAGTCGAATCAGTCATTCCCATGTATGCTGGAGAACCAGAAATAGGTAGAGATCAGCCTGCCTCCTGCTGAAGGGGAACTCATGGGGAGAGCCACTGGGAAACCCGCTCTGGCTTGAGAGGCTCCCTGGCTGCCCTCCCACCTGGAGGCCTATGGAAGATGGTCATCTGACAGTTACAAACATCAGCCTCCCTCTGTTATGGCCTGGAGAGCTGGAGAAGGGATGGAGGCTGGCAACCCACACAGGTTCTAAAAGAACTGCTGCTCACTCCAGTTGCTGAGCCAGGATAAAATGTGTTAGCTAGAAGCTTAGAGAAGCCATATGCCCAGCCACAGACCCAATATGCCTTGGGGTTCACATGAGCGGCAGGTACACCAGGAACACCGCCTCCTTGGCGCTGCCATTTTCCCTCAAACCATGACTTACGTTTTCCAGCGAATGACATTAAGTTATCCTTTCTGGTAATAACGAGGAAGCAGGGCCAGTTGCAAACTGAGGTCATCCCAGCCTGTGACAATTAAGCCATGCCATCAACAGGAGCCTGCTTGTCTCTGTTCTCTGTATCCGGAGGCAGGGAAAGTTTTGGCCAAATATGCCCCCACCCCCCAGTCTCCAGCAGCTGGCTGTGGCTGGGGTCACAGGTCACACTGAGTATCAGATGGTATCCTGGGACTTACCAGCAGCCACGGGGCAGCCTGGGTCTATACTTAGAAACTGCTGGCTGACATGGGGAGCCATCCACACACACGTGGGCCAGGGAGAGGGCAGTGGTTATGCTAGGGGCCATTCTGCCTGGCATGAGCCACATACACACAAATGCTCTGTAACTCCAGCCAGAACTGAGGGGACAGTTGGAGTGAGGGCCTAGTTAGGGTGAGCTCTTACCACGGGGAATAAAGGCCGCTCCAAGGAGCTCCAAGGAGGCCTCCTTCCCACCCACCCCTGCTCCAGGCTCCTTAGCAACACACGCCAGTTCCCTTCTGGTTCTTTCCACGACAGCCTGGTATAGCTCTCTGGCTCTGGATTGCACCGGGTGTCACTGTCCAACATCAGTACCACCTACCAGGGCCTGCCTCATAGCAGTCACCCAGCCCTACTTCCCCACACACAGAAAGAATGGCCCCTTCCACTTAGCCATGGCTACTCACACTCATCCCAGTGTCAACATATAAATGAGTAGGTGTGGCCATATTCAAATGATATTCAGGGACACTCAAACTTGAATTTTATATCATTTTCATTTGTTATAAAATATTCTGTGCCCCCCCACCAGAAAAGTCTTCATTCTTTAAACAACAGTGGGCTAGATTTGGCCTGTGGACCACAGCTCTTTGGTCCCTATCATGTGGGTTTATTCAGTCACTCCATAAACACTTGCCAGCTATGTCAAGCTTCATCTCCCAGAGTGGGCCTCATGGTCTCTCCTTTCCTGCTTCCCCTTGCCCTGGCATCCCTGGTCCCACCCCAGGACAACATCAGTAAGAAAGGGTCATCTAGTACGGGCTTCTGGCCAGGCCCACACCCGGCACTCAAAACACAGGCTCATTGGTAGGAATTTCCAAAAACACCTGTTTTGTGCCAGCTGAAAATGGCCAGACAGGGCCAACGAGAGAAACACATGTGTACCTGAGCCTGGGGTGTTGTGTGTGTGTGTGGGGGGGGGGGGACTGATGTTTCCCTTACTCCACACCCTCCCAAGATAGAAAGAGGCTTGTGAGCTTAGGCTACAGAGAGAGATCCTGTCAATAAATAAACACCATCATCCACAAGAGCCCACAGTGAAGCTGAAGTCAAAGCTATAATAGTCTGTTCACAACTCTGGGTTCAACTCCCACAGAAACAGAACAGAAGACAACTCAACAACTGGAACACCCTTTCCAAAGCAGAGGCCAGGCTGGAGACAGCCAACCAGTTAAGGCACTCACTGCTCTTGCTTACCGCCACCTATAACTCCAGCTTCAGGGAGGCTGACACCTCTGGCTTTGTAGGCACCTGCATTCGTGTGTGTGTGTGTGTGTGTGTGTGTGTGTGTGTGTGTGTGTGTGTACGTACGTACGTATGTATGTATGTATGTATGTATGTATGTATGTATGTGTAGACCAGGCTGGCCTCAAACTCACTTAGACCCACCTGTCTCTGTCTCCCCAAGTGCTGGGATTAAAGGCGTGTGCCACTACCACCCGGCAGAAAAATAAATCTGAAAAAAAAAAAAATTAAAGAAGTCTTGGGGTTAGGGTAGACAGTTTGACTATAGCCAAAGAGCTACAGAAAGCCTTGAGTGATACTCTCCTTCTGGGGAACTGGCAAATGAGAAACTCCCACCCTGTACCATACAGGGCTATGCAGAGGGGCCAGATCTGACTAAGCCAGGCTCAGACCCTCTTCTTTGACCCTGCCCTGCTCTAAGGCACAGCTTCCTAGACCTTCAGGTTCCCTAGCCTCCTTTGTTGATGCAGCAGGCCTGAGGAGGAATGAGCAGATGACAGCTCGGTGACAAATGACCATATGATATGCCACCATACCAAGCCACTTCTTGAAGCAAATGGGGAGCTGTGACAACAGTCATAAGTCGGGCTGCCCCAGCAGTTCAGGGTGCCACAAAGGGCAAGAGCTAGTCAGAAACATTTCCTATGGACAACCCAGCCCTCCAAGGGACAACTAAGTCCCTGACAACATGGTCATGCTTCTAGTCATCTTTATAGTTTGCTAGTCCAGAAATCTTCCCTACTCAAGCACCCCCCCCCCCCATTTTCTCAATACCAAACCAAACTTGCATATGCTAAGCAAGCACTTTACCGGTGACCTATATTGCCAGTCCCAATTCTCCCCCTCTTCCTACCTACATCTGCCTTCTCCAGGTTTGGAAGACAAGAGCTCTGAGTACAGGTGGCGAATCCTGCTGCACAAGAGTGTACCCACTGTACCGAGCATATCGCAGCTGCATGCCTGAACCCCAGCTTCAATCCTGCAGGACCAGGAGCCTAATCCCAGACCCCTCTAGCAGAGAGTCACATCAGTGGCCAGCACGGGAGGTTTGTCTTCTGGGTAGTTTGTCTGTCTGTCTCAGCAGGGAAGAATTAGGTTCTAGGCAGGAGCCCAGGGCTGGAGACCCGAGAAGCAGACTCTCTGTCTACAGACCCGAGAAGCAGACTCTGTCTACAGACAAGGGCTGCATTGTTTCAGAACTCGCCATGGGTGCCCAAACAGGAGGTGTTGGAGATCTCTCAGGAGACCCTGGGGCAGGCAGCCTTCTCTGTAGTTTTCCAGGGCCACTGAACACTAACAGTCCCACAGCAGCACTGGGCCCCAACAGCAAGGAAGCTCAACAAAGCTTCTGAGAGGATGGCTAGGACCCAAGCCAGGAGGCTATCACCATAGCTACCAGGTTCTGAGGACATGAAAAGAGCCAATGGATACCCAAGAAAGCGAGGAGAAACGCATCGCTTGCCAAAGTCAGCAGCAGTCTTCAAAGAGACCTAAGAGATAATCTAGCCCAGTAGCGAATTTACAGAGGGAAAAAAAAAAAAAAATACAGGTGCTAGGGGGGAGGCAACCTGCTTGTGTCATCCCAACAACAGCAATGGGACGAGGCTACCTGTACCCCACAGGAACCAATACCAAAACAGGCTGTGACTTAGGAAGATCCCCACCTTCCAAGGCACCCATGCAATGTCCATGCCCTAACTGGGGACTGCAAGAGAATGAAGAAAAGGAAGATGTCACAGACAGGAAACAGGGTTGGGTGGCCCGGGCTCTTGGAGAAACTGTAGCACCCCGGAAGCTCAGTGTGATTATTCCAGAGAGCTGAACAGGGAGGAGGTGTCACTGCATACAGCTGAACAGGGTTATTGTACACAGATAAACAAGGAGGCAGGGTTTATGGTGCCCAGTTGGATCAAGGAGACTACAGGTCTAGCTAATCTTGGTCGGAGTGTCGCCTGTACCGAGGCAGTCTTAAGGCAGCAAACATGGGGGAGAAGGTATGGTAGACATTCCCTACACACACTGCTAACCCTCACACTTGATTCCCAAAGGAAGGCTTTGCCATTTTCCTTTGACCCTCACCCTGTGGAGAAGGCTTTCCCATTTTCCCAGGACCCTTGAGGCCCTGGGGCCCTTGACATAGCTGTGCTCATTACATCAACGGCACACACTCAGTACTTCAACCCCTCAGGGCTTTCTCTGCTCTGGCAAGACCAAGCCCTCCCTACCAGGTGTCAAGGCCCCATTCCTTCCAGATCTCCTGAGCTGGTACAACACAGAAACTGAGGGGAAGTCCCTGGCCTCTGCCCTGAGCCTCACCTCCAAAGACAACTGCCAAAACACATGTTGGACTCGTGGATGACAACCCTATGTAATCCAAAGCAATCAGTCCTGGGATATCGCTCTAGAACCTGCCAAGTTCCTAACACAGATGATGGCAGGAGGGAACAAATCTGGCCCACCCTATCCACCCCCACTGTGGTGCCGGGCATACTCTTCATTTTAACAGGAAGATGGAAACCTCAGAGCACCAGCTATACTGACACCTGGCTTCTTAGACAAGGCCTAAGATCTACAGGGGCCCGGGACCTGCTGATTCTCACCCAGCTGCTCAATGTGCTTCTTCCTTTCCAACAAGTTCACCCTCAGAAATAACTATTATGGGCACTGCCACCCCTCAGTACGTGGCCCAGATATAGACCCTTGCTAGCCATGGAAACAGAGGCTCGGAATGATTCAGTTAGCCATCTTGGGCCATGGCAAGTAAGTGCTGGGCCTGGGTCTAGGCCTTGGCTCTGCTTTCTGCTTTTATATTCTCAGTGTGGCCCAGCTTTCCTGTCCTGACCGACCAGATGACTAAGGGGCAGGCTCAGTCCCTCACAGCAGTCAGCCGTTTCATTATAAAGACCGGGACAATTAGCTTCTAAGATTCAGACTGCTCTAGCCATTCTGTCACGAGAGAGCACGGGAATATGAAATGACAGTCACCTCCCCTAAGGTGCACACACTCTTCTGATGTGTTCTATAGCCAGTTGGCAAAACAAAGACTCAGAGTCCAGGACTCCGCTGCCTACCTCACAATTCCCATCTGGTACAAGCTGGCTTGAGCCCGGGACTTGTCTCAGCAAGGTGGGTGACTCAGCTTCTGGGTCCCTTGAAGTCTTTGTCATTACCCAGCTCCAGAGGCAATGCATGGTAAGGGGGCCTGAGCACAGTAGCTCTGGCCCCCAGGACACTGTCCCATGGAAGAACAAGGCAGGGAGAGGGGTTTCTGTTTTCATTACTAGCGAACAGTCACTGTAGCCAAAAATAGTTCATGCCTGGGAGCTGGGGAGTCAGCACATACTTCCCAGAGCAGGTGCTGGGCGTGAGGGACATAGGCTCTGGATGGCCTCATGGCAGGGGGTGGGGACCAGGCTGCCAGGACCTAGTTCTTCTCCCTGCCTCAATACCTTCCTCCAAAAGGCAAGAACTGAGTCAGGAGAGAGCAGTTATCACTCACCTCCTGTGAGTCATGTGGGCACTCCCCACCTCCAGTGTGAACTACAGCTACCCTCTGGCCCCCATAGCCTCTAACACATTTGGGCACATGGAACCTTAAGAGTTACAACACACCCTGGACAGCAGACAAGATATCAGCAAGAGAGCAAATGCAGCTGTCACACAGCTACAAGTGACCCCAGGACCAGTGACTCTTCCTTTCTCAAAACAAGAAAATAACGGGAAGGAAGTCAGGGTGGCCTGCCAGTGTCTCGGGGCGATTTCATTTTCTTTTTGAAGTTTTTCTGTACTTTCTAGTTTTCTTACAACGAACACTTACTGTTAGACTTGGGGAATGCTTCTTTAAAGCAATTAAGTAATTGTAAAGTAAATAAAATTAAGGGTACTAGGGAGATGAATTAGGTGGTGGAATGCTTGCCACTCAGGCAAAAGACCCAAGTTCACATCCCAAGAACCCAAGTAAAGGAAGCCAGGCGAGGTGGCCCATATCTGTAATTTTAGGGTTGGGGGAGACTGGAAGATCCCTCAGGCTTGGTGGCCAGCCAGTCTAGCCAGTTGGCGAGTTTCAGTTTGAGACCCTGTCTCAAAAAATAAGGTGGCAAGCAATTGAGGAAGGTACTGATGCTGACTTCTGGCCTCCACATACTCATGTGTGCATGTACATTTGAATACATGCACACACTATAAACACATTAAATAAAGATCTCAGGCATTAGACAAGGAAAGATACTACAAGGGCCTATCTATCCATGAGAACTGGGGGAGAAAATAACAAAGAGGAGAAAGGGAATTCCGAGTCCCAGTTTTGCAGCCAGACTCCCAGCCACGTGTCCTCACGCAGGTGACATACCACATACTTTTTCTCCCTTTGCTGCATCTTGAACATCACAGCATGCTTTCTTGAAGGTGGCTGGGAAGACCAGATGGGACATCTAGGTATAGCTCCCACCAACCCCAAGAACAATGGGAGCCCCTGATAAACAAGTACAGCCTAAATTCACACGTGAACTATGACATTAAAAGAAAGGAATGTAACAAAGAGGTCTGCCCAGAAGCAAACAACCAGATTTGCTATGTTTGTTCGGGGGAGCAGTAAGACACGAGGTCAACCATTAGTAAACACAACTATTATCACTCCCTAGACTTTACACATTTTGAACATGAACATATGAAAAGCAAGGACAAATCTAATCTAGGCATTGTAGTGGAAACCTATAATCCCACTACTTGGGTTGTGGAGGAATGAAGGTCACAAGATCAAGGCTAGTCTTGGCTACACAGTGAGTTCAAGGCCAGCCTGGGATCATGAGATGCCATCACAAAACCTGGAGGAGGGTAAAGGGGAGGCCTAAACCCAAGAACCAATGATCATCTCTGAATGTGATTACAGATCTTTTGCTTGTCTGTATTTTATAAAATAAGCATTTATTACTTTCTTACAGAAATGTTAATTAAAAACCAAAGCACAAACAACAACAACAAAAAATTGCCTCACCAATTACATTCTGGGAACATTGTCTCAGCAGAGCCACAGGGGAGCTGAGAAGCCCTGCTAGATGATCTCTGAGCCACAGGCCTGTGGCTCCTTCTCAAGCACAGGAGTCTGGTCTGCTGATGGTCACATGACCCTCAGGTGACCCTCTCCTGTGGGGGAAGAGAGGCACAGACGCCATGAAAAGTACAGCACTAATTGTTACCACACCAAGATGTATTCACAACCTTGGGTCCTGATGCTGGTAGGGCTTTAGGGACACCCCCTGGGGACCCCGCCTTCCTGTGACAGACTGAAGATCGATAGGTGGAGCTCTGCTTTCCTTCCTATTGAAATTTTTAGACACTCAGGCAAGACTTGAATTTGCTATCCTCCTGCCTCAGCTTCCTAAGTAGCTAATATTGCGAAGCTGCAGCACTACACCCTGAAACCTCTGGGTGCAGGTGGCCCCTGGTCCATCCTGCTTTTCTATCCTTTGACCTAGCTTTCATCATCCCTACCTGTTACTGGTCACAGTATGTGACCATGTGACCAAAGCTGATCCAATCAGAGCCCTCCCTGAGGTTCGGCAGATACATTTCGAGGAAAAAGTGGCCCTTTTGGCAGGCACAATTGCAGTGGGAAGGAGTGAGGCTGAGCCACCCAAGTCCTGTGAGCCTGCCACACAGGGCTGCTTACCAGGAGGCACTTCCTAACAGCATCAGTCCCTGTACACATATTCTCCAGGCTTGTGTCTTAAGTCAACTGGTACTTGCATTTACTGCAGAAAAGCCCCAAATAGTGGGAGTGCATACAATAGCTTTACTTGGTAAGAATTTACTATGTTCCTGATACCCTGCCCTTTCTCTACCCTTCATTCAACCAGTCAACAAAGAGCTGTGTATATGGGGACTATACTCAGCACTGGAGATACGAGAGTGAGCACAATACAGTCTTTCCCAGCAAGAATTGAAATAGAGAACAAATTTAAAACTACCTAAAATGTGTAACTGAAATTCGTAAACGCTAGGAAGGAAACTGCTGAGTGAGACTGCAGTGGGAAGGAGAGGCATCTGATTTAGACAGGGCACCTTCGCTAGCTGCAGAGAAAGAGGAGACTCTGGGCTGAGGACGAGAACCCACTCAGGCAGAAGAAATGAACATACAAGGGCCCGTGGCTGCGACAGGAAATAGCCTGTCTTGTTCCAATGCCTGGGCAGAGAGAGAAGGGGTGAGAGGTGTGGAAGGAGACAGACACTGAATACTTCTCGAAGGGAATGGTGACAGAGCTGGATTTTATGCTGAGTGTGACCAGGTATCGATTAAAGACTGAACTCCAAAAAGCCAGATTTCAAGCCGGGCTCATGAAAAATGAAGGGACGGGAAGGGGAAAGTGGATCCAGGAGTGATGGAGGTATGCTGTCAATGGAGAAGACACTGATGGATCTGGGACATGCATGGAAACAGAGCCTGTGGGAGCGGCAAACTGACTGAGCATGGGGGTTGAGGAGGCAGAAGGTATCAGACATGACTCCATGCTTCTTGATAGAACAACTAGCAGATGAGAAAACAGGCGCAGAAGTTAAGGGACTTGTCCAAAGACACAGCTGGCAGATGGCAACTCAGGATTCTGTCTGCCTCCCTAGGCAGGCCTCGATCATCTATTCAGACATCACACTCTCAACAATCTTCCTTTCCAAGTATCCTGCCTGCTCAAAGTGGGCTAAGCTTTTGGGAGCAAGGGACCGACCCTAGAACTTACTTGCTGCTAGTTGTTAAAAAGAAGGGTGACGGACTATGGATAGATGGCTCAGTGGTTAGGAGTGTCTGTACAGGGATGAGGACCTGAGTTCAAATCCCTAGACACCACATAAAAAACTGAGTGTGACCGTGTGCATACCAGGAACCCTAGTACTGTTGGGGCAGAGATGGGATAATCATTGGGGCCTGCAGGCCACCAGCCAAGTTCCCAGTTCAGTGAGATCCTGTCTCTAAGGAATAAGGTGAAGAGTGGTAGAGAGGAACACTCAACATCCCCTCTGGCCTCCACATGTACACACACCTGTATACAAACACGTGTATACTCTACACATACATAAGAGGTAGCAAAGAAGAAGTTTTGCTGTATGATAACTGAAACAGGGCAACACTGACACAAACATTTCCCCATGAAATCCGGTTCATCAAATCTCTTTTAGAGCAAGCCTGTCTTCATGATGGCCCTCCCAGAGGAAGAGGGAGCATGCATGCAACCTAGCCGCTTAGAAGCTAGCAGTATCCAGAGGGGGCTCAGTACACACCACCACAAAAACACAGGCATACACTGTTGTTCAAGTCCAGCCTGGAACATGCAGACACAATAGCCTAGAAATAGCTGCTATCATGATTGGCAAATTTAAGGCCTCCCCAGAGACTTCTGGCATGCCACCTTCACTAGTTCAGATGACAGAGCTCTTATGACATCTCAGCCCAAGGGGTAGGAGAGCTTTGGATTATATCGAACTCAAGCCTTCAGAAAGCATACCAGTGTGTGGACTCTGGGGACAGAGCCATGACTGAAGCAGCCATTCTGGTCACTTTGGACAGCATGCAATAACCTGGAACTCTAAAGAGCTAGGAGATGGGTTCGTAGTCCAAAGCAACACACAATACAGGCCTATAAGGTACACTGTCACCCATGACTCTTTACAGACTGAAAAAGCCCAATGGTACCCTGTCCTCGAAGCTTAAAAGATACTTCAGTCCAGGACCAGAAACAATACATTATTCCATCAACTGGAAAGTGGCATATACCTAGAGTGGCATCCAGTGTACAACCATGGGTAAACACATGGTCACAACCATGGCTGAATACACGCTCACTGAGACAGTGAAAGATTTCCCTTGGGAATCTGTGGCCCTTCATCGCTCACTTTGCATCATGGCTATTTGAAACCAGTGCATGCACCAGCTCTAAGCCCTTAGGGCACATTCTCTGATTCATCAATACATCCCAAGATAATTCATTTGGGTACCTAGCAAAGAATAAATGATTGGTGACTATGTAACGAATAGACATAAAGAGAAAGGAGAAGGAGGGGAGGGATGTGAGAGAAAGACAGGCAACTCTGTCACACCGCCACAGACAGTAACACTGATCTGGGTCGTTCCTGGGTCTGTGGTGGGGCAGAGGCCACAGCTTTGGCTCACAGCAAGCTGAGTTTGAACCCTGACCTTGCCATCAGCTAAGTCAGTGTACAATTCCCACAAGTCACCCAATTTCTCTGAGCTTCAGTTTGCTAAGCCACAAAATGAGGGCCCTTCCCCCTTCCCGCAGGCATAAATATTAAACAGGGTTGTGTGTGTGCAAGATTGTGACATGCATGCATGGGTGCACATGTGTCACACACACTCACACGCTCCCCTACACAAAACTAGGCTGTCATTTGCATCTCCCCTTCGACATGCCAACTTCAGCTCTTTTCTGGTTGGATGTGACAGACAGAAGAATGATGGCCCACCACTGGGCCTCTGCTGGCCCATCTTAAGCAGGGAGGACTCTGGTTCCCAAGATCCAGCATCCATATTGAGACCTGCCATCTCAACAATCTCACTTCCTCTGGCACTAGCAACGGGGGCAGACATTCCTGTACAGATCTCTCCTTGAGGCAGTGCGGTAGACCTGCTTCCGGGGAAGGCTCCCGGTTGCTGGAGAGCAAAGAGCCAGCCAGGCCTCTGGCTCCCAGGGAGTAATGGGGGCTGACAGGAAAAGAGCCACAGGACTCAACCTGATGATCTATATACCTCAGGGGCCAAATGTCAATGTGCTTCTTCCTTCCTTCCTTCCTTCCTTCCTTCCTTCCTTCCTTCCTTCCTCCCTTCCTTCCTTTTGGTTTGTTTCTTAGAGAACCCTCCTTAGGTCACACACTGGCACAGCCACTCCCAGCCAGTGTGAGGCCAAGATGGTGGCAGCGGTCGGGTGCTCATCCCCTGAGAAGGCCTCTTCCAATCTAGAGCTGGGAGGACAGAAGAAAGGGTGAAGAGAACCCTGCCTATCTGGCCCACAACACAGAGCCCTTTACCAGACCCACGGACAGCCTCGGTTCAGAAGCGCCAGCCCTAAGAGCTTATGTGAAGGACATACGGTGAGGCTTTGTGCTGGACCCCGGGTTCCACGCAGCACCAGCCCTTCCCACTTCCTTTAACAACTTCCAACAGAGGAGGGAAAAAAAAAAAAAAAGGCTCCTGGCCAGCAGGTTCTGAAATCATTTCCCCAGTTGTAGCCAGAAACCAAAGCTGTGATGTTTAGATTTAACCTGTGGGGGCCAGGGGGAGGGGCCTTGCCTCTGAACTCAGGAGGGCCCTGAGCAGGTTTCTCCCTGCTTCTCTCTAGCAAGCCCATGGTGAAATCTGCCTGCTAACCAGTGGGAGCTTTATTTTCTTTAACACAGTTCCAATATTCAACCTTCCCCCCTTGCTCTCTCACACGCTTCAATTATCCCCCTTAAGACAAACCCACGCTCAGTCTTCCACACACACAGAGTTCCCGAACTGGTTCAGTTTCTTCACCAGCCTCCTCCTAGACCTCTCTTCAGAGTAGCCTATGAGCATAGCTCTGGCTTTTCCAGCCAAGGTCCCTACAGATACTGTCCCCTTGTCTGGGTGCTCTTTCTGCTCTAGTTAGGAGCTGGTATTGTCTGACGTCTTCCCCAGTGTCATTGTTCCTTGACTGTCTAGGATGAGTCTGAGCTGGCCTCACACATGCCATGTTGGCTTCCATCAGAGTGCCTCAGGTCAGCTCTCAATTTGTGTTTTACACAAGCCTGGAGCTCACAGGGCAGAGAGAGTGTAAGAGCACCCAAGCTCCTGCCACAGGCCCTCTTGGGCAAACTCAAGACCTGCACAGCTCAAGTGTACCAATAGCCCAACATCCACATAATTTAAAACTCATGTTGCTACAGAATATGCAGAGTTCACGTTGCCAGTGTATCTAACACATGGTTCCCTGGCCTACAATGGAAAGTGTAGAGCATCCCCACCACTGAGGTCCCATTAGGCAAAAAGCCTGCCTAGGGTCTGCATTGGGCATCCACAGGTATGGGGAGGGAAGAGGAAGCCAAGACTTCCAGGTAAGAAGAGCTACAGCAGGCTCTGAGCTGTGGAAGGTTGGGTTCCGCTCAGGCGATGTCCTGGCTAACTTAACCCAAGCTAGAGTCGTCTGAGAGGAAGGAGCCTCAATTGAGAAAAGGCCTCCATAAGATTGGGCTTTAGGCAAGACTCTAGGCCATTTTCTTAATTCATGATTGAGGTGGGAGAGGTCAATTCACTGTGGGTGCTGATACTCCTGGGCTGGTGGTCCTGGGCATGTATAGGAAAGCAGGCTGAGCAAGCCATGAGGAGCAATCCAGAAAGCAGCACTCCTCCATGGCCTCTGCGCCAGGTTCCTTCCCTGACTTCTTTGGTGATGAACACTAATATGGAAGTGTAAGCCAAATAAAACCTTTCCTCCCTGAGTTTCTTTTGGTCATGGTGTGACATCACTGCAACAGCAATCCCAGCTAAGACAGGTAAGGACAAATAGAAAGAAGTGCAGTCACCTCAGCTTGCCAGGAGCCTGGAAGTGTAGCTGTCACTCCATACTCATGTCAACTAACCAAGTAATTAATTTCTTGAGGCAGTATCTTGCTATGCAGCCCAGGTTACCTTCGAATTATGTAGCCCAGGCTAGACTCAAACTCATGACCTTCCTAACACATCTTCCTGAATGCTGGGATTAAGGGTGTGCACCACAATGTAGGCCTGCTTTGACCTCCCTTTTTCTTCACCTACCAGGCACTGTTGCCTGGAAAGCGGCCATAAATACTGCCCAAGCCTGTAGCATAAAGCTGAAGTGATGGCTAGCCAACCCTAGGAAGATGATGCTGTAAAGGAGAACCTGTCTTCATACAGCTTCATATGTACCTGATTCATGCATGTGCCTTCCTCAGCCATGAAGCTGTGAAGAGCCAAAGTCAGCACAACACTTAGAGATGAAAGGGACAAATCCTACCACATAAAGAGCCACCACCCCCACACACACACAGAGGCTTCAGGAACAGCCCTAAGACCCATCATCCTGTGGTGAGATGCCAAGGCTGGACACTTCAGCTGCCAGGCATCCTGGATCTGGTATACAGAGAGATGGAAAGATAGTGAGAGGAAGCCCAGCACCCCTAACCTCTGTCCCCACTCATGCTGAGCACTCTGGGGCTAGTATGTGGCTTCTGTGGGCACAGACTCTCAGTCTCATTCAGATGCTGATGTCACTGTGTGTAAGCAAGTGATCCCATTGCTCATAATGACAGATTTCTTCCTTCCCTCCCTCTCTTCCTCTCTCTCTTCCTTCCTTCCTCCCTCTCTTCCTCCCTTCATTTCTTCCTTCCAGTGCTGAGAATATAATCTAAGGACTCGTGTGTGTGTGTGTGTGTGTGTGTGTGTGTGTGCGCGTGTGTGTGCGTGCGTGCGTGCGTGCGTGTGTGTGTGTGTGTGTGTGTGTGTGTGTGTGTGTGTGTGTGAGGCTGGGGGAGGCCTTCCTTTCCAGCTCCACCTCCCCAGCACGCCCCTACCCCTGCAAAACAGGCTAGCCACCACTTGAGTTTGTCGGCAGGCAGGCTGGAAAATGCTCATGGTCACTCTCCAGGCAGCAGCATTCTGTCTGTCTCTAAGCTGCATCCCCAGCCCATTGTCAGACATCCTGAAGAATTCTCTCACTATTGTGCTGTAAAAGAAGAATGAAGTGGATTTTCTGGATTTACACAAAGGCGAGAATAAGACTAACATCTTGCCGACTTCATACTGCACGATCCCATTATAGCAAACAAAAGACAGGAAGGGAACAAATGTGAGCTGTCAGTTTCAATGACTGTGGCACTCGTGGAGAGGTCTGGCCAGGGTACCTGCCAACTGTGAACAAGGGGTGGGGGGGGGAGTTATCTCAGAGTACAGGAACAGGGAGGCCTAGACCTCTTCTTACTTCATAACAACCCCTGCTGTTTGTTGTATGAAAAGCAGCTTAAAGGCACCCACCATTGGTAGCCATGGGACTCTATTTGCTCCCTGATCACTTCTTGCATGGGATAAATAAAAAGGAAAAAAAGGGGGGGGGGGGGAAGGGATGAACACACAAGTATGATCCGTGAGAGTCCATGAGTGAAGGAGCCTGGCTTGGGCCTGGGCCTGTGTGCGTGAGTGAATGTGTGTCTGTGTGCATGCAGTCTGACCATAGGACACATGCTCCATAGGACCCCAATGGGAAAGCGTTGTGAAATCCTTTCTGAAGGACAATGGGACTGAAGTTATTGGAGAAGACATACAGCGGTGGAGCAGCACAGCTGTTTGGAGCAGCACAGCTGTTTGGAGGGCTCAATGGAGGGGGGAGGGGACAGCATGGTTCCATACAGCCTCCCCGGAGCACCTCACACTGTACAAATCTACTGCTCTGGCCTTCCTTGGTCTCTCAAAGGAACCTGTCTGAGGACGGGAGAGATGGCTCAGCGCTTAAGAGCACTGGCTGCCCTTCCAGAGGCCCTGGGTTCAATTCCCAGTACCCACATGGCAGCTGCACAGATATATGTGCAGGCAAAACACCGATGCACATAAAATAAGTTGAAGAAGAGGAGCAGCAGCAGCAAATGGGTAAACAGGCCCAGAGGGATGAAAGTGACTTCCTCAGAGATACATAGGTAGCAAAGGAAGATGGGCCCGCAGGACACCTACAATACCTCAGGCTCTGGATGTCCTCACATCTGCACATCCATGGCAACAGTATTCAGGGCTGCCCTGTTCCCACTGGAGAATAGCTCCAGCAGCAGCGCCCATGGCCTTCACAGGGCACATTCAGCCGGGTGGCCACAGAATGTAGGAGCAGAACAAGGAGCAGGTACCACAGCTTCCTGGCTACTGACGCTGTCCAAAGTGCATGCTCCCATGCCCTGGGAACTGTTTCTTTAGGGAGCTGAGTTCTGCAGTTTGTATCTGTCATGAAAGACTGACTCTCTCCAGGTCAAATGTCAAGGTTAGGCGGGGGGGGGGGGGGGGGAAGGTCTCTCTAGAAGGACCTATATTGCTACAGAGACATCCAGACACCCTGTGGCAGGCTGGGATGCTGAAGGTGCAGCTACCTCATGAAGGCATCAGCAGGACCTCTGTACTCCTCTCCATCCAAGGGAGTCAATTTGCCCTACTGACCCTTTGGGGACTTGTTAGCTTCCTTAACAGTAGGTGGGTTAAGGAACCAGGGCAAACAGGCCAGGGAGATAATGCTACTTAACCTTCAGTGTCCATGGCCCAGGGCCAATCTGGCACAGTGAGAGGCATGCTACTCCATTAAAGGCCTAGGCCTCCGGCAAGGGGGAGGGCTGGGAAGGACTGGGATCCCTGGTTTCTATGATAGAGCCCACATGCAAAGAGACACAAAACTCCTTCAGAACACCCACAGAACGGGTGGAAAAGGGGATCCTAACTATGGCCCAGTGAGATACTGAGGTGAGAGACACAGTGGGAGGCAGCGCCTACCCACACATGCCAATGGGAGGACACAGTCTCTGCCTGAGCAGCTGGCTTCGTGGGTACAAATGTCTCCAGGTGAGGGGTCACAGGCGGCAGTCACCATTCCTGTTCTCTCACCCTCGCCTTCTGTTCTCCAGAGTTCTCCATCCAAGGGACACCCTGGCTCCCATCATCCAGTTGGCCTTGGGGCCCAGTTGCCTACCACTCCTTGGAGCCAAAAACAGTCCTCCGCTTACTGAGCACCCAGCTCTGCTGAGTCATTTAGGGCTCCAGGATTCAGCCAGCCCTTGACTCAGCACCTGCTACAACTTGGCCTGGCTGGGAGGCCTCTAACCTGGCTGCCATCACACAGCTCTCCAGGGGTCACAGCAGCAGCTGTAGCAACATTCCACATTAGCACCCACTGGCCTGGGCATACTGGGGCCCTCCCAAAGATAGAGCCTCCCGAGCTTTTCAGGTTTTTGCAGAGAAGCCCTTTGTGGCATAAGACCAGCTGCCAAGTATATCTTCAGAGAGCAAAGGAGGTGAAAGGGCACACTTTGGAGTCTAGCACTTTGGACTTAACCATGCATGTGTTTGTCCTTGTCACTAGCTCTGTGACCATGTCTGGACTGCTGTGTCCTTAGATGGAGGTACTGACACAGATACAAGGGACGGAGGAGACACAGTGAGACTCAGATGATGGTGGCAGAGTGTGTGTGTGTGTGTGTGTGTGTGTGTGTGTGTGTGTGTGTGTGGAGGGGTGCGGCTTGCTTCTGCACAATCACCAAGTCTATGTACTTAAATCTGTGCCCAAATTGCATGTCCAACCTCCTTCCTGTATGGCAGAAGACTGCTGAGCAGGAAGGGAGGTGAGAAGACAGACAGAGGTTGTAGCTCATTATACTCTGTGTATGTGCGGTGTGCAGGAGTGCAACTGTTAACATTCAAGGAGCCCGCTGATTCCAGCCCACCCTTTCTGTCTACACCGTGGACCACACTGCACATGAGGGTAACTAGGGCCATCACTCACTCCTCAGGCCTGTGACAGGACAGGCACATTTTATGTTTCCTAAAGGGAAATTATCGAGTATTTGCAAAGACTGTCATAATAGTACTGGTTCTTGTCACATCTGATAGCCAATGGTTGGAATTCACCTAGGTCACCCACTCTGAAAAACAGTAATAAAGAAATAATAAGTAAGACGCAAAAGTGTGAAAATATGAGAAAAACACACTGGGTTAACTGTCAAATGATGACAGCAAAACATAAGATTATTCTAGATAATCTTATGCACTGGAGAGCAGCACACTTACATTACAATCTGAATAGTCATCTTGAAAAAGACAAAACCAAACCAAAATCAAGAAAAAACAAAAACAAAAAACCCACAAACAAACAAAAAGCCAAAAAAAACCACACCAAAAACAAACAAACAAACAAACAAAAAACAAGACAAACACCCCCCAAAACAAAAACCAAAAAAGAAACCAAACCAGCCAAACAGGAGCAGGGTGATGCGTGACAGGAGCAGGGTGATGCGTGACTATAACCCAGCATTTGGGAGGGAGAGGCAGGAGGACCACCTAGCATCTGAGGCCACCTTAATGAGCTAGGTAAAGGGTTCCAGACCAGCCTGAGCTATATAGCAAGACCCTGTCTCAAACCAACCAACCAACAACCAACCACACCCAATGACAGAGGAGATTAATTTTAGTAATGTTAGAAATCCTCATATGTCCAAAAAAGCCTGTCCCTTCACCATGTGACAGACAGGAAATGTGACACACTGTCTACTTTGGTACCCAGGCATCAGATTACAACTCTCATCGCTAAAGGAACAGCTACAGCCACACGAGACCAGTGACTCCCTGCCTGGCTGGTCCTGACCCCCTAAAAATGTTATAAGGATTTTTACTTTGGGGTGAAGGATCAAGATGTCAAAGGGTTGTTTTGTTTTGCCTCGTTCCTGAGTGGCAGGGCTTTGCATGACATTCTTCCCTGCTCTTTGTTTTCCTCAGCGTCCTCACAGAAGGGATTTCACTTTAAACACTAGTGAGAATCAGGCTTTTACATTTTAGAATCGATGTAGATTTTAAGCACAGCTTCCGAATAGTCACTTATGGTAGCTCCGTGAGTACCGACCTGCACCCTGATACAGTTAAGGATACTGCTTGGTTAAGTGATGAGTTGTGGGTGGGTAGGATGGATGTATGGAAAGATGGACTGAAGAAGAAAGACAACACAGCTCGGCAGTGGGAGAATAAGCTGAGCCTGGACTCTTGTTTCCCAGTCCCCTGGTTGACACTTGCCAGCCATGTGTCCTTGAATGTAAGACAGAAGGATGGCAAAACCCTCTTTATAGAACTCTGAGCAAAGGAAGATAACACTTTCATTTTCTTTTATTATGTGGATGAGTATTTCATTTGCATGCATGTATGTGTACCAAGTGCATGCTTGGTGACTGTGGATGCCAGAAGAGGGCATTTGATCCCCTGGAACTGAAGTTATGGATGGGTGTGAGCCACTCTGTGGGTACTGGGTCCTGGTACTGAACCCAGGTCCTCTGCAAGAGCAATAAGTACTCTTAACCTCTGAGCCATCTCTCCTCCAGCTCCAAGGTTACAATGTCAGTGTTAAACACAATGTCTGCCACAAAGACAAGTATTCCAGAAAAGAAGGTCCTTGTCATATGATCAAATGAATGATTAGTGTGGTCAGGCTGTCCCAGTTTATGAGGCAATGGCACCTGGGGCACTTGCTGTGGCCACAGGTACCATGGGTTCCTACTGGATGCTACTGTTCCCCAAACCCCATACCACCATCTCCCCCTCCCAAGAGCAGAGCATGCAGCCCCTATATCTTAGCCATGTGACCCCTGCGTGTCCCTTTTGCCTGCCCCTGGCCTGGTCTTGCTGCATACCTGCACCACCTCGGGCCTCACGTTGAAGATGTATAGCCAGTCACTGAAGCGTGGGTAGCTGTTGAGCTCGGCAGTCCTGTCGCTGGGGGTCACACTCAGCTTACACTGCCGCTGCTTGCAGATGTACCGCACCAGCTTTGCCTGTGGGAAGTCCAGCAAAGAGAAGGTCACCTTTATGGGTAACACAAGCATGTGGCAGCCATGTGCCCTCTGGAGAGCTCAGGCAGACACCAGGGATGCTCTGACAACAGGAGCCAGCAGGGGCCGGGGAAACCCCTTGCTGTCATTCATGGTGCAGAAAGGCTACAAATTGGGAGTTTGGATGGTCTAGCTGCAAGCATGGAGCCCACATCTTCACTGAGACTGGCCAACTACACTGCCTTCAAAACCAGCTCCTCAACAGTAAAGGTCATGACTATTCAGAACAGCAGCTAGCTAAAAAGAAGCCAGCCTTCCTGCTTGGTACACAAATACAGATAATTGATAACAAGGAAAGAGGGGAGGCTTGCAAAGATGGGGCAACCTTCCAGCTGTGATTCAGACAGCCTGGGTTGGGGCAGAAGTTCTCCCTGGGTCTGTGATGCTGGGCAAGTTACTTACCTTTCCCCTCTGATACACCCACCCCCACATGCACATACAACACACACGTACATATACACACACACAACACACACACGCTAACACACACACACTAACACACACATCTACACTGATGATAAAAAAAGATGCTCCCTCAGAGAGTTGAAGAGACAGTCAGCTCATCACAGAAAGCACCCAACTTTCTAGGGACAGTGGGGTGGGGACAGTGTTGGTAACAGTCCTTAACATTGACTATTGGGGATATACACCCCAAGAATGCTGGCAAAGTCCAGACCCAAGGGAGGAATGTCCAAAGCTTTCAAAAGACTCAAGCAAGATAAGTTTGAACAAGTATGTACTGACCTGGGTCAAGCACAGAGCTCTGACCAGCACTGAGGAACACAAGGGCAGAGGCAAAACACACAAGGAGGGTACAGCTTGGACAAGCTTGAAGAGGAGGCTCCTTCAGCTGACGCAACCCGGCAGACTCCAACAGACAGGACTATGGCACCATTCAGGGAGCCAAGGAGAGCAGTTATCTGGATTGGCTAAGCCTGTAGCATCCATTGCCTATGAGAATATCTGAGGCCAGAATATCTAGTCCTGTTGCAACTCTCAGTGTCCCCAAAAAGCAAGCACCACCTAAAGGCCAGACCCTGCCACTCAGAAACACTCAGGTCCAGAGGGTTTGGCTATCTAGGTAATGCACCCCTTTCCCATCACCTGTAAAGATCTCAGCATGTTTCTCAGAGTCTGGTGACATTTGTTATCTTGTTAACATACATCCTAAAAATTAGTAAACGCCAGTTAGCCAGATGGTTCAGCAGGTAAAAGCACTTTTGTCACCAAGACTGATAACGTAACCGACTCATCCTTTGACCTTCATGTGTGTGCTATGGAGTATGTTTACACACGCGTGCGCAAACACACACATACACACACACACTCCACAGAGAGTAAATAAAAAAAATTTTTTTTAAAGATAGGGAACAATTAAGGAAAATATCTGACATCAACTCTTACTTCCACATGCACATGCCCACATGAACACATACACACATGTGCCCACATATACACATGAATGCATACTCCCACATGAACACATATACACATGTGCCCACATATACACATGAAAGCATACTCCCACATGAACACATACACACATGTGCCCACATATACACATGAATGCATACACCCACATGAACACATACACACATGTGCCCACATATACACATGAAAGCATACACCCACATGAACACATACACACATGTGCCCACATATACACATGAATGCATACACCCACATGAACACATACACACATGTGCCCACATATACACATGAAAGCATACACCCACATGAACACATACACACATGTGCCCACATATACACATGAATGCATACACCCACATGAACACATACACACATGTGCCCACATATACACATGAATGCATACACCCACATGAACACATACACACATGTGCCCACATATACACATGAATGCATACACCCACATGAACACATACACACATGTGCCCACATATACACATGAATGCATACACCCACATGAACACATACACACATGTGCCCACATATACACATGAAAGCATACTCCCACATGAACACATACACACATGTGCCCATATATACACATGAATGCATACACCCACATGAACACATACACACATGTGCCCACATATACACATGAATGCATACACCCACATGAACACATACACACATGTGCCCACACATACACATGAAAGCATACTCCCACATGAACACATATACACATGTGCCCACATATACACATGAATGCATACTCCCACATGAACACATACACACATGTGCCCACATATACACATGAAAGCACACACACACATGCCTGCAGTAGCATCTTGCCTTGCTACTGAATTTGTGTCAGTGCCACACCCCTTTGGGTGTGGCTTCAGGTGCTGACTGGAAGGTAGAGAAGGGGGGGCCACTCTCACTTGGGTCTTGGAAAGCATCAGAAGGGCAGAGACTGCATCTGAATTAGGATATTGAATCCCACAAGTAACACATTAGGTCCCCCTACTTTACATGAAGGCAGGGCCTGTGACTCACTCACTTCTGCCTCCTTGTGTCACCTGAGTATGACACGTGTTCACAAATGTCTGAGAGTGGAAGGAGGAAGGAAACACCAGGGCCCTATCCTTAGGAGTTCCCTGCCCTCCTTCCCTCTCCCCAGCCCTCCATCCCTCGCTTCCTCCCTCCCTCCTTCCACAGAAGATGGCTTGCAAACCACAGCTCCAAAGGGTTGGCCAGAGGCAGGCCTACCCACCAAATAGCTGTACAAACTCAAAACTACCCTTTTTCCACATTAATGAAAGAGGCTAGGCTCCTGTCGTTAACAATGGCATCAATAATGGCCACCCATCACAGTGTGGGTTCACACTGGGCCTCTGGATGAGCAGTAGCAGTGTTTTACACAGAACTTTGGCCATGGCTAGCCGATGCAGGGAAGCACCACCCTGGGCTAAGCCTGAGCCAGCCTGTGGGTCGGTTTCCACTTGTCTGCCCTCCCCACCCCTCTTCAGTCTCTCACTCATCTTTGTGCCAGCGAACCTCTCGCCAAGAACCCTTGGACTTCGGCTAGGTTTCCACATCCCTTCCTCCAGGAAGCCACTAGGCCCTTGCCCAAATGGATCTTAGTCCTCTCAGCTTGTCTGCCTCTCTTCTAGGGGTTTGAGCCCTGCAGAGCCAGAGGTCTAGTCTGCCATCTCTGACCCCTGCTAGATGCCCAGAAGCCTGGCACACTGAGTATCGTTAAAAAAAAAAAAAAAAAAAAAAAAAAAATGGTGGTGCACGCCTTTAATCCCAGTACTCAGGAGGCAGGGCCAAGCGGATCTCAGAGTTCAAAGCCAGCCTGGTCTACAGAGTGAGTTCCAGACAGCCAGGGCTATATAGAGAAAACAAAACAATAAAAAACAACAATAACAAAAGCCAAAAATGAAACTTTAATCCCCCCCCCCAGCATGGCACAAACCTCACAGCTACATTCATTCACTGCACACTCTACTGGTCTCATCTTTTTATAAATGCTGTTGGACTAAATATCCCAAAGCAGGCCACGCGCAGGAGTTGTGGTGTAGAACTTGCAGTGACCTCATTACACCCAATCACAAGGCAGACTGCCAGTGAGGCCTGAGCTGAGGGACAAGCCTCTGGTGTGCTGTGACTGCTGGCAGCTCTGGGGTCCCGGAGCAGCTGTCTCCTGTGAACTCACTCTGTTGCAGAGCGGTGTTCTTCCCCACCTCACACGCGAGGGCAAGGGGCCCTAGCACAGGGAAATGGAGCTGCTCTCATTTTTTTTTCTCAAAGTCAGGGCAACCATGCACAGAAACACCAAATGGCCACTCTCCGAGACAAACCAAAGCAGGCCTGCCAGCCCAGCCCAGGGGGTGTGCCAGGGGACCTCTCACCAGTGGTGTCATTTCCTCTTTACCACAAACCCCACAAGATCTAACTTTCCGGAATTTAAAAGCACCTGAGGTTCCAGGAGTCGTTAGGATGCTGGCCACAGGGGAGGGCCTTGGTCGGCCCACCCCAACACCCTGAGGGTCATTTGCGTCAAATGTGTGTGCCCCACTGTGCTCTGACACACAACCAAGTTTTCAGAGTGTAAAAGAGCTTCGGTGAGCCCACAAACAAGCGGGTAGGTTCCATACACAGCAGCACTCACTCTAAAGCAGCCTGGACTGAAAGATCTACTTTCTGCTCTGAGTTTTGACAGTTAAGAGCAAAGATGGAGAAAAGCCCCAGGGCTCAGCTTCAACATGGGGAGGACAGTGGTGCCAGAAGGCGGAGGCCCGTGAGTATCTACCTATAAAAATACTTAGAACCAGCAAGAAAAATGCAAGTCCCACAGCATTCTTGCCAGTTACTCAGGCCATCCCTGGAGATCACCCTTTGCACAGGGTGGCTGACTGCAGACCAGCCATGGTCATTGGACTGGCAGATGTCAGGCAAACATACTACCCGGATGCAAGGACACTGGTCTCCTGTCTGATCTACCTGTTTAGCTCCCCTGTTTCATGTCCTGGGGGATGTACTAGGTCAGGCAGACCTCAGCCCCATGCCACCTCCCCATGGAAGGGTCTAGATGACTTCATTTCAGCTTTCCCATCTGTCTTCTGAACGCAGACTTGACTCTACTTTCTCCAGCACCCAGGGCCCTGTGAGAGTCACTCCAGCTCAGCTAGCAAGAATGCAGGCCTCAAAGGGAAGAGGCACACAATCCTCTGGTGGATGTCATCTGAACCACACATACCTCCACAAAACAAAACAAAACAAAAACAACAAAAATACCTCTTTCCAGGGAACTGACTCTGTAAATGACATAGCTCCACCCTAAAGTTGCAGGGCCTAGACTCGCGAGATTCCTTCTATAGGAGACTTATAGGTAAGTGGCTAGATGCCAAGATGTTTACCACCCTGACCCTGACTCAGGTGTTGACAATTGCAGGGCCTTCCCTGTGACCCAAGTCTCCATGTCCAAATGCAGGGCAGGAGGTTATGTCTACAGTAGCAGATGTGCAATGCTGGTGTATGCAGGGGCCAATGGGGGCCAGGAGCAGGCTGAGGCAGACATGAGTATCTTGTACAGAGGCAAGCTCCCTAGACTATGAAAGTCACGAAATTGTGTTGGTACTCAATTATGAACCTGGAAGTAGGAACCACCTCTCCATTTGTACAGGGCCTAACTCTTTCTCCTCCTGGTGTCTCAATGTCAATTCCAGGAGATAGGGAATTTTGTAGATCCCTGATAAGCACCAAGGGACTATCCAATTGTCCATCACACAACTCCAGACCTAGCCATATCCCTGGTGCACCCTTCTCTTACAAAATAAGCACATGCAACCCAAAACATTACAGACTCTTCTTACACATTTAAGGTTCTATTTATTTTTACTTTATTTTTTGAGACAGGATCTCACTGTATATACCAGGCTGGCCTTGAACTCACAGAGATCCACCTGCCTCTGTCTCTCGAGTGCTTGTGCCACCACACCTGACCTTATTTTTATGTAAGTGTACATGTTTGTATCTGTGCACATGTATGTGCATGGGGGTTTCTGGGGAGGTCGGGACACAGTTTCCTGAAGCTAGAGTGATAGATGGCCATGAACTGCCCTACATGAGTGCCAGGAACTGAAGACAGGCCCTCTGCAAGTGCTCTTAGCCACTGGGCCATCCCTCCAACCCCCTTCACATGCTTTGGGTGGGATGTTTACTTTACTCAAAACTACAGAGAGGACAACGAAGCTATGCTGAGATGGGGAGCTGAGCAGCTGGCTTGGCTCACTCACTGGGTAAGGGACACCTCCTCACCAGCCTTAGCACAGTGACAAGCTAATCATTCGCTCAACATATGCTAAGACCATGAGACACGTAGCTGTTCTTTATTAAAGGCATGTGCCACCACTGCCTGGCTTCATTGGAATTCACATAATAAAGAAATCTGATGCTTTGCCCTACATCCTACATAACCTCCCCAAACACTGATGCCTGATACCCATTTCCTCAGCTTGGCTGAGCTGTGTTGATCCCTGTACACAGGATGGCACTGGGAAAGACCTACCTCTCTTGTGATCCAAACCCAGCAATGCCTGGTCTATATCAGGCAACAGACCTGTACATAAAAACCACAGCATCTGCACACCTCCTAAATGGGTCTATTCACACAAGCAGGCCACCATCTCTGCTCTGATTTGCAATAGCCCTTGAGTTAAACCTGATCTCTGGCTCCAAGTCAGTTCCAAATTTACTTAAAGCCTGCCATGCCCCTGCCCAGTACCTGTGGACATCCCTGAACATGCCAAAATCCTAGCATGTTCTACAGCCTGAACCAAGCAGCTGGATGGCCACCCTTTTGTCCCTGTCCTCTGGAGCTACACAGACTCCAGCCAATAGGAACTGGCTTTGGACTAAGTCCCAGCTCACTGGCACCCTGTGTCTTTTCTCCCACAAGTGCAGCACCACACACACACTCTTAAGCAAATGCCCACAGCAGTCCTTGCTACAGCCAAATCCCTGCCTGCAAACTTCTAACTTCTGGAAGTCTCTGGAGCTCTCGTGACCCACTATACCAGAACAGTCTCAATGGTTCCTAAAGCTGCTGTCCCTCCCTTACTGCCCCTCTGCCTAATCCTGGGAATGCTCTCTTCCAGCTTCCATCTCATCCAAAGCTGGATGCTTCTGGGTACTTCCTGCCAATCCGGCTGGCTAAGCACTCTGGCCTGGCTACCATGGCCAATGTGTTGCAAAACAGTTTCTGGGAATGCAAGGGGGCTCTGGGGGCTGCCACACAGCTGCTGGCTCCACTAACAGGCATGGGCTAACCACAGCACTTGGCCCTAGAAGTGGTCCCTTGGCTCTCAAGCGAACCCTTCAAGGTTCCAGAAAGAGCTGACATTAGCCATAAAGGGGTAGAGTGAGACAGCATCAGCCAGGAGCCAAGGGGCAGGTAGAAGAAACCCCAGTGGCCCCACGCTGAGCATTTTGCAATAGCTTTCCCTGGCTGGCTCCTCAGGGAAGCTGCCAGCCAGTGCATTTGTGCAGAGACAACCTCCCTGCAAGCCTCCCAACTAGCAATCCTGCCTTGACGTCAAACTCCAAGTTGGAGAACTTCAAACACAAACAAACAAGTCTGCCCCAGACCACAAGTGGAGATGTTCCCAAGGAGGCCAGCGCTGAGAGTGGTCACAGCTGGGAGCATGGAGCTGACTGCCCTGTCCTCATCCACCAGGACTGAACTCTGTGACCTTATCTCAAGCTCCAAATGTGAGGGTCTACCCCTAGCCTGCTCCCTGGCCTTGTTGGATTGGTGTGAGTGTCCACTGAGAAGCAGTGATGAGTTGTAAGAGACCCTGCCCCTGAAGCACTCGCAAGCCAGCTAGCTTCTCTGCACAAGTTGCACTGTCCCTAGATAATATCACAAGGTCTAACCACTCTGAGACTATGCACTGCAGCCAGGAAGTAGAACAGCTTGGTCAAAAGCACTATTGGGGCTTGCTGAGACACTCCACGGGCAAGCCAGGCAAGGTTAACAGACAGCCAAGGATCTGAGTTCTCAGTGACACCTGCTGAGGCTGTGAGCCTCCTAAATATCCTAGGACAGCATCCACCCAAGCAGCCAGGAGTGAGCCAAACACAGTGCCCTTCGGAAAGCAACCTTTGCCTTGAGAAAAGTCTGTGAGCGATCTGCCTCAAGACTGTTTTCCCAAGGTTTGCTTCCTGCCCCAGCTCATTGCTATGGCCCCTAAACCCTACCCTGTGTGCTATTAGTGCCAGCGCCCAGGGGACGTGCCTCAGAGATAAACTGATCTATCAGAAGAGAGCAAATATCCACTCTACACTCAAACTTCCCATGCCAGCCCAGGGCCAGCCCAGGGGCAAGAAGAAATGTGTGTCTACCTATCGCTCAGTCATTCAATAGTCAAACGGCACCCTCCCCAGTCAGGCATGGTGCTTTTCATAAGCAGCATGGTTCCCAGGATCCAGCTGAGACAACAGATGCGTCCACAGGCATACCTGGCTGGGGGACACGAGACAAAGAGGCAGAGAGCAGGCATGCCACCCTCTGAACATCCATGACACAGCAGCCTCAGTGGACACAGGTATGACACTGAGGTCCCTGGTGCTTTGCACTTCTGTTGGGAAACTGAGAGGAGGGTCAACAGGTTAGGTACTGTGCACACATGTGCTCTGGTTCAAGCACCCCCACATGTTTGTCTGAAGTTAATCAGACAAACAACACAGCTAAAAACGTAGTTTACTCCTAACTCTGCAGTCACAGAGGCTGGTGCACACACTATGGGAGCTCCAAGAGACTGGCCCAACTGTGAGGCATGCACTGAGGGAAATGAGGAGAGGGCATGGCAGGGGGAGGGGACACCCTGTGAGCTAAGATGAGCATCATAAAAAATTTAAAACTGAGGGGAGGGGACAGCTAAGCAGAGACTAGAAAGGACCAAGAAGAGAGGGGTCAGGACAATATTGGCTCTTACAGGACATCAAGATAATAGTTGGCTTAGGACAATACTGGCTCATATAGGTTCCAGAATGTTCTGGAAACTTCCAGAAGGTCTTGAAAGACCACAGCACTAAAATAGCTGTAATCATGCAGGTATAGGGAGGGAAGCACTAGGAGAAATGTGATCATATTTGCATTTCTGAATGATCATCATTTGGGAAACCATGCGGAGAACAGATTGAAGTGGGTGTGGAGAAACCAGAGACAGGAAAATCGACGAAGAAGCCACCGCAACTCGGCAAAAGATGAGAACAAATGGTAATTTAGCTTGTGGCGGTGTGGGAGGAACAAAGAAACAGATCCAAAAGATGTTTTATTGGTATTTTTACTATAAAGATAAGACTTCCTTCTTGCTTGTCCCAGGCATTTCTGGCATACCAGCGCTCTGGAATGCAGGAAGCTGAAGCAATGAGGCTCACAGCAAACGAGCTAACCATGTGGACTGTTTGGTGTACTAGAGCCTGGCACTTTGTATGTGTGTTGGGGTGGGGAGACCTTTGGCTGAGGGACCAACCAGGCAGGACACAGCCTGCAAACTGAAAAGCCCAGGGCCCCCACTTCTGAACACAGCACCGCCTTACTTCCCAGGCAGAGGGGACCTGTGCTTGCCAAAAGTAAAAGCTGCTGGCTCCCAATGCTCTGCGGGAAGCCAGACAGAGACTGCGGGCATGGCACCTGCGAGCTGGACCAGGCTTTAGAGGGCTCTCTCCAGCCAGCCTGTCACACAGTTTCTGCCCACCCCTCTTTGCGGAGGAAGAACCTTTTCCAGCTTAATTGAAGAGGCCAACAGGGTTCATAGCCACACAGCTCACATCTCACTTCCACCTGCTACCTGTGGCTTCAGCTGTCTGACCCTTTACTTCCTCTGTCTCAAGTGAAGGACGAGCTCTTTGGGCAAACAAACTGTCAGGTGTTTTGAGCACCTGGCATGCTGTGGACCCCATGGGGGCTATTCACTTCTTCCTTCTCTGCAGCCTTCATCATGGAAAAGGCCTGATAGGGAGACCTGTGCAATCATTCTATCAGGCAGCTAATGGGAACAGAAAGGTGACATACAAAATAAACAGAAGCCCAAGGAAAGGAACTACAAGGGGGCAGTGATGTCAGCTGTGGGAACGGAATGAAACACCACTCTATTCCACTCCAACAAGCAGAAGCCAGAAGGCCGGAGGCCTGTCTTCCTCAGCAACCAGGATCAGTGGGACCACAGAAGGGCTCAGGTAACAATGGGACTACAGACAGAGCTCTAGCTAGTGGTGTTCAGGGAGGACTGGTCAGGAACCCTTGATTCTGGCAGTCCTCAGGCCTGAGCTCACATGACCATTGCTCTGCTATTGGTCAGCTACCTAAGCATATTCAGTTTTCTTATCTACAAAAATGGGTGGGGGATAGAGGGAGCCTGCTTAGCACTAGGCTAGGCAGCCATGTTTTTCAAGAAAATGCAAAAGGCCTGGGATCGTTGAAGGCAGTTAGAGACCTGACTTGATCGTTGCCTTAAGAGTCTTAAACACCCTCCTGTATGTTTACTTGCCAAACCTCAAGCTATCTTTGAGCATTCCTTGACAGTGGGTAATTGCAGGGGAGGCTGGCCCAGCTGACTCATGCTCACCCTGAAAGATGACTTCCCTAGGCCTCACTCTCTTCCCAGGAGGTCAAGAGCAGTTCAACAGCCAAGCTACATTGTGTAAAACAGTCCTGAGCAAGAAAGCCCAACAAACCATGGAAGTTACCCAGCCATAGGTGGCCCGAGGGAGCAAGACAAAGCGGCCTTGCTCCAGAAAGGAACAGGGGCTGTTCTCCAGGCTTAGGCTGGGGAACACAACTTGAAAAGACACACAGACATGTAAGTACACATAGATGCATACATGAACATTCAACTGCTACCCCAGAGGAGCTCCACCTGGACAAAAAAGGGGTCCATTTGAAAATAAATAAGTTTTGGTCTATCCAGCCTCCCAGGAAATCAGTGGGCTCCAGGTACCCACAAAACTGGATATTCACAGTGTGGTTTTCCCTGCCTCCCATAGTTAACTTATTGATCCTCCCTACAAAGCTGATGCCATGCACGTCCCCATTTCACAGAGAAATGAACCAGAGACAAGTAGCCATAAATCACACTGCTCATGTAGACAAAGAAGGACCTTCGTGAAGGCAGTGTGATACCATATCCACTCTCTTTATCATAGCAAAGTTAAGGTAGAAACCGATAAATCACCATCGCCAAAAATAACTTGGGAAGGAAAGGATTAAGTTCTGCTTACACTTACAGATAAAGGTCCATCATAGAGGCAAGTCAGGGCAGGAGAGGAACCTGGAGGCATGAGCTGATACAGAGGCCATGGGGGAGTGCTGCCTACTGGCTTTCTCCCCATGGCTTGCTCAGCCTGCTTTCTTATAGAACCCAGGATCACACTGAACTAGGTCCTTCCACATCAAGCATCAATCAAGAAAAATGCATCATAGGCTTGTCCACAGGCCAGTTTGGTGGAGGCAGTTTCTCAGCTGAAGTACCCGCTTCCCAAATGGCTCTAGTTTGTGTCACATTAACATAAAACTAGTCAGTACAATACTGAATGGCAAAATTTTGGGTACCTTCTGGGTAGCAGGCAAATGATAGGCATCCTGGTATGAGGATCACTTGCAAATGAGGACCCAGAGGTCACGAAGCCAATCCAATACCACTCAGTTGGGTTCTTGCCACAGCAAATACCCTCAGGACGTGCCTAATAAATATCCCTGCACTGTCCCGACCATCTGTGACCTAGTAGGTCACCCAGGTGTAAACCCCTGCCTTGGAGACAGATCCATTAGGCTGCACTCTACTCATACACACTGACACATCATTGATGATGTGCAAACCCAGGGAGGCAACTAGCAACTGCTCTGCTGCATGACCAGCAGTGGCCAGAATTTTCCTGTTCTCTACCTTGGAGAGAACTCATCAGCTTCAACCTCCTTCATCAGCACAGTGTCCTCCCCTAGAGGGCTTGCAAGCCACAGTTTACTCCTTTCCACCCATGGGCAGAAGGAAACAGATTGAGCCTCCTGCCCCATGCCAATTGAAGGAGGCCTATGTACTCAGCCTTCTGCATTACCCTTCCACGCATGTGCATGCACACACAGTCTTGCATAAGACCCAGTTTCATCCACATACAGACCTCCGGCTAGACAAGCAGCAAGCGCTGTGAGCTGTAACACACTGTGGCCCATTTGGTGAAGTAACACATACCTCAGGTTTCACTCCTGACGAGGCTGCATAGAGTATCGCCCAGCCAGGGCCATTCCCAGGTGACCCAGATCCAAATTCTGGGTCACCTGAGAACAGCTCACCTGTATAAAGGGAATGCTGATGGACCACAAAGGCCACCATAGTCCCTGTCCTCCTCCTATGTGGCTGCCCCAATTAGGACCTGTCAGCCAGCGGGGCCCACTGTCAGGATTGCACCCATCCATAACACCAGGAATTACCTTAACATCCCAGCTCTTAGGAGTTTCTAAAATGGGAATGGCCTGCAAGGTAACAAGCTAATGAGGAAACTAAGGTCCTCGGGAGACCAGTGACTTGGTCACAATTATAGTTGAGCATCTATCTCCCTGTTAGTGGATGTCAGGAAACCTGTTTTCCATCTGCTGTGTGAGCCAATGGTTAGTGGCTCTGCCAGCAGCTAGTGCTTGCCTGTGCACACACACATATACACTTGAGGAGGTCAGAGGTCAATGCTGAGTGCGTCTTCTCATCATTCCTCACCTTCTCTTTTGAAACAGGAAGGCTCAAAGGCTCTAGAATTCACCGCTTGCCCAGGCTGGCTAGCCAGCAAGACTCCAGGATACTTTCACCTCTGCCTCCCCAGCTCTGGTATCTGGGCTTTTTATGTAGATACTAGGGATCTGAGTTCAAACCCCCATGATTGCATGGCAAGCATTTTACTGACTGAAGCATCTCCCCAGCCCTGCCAGCTATTTTTTTAAGACAGGGTCTCACTATGTAGCTGGTCTCAAACTCTCACTTCTCCTGCTTTAGCCTTCAAAGTGCTGGGATTACAGACATGTGTGTGCCACCATGCCTGGCTCAGCCACTTTTATTTAACAATTCAGGGGCTTATCTATAAAGTCTCCAAGCACTAATTCACTTTGACCAGGCAAGTCAGTACTGTAACTGTCTCATGCAGGGATCAAAGTCAGACTTCAGAGATGAAGTAACCAGGAGAGGAGGTTAAGAATCCAGATGATGTCATTCTGCCATGCCAGCCAGACTCCTTAGCTGGAATGCTGGCTGTCAGCTGATGGATGGACTTGGAGTTCTCAGCCTGTACTGAGCCACTCCTTAGAGAGGAGCGGCTGAAGTCAAGACTAAGGCAGCTCCTATCTCAGCAACCCCTGGGAATGTTCCCCCCAGAAGAATCGTCCATAAGACACTGGGAACAGATGAACAGATTTCCCCTAAAGCAGAGGAGGCTGGGACCAGGCAGAAAATGTAGCCAAGTGTTTACTATCAACTCCCAGGCTAGAGACCATATAACCAGTGCCACAAGATTCCCTCCATAGGCCCAAGTGTTTACTATCAACTCCCAGGCTAGAGAGCATGTAACCAGTGCCACAAGATTCCCTCCATAGGCTGGACTTCCTCTGGTCTGCAGGGCTGCAACCCTGAGCGTGTGGGAAGCAGGGTTGAGGCTCTGATCCTGCAGGGCATGAGACTTTACTCATGTCTGGCCTCCTGTGGACTCAAGCACTCCTGTTTTCTTCCTGAAGAAAGGAAGCCATTTCTCAATCTGTTGCTACATAAGATACTAGGAAACCAGAAGCAAGAGACACATGGGGGACAGGCATGCAAGAGTAGAGAAGGGAGGGCTACTGTGGCTCGTCGGTTGCTGGCCCATCAGCTGAAGAGCCCATCCTGGGCTGTTTACAAGGGAACTGGCCAGAGGACCCAGCCTGGGAGCCATGTGAAGAAAGAAACTATAAAACCACTTAGTCAACTATGACAAAACCACTGACAAGTTTCAACACACAGTTTTGTGTGTAGTTTTATTAAGTGACAAGAGCAGAACAAGAACCCAGTATGACAGATGAGTAAAACCATGCTAGGGGCAGAAGCAATTTCTACCTAGAAAGCACATGCAATGGCGGTACTTACCTGAAGTTCTGGCACTCAGGAGGATAGGGCAGGGGGATCAGGGGTTCGAGCCCAGTTAGGGCTTCACAGTGAGTTAAAGGCCAACCTGGGCTACATGAGACCCTGTGTCACATAAAAGAAAATGGAGCTTAAAAGATGGCTCAGATGTTAAGAACACTAGCTGTTCTTCCAGAGCACTTAGCTTCAATTCTCAGCATCCACAGGGCAGCCCACAGTCATCTGCAACTCCAGTTCCAGGGTATCGGAGCCCTCTCCTGGCCTCCATGGGCACCAGGTATACACAAGGTGCTATTTATACATGCTGGCAAAATACCCATACACATAAAGTAAAAGGATAACTTCAAAGAAAGTAAAGGAGAAAGGGAAGGAGGGGTGAAGAAAGAAGAGAGGGAGGAAAGGAGGGAGGGAGGAAAGGAGGGAGGGAGGAAAAGCACAGGGAGCCAAGTGGTCAGGAGCAGGCACCTGCTCTTTTCTCTCAGGCTTTCCGTGTTCTGAACATTGCAATTACACAGGCTGATTTTGCAAGGCTGTTAACCGGTAATGGTATGTGTCAAACTGTCAACCAGGTACTGACTATTTTACAGCATGGCAGGGTGGGTGGTGTGCTGCCTGTGTCCTGTTTGTCAGGGAGCCAAGCCAGGCCTCCCACTGAGGCTAACTCTGGCATTCACTGTGTCAGGCCTGGTGGATACCAGCAAAATGAGTAAGTCCCACTCTGCAACTTAAAGACCTTGGTTCCAGCTCAGGTCAACAGTGTTGACTTGAATGAGAAAGGACAACTGACAGGGCCCTACAAAAGAGGCTGTTATGGGGGAAATTGAAGGTGAATGTTAAGACATACAGCTTGCGGTTGGGAGGGCTGGTTCAGTGGGTAAGAGTGCTTGCTGCACTAGCATGAGGGCACAGAGTTGACCCCAGCACCCCATAAACTCTGAAAAAAGCTGTTGTAAGTGAATTAACACAACAATCCTAATCACTGGGAGTGCTAGCTACATTCCTAGCTCCAGATTCAGCAAGACCCTGCCTCAAGGGAATAAGACAGTGATAAGGCAGGGCAAATAACATGCACATGCACAGGCGCGCGTACACACACATACACACACACACACACACACACACACACACACACACACACATGCATGCACACAAGCACGCACGCACACACACCCCTTTTGAGGAAAGTGAGATGTCAGGAAAGAGTTCAGGAAAGGAAGGCTTTGCCCTAGATCCTGGAAAGCAGGAAAACTCAAGGAAGTGACAGGCAGGCTCAGGAACGCAGGTCTACAACCCTAGCTATTTAGGAGTGTAGGGAGATGAGAGTTCAGAGACAGCCTCTGCAACTTAGTGAAACATTGCCTTAAAATTATAAGAGAGCCAAGAGAGCCAGGCTTGGAGCTCAGTGGGGGAGCACTTGCCTCACACGGTTCCTATCCCCATCGCCACAAAGAAAGAAGTTACAGAGTGAGGAATCAGAGTGCCCCCCTCGCTGATAAGCAAGTAGAAAGTGAAAACATATGTGCAGAGAGGCTTTATTTAACAGCAGCAGAGTGATTTCAAACAGTCCCCAAGCATGGGGAGGTTTTGACTGGGCTCTAACACAGGCCCCTGGAAGGCACAGGGAGCTCCACCCTGCAGCATGAGCTTCCCTAGGTAGCTTGGAACCTCTGAACCCCAAATCCTCTTCTACGAGTTCCTCTTAAAGAAGTAAGCCTGCTTAACTGGAGATTACAGAAGTGCAACTGAGAAGAGCCAACCACAGAAAGCAGGCAGCTGTGGTCTGCCCGTCTGTGACACAGACCAGTGAGGCCCCTGACTAAGTCCTAAGACTAAGATGGGGGCTGTATCCACGAACACACCATAGCAAATTTCCAAGTCAAGCCAAGAAGGCTGAACTCACAGAGTAATCTCAAGCCATCTTTGCATTTAGACCTTCCAATATCATTTTCCTTTTCTTTAACATTGAGGCCAATTTATGTTTTAAACAAAACAAACATCAAAACATAAACACCGGAGATAGAGGAGATGTGTGTGTAGCCCAGCCTGTGTCATCATACCCAGCTGGAACTAGAGGATATTTTATTTAATGTTTTTACTTTTTTGCATTTTTTTCAAAAAAAAATATATATATATATATATGATTTTTCTTGTAATTTTAAAGGTCTGTAATAATAGCAATTGTTAAAAGGGCACATGTATATGCCAGGTGTACCCCATTGATGCTAGGACATAGCTTTGTGGGATGGGTTCTCTTCTTCCATCTTTACATAGGGTCTGAGGACCAAATTCTGGTTGCCAGGCTTGCATGGCTGGTGTGTTTACCTGCTGAGTCATCTCACCAGTCCTGTGTGCAAGGCTTGTAAGTCATGAAGCAATGTCACTGAGAAGGTAAGGATACCGAGTGGGGTTTCAAGTGGGAGGAGAGTAGGCATCCTGAGTTTGGAAATACCTGGGGCCAGAGTAAAGAACCCTGTGTCTGCTGTGGAGGAGCAAGGACTGAACTTTAGTAATATCTTGGCCGGAGTTCTGCCCTCTCTTTATAGAAATCCTTGAGCATCCATCATCTATGAAGACTGAACGTGAAAGATTGTGCAGAGCCCTCTGCCTCTCTGAACGTTCGCCCAGTCACAGCTGTTTCTACTGGTCAAGGAAACCAGATCTAACCTGGATGCACCCATGGAAGCAGGACACTCATTGGAAAGGTGTTCCATTGAGCTAATAAGACTGTCCTCAGAAACAAGCGGTGCTCGGTGAAGATGCTGCACACTGCACCCTAGTTTCAGAAATGCTGAGCTATGTATGAAATACACTGATCCGAAAAGCAAGAAATAGAAACCTTCCTATCTAATGAGGATGGTGACAAGCAAGAGAAAGCACTGGTCACAGTCTGCTACATTAGCATGGCTCTCAACATTTCTGGTACCCCAGGGTATGTGCCCCAGAGAAGAAATGGACAGTTTGGGGACACCAGGACTGCTCAGAGGGTGAAAGTTCTTGGTGCAAAACCTAATGGTTTAATGTCTGGATCCCACAGTAGAAGGAGAGAACCAACTCCTGAAAGCTGTTCTTTGATCACCACATGCATGCCATGATATGTGTGCACCCTCATATACACACGCACTCACACACCACCAGCACCATCGTCACCTTCATCACCCACATCACCACCATCATTATCCTCATCACCACCATCCTCACCACCATCACCACCATCATTATTCCCATCACCACCATCACCAACCTCACCATCATCATCCTCATCACCATCACCCTCACCACCCTCACCACCATCACCACCATCATCATCTTCATCACCACCATCACCACCATCATCATCCTCATCACCACCATCACCACCATCACCAACCTCATCACCACCATCCTCACCACCATTACCCTCACCCCCATCACCATCCTCATCACCACCACCACCATCATTATTCCCATCACCACCATCACCAACCTCACCATCATCATCCTCATCACCATCACCCTCACCACCCTCACCACCATCACCACCATCATCATCCTCATCACCACCATCACCACCATCATCATCACCACCACCAATCACCATCACCACCATCATTATCCTCATCACCACCATCCTCACCACCATCACCCTCACCACCATCACCATCCTCATCACCACCACCACCATCATTATTCCCATCACCACCATCACCAACCTCACCATCATCATCCTCATCACCATCACCCTCACCACCCTCACCACCCTCACCACCATCAACATCCTCATCACCACCATCACCATCACCACCATCACCACCATCATCATCCTCATCACCACCATCACCATCATCATCATCATCATCACCATGACCACCACCACCAATCACCATCACCATCATCATTTAAAGTCAAGCAAAGCTTTGGAGCAGACCTGTATTCTACAAGGGTGATCAGCTTTTCAGCCACAGAGGGAAAATATTCTGCAGTTCTCACCTCCCAGGCCAGTGGCTTGTTGATTTTGCATCATTTCCAAAAGGAATGTGTTTGCAAAATGGATCCCACCCTTCTCTGCCTTCTAGGGCAGTTTGCTGAGTATCGTTTAACCTCCTTGAATCTACCCAGCCTCCTAACCCACCCTTCAGGCAATCTCAACTTCAGCCCACGGGCTTCCTGGCTGAGGTAACTGTCTTCTGGGCAGAACTGTCAGTGCGGTGAGAGAGGCCACTCTGAGCCCAGGCTCGCCCACTTGTCATTTAGTGGTTCCAATCTAATCCTTTGCTCTGCCCAGTGCACAGGTGAGACAGGGCTCTCACTAGCTCAGCAAGGCCCTCTGCAGGCACTGGAGGCCACAGGCCTGACCGCCGAACCCTATCACCTCTCATGTCACCTCTTTTCTTCCGAAAAGGCTGAGAGCAGAGGCCTGCTGTCTATCAGCCGTGGGGTTTGTGTTAGTCCCTTTTCTCTACTGTGATAAACTGAGTGAAACAACTTAAATGGAATGAGGACTGATCTGGGTCATAGTCACAGAGGTTTCTGGCTGTGCTTGGCCACAGGGAACATGGGGGAGGGAGGGAGGACACATGATAGATGGAGCAAGCAGAGACGAGAGAGGAGGAGTGGGGGGAGAGAGACAGCTCCAACCCACACCTGGTTCCCATCACTTCCAATAACCCATTAGATACAAACAGCCAAACAGTCGATCCACTGCTGAGGCCAGGGCCTCAGGACCCTGTCATATCCTAGCCTGTCAGCTGGACAGCCAGGTCTCTAACACAAAACTCTGGCTTCAACCTGCAGCCAGACCACTGCCATGAAGAGCCAGTTCCCTTCACTTCCTCATCCCCTTCTCCCCTAGTGCCCACCCGCCTGGATCTGGGCCTCCTGCTCCTCCCAGCCTTCTGGTATAGAATCCATCTCAACTGCTGTTTTTCACTGGAGCTTCCTGGGGACACAGTATAGGCCTCTCACCCTGCCGTCCTAGGCTTTTCTTCCACGTCTCCAGCCTCCCCACCACCATCTCCAAACACACACCGCCTAAACCAGAAACTCTGCCCAAGTACAGGATCCAGTGGCACCCTGAACCCAACCCATTCAGTCCATCTCCCATCATCTCAGTGTGATGGAGATCCCATTTATTTTCCTTTGGGGGTGCTGTTTTGTTTTTGGAGACAGGGTTCTCTGTGCAGTTCTGGCTGTCCTAGAACTTGTTCTGTAGACTAGCCTGGCCTCAAACTCACAGAGATCTGCCTGCCTCTGCCTCCTGAGTTGCTGCGATTAAAAGTGTGCACTGCTCCCATTTGGCAATTTCTTTTTAACTGAATGCTAATGTGTTGGTGCCTCATTTCCACCATCCTTCACAACCTGATGTACCTGTGTGATGTTAACATCCGGCCAATGATGTACAGATGGAAGTCTCACATGGTGATTATGAGAGTATTTCAAGCCCTTCTCCAGCCCTTCATCATCTACGGCTGGAGAGCCGATTTGATGGCTGGTGCTCTGGCAACCACCTTGGAACATACAGAAAAGAGATGACAGAGAAGAAAACCAGAAAGGATCTGGTGTCTTGGTGACCACACCAATCTTGGCCTTCTAGCCTCCAGGTTTCCTTCATGTGTGAGGAAAATGAACTTGTTTGAAATGCTATCATTTAAACATCATTTTCACACACATTCCATCCAAATGGGTCCTTACCCTGACTTGGCGAGTAATACCAATGTTTACTTTCTGGAAACCCTTAGCTGTTTATTTACTAATTTCCTCATTAAATACAGGCAATTTTTGGAAAGGGGCATGTCTCTTGTTTTTTTAAGTGAATATTTCAAGCATAACAAGCAGTGACTCCTCCTTGTCCAGACCTTTTTATTTACTTAATTCACTGAGTGTGTGTGTGTGCGTGCAAACACACACACACACACACTCACGCACACAAACGTGCACACACACAGCTGAGAGGACAGCTTTCGGGAGTCAGTTTTGTCCTTCTACAATGTGGGTCCTAGGGATCTAACTCAGGTCCCCAATCTTTCCGGCATCCACTGCTCTCACTGAGCCGCCTCACTGGCCTTTCATAGTGTCTGTTACCCTGGTTTTGCTGCTGGTTGTACCTGTTTGCTCTTCCTGACAGGAATCTCATTACTCCATACATCCTAAACCTTGACTCCCGTAAGCACAGTGGGGCTGACTCAGAAGGAAGGTAGCACCATTGAATGGTGAGCACACCGCAGAGCACAGATAGCACCTTCCTACCCACAGGCATTGGGTTGCTCTCAGCTCCCCACCACCACAGAAAATGGCACAGTGCATGTTCCCACCTGTCTCGTTCCTGCACCTCACCTCACGTCTGCCTGTACTGACACCTGGGCCTGGAGAAACAGGGGCCTTCCCGGGACCAAGCTGCACTTAGCTCTGAACCACCAGCCCTAGTCATATGCTATGTGGCAGGCTTCTACATTCTGTTCTTATGATCTAAACTAATCACAGCAGAAACACAAACACAGAAGTCCCTGCCTGAGCTTCCCTTCCCAAAATGGCTGCTCCCTGGGGACACACTGCACTGACCTCAGAGCCAGTGCACATGCCAGCCCACACACAGCACCTCCCTGAAAGACAGGAAAAAAAAAAAAAAAGGCTTTCTTTACCCTGCCAGCAGTCATCTGTGGAACAGACAAGTTCTCTGTACACCCCAACCCTTAAATCAGTTGATCTCAGCCTTTGTACAACACAAAGCACTTTCAAGGTACCTACCCCCACACTCCCACAGAGCACTTAGGCTGCAGGACAGACACATCTAGCATCTCTCAGAGGCTGCCTCCTGATAAAGGAAAGTCCCAGGCGAGGAGAGGGGCCAATTTGTTTATTTCCAAATGCAGCAGCCACATTCCATCTGTGACATGTAAGCCGGGAGGTAGGGCTGTGGGAGAGGGCTGGAGCCTTGGAGCCTTGTAATGGGTTATTTTTAGGTAAGCCACTGTTCCTGGGATCATGCTCACAGCCCCAAACCAGTCCTGGGTCCCAACTCTGACCGCTGGACACTTTTCATCAGAATGTGTCTCAAATGCAAATGAGGCCCTCACTGAGGACTCAGATGAGAGGCAGATGACTGCCCAACTCGCAGCCACAGCCAGCATCCACCCTTCCATGCCACATTTCCATCCACCCTTCCATGCCACATTTCCTGGACTCCTGCTCAGTTCAGGCACAGGGCCTTGTAAATGGCACAACCACGAAGCTGTGCTTTGTAGCAAGGAAAATAAACACTCTAAAGCCACAGAGAAGGTGGGATACTGAGTCAGACATGCTCAAATCCCAGCTACCTATCTCTAACCCCAGTTACAAGGCTTGAGACAGGGGGATTGAAAGTTCAAAGCCATCCTGAGTAACTTAATGAGATCCTATCTCAAAATAAAGTTGGAATGGGGTGGGGATACATCAGCTGTAGAGCACTTGCCCAGGTGTGTGAGGTACTGGGTTCTGTGCCAGGAGAAGAAAACAGAACCATTATCTAAAACAACACCCCAGCATGACTGGCAGCCATCGGGGCTCTAGAAATCCTATTTCACAGACCAACTCAGAACCTGTCCCAGGAAGATGGCCAAGGGCCACCCTGGCAGCCTGTCACCTCTTCCCAGGGACTTCAGGAAGATCTGGCTAGGAAGGCAGGCACTGTCTTTCCCAAGTTCACCTGGACCCTCCTGCTGTCAGCCAGTGGGGTGCACCCTTCTGTGGGTAAGGCTCCCTGGCTCCTTCCACCCATTAGGAAGGAGGGGACCATGAGGTGGTGCGGGCAGCACCCTCCAGTGCCAGACAGGGCTCCTCTCTCAGGGAAAGAAGGCGCAGGAGCTGCAGCCACAGGGCTTGGGAACTGCAGGGACCTCCCTGCTTGGAGGGAGCCCAGAGGCGAGGAGAGGCGAGATATTTTTTGGACAATGGGAAAGAACAAAGCTGCATTGTGATGCTCACTGGGCAGGGAAACCCAGCAAAGGGGCTATGGGGCCTGTGCATTCATTAGTGGCTCATTTATTTATCCAGCCAACAAAAGGCAGTGCAGGCAAAAGGCAGGCAAGGCTAGGACAGTCCTGAGCCATTTCAAAATAGTAGCTCACGCCAGGCCTGGCCACATATCTGTCCTCTCAGCATTCAGGAGGCTGTGGCAGCGAGACTGTAAATTCCAGGCCAGCCTGGGCTGTACAGTAAGATTCTGTCTCCAAGGAAAGAGAAAGGAGAACAGAAATCAGAGCTTTCCCAAGTTCATATTCGGGGAGGGGAAGGAGATCGTTCCTTCTGCCTGCTGGGGTCTGCTATCAGTCCGGTGACTGTCCTTGAAGTCAAGTAACCACCATCCTGTAGATGTGGTATTTCTTGCAAAAGGATCGTCCCAGCTGACTTGTTGACTGTTTACACCCTTTATGGAGTGACTGACAGGGAGGGTCCTGAGGCCCTCACCTGAGTACCCAGCTGCTTCCTTCTACTGGTTGTACACAATTCTGCCCTAACTGCATGTAGTCTGGGGGAGGGGCTGGAGTATAAAGATCAGGGAAGACTGGGGCACGGGGCGCTCCATCTATGTGGCTAGAGAGAAGCCCTCAACCCTGCTAGGCAAAGACTTACCAGGTGCCGCCTGTCAAGGGAGGCACACCCACAACCCTGAAAGTTACCTTTCACCTACAGTTTGTAAGGAGGTCCAGTAAACTCACTGGTCCCCAGAGTGAACTTTAGTGGAATGGTGCCTTGGTTTGTCTTTGGGACCTTGGGTTGTTTACATTTCCCCAGGGAAGGAATCTTAGCCACAGAATACAAGAGGACCACTTGAGTCTAGGAATGCCTCCTGGGTGTGCCCTCAACTTCTTACTGTAATTTTCAGTAGGGGAGGGCATTTCCTCACATCGAGCTAGGGAGGCTGCAGGAGACCAGATCAGAGAACCATGTGGAGTGTATGTGTGGAAAAAAGAACCTTGCATATGGAAGGTAGGGGGTGACCCATGTCGAGGTGAGGCAGCCAGGCACAAAAGGCTGGAGGCAACTGTGCCTTGCTGTGTTCTCCCCCTGCAAACGCACAGCACTAACAGAGTAAGCCCTGTGAAGCCCAGTATCAACATCCGAGGCCCAGTTGGGGAAACTGAGGTGTGAGTTCTAAGAGCGTCTAAGACTATTGCTGCCCCATGCAACAATGGCAGCGGTGACAGTGGGTTTTATAATGACTGTAATGCAATCATTACTACTTCTGGGTGTAGATGAGGAAACAGAGAGACTAGGCATCTTGCCCAAAGACACACAGCTACCTTTCCCAATCTCCCTTTTGAGTTTAGCCTGGGTGTGACAGGTCCCTTTATGAAGTGGGACTTTGTACCGGATAGGAATTAAGGAGGAAGTTATTCTGAGTAGAGATGGAAAAAACAGAAACAAGTCAGCCATGGGGACTGGTTGTTCACTATCATGATTGGGGAATGTTGGAAACTCCTTCCCTTTCTTGAAGAGTGGGTGGAAGGGTGAATGTGTGAGGGGAAGGGCAGGCTGGTGGGAAGGTGGATGGGTGGTGGGTGGGTGGAAGGGTAGGCTGGTGGGTGGGTGGGGTGGGTGGAAGGGTAGGTGGGTGGGTGGGGTGGGTGGAAGGGTAGGCTGGTGGGTGGGTGGGTGGAAGGGTAGGTTGGTGGGTGGGTGGGTGGAAGGGTAGGTTGGTTGGTGGGTGGGTGGGTGGAAGGGTAGGTTGGTGGGTGGGTGGGTGGGTGGAAGGGTAGGCTGGTGGGTGGGTGGGTGGAAGGGTAGGTGGGTGGGTGGGTGGGTGGGTGGAAGGGTAGGTTGGTGGGTGGGTGGGTGGAAGGGTAGGTGGGTGGGTGGGTGGGTGGGTGGAAGGGTAGGTTGGTGGGTGGGTGGGTGGAAGGGTAGGTTGGTGGGTGGGTGGGTGGAAGGGTAGGTGGGTGGGTGGGTGGGTGGGTGGAAGGGTAGGCTGGTGGGCAGATGTTATATTCTCTCTTACATAGCAGGTCCAAGGAGACTTGAGGAATGAAAAGCCTGTTCAAAGGCTGTCACTATCCAGGGGAATGTGTCATTCTTTTCCCCAAGATTTGTCCCCCAATGGGTCAGTCTATTTGGTAACCTGCCCCAACAAAGCACAGCATTTAAAGGTGACAAGAACCCTGGTGCCCACAGAAAGGTGCACAGAGGCAGCAATGACAGATGTAGGGGTGCTGCACAGCTGGCACGAGGTTCAGAAAACATCATCTGAGCCCTGCATGGTGGCACATGGTGGCACATGCAGGTATCCCAACACTCAGGAGGCTGAGATAGGAGGACCATGAGCTCCAGGCCAGCCTAGGCTGTACAAGACTTTACCTCAAAGGAGGAGGGAGCATATAATTTTTGGTTTGAACATGTATCTCAGAGGTAAAATACTTGTCTAACACATGTGAAATGTCCCAGGTTCAATCCCCAGCACCACTAAAAAAATTTGTTTAAAAAAAAAAAAAAACTGGAGGGGGCATAATTGTCTGGGATCCAAACAACGGTGCAAATGACACTTCAGCAGGGACAGCAGGGACTTCCAGCCATGAGGGGACATTGTATGTGTCTATGTGCCTTCTTGAACTAATTTAAATTATTTTAAAATAAATTTTGGTGACTGCTAATATAACTCTTCAATTGCCAAAGACATTTAATTGAATGTGAAACAATGTGTTCCGTTGTTGACATAACCCAATAAACAGATCAGGGCATCTGCTGGCCTTTCCCTGTCCGCCCTCCCTACTTCCTTAACTCTAGAGAGACCTGATTTTGCTCAGCTTAACGATGTGCTCACCTGCTGAGGTCCCATGCAGCCAGGGAAATGGAAGCTACTTCCAAGGAAGTTGATTTTTTTCCTGAGATGGGTAATAGGCAGGTAAAAGCTACATCCCACCTGGAATAGAGGTAAATCCTAGAGATAAGCAGCTACCTTGGGAGCCTGAAGCACTGTGTTTAAGACAGTAACATCAGAGACGGGAAGGGCAGTGCGGAAGCCAGCGGGTACTGCTGACCTCTGAGCTCCCTGTTTCCTAGGAAACCAAACCCTTGCTTTCCTTAGTGTTACTAGGATTTCTGACAATTGAGGCAAAGGAATCCTAACATTCTTATCAAATCCTAATTCCAGGGTGATGAACCTGGCTTGTGGTGGCATACTCTGTTTCTGCACATGGCCTGTGAACTTTAGGGATGCCCTTAGGGTTCCCAATAAGCACCGGCTGCCTAACTCTTACTTGCAGCACCCAGCCTGGTGCTGTAAGGGGCAATGGCCATTCACTGGAATTATGTGTGCTGAGCTGGCTTGGTTTTGCAACTTGGAATTTTGCTAGCAAACAAAAGTGCTTTATGTCAGAGGGCTGAGAGCCACAATGGGACCTTTCTGTTTCGATTATGAAAACACATTAAGAGCTGAGCTGCCCCAAAAGCTGTGGCCAGGAGCCTCGACCCCCTGACCCGTACCCTGGAAGGTGTCCAGAGCCACTCAGGAAGAAACACCGAGACAGATGCCGTGCTGCAGCAGACACAAGCCTTTAAAGAGACATGCACTCAGGTCAGCACTGCACTGTGACAGACCGGCTGGGCCCACACTGCCCAGAGACCTCCTTCTCCATCTCTGCCATCCTCATGTCTGCTACAAGTCAGTCTAGTGCTCCACCTGCTGACACAGACACAAGCAGCACACACACTTCAGTGTTTCAAAGTCCAGAAACATCTGGAAAGCCAGTGTGTCCTCCAAGAAGCTCAGAGGAGAGATGGGACAGTGGGCAGAGATCCCCTGGGACCCTTGGCAGATCCCTCATTAAGCATCCATCTTTTCACCCGTGTGTACAAGGCTGATGTGAATGATGTGAAATCTGAACAAAAGGTGGTGATCTCGTTATCAGTGGTGCCCAATAGTATGTGCCACATGCATGCACACACAACATGCATTCACACACATACATGCGCAGATTCACCAGGACATGCCCAATAATGATCACAGTGGCATTCTGGGTAGCAGCTTTGAACTAAACAAACCAATCACTCATCAGCAGGAAAATGACAGAGATTGAGCTACCTGTGGCTGCGGATATGGTTGGTTCGGTGTGTAAGTAAAGTGCTTGTCATGCAAGCTCGAGGACCTGGGTTTAAGCCCAGCACCCATGGCACTGCAAGGGACAAGAGACAAGCAGATCCCCGGGAGCTCACTGGTCAGCCAGTCTAGCCAACTGATAAGCTCCTGGTTCGGTGAAATACAAGGTAGATAGTGAAAAGGAAGAGGACAACAACTAAAAATGGGAGAACTTTTTTAAAGCTGTGCCCATTCACTGGAATACTACACAGCGACAAGAATGAATAGACACAGCTACACACAACAAAACTGCACCCACACATCTGTACTCATCTTCAGACAGGAGATAGAAGAAACGAGCAAGGGGAACCCCAGCACCAAAGGGACATAATTCAGTGGCAAATAAGACTTTGGAGCAGGGACACAATGCCTCTTAGCGTCAAGCTAATGTCACTTGTGACAGTTGGGAAAGGGGTGATGGCCATTGATCTGGACAGGTCACAGGACCCACATGCTGTGGCTGTCCCCCAACTGTACATTAATGTCCTGTGCACTGAATCTGTATCACACTTTAAGATAACAGTACAAAGGGAAAGGGAGAAAATTATACCTGGATACAAGCCCTTTTTATGGGCCCTCAAAATGTCTTGACTGGACCTTAAGCTACCTAGGGGAACTCCAGGGAGCTAGCACCCTCATCATTCCAGCCAGAAAGTGACAAATCCTCTGGCCTTCAGGTTATTTAACTCTTTTAGGGCTCCCTCAGCAGGAACCGCAAGATCTTCTGGGGAAGGAATAGTTTGAGACACATATGGATTTCGACTTCCTTCCTGGATCAGAGATGGACACCCAACAGAAGCCCCTCCCACCAATACAATGACAATGGGTAGGCATGCAGGGTCAGCACAACAAAGGCTGCACCCAGGCAGTGGCCGGGACCTCAGAGAAGACAGGGTAAGACCATGATCTGCCCACTCCCACCTGAAGTCTCCAGTTAACTTAATGCCACAAGGCCATGTCAATTATACAGAGCCTCTTTGACGTTTTGCTGTGGCTTCTGTTCTCCTATGAGACCTGCCTACACCGATACATTCTCTCCTGGGAACAGACTCTCACTGAAGCCTTGGTTTCCTGGAGAAACATCATCACCTGACACCAAACTGCCAAGTTTTATGGCATTGGGCTACCAAACCTGGATGTTGGCCATGACTATAGCTATGGCTTTTTCCAGGGAGTGGGAATGTTTGGAGGCCTCCTCCCTGGGGTGTTTTATGGCACTGCCAAGACACTATAAGAATCCCACCTCCCCAAGCTATGGCTCACAAAGCTGCCTTGAACTCACGGATTCTTTATTGAGAGGACCACAAGCCACAGCCATGTTCTAGGCCACAGGCTGAAGCCCCCACCATCTCAGGTCCCGAAGAAAGTCTGGCCTCTGGGGTTCCAGAAGACAGACTGTCACACCCTGCCTCTCTCAGCTAGAAGCCACAGAGAGCTTTGAGCTCCTGCCCATCTGTGCTCAGCAGCAGTGGTGCCCAGCCACACCCTCTACTGTCTGGCAGGGTGTGGGGGTGAGCCTCCTCTCCCCCAGGCTCACCTGTGCCTACAAAACACCCAGACACAGGGAGGTAAGGGACCCTTTGTGGCTCTGCAGTGTCCGGTCGGGACAGCTGGTCCGCTATCTGTGGAGCACAATGAACTGGCGGCGGCAGCAGCCGTCCTACGTGCATTGTGCAACCCTTCTGCGGGGGTGAAGCACAGAGATATCTCTAACCTGAAGACTCCTCCCCATCTTCTTGCTTTGAGCAAGAGCAATCAGAAAAGGGAACTGACAGTACGGGCTTTTTCTTCTACTTAAAAAAATAAAAATACATTTATCTAATTAATATGAGCATGTCCCATGTGTGGGGGTCAGAGGGTAATCTGCAGATGTCAGTTCTCCTATCATGGGGTCTCGGGTTTTGACCTTTGCTCAATGGGCCATCCCACCAGCCCAAAGTGGTTTTTCTTAACACTTCTACATGGTTTGTTCAAGACCTGCCGGCTCACACGCACCTTCTGTCACGCCCTTCTATGACAGGAACAACAGTCACATTACCAGCTCTTGGCTGTGAGCATCAAGGGACATGATACCCTATCATTGGCAAACTGTACATGACCTTGAGGTCTGGACACTAAGATGATGCCTGGAGGACCCAATCATGCCAGCCTCACAGACGGGAGTCAGGAGCAGCATCTGTACTTGCAGAGGGTGCTGGGCAGACCCCGGGGCTTAGCAGAGCCCACACCATTCAATCAGATCAGTAGGCGGGAAAAGGCAGAGACTGAACACCTGCTCCAGCTCCACCGCACCACAGTCTTGTTCAAACCATTTCAGCAAGCCCATATTACAGACAAGAATGCCAAGGCAGGGGAGGTCATGTTCAAGTCACTTTAAGCTAAGGCCACTCGTTCTTCAGTCTTAGAGTTTGGATCTGTTCTTCCCCAGTTCTCTTCTGTCTGACAATGGTGCATGGACATTAACAGTGGCCAAACCTTCTGTACCTTCCCATGTGATCGCAGGACTTTTCAGGGTGTGTCGGAGCCACACTAACACCCCCATTTTACAGAGAAGGGAAACTGAAGCTGGGAAGATGAAAGATTTGCCCAGGGTATCAGAGATAACCTTGCCAAGAAAGTGCTGGTGGCAGCTATTCCTGCTTTCTGCAGGTAAATCAGGGTGATTTCCCCAGACTCCTGGGTTCTACTATCACTCACAGCCCACAGGAGGCACATGGGGCGTGTCTCTTTCACAGACACCAAGCTTCTCTGTGCATTTGCTTTAGATCTGAGTAACTCCCCAGTCCTTTCTAAACCAGCCTCTCCCCACCAAGTGTTCCCAGCATTCTACAGACACCACCGGGATGGCTGTCACAGTGGGCCCTTGCTCCTCCTTAACCCAGATGGCAGGCCCAGGCACACTCCCTCTCCAAACTAGTTCTTCCTCTGTGGGGTAGGACAACGGATACCAGTCCATAATGTCTAGACAGCTCTGCCTCCCAAACATGTAAGAGCAGCTGTGGAGTTTATTCTGCTCCAGTGACTGGAATAAAAGCTATTATTTATTATGTATTTATTTAGGATTTAGGAGATGGCAGCTCATGAAGCCCTAGCTGGCCTCAGAGTCCCTGTGTAGATGACAATGACCCTGAACTTCTCATCCTCCTGCCTACATCTCCTGAGTGCTGGGAATTACAGGTGTGTGCCACCACACCCAATATATGCGGCTTTTGGGATTGTATCTCAGAGCCTCATGGAGGCTGGATGTGCACTCTACCAACTGAGCTACAGCCTCGATAATGTTAATGATATATTTTAGTTAGCCAAGCATACCAAAAATATTGTGTGAAATCAATTATCTACATCATACCATACAGCACACAATATACAAAAAAAAAAAAAAAAAAAAAAAAAAAAAAAGAGTGAGTTTACATGCTTTTTTTTTGTCCTGGTCTTCTAAATCCACCATTCACAGCTGGGCTAGCCACACATGTCCATCTTCCCAGTTTCTCGGTGCTGAGATGGCTACCATTCTGCGGAAAGCAGAATGGGCACCTCAACGCATACCAGAGGTTCTGTTGGATGGCACCATTGTCCTCCACTAAATCCTGGGTGCTTGGAAGGAGGCTGACACGGGTGGGACTCCTCCCTGAATCCCCACAGGGACAGACTTCTCTGACAGCTGGGGTCTGGCAGGAAATACCTGTTTGTCTAGCTGTGAGAAACTTTTCCCCTCTTGCTTCCTGGACTTGGGCAGGGCTGGGGGGTTTCCATGACATCTGCAGAGCCCAGAGCACTGTCTCTGGGGAGCTGAACCAACACCCAGACCAGAACAAACTGAAGCCTGGGGGTTTCTGGTGGGGTGGGGATGGGAGGTGAAGGCTAACCCTCTGTCAGGACAAGCCCCCTACCGACAGCTACAGTTGTGGGGGGTAGGGGATGGGGGTGGGGAGTGTCACCATACCAGCAAGCCTATACAGCTGTCAAGAAGAATGCCTCTCAACTGCCATTCTAAGCTGGGGTTTTTATCAAGGATACCGATTTCACTGTTGCAATGTCAGGAGTTAGAACACTATTATCCCTGCACTATGCAAGACAGTGAGAGCCACTCTCCAGAGTGATGCTAACTTGCCCAAGACAGCTCAGCTAGCAAGGGGCACAGGTCACATTGAACAAAGTTCACTGTACACCGGTCCCCAAACTTACTATATTGGTGTCCTGGGATTTTGGTGGAGAGGGTTTTTAACATTAAAAAGTATCTTTTCCTCTTTAGTCACAACACTCTATTATATCTGCCAGCACACCTCATGTCAGGGAGGAAACATGCACACAGGAACACAGTTTGGTTTGGGGGAGGGCATGAGTCAATGACTCTTCACAGTGCTACACTAACCATGCATGTACCCTTTAAAAGATTAACTTTGTCTGATGTTTACCTACATGCATATATGTATGGTTACATGCATGCCTAGTACCTGTGGAGGCCAGAAAAAGACATCAGATCCTCTGAGACTGGAGTTACAGTTGTGAGTCACACTGTGCGTGCTGGGAATCAGGGTCCTCCTCAAGAGCAGCAACTACTCCCAACCACTGTGATTTCTCTCCAGCCCCTAAGATGGAGCCTTTAGAATAATTCTTAAAATAGCACTTATTTATACATTGACTGTGTGTGTGTCTGTGCATACTCACATACCATGTATGTGTGGAGGTCAGAAGGTCCATGGACAACCTGTGGGAGTCAGCTTTTTCCTTCCTCTGTGTGAGTCCCTGGTTGTCTGGCGGCCAGCACCTCCACCCGCTGAATACCTCGCTAGCCCCAATGCATGCATCTTTTTTAGAGGCTACTACCTTCCGAGAAAGAAAGTACATGGAAAGTGCCAAGGGGTCCAGCTATGCAGGAAACTGTCCCGCTCCCCACCATCACCACCACCCCGAGATCTGGAAGCCAGACTTATCTGGAGCTGGCAAGATGTTTCACACAATTAGACTCACATTCATTATGCCAAAGAAGCAGGGGCAGGAACTAATGCCACTCTTTGGTGACACCAATATCTGGCATATAAGGGAGAAACACAGAACACCATGAACTGCACCATGTGTATGTTCAGCACTAATACACTAACTCAGGACAAACCCTACTGAGGCAGGCTCCAGTCTCAGACTCACTTGACTGATAGGGCAACTGAGTCACAGAGAACTTAATAACTTGTTCAAGATCACCCAGTCAAGGAGTAGCAGGCTAGGATTCAAACTCAGGCACCCAGGCTCCAAAGCTCCCAGCTTTTTTTTTTTTTTAATGTCTGACCACGCCAATAATAAACATCTGGGGCCTGTATCCAAGTGAGTCACCTGCTGAGGCAGAAGCCACGGGCACCTTCCTGGATGAAGAACCAATTGCTCCTGGATTGATGGGGATGGCGAGAGGGGCAGGGGCAAGCCTGCAGGTGCTGGGTACCAGGCTGGGCAAGCTGGCCACTCTAGCACCTGCGACCAGTTTACACTAGCCTCTGAGGTCAGAAGCATGAGAAGAGAAGGGCAAGAAGGCGCCCTCCATTCCAGCTCCCACACAATCAAAGGGTCAATCCCACTGCACTGTGTTCTTGGCACATCCCTGCTCACAGCCAGCAGGTGCCCTAGGGAAGGGGCTATCCACGCTGTCCCCAAGCTCTTGTCCCTGTCGCCCCCCCCCCAGGCAAGTGTTCTTTAAGGACCTGAACTGAGTAACTAGAATGAATATGCTACTCTTTCCTTCTGTCGTGCCGGACTATCTGTCACTGACTTTACCCATACCCTGCATGCTGACTTCAGCATGAGGCAAGTGGAGACTGCTCCCTGATCGTGCCCCTTTTATAGACAGGAACACTGAGGCTCACAGGAGCATGAGTCAGGTTGACTTTGTTCTGCAGTGCTGAGAACCCAGCTGGCTCAGTTGATGCCAGGGTAAGCCTGTTCCTGGCGCTCAGTGGTCATACCTGAGCCTCTGTGGGAGATGAACAGAATGAATAGCCCTCAGCACACAGCCTGCACAGCAACACCCCTCCCAAGCATGCTGCTCAGCAATGGGCAAGCTTGCTCAGGTCAAGATAGAAGCCAGAGGCCCCTCTCAAGGACTGTGGATGTGACACACCTTATCTTCAGTACTCTCTGAGTCCCTGGGGACCAGGGTGCTTGGTACAAATCAGAGAAAAGTAAAAGATACCCAGCCCTCTGCCCTTCTCCCTGCTCAGGGCCATCCGATCTGGTGGCCACTCCTCGAGCTGGTTCTATGTTCCTGCAGCCACAGCAGGACCTCTCTTCCCCCAGCCACATCCCACCATGGCAATACTCAGGTTCTACACTCAACAAACATTACCCAGGCATGCTGTGAGAGGCCCTGGGAAGGCAAAGGCAAACTTTGCCCTCAAACACTCATGTGCAACAATGGATCTGAAGCAATTTACTGAGTGGAGTAAGTGTGGCTGGCTGGCAGTGGTACAAACACACAGGAGTAGACCAGGCGCAGCTGCTGGATCCCAGGAGAAATGACACCAGCGGCTGAGTAAACCATTCTTCCATAAAACAACCTGCTGGCATCCCTGGACTTCCCTTGGGATTTGGTATGACATCTTCACTACAGAAGCCATCGGTCAATACTGTGGCCTGGCACTTTTACCCTCAGATGGTAGACAGCCAGCTACGCAACCCGTATCTCAACTTCACATTCCTGTGCCACTTGGTGCACATCAGTCAGGATCAGACAGGCTCTACAGTATAACAGCCATCCCCCAGACAGCAGTGTTTAGACAAAGGTGCATCTGTCATTCTGTGTGTCCACTGTGAGCCGGTGTGAGGCTCTACTCAGACCTTCTTAGGCTAGGCAGATGAGATCCACTGAGGGAAGGACTGTGGCAAATTATAGGAGCTCTTAGAGGAGTCTGCCATGTAACTTCCTGCTAGCAGCTCATTGGCTAATGAAAGTCTGCATCTAATGTGTGGAAGGCAGAATATCATGATCCCACCATGAGCTTGCTCAGTGGAAAGAACCAGAAGTAGCTGGTGACAGAAGTACAGTGACCCAGATGTTCATAACACAGCACTAGGTAAAAGGTTGAAGACAATCACTTATTCTGGGGTGGGGGAGGGCTTTTGCTTTGCTGAGACTGGGTATTATGTGTCTAGGTTGGCTTTGAACCTGTAATACCAGTGAGAATAGTGTAATCCTCCCGTTTCATCTTCCCAAATGTTAGGATTAAAGGGGTGATTGGAGACACCTAGCTTGACTGATCATTCCTTGTGAGAGGAGTCTATCCTGACCCTGCAGGGTATTAAGCAGCATCCCTGGCTTGTAGCCAGCAGCCACCCTCCTCCAAACTATGACAAGCAAAAATGCACTGGGCGGGGGGGGGGGGGGTGTCTGTGAGACAACTTCTGCTTCAGATGGTAAGCACAATAATCTTTCGAAGAAGACGGAAAATGATGACGTCATCCTTCTCCCACAAGATTCTTACTCAGATTTGTCTTTACTGATAACCTGAAGGTTCAGATCAGCTGACACGGTAAATTGCTTGGCACAGGGCTGGGGCACTGTGGAGGACTCCATGGTTACATTACAGTTCTGTAATGTAATGGTTGCATTACAATTCTGTTGTTGGCACTGGGTCTGGAGTGAGAAGAGATGGGGATTTCTGTTCTCAGGGAACCAGCTGGGTCCAAGGTCATCTTTTGCAGGGTGGGAATCTAAGGCTGGGAATCTAGTGGGGGAATTGTTGTCATGTGTTCCAATGATTAAAGCAGAATCAACATCTGGGTAGTGATTCTGCCAGCCGAGAATGCAGGTCCAGGAATGTGCTAATGCTCCCATGTGGGCAAGCGTGGAAACACAAACAAGTATCTGCCCAGGGAAGGGCTCTCAACTAGGCACTCAGTCATGCACAATCCTACAGTGACCGTTTGTGAGGCCCCATGTGACACCCTCCTTCCCCAAGCACCGCTTACCTCTCCCTGACAAGACACTCTGATGAGCATCTGATAATATTTCTTTGGCTCAGCTCCAGTCCAGAATCAGCAGACCTGGTTTCAAATTCCATCTCTGCCATGTTCTAACTATATGACTTTGGCCAAGCACTCTACTTCAAAGCCATCCCCTGCACTTGTTCTGGCTGTACTCTGCATTAAGACATCAGTCCAGCAGGCTGGTGTAGAACCAAGAAACTAATTCACATAAGTTTCATCAAACTGGTATCCCACGTGGCCCATGCTCAGGGATATTTTTTAGTTGTTGGCATAATGGTGGCTCACCTGATCTTCAATTCCTCCATCCCAAATCATCAAAGGAATTTTGACAGTCACAGTTTTTATCAACTTGAAAACCCAAGACATACCAGGAAAGGAAGAGAGAACCTCAACTGAGGAATTCCATCAGATTGGCCTATGGGCAAGCCTGTGAGGCATTTCCTTGAATGCTTATTGATATGGGAGGACCCAGCCTACTATGAATTGCACTATCTCTGAGCAGTTTGGCAGGCTGAGCAAGCCAGGGGAAGCAAGCCAGTGAGCAGTGTTCCTCCATGCCCTCTGCATCAGTTCCTGCCTCCGTGTTCCCACTTGAACTCCTGCCCTGGCTCCCCTGAATGATGGACTCTAGTCTCCCCAAGTTGGTTTTCATAATGGTGTCTGTCACAACAGAAAGTAACTATGACAATGACAATATAAACAAAGTACTCATCAGTGCCTCCCACAGCAACCACTGGATGAGCATTGCTCCCTGGCTGATGCACTGCCTCCAAAGCAACCAAGAGAAATCTAAAAACTGCCTTGTGGAGCTCAACTAGGATTATATGAACAATGCACCAAGGGAGTTAGCACAGTGGGAAGGGCTCAACAAACATCAGCAATTATTCTTACAGAACTATAGGGCTTGGCCTGGATCCATTCTGCAGCTTGCAGTAGAACCTTAGTGCAATGTCTGGCATTGAGGACGGGCTTGAAAAACGCCAGCCAATATTATCCACATGTAGCTTGCAAGCCCTTTGGAGGAAATCCCACATCCTGAATACTACCTATGTCTGATCTATGCCTAGTGATTCTGTGCCTATAGAGAATTTGGGGTCCATATGTATAAATAGTGGGGGCCTAGCAGCCAGAGGCAAGACCCACAATCCTCTCTGTTCTCCTTCCTAGAGGGCTTCCTAACTCTTGAAGGTGGAGATTATCAGTTCTAGATATGCTCACACTTCTACACCCCAACCACCCCCATCTCTTCCAAAGGGCAGCCCTTCCCCCACAGGCTTTCCCTAGATTTCTAGCTGTTATAATGCTGTGTTTAAACCTTAAGATGCTCTTTCCAAATAACAGATTTCAATGTAATCAAGTAAGTTCAAAATAAAGAATGGCCAAATGTGGCAGTACCCTCATCTGCCTCTGACAACCATGAAGAACAGACTTGTGTTAGCACCGATCACAATGTCCTTTGTTGTGCCAGACAAAGCGCCACACAGTCACCTGGAACATGAAGCTGCTAAGGCCTACATTTTTCACAGTGTTTAACCTATCCTGTCCCACCAGTACTTTACAGCCACCACTTAGATGGCCTTGGGAATATCACTCCCATCGGGTCTAAGCATACCAGGCCACTCCTTACACCGATACCCAAGGAAAGATCTTGGGCTATCAGCCTACCTTAGTGGTATAGCTAGCATGCACAAGGCCCCCCTCCATGGGGGCTGGGGGGTATGCAAGGGTCACCCAGAAAGCAAGCACATAGGAGGCTAGCAGGGTACGATGGGGTAGCCGGGCCTCTTGATGTATAGTAGATCCACCAGGTGACCTTGACATTGACCAAAGATGGAGAATCATTGGAATATCTGGAAAATCAGTCTGAGAAAGATCCCTTGGGACTTTTTCTATGGGAACACTCAGCTGTTCCCCTAAATAGAATCGTTAAGCATGTCGTGGGTAAGGACAGTGGGTCAAGAGGGGTAAGCATGACTACGACTGGAACACACACACACACACACACACACACACACACACACACACACACACATGCCCCATCCTCTCAGGAAAACCTGTAGATTCCTGCCCATCAACCCAGAAGTACACTATTACCCTGACAGTCTCGTGCGTACATACAGTAACTGCTCGGCTTTCCAGAACAGTAGCTTTCCCTCTCAGGCAGGCACTGAGATGCCTCCTCACCAGTCCCCCCGACCTCTCACTGCAAGCATGTCATTAAGTAGGCTTCCCCAACCCTGGTAGCTCATCTCTTTGGGCACAGACAGCCCTCCAATTTACTCAATTATAAAAATATTGAGGGGAGGGGCCAAAGGACAACTGTGTGGAGCTGGTTCTCTCCTTCTACCATATGAGTCTCTGGAGATAGAATTCAGGTCCTCAGGGTTGGTAGTAAATACCTTGACCACAATGAACCATCTTGCTGCCCCAGATGTACTCACTTTTTCAACACACTTTACAGTTTTACCATGGATGGGACATAAGTACTCACCTCACACAGAGAAGATTTCCATAAAATCAAGAATAACTGTCTAGGTATGGTCACACACCTGTAATCTGGCACTCAGGAGGCTGACACAGACCATGAGTTCAAGACCAGCCTGAGCTACAAGAAACCAAGGACTATGGGTGTAGCTCAATACTAGAATACTTGTCTAGCATGCCCAAGGACCTGGGCTTGAACTCCAATGCTACAAAAAGGGGGGAGAGGAAGAGGGAGGGAGGGAAGATCAAGAATAATAAGCAAAATTAAAATGCTATTAAATCTCTTGTGCCCTGTTTCCTACAGAAGGCTTGGATTCTGAGGCCTATTTTCTCTAAGCCTCATTAGTGGCTTCTAAAATGGATGTCACATCAGACTTTATGTTAGAAGGGGGCTGGAGAGATGGCTCAGTGGTTAAGAGCACTTGTTCCTCTTGCAGAGGACCTGGATCTGATTCCCAGCACCCGCATGGTGACTCACAACTGTTTGTAACTCCAGTTACATCCAACACCCTCCTCTGATGATAGCCAGCATCAGGCATGCATATGATACACATACATGCGTGCAAGCAAAACACTCATATACATAAAATAATTTTTAAAAAACTGATTAGAAAAGATGAAGAAAAAATCCATTCGAGGTCTGTATATGCAAGACCATAGGTTCAATCCCCAGTGCTGTGTAAAAAGAGGAGAGGAGTCGAGAGGAGGAGGAAGAAGAATGGGAGAGGAGGAGGAGAGGAGAGGACAAGGAAGAATGAGGGAGGGTAGGAGGGAGGAGGAGGAAGAATGGGAGAGGCGGAGAAGAGGACGAGGAAAAGATGAGAGAGTGGGAAAGGGGAGGAGAAAAAGCAGCAGCAGCGGGGCTGGAAGGAGTGGCTTCTTCATAACAGGACTCACAGCAATCAAGGCCACATCCAAGCATCATCTAAAGCCACCTGGGTACCACCCTGTAGGCCTTCTTCAGCTAGGTCTGCCAGGAAGAATTAGCTCTGAGAAGTGACAGCCATGAGATTGCTGGTCCAGGGTTAAGAGGGCAAATCCCACTGTTAACTTGGTGTCTTCTCCGTGAGGCTCTTCCCGGGGAGTCATAAACACCCTTCCCCTTGAACAATCCCATCCAAGTCTAGCTTAGTAAACAAATAGGCCTACTGGGCTTACTTCCAGGAGCACGGTAAGGGGTCCCTTACAGGAGTGTGGCTGTCCCCAAAAGAGGTGCATCACTGATGACTCTCTGCCACCGTGGATGCCCCCCCCCCCCAGTTCATCTTCCATCCCATGTGTACTCTCACCCCTGAGACTGTACAGCTGGAACGGAAACACACATCTGGGGGAGTAGTGCAGTAAGGGGTGCAAGGGGCACAGTCTGGTCCCACTCCGCTCCCTGCTTCCCACTTCCTCCTATGATGCGATGCCAACAGACCTGACCTCTAGGGCCTCCAGAGCAATAGCAACAGCTGTAGCTTAGTCATAAAGGCTGTTACGGTCAGAGACCAGCATGCTGTAACAGTCCCTCCCTCAACTGACCCTGAGGATCTCCACACTGACAGCTCTTGACCTTGTAAAGGTGTGCAAAGGTGGAAAGGATCATCAATAACACCAACAGCAAGCTCAGGATGGCCCTCGTCCCATAGTGGGTGACTGAAAGACTGGAGGACCAAGCATCTGCTGGCCTTAAGGAGCAGCTCCACAGCCCCTGCCTCAACGGGGAGGGAGAAAGGCTCTACAGCTCCTGGTGAAGAGCCCCAGGGCACTTAGGGAAAGACCATATGTACACAAAATAAAGACAAACGTGGGGCTTCCTACAATTTCAGTGTAAATGATGGAGCTGACTTTCATAGCAGGGCTGGACAACACTATAGCTCTGACACATTTGCTCAAGCTCTTTTTAGAGCAATGGCTTCTCAACCTTCCTAATGCTGTGACCCTTTAATACAGTTCCTCATGTTGTAGTGACATCAACTATGAAGTTATTTTCGTTGCTACTTCATAATTCTAATTTTGCTAATGTTATTAATCGTAATGTAAATCTCCGTGTTTTCCGATGGTTTTAGGCAACCCCTGTGAATGGGGTTGAAAACCACTGCTTTAAAAGCTCAGTGAATAGCCTTGTGGGTGCCAACAGTCACTAGTACACGGTAGCCCCTCAGTGTCCCTCTCCAAAACAGGGTTCACTTTCACTCACTCTGAAGAGCACAAGGTGGGGCGGGAGGGGGGCGACATGAGACAAGTCACCATTAGGGAATCAGTGATAAGCTCAAAGATTTAAAATTAGACAGACCCCGCCTCCCCAAGGCAAACCTGAAACTCTATAGCTTACCCAAGGTAAACCTATTCCACACTGCAGTTATGAAAGGAAAGGCAGGCCCATCCTGGGAGCTGGGCTGCAAAGGAGTCAAGATGCAAATGGAGCTTGGCCACCAGCCCATGAGGTCCCTGTAAGCCAGAGCCTGGGTCTAATGGGACTACAGGCAGAGTTCAGAAGGTTCTATAAGCACTAGCTACAAAAAAGGGGCTCGGGAACAATCTCATGGTGAGCAGAAAAGGAAGCATTGTTCACACTCTTCCCTCTAACCTCTGGGGCCAAGCTAGGGCACAAGCTTTACTAAACATAATGGGGAAATACAACCCTGCCTTTAAAAAAATTCCAAAGGCCTAATTGGTAGCTTGGTCAGTGAAACCCTTACCTTACCATGAGCAATAGGGCCCAAGGCCAATCCTAGCACCGAGGTGAGAAGCCACGTGTGTACCAGCAGGGTGACAGGTTGGAGATTTACACTTGTAACCCCAGCACTAGGAGGGTACACAGGAGGATCCTTGGGAATTGCTGGCCAGCTGGTCTAGCCAAATTAGCAAGCTCCAGGCCCCAGTTAGAGACCTACATCACAAGTCAAGGCAGCTGGCTCCTGAGGAACAACTTCTGTGCGCTCACTCTCATACAACCCTAACAAGCAACTCCCCTTTAACTCAGGGCTTTGAAGCAAATACCTGTACCTGCTTAGTGCCACATAGCTAGGAGAACACCAAACTGTGGACTGACATGAACTCTGGTTCCTCAAGGCCCGCGTGACAGTGAAGAAATGGCCCTCTGAAGCCTCATCCTATGACTCTGAACTAAAATACCCAGTTGGCAGTCATGTGTTACCAAGTGGGGACAGCTCACCAGACAACACTGTTTTCAGGGTTTTGAAGCTAAAACGGACACTGGAAAAGATCCCCAGGCCTCCCTCTGGTGGCCCACATGCAGCTATGAAGGTTTGTGAGAGGACTGTGTCACAGGGAGACCAGGAACTAGTCCTAAGGCATCATGGGAGCAGGTACCCTGATAACCACGGACTCCTGGCGGCCAGGCTGCCCACTACCCTTATCCTTTACACTGTTCTCAAGTTACAGAAATCCCAGACAGGTGCTGAGTGTCACACAGAGACAGATGTCCTGGCAAACAAGACATGGAGTGGGGAGGGGGACAAGGAAGTGATAGACCCATTGCATATGCCACTCCTCATCCTCTATGTCCCCTCAGTGACTAAAACACAAGCTTCTAGCAGACATGGCTTCTAAAAGCCAGCCCAACTTCCCACACGTCTTTCCCTGCTCAACAGGTAAAAGCCTCTGGCTTTGTGCACAAATCACACCCACTCTGAGCACCTGGGCCTCCGCCCCATGTCTACCCATCTGCCCCACCCACTCCCCCAGCTGCTCCACTTACCCAGCTGTACCCACCGGGACACCTTTGCAGTCTCTCACTGGGACTGCTAAGCAGGAGTGGGGGATCACTTGGGGCACCTGCTTATGGGCTGGGCAGGGACAAGGCCGCCTACCAGGTACAGGGAGCCACCCAGAAGGCTACACTGAGTCAGAGGACAGGGTCCAAAATCAGTTTCCTGGAGGACCTGTGACACCACCCAATGGCTCAGGCAATGGCTAACAGGGCAGAGACGGGCTGCCAACCTGACTAGGAAAACGGCCCCATCAAGATTTAAAAAAAAAAAAAAAAAAACTGTACAAGTGCCAGAAACCTCTTCCTCTTGATATTACTTTTAAATGTGAATGGAAAGGCCTGTTAGTTCATGTCTCCGGAATGCTGATATCAGTTCCTCAGCTGTCTCCCGGAAAACAGTAACTCTGCTGGAGTCAGAAACAGCGGGGCTGAACCCCCTGGTCCATTTAAGGACACTGGCCAGACGTGTGACTCTCTAAGTTGTCCCTTTCACTTTTTATGACTAGGATAGACTTCAAGCTTCCCAATTATCGCCACCTGCTGTTCCTTCTCATGCCCAGAAAGCCACTGGCTTCAACTGTCACACTCTGTACACCTCTGAGACCCCACTGCATGCAGCGCCACCCACATCCCCACACCCCATCCCCACACCCCATCCCCCACTGCAGGAAAAACTACAGTCCTTGCACACAGCCTGGGGTGGCAGCTTTGCTCTCAAGTCCAAGTCTTGGTTTAAAGCCTTAGAAGGCCTCCCTCAGGGTTCCCAGAGCTCTCTGTGTTTGTGTGTAAGTATCCCCAAGTGAACACGTAGAGGCCCGACAGTCAACCTTCGGTGTCCTTACTCAGGGGTGGGCCATCCCTTATGTTTTTTGAGAAAAGTCTCTCACTGGCCTGGAGCTTGCCAAGTAAGCCAAGTCTGCCAGCCAGTGAGCAGGAAGGATCCTCCTGCCTCTGCCTCTCCAGGCTGAGATTTTTAACAGTCATCCCACCACACCCAGCTTTGTTATTGCTGCTATTGTTTCAAGACAGAGTTTCACTGTGTGTAGCCTTGGCTGTTCTGGAGCTCCATCTTTAGACCAGGCTGGCTTTGAACTCAGAGATCAGCCTGCCTCTGCCTCCTGAGTGCTGAGATTAAAGGTGCACCACCACCACTGTTCAGCTACGCCCAGTTGTTTGTTTGTTGTTTATGTGGTTACTGGAGATGGAACTCAGGTTTTCATGCCCACACACTAAAAACCTTACCAATTGAGCTATCACCCCCCATATCCCTCCTCTACTTTTTCCCTTGCTGTCAGACAGAGTTAGGGGGAGAAGGAGCCTTGTTCATAGATCCCCAGCATGTCCAGGCCCCTGCTCCAAACCACAGCAGCCAAAGTGCAGGTGGAGGTCCAGAGAAGCCACATGGTGAAAGGATCCAGCCAACTCTCAGAAGTTACCCTCTGACTTCAAAACCTACGCTGTGACATACAGTCTCTCTCTCTCTCTCTCTCTCTCTTTCTCTCTCTCTCTCTCTCTCTCTCCTCGTGAGTGAAAACTGTTCCAAATGTAAGCGACACAAAGGGCCTCAGGATCCTCATGGTTCTAGACACACACAAGAAGACAGAGTGAGGCCAGCCAGTCACACAACCATGGGTCTCTTAAATGGAAGGGAATAAACTCCCCAGCAGAACTGCTGGGGCGGGAGCTGTTTTGCCTTTTCACTTCCCAGCAGCAGGAAAACCTTCAGCTCTGCTAGTGAGCATCACCAGTGTGACTCCAGGCTTGCCGACCCATTATTTCCTCTCCCAGCCCCCCCCCCCCGTCAGCATACCCCATAATTAAAGTTTAGGGTTGGGAATTTTTTATGATGTTGCTCTTTAAGTGCGTGACAACACAGAAAAGAAGGGTTATTTAAATCCAACTTGCAAGGGAAAACCAGCATCGTTAAAAGGGCAAGGCAAGAGCACATTTCCCCGGGTTTAGGTAATTTAAGGTCACTTCCAAAAAACAAGACAGAAAGGGGATCGTGGAACAAGGTAGCAATGGCTTGCAGAGTGACATGCTGGGTTCTACTGTGATGACTCCAATACCTACCATGAGTGTGAGAGACACACACTCCAATGTGAAAGACTATCACCAGAAATGGATGAAGAGCAGGCCCAGAGCAGGACAAAACATCAGCTGCATTTCAACAAGGAAAGACATCCCTAGACCCCCAGCCCCCCAGGCCCCAGACCCCCAGCCCTCAGCTACCCCAGCCCCCAGCCCTCAGCTCCCCCAGCCCTCAGCCCTCCAGCCCCCCAGTCCCCTAGCCCCCCAGCCCTCAGCTCCCCCAGCCCTCAGCCCTCCAGCCCCCCAGTCCCCTAGCCCCCCAGCCCTCAGCTCCCCCAGCCCTCAGCCCTCCAGCCCCCCAGTCCCCTAGCCCCCCAGCCCTCAGCTCCCCCAGCCCTCAGCCCCCAGCCCCCAGCCCTCCAGCCCCCCAGCCCTCAGCTCCCCCAGCCCCCCAGCCCTCAGCCCCCAGCCCTCAGCTCCCCCAGCCCTCAGCTCCCCCAGCCCCCAGCCCTCAGCCCCCAGCCCTCAGCTCCCCCAGCCCTCAGCTCCCCCAGCCCCCAGCCCTCAGCCCCCCCAGCCCCCAGCCCTCAGCCCCCAGCCCTCCAGCCCCCCAGCCCCCCAGCCCCCCAGCCCCCATCTTTGCTTCTCCTGCGGACCATGACCCTACTTCCTCCCAGGTCCTCCTCCCCCTGGTGTAAGTTTGTACCCAACATGGGAGGCCCTCCCATGATGCAATGACGGGATGATGCATCCTGGGACCTGCTCCTAAAGTGGGGCCACCATGGGAGACCACATGCCCATGATGTCCAGGCCTCCAAGTGATGAGATCTTCCCACTTGTCCCATGATGGTGCTCACCCAGCCTGGCATGACTTGGCCAGGAGATAAGCCAGAAGGCGTGCCTTATCAGTTTTTGTGTTATCTGTCCTATTTCACTGGAAATCAAGGTCCTGCACCTGAGGGCTCATAGGTGCCACAAGGAAGACTCTCCCCTCCTGCATCCCCATTGCCTAGCAAAGAGAATGGTTTTGTGGGGAGAAATGGGATTTAAAAGTATAGTTCATACAGGTGGTAGTGGCGAAAGCCTTTACCCCCATCACTCAGGAGGCAGAGGCAGGTCTACAGAGTGAGTTCTAGGACAGCCAAGGCTGCTGATCTCAAAAACCAAACCAAGAAAAATAATAAAATAAAAGTACCGTCTGGTGGCTGGAGAGATAGTTCAGCAGTTAAAAGCACTGGCTCTTCATGCAGAGGATGTGACTGGAGTGTTTCAGCACCACGCGGCGACCCACAACCTCTGTAATTACAGTTCCAGGGGCTCCAATGCCCTCCTCTGACATCTACTGGCACCAGGTGTGTACAAACATATATGCAGAAAAAAAACTCATACATATAAAATAAATTTTTAAAATGTTAAGTGCTGCTTTGGTTAGGCGCGGCAGCACTTGTCTTTAATCCCAGCACTCTGTGGGTTCAAGACCAGAGTCATCTATATAGTGAGTTCCAGGACAGCCAGAGCTACATAGTCAGACCCTGGCTCAAAAACAAGACAAAATGCAGTTTTCATGTATATTGTGAACTATGAACATAAAAATGAAGTTAACTCTTTTAGTTTAGGTTTTTTTTAATGGAAAGGAGGGAGGGAGGGAGGAAAGGAGGGGGGAAGGAGGGGGAAGGAGAGGAAGAAGAAGGGGGAGAGAAGGAAGGAAGAAAGGAAGGAAGGAAGGAAGGAAGGAAGGAAGGAAGGAAGGAAGGAAGGAAAGCCTTGAATTATGTGATACACGTGGGCCTCCGGGCTCCACCTGGCTGGGCAGGTAAGAATAGGCAGCGTGACGCTGACCACCAGGTAGCTGAGAAAACCTACTGGACTAAATAATTCAAGGGCATGACTTCCTGTGGGTCCAAATATTCTCCGTCATAGCCCCAGAACTAGTTCCCCAACCCCTTCTCCTCAAAAACCTGCCTTTAATAGAGAATAAAAAACAGAGACTAAGAGTTCACAGCTGGGCTCCAGTCCTAGCCTGACACTGACCACAACTGGGTGGCCTTAGACACAACTGGGCAGGTCACTGAGACTCAACTTTGTCATTTTCAAAGTGTGACATGCAATAGTGCCTGTTAGTTCACAGTGTTTCCTGAGGCTCAAAGATCAGGGTGTTGTACACGTCATACACAGTCGACTGTTTACTGTTCGGGGTGCTGATTGCAAATGAAATGATGAGGGGATTAGGCAAGGTTGGCGAATTCCACACCAATGTTTCCCACCAAGTGGCATCCTTAAAGCACAGTCATGCCCACTTCCCTCCCTCCCTACACAAAATGTGCTCTCCAGCTAAGACAAAAGGCAGCTTCAGAAGTCAAGTTCTCAATGCCAATGAGCACCTATCAGGAAGTAAAACTTATTTCCTGAACCCTTCCTGTTAGCCCTTCCTTGTAGATGAGGCACCACGACTGAATCTGTCCTACCCCCTACTGATGCAAGATGAAATCTCAATGCAAATTAAAGAAGCCAGGATTCCCAGCCATGGCTGCCAACCAGTCTTGGATTCTGGTCTTTATCTAACTGGTGGCTTTCTTGCTGCAATAGTATACATATCTATTATTCAAAATGTTCTAAAACTGTGACAGACCCCCCCCCCAAAGTCCCCTGATTTAGAAGTGCCAAGAACTGAACCCAGGACAACATGACAGGTCAGAGAGAAAAGGACAGTCTCAGGCCTATGACTCTGGAGAAACCCTTGCCATTACATGCCCAATCTTCCCTAGAGGAAGACGGTGCTGGGTCCTGGGCAGATGCCAGCGGCAAAGGTGAGCTCACCAGCGATCCCAGGACCTGTGCTAGCTGCTGCCTGCAGCATGGTTCACTCAGAGCCACAGCTTCTAGAAGATCCGAGTTTAAAATTACCTTCCTAGACGCTTCACGGGTTTCTATTTTGAAGCCACCCACTCCTAGCAGTTGCTCACGCCCTCCTAGTCGCTTCCCTCCTCCCCCTGTGCGATGTAACTGCTTGTCAGCACCGTCTGTCTGTGGGCAAAGGAGTCCCATCAGGTGGCTGACCCCAGTCAATAATTAATGGGTGATCCCACAGCCCTGGTGGAGCCCATTGAGAGGAGGGAGTCCTGCTAAATTAGACATGGGAGGGAGGTGCGTGAACAGCTTAGCAACTGCTTCCTCAACAGATGGTGAGCAGAGCACAGCCCACAAAGCAGCCTGCCAGGGGCAAGGCAGGGCAGGGCAGGGCAAGGGCAAGAAGCCTCAGTTCAGCAGGCAGGCCATCTCAACAGGAGAGACCCTGCACTCCGTTCCCTGCACGCGAGCAGTGATGGCTTTTCAGCAAAGGTCTGCACCCTACTGGCAAACCCACTACCCTCTTGGGACCAAAATGACACACAAATTTTTTATCTCCCTTTCTTTTTTCTAGTGGGAGGAAAATACCAACCAGAAAGTAACATTTCCCAAAGCACCAGACTTTTATGGGCAGGGTGAGAAAAAAAGAAGTCATTAGCTTCCACTTCATCTTCCCACCAAAGTAAAGCACATGAGAATGGTGTGTGTGTGTGTGTGTGTGTGTGTGTGTGTGTGTGTGTGTGTGTAGACCCGCATAGGAATTACACATACACAGGGGTATTGTGAGATACGCCTGTTTCCAACTACGCTACATAGTGACTGCGTGTCTCAAAATCAAAGAAAGAAGGAAGAAAGAAAGGAGAAAGAGAGGAAGAAAAGATAGAAAGATACAGAAGATACAGAAAGCAGGCATTGTGACATACACCTGTGATCCCAGTGTGGGGGGAGAATTACGGTTCCTGGAAAACATGAACAACCTGACAGATTCTGTCTCAACAGTAGAAATGCTTGTTTAGCATTTGTGAAATTCAGCACCACTGAAAAACAAAAAAATAAATAAAAACAGCTGGGACCAGATATGGTGGCTAATGCTGTAATCCTAGTATTTAGAGGTGGACACAAGAAGAAGATAAAAAGTTCAAAAACATCCTTGGCTACACTGAAAATTTGAGCCAGTCTGGGCCAGGCCAGAGGTGGTGGCACACACCATAATCCCAGCACTTGGAAGGGAGAGGCAGGAAGATCTCTATGAGTTAGAGGCCAGCCTGGTCTACATGGAGAGTTCCAGACAGCCAGGGCTATATGGAGAGACCTTGTTCCAAAATCAAATAAGTAAACGAAAGGCTGGGCAAGTAGTGGCTTGGTTGGCAGAATGCTTGTCTAGCGCGTACAACTCCAGAGTTCCATCTCAAACACCACAAAACCCAGTCATAGTGCTGGATGGCTGTAATCTCAGCACTCAGGAGGTGAAAACACAAGATCAGAAGTTCAAGATCACCCTCCACTACCCAGCTGGAGGCCAGCCTGGGCTACCTGAGATCATCTCAGGGAAGAAAAAAAAAAAAAAGGCCAAACTGGGATTGTAGCTCAGCATTAGGGTGCACGCTAGGCCAATCACAGAACTTCAAGATTGATTCATCCTTTCCCCTGCTCCTGAGCACAAAGCAATCTCTAACCGTACACCCAATGAACAGCTTCACACACAGACTTACATGCTTGAAGGCTACACAGTTTCTGAGGGTGCCGGGGTGCCATGAGCTGGGCTGCTAAATCCTAAGAATACACATTACTGTCAAGTCACAGTACAGTTAGTCTGCACACGAGAGCTACAAACTGCTCTCTGGGCCACTGGGGAAGGTGCCAGGAGGACAGGACACCCAGCCTTTTGCTTGCTCCCCCGCTGACTCCCATCCACCCCTACCAACCAGTGAGGTCTGCTTCTCTCCCACGTGGGCTCCCATCCAAGCACTCAGGAGAGAGGGGGTTCCGAGGAGCCTGAACGAACTCTATGGCTGTTTTCGCCTATGTTTTTAATTTTTGAGTTTTGCATTTTGTCATTACTCATTTTGTAAAGTGTGTGTGTGTGTGTGTGTGAGTGTGCACACAGATCCCGAAGACAACCTGTAGTTATCAATTCTCTGCTTCCATCATGTAAATCCCAGGGACTGAACTTGGATTGGCAGGCATGGTGGCATCACCAGGCATGGTGACAGGTACCTTAACCGGATGAGCCATCTCACCAGCACTTACCTGTGTTTTTCTGATGATGAAGCCAAAATATTTTTACATTTCAGAATCAAACTTTATTTCCCATCATATATGAGCTAGTTTGTTATAGTCTATTTCAGAGAACGCCACCAGGATCACTTAAAAGATATTAATGACCGCTAGCATTTAGGCAGTACTGCTGTGTGCCTGGTGTATTACGGAGGAAGAACCAAGGTGACTTTTATCGTCACTCAGACTCCAGCCCCTCACCTGAGCTCGGCAGCTGTGGTTTCGTATCTTCCACACACAGAACAGAGAGGAAGGAAAGAATGAAGGCTGGGTGGACGGCAGAAATAGCCAGGCTACCGGGGATTTTAGTCTATAGAGCAAATGAAGGGGGAAAGAAAGATCAAAAGGAAGACTATTGAGAAAGCATAGAGGAAGGAAAAGGTACAGGAAGTTAGTTGCACAGGGAATATGATGCTCACTTCAAAAACACAGGTGTCATGCCGGGTGGACACACACCTTTAATCCCAGCATTCAAGAGGCAGAGGCAGAGGCAGAGGCAGGTGGATCTCTGTGAGTGCAAGGCCAACCTGGTCTACAGAGTGAGTTCCAGAACAGCCAGGGCTACACAGAGAAACCCTGTCTTGAAAAAACAAAAACAAAACAAAACTAGACAAAACCACAGGTGCCCTGGCATATACCCTTCGGCAGTCCCTCGACTCATGCAGCCTCTGCAGAAAGGCAAGGAAAAGCAGAAGGGCAGGCCCAGGCTCCAGGAACATTGCACAACACAAGAACAGGAACTCTCTTCTTAGAGTGTAGCCTGCAGCTGAGCGCTCAAGAGCACACTTCTCCACACCCTCTCTGCAACTGAGCATGGTGACAGGTCCAACTGGGGGTCCCACAGATTTGCAGAGAGTAACAGGGCAGCATCAGAAGACTAGAGCCTTGAGGGCTCCCTTCCCTCGAATGTCTGCATGTTTTGGAGCTGCCTGACCGATCCGGGACTGATGCAATAGAGCCCCTTCCAGTGCATTTTGATTAATGTCAGTTCCTGGAAGCTGGGAAAATTACTGCAGCACTGATGGTAATAGCAACAGACTGGAAACACCCTAAACATCCATCAGCGGGAGACCAGCTTAAAAAAAAAAACAAAAAGCTAAGTGGGGTGGTGCACACCTACGGACCCTGCATTGGGAAGGTTGAAGCAGGAGGGCTACACATCAAGTACACAGTGTATATCAAGCCAGCCAGGACTACATAGCAAAACCCTGTCTCAATATTCAAGGCTCCTGATACTAATAATGGCACAGGCCCAAAGAGATAATAGTATGCAGCTTGGACTTGGTGGCACACACCTTTTATCCCAGCACTTGGGAGGCAGAGACAGTCAGATCATTGTGAGTTCAAGGCCAACCAGGTCTATACATTAAGTTCCCAGCTAGTCAGGGCTATACGGTGAAACCCTAACTTAAAAAAAAAAAAAAAAAAAAATCAAACCAAAGACACAGAGCAGTGAGATAGCTCAATGGGTAAAGGTGCTTGCCACCAAATCAATTCCCAGGGCCCACATACTGAAAGGAGAGACTCAATCCCTCTAAGTTATCTTCTGATACACACACACACACACACCAAACAAATAAATAAATTTAATAAAAATTAATATAAATTTTCAAGTGTGGATGCCTCTGAAAAGGGAAAGTGGGCGGTGGGGGTGGGGAAGCACCACGGGGGGGGGGGGGGGAGAATGTATACATGAAGGAGGGTTCCTCTTTAACCCTTCAGCCTTCTATAACTTCCCAGTGCCTTGAACTACATTATGCAACTTGCCTATATTGTGTGTGTGTGTGTGTGTGTGTGTGCATGCGTGTCACACAGTAGCTGGCAATTTTCCAAGAGTGTCTCAACATCACAGAACAGGAAAGAACGCGACCATCAGTTTCCCCACAGAGATCGTCACCACAGCCCAGGGGGTCTGGGTGCCCTGTTGACAAAAGTGGTGAATGCCTGGACGCCTGCCCTTGAGAGTTCGCTGCAAGCCCAAGTTCAGCCTGGTCTCTACAGTGAGCTTCAGGCCAGCTGAGCTACAAACTGAGAGCCTGCTGTTGAAGACGAGGAGCGGCAGTGGGGAGAAGGCAGTGTTGGAGGCAATGGGGAGGTGGGTGTGCCTTTAATTTAATCCCAGCATTTGGGAGGCAGAGGCTGTGAGTTCTGGGCCAACCAGGACTACCCAGTGAGACCGTCTCAGCCGACCGAGAAGGCACGCTGCACGTGTTAAGTGGTAGATTCGGAGAGAGAAACCACTTCTCCAGGTTGCAGGCCTGTTTCCTCTACTTCCTACTTTCTCTCAAAGACCCAGGCTGCTGCTGCCGGCTTCACCTGACCTGGTCAAACCCTTCCCTGGCTGCAGTCACACATGAAGCAGGCAGAGGAGGGAAGGGACCCACAAGTCCCTGAGGGAAGTCAGGATGCAGTCATGGTTAGAGCACCCAGCTGGGAAGCCAGGGCTGTTGCCTCTAGGAATAGGCACACAGAAAAGGGAATTGGGGGAGGGGGTTTGTTGCCTCCAATCCTGACTCTGGGCACATCAGCCAGCATGGCTATCCCTATGTCCTCAGCAGGGAGATTTCCAACAAACCACAGCCTGGCAAACTCAACGGGGAATGGGATGCACGGCTGACCACTCTGCAGTCAGCCACGTTCTGGGGAAAAAAAAAAAAAAATCACTCTCCCTGATGTCTTTGTGCCAGCAACCAGGCAACTAAACAGCCTCAGATCCCAGACCCAAGCCTGTGGTGACAACCAGAGCCAAACCACCCTTGTTAAATACCACTCCTGTCATCGTGTTTACATAGGAGAAAAACCATGAAGAGCCGTGCAGAAGATCATAAAACCCCAGCGCTGGGGAGCTAAGAAAATATGATGGTTTTCCTCTGCAGTAAAAATCCATCAGGCCCACCTCATTTATTGGTGGCCAGAAAAAACTCAGTCCCAATCCTAATACTTAATACCTAGTTAGCAAATGCTAACAAACCTAAGTCCAAATAGTCTGTTCAACAAACTCTAGCCTGCTGAGGGTTACACATGGTAGGAGCTCCAAGGATAATTAGAGCGACTACTATTTGGAAAATGTGGACCACACAGATAACTACGTCAAAGCACATAAGACCTCTTACAAGGACCTCCTTGGTCCTCCCAAGAGCTCATGAAGAGCATCTTACATGATCCCATTTTACAGAGGCAGAAACCAAAGCTCTGGGATGAAATAACTCATCCCAGGCTTCAGGACTAGCAAATGGCAAATAGGCTAGTCTAGCTCCAAAGCCCCTCACCCACTCACTTCACAAGACACTACCCTGTCTGAAGGAGTTCCCCTTCCTTCTAAACTTCCACACTTCCTCTAAACCCACTGCCAGAAGCAAGGCAGAGGAGCCTTCGACTTAGCACCTCTAGGCACCAAAGTTCATCCATCCAAGCTCCAAAAGAGGGCTTCCCTAGAGTGCAAGCCAAGCAGGCAGAGGTAAGAACTGGGGGGTGGGGGTGGGGAACAAAGGTTCCCAGGAGCTCCAAACATCTGTCCTGGGTGCTGGCCTCAGACCAGGGGCCCTGGGGAGTCTGCAGACAACGATACCTCGCCAGAGTCGAAGCCTAGCAGAAGAGAGTTCTCTATCCTCCAGAGCCAGCATCTTGCATCAACTGGTCAATTCTTTCTGGAGTCAGGACTGAAGTAATGTCCTTCTGTGCACCTATTTGTCCAAGTATCTGGCACCCACTAGATATTCAGTAAATGTTGGCTAAGTATTATCATCACCCTTTGAAAGGTGTGAAGGACAAAACTCCCCTTGGATGGGTCACATTGCAGAATCCCCAGTGCTGGGATGGACCAGACCAAGACCCCTGGAACTTCCTTCACAGTCTGCAGTCAAGAGAATGTACCTCTCCCCAAAAGGCCAACTCCTCACAGTGAAGCAAAGTTGGTCTCATCTACACACAGTCAAAAGACTATGCCCAGCTCCCTACATGCTCAAGGAGTTCTTGATGTTGGATGAAGGTACTGCCAGGACATTATAAAGGGCTGTATGACAGAAGCAGACCTTTCATTAGCCCATCCTTCGAAGGCCTGTTTCTGTAGGCACATAGTCTATGGACACTGCGTAGCTGTACAACAGTTTGAGAGTATACTTTATGACTGAAAATACCTATGACTGGGAGCACATAATGTGTCCTGGCTGGCTTTCTGTGTCAACCTGACCCATCTAGAGTCATCAGAGACAAAGAAACCTCAGATGAGGAAATGCCTCAATGAGACCCAGCTGTAGGGCATTTTCTTATTTGGTGATCAATGAGGGAGGGCCCAGGCCATGGTGGGTGGTGCCATCCCTGGGCTGGTGGTATTGAGTTCCATAAGAAAGCAAGCTGAACAAACCATGGGAAGCAAGCCAGTAAGCAGCACCCTCCATGATCTCTATAACAGCTCTTGCCTCCAGGATCCTGCCCTGTGTGAGTTCCTGTCCTGACTTCCTTCAGTGATGAACAGCAACGATGGAGTGTAAGCCCAATAAACCCTTTCTTCCCCAACTTGCATTTGGTTGTGGTGTTTCATTGAAGCAATAGAAACCCTAACTAAGACAGGATGAAAATGTCTTTATGGAGGGGTATACAGGAGAAGCTCTTGTCTACACCAACAACGCAGCAAATAAAGGCCAGCAAGAGTTGCCTGCACTTGCAAGGCAGGGGCCACACAGGAACAGACATGGTGAGTCTCAAAATGAAGCCACACAGAGCCTCGGGCCTAGCATCCTCCCTGTTGGAGAAGATAAGACAGGAAAGAGAAAGGAAGCAGATGAGAGCGGCTGCCCAGTACAACAGGAAGAGCTCTAGGCACAGTGAGGAGAGGCAGCTTCAAGCTTGAAAAGGCAAAGAGCAACCCTGTATGACATGGACCAAGATCCTAGGGGTGGAACCGGGAGAGTTAAACAAAAGCCTGAGAAGCAAGCACAATGACACGTTGGAGAAGTGTGACTTCTGAGGCCACCAGGAGCCCCCTCCCCCCCCCACCAAAGGCTGCCCATCTACCCATCAACAGTCACCTCCCTTGGTGCTACATCAGGAAACAGAAGGCTGAAGCTGTCCAGTGCCTGGAAGGCCCCATGCACAAGGCTGGCAAAAGCACTACCCTCGGCTGAAGCACGCGCTGGTGCTCCAGCCACAAGGAAGCATTCCTGTTGAGAAGCACAGATTCTAAGGGGCAGGGCTTATGGCTGGGTAGTCTTTCCCAACAGTCAGAAGGCCACTGTCTGAGAATACCCATAGTAAGGAGGCAAGGAAGTCGGACTTGGTAGCAGGCACAACAACGGAGGGTTGGAATATGCAAGACCCCACCCATGTCTGCAGATCTCAAGAATCTATGCCACACCTTCTGAATGGGCTGAGAGCTCATAGACACCCCAGACTATAATGTTCCTTTTTAAAGACATCAGAAACAAAGCTGGGAAGATGGCTGAGTGGGAAGAGCGCTTGGCACACAACCATGAGGACCTGAGTTCGGACCCCCAGCACCCATGGAAAAAGCAGGCCTCTATGGTGGAGATAGGAGTTTGGAGAGGCAGAAACGCTGGCAGCCAGTCTAGTCAAACAGTGAGCTGGCTCCAGGTTTAGCGAGAGGCCCTGTGTTAAAGGGAGGGGGTAAAGTGGAAGAGTGATAGCGTGGGGTGCCTATGTCTTCCTCTGGTCTCTGAACATATACACACATATACAAGCAAGCACGGGTACAAAATGGCAGAAATGCCATCACTCTCCCCTGCACAACTCACCCCAAACCTGGGTCTCAAGTAGTTTCCCTAATAGCAGGCTCTGAGAGGGGTTGGCCTGCAGTATGGGGTTCAGGAAAGAGGCCTGAACAGGGGTGGCTGAGGCTAGGGCCCAACATGGGTCACAGATAAGCCTGTAGAGACCTCTGGAGCAAGGAAGGCCATCTGAACTGGTCTCTGGTGGAGATGAAAGGCTAGGATTTGTACTCTGTCTCCAGATGGGGTGGAGGTCCCTTTGGCTGAAGGCAATTCCAGGACTGACAGGGATAGCAGCTATCAGCAGATAGTGCTTACAAAGCAGGGGACAGGAAGTAGGCCCCTGAGGGGGTCTGCAGTGCATTGGCCTCAGCAGCAAGCCTCGCCTCTGCAAAGGGTTCCCCAAGCAGCTCCTGGTTCCAGCAGAGCACCAGTCCTAGGCTCTCAAGAAGATACTGCACATGAAGTCACAGAGGAAGGAAGAACTCTGTCACTCATGGTGGCTCTGACAGGATCTAATGTTCTCAGCCCTGCTTTTAGATTATTTTTAATAACACATAATTTCACTTCAAAAAGAAAAACCTGTCGACAAGTTGCTCTGTGAATTTTCCATTTTCTTCCCTATCGTGCTCAAGCTCCTACTTCACACACCTGAAAAAAAAATTCTATTTTTTGATCTGTAGACTCAAGCCATGTCACGTGAGCAGATATTCGTTTGCACTGAGTGAGCCAGGGGCCAGGTCTTGGCAACAAAATGGTTAAAACTTAACAGTGGAGATAAAATTAAACCTGAGAAATGTTTGCCACATTAAACTCTATGAAAATCCATCCAAAACATTTTTACATAAATATGGCATGATTTTTTTCTTTCCTGACAGGAGAAATGCAGGTTTACTGAAGAAAATCTGAGGAGGAAGGAAAAATGCCAACCAAGTGTGATGGCACAGGCCTAGGATCCCAGCTAATTGAGAGTCTGAGGCAAGAGGACTGTGCAAGTTCAAGGACTGCCTGGGCAACTTAGTGATACCCTGTCTCAAAATTTAAAAACATTCCAAGCGGTTAGGGAATAACACACGTTCAAGGTCCTGGGATGAGTCCTAGAAGAAGAAGGAAAAAGAAAAAAAAAAAAAAAAAAAACCCAAGAAAAGAACAAGCCAGCTAGAAGGCCATTCTTCACACCATCTCCATGCATCCTTTTCTCCTTGCATCTGCTTGTTGTTCTGTCCTTTAAGACAGAGTTTCATATATCCTGGACTAACCTTGAACTCCAGGTTCCACAGTGCTGGGAGGTGTGTGGCTCCATGGCCCAGATCCCAGATCCTACCCACCTCTTTTTCTTTATTCTTTCTCTCTCCTTTCTTTTTTTCTTCTTTGAGACAAGGTTTCTATGTCCTGGAACTCTGTAGATCAGACTGGCCTCAAATCCACAGAGATCCTCCTGCCTTTGCCTCCTGAGTGCTGGAATTAAGGGTGTGCACTGCTGCCAGGCTTATTTCATCTTTAATAATTAATTGGACTCCTGCTTTTTGGTTTGTTAGTGGTATACTAGGATCACTTTTTAATTCTTTACAGTAAGCACAGTGTTTGTAAAAGCTGTCATCAAATGTGCTTAGTTTTGCTGGCACCACAGTCCAGGGTTGTATGTTTAGATTTTAGATACCAGGATGGTTTGCAGTTCCCCATCAGTGTTGTGTTAAACATCCTCAGGGTCACTTTCTCTGTGAATCCTAGGTGGCCCTTAACACACACCGCTGATGCCTCCACTCATTTGCCTCAGGCTGGGCATGGTGGCAAATGTTTAACAGGAAAGAGGTTCATATGCAGTGTTTCAAGGCTCTGTTTCAAAAACAAAATTCTTCCCTGAAAAACCTAAAGAATGAGACCCTCAAGCCTAAGGCAGTCAGTAGCAGAGAAAGGAAGCACCCAGGAGTCCATCTATGCAACTCCAAAGGGTAGAGCCTTCCCTTAGCTATTCTCATGTATTTATATTTGAGGAATGGAGATGGAACATGTGTCAGGGCAGGCATGTGGAGGTCAGGGGACAATCCACTGGAGTTGGTTTTCTCTCCACCATGTGGATTCCAGGTACTAAGCTCAGATCAGTAGTCTTGGCAGCAACCACCTTGACCCACTGAGCCATCACACACACACATGGGGCTGAAGATAGCTCAGCATTTAAGAGCACACGCTGCCCTCACAAAGGACCTGAATTTGGTTTCCGAAGCATCAACCATGGCAGCTCACAACCATTTGTAACTCCAGTTCCAGGGATTCTGCCACCCTCTTCTGCCCCCGCACAGGCATGGTGTGCATATGGTATAGTGTATCCATACAGGCAAAACACTCCTACATATAAAATTTTAAACTTGTTAAAGGTGGACAACAATCAAGGGACACGCCTAATATTGGCTTCTAGTTTCCACGTGTGTATACATGTTCATGGAACCTACACGCATATGCACACAAACACCACACACACACACACACACACACAGGCAGGGGTGGGGGGAGATTATAACACATGCTGAGAATTGTAGTGTGTGCCTGTAATCCCAGCACACAAAAGGATGACTCCAGGGGACTGTATATCCCCAGGCCAGTCTCAACAGTATCGACTACATGGCAAAGTCCCTGTTTTTAAAAAACAAACAAACAAAAAACCAAAACAACAAAACCCCAGACATGTCAAGCTTTATCCTTACAAGGAGAGGAAATCCCTCTTCTAGGTAAAGTCCCCTCTGTGAAGAACAGGCAGCCATCACCGAAGCAGCTGACGTGGCTGTGATAGCAGGGAGGCGTCACAGGGCTCAAGTTTTCCCTGTGTGGCCAGATTTCAAACTTGCATCATCATGGTCCAGCGTGCTGTGAGGCTACAAGTTCAGTCTCAGACTATCAACCACGACCAGCAGGTGGCCCTTCAGCAGCTACTTCACCCTTCTGGACAGAGGGACTCCAGTCTGGGATACACCATATCCGACCACCGGCTCAGTGACTAGAGTCTGGTAGGCACTCACATAGTCATTACTTCATTTTTAAAAATACATATAAATGTTTTGTCTGCCTATGTGTCTGTGTACCATGTACATACATGCCTTGGCCCTCGGATGCCAGGAGAGAGCATCAAATCCCCTGTAACCAGAGTTACTGATGGTTGTGAGCCGTCATGTGAGTACTGAAATCAAGCCCAGGTCCTCTGGAAAAGCAGCCAGTGCTCTTAACCACTGAGCCTCTTCTCCAGGCTACACAGTAATAAGAAAAAGTGTGACACTATAGGAATGAAGAAGGAATATTTCCAGCGGCCCCCACCCAATTTATTTCACTTCTGGTTTTCTCATCTACATACATATTTCTACATATATATTTTTTTCTACTAATTACATAACTATGAATGCTGCAGACATACAACTTTGCTATATTTTCTCTTAATGTAATGTCATAAACACAACCATGCTCTTTCCCAGCCTTCTAAAGTAGCATCTGGGTCCATAATAACCCGGGTATGGTGGGCTGGGCGATGGCACATGTGATTAGCCACGCCCTTGCACTGGACATCTCTTGCTGTCTTTTCTCCCTCCTCTATTACAGACAGTTGGAATATGTTCTCATAAACTCTAATTGGTTGCTGAGTCGTCACCTTAGGAGAAAAACTCCCTAGGGAGACAGGATTGGACCAGATGTTGTGTACTGTGTTCTACAGAACCATGTGAAACAAGGAACATCAGGGCAGACAAAGAAGATGTCCCATGCTGATGCTCAATACACGCTCACGGAATGAGTAAGGGTGACTCACCTACATAATGCCCTAGCAGGTGGCAGACACACAGCCTGACCAAACCAAGGCTCTAACACCTGCCCAGAGTCAGAAAACACACTTTGTGTAAGTCAAAGGCACAGCTTTTAATAGCAGGTTTGCACCCTGGTCTCCATATCGTTCTTTACTAAAAATTAAGGGAAGAGGTTGAGTGTGGTCCACCCGCAGAGTGCTTGCCTGGTATGTGTGAGGCCCTGAGTTCTATCAACACTGAATGAGCCAAGGATGGCAGTGCAGTAATCAGGAAGGTCAATAGTTCAAGGCCATGCTTGGCTACATAGCAAGTGAGAGGCTAGACAGTGCCATATAAGACCCTGTCTCAAAACAACAAAAAAGAATAATAATAAGAATTTTCAAGCAGGGCAGTGGTGGCACATGCCTTTCATCCCAGTACTCGGGAGGCAGACGTAGGTGGATCCCTGTGAGTTCAATGCCAGCCTGGTCCACACAGTGAGACCCTGTCTAAAGAAAAGAAATGAAATGAATGAACCAAGTTTCAAAACAGATGCAAGTGTTCATGGAAGATCCCAAACCTCCTTTCTCCTTATTCTCCTATTTTCACAGCCCCTCCTTCCTCCTTTCCTAGAATCTGAGTCCTGGGAGCAGAGGCAGGCATGTGACATGCTCCATGCAGGCCACCCTAGTTTCCCTTCTGGGCTCCCCAGTGAACTAGGCCCACTCCCTTGGGCTTCTGTATTCATGCTCTGCCAGCCGCTTTACAGACAGTATAGTTTGTCCCTTTGTTTACTGTCTGTGCCTCCTCCCAGCACGGAGGTGTTAGTCCCACAGAGCTTAGTTTTAGCCACTGTCTTCACAGTTATTCCCCTCCCCTCCCCCACCAGACTCACAATAGCGTGCATAGTGGGTACTAATCAAATACCTAATGAGAAAATAAAAAGCAGGCTGGGATTGTAGCACGCACAAAACCCCAAGTTTGGTCTTCGTATTGAATAAGTCAGCGTGGTGGTACAGACCTGTAATCCCAGGACTTGGAATGTGAGGTAGGAGTATCAGAGTTCAAAGTCATTCTTGGCCAAATAGCAGGTTCAAGGCCAACCTGGGCCACATGAGAATGGGAAGGAGGGAGAAAATAAAAAAATAAATAGCAAATTCTCATGTGAAAATATTCTTATTCTATGTCGGGCATTGTGTGTCACATGGCTCACCTCAGTAGCTATGAACAACAATCCTCTTATAATTCCCACTTAAAAATAAAGAAACGATTGCCCAGGCAGACTAAGCAACTTGCTCCAAAACACAGTCAGGAGATAGAGTTTGCGCTCTATCAAGCATCAGAAGCTGTGGTCTCACTTACTGTGGTGTTGCTGCTCACCCTCCCGGCTCAGCAGCCTAACACAGACATGGTCAGTGAGCAGCCAAGCTTCTCGGAACAAGACAAAGTCACTACATCCTGTGATTGAGAGGGAAGAGGAGGAGGCAAGCGCAGTGAAGCCGGCCCCAGGAGCCTTATCTACCCCACTTCCCCAGGGTAGCAACAAGCTTGACTGTCAGAACCTGGCCTGACAGGCACAGCATGACGGGTTTGCTTCAGCAAGAGCGACTGGGACTTCAACAAGCAGGGTGCTTTTTGCTGCCAGAGGAGGAAACCCATGCAGAAAACTGGAGCAGGAAAGGAAGCTGAGTCTAAGATGTGAACTGCCCAAGACAAAGTCTGGACATTTAAGGCTACCAAGTCTTCCCAAGAGCCACTCCAGGTGACGTGGGAGGGCAGAGTGTGAAAGACCATGCTCCCATGAGCCACATGGCTTTCTGTGCACAGGTATCACAAGGGCATACCCTCCCTCCCTCCCTGTTCTCTCCCCCCCCCCTCATCACCATCCTACCACACAGAGGTTTCTTGTCCCCTCAAAGGCAAGTTTCGGTTTGCCAGTGGAGTCATCCTACTCTGTTCTTCTGTCCCCTTGGCCAGGGTGAGTCAGGGCCACCAGGGGAATCTCCCTGGGCACTTAACCACCTTATTTTTAGTAAGATCAGCCACCAACATTTAAAATACAGCTGTGCCACATGCCACCAACCATACTTTGCTTTTCATGTACAACATTGTGGGATTTGAACCTGTGCTTGGCTCTGTGGAATCCAGTACGTGCCCCATCAGAGCCTGCTCCTCACAGGAGGCCTCTCCCCAGCTTTCCCTCTACCAAGAGCCAGCCACCTCTGTCCCTGGCTCTTTGCTATTAACCCAGTTTCCAGTACTCACTTTTTGTTGTTGTTTTGTTTGCCCTGCTGACAACTTTATAGTCTTCAAAAAGGAGAGATTTCACCCTTTCTCCAGACATGATTTCTCTCAAAATACTAAGCACTAGTAAACATGGGGAGGGGGAATGCATGTATCACAGTTCTCAAGTGAAAGCCAGAGGACAACTTTTCCTGAGTAGGGCTCGGCAGCAAGCGCATCTACCCACTGAATGTTCCCAGCAGCTCCCAAAGCCCTAGCTACGACCCAAGGTAAGGCAGATTTCTGAAGGGCCCAATGAAACTCACCAGTATAAATCCAGACAACTCCAGACTCCACCAATGACCTTAAGCCTGATTTCTTTATCCACAAGGTGGACTCAAATGTTATCATGACTCCTCAGAGAACTCTGAGGGAAAGTATGTTATGTCAAAATCAGTCAGGTCCCCCTCAGGTTGGCCCCCACTGTGGGGAGAAGAAACAGGGAGCCCGAATTTTCCTCCCAGGATTCGGCCTTCCCTTTCCATTTAGCAATGAACTCACATGAAGGGAGCTTCAGGAGCTGGTACTCTGGCCAGCCGTGGCCCCACTCACTAGCAACAGAGCTTATGAGTCTTTCAGGACTCTCCAAACAAAACGACACCAGTCTCTTCTACCAGCCCATTCCCCAGGACCATCGTGGAACCCACAGCTCTCCAGATGAATATATCATAGGCTGCCCAAAAAAGATTTCGAAGGGTTTGGGACTGTGGATCAGTTGATCCAGTGTTCACTTAACATGCATCAAGCCCTGGGTTGGATTACCAGCATTACATAACACAGGCATAGTGGTGCACACCTATAATCCCAGTGCTCAAGAGGTAGAGGCGGGAGAATTGGAAACTCAAACATAGCAAGTTCAGGGCCAGCCTGGGATACATAAGATCCTGGCCAAAAAAAAAAAAAAAAAAAAAAAAAAGATAAAAGACATTTTAAAGCATCCACTCAGACGTCACATTCCTTCTTTGCCCACCCTAAGGGAAGAAAGACAAGAAAAACAGCACACTATCAGGCCAGCAGTGGCAGCACCCACCTGTAATCCCAGCACTCTAGGCATTGGTAGGAGGGTCAAGAATTCAAGGCCAACCTGATGTACACAGCAAGCTCCTGTCTTAGAAAACCAAGGGCTGGAGATATAGCTCAATAGCAGAATAGTTGCCTAGCATGCACAAAGTCCTAAATGGGGGGAGGGGGGAGAAGAGAAAAGAAGAGGAGGGGAAGAGGAGGAAAGCAGAGTAGAACATCCCCAGGACTACATTTCTGGCAGATGCTAAAACCAAAGTCTTAGTAAAGATCAGGGCAGCTGAGGAAGGGGTTCCCACTCTCCGTCTTAGGCACTGTTTCCCATAAGTTGGTGCCAGATAACCACACCGGGTCTCAGCAGCCCTGCATCAGAGCTGGCCACCTCAGTTCCCGGCTCCTCCCTTGGCAGAGGTCCAAGGCACCCCCAGGAGGGCTGGGGCCATACTCCCATCCCCACAGGGAGGGCTGGCAGCACAAGGTGCGTTTCCCAAGATCTTATACACCTCGGTGCAGAAATGAGTCAGCCAGGCAGCCTGGGGAGCTTCAACCTCCTTCGAACCCCACCAACACCTTCTGTGGGTTTACTCTGCCTCACATGTGCCAGCCAACCTGACAGTCAATACACCCCTTAGATGGGTTTATGCAATGCCACAGAACAGTGTCCAGGAAAGGGCTAAGGAGATGTGCGGCGGGGGGGGGGGGGGGGGGGGGGGGGACCCTCCCTGCCGCCATTGTATCCCAAGTACCATGTCCTGCCTTAAGCTACCACACAGGACAGTCTCTCTGCCTATATCCTCTTCCCAGTTGCAGAGGCATTCCTTGTTCCAGACGCCATTCACTCATGAACACTACTCCCTTCCCTGAAAGAGCCCCTTTCTACCACCCATCCCCAAACTAAGGGCAAAACCTCCACCTCTTCTCTCTCCCTGCTTCCCATTCTCTTTATTTCAAACCACTTCTCTCTCCCTGGCTTATTATCTGTCTCTTTCCACTACAGAGCCTTCTGCCTTCCCTGCCTGTCTTTCTCCAGTATCTAAGGGATGTTCAGCACACAGCAGATATTCAATAAATACTGAATGAACACACAGGTGAGAAATAAAAAGCAAACGCAAGAACGGTCTAACCAGGCCAAAGGAAATGTAATAGAGGGGGGTAAATGCACAAATAAATAGATCAGAAAACAAAGAAGAAAACTGGGAGTGGGTGCATGCTCCAAACTCCCAGAACTTAGGAGGTGGAGGCAGAAGGATTAACAGTTTAATGCCATCCTGGGCGATGGGAGATTTACACACCTCTGGGCCTGTGGAGAGCATACAACAGAGATAAACAGACAGAGACAGACACACTCCAGGCCATTTAACCTAAGAATTCCATTCCTGGGAATTATCCTAAGGAAATGAATTCAGAACAGGAACAAAAGAGACACCTGTTTAGGGATGATTCCAGTCACACTATTTAAATAGCAGGATTCTGGAAACAACTGAAATGTCCAAAAACAGTGGAAACACTCTGGCAGGTGACAGCACCGCTACTTCGAGAAGTATCACACAGCAATTAAAATGACAAAATCGGAACAAACATAGAAAGGTGGCGTGCTTTAAAATAATGCTAAGCAGAAGCCAGGCCTGGTGGCTTAGTCCTAAAATCCCAGCTTATCTAGAGACAGTGGCCCTAGGTTCAATCCCCAAGCCTGCAAGAGGATTTGTTAATGCTAAGCAAGAAAATGTGTGTGTGTGCATTAAATTTCTTCTTAAACACTGGTTTCCGTTCCATGAACCAACCCTCTGCATTGGGGTGAGTTCTCACAAATGTCCAAAATAGTATCTGTGTTCCCCTTATCTACCAGGGGAAAAAAAAAAAAAAAAAACTACACAGAGAGCTGAGCAACTTGCCTAAGGTCAGACCTAGCAAGAAGGAGTCAGGAAATGACTACGTCACATTGGCCCCAAAGCCCCATGCATAGTCTGTGTCTTCAGAGAGGCCCTTCCCATAAGGACATCCTACCTGTGCCTGAGAGGCTAAGCCCAGAAATGTCCACCAGCCAAAAAGGGTGCCACGGCACCTGGAACACCAAAGGATGCAACAGAACCTACAGGACCAAAAGCAAGCCGCTGCTGTTATCCAAAGACCCCAAAGAAAGGCAATGAGAAAGTAGTGAGCAAAACCAGGCTTCTGGGAAAACTTGGGTGGAGCCAAGGCACAGACCTACAGGGCCATCTAGGTATTATTAGATCTCTGCCAGTCTGGGCCAGCAGAGATGAGCAGAAGACAACATTCGCCACAATTGAGGCATTTAATACATGTATGTTAAAGCACCCTCATCCAGCTAAGGACAGGAAAGGAAAAGTAAGAAAATATGCCTGAGCCATGGAGAAGAGTGGATAGGCCATCCAGGTATATCACAGGTCACACTTAGTATGGTCACAGACTTCCAGCTAGGGCTTGGGGAAAGGGAGAGCCAGCTGTGAGAATAAACTAGTCCTCCATCAGTAGGAGAACCAGGCCAGAGAAGATAACCCTGCAGTACTGACAGAGCAGAGTAGGACAAGCTTGGGGATCGTGGGATGGAGAGCCCTCCTATTCTAGGGACACAGGCTTAGATCTGCCTGGAGGCGGAGAGCTGGGCAGCAATACCTCCCTAGGTCTCTCTTTCTCAGAGACCCATTGCCTAGCATTACCACTTCACAAGTGGGCTTCCTCAGAGAGGGAGCAAGGTTGATGACCAAGATTGGCCAAAGCAGCTTCCTGTAGAAGCTTCTTCTCTTGGAGAATCACTAAGGAGGAGGTGTGTGTATGGGCAGTGGGAGGGTGGGGTGTTCAACATACTCTTCTCTCTACTTTGCATGTCTGAATATTTCTGTAATGAAGTTTAAAAAAATATGGCTAAACACAGTGGTTTGCACCTGTAATCCCAGAGCTCAGGGGGCTGAAATAGAGGACTATCAAGTTCAGAGGCCAGCCTGAGCTACAGAGCAGAGGTCTTGTGTCAAACAAACAAACAAACAAACAAACAAGGGGTGGAGAGATGGCTCAGTGGTTTAAAAGCTTCTTCAGATATTCTTTCAAAGAGCACAGGACCAGTTCCCAGCTCCCATGGCAAGTGACTTACAAGTGCTGTAACTGTAGCTCCAGAGGGACCTGTTGCCTCTGGCCTCCACAGACACTTGCACATACCACACACAGGCACAGACACATAATTAAAAACAAAACTAAAATAAGAAACAAACACAAAAGCTGGGATGACAAGATAGCCCAGCAGGTAAAACATTTGCTGTACAAGCTTAAGGACCGGAGTTCAATCCCCAGAAACCATGTAAAGGAGAAAACCGATTCACTCTCACTGTGCGCGCGCGCGCACACACACACACACACACACACACACACACACACACACACACTATAATAAACACCTTTTTAAAAAATGAAAGTGCAGCCAGGTGTTGGTAGCTCACGCCTTTAATCCCAGCACTTGGGAGGCAGAGGCAGGAGGATCTCTGTGAGTTTGAGGCCAGCCTGGTCTATAGAGCAAGTTCCAGGACAGGCTCCAAAGCTACAGAGAAACCCTGTTTTGAGAGCCCCCCAAGAAAAAAAGAAAGAAAACCAAAAGTTCAAAGTCATCCTCAGCTACAAAGTAACTGAAGCTAACCTAAACTGAGGTTCTGAGGTCCCTTCAAGAAAGAAGGGAGGGAGGGAGGGAGTGAGGGGAAGAGGGAGGAAGGAAGGGAGGAACCCAGGCAGATCTCTCTGAGTTCAGGGCCAGTCTAGTCTACAAAGCAAGTTCCAGGATGGGACTACACAGCAAAACCCTATCTTGAAAATCAGGACCATCCAGGTTCAAGCAACAGCCCTGCACTTCCTTGGCTCTCCACCGCCTTATGCTCCAGTCAGCTGAGGCTCCTTGCACCTTGGCTCCTTTTCTGCAAGAGGATGATGGGAGGACCTGCCACGTGCACTGGTGTGAGGAAGTACATGCCAGAAAGTGCTCCTAGCAAGGAGGCCAGGGAGGTGAGCAGGCAGTAAAAGGTCAGCTACGATGACACATCCATGTTGTAGCAGGTATTGAGGGGCAGTTTAGAAACCGCATGTCCATTGAACTTGACTACCAGGGGAAGGTGACGCGGGGTGCCTCCTGTACTGTAATTCTGAAACCTCTGACAAAGGCTGGAGAGCCCCAACAGCCGCCCCAGCCAGCTTCTTCAGGCCTAGGGGACAGAAAGCTCCGCCTCTCTCACAAAAAAAGCCACCACCAGCAACAGGAAGCTGCTTCCTTTCCTCCCCTTCCAGCCAGCATTTCCTTTTTTGTTTCAAAAAGCATTCCTTGTCTGCAGCCCAGCCCTTCCCCTCCCCTCCAGCCCCAGGCTCAAATGCACCCACAGTCATCTCTGTATGTCTCCCACTTTGTTTTCTGTCTAACCAGGAATGGGGAGAGGGTGGGGGCAGGATGCCCAGGCAGACAGACAGACCTCTCTGGGCATCAGTGGTAGAAGGATTAAGTGCCAGAAGAACCCCTGCCACCAAATCTAAAGTACCACTTCTCCAGTGGCTGAGTTCACTGAGGCTTGGGCTCCCTGCCACCACCAAACCCTGCCTTGCACCTCAAATGGGACCTACAGTTTATAAAACACCTAGAATAAAACCAAAACTGGCTCAACAGTTTCTAGCCTACAGTTTCTAGTCTCTTTCCTAGCCCAAGGCTAAGACACTCCCTCAACTAGGTAGGGGAAACAAGAGCCCCTGAAGGAGTCCTTTGGGAACCCTCACAGAACTTCTCAGCACCTTTAAAACAAATCCTCAGCCTCTGAAGCCAGGGTGAAGGGGAACACATTAACAAAATCATTCTCTACTTAAAGCCCTCTTTCAATGGAGCACCGAAGCCTTTGGGGGCCCCAGACTTAGTTAGCTAAGACCCTGTCTATTGAGACAGAGAACACTCAGATCACTTTTTAAAATGGCCTATAGCTGGGGCTGGAGGGTAGCTCAGTGTTTAAGAGCACTAACTGCTCTTCTGGAGGCCTCTGATTCAGTTCCCAGCACCTACATACCAGCTCACACACCACCTGCAACTCCAGTTCCAGAGAACCCTATGCTGTGTTGTGGCCTCTACACACACAGGCATGCACACAGCACACACACATACATGTAAGCAAAACATTCACACACTGTGGTGGTTTGAATAAGAATTCCCCCAGAGACTTACATTATTTGAGGGTTTAGTCACTACAAAGGAGTGTCACTATTTGAAAAGGATTAGGAGGTGTGGCCTCGTTGGAGGAAGTGTGTCACTGGGGGTGGGGTTTGAAGTTTCAAAAGCCCACACCAGGTCCAAACATACACTCGCACACGCGTACACACACTGCCCCTCTCTCTCTCCTCTGGATCAGTATGTAGCTCTCAGCTACCTTTCCAGCACTATGCCTGCCACGCTTTCCTCCACAGTGATAATGGACTAACCTAAAACTGTAAGCAAGCCCCCAATTAAATGCTTTCTCTTCTGGTCATAGTATCTCTTCACAGCAACAGAATGGTGACTAAGACATACACATAAAATAAACCTTAAAAAAAATAAAATAAAATGAGCTCTAAGTTTTTTGTATTTTTAACAAAATTCTGTGTGTACTGGGCATGGTGGTATAGGCCCAAAATTGCAGCACAGAGGAGGCTGAGGTTCCAGAAGAATCATTGCAACCTAGAGAGCCACCTGGTCTTAGCAAGTTCCAGGCAATGAGGGCAAAACAGGGAGACTATTTAGACAGAGACTATCTTTTTTAAATGAAAAAAAAAAAAAAATCCTAAAGCTCAGTTTAATCAGCCAAGTTGGTTTCAAAGCCTTCAGATACTGTAAAAGACCTCACCACCCCATAGGCAGCTCACTTCACATCTGCAGAAAGCAAAACCCTCCTGATCAATAGCCTGCCAATACAAGCCTGCTGTTGGTGCTGTCTGTGTGGAAACTTATTTTTCCTAATCAGAGTGGTTAGTTCCTGTACTGCATATTTTATTCTCCATTTTCCCCCTTAAAATTGGAATTCACGTGTTAGCTAGTACATTCTCATGCCCAGGGCAGAAAAATAAAAGGGGGCGGTGAACATCATATGAGTAGAATGGCTTCAATGTGGCAATCTGCCCAATTAAAACGCTCTGCTGCCCACCAACACCGGAACGGAGAAAATGCAGACGTGTTCAAATGCGTAGCTTTGTCGGGTGGTGGTAGTCTAGATTGTGACTTCTTTTCAGTCCATAAGAATCCATGACACAGTTTTTTTTGTTTTTTTTTCATCTCAGCAGCTGGCACCAGAGTAAACCTCTGTATTTCCACCTGGGTTTTAGAATAGAAAAGGAGCCAAAGAGCACGTCAGAAACAGCTGTCCACACAGCACCAATTGCAGGCTTGGACTGGCAACATATTGATAGGGAGGGTTTTGCTTTCCACAGATGTGAGGTAAGCTGCCTACAAGGCTGTTGGGTCTTCTACCACATCTGGAAACAACAAGAAAAAAGAAAAAAAAAAAAAAAACTGCATCTCTTTCTTTCCTTCTTTTAAGTTTAAGGACAATTTTATGAGAATGTGAAAGAAAAAAAAAAGGCAGGCAAGCAAGCTATAGGTCATGGGAGCTGCTGGGAGGAGGGAGATGGAGAAGACAGAAAGAAGTATGCATTCAAGAGTGTAGTCAGGTTCAGCAATGGAGGTTGCTGAGCTCAGAGGAACTGGAGGGGGTGGGTGCTCTGGGGAGCAAGTGACAAACCCAGAGAGTGTGCAGGGAGGCAAGCTTAGGCCTCTGGCCAGTATCCAGGAAAAAAGATAAGGAAAAGTTATGTTATACTTCTCCAAGTAACTGAAAACTAATCAGGCCACATGACAGGGGCCTCACCATCCAACCCAAGGCTGGTCTGGAACTCACTCTACAGTCTGGAGTCCAAGTTGGCCTTGAACTTGAGATGCCCCACCCTCCCCAACACATCTCTGAATGCTGACGCTGAAATCGAGAGTGTTGTCAGGCCTGTGTCATAATTATCTCGACAGCAAAACCAACCAGGGGCAAGGTAAGATTGCAACATCTGCATGAAGGTTTCAAACCCCAGGCTCCACAGGAGGGAACCCTTGCAGAAGAGCTGTCAGAGAGCAAGGCTTGGAAGAACAGTCAGGGCCAAAGAAAGGCACTTCAGCTTAGTGTGGTGGCGCAAGAAAAAAAAGTCAACCATTCAGGCGGAGCCAGGCCCATACAGGACACTCCAGACAGCTCTCCAGAATCCCACCTAACCCTTGGGTCCCTCAGACAACAGTGAGCACAGAGGGCCCAGATATGCATCCTCTCACAGGAACTCAGCAGGGTAAGGTATGCATCTGCCCAGGCAGTCGGCCAAGTTCAAGGTGCTATCTTGTCTCGCACAAGGGAGAGGCTCTCAGCTCAGGGCTCTTCTGTTAACCACTGTTAATTCTCCCTAACAGGTACTCCACTTGGGCAAAGGTGCAAGTCTGCTGATCTGAGCTCCATCCTGGCACCGACTCCTACAAGTTGTCGCCTGACCTTCACTTGTGCACCTGCAGCACACACATCCACATACTTAATGAAACTTAATTTAAAAATCAAGGTGTTAAGAACATTTTCTGGCTGCTCTTCCAGAGGACCTGGGTTTGATTGCAGTATCTATGTGGTGTCTCACACATCTGCTAACTCCAGTTTAAAGGGATTCGACACTTTATTCTGGCCTGGGAGAGCACAGGGCACATTTTAATTCAATAAATTCTTACTTGCATGATGATATGTGAACATGCCAAAACAAAAGTAAGCATCGAAAATTGGGGTATGCTGACAATGGTGGCGCACACCTTTGATCCTGCACTCGGGAGGCAGAGGCAGGTGGATCTCTGTGAGTTCGAGGCGAGTCTGGTCTACAGAGTGAGTTCTAGGACAGCCAGAATTGTTACACAGAGAAACCCTTTTTCTCTCAAAAAAACAAAATTTAAAAAAAAAGAGGGAAGGAAGAAGACAATAAGAGAGAGAGGGAGGAAAGAAGGGAGGGAGGGAGGGAGAAAATAAAAAAAGAAAATTGGGATCTAGCTAAAGGAATGTATGGATAAGGTCACTGATGGTGACACTACAAATTCACATGCAAGCTCCACAAGCACACACATGTATCTTTTCATGCAAATGCACAGTAGAAAGCTAGGAAGAGTCAGAGGGGGAAAAAAAGAAGAGGAAGAAAAGGAAAAAGAAAAACGTTCCCGAGCTTGGCTCTGACAGGTGGCATAATGGACGATTTTTTTATTACCGAGAGTGTTTCCCTTTTTGCAGAGGGAACATGTATTAATGTATCTTAAGCACTGCAATTAAAAGTAGCAAGTAAGAGATATATTCCTTGTCTCAAGAATTGCTCAGAAGGAATAAAGCAGGAAGCTCTTATAAAAACAAACAAACAAACAACTGACATGGTTGGACATGGTGGTGTGCACCTCCTGTTCCAGCACTCAGGAGGCAGGGGCAGCAAGATCTCCAGGTTCGAGGCCAGCCTGTCTACATAACTAGTTCTAGGACAGCCAGAGCTGCCTAGAGAAACCCTGTCTCAAAAAACAACCCTCTGAGTAAGTTGATCTCTGAGCAGCTTCTCCTTTCTCAGAATGAAACCAGCAGGGCTGGGAACCTCACCCACTGCCTTGGAGATGTGCTGAGCTGAATGGGAGGAAGGCCTCCCTCCCAATGTTCAAACTCCAGGCTGAGCAGAGCAGTCTCAGCAATTCACTGGGCTGGGACAGAGCCAATCCTGGGCCAGTCCTTCATGACTGCCCAAAATCTCCCAACCCTCCCAACAGCGGTGTTTCAACCAGGCACCTGCAAAGGTTGCAACATGAGTTCTCAAGACTGGGGTGTGGTGGTACATGCCTGACATTTCAGCCCTGGGGATGCTGAGACAGATGGATTACTGCAAGTTCAATGCCAGTCAACTCAGATTCAACTATCTACAGGCTCTCTGGCTCTCCTAGCTCCCGCTGTCTCATCTTCAAACTGGGAATGAAATTTCTCAGGCAAATAATCAGTGTAAGAAAGCATCTGTTAAGGACCCGCTTGGAGGACGTCACAGAGTATGTCCAAGAATGTCCCTCACATATGTGGACCCTCTCTTTGTGGAGGTCACTCCCATGAATGCTGGTGCAACCACAGCCAGGAGGCGTTCCATCCCTACTCTAGGCAGCAACCCCAGCCTCCAGGTCCTGGTCTGTGACCCCAGCTCTCCTTGGCTTATGGCCTTCACAAATAGCATATCCTCCTTAGGCCTCCTCTGAAGGACATTTGGGAAGTGGATCCGTCCACAGTAAAAGTCACCAAGTGGAAGCAAACACGCTCTGAACTAAATGTAAAAATGGGATTAGATAGCCTGCCCTGCAAGGAGATTCAAACAACAACAACAACAAGAAACGGACAGCTTAGGGGGCTGGCAAAATGACTCAGGGGAGTAAAAGGGCTTTCGATCAAGCCTGATGACCTGAGTTCGATTCCCTGAACCCACATGGTAGCAGGAGAGAACTGACCTCCACAAGCGTGCTGTAAATAAATGTCATGAAGAGCTTTTAAAGCTCAGCTTAAGGACACAAGGTTTTGTTATTTTCCCACACTTTTGCAGACAGTCAGTGTCACCACAGGCCAGAACCTTTGTGCATGGTCCCTCCCTGGACCACAGCCAGCAGGCAGGCAGGGAAGCATCTGGTCTGGAATGCTGCTTCCCAGGACTATGAGCCAAACCAGGTGTCTGAGAGGAGAAACAGCCCTGCAGCTAGGAGGCGTTCCCTCTCTATCCCAGGCAGCAACCCCAGCCTCCAGGTCCTGGGTGAGGATGCCAAAGGGTCTCCCTGCCGCATCCCAGCCCTGCTTAGCTCACAGCCTTCACAAACAGCACCTCCTCCTTAGGCCTCTTCTGAGGGACAGTTGAAAAGTGGGTCTGTACAGGTTAAAAGTCACCAAAGTGAAAGTGGACTCCCAAAGAGACAGGCCCTCAGCTCCATGTCCCTTTGGTGATAACTGGAGTTCCTTCAGTCAAAAGGTTAAAATGGAAGCAGGAATGTCACTCTCTAGAAACTAGCTGGGTTAGGAAAAAAGGGAACCAGGTTCTAGTCACATCTTTCTGAGGGCACCTGACTTGGGAACAACCACCAAGACTCTGGCAATGTTTCCTATAGAACCAGTAAGTCAGACTGACCCATTCTACGGTATTCCTAACGCAGAGCCACTTGGAAAAGCTATCTGCCAGTCATTGTAGTGGAGTTCCTGCTGTTCACCTGTCTGGTTACCTCTTTAGATGAAACATGCCCCTCACATCCAAAGGCCCCACCTACCAGAGTCCAGGCAGCCTCCAGCTAGGATTGCCGTAAGCACATCTGCCATGATGGAGGGCCTGGTCAGTGAACATGTCCCTCCACTCCTGGTAGTTCCACTGGACACTTGCAGGGGCCTTGAGGAAGCCAGGTCCTAACACGGAAGAATCTGAACTCTGCCTAACCTGGTAGATGGGGGTCAGCCTCTCTGCCTTCCCAGGCACAGCAAAGCCTCCAGGGTACCTCTGCTCTGGGGCAATTGCTCAGAGAAGTGGCCAAAAGCAAAGACTGTACCCATGACTGTTTCTGATAGCCCTGCCCCAGAAAGGACTCATAAGCAAAGCCCTTGAGGGACCCTGCAACCAGGGCACGATACTGAGACCAAGACGGAGTTTGGTTCTGGGAGGCGCTAGTATGCTGGCAGAAAAAAAAAAAAAAAAAAAAAAAACCAGACTACAGAGCACCAACAAAGTGAGTGAGCATGAGACATGAGCAGCTGCATTGTACACCACTGTCTCTTCAGTGCAGAGATGGGGCCCACAGATGGGACCAGCAGGCCCAGCTGTAAAGGCCAGGTGTCCCTCCATGAGCACAGCTGGAGAGTGACAACCCCCCCCCTCCACCCCCCCACACACACTTCATATAGTAATCAGACCTCTTAGAGGGCCTGCCAGGGACAAGGCACCAGATGACACAGCCCTGCAACCTCATTCCAGAAACACTGAGTTCTGGTTGTGTCCCCTGCCCTTTCCATTTAGACAGGGGAAATGTGTGTGATGAAGCTGGTGGAGCTCCCGGAAATCCTAAGGGGTGGAGAAGAGGCCAGCGCACAGTTGGGCAGGTAGGGAGCGAACATTAAATCTTGGCTCCTTTTTCCTCCTTTTAAATGTACTATTGGCGATTTAAACACAGGGCCTTATATATACAAGGCAAGTGTTCCACCATGGAGCTATACTCCCCACCCCCTTTAATTCCCTTTTCAACCCAAGATGAACTGCTCCTCAGAGCAAAGCCATCAGCAGATAGCATATCATCATGACCTGGGATCTTCACAAGTCTGCCCCTGGTCAAGGGGCATCCCACAAGCTAACTCTCTCACCAAGAGTTTAGCTAAGAAGGGCCAAAGTGGGCTGGGCCTCTTGAGATTCTGCCAGAAGTCTGATATAGTTGTAAAGGACAAGCTTTCTAGAAAGACACCTATGATTCTAGCACTCTGGAGACAGAAACAGGACAATAGCTATGAGTTCAAAATCATATGCTGAGTTCAGCCAGGGCTATATAAGACCTATCTCAAAGTATATATACCTTTAGACACACACACACACACACACACACACACACACAGAGAGAGAGAGAGAGAGAGAGAGAGAGAGAGAGAGAGAGAAATCTGGGCCTGGACAGGTGGCTCAGCAAGAATTTACTGTTCTTGCACAGTATTCATTTCTCAGCACCCATGTGGCAGCTAACCTGCAACTCCAGTTCCAGGGCATCTGATGCCCTCTTCTGGCATCCTCAGGCTCCTGCACACATGTGATACACATAAAGTCACACACAAACACATTTTCAAAAAATTAGAAATTCAAGAGGGCATTGAGACTATTCCAAGTTATTTGCCTTTCTACATGCTGCTGAGGGGAGCTGCCCTGATCCAGCCTTCTGGGATTGCTTCCTGCCCTGTGTCATCACCTGTGGAAATTCAGTTCTAAGTACTTCTTGTTCTAAGGTACCCTGTGCACGAATGTCAACAGGCCCCAACGAGGGAAAGTTTATAGGCAGGCTTTTGGTAGCAGGGCAGACACAGACTCCATTTGAAGGCACTCCATCCCCACTTTACAGATGGGAAGTTTGAGAGTCGAAGTTATCAGGCTTCTAGACTGAAACAGGACCAATTACAAGGTTGTGTGGGCCTTCTGTTCCCTAGCACTCCTGTGGTCAAGATGCTCACAATAATAAAGGCATCTCCTACACAATCTGTCCAGTACACCTGGTTTTTAGTATTGTTCTTAAACAGGGACATCTATATAGAATAGCATACATAAATGTTTAACTCAACCCAACTGAGCTCGCATGCACACACACATAAGCACACACACACAAGCATGCATACACACACTGGAGCACAGACACAGACACAGACACAGACACACACACACACACACACACACACACACACACACACACACAGTCTAAACCACAGAATGCAAAGCTTTTTAGAAACAGCCTGAAGGGAACCACTCCAACCTTATCCAAGCAGATGGGGAAGCTGAGGCCCCAGGGATGAAGTGATTCACCCAAACTAGCTGGTAACAGCCCTGGGGACCCAGCTGCAAGGTCAAAATTCCCATGAAATGCCACCCAGAGTCATGTCTTTTCAGGGACCAGAAGGGCCTTCAAATATACTACAAAGAACAGGACATGTGTCCAGCTCATACTGCAAATGACCCTTGAGCCTTTGAATGCCAACAGGGATGACTTCACAATGCACACAGTAGGGAGGCTGCTGCCTAACCAGCTCAGGGGCCTGAACGACTAGAGACTCTGAGGTATCCTAACGCCACAACTTTGTCAAAATGTAACATTAGAAGACAAAGAGAATTTGCAAAGAATACAGAGTAAGCCATCCTACACACACCCTGGGATCCAGGAGCCCCTCAAAGAAACATGAGGAGGACCAACAGAGGCTAACACAGAGAACTTACTCTCCACTCAGCAACACAGCAGTTCAAGAGACATATACTGCTGGACAACGACCCCGGAACTAAGACACACAGGCTTCCTATTGTATCAGCTTAAAAACTGAACTATGCAGGGCACACACACTCAGCTGTGTTCAAGAAATCCACATGCAGAAAAGCCTGGTGCAGAGCTTTGTTGGTTTGTTTTTTAAGCAAAGCCCTGGTCAGTCCTGCTATAGCAACTGTAACAAAAAACAACAATAATAGCCAGCACTCGATGGAGTCTCCCAGTGTCCCTGGCTTTGTGGCTTTTCTGAAAATACAGCTAAGGGAGTCACCCTGAGCATTTTGGATCAAACAAGGACTCAGGCTTGTGGTGTGAGAGGAGGGAGGACTGGTCTTGTAATAATTACAGCAATCACTGGTTGGCTCTATGACATCTGGCAGAAGCAATTAGCAATGGTGTGTGTGTGTGTGTGTGTGTGTGTGTGTGTGTGTGTGTGTGTAAAAATACATATCTACTAAAACAGACATCCTCAGACCTACAGAAGCACAGATACGGTAATGCCAGTTAAGAAAAGGTCCTTCTTCAGGACAGACCTATTAACTGACCCCTGCACTTTCAAAGGCCTCCCAGTCCCTGGAAGAAAGCTTGGAAGGTACTAGTTTTTCCTCCAATGTGTAAGTGGTGGGAGAGCTAGCTCTCCCTTCTGAAATCCCAACCACCTTGCTGGCTGGTTCTTCCAAATCCTCTTAATGCTCCACTCCCCAGCTACAATTTGAGAGAAGACAACACACACATCTTATTTTTCATAGCACTCCAGGTCATCACTGTCAGCAACCCCCTCAAGTAGTGTGTTCTTACCAAAGGTTCCCTTTCCCACTATAATCTTTCCTAGGCCAAAGCCCAATGTTTCGGATGGAAGGGGTAATCAATGGGTAATTTCATTTTAAGCAATGAACCGCTGTGACATCGGGAAAGAAAAGCACCCCAACGCTTGAAGAGCAAAAATGCTGTTTCAGCAGACACTTTTTGAAAAGCGGCAGACAAGACCTGATGGAAAGGAAAAAAGGAAAAAGGAAAGGAAAGGAAAAAGGAAAGGAAAGGAAAGGAAAGGAAAGGAAAGGAAAGGAAAGGAAAGGAAAGGAAAGGAAAGGAAAGGGCAACAGGACAAGGAGAGTGGGTAGTGAAGGAAAGTCAGTGCCACCGGCCGACGCTCACACTTCTGGGGACGTCCCCCCATCGCCCAAGCCCACGCTACCGGGCTTAAGCACACCGAGAAAAGTCCAGCGCGTGAATCAGTGGGACAATGACTACTATGGGCACTGGAAATGGGGTGAGGGTGGAGAGGGTTTGCAATGGGATGCTACGCTAGTCCTCGAGCTTCGATCCAACCCCCCACTAACACCCCTTCCCCAAGTCCTTCCAAGGCGAGAGCTGGTCGTAGGTCCTCATGCCACCGCATCAGCGAGCTCAGGCAAGGGAGGAAGACCCAGCTGCAGGATGCAACTCGGGAAGGAAAGCAGCGGGGCGGCTCCCGGGGCACAGAGGGGTCGGGACCACGGGCGCCGCGGCCCCTTACCTCCAGGGTCCGGATCTCCTGCTGCGTGAGGTCGTTGGACACAGAGCACTTGGTGCGCAGCCCGCGCAGACTGCTGATGGAGATATCGATGAGCTTCTGTAGCTGGCCGCACTGCTGCAGTGCCCGGCTGGCCGCGGCCCCTGCGCCCCCGTCCGCGGCCGCCGCGGCGCCCCCACCGCCGCCCTCCTTCTTCTCGCCCATAGCCGCCGCGCGCAACGCCGCTCTATCCATGCCTCGGCATCGGGGCCGCTGGGGCCAAGGCGAGGAGCCCGGGGGCACGGGCGCCTCGGCAGAGAAGCCTCGAGCCGGGAGGGCTGCACTAGGAGCGCCCCCTCGGCGCTGCCAGAACCTGAAGTCTTGAAAGCCAGCCGCCCAACCCGCTCCTCCCGCCGCCCAGACGCGGCGGCAAAGTGAAAGCCTCCGCGACCCGACGGCTGCGGTTGCTGGAGCCTTTAAGCGGCCGCGGGGGCCGGATCGAGACCGCGGAGCATGCTGGGACTCGTAGTCCGCGCCGCGCCATCTGCCTCTTGGCCCGCGCCCTCGGGGGCCCCGCCCGCCTGACGCTTAAGAGAGGCTGCTCTGCGCCTGCTCCAATTCCTGTGCATCGTGGTCTTTGGAACCTGGTTCTCCATCCTCCTCAATTCCTTTAACCCCACCTCTCCCTACCACCCACTTCTCACATACACAACTGCACACACATTAGTAGCTTCCCACGACCAGTGAATGGGGTGGGGCAGGTTGATGGCTTACACCCAGAAGAGCCCTGTAATGTGGGATATTGAGGATCCCAAATTTTTGCATGAGCTTAGGGGCCTCTATATATGGGAATATACTAAGGATGTAGCTCAGCGGCAAGCATAAGGCCCTAGGTTTGATTCCACAGCACTATCGCAAGAAAAGAAAAAAACCTCTCCTCTCGCCCCCACTCTCCCCCCCCCCCCCCCCGCACACCCTCAACTAGTTCTCACAACACTTGACCCTGAGTTGTGTTTGTGTTCTCGTAGACTTTGACCCTGAATGGTCTATAACAAAGTTAATGGACAGGCAAGGAGAAAGGACTTTTTCTGTGTCTTATTTACTCAACAAAGTAAGTTTAGCATCTCATACCCTGCAGATGACACGTGGACAGCACATTAATTTGTTAGACACTCATGAGCGTTTCCGAGCAGATAGAACCTGAGTTCAGATTTGATTTCCACCACTCCACTGCCAGCTATGTGAACTTGAGCAAATGGCTTTCCTCTGGCTTACCCTTTCACATTAGATGGGGTCGTAGCCAACTGACCCAAGTTTCTAAAAAAAAAAAAAAAAAAAAAAAAAAAGGAGGTTATGTTTGCACAGCACTCAGATTAATTACTGCCATGCCACGTGTGGTTGCGTACAAACATTAGCTCCTTTCTAAACTCAGACTTCCTGAATGAGACCCTGAGCCTAAGTCTTCAGTGGCCTCAGCAGCAGTATTTCCCAGTACTTCCTGATCCAGCATTTAAACCTCACCACATCTGTTCACTTGCCTCTCCTATTAGTCTGTCTCATCTACCAATTTAAAAGAGGAAAAAACGAAGCCAAGTGTGGTGGCACATGTGTTTAATCCCTGAGATCCAGAAACAGAGGCAAGAGCATCTCTGTGAGTTTAAGACCAACCCAGTGTTTGCATACTGAATTCAAGACCACATGTGGCATATACATACATTCACACAAACAGCTTTTAACCTCAAGGGGGGAGTGGGGCAAAGAGATAGCTCACCAGTTGAGAGTCTTTGCTCCTGCAGAGAACCCTAGTTCTGTTCTCAGAACCTACCTGATGGCTCACAAGTTCTAGGGTTCTGAATCCTTTTAACCTATGTAGTCACATACATTCAGTCAAAAACACTCATATATATATAAAATAAAATTAATCAGCCAAGCATTGGTGGTGCATGCCTTTAATCCCAGCTCCTGAGAGGCAGAGACAGGCAGAACTCTGTGAGTTCAAGACCAGCCTGGTCTACAAGAGCCTGGTTCCAGGACAGGCTCCAAAGCTACACAGAGAAACCCCCCTGTCTCAAAAATAAATAAATAAATAAAATAAAATAAAATAAAATAACATTAACCTAACACATCAAAACAAAAAACTATCACTGACAGCCAGGACTGTTTCACAGAGGAAACCCTGTCTCCAAAAACAAAAACAGAACAAAACAATGTGGTAGCTCATACCTGTAATCCCAGCACTCTAGAGGCTGAGGCAGGAGGACTCCTCACTTGAGACCAGTCTGGGCTATAGAGTGAGACCCTGTCTCAAAGGACGATGACGATGCAGCAGTCCTCACTTGGCAGAACAAGACCCCTGTTCTGTACTGACAAATGCCCCAGCCCTGACGACTACCTTAGCCCCACTGCATTAGAGAAATGACTACCCTGAAAGAAAACTGCAATGGTGGGTTTTCAAGCTTGAACAAGTTCACAATCAACTGGAGGACTTGTTCATCTCCCAATGATAGCCTCAAAGCCTGTACTTTCCTGATCCATAGATCTGAGCCTAGGTCTTGAGAATTTGCATTTCTAGAAAGTTCTTGGGTGGTACTGATGCTGCTAGTGTAGATACCATGCTTTTAAGAAGCCACAGCGCAGAAAGTAGATGAGCTAGACTTCTCAGTCACTCTCCACCTTATTGTTTTGAGGCAGGGTCTCTCACTGAACCTCAGGGGTAGCCAGTTCTGCTAGTCTAGCTTGCTGACAAGCCTCAAGAATTAGAGGCATACACTGCTATCCCACCTATTACGTGGATGTTAGGGCATCAAACTTAGGTCCTAAGGATTGCACGGCAAGCACTTTACCAACTGAAACATCTCCCCAGCTCTTGGGACCACTTTTTTCCCCACACCCTGGTAAAGACCTCTGCTGTCCTATAGTCTGTGGCATGCATGTCTACCTATGCTACCATGATGTCAGCAGCAGGGCTGGAGAGTAGACAAATGTCAGCATCTTGGCTGCTATCATTGGGCACCTGACCACATGTGGCATATACATACATTCACACACACAAACATGTAAACATAAGCAAAAGTAAAAATAAATCTAAATTAAAAACATACACACAATGTAAGGTAGGATGCCACCAAGAAGCAAGGTGCATTAGCCCAGGCTTGTCAGCACAGCACTAGAGAGGAAAGAGAATCCATTCGATGTCAGCTTCAGAGTTCTGTGCCCAGCCTGGACTACGTGAGACCCTGTCTCACATAAAGAAGCATGGCTCTGTAAGCACACAAAGTGAAAGCCATATATATATATGTTTGTATAACATATACTTACATATTTATAATATATATTATATAAGTAAATATTACAATATATATCTAATCTGCTTCTGCTATTTTTTTTAATATTAGTTTACAAAAAAAGCTTTAAAAAAATCCCTCTGACTGCAACATGAAGAGCAAGCAGCAAGAGACCAGGGCAGAAGCAGCGACTCCCAATTTTGAGACTCCTGCAATGGCCAGGGCTGGAGAGAGGAGCCAAGGAGGAAAAGGAAACAGCACACTCGCTGGAGACAGACTCAACAGGTCAAGCCTGTGGGTGGAAGGTGAGATAGGAGATATGGCTCATCCTGGCGGTGGCACTCTCAGGGAAATGCTACCCTGCAGCCAGGCACAGGCTGAACCTCGGGTTCACATCTGCTTTCCTGGCAGTCACCTTCCTGTCAGCAGTACAGTAGGCGCAAGCAGGTTTCTGCTGAAGTCTAGGCTAACACACCCAGAGCTGGGTTTCCTGGGTGCCATCTTCAATCCGAGAAATGTGTGCGTCACCCTGGAGAGATGTACTTCCTTGGGGTTTGTTTGATGAGAAAGTGTTAGGCCTCCCTACATAGCGTAGGCTGGCTTTGAACTCACCATGTAGTTTCTAGGTGGGCCTCAAGTTTATAATGATCCTTTTATCTCAGGTTCCTGGATTGGGTATGGCACCATACTACTGTGAAATGCCTTCCTTCCTTTCTTCCTTCCCTCCTTCTCCCCACCCTTCCTTCTTCTTTCCTTTTATCATGTGTGTCCACTTGTGTGTGTGAGCACCTGGGCCTGTGTACATGCTCACAGAGGTCAGAGGAGGGTGCCAGGCGTCATGGTCTGCCACTTTCTGCCTTATTCCTTTGAGATAGTCTCTCTTTAAAAAAAAAAAAAAGATTTAAAAATTTTATTTATGTGCATATGTATGACACATAGGGAGACCAGAGAGAGGTTTTGGAATCCATGGAGCTAGAGTTCTAGACAGTTGTGAGCTACCTAACATGGGACTCAAACTCAGGTCCTCTGGAAGAACAGCAAGTGTTCTTAACCACTAAACTGTCCTTCCAGCCCCCGGGAAAATCACTCTGCATACCTCAAGCAGCCAGCAAGCCCCAGGAGGAATTCTGTCTCGCCACTGCCACCTCTATGCACAGTGCTGGGGTTACGGCTACACATATAGCCACCCTCAACTTTTCACAAGGGTGGTAATTGAATTCCAGGCCCCCATGCCTGCACAGTACGTGCTCTCACCCTCTGAGTCATCGCTCCCCAAGATGCACTTTCTCTATTGTTATTACACATATCTCTATGTATGTCTGTACTTTCCTCATCCCATCCATGCAACAGATATTCACCGGGGTGCAAAGCCATGCTCAGCATGGGGCCACGTTCTGGGGACACAGCAGGGCTAGTAGAATCATGTCTCCGTACCTTCAGGTTATTGGCTCCAGGACTTTCTACGTATCCCAAACTCAGAAGATAAACTAACCTCTTACAGAAAATTGTGTAGTTTGGGCAGAGCATGGTGACATACATCTGTCATCCCACTTGTACCCACAAGCCTAAGTAGCATTGCGTGTGTGAGAGAGAGAAAGAGAGGTGTGTGTGTGTGTGTGTGTGTGTGTGTGTGTGTGTGTGTGTGTGTGTAAGGTCAGAGGACAACTCTGGTATTGAACTTCGATCATCAGACTGGGTGGCAATTGCCTTTACCTTCTGAGTCATCTGCCTGGCTTCCTTGTTTGAAAAGCAAACAGGTGGCACTGTCTTAAGAAGCAGACCAGTGTCTTGGATGTCACTGTTCTTTTCCTAAGCACCCCTCTCTCCCCTAATGCCTACACCTAAATCTGTATTAAAACCATCTCTTAGGCTGAGGATGTAGCTCAGATGGTACAGTGCTTGCACATCATTTACAAAACTCTAGATTCAATTCTCAGTACCACTGGAAACCCAGCGCTCAAGAGGTGGAAACTAGAGGATCAGAAGTTCAAGGTCATCCTCAGCTACAAAACAAGTTGAAGGCAAGCCTGGGATATGTAAAACCCTATCTCATATTTTTTTAAAGCAAACTGGAAACAAAAGTAATTATAGACTGGTCTCTTTCTGTTTTTAATTTCATTTATTATTGTTGTACGAATGCATGTGGAGGCCAGAGGACATCTTTGACGCCACAACAGGACTGCGAAGTCAGATCTGTCCTACCTTCATATCTGCTCTGGGGATTGAACTCAGGTTGTCAGTCTTGCACAGCAAGGCTTGGCCATCTCACTGGCCCACAAACCTGCTTGTTTAGTAAGCTCCAACTTTGTTGGATTAAAAACAACAAAACACAGAGTAGTAGTTGTCCATATCCTACCTTAACCTGTCACCCTGCTACACTTTCTACATCTCCAAGTTATCTAGAGCACCTCATACAGTGCTAATGGGGTGTGCAGGGCTTTCCTAATGTGTTACTCAAGGAATGATGTTGTGTAATATTGTCTTACACTATGAGATGTGTTAGTGTGATTGATGTAATAAAGGGCTAAATGACCAATAGCTATGCAGGAGAGATAGGCAGGAGATAGGAAGAGAAAGAAGAATCTAGGTGAGAGGGAGAAGCCAGGAGACATGAAGAAGAAAAAGGAGGTGCAAGATGGAAGCGAGGTAACACCACAAGCTAGAACACAGATTAACATAAATGGGTTAAATTAAGTTGTAAGAGCTAAGTGAGACAAACCTAAACTAAAGGTCAAGCCTTTATACTTCATAAGTCTCCATGCCGTGATTTGTGGCTGGCAGTAGAAAACAAAATCCAACTACATATGACACCCAATGTGAGGCACAAATATCCACGTAGGGCCTGAGAAAGCTGTCTCTCAGGTAGACTTAGAGTACAGAGGCACAGCTCTTTTAAGAGGCCCTGCTACCAAGCACTTAATTGGGTTTTATAAGTATGCTTTCAAGGTCAAACAGAGATATGTTTTAGTTAGACAGATGGTCTCCAAACACTTCAGAGACTACAGAATGTGATGTTTAAGGTGTCTTAATTACATAAGGCTTTTCATGACAGTGAGACACATTTGCTCCTGGCAGCACCAATCTACTTCCAAAAAAGATGATGGACATAGCCGGGCGTTGGTGGCACACTGCTTTAATCCCAGCAATCTGGAGGCAGAGGCAGGTGGATCTCTATAACTTCAAGGCCAGCCTGGTCTAACAAAGCAAGTTCCAGGATAGCCAGAACTGCTTCACAGAGAAACCCTGTCTCGAAAAACAAAACAAAACAAAAGGTGATGAGCATCAAAGAACCTCCACCTGGAGTAAAGTTAGTCACTAGGCAAGAAACTGCTCTTGCCTTAACTGTTGACAGTATGCTATCCAAATTGAACAAGCAAGACACACACAAAAAAAGGTGCCTGCCAAACTGGAATTAGGGTACTAAACTCAGAACATCACACTTGGCAACAAACACCTTTCCTCACTCAGCCATCTTGGCAACCCCTTCAGCATGGCATCCCCCACAACAGAGTATCTTTAAGTACCCCTGACCAGCCTCACAACCTTCCTGCTTCAGCCTTCCTAGGGCTGGTATCACAATATTACCATCACACAGGTTCTGCGTTGTCACTTGTAGCTGAAGCCCAGTTTCTCTACATTTCTACCTGTTCTATTGACCTAACCATGTCATAACCATGTCACCTACCATGTCGTAACAGCAGAGTCATCTTACCAGCATCCCACCGTCCATAGAAGTTTGCTCCCCAACTGGATCGTGAGTCTCCTTGGACTCCAGCTGACCTTATATCACCATGGAAAAGCGCTCTACCTTTCCCAGGTTTCTTTATCTGTAAAAAGTAAATCTAGGAGAGTTCGTCATTTGGTAAAGGGCTTGTCACTGAATTCACTCTTCAAGACCCACATAAAGGTGGAAGGACAGACGGAGTCCACATAGCTGTCCTGGCCTCTACATGAGTGCTGTGGTATGCATGCTCACCCATATGCACTTACAAGTAAAGACTTTTTAAATATTTAACATCAATCTGAGAGTCCCTCCCTCCAAGGGGCCAAGGGGTGGAAGAAATAAAGCAGCTAGGGCTGCCCACCTAGCAGTAGCTGAGGTGTGTTTGCATGTGTAGAAGTTGGGAGGCATTTATCCAGTCAGAGAGCAGGCTTTTCTCCAGAGAGACTGACACATAACGTGTGTTCTAGAACATGTACTGTTACCACTGGTCCAGTGTGGTCAGAACCAGGCTCTAGGCCAGGCTACTAAAAGGAGCCAAGTTGAAAAATGGCCTTCTTGTTAGGTGCTGGGTTATGCCCAGCACTTAGCAGAGGTGACAGGGGGATTGTTGTGAGTTCCAGGTAAACCTGGGCTACAATGTGAGATCCTAGACCAAAATGCCAAAAGAAAGAGAAAAAGGAAAAGGGAAGGAAAAATAACTTTCTTAGGATTGAAACTGAAGACACAGACACACATAGACCACACACTCTCTCACACAGATATGCACAAGCTCACACACATACTGTCATACACACATGCACACACACACTGTCTCTGTCACACATACACTCTTTCTCACACACACTCCCTGTCCCTGATACACACACACACACACACACACACACACACACACACGTTTTCAGGCACCTAGGCAAAAAAAAAAAAAAAAAAAAAAAAAAAAAAAAAAAAACTGCATTCCAGGAGATGCAGGGAGAAACTGGCCAGAAGAAGCCAGGAGACGAGACCCTCTGGCTTCCAGTTACCACCAAGCACATTTATCATCCTCCACTTTCTCTGGTTTGGGCTGCTAAGGTACAGCATCTTGTGACAATTGCCTTCACAAGTGGGTTTGCTCCAGAGCCCAGGTCAGAGTCTTCGCTTCATGTACCCTGAGCTCTGGCTTCCTCACCTCCCTAAGCTTCATCAAAATCTCCCATCCTTATTATCACATCTCCACTGTAACATGTCCCTGTGCTCTGGTGTCTGGTCACTCTGTCTAGACCATCCATTTCCTGGCTGACATCTGGCAAACCTGTGCTCCCCGCTCAAACCTTGGGAACCCAGCTAATATCCATCCTCCACACGGCCAAGCCCTCCTGCGAGCCTGGGCTGAAGCAGTTGTCAAGGCTGAAAGAAAGTACATGGCTCTGCCTGCCACCCGCTGCCCTTTAGATGCATGACCACAGACCTCAAATTGGCACTCTCCAGGCCTGGCAGCTCCACCAGTCTTTCCTAGAAAGTTCCTGTTTCTGTTCTCTAGGACAGCTATTCTATACTCTCTTCTCTCAACACACATTTCCTTGTACTACTCTGCTGTGGGTCCTGGTTCTTCCTTGAGAAACAAGAAGCCAACATATTAAATATGCCAGCCTTCCTGCCCCTGGGCCCAAGAGTCCAGCCTCTGTCCTTAAAACACAAGTGCCTCATGTTGAAGTCTAAGTCAGGCTTGGACACTGACTCCAGACCCCAGGCTGTGGAGAAGGCTGGAAGCCTCTGTGGCACAGCTCCCTTTATCTCTGCAGCATCATTTTACCCTTGTTATTCTCTACTCACCTTTCAGACAGTGTCTCACTATGTAGCCCTGGCCAGCCTAGCACTCACTGCATAGACCAAGCTGCCCTTGACTCCCAGAGATGTGCTTTATTATGCCAGGTGGTTCATTTGTTTGTAAGACCAGGCTCTCTTGTATCCCAGCCTGGCTTTGAACCCAATATGTAGCCAAGGATGACCTTGATCTTCCTGCTCCCACCTCTGGAGCACTGAGATTATAGGCTGGTGTCAGTACACCTAGCTTTGAGGGTTGATGGAGATCATATACTGGACATTATTCATGCTAGGCTAACACTCTACCAAACAAGCTATACCCTAGCCATTCAGGCTTCTTACCCAATAATGTTTCCCTTTCCTATATCTTCCACACTTTGAACATTGTGCCATATACAGCTGTTGAACGAATATATAACCCCAGCACTTGGGAGGCAGAGGCAGGCAAATCTCTGTGAGTTCGATGTCAGCCTGGCCTACAAAGCAAATTCCAGGACAGCCTCCAAAGGTATGCAGAGAAACTATGTCTCAAAAAACCAAACCAAGAAAAGAAGGAGGAGGAGGAGAACTCCAGATACATAGGTATAGATTCTACTGGGTTAAAAACATTTTTTGAAGATTTATTTTACCTTATACTGTCTTAGGGTTTCAATTGCTATGAAGAAACATCATGGCCACATCAGTTCTTATAAAGGAAAAACACTTAATTGGGGTGTCTTACATTTTCAGAGGCTTAATCCATTATCATCATGGCAGGACATGGTGGTGTACAGGCAGACATGATGTTGGAAAGGTAGCTGAGATTTCTAAATCTTGTGCAGGAAACAGAAAGGAAGTGGTCTGAGACACTGGGCTGTATCTTGAGCGTATAAGAGACCTCAAAGCCTGTCTCCACAGTGACACACTTCCTCCAACAAGGACACACCTCCAGTTAGTGCCACTCCCTTTAAACTACATATGGGTGTTTTGCCTCTCTCTCTCTCTCTCTCTCTCTCTCTCTCTCTCTCTCTCTCTCTCTGTGTGTGTGTGTGTGTGTGTGTGTGTGTGTGTGTGTGTGTGTGTGTGCACCATGAGTATGCATGGTGCCTGTGGAGCCCAGAAAAGGACATCATCTAGGTCTGGAGTTACAGGCAGTTGTGAGCCACCACATGGGTACTAGAAACTGACCCCAAGTCCTCTATAAGAGCAACAAGCACTCTTAACCTCTGCACCATCTCTCTAGACCCTTCTATTACATTTTTATTTGGTTTTGATTTGGGAACAGAGTCGTGCTGATCTTAAACTCTCTATTCTCCTGTTTCAGCCTCTCAGGAATCACAGGTCTGCAGCAAAACATTCATTGCCCATTAAATTTATACATACATACATGTATATAGACACATATGCACATGTATGTATGTATATATGTGTGTATATATATTCTACCATTTAGTATTATGAAAGCATTGAGAGACTTGGCAGTAAATGAGGTCCCATGTTAGTATCACAGAATCTGACAAATCAGAGGAGACCATCTCTCTGCCCTCTTCTTCTAGAAGCTAGTGGAAGCGTAAGTAAAAAGAGCCAGGGCTTCAGAATGCCACTCCCACTGTGACCTCCATTCAGATGCTTTACTGCCTAGTTCACCTCTGCAAGACCTGAGTATGTTACATAGAAAGGGCATGAATGGGGTACCTAAAACCCCCAGCCTCTGAGTCTGGAGCATGCAAGCAAGTTGTGCTAATAGCAGACCACAGTGTGTACATGAACTCCCCGATCCAGAGGCTTCCAGTGGTTACAGGCTGTGAAAGAAAATGATTCATTTGGAGGGGTGCTGAGGTGAGGTGCTTAGTAGCTGTGTTTTGCAGATGTTTGGCATGGGTTGGGCATAACTAGAGAGGAACATAATGTCATGTCCTTCCCAGGGTGAAGGCCTTGAGGAGACTGATGGTATTCATCCCACAAGCATGAGAGTGAAGACAGCACTCAACCCCACAAAGTACCAAACCTACAGGTATGCTGGAGTGAGTCTCTCGGTTCTCAGACTTTATTCAGAGTCTTATTCGGGAAACAACAAGAAAAGTAATCCAGGTCACTTACGAAGTCACAAGCCAACTGCTCTTCACATTACCTTGGTGTGGAGACCACCACTCACTTCTGACTCCTCCATTCCCAGCACCACTGAGGAACCAGGTATCAACTCTTTCCGGAAATCCTCCTTCACCTCCAGGCTGGCCCCGATCACTTCTTCCAAGTCTACAATATTCCCAGTGCTTAGCACCAGTGCCATGGGATATGCCAGCCTCCAGATCCTATGTGCCTTCTACTTGACAGGAGTTTTAACTGACTCAGACAAAGTGAGGCCCCCAAGGGAAGGCCTCCCTTCCCTTTGCATCTATTGCTATGGACTGTGGACCTCTGAAGGAGGTCACACAAGCCGCAGTGCTCCAAAAGGCTTGCTGTTCCTTGTTGAATCCAGGGGTGTAGGCGGAGTTTTTTTTATCCCACCAGCCCACTCCCAAATAACCACACAGAGACTTATTATGAATTATAAATGCTCAGTTGATAGCTTCAGGCTGTTACTAACTAGTTCTTTCAACCTAAATTAACCCATATTTCTTGTCAATGCTCTACAGCGTGGCAGAACCTTTTGTCAGTTCTGTATGTTCATCTCCTGCTTCCTCTGTATCTGGCTGGCAACATCTCATGACTCTGCCCTTCCCAGTGTCCTCGCAGTCTGGCTTTCCTGTCTAGCCTCTTCCTACCTAGCTAATGGGCAGTTGGTTTGTTTTGTTTTGGTTTGGTTTTGGTTTTTCGAGGCAGGGTTGGTTTCTCTGTATTGCTTTGGAGCCTGTCCTGGAACTAGCTCTGTAAACCAGGCTGGCCTTGAACTCACAAAGATCTGCCTGCCTCTGCCTCCCGAGTACTGGGAGTAAAGGGGTGTGCCACCAACAGGCCAGTTGGTTTTTTATTTAACCAATGAGAGTAATGCATATTCACAATGTACAACAATATTATTCCACAGCACAGGGGGACAACTTAAGCTTAAAAAATTCCTTCCCTACCTGTGCTTACTGTCTCAAGAGGGTCTGTTTTACTGCAAGGATAGGCAGGACTAACTTCAGTCCAGAAAGAAGGCAAAAGAAGAGTGCACCCCCAAGCTCTCACCAGGGCAGCCTGTGCTCAGAATTCCACAGTCCACAGCCATCTGCTGTGCTCCTACCATGTGCTCTGCCCAGAGGCTGAGGGTGGGGCGGGAGACTAGGTGCTTAGGTGGGAAAGGGGCTCTAAGACCCCGTGTGATGATTTACAAACTTGCAGCTAGCATCCCAGCATAAACACAGGCTTGCAGCAAGCCCGTTCCCTGTGCCCAGTGCCCAGTGCCCAGGCTGCTTACACAGCCTGGTGATGTGGTTCTTCTTGGTGCCCACTCTCCATCTCCTTATTTAAAAAAAAAAAAAAATACAAGTTCTCATATAATCCAAGCTGTCCTCTAACTTCCTGTGTTGAAAAGAATGACTGAATTCCTGATTTATCTGCCTCCACTTCTGACATATTGGAATGACAATTGTATACCACCACCTGGGCTCTGTGCATGTTAGGCAAGCACTCTACTAATGAGTGATGGTCTCAGCCTCTTTAAATGTACTTTCTAAAGCTGCATGCCAAGTTATGGGTTTCATTCCAGCACTTCATACACGTGTCATCATACTTTGTTCTTACCCATCACCTAACCCCATCTCTTAGACTGATTTACTTTTTTAGTCCACTAATCAATTAGAGACAAGTTTAGCCTACACATCCCCTGGCCTTAAGCTTATTATGTGGCAGAGGCTGGCCTCAAACTTGGGAACCTCTTGCCTCAGACTCCCCAGTGCTGAGACAGCATACATGTGCTGCCATATCTGGCAGTTATGTGTCTCTCGATGTGGTGGCGATGTATTTCTTGGGTTATATTGTTCTTTTTCCTTCTTTGAATGCCACAGACATTGTGTACCAGGATTGATGTTGAGACAGTAAGATGCTGGGTGTGAAATAACTAAACGGGTGTCCCAAGTCCACAGTTACTAAAGAATACCAATGGTGCCTTAAGAGGACTACATATCTAGACACTGTCTACAAAGAAATTCTGTTCTCAGCCCCCGTCCAAGTGGGGATTGTCCCATAAAAGAAGGTAGGCTTGGCTGGTAAAGATACTTACCGTGCAACCCTGATGACCTGAGTTTGATCCCCAAACCATTGTAAAGGTAAAAGAAGAAAACCAGTTCTATATGGCCACTCTCTGACTGTGAGATGCAGCATACATGTCATACACAACACAAATGCATACAGTAATAATAATAATAATAATAATAATAATAATAATAATAATAAGGGGTTGTTTATGGAATTGTTTGCTTTGCTTTGTTTTGAGGCAGGGCCTCATTATATCACCCTGGGTAGCCTGGAACTCTCTATGCTGACCTGGTTGACTTTGAACTCATAGATACCTACCTGCCTCTCAAGTGCTGAGATTAAAGGTAAGAACCACTACACTCAGTTCTAAAAATGTTTATTTGTTCGTTTCAAAAAGAACAGAATGGCAGTCCCAAAAGAACTCCCAGTAGGAGATGGAAAGGGCCCAGTGAACAGAGGAAGAGACATGAAACAGGGGGATCACACCCACATCCAACCACAACTCTCATCAGCTGGAACTTACTCACACACATATGAAACCTTCTTAGAACAAAACTGGCATGTTAGTCTTCTCAGATTCCCAGAGAGAGAAGGCTTATTCCCCTATCTCCGGTCCCAGGCTGATCTAGAGCAAGCCTCATCCCATCACATTTGGCAACTCCCCAATTACTCCACCTCTCCTGCTCCTCTTGAGCCACTCTCCATGATGCAAGCAGAATGTCCCCTCAGTCCACCAGACTGTGCCCTGTCACATCACTCAAATGGAAACTATGTGGCAGAAGCAGCTTCAGGGGACTGTCACCTGAGCATCCTGAACTGCTAAGAGCCCCCAGCTCAGTTCATGATCTACCATAATCACCGGAGAACCTTCCTTTGTGCAGCCCTGGCTGTCTTTGAACTCAATCTGTAGACCAGGCTAGCTTCAAACTCACAGAGATCCGCCAGCCTCTGCCTCCCAAGTGCTAGGATTAAAAGCGTGCTCCCATGGAACCTTAGATTGACTTTTTGTTTACATCGTGCTTCACAAACCATGTAGATGTCAGTGGTGGCCGATCTACTGAGGACTAGTCCTTATATCCCGGCTTCAAGGCTCAGGAGGGTAAACTTATATATTTTTATGTATATGTGGGTGTGTCTCTGAGTGCATGTAAGACAGGCATCTGTGGATGCCCACGAAGGCCAGAATATGGCCCCAGGATCTAGAGTTACAGGTGGTTGTGAGCTGCCATATGGGTGTTGGGAATACTAACCCAAGTATTCTCTCTGCAAGGGCATTGAGTGCTTTAAACACTGAGCTACCTCTCCAACCTTCCACCCCCTCTCTTTTTAAGTTTAGACACTTGGTCTTATTATGTAGCCCAGGCTGGCCTTGGGCTTTCCAGTCCTTCCTCAACCTCCTGAGTGCTGAGAACACAGGCATATACCTCACATAGTCACATCTCTGTTTAGTAACAAAATTACAACACTCAGCCTCCTTTTTTGTTTTGTGGTTGGTTGGAGTCTCATGTAGTGCAGGATAGCCTCAAACTTGTCATATAGTTAAAGCTGGCCTCCTGCCTCCAGCTCCTAAATTCTGGGATTATAAGCATGCACCACCACACCTGCTTCCTTAACAGCAGGGTTGAAGATAGCCTGTCTTTGATAGTATGTGGGCCTCCCTATGGGTTCCTAGCCTGTGATGCAGCCCTGTCAGTGTGGTCAGGTCATGTATAGCAGGCTCTGTGCAGGTACCCAGTCCTCCACCCCAGCCCACTGAATTCAGCACAGCTCAGGACACCACCACCACCCCACCCGACCTCGGTGCCCCATAAATTAAGCCCTTTCTGTAGGTTTAATAGTTCTGTCCAAGGTTCAGAGACTCAGGTGTTATTTGCAGCTGCAAGCACTTAGCACATGACAAGCATTGGCTAGGTCTGTTAATGTATGTCCAGGTCTATTCCAGCACCCTAGAAGGAAGTACTGTTAACCCTACTCCTCCTGTTACTACAAGGAAGTTAAAGTTTCAGAAGATGAACTTCATCTCACTGCTGGGTCCTTCTGGACTTCATTATGGTTCAGCTTCTGACTGCAGAGACCCCAGGGTGGACTAGGTCCTTGGTCCTTTGTAGGCTTACCCAGCTGTCTGGTCTGTAAGCTGGCTTCTGAACTCTGATGCCACCTGCTGCCCAGCATCAGGCTGCCATGACTGGCTGACTGTCTGGCTTGCTCTCTCTCTCTCTTCCTCTTCCCCCTCCCTCCCTCTCTCTCCCTCTCCCCCCCCCCCTCTCTCATCCTCACACTTCCCTATCCTTGTTCATCAGTGAAGGAAGTCAGGACAGGAACTCAAACAGGACAGGACCCTGGGTGCAGGAGCTGATGCAGAGGCCATGGAGGGGTGCTGCTTACTGGCTTGCTAATCATGGCTGTTCAGCCTGCTCTCTTACAGATCCCAGGATCACCAGTCCAGGGATGGCACCACCTACAATGGACCCATCAGTCACTAATTAAGAAAATGCCCTACAGCTGAACCTTATGGAGGCATTTTCTCAACTGATTTCTCCTCCTTTCAGATAATTCTAGCTTACATCAAATTGACATAAAAATCGACAGGACAGAGTTACCATGTTCTTTGAAATAGATATTTAGAATCTTACTCTATGAATTGACCACCTTCTTTGTAACTAATTCCTACTAACAAAGCATTCCCTACTTTCTTACATAGAAATGTCATGATTTGCACATTCTTTCCTAATGCAGCCTTCAGGCACATCCCTAGAAGTATGATTTTGAGGCCAAAGGAGGTGACTGCTGTTTTTAATTTAACAGATATAGCCAAGATCTCCAAAGAGCACAAGTCGACTTTTGCCAATGAGTATGAATGAATCCTTTGTTTCTCCATACCCTTGCCAAGACCTGGTGGTTATTGTTAATGATTTTAACCCAGTCACACTTCTTGTGGAAAAAATGACATTGCATGATTGTCTCATCCTGGATAGCATGGAATACAAAGCAGGTTTTCCCGGAGTTTGTTGTGTTATTTTCATTTTCTACACTTTTCTTGCTTTCTTTTGTAAAACATGTTTTAAAAGATGTGTACATTTCTATTTTATGTGTATGGGTGCTATCTGCCCATATGCCTGCGCACTCTGTGAGACACTGATGCTCAGGGAGGTAGAAGGTGGTGTCAGATCCCCTGGGACTGAAGCTACAAATGATAGTGACCCCCCCCCATGAGGATCCTGGGAATCAAACCCAGGTTCTCTGATGGAGCAGCAAGGGCTCTTAACCCCTGAACCAGCCCCCCAATTTTTTTTAATTTTCTCATTTGCAAGGGTACCTTGTTATAGTAGATTAATTTGCTTCCTATCATTATAACTGTTCCAAATTCTTCATTTAGCTTTTGAATACAAGAGCTCATGGGGCCGGAGACCCTTTGGTTAAGATCATGTATTGTTTTTCATTGTCCTTGTTGAGACAGGGTCTCACCATGCAACCCTGGTTCTTCCAGAACTCACTGTGCAGACTAGACTGGCCTTGAACTCACAGAGCTGCCTCTTGCTGCAGAGTGCTGGGATTAAAGGCACTTGGCACCTGTGCGCATGCGCTACTTTCACAAGGATGCTGCTCTTGAGCTTGGTTCCCAGCACCTGCAGCAGGCAGCTCATAATTGCCAGTAACGACAGTTCTGTGGCAATTTGCTACCTTCAACCTTCCAGAGGCATCTGCACTCATATGTACTTACCCACACAGAGACACGTACACACAATTAAAAATAAAATAAAACTTAAAAAATAATGACATGGTCTCACATGGCCTAGGCTGCTCTGCACTTGGTTCTGGTCCAAGGTGACCTTCAACTTCTAGTCTTCCTGCCTCTGCCTCTCAGGTGCTGGGATTACAATGTGTAGCTAAGGCTGGTTTAGGTGGTGCTAGCTAAACCCAGAACTTTGTGGATGCTAAACAAGCACACAACCGACCTAGCTACATTCCCCAGCTGCCCTTGCTCCCATCTGTGCCCTTTGACAGGGCTTTATGGGGCCCAGAGTGGTCGGGAATTCCTGATCCTCCTGCCTCCACCTCCCAAGTGGTAGGGATTACAGGCATGTGCCGCCACACCCAACTTCATTTCTTCCCCTATAAAGGCCTGAACTTTCATGTGAACATGCATAATAACTTTTTCTTCCTGATTTTGTGTGTGTGTATTATGCTTATAAAGGCCCTTAGTACCTCAAAAGTCTTTTCTAAAACATGCTCATCTTTCCTCTAGAACCCTGCTGCTTTTATTTTCTCACATACGAACATCTTTGAATCATCTGGAATTATTTTGATGTCCAGAGGTAGGACCTTGTTCTTCTTTGTAAATATTTATCAAGTGAATGAAGAAAGACATTCTCCAGCCCTAAGTAAAGTTGATGACCTCCCAAGGGATTGGATTAGATGGGTAGTAAAGTTGTTTGTTCACTCAACAAATATTTCAAAATCACGTGCTGGGGTGGTAGGATGCAATAGAGAATCATATCAGATGATATGGCTCTGGAGGAGGCAGACACTGGCTAGACAGCATGCTGGTTATAAAAGCTTGCTGAGGAGACATGAGCATATGGTGAAGGAATCTCTCTTGGCTTGGGGGTCAAAGAAGGTGTCACTGATGGGAGAAGTTTCTCAAGAAAGGGATTTCAGGGCCAGGACTGGGTATAGAGAAACTTCATCATGATGACAAGTGCCCCACCCCAGCCCACAGGACCCTGAAGGGAGAGGACACTGGGAAGTCTCTCAGGGTTGAGGCCTGGACCTTTAGTACTTCCTCCTCTCTCTTCCAAGGCCAATGGACTTGACCGCTCCTCTCAGCTAGTACCTTTCCCACCTCGAGCCTCCTCTGTGAGTAGCAGCCTGTAGCCCCCCTGGAAGCTGGGGAGGGAGGCCACCAGCCATGATGTGGGTGTCTGGGGATCTCACCTGTATACTCACTACACAGGTCTCGAAAGATGCTGGTGTGGGGCTACAGAGATGCGTCAGTATTTGGGAGTGCTTGCTGCTCTTACAGAGGACCCACATCTCGGCTCTCAAGTGTCTGTAACTCCAGTTCTAGGGGAATCTGCCTCCCTCTTCTGGCCTCTGTGGGCACTGCACACACATGCACAGACATGTAGTCTAAACATTCACACACATGAAATCAAAATAGTTTTGAAAAAAATCTTTAAAGAGCAGATGTGGCAGTATGTGCCCAAATCCCAGCCCTTAGTGGGGTAAGCAGGAGCACTGTGAGTTTGAGGCTAGTCTAAGCTATAAACCAAAATACTGTCTCTTCCTCCAAAACAGCTGCTGGGGGACTTTGAGTCCTGATGGGCAAATAAGAGTTAATGAGGCAAAGAAATGGGGGTGTTTTTGTTTTAATTTGTGTAAGGATCACACTATATATATAGCCCTGGCTGGCCTGAGACATGCTACATAAACCAGACATGCCTCAAAACTCACAGAGATCTGCCATACTCTGGTTCTTGGAGATGGGGTCCTTTTTCTATGGTGGGGACTTTTTCTATGGGAAAACTGTTGTCTCCTCTACAAATGCCACAGGATGTACTCAGGTCACCAGGAATGTGCCGGAAGCGCCTTTACTCAGCGACCCACCTCACCAGTCTTGCCTTTCTTCATTTTAAGTCTGAGATTTATTTTAGAGTTTTGATTATGTGTCTTTTGTGTATTTATGTGTGGGGGTATGTGCACATGTGTGTGGGGCGCCCTCAGAGTCCAGTAACAGGTATTGTATCTCCTGGAGCTGGAGCTACAGGTGGTTGTGAGCTGTGGGAGGGACATGGGTGCTGAGAACCAAACCCAGGTCCTCTGCAAGAGCAGCAAGTGCTCTTAACTGCTAAGCTGTCTCCAGCTGCAGCTTTGCTTATTAAAGAATCATCCTTTATTCTTTTTACATTTAGCATTTGGGGGGCTAAGACCGGAAGGAAGCTGGTGACTTTGAGGCCAGACTGTATCCATAAAAAGATTCTGTTTGGAGAAAATAGAAGTGAGAGGAAGGGGAAGGGAGAGAAAGAGAGAGGAAGAGGGGGAGAGAAAGAGAGAGAACTGTTACATGTCCTTTGAGAGCCCTGGTCTGGGAGTCAAGAACCCCGGGCTCCTGGGCAGTCTGAGCATCACTGGTTTCTGTCAGTCCCCCCTTCCCAGGCTGGATGCTGGACTGACTCCATGCTCTAATCAGGAAGAGTGGGAAGAGAGTACACCCAGAGATGCAGGGAAAGGTCAGTGGAGTGGGGCAGGAGGCCAGGAGCAGCTGCAGGGAGGCCTCTGATTTGCGAGCATCCTCCTACTGGCAGACTCCAGGCCTCAGCACTGTTGCTTCCTGGAGTCTCCCAAGAACTCCACAGAGCTCCGCAGGCTCTCTCAGTCCTCTCTGTCTCTGCCCATGTCTCCCTCCCAAGCTTATAACCAGAACTCAGACCAGAAGACATCTCCTTCAGAAGCCTTCCCTGCTATGCCAACCAGGCCTTCCAAAACCTCGTTGCACTTATTGGACATAGGTATGACCATCCCCCACCATGATTTCTCCATATACAGTAAGTGTGTTACATGCTGAGCCGAAGCCATAGTCATCTTGTATCCCAAGTGCCTGGCACAGGCCTGGCAGGGAGTGAATTCCCCGCCAGTAAGTATTCAGTGGAATGGACCAGGCCTACCTGCCAGCTATGGCCTATAAGGACATTCTACATGTCAGTGCAAAAATGACTATAATAACTGTAGAAAGTTCTGGTCCTATAAAGAAATAACATTTTTTTCTTCTGCATCTGTACTGCAAACAAGGATGCTGATTTTCTCTGGCTCAGGGGGAAAGAAGGCCTTTCTGAAGCAGGCTTAGTTTTTCCTTAAAGTACTTTTCAATTCCTCAATACATTCAAGTTAGCTTGTGCAAGGTAAGTAGCTTGCTATGATAAAGGTTCTTTTAATTCCTGCTGATAATGTAAAATATTATAGCAGTCCAGGACCTCTGAAAGCAGAGAGCAAGACAAAATAAAGTGCTAAATGCTCTTGTTAGGAAAAATGTTTGCAATAAGGGAATAAGTGAATGGGGGAAGGGAGAAAGCTAAAGAAGGTTAAAGAGCCAAGAGTCTTCCTTCCATGCAAATCTGATCCCAAGTGAGGGAGAGTGTAGAGAAATGGTTTAATGGAACATTATCCAACTACATCTGTCACAAACTATTAGAGAGTTCTTGAAAGAAAGAGCAGGCCATCAAATTTTCCTTTCCTGTGGGAATGGCTATGTACCTGTCTCCCTACATCCTTGTCTTGAACATGGCCTCAACACAAAGAGCAAACTTTCCTTCTCAGATCACTCCTCACTGGCAGAACATCCTCCTCTGAGAAGAGTGCTGATCCCAGGGGCCAAAATGATGTGGGAGCAAAGGACAAGGACCTTTTACAATTTGCAGCTAGCAGGTGAGAGGTGAGGCAGCCACCTAGAACCCGAGTGCCCACTCTAGTGCATCGTCTACAGGGGAAGTCAAGGCCTTTCTCTGAAGGGGAAGAAGATGGATTTGACTTTTAAAGCAAAGCAGCTGCCTCTTGTCCTGCTACATCTTGGAAGGACATCAACAAGCCATCTGAGATGGCAATGACAATAGTTAGGTTGAACTCACCAAATTAGCTTCCAGACAGACAAAGAAGCACTGTCCCCTGGCTTCTTATCTGGAGGTGCTGGTGCCCAGTCTATGCTTCCAGTGTGAATAGGACCAAGCTCCTGGGGGAGGTACAGCCTTTTATTAGCAACTTCCCAGAGAATTTCCACCAAGAATAAGACTAGACAGCCTATCACAGTGTATTAACCCGAGGGCTTTACGTTTCCTGTTAAGAGAAGCATCCCAGGAGCTAGAGAGAAGGCTCTGCTAGGAAGTATTTGCTATGCAAGTGTAAGGACCTGAGTTCAGATCCCCAGAACCTATGTAAGAAGCTGAAAGTGGTGACACATGCTCATAATTCCAGAGTCAGGGGTGAAGAAACAGGCAGAGCTCTGGGGCTTGCTGGCCATCCAGCTTAGCCTAATTGGTGAGCCCCATGTCTCAAAAAAAAAAAAAAAACCCAATTGGAACAAACCAATTCCTAAAAGTTGTCTTCTGACTTCCACTTGCATATGGTAGCATGCATATGTGTACATGTGAGCATGCACACACATAAACACACACAGAGTTCAGCTTGTAAATAAATGCCCATGTGTCAGGGCTCTGTTTGTTCTGTGACCATGTGAAAACTGCACATTTTTCAAGATGAAAAAACCAACCAAACAAACAAAAAACCACACATAGCACCTCCTACAGAGACTTGCTGCTGCTCCATCAGGGAAGCCCCTGGGAGTCCAGGCCCAGGAGGAGTGCAGGTAGCCCCAAGGTATCTGGTACAGGTTCAAGAACTGAGACCTAGAACCCTAGACCTAGAACTGGGGGTCAGGAGAAGAGGCAAGGAGATCAGTGCCTAGTGGACAATTGACTGTGAGATGCTTTTGTGTCTCTGTGACCAAATTTCTGACAGGAACAGCGATGGCTCACGGTTTCAGGGAGAGCTCAGTTCATCCTAAGGAGAGGTCATGGTGGGGCATGGTGGAAGTAGGAGACAGTGGCAGAGGCTCCTCATACCTGACCAGGATGCAGAAACTGGCGTAAAGCAGGGGGTTGCTGAACCTTCAGAGACCCATCCCTAGTACTCTATTTCTCTCAGGCACATCCCAGCTCCTGAGGGCTTCACAGCCCTCCAAGTAGCACTGTAAGCTGGGGGTTGAGCATTCAAAACATGGGTCCATGGGGGCATTTCAGAGTCCAACCATGACACCCTCCATGCCAGGCACTGGGCTGAAAGCTGGTGAATCCTCATGGGAAGTCTGTGAAATAGGAACTATCATAGATGTGCAATCCAGCTTGAATGAAGAATTTGATTAGCAGCTGGGTGGTGATGGTACAAGCCTTTAATTCCAGCACTTGGAGGCAAAGGCAGGCAGATCTCTGTGAGTTTGAGGCCAGTGTGGCCTACAAAGCTACACAAAGAAACCCTGTCTCGAGAAAAAAAAACCTAAAAAAGAAGAATTTGATTAGTGTCTCACAACTGGATGAGCAACAGGGCTCTGATGTGAACCCACACCCACCTGGCTCCAACTGCTGTGCCCTTTGAGTAAGAGGCAGAGGCCCATAGACACCTGTGGGGACAAAGATGAGACCCTGGAAGTTCTGGCATTGACCAGCTGCAGGGGACCTTACAGGCGATCACAGCAGGGAAATGAAGCTCAAGGAGGTGAGAATGGGCTTAGTCAACCTGGATGATCAAGACTTCAGGGAGTCTGCTGTGGGGGGATTCAGTGCCAGTATATTTAAACACGGTATAACCTGGAAAAAGTTTCCTGGTGTAATACAATCTCCAATGCAATGCACAAGAAAGCATAGTCATATTGAAACTCAACTCAGTGTACGTGTCATTTCTTCCAAGGCCTAAAGGCCTAGGAAAAGACCTGACCCAGTCTTGGTCACCCAGATTGTGTAGAAGACATTGGGATTATTAGCCACCTCTGGTCCTGGATGTGGGAACTCAAAAAGCCCCTGAATGTACAGATAATATAAGGGTTATTTAGAGGGTCTCCCCAGGTGTGGATGTGGGAGCTCAGGGAGCCCCTGTTGTTAAGGGTCATTTAGATTACTAGCCATCTCCAGTCTTGACTGCAGGAGCTTGATGGCCTGGTCCAACAGATAACTCAGCTCATCAGACTATTAGTCACTCCCATCCACTGCTTTCTGGATGAAAGGACAGGTTTTAACCCATTCCTTTGAGAAGACCTTCCTGTGTGCTTACATTCCTGGTTTTCCTGGAGATCTGTGAGTGCAAGAATCTTTGTGCTGTCCTCCCAACCAGAAGCAACCTTTGCCTTCTTCCCACATCTAAGCAGCAGAGCCTTCTCCCTGTGGAAGTACATGCATGGTCCTGAGGAACCAGTTTTGTCCACCTCCTGCCTCAGCTTCATGGTAGAAAAATGTCTCTGTTAATGCACCTATGTCAGGGTTGACCAGATGGCTCAAAAGGTAAAGGTGCATGTCACCAAGCCTCATAACCTGAGTTCAGTCCCTGGAACCCAGAAGCCACTCCTTGTCCTCTGACTGTCACATGCGAGCTGTGGTATGTGCACTGCATGTACACACACACACACACAGGCAAAATAATAAAGTTAAAAAAAATATGCCTGTAATTTCAGTCCTCCTAAGTCTGAGGCAGGAGGAACCCTGTGGATTCAAGGACAGCCTGGGCTATGTGGTGGGTTCTAAGCCAATCCCAGCTAGAGAGCACAAAGTTACCTCAAAAACACAAAACCAAAAACATGCCCCACAACAAACCTAGGTCATCCATAACTATTAGCGTGAGAGTATGCATACGACTATAAAGGCCAATCAAAGCCATTCTCTGGAGTCTCAAACTGAATTTATTGAAAACAGACTAGCTACTGCCTGGTGAATCTCTCACCACAGAAGAAGACAATCTGTGACCTAAACCAGCAAAGGAGGGAGCAGAAGGAGCCGCCAGGCTATGGGCACAGGGAGGACCCAACCATCCCCCTACTGCTCTTGCACTTCTTAGCTATACAAACTGGTGAGTTCTTATTTGCTTATTTGTTTACTTTAATTACAAATCTTTAGACAGGATCTCACTCTGTAGCCTTGGCTGGCCTGGAACTCTCTATGTGGACCAGGCTAGACTCAAACAGAGAGATCCAACCACCTGCTTCCACCTCTGAAATGCAACCAAGACTGGCCTTTGTTTGCTTGCTTTGTGGGGTTGGGGGTTCTGCTTGTTTGTTTGCTTGCTTGTTTTTGAAACATGGTTCTGTGTAGCCCAGCCTGGTCTCATGTAGCTGAAGATAACCTTGGACTTCTGATCCTCCCAAGTACTGGCATTACACTCACAGTGCCTGACACTAAGTTCCCTCTATGAGTGGTATGAGGTGGAGGGCCACAGCCTGACTTGGATAGAGAACATGGTAACATGGTGACACTCACTAATATAGAATAGTCCAAGTGGGGCTGAAGGGGATGGGATGGGAGGGGAAGCAGAGTCTACTGACTCCACTCTGGGCCATCTTGTCAGCCACCCACAAGCCTGCCATGTGACTCTGTACCCATGGTGTACTGCTCTGATCTCGGGCCTGCCATCTGCAGAGAGATGTACTCATTTGCAAACTCCCCCCGAGACTGCTTGTTCCTGGGAAGCTGCAGAGAGTGGGACATTTTCCAGTGAAACAAATATAAGAGATCTCTCTAGTCTGGGGAGGGAAGAAGCTGTGGCATGTGTGGAGCATAGCAGCGACTCCTCGCCTGTTTAACCTTCACCTGCCCACCTGAACATGGAGACTCGATATCTACCACTCCATGTGTGCCTCTCACCCTAAAAAGGCATTTTCTTTCTAAAAAAAAAAAAAAAAAAGTTTAATTCTGTGTGTATCTATGTGTTCTCATATGTGAGGGAGCATTGTGTGTGTTTGTTCATGGTGTGGAGGCCAGGCTGATATTGAGTGTCTTCTCAGGAACTGCCCACCTTTTTGTTTTGTCTTTGGTTTTTCCAGACAGGGTTTCCCTGTGTGGCCCTGGCTGTCCTGGAACTCACTCTGTAGACCAGGCTGGCCTGGAACTCACAGAGATCTGCCTGCCTCTGCCTCCCAAGTGCTGGGATTAGAGATGTGAGCCACCAATGCTAGGACCATCTTAATATTTTTTAATTTTTCTTTTAGAGTGTATGTATGTGTCTCTGTGTGTGTGTGTTTATGTCTGTATGTCTGTATATATGAACCTATGTGTATATGTCTATGTGTGTGTGGTCGTTTGAAAGAAAATGGCCCCCATAGGGAATGGCACTATTAGGAGGTGTGGCCTTGTTGAAAGAAGTGTGCCACTGTGGGGGCGGGCTTTGAGGTCTCTTTTGCTCAAAATACCATTTGCTCAAACCATTTTCCTGTTGCCTGCAAGATGTAGGACTTACAGATGGTGCTACTTCGACAGCACCATGTCTGTCTTCAAGTTGACATGCTCCCCATCATAACGATAATGGACTGAACTTCTGAAACTGTAAGCCGCCACCCCAATTAAATGTTTTTCTTTATAAGAGTTGCTGTGGTTATGGCGTCTCTTCACAGCAATAGAAACCCTAAGACAGTGTGTTTGCGTGTATGTGTATGTTGCACATGTCCCCATCAGAAAAGTCAATGATCTTGCACCATGTGAGTTTCAGGAATTAAGCGTCAAGCACCTTTACCTTCTGAGCCATCTTGCTGGCCCCCCCCACCTTAGTTTTTGAGACAGTTTTTCACGGAAGCTAGAGCTCACTGATATGTCTAGACTGGCTGGCTGGGAAGTCCCAGGAATCCCCATCTCTGCCTTCCCAGCACTGGGATTACTTGACATTGCATCCAGCTTTTACTTGAGTTCTGGGAACTGGACTCTGGTCCTCATGTTTGTGTGGCAAGCATGTTACTAACTGGGCCATCTTCCCAACTCTCCAAAATGCTTTTGATGGAAAGAAAAGTCTAAATCAGTCCTCTAAGAGGATTCAGAAAGGAAGAAACTGATGGTGCTCTGAGAGGACAGAAATCCCACATCTTAGTCACTGTTCTGTTGCTGTGAAGACATCGTTACCATGGCAACTCATAAAGAAAAGCATTTAGCTAGACTTTCAGAACCTTGATCCCTTATTATCATGGTGGGGGGGGGCATGACAGCTATGGCAGGCATGGTGCTGGAGCAGCAGCTGAGAGCTTTTACATTCTCATCTTCAGGCAGAAAGAGGAGAGGGCTAAGGAGAAGGGGAGGGTGGCACGGGCTTTTGAAACCTCAAAGCCCACTTGCTCCAACAAGGCCACACCTCCTCTTAATCCTTCTAATCCTTCCAAAGAGTTCTACTTCCTGGTGCCTAAGCATCCAACTATATGATCCTATGGGAGCCAATCTTGGTCAAACCATCGTATCCCACTTACCACAGAGTTGCTAAGTAGCAGAGGTCCAATAATAAGTTTTGGGAAATAATTTGGTTGTTGGAAGTACTTAACCATTTTTAACATTTTGTGTGTGTGTGTGTGTGTGTGTGTGTGTTTTCACAGAAGAGTGAAGGTCAGAGGAGAACTTCAGGAGTCTGTTCTCTCCACTATGCAGGTCTGAGGGACTGAACTCAGTGGTCAGGTTTGGTGGCTTCTTGCTGGCCCAGCTTATACTTTTCTTTTTAAAATGGGTGTATATGGGTGTGTCTTCTGTGTGTGTGTTTGAGTGCCCCTGGGGGCAAAAAGTGGGTGCTGGGTTCCCTGAAGCTGGAGTTGTGTGGTGCCTACGAACTCAACTTGGGCTCGCTGGATGAGCTCTGAGTGCTCCCACTGCTAATTCATCTCTCCAGCCACTCATTCTGCTCCTTAGTCATCACTTTGAGAAAACAACCCCAACAAGGAGGTGAGGAATCAGTCTACTCAAAGATGTTGGTTCCAATGTTGTCTAGGGCACTGGAGAATTAACAGCCAGTCGATTAGTCCCAGTCACTTGGCATCTCTCACCCTCATTCTTTGCCAGGTACCTGCCTACGTAAATTGGAAGCAAAGTACCAGGACATGCCCTCTCTGTGGTCAGCCGTTCATCCCCAGCCTAGTGTCCTGTCCTGCTGGCAAGATTGCACACCTTTAATCCCAGCACTGGGGAGGCAGAGGCAGGTGGATCTCCATGAGTTAGAGGCCAACCTGTTCTACAGAGCAAGTTCTAGGACAGCCAGAACTACACAGAAAAACCCTGTCTCAAACAAAACAAAGCAAGAGATAGCCACCCAGAACTTGCAGGGATCCTCCTGCCTCAGTACCTGAGTGCTGGTGTGTATGTAACCCATCACACACTTTGGCGAGAAGGTGCCATATGACAGAAACATGGCCCTGGGCAACACTTGGTGGTTCCTCAGAACAATTCTTATAGGTCAGTTGACTGACCAAGTCACTGAAATCCAGAGGAATGTCCAACTGTTCTCACTTTGCAGAAATGGTTTATACTGGATTGTGTATGACACAAGCAAGTCCTTGCCTTGGTCCTGAAAGGCCCTTTGTTTTGTGGGGATTGTAGGTAGTCTTGGAAAAGTCTCAAAGGCAGCTTTTTGTTATTTGTTTATTTGTTTGCTTGCTTGCAAGTCCTTCTGGAGGGAATACTGCGACCACAGACCATACAGAGGTCAGGTTGCTTCAGCAGCCCGTAGCTGGGAAGGAGAAATGAGCCTCCATGGTGGGGAGTGGAAAAGAAGGTGCTGACCCCCCAGGGGGAAGCTGGGAGAAGCTGGGATGCACATCCGACCCCTAGAGTCCTCAGCAACCCTATCTACAAAATGCCAGGGTTGAGTATCTTGCATCTGAGGTGGAAGGTGAGATTGAGTATACACAGTCACATGTGCTCTGGGTCACTGGTTGAAGGTACAGAGGGAGTTCTGACCTTGCAGGAGGAAGAGGGCAGGCTCACAGTCCCACTGACCTGCCTTGCACCTCTGAGACCTCATATTTCAGCTTCTACAGGTCTCAAACAAGAGACACAGAAGCTGGGTTGTCAGGATTCCCATTGAAGGTCTGTCTTAGTTCTCTGGTGTTACTATAACACACTACCTGAGACTGGGTGACCTATCTTTATATCCTTCTTATTTTAGTGAGACTCTGGCTTTTTGTATTATTATTATTATTTCATCCTTTGTGTGCACATGTGGGCATGTGCGTTTGTGCATGCGTGCGTGCATGCCTGTGTGTGTGTACATGCATTATGGAGACTGTGTGAAGGTCAGGGGACAACTTGCAGGCCTGGGTCTCTGCTTCTACCCTGAGGGTCCCAGGGATGGGACCTGAGTCATCAGGCTCAGCAGGAGACACCTTTCCCTGCTGAGCTGTCTCACTGGCCATGGTTTATTTATTCATTTGATTTTTTTGTTTGTTTTTTATTTTTTATTTATTTATTTTTTGTTGTTGTTCTTTGTTTGTTTTTCGAGACAGGGTTTACTCTCTATTACTTGGGAGCCTGCCCTGGGACTGGCTCTGTAGACCAGGCTGGCCTTGAACTCACAGAGATCCGCCTGCCTCTGCCTCCCAAGTGCTGGGATCAAAGGCAAACACCCACCAACGCCAGGCTTCATTTGCTTTTTTGTTGTTGCTTGTTTTGTAGCCCAGGCTAGCCGCAGTTGTTTAGATTTAGCCCAGGATAGTATTGCTATAATATTCCACTTCTCATGCACAACAATTCTTCTAACAAAAAGTTGGGGTTCCTTTTTGATATGTGGCTGTGTGCTTTTTACTAAGGGATTTAAAGAAGAGCAAGATGTTTTATGACAATTTTTTGCTACAGTGACTTTAGAATAAGATTAAAATTCTGAAGTCTGGTGCCATTAAAAAAGAAAAGAGTAGTCGTATCTAAGACATAAAAGAGCTCCCCGAGGCTGGAGAGATGATTTAGCAGGAAAGAGCACTTGCTGCTCTTCCAGTTGAGTTCCCAGCTCCTACACTGGCCCGTTCATAACCACCTATAATTCAGCTTCAGGGGACCTGACACCCTCTTCTGGCTTCCTTAGACACCTCCACACACGGCACACACACACACAAAATAAACCTAAAACAAGCACAACTCCAGCAAAAGATAATAAAAAATACAAGTAATCCACGTTAAAAATGAGCCGCAAAGATGGGCAAGATGGCTCAGTGGGTAGTGACCCTCGCTGCCAAGCCTGGCAACTTTTGTTCAAGTCCTAGAACACATGTGGCAGAAGAAGAGAACTGACTCCCGCATTTTGCCTCTCACCTCTACATACACACTACAGCACATGCTTGCCCAGACTCACACAGACGCACCACAAAAAAAGTAAGTGAATGTCTTTTAAAATGGACCACAGGGGCAGAGGAGGTGGCTCAATCTGTAAAGTGAGTCTGGATTCTTGGCAGCCACATAAAGAAGCCTCAGGTCCGGGGCTGGTGAGGTGGCTGGCTCAGCAGGTAGAGGCACTTGCAGTCTGGAGAACTGAATTCCATCCGTGGGACCACACAGGAGGAGGAGAAAAAGCTGATGCCACCGAGTTGTCCTCTGATCTCCATGCACACTGTGACAAATGAGTGACACACATGCACCTTTTCTAAAACCTGGGGCCAGCAAGATGGCCTAGTGTGAAAGGCACTTGCCCCCAAGCCTGATGTCTTGAGTTTAGTCCTTTGGACTCACACCATAGAAGGAGAGAAACGACTTCCTCAAGCTAGTCTCTGACCTCCACAAGCACACATTATGGTATGTGCGCCCCACCCCCAAGAATGTAATTTTAATTACATCTTTTTTTGTTTGTGTGTGTGTGTTTTCGAGATAGCGTTTTTCTGTGTAACGGTCCGTCTTGTTGAACTCACTGAGACCTGCATGCCTCTGCCTCTCAAGTGCTGGGATAAAAGGCATGCACCACCACCGCCTGGCTTAATTGCATTTTCATTTACTCTGTGTGTGTATGTGTATGTCAGAGAACAACACGTGGGAGCAGGCTGTCTTCCACCATCAGGACCCTGGGATGAACCCAGCTTGTCAGGCTTGTATAAGCTAAGTCATCTCACTGGCCCAATAATAAGTTCTTATTATTTAGAGACCCTGCCCCAAGGTCTAAAATGCAGGTAAGTGGAGAGCTGGCTCTATTAGTCAGCACTTAACTGTTCCAGGACATTTATGCCCCTGTGGTCTGGGCATCCAAAGTCCCTACTGAGGTCTCTGCTTTGTCCTGAACTGCCCCAACCCCTGGGTCCCTGTTCTAGTGACAGGTCACCATTTCTTATACAAGCAGGGCCGGGCATGGGTGTGTTTTGCCAAGACACTCTTCTCCCAGGGGACTTTGGCTTTTTTACTTCCTTATCTCATTTAAAAATTTTTTTGAATAATTTATTTTTATTTTTAATGTATTGGTGTTTTGCCTGCATGTATGTCTGTGTCTGGTCCCCTAGAACTGAAATTACAGACAGTTGTAAGCTGTCATGTGCGTACTGGGAGTTGAACCTGGGTCCTCTGGAAGAGCTGTCAGTACTCTTACGCAGTGTTGGGGTCGATCCCAGGGCCTCCTGTGTGGCAAGCAAGCGCTCTACCTACCAAATGTTGGCTGATAAATTGTGTTATCTAAGAAGGGCACACACCCACTTCTCCTCTGTGCTGTTTTCTCTCCCTGCCTCCTTGCCTCCCTGCTTCTCTCCCTGTGCTCCTCCCCCTTTGGTGGTTTTAGAGATTGATGGAACCCTGGACCTCCTCTGCATGGCCAGACAAGCACTCCACCTTGGGACCCCCCCCATTTCTCTTCCCTACGCTTACTTCTATCCACCCCCTTAACATGACATTGTACTTACTTGTTTTTTGTCTGTCTGTCATACCAAGTGTCAGTTTCACTAGGACAGAGACTGGCTTGTGGCTTGTTCGCTACTGTGCCTTGGCGCTTAGAATAAGACATTCAATAAACACTTGTGCCTTATTATCATGCTCTTGTGACAACCCTGGGAGTGTGTGTGTGTGTGTGTATGTGTATGCACACACATGTATGTATGCATCCATATGGATGCTCATGTGTGTATAAGTGTGTTCCTCAGACACTTTTCTTTTTTGAGACAGGGTCTCTCATTGGCTTGTAGCTCACCAATGAGCTGAGTTGTCTCTCTCTGTCTCCCCAGGCTGACCTTGCAAATGTGCACCACCATGCTCTGCTCTTTTTGTGGGTACTGCAGATCAAATTTGGGGCCTCATATTCACCAACCAAACTACATCCCAAGACCAACTCTGGGGGACTGTTTCATACAAAGCAAACTCTCACTGAAAGCCTCACATGGTGGCTCTAGTGGTTCGAATAAAAATGGCCCCATAGGCCCATAGGGAGTGGCACTGCTAGGAGGTGTGGCCTTGTTGGAATAGATGTGTCACTGGAGGTGGGCTTTGAGGTCTCAGATGCTCAAGTCCTGCTGCCTGCAGGTCTAGATGTAGTGCTCTCAACTCCTCTCCAGCACCATGTCTACCTACTGATAGGTGATGACACCATGCTGATAATGGACTAAATCTCTGAAGCCAGTCCCAATTCAATATTCTCTTTAATAAGAGTTGCTGTGGTCATGGTGTCTCTTCACGGTAATAAAGCCGTAAGTAAGACAGTGGCTCATTCCTTTAATGTCAACACTGGAGGCTGAAGTAGGAAGATTGCCTGTGCTGTACAGTGAGTTCTAAACCAGTCTAGGATACAGAATGAGACTTGATCTTAAATGATCTGCCAAAAAAAAAAAAAAAAAATTGGAAAAAACTAAAAGGGCATGGATTGCTGGAGCTAGTGATTCATATCTATAATTCCAGCACTAGGGTGGCTGAGGCAGGGGTACCTCAACTCTGGGGCTAGCCTGGATTACAGAGTTGTTTGTTTGCTTTCCCAAACTCATCTCTAGGGATGAGGAAGTACAAATTTATCATCTCCTTAATTTCTGAAAACTAGGAAGGGCATGTCCTGAATGATTTAAGTGACTTCCTAGAGGTCTCAAGACAAATGGCTGGTTTCAAACTGAACCTGGGTCTTGGGAGCCCAAATGGCCTTTGAGCCACACACCAGCCAACAACTAGTTCAACCTCCAGACAAGACAACAGAAGGCAGAGCTGTTGACACGGGGATGGATTTGCTGGTCACTGGTGACAGAGGACACTGTCTCTCCCAGTTTCACACTCTGGGAGAGGGCAAGACACATCGTGGGGAGAAGAAAGTCAGACCACAGTGTCTGACAGGGAACAACATACCCTGCTTCCTTCTGGCCGCCGACTGACCCTCCCAGCTATGTGTATGCTCACGTGGACTTCCAAGTCTGCAGGGCAGAGTTCCTTGGGGTAGGATGACGACTAGGAGGAGCTCAGGGATTAAAGACAGTTAACAGGAGAAGGTCTGGAGGCAGAGGAAGGAAGATGAGTTCAGGCTGATCTGAGTTTTTGAGACATTGAGCAACAGATAAAAGAAACCATGGTGTCAAGGCCAGCAAGCATTCTTATCCTGATGAGATAAAGCAAGCCAGGGTGAGGGAGCAGCCAGCCACAGTGCGGTGCTGTGAGTGGCCCTTCACTTCAAATACTGATGTGGGACCCATTAGCCAGAAATCCCTTCCTGTGGCTCTCACCTCCACTTACCACAACAGTTCTCAATTACTCTGCCCAGATGACCTACCTGAGTTCTGCCAATGACATCACTTCCCTCTGGGCAGGCCAAATGCTGCTGACCTCCTCCATGGCCTCTGGGATTTATCTAAAAGCAATGTAGCAGCAGCCTGCCTAACCTGAACCAGGAGATCACAGGAAAATTTTGTTCCTGGTGCAACCTTGTAGAAGACTCTAATGTCTAGTGCTGGAAGGGCCAAAGATCAAAGGGGCTGTGTGATGCAAGGAAAGCCATCTTTCTCCCAATTTGAGGGTGACAGCTTCTACAGGAAGCCAATGTAAAAATCACGAAGACCTTTTCCATCGGAAGGCATGTTCCTATAAGAACCCACGAAGCTGATCCACAGACACCCACAGACACGCATCTGTATTCACACATTAAAGCATCCTATTTCCCCCAGCCTTTCTCCCTGATCTGAGGCTCTCCAGTCCTAGCACAATTGGGGGGTGTTTCCCCCTTAATTACAGAGGCGTGCTGGGAGGAGGCCAAGCTGCTGGTAAACGAAGCAAGGATTTGTTGGGAGAAGGGAGATGAAAAGAAGGCTCCAGTCTTGTGTTTTGCCAGAAGGAGAAGGAACATAGCGTTCTCAGGCTCACGGCTCTCATACTAAACTTAGCCAGCTCCCATGGTTCCACAGTTGGCAAATCAGCTCTTGGGGTCCTAATAAACAGCCATGGCGCAGTGACTCCCTGACAGCAGCTATGTGTGGATGGAGCTGCTTTCAGCCGGCCCTAGGATGGAGCTCAGTCCCCACCACACAGCAGGCTTATGGATGGCCAGGTGGGGACAAACTGATGCTATCTGAAGAGCCAGAGAGGCATGCAGGTGACAGAGCCCAAATCAGAGAAGGGATGGAAGGCTCAGTGTCTGGAAAGTAAGGGGAAGGTCCTGTGAGGTCACACAGTAAGGGAATGAGCATTTTGGGACTATGTCTGATAGGACTTCATGACCACCAGGGCACAGAACAAGGGAGATAGGGTCACATGGGCATTCCCAATTGTCCAAGGAGTTCTCTCTTAATGCCTGCAGACCGGTGGTCATTATTGGAAGCTGGTTTCTAGAAGGAGGAGCCAGGAAACATCCTTCACCCTGGTTCTGACATGGTTAGGTTGCCCTGGCCAGGCTGTGCCAGAGTCAATAACCTGCTCTGAGACCTAAGTTTCTGATGGTTTGAATGGCTCTGGACCCAAAGTAGTTGGAGGACTAAAGGTCAGTGGACCTGGAGCCTGCCAACTGCATCAAATGCTCTCTGCAGAGGCTGGGACATCACGGAAGAATCACCAGCCATAGTAAACAGAAAGATGCCTCCCCTGACCGAACAAGTACTGAGAGTTTCTTATTGAAGTCAAGAAGAGCTCATCTGAGCAGCAAAGAGAAGCAGTTGGCCTGGGAGGCTGAGAAGATGTTCAGACTAGGGAGTGAGGGACCCTGAAGGCTGGGGGCTAGAATGAGGCCAACAAGGCAAGAAAGTCTAGGCTTGCTGTGCATGAACAGTGATCTTCTGGCTCCCAGGGGAGTCACAGAGCCAAGGGAAGTGGCTCTGTGGAGCATCCTAATGAAGGAGGAGTTAGTCACAGTTTGAGAGGCCCCAAGGGAAGAACTAGGTTAATGAGAGGAGCCCACAGAAGTCCATCCAACACAGGGAAGAGTGTGCTGGCAGCACTGCTAAACCAGCCCAGCCATGCAGTCAGAGGCAGTGAGTTCCCCAGCAGCAGGAGGTTTCAAGCAGATCACTCGGCTAGAGAAAGAAGAAGCAGATACCAACATCTCCTAACTTTGTCTTCAGTGTGGGTTCCCCCTGAAGAGCTAGAAATAGAAGAGATATGCTCCACTCTTCACAAGTAGCACTCGGAGACCAGGAAAGAGTGAATATTGTGCCCAAGGTCACCAGAAAGCAGCAGAGCCAGGAACAGAGAGACTTGTCTGCCCCACCACCCAAGCTCCAGACTTTCCCATCTGGCTTCCCAATTGGTGTCCCGGCTGGTGCTATTTTTGACTGGCTTCCTTGGCCAGGATGGAAAGTGATTACGGCTGGGCCAGCACTAGATTCTGGGATGCAGGTGAGGCTGGAAGAGAGTCAAGGGCCTGTCCTTGCACCCAGGCTGGTCATGTGTGGCTAAAGGAGGGTAAAGGACAGTCCCCACAACTGTCAGGAGGGGCTGCCATGTGATGTATGCACATGCTCTGATGTTAGCACTCTACTCGAAGGAAACCATCCTCACTTCCTCTAGGGAACATTCAAGATCCACAGGAGAATACTGTCCTCCAGGCCACGCAGCTGACCACCCAGCATAGAGCTTTGTCTCCCAAGTCTACAAACAACTGTCTGCACAACTAGGCTCACACCTGTACTCCCAACACTCATATAGGGCCAGCGAGAAGATCAGGATTCATGGTCAGACTGAGTAACACGAGACTTTGTCTAAAATAAAATAAAATAAAATAAAATGTTAAAAGAAAAAAAAAAAGAAAAAAAAAAAAAAAAGGAGGGGCTGGTGAAATGGCAGCCAGGAAAACTATTGCTCTGAAGTCCGACCACTTGAGTTTGATCCTTGGAACCCACATAATAGGAGGAAAGAACTGACCTCTACAAACTGTGTCCTTCACACATGTGTCTCCCACACTAAACAAATAAGTGTGACAAAATAAATAAATACAATAAAATCAGCCCAAAGCTCCTTGAATATCTTTGTGGTTGTTGCTTCTTAGATTTATTTGTTTTTGTTACTTGCATGTGTTTGTGTGAGTGTGCGCTGAGTGTGTGCAGGTGCCCTCTGAGGCCAAAAGAGGGCTTTGAACCTCCCAGAGCTGGAGTTACAGGCAGTCGTGAGCCAACCAGTTCTATGCTGGGAACCAAACCCTGGCCCTCCAGAAGAACGGAGTGCTCTTAACCCCCCTCCCCCACCCCCGAGCCATCTCTCTTTTAGTATTTTTTATTTTGAAAATGTGTTTGGTCTGTGTGACTGTATGAGTGTGGCATGCAGTGCTGAGGTTATGATCACATGTGCATGGCTACGCCTGGCTTTGTACATAGTTGTTGAGAGTCAAACTCTAGCCTGAAAATGGTGTGTGTGTTTCTGGGGCACTAGAGATAAAAACCCACATGCTACAGAAGTGTTCTACCACTTAGTGATAGCCTCAGTCCTTTTTTTAAACTTGTGTGTGTGTGTGTGTGTGTGTGTGTGATGAGGATGTTTTTTGTTTGTTTTGTTCTCTGACAGGGTCTCACTATGTAGCCCCCACCTCTGCCTCCTGAGTGCCGTAATTAAAGGCTTGCACCACCACACTCAGCCTCAAACTCTTACTCTTCCTGTCTTCCAAAGGGCTGAAGTTACATGCATGTGCTACTACGCCTGGCCGTCTTTTTGATTTTGACTAGCATGCATTAACTGTATACTAATGAGGTTCAGTGTTGCATCTCTGTACAGGCCTGTACAGAGTGTGCATTAATCAAATCCATCATGCCTGTATCTGCTCCATCCCACCCTTCCCAACCTCTATTAGTCGCCATTTTACACTCAAGCTGATTTTTAAAAGTCTTTGTCTTTACTTAGTGTGTGTGTGTGTCTTCATGTTAGTATGTGTACATGCATGTAGGTGCCCCAGGAAGCCTGAAAAGAGGATCAGATCTTCTGCAAATAGAGTTACAGTTGTTTGTGAGCATCCAAAGTGGATGCTAGGAACCAAATCCCCATCTTCTACAAGAATAAGAAGTGCTCTCAGCCACTGAGTCACCTCCCCAGCCCCTGTTGAGTCAGCTCTTGGCTTCCAAACATGAGAAATAACATGTGATGTTTGTCTGTCTGCATCAGGCTTATTTCACTTATGATGGGGGCTGTCCTTCTATATGATGTGAATATATGTTTCTCTTATTGGTTGTTGAATAAAGCTGTGTTGGCCAATGGACAGGCAGGACACAGTCAGTCAGGAAGTCTAGGCAGGGCTTCCAGACCAGAAGAATTCTGGGAAATTCTGGGAAGAGGGATGCAGAGAGTGAGTCAAGGAGAGATGCCACGTAGCACTGGAAAGATAGGACACCGGCATTCTCCAGTAAGATAAGACCATGTGGAGATACATAGATTATTAGTTATGGATTAATTATTAAGAGAGAGCTAGCCAATAAGAAGCCTAAGCCAGCAACCAAACAGTTTATAATTAATATAAACCTCAGTGTGTTTATTTGGGATGAAACGGCTGTGGGACTGGGCTGGACAGAAGCTCCCATCTACACACTTATAACACTCCAGTTCTAACCATCTTCCTGCAAACAGCAGGATCTCACACTTTGTGGGTGACTACTATTCCCCTGTGTATGTAGATGTACTGTGTTTTCTTTACCCATCAATCTGTTGATGGGCAGCAAGGCTGGTTTCACATGCTATGGGCCAGCAGGCATCTGTCTGGTGTGCTGGCTTCATTTCTTTGGGATATCTACCCAGAAATAGGATGGATAATACAATCTATCTATTTTTAGGGTATTATTGTTGTTGTTTTGGGGCCGGGGTGTGAGGGCAGTCAGAGGACAACTTGTGGAATCACTTGTTTCTTCATGAGTGGATCCAGGAGCTCAAACTCAGATCAACAGATGTGGTGACAGATATCTTAGCCAACTGAGCCATCTCAATAGCCTCCTACTTTTTGCTTTGACAGGGACCTCCATGCTGTAGAACACAAATTCTCAAACATTATTACTCAGCGGAAGGAATGACTCTTTCTTCACGACCCACAGACTAGAAGTGTGTATGCCAGTGCTTAGTTTACTGTGGGCAATGCTCTGGTAACTCACTGTTCTACTTAGAAAACCCACATTGATTCTAACACACACCAAACTGATTTAATTACTCAGTAACGGGTCATGAGCTACAGTCTGCAAACCACTACAATTTAGGGAGCCGTTCTTTAATCTAACTAGAAGTCAGAATAAACAAAGAAGATGGAAATGTTTCAAGTGAGGGCTGGGGATGTGAGTAGGTGCAGAGTGCTTGACCAGCATCATGAAGCCCTGGGCTCGATCTCAGTACCAAGTAATCCTGGGCCTGGCAGCATATACCTGGAACTCCAGCACTGGGGAGGTGGAGGCAGGTAGATCAGGAGTTCAAAGTCATCCTTGGCTACATAGTGAGTTTGAGGCCAGCAGGGGCTATAAGAGGCCCGGCCTAAAACAAGCAAACAACACAGAAGAGTAAGGTTGTGTGTGGTGGCTCACAACCAAAATATATATGCTGGGGCAGGCTTGGTTACACACACCTGTAAATCCAGCACTCTAGAGGCTGAGGCAAAGATGAATCCCATGAGGTGGAAGCCAGCCTGGGCTACACTGCAAGACCCTGTCTGGAAATAAATAAATAGACAGAGTAAGTGGGGAGGGATGACAGGATGAAGGCAGTGTGACCAGAGAGCAGGAGGGAGTGTCACACACAGCATGGTCAAGAAGGGCTGCCACAGAGCAGTCAGGGGATGGAACCAGGAGAGGGCGTGGGACAATAGGGCGGAGACTTTATTCCAAGAGGCTAACAGGGAAGAGAGGAGGACGGGAAAAGAACTGGTGGCCTCTCTTTGGAAGAGTTTGAGAGAAAAGAGAAAGTTTTATTCCCTTTTGGAAAACAGAGCCAGAGGATAGGGACATGAGAGATAGGACCGGAGCAGAGGATTAGCACATGGGAGGCAGGGCAGGAGTCAGAGGATTAGCACATGGGAGGCAGGGCAGGAGCCAGCTCTCGGAACAAGGCTGGAAACCATGTCCCACTAGAGAGGGGCTGAAACATCTAAATTTCGCCCATCAGCATTGAGAGGGTGTGGTAAGAGGATAGAGTGTACAATACCTGGCTGGAGTATATAGTAAAGCTGTCTAAAAATACAGCACAGCACAGCATAGTACAACACAATATAACAATACAACAAAGCACAATACAATACTACCCTCCCCAGTCTATGCTAGGGCCTCTGGTAGAGGTGGGCCTGGAGTAAATTATGAGGTCCTAGTACTTGGGGCAGAGGCCCTGACACTGGATGTCCAAAACAGTCACTCTCTTGAAGGGATAATTTTTTTCCCCTAAAATTTGCTATGTAGCCCACACTAGCTTCCAACTCTCAATTCTACGCCTCTTGAGTGCTGGGGATGTAGGTTTGCCTGACTGAAAATATTAATTTTTTTTTTTTTTGGCCAGGAAAGAATGTTCTCTGAAGACTATTATTCTGTTAACTTCTGAGACTATTCAAGCAAACATTTACTCACCTACACAGGGCACAGTGACAAACCAAAGAGACATTCCTCCCCATTCTGGCTTTGATGGAACAAATCGGTTCATTGTGTTCACTTAGAAATAAAAAAGGTTATTTTATTATTGTTGTTGTTATTGTTATTATATTTGGTTTTTCGAGACAGGGTTTCTCTGTATTGTTTTGGAGGCTGTCCTGGAACTAGCTCTGTAGACCAGGCTGGTGGAGAACTCACAAGATCTGCCTGCCTCTGCCTCCCGAGTGCTGGGATCAAAGGCATGCACCACCAACACCCAGCTGGGTTGTTTTATTTGTGTATGTGTATGTGAGAAAGAGGGAGAGAGAGAGAGAAAGAGAGAGAACATGTACGCAGATGCCCTGAAGGCCTGAAAAAGGTATTAGATCCCCTGGAGCTAGAGCTACAGACAATTTTAAGTTGCCCAGTGTGGGTGTTGAGAACAGAACTCAGGTCCTCTGGAAGAGCAGTGTGCTCTTAACCACTGAGCTGTCTCTCCAGACCTAGATTGGGCTTTCTAAAGTGACCAAGTTTACATAGCCCAGTATTGACTGTAACCCTGGAAACCTTGTGGTGTTACAGGCTCAGCGGGCTCCATGCAGCACCTTGTTTACTCCTCTCCTGGGGGAGGCGATGGCCTCCTTCACAATGCAGGTATGGAAATGGAGATGCACAGAGTGAGATTGGTACCCTGTTGCATACACACAATGGTTGGTCATCTCTTGATTGCTGAACAGTCCCCAGACTCGTCATGGGGAGCTTCCTGAGTTTGAATCCTCAGGTCTCAGGTAAAGATGGGGGTTCTTCCCTCAGAGGCAACACAAGAGACACAGAGACACAAGCCCAGTTAAACATCCCAGCCCCACCTACAGGAAAGGAATGGACCTTAATATATGCCTGACAAGACAAAGGGCAGCCTCTGTATCTAACCCCATTTTTTTCTTAAGGGTTTATTTTATGTGTGTGTTTGCCTACTTCTGGAGGAGGCCAAAAGAGGTCATCAGGTCCCCTGAGACTAGAGTTATAGATGGCTGTGAGCCACCATGTGGATACTGAGAATCAAACTCAGGTCCTCTACAAGAGCAGCCAGTGTTCTCAACCACCAAATCATCTCTCCAGCTCCTCTAATTCTGTTCCTAAACAGTAGCAACAGTCCTTCAAGATGGGTCTCTTTGGACTAAGCTTTTGTTTTGTTTTGTGAGCGATTTTTATTTGTTTATTTATTTAAGATTTTTGGGTCAGAGTCTCCCATAGCTGAGCTGATCTCAAACTTACTATATAATAGAAGAAGACCTTGAATCCTGATCCTCCTATCTCCACTGCCCAAGTGTTGAGATCACAGTCATTTGATGCCATGTCTGGCAAAGAAGATACTGTGGCATTTGGTGGTGGTCTGCTCCGTTTTTTGGGGGGGTTGGTAGAATTGAACCTAGGGCTTTGCCACTGCTAGGCATGTTCTGAACTCCATCCCCAGCCTCTGGGCTTTGTTTAGGGTCTGAAACAAAGTTCTCCCACATACTCTAAGGAGCAGTGTAAGGAAGCCATGGGTATTAAAGTCCATGTCCATGCATCTCTTATGAGTTCTCTTTTGTTACATTTTTCATGTGTGTGTGACCGTGTATGTGTGTGTGCATGTGTGCATGTGTGTGCACGTGTGTGTGCACATGTGTGTATGTCTGTGCTGTGTGCATGTGTGCATGTGTGTATGCACGTGTGTGCATATGTGTGTGCACGTGTGTGCTCGTGTGTGCAGGTGTGTGTGCACGTGTGTGTACACGTATGTGTGCGCGCGCACGTGCCCACGCATTGGTGAAGAGCACAACCCATGGAAATCAGTTCTCTCACTCCACCCAGCGGCCCCCACAGCTCTGAGGTCTCTTGCTTTTTTATGGCCAAGCACAGTCTTTGACTTCTTCATAGCAGAGCCCATCCACCTCCCGGGAGGCCATTGAATCATGCTAAGCCCATTTTACATTTGCTATGCAGTGCTATCAAGGGAGGGCCACATGGTCCAAACTGGGCCAAATCATAGCTTTTCCCCAGGAGCTTCCTGTTAGATCTGGGCAGTCATTCCCCTTCCTTCCTGGTAACGTAGCGCTGAAGGAACCAGCCTGATGCCTCTGGGAACAAATTTCCTGCCACCGAAAATACCACTCCCAGGTGGTGAAGGTAGAAACTGATGTCACCCACAAGTCACGACCACAGTGACTTTTCACATGCGGAACATTCCAGGAGATACCATTTCCTGGGCTGGTTCAGTGCAAAATTGCTTCGGAATATTTTAGCATACTGTGATTTTCTTTGACTCAGATGGCTATCTAAGGGCCAGTCCTCAAGCCCATGTTGTAGGCAGAAAGAAGAGGGAAGAGGCAAAGGTGAGCTAGATCTTTAAAGAACACTATCTCTCATTGGCCATTCCTAGATGCAGAGAAAGCTGGGAGACATAGCTGGATCTACCTGTCACACTTCAGCAATAAAGAATCTGTTACTAAAAGGAGGAAGGGGCAGGGGATGCTGAGGGGTGAGGGTAGCCAGAGAAAGCATGGTAGCATGGGGAAGAGAAGCAGGGATGAGCAGGCACCCTCCCTGATGATCTTCCCACTCTATCTGCCCTTCTTTGTCCTATCAGCCAACAATAACTTTTTCTTCTTAAGTGGGTGTGAGTTAGGTTTCAGTCACCTGCCACCTGGGAACCCCCAGCTTTAGATGACCTCACTCAGGGACTCCTCTGTCTCCCCTGGCTCTCATCACAGGGTTCCTCTCATAGATTCCCATGTTGCTCTGAGCAGAACCTTTTGATACCAGTCTCCCCCTTACTCATGCTCCGACTAATAGCACACTGTAATTTCTATGCCAACTTGCTTCCCGCCCTTTGGGGATCCTGGCAGGAGGCCCGAGGCAGGCCCTGCTCCCTTCCACCTCCATTAGATCAGGAACTGATTGTGGGGGATTGTAGGGCATTCCTGGCAGGCCTGGGGAGAGCCTAGAAATGGTGTAGACGTGGGGCAGCTCCCCCAGTCAACCCACTCAAAACAGAAGAAAATTAGATACTATTTGCCTAATGCTTTCAAAACTGTTCCCATGCATAGGGCCTGACTCTCAGTGAGAATGGTCCAGAAAGCTGTGAGAGGGTGGTCTAAGGCCCACAGTCAGTACAGGGTCTTGTCCAGTAGAAGATAATAGACTGACTCTTTAGTAGTAAGTGTGGCAACATTTTGTTTATGATATAACAAATAAAGCTTGCCTGAAGATCAGAGTGCAGAGCTAGCCACACTAGCTAGCCATAGTGGCCAGGCAGTGGTGGCACACACCTTTAATCCCAGCACTCGGGAGACAGAGGCAGATAGATCTCTGTTAGTTCAAGGCCACACTGAACTACACAAAATTGATCCAGTCTTAAAGAGAAACAGAGCTCACACAAAGGTGTCCCATGCCTTTAATCCCAGCACTAGAGAGGAATATAAGGAAGGAGGAGTCAGGAGCTCAGTGCAGTCTGTGGTTTGATGGAGATGGATGCAGTCTGGAGATGCAGTCCAAAGATAGGATCACCCCTTTGGTCTGAGCTTTGGTAGAGGTGAGAACACTCTAGTGGCTGGCCACGTTGCTTCTCTGATCTTCAGCTTTAACCCCGGCTTTAATATGTCTCCAGTATTTTATCATTCATGCTACAAGTTAGCCAGCTACTTGCCATCAATGGCTTGCCCAGAGAGGACCAGAGGCAGCCGTGTTCCCCCTTCCAGGGTCCTCAGTGGGTGGGAAGTAAAATGAGAATTCACCCTTAGCCAAGGAGTGCATTTGAAAACCAGTTCCCAAGCAGAGGCTGTGTTTGTTCCAAGCAGCAAGGTGTTCAGAGAAGCTATTCTGAGCCAGGCACCACACCCACCTTCCAGCTGAATGTCACGATGGTGAATACCCCTTTAATATCTTAGACCTTGAAACCCTACCCATCACCTTAGACTATACCTCTTTGCTCACTCACTGCTTGTTTGCCCCTTTCTTCATACCCTCAAACATTTCTCAGTGCCTGTGCCTTCAGGAAGGCTCTTGTGTTGAGAAGAGCCCAGGCTTTATAGTTAGAGGCCTGAGTTCAAATTCCCACCTACAGCTAGGCACAATGACACATGCCAGCAATCCCAGTTCTCATATGCTAACATAAAAGGATCGCTGGCTAAGGGCAGCCTAACTACAATAGCAATGTCTCAAAAGCAAACAAACAAAATGGGGAATGTAGCTCAAGGAAGAGCACTGTAAAACTTCCAAGCACTGTGAAACAGAAGGCAAACAAACCCCTGGGAGGTCTTTTCTGCCAGGTGCAGTGATGCCCACCTGTAATCCTGACACTTAGGAGGCAGAGAAAAGAGGATCAGGAGTTCAAGGTCATCCTCAATTCATAGAGAATTTAACCCTTGGTGTCTACATAAAAGTGGAAAGAGAGAATCTGCTCCACAAAGTTGTTATTTGACCTCCTCACTTGTACCCATGATATGTGTGCGCGCGCGCGCACACACACACACACACACACTCAAAACAATCAATTCTCATTTACCATGTACTAGCAAGAGTGGTAAGCCTACATGTGTATCTGCATACTGTTTGCATGCCTGGTGCCTGAGGAATCCAGAAGAGGACAGTGAATCCCCAAGAACTGGAGTTACAGATGGTTGTTAACCTTACATGTGGGTGCTGGGAACTGAACCCAGTCCTCTGGAAGAACAACCACTGCTTTAACTGATGAGCCTGCTCCAGCCCTTGGGGAAGTAGTTTAACTCTGCATGCCTCCATTTTTCATTTAAAAATGGGGGTAATATCCGGATAGTGGTGGTACATTCCTTTAACCCCTACACTTGGGAGGCAGAGGCAGGTGGATGTTTATGAGTTTGAGGCCAGCCTGACTGGTTAGTTCCAGGACAGTCATGACTACATAGAGAAACTCTGTCTCAAAAAAGAAAAAAAAAAAAGGAGGTAAGTAGAATATCTCCCTTGCATTGTGAATATAAAAGAATAGCTAATAAGCCAGGCATAGCTATGTATGGCTACAATCCCAGCAGGTGGGAGGTAATGGGAGGAGTATAGAAGTTCAGGGCTAGCCTCATCTGAATTCAAGGCCAGTCTGGACCACAAGAGACCCTGTTTTCAAATAAACAAGCAAAAACCCCTGAAGAAGCGAAGAGTTTCTAGTAGATGTCAACTACAGCAGTTGTCAGGAAATGGTGGCATCCTGGTGCTGCTGGTGCTAGTGGTGGTGACCATGACTCTGGTACTTGAAACAAAATATGCTCAGGAAGTCGTGGCCACTGTCCCCGTGTTCCTGTGGGTGCTGGCTGCCACAGCACAAGAACAGCATTACGTGTGACCTCAACATATTTCCTTGTAGAGCTCCTGAAGATGCCTTTCTACATTTTTAGTGATTTTTGTTGTATAGGAGATAAAGCCCAGGGCCTCTTACACTGTACAAGCAGTCTCCCAGTGAACTGCACAGCCAGCACCATCTCAGTGCAGTCTCCCACTGAACTGCACGGCCAGCACCGTCTCAGTAATGGCATCAGGATGCACACAGAGCCCACTACCACAGAGATGCTCAATGTCTGTGAGTGACCTTGTATCTAGGCTGGAGATTAGGGATCCTTAGTACGCAAAGCAGGGTGGGTGTGAATCCCTAGGTTCCCTGTAGCTTAGGGCATCTTCCATCCTGGGGTAACTCACCATCCAAATCTCTCTTTCAGCTGCTGCTGGAAAAGACAGATCTTTCTAGCAAACCCTAAGCCTCATTCAGATGAGACACCATCTCCCATCCCTACTCCATGCTTCCCAGCCCAGGAGCAAGCTGAATTCTTCACTCCCTGCCCAACATTTATATCCCCAGCTATTTATAACCCTGGCTTACGGCAGTCTGAAACTGACGCTGAATGGGTGGCAAGAAATCTGGCCTAGCAATGATGCAGCAACCCCAGCAGCCTCTGGCACCCATTGGAGCATTTTGTCTTGCAGACTGCTTCTTTCTCTGTATACACTTGTGTCTCTCTGGCTGCCATCTTTTGCAGCTCAGGCCATGTTGTTTAGGGAGGGGCTAGAACTCTGATTTAGAGTTACCTAGACTGTGGGAGCCCAACTTGTTTTATGGGACCCTGAGAATTCTTATTCTTTCAAACCCCTTCTTGTAGGAAGTGAGAAGGTGGCCTTAACTTTTCCCAGGGAAGAAAAGGAGAAAATGAACAAATCACCACAGCCTGAGGAGACCAGAGGGTGTGTGTGTATGCACTGTGTTGTCTGCAGTGCCCAGAAAAGGTAATGGGAAAGCTAGATGCCACCACAATGTGCAGAAGAGCCCAAACACTGCCTTACAACCCCAGGGTGGCCACTGCTTAGCTGTGTGCTCTTGAGAAAGTGGCTTAACCTCTCTGTCAAATAAGGAGATAATAAATGGGGCTCTTTGTGAGTTCAAAGCTGGCCTGGTTTACAGGGTGAGTTCCAGGACTACCAGGACCATACAGAGAAACCCTAGAGAGAGAGGGAGAAAGTTGGGTGGCTTTGTGTGTTCAGGTAATGCTGGGGATGGAACTCAGGGCCTTGCATAAGCCAAGCAAGTGCTCTACCACTGAGCTATGTTCTAGCTGAGACTGACTTCTTGAGCAGCTCCTGACAGTGAAGTGGGTGGCAGACACTTGCTGCACCTCTCTTTTCCTTACTTCTCCCCCAGACACTCCTGGACTATAGGAGTCAAAAGATCTGAATCATGTCCCCCGTGCTTGAGGGCCGACACTCAGAGAGGCGATCAACCTGAGGAAGAACCTTGCCATCACTCAGCTGCCTGGTGGCTCCCATTCATGTTGTCTTGAGTCACAGCTGGTTCCACAGTCAAGGATGGAAGCTATTCCAGGTAGGTCATGCATGACCACAGAAGCTTCCACTTGGGGAGGATGGATGCAAGATAGGATAGTATATTTAGAGGTTCATAGAGAACATGGCTCCAGCTGGGAGTTGAGACCGTGACTTGATCCCAGGACTTCCTGCTGATGATCCTAAAACATGGTCTCCAGGTAGTTTTGTGGCAACTTCAACACATGACCTGGGTGAAAGCAGACAGTCTCCTACACACACACACACACACACACACACACACACACACACAGAGAGAGAGAGAGAGAGAGAGAGAGAGAGAGAGAGAGAGAGAGTTGTAACAGGAGGGCAGACAAAGGATAGCCCAATAGACTAGCATGCGGCTCCACTGGGAAGCCCAGAAGTCGCTGAGTGCCATGCCAAACAGAGCTGGCCAGAGTGGGAGAAATGCTGCCCCTGGCCCTCACACTGCTCCCTGATGGCTGGGAGGCCTGGGACAGCCACTTCATACAAACAGATTATTATCTGTGTTCCTTGTATGCAGAAGAATAGATAGACCTGTGTTCGTTTTCAGGGACATCTGCCAGCTGTGGGCAGAGAAACAAAGCTGAGAGACTGTTCAGCTGTCCCATTTCCTCACACTAGGCCAGACCACAGCTTGGGGTGCCAGAGGCTGCTTGGTGTAGGGGGAAGAAGACCCCAGCTCAGAAAGCTGATACCCTCAAGCTCCTACTTTATTATCTGAGCCTTCATCTGCCTGAGGGGGGAGGGCTAGAGGGAAGGGAAAGAGAGGAAGGGATGGAAGCAGAATATTTTGAAAATCCAAACCCACTGGCACAGCATGGTTAGAGCAGAACATGCTGGCATTTCCTTGGCAAGGAAGGAATGGGCCGGCAGAGTCACCCCACCCCAGCCCTCTTCCCTGCTTTCAATTTCTGTCACAATGTGGTGCCAGCTCCCCAAGAGAGGCAGGCAGCTGCGGTGTTGGCTGCTAAGCCACACCAAGCTCCAAATCAGAAGCAGGCCCACCCTGTCCCAGCAGCGGCCACTCGCCTCCTCCCATTCCTGTCCTCCAGTGACTCTCGACTCTCTTTGTGTTCTGTATCTAGAAACAGTTCCCTCTGACTGGAGAAAGCTCCCAAACCTCCTTATGCCGTCACTGCATATCTCAAACTGCCTGGGTTCCCCGGGGTTTTGAGTGACCCGGCCCCACCTGACAGGGGAACAGGCACTTCAAAAGGACGAAGATAGTACTAATGGAGGAGCTAGCCGCGGGCTAGCCTGATGCCCTAGCTCTGCTGTTGGGCCTTAGGGGAGAGCCAGGGTTCTCTGTCTACAAGACATGGGTCTCACTACATTACTCAACAGGAAGTGACCCAAGGAGCCCGCTTCAAGAGCTGATATTCCAGAAGCCGGCACCTTCCTCTTGGGAACTTTAGCTTTCCACTGTGGCACCCCCATCCCAGAGCAGGTAGGTACAGTTGAATGAGTGCTTGTGTTACCCACTGTCCTCTGAGCTTATCATGCTATAACCCATTTCATCTTCACCACAACCTTTCGAAGTCACCTCCTACACCTGTGGAAACTGGATTGACTTATTCCAGGTCACACAAATGTCAAAGGTAAGATTTGAACCCAGCAACTCTAATTTCAGAGCCAATGCACTTTGATCAATGTCCCATCCCAGAAAAGCTGTATGAGATAGTAAATAGAACTGTCTTCTCAATCCAGGTGAACCTTATGCAAAGGGAAAGCCGGATGCAGGGAGGCCCTACCACTGACACCAGGACTGTAAGACATTCTGGAATTTTGATCGTATAGATACAAGAATAAAGTCAGGCTGGGTAGCGAGAGTTGCTTAGGCTGGGTCTGAAGGCCAGTTCTGCAGTTATCTGACTGACTGACTGTGTGTGTGTGTGTGTGTGTGTGTGTGTGTGTGTGTGCTGTGAGTTTGTGTGCTGTGAGTTTGTGAGTGTATATGTGAGTGGTAGTGTATGAGTGTGTGCTGTGTGAGAGAGTACATGCATGTGTTTGTGTGTGTGTAATATTCTTCAGTGTTTCAGCTTAGGAAGAAGAAATCCACTGGGTAGTTTGAACAATGGAACAAGGGAGAATGGTAAGCTACTTTGAGCATTAAAAAATAAACAATCAGGCACTGCATGGTGGTGCCAGTACTTGGGGACAGATGCAGGCAGATTCTGTGAGTTGGAGGCACCTGGTTTACTTATCAGGTTCTGAGACAGCCAGGACTTGAGAGAGAGAGAGAGAGAGAGAGAGAGAGAGAGAGAGAGAGAGAGAGAGAGAGACTCTGTCTCAAAAAATTAAATAAATATGCAATCAGGGTTAGGCATGGTGGTGTCCTGACTGGCCAAGAATTCTCCACATAGAGTAGGTTGCTCTTGAATACATAGAGGTCTGCCTGTCTCTGTGTAGAGTAGGATGGCCTTGAATACTCAGGGGTTTGCCTGTTTCTGCCTTTGGAGTATGGAAACCAAAGGCACTCACTACCACCCATTTCTGTGAATGGAAATATCTCTCAAGAATGAAGATGAGTAAGGGCTAGGGAGATGGCTCAGAGGTTAAGAGCATTGGATGCTCTTCTAGAGGACCCAGATTTGATTTCCAGAACCCACAAAGCATTCAAACCATTTGTAACTCCACTTCTAGGGGATCCAATGCCCTCTGGCCTCTAAGAGCAGTAGGCCCCCCCATAGTACACAGATTTACATTCAGGCAAAACATTTTGACACATTCAATTTTAGAGAGAGAGGGAGAGAGAGAGAGAGAGAGAGAGAGAGAGAGAGAGAAGAAAAAAGAAAAAGGAAGGAAGAAGAAAGGAAGAAAGAAAAGATAAATGAATATAAGAGCAGCAAGATGGCTTAGCAGAAGACAATGCTTGCTGTCGACCCTGGAGACCTGAGTTTGATCCCCAGGTCCATAGAGTGAAAGGAGAGACCTCCACATGTGAGCTGTGCTATGTGTGTGTACACAGAAATAAATAAAATGTGACTTTAAAAACTTTTAAAAGAATCCATCACTTAGAAAACGAGAGAAAGAAATGAGGGGGTGTGGATGTGGTTCAGCTGGTAGAGTGCTTGTCTAGTGTGCAAGAGACCCTGGTTTATGTGGGTCTTGGTGCCACATAAACCATGGATGGTGGCATGTGCCTGTAATCCCAACACTGAAGCCAAAGAGGAGGAGGATCAGAAGTCTAAGGCCATCCTTCACTCTGCAGAGAGTTACAGGCCATGCTACAATACATAAGACCCTGTCTCAAAAAACAAGGAAAGAAAAACGTGAAAAATTGAAGATGTCATGGTGTGGCGGTGGGGGGAACCAGAATTCACTGCCCTATGTGGCCTTATTAAAATACACATCTTCAGAGAAGAACAAAGTGACTAATTGCTGGGCATCGATTGATGTGTGACTGTTCTTCCTCTGAATCTCTTTAAATAGTTGATACTATTTGAAGAGTACCCATAGCACTGTCCTGTGAAGTTTATTGTTTGTGGAGTTTTAACACATGTGACAGTGACAGCATAAAGACCCAGAAGGCAGTAAACAGCAGAAAACAATGATGCAATAATAACTCCCCTAAAAATGCCCAGAAACAATACATAAGTTAAGGCCCAGTGTGGTTACCCATACCTCTAATCCCAGGACTCTGGAGGGAGGACAGGAGTTTGAGGACAGCCTGAACCATAGAGCAAAACACTGTTTAAAGGGAAAAAGAAAAAATAAAACAAGAAATTCTGTTAGTAACTTATGGGTATTATTAGTTTCTGTGCATCAGGTGTGTTCAGGAGCCCATAGATGGCAAAAAATGGGGTGGGATCCCCCAGAGCTGGAGTCACAGGTGGTTGTGAGCTGCCAATGTGGGTGCTGGGAATGGAACCAGGGTCGTCTGCAAGAACAGAAAGCATGCTTGACGCTTGAGCTGCCTCTCCAGCCAAAGATGAGGAATTCTAGAGCCTTTCAAGTCAATTTGGAGACTACGAAGTTGTACTCACCTGTAAGGGGGCTCAAATAGTCACACCCAGTGCTGTCATGAGATGGAGAGGTAGAGGTGTGGCAGTAGCTGTGGAGGTGGAAGGGGCTGGCCATTGTTGCCTGGTCACGGTGGAGGGATGGCCTCTTCACTCACCTGGGCTCTTCCTGCCCAGACCTCACGGTTGAGAAGGCCTCCTTCCCTCTTCCGGCCCTTCTGTCCTCCCTTGTTTTCCACTTCATCATTTGTACTTAACCAAGTGTCCTGGCATAAGGAGCAGCTGGGTTCTCTGATGAGTTTGTGTGGATACAGTTTCCACAGCCCTGGGCTGCGGGGCTGCTGGGCTGCATCAGCTTCCTCACCCCCTGGCTCATGTCAGAGCTACATACAAGCCTCTGTTTGCCCTGCATAAGCAAAGCAGTGGAGAGAAAAGGAAGCAGCCAGAGCTAGGGAGTTGCAGGCCCCCCTGCTCTCAGAAGTCCCTTTGGCTCCTGAGGTCCTGGCCCCAACACAGCTCTGCAAGATTCTTCTTAGCCATGAAGATGAGTCATACTAACTCTGCCATTCACTCATTCATGCTTTCATTCATTCTGCACCATGGACCTACTCTCTAGCAGAGACTGGGAATACAGAAACCCATATCCCAGTTGGCTAGGGGCAGACACATTCTGTGGCCACTAGTGTTTGTGGCCAGGTGCATGGTAGTGGTAAGTACATCATTCTGTGGAAACTGAGATGATGGACATGGAGGGAGGCTCCTGGAGGAGGGCATCACTGTAATGAATCCTTGGGGTAAGCAGAAGCTAGCCAAAAGATGAAGGGAACCATCCTGCATGGTTCTGAACACCTATGATCCTGGTGTTCAGGAGGGGGAATCAAGAGGTCCTAACCAGGGCTGGAGAGATGGCTCATTGATTAAGAGCACTGGCTGCTCTTCCAGAGGTCCTGAACTCGGTTCCCAGCACCCACATAATGGCTTACAAACATCCATAGTGAGATCTGGTGCATTCTTCTAGCATGTAGGCAGAATACTATATACATAATAAACAAACAAACATAAATAAATAAATCTCTTTAAAAAAAAAAAAAAAAAAAAAAAAAAGAGGCTCAGGCAAGTCTGTGATGGTTCCAAATTTGGAAGACTGTTTCCAGACACTGTCTCAGAACCAACTGCATTAGTTACTTTTCTTATTGCTGTGACCAAATGCCACACAAGAAGCGACTCCAGGGAGGGTGGGTCCATTGGGCTTACAGTTTGAGGAGACACTTTCTATCATGGCAAGAAGGCATGGCAACAGTATCAGGAAACACCAGGTCACATTCATCTATAGCCAGGAGGCAGAAAGTAAAGAGGAAGTGGGCCAGGCTATATACCCTCAAGGCCCACCCCCAGTGACCCTACTTCCTCCAGCAAATGTCTACCTCCAAAAATTCTACAACGTTCCCAAACAATGTCATCAGTGTTCTTGAGTCTGGGGGATGTTGGGACACTTCGCATTCAAACCACAGCGCGGAACAAACAAGCAAACAGAAGGTGGACAGGCTATTGAAAAGAGGGCCCACTTGTACAGAGGTTATAGGGCAGCCGGGCGTGGCGGCACACGCCTTTAATCCCAGCACTCTAGAGACAGAGGCAGGAGGATCTCTGTAAGTTCGAGGCCAATCTGGTCTACAAATCGAGTTGCAGGACAGCTGTTACACAGAGAAACCCTGTCTCAGAGCACCAAAACAAGAAGAAACAAAGGTTACAGGGCTGGGCTATAGCCTACACTTCTGGGCCTATGCAGGACTTCCCCGTCCTGCATGTGAGGGAAAGATGGTTGGCAAAGAGACTACAGAGGGGTGGCAGGAGCCAGGTGAAGACACCTCAGATGGTGGGGAGTTTCTGTGATTCCCTCAGTCCTTCAGCCCTCACCATCCATTGTAAGTCAGATTGCTCCAGACACTCCTGGGCAGTTCTGGGTCACTGGAAGTTCTCCCCAATCCAGGCCTGTTCATCCTCAGCTTAACATCTCCAGTGCTTGCTAAGGAGCAGACAGGCTGAAGGCACTGTTCTCAAGACAGCCATCAAGTGCCTAAAGGTAGGGTTCATCATCTCTCTGCACCCTGCCTAGGGCCTGAGCTGTGTCTTGGCATCTCCTTCCTTCCCATCTGCGGGAATCTAGGCAGAGATGAGGCTGTCTGCCCTGCTCCATGCAGTTTGATGGTGGTTTTCAGAACCCATGGTTATCCACTCATTTTTTTTTTTAGGTATATTAATCTATTTTTTGAGATGAGGTCTCATGAATCCAATGCTGGCCCTGAACTCTCTATTTAAGTATAGATGACCTTGAACTTCTAATCCTCCTGCCTCCACCTGTGCCTGGCTTCCACACTTCTGGGCAATTAATTATTGGTGTTCTTTGGTTTGTATACATCCCTCTAATTTGCCTTTGTCTTTACTGGCCTCTCCCTATATGGCTATATTTCTGCATTGACTTCCTTTTGTGTGCATCTGTCCATAATTTCCTATATGGTAACAGTTCCTAGACTCCTGGTTAATATCACCTTGTCTTAACTCGACAGTATTAATAAAGACCCACCCTAGTTCCAAATGTAGTCACATTGGGGGTTGATGTGCGTGTGTCTTCTGGAGGCTGCAATCCAATTCCACTCCAAAAGCAGCTGAAACGGTGTAACAGCAGGAAACTTCCCAGCAATTGTCATGCATGAGGATGAAATTATTTATATCTGAGCTACGAGGAAAAGCAGGGGCAGAATGCACAGGAATCCGAGAAGGCCTGCTGCCCCAGGCTTGGGGACAGCCCAGACGGAAAGCTGGTTTGTTCTCAGTCACCAGACTGTCTTGTGATTTCCCTGGCTGCTCCTTCTGCCCTGCAGCCAGCAGGAGGGAAGGCCGTGCTCAGAGGAAGGAGCCAGAAGAAGCTCTGAGGGCCATGTGTGCTCGAGCCCTGGGTGGCCCCAGCATCCATCTGTAAGATGCTGTGGGTGTCCATACCACTGCTGACCTCATCTGGGAGGCAGCAATTCAGTCTGCAACATGGAATCCTCAGCTGGGATACTGGGAAATGACAAGAATGTTTCTCAGAAGGAAAAGAGATATAGGAAGATTTTCCTGGCAAAGCATGGTTCTGTTCTTTGTCAGAGCCACTGACTGCCCAGTCTGGGGGCAGGACAGTCTTGCCACCCTTGGACTTCAGAAAGATCCTGCATGAACCCCAGGACCTTCCTGTGCTGAGTAGGACAGAGTGACTTCGTGGAGAGAGTTACCCAGAGTTCGTGACTGAGATTCAAGTCAGCTCGCCCTGGCCATAGGTGTCACCCTGTCTCTAAAGAAGACAGGGATGAACCTGTACTGTTGGCTACTCTGACCTCCCATGGTGGTTTGGATGAGAATGGCTCCCATAGGTTCATATTTTGAAATGTTTGGTCCTGAATTGGTGGAACTGTTTTAGAAGGATTGGGAGGTGTGACCTTATTGGAGGGGGTGTGTCACTGGAGATGGGCTTTAAAGTTTCAAAAGCCCACACTATCCCCAGTATATCCCCAATATCCCCAATATATATCCCCCCACAATATACATACATATATCCCCCACTGTGTGTGTGTGTGTGTGTGTGTGTGTGTGTATCCCCACACTATCCCCAGTATATTCACAATGTCCCCAATCCCTCTACCTCATGATTGTATCTAAAAAAACGTGAGCTATCAGCTGCTACTCAGGGCTATGACTGCCTGCCTGTTGTCAAGCTCCCTGACACAATGGTCTTATACTCACCCACTGAAACCATATGCCCCAATGACCTCTTTCCTTTGTAAGCCAATTTTGGCATAGTGTCTGACTGCAGCAAAGGAAAAGTAAGACACCCCACCTCTCACACCCTGCAGCAATTCTCCCTGTGTTCACTGAGCATCTGCTGCTTTCCTGCTGTTAGTCTCTGAGGTCTGGGCATGTAGTGTCTTGTGACACTACATGGCATTGGCATGGTGCCTTCCTCTTACTACAGTCACTGTGAGCTGGCCCCCACAGACTCATTTGTCTGAGTACTTGGTCCTTAGGAGTGGCACTATTAGGAGGTGTGGCTTTGTTGGGGTGGGGGTGGCTTTGTTGGCGGTCTCAGAAGCTCAAGCCATTTCCCTGCTGTCTGTGGATCCAGATGTAGAACTCTGAGCTCTTTCTCCAGCACCACGTCTGCCTGCATGCCATCATGCCTCCCACCATGGTAATGGACTACACCTCTGAAGCTGTAAGCCACCCCAATTAAATGCTCTCCTTCACAAGTGTCCCTTCACAGCAATAGAAACCCTAACTCAGGCTGGTTAAGGAACACACCAGTGACCAGAGCCAGTGGTGAAGGTACAGCTCCCCCTGGCTTTAGTAGTCTGAGAGCATGAACCTGCAGCTACCAGGCCTTCCTAAGAAATGCCTACTATCAGGCAACATGGTACCAAGCCTAAGGAAGGAAGAACCAAGAGACAAGGCTGAATTCAAAACTAACCATGCCTGAGGCCAGGCTCTGATTTCAGCCCCAGCCGCAGCATGTTCCCTTGTTTGAAAAAGCCTCCTTCAGTTGGGTCCTATGCTGCTCATAACAAAAATATCCTAATAAAACTGCTTTGGTAACATTCCTTTCCATGGGTGACTGAACAGATTGGGTTATCAGCTTGTGAGGTTTTTGAGGAAAGTCACTGTCTTATTCACATGTCTATTCCTGATAATTGACCTCCTCCAAGGAGCTCAAATATTCATGGAACACATAATAATTATGTACATGAGCCTCTAAAGCTATAAGATTTTGGTTTTTTGTTTGTTTTTGTTTGTTTTGTTTTGGAACAGGACCTCATGTACCCCAGGCTGGCTTTGAACTGTTTATGCAGTAGAGGATGGCATTGAACTTCCGAGGCTTTGAGTTTCTGGGATTGCAGACAAGCATCACCACACCCGGTTTGTTGCTGGGTATCTATGGCTGGGGATTGAATTCAGGACTGCATGTATGCTAGACAGACACTTTATCAAATGAGCTTCCTCTTCAGCCCCATAAGCTTCTCAACCCTTTTCAATGCAGATAAAATATGAGTGGATGCCTGGGAGGCCAGAAGAGACATCTGATCCCCAGAGGTGGATTTGCAGGGAGTTGTAAGTTGCCTGATGTGGGTGCTGTGGGCTGAACTGGGGTCCCCTGTAAGAGCAGGAAAAGCTCTTAACCACTGAGCCATCTCTTCAGCCCCACCTCCACCCCCAACTAAAAAAATTCTTAATAGAGGCTGGTTAAGGGTCTACCACAAACAGGAATGACAGCAGGGGCCTTTAATCCCAGCACCTTTAGTCTCTCACCCTGGCCTCCTGCTCTCAAGTTTCTCTAGACCACAGTTAACATGGTGGTCTCTTCCAGCAGAACCAGAGCCATCCTCCACCTTCATTCTTGAGCTGCCTCCCTATTTTTCAATTTTTCTCTTCTCACTATGGTACTTAGGCTAGGCCAGGACTCTGTTTAGTCCCGGCCATTCTTAAACTTGAGATCCTCCTGCCTCCACCTTCTGAGTACTAAAGATTACAAGGGTTATCACGCCTGGATCCCTTTACTTTTCACACCTCTGAAGTAGGTCCACATGGCTGGAAAAGGAAGGGGCCAGTGGTTGGCTGCTATCTTTGCCAGGAACCCAGGGCCTCTGGAGTCTTCCTGAGCAGCACCTATTTACCGAGCTGGCCCTCTAGTGCTCCTTTGAGAAGTCCTTCCTGGCCTGTTTCCCTGTCTGGCTCCTCAGGTGGATGTCAGGTCTGGTTCCCTGACAGACTATGGGCTCCTGGAGGCCACTGGCTGTGACCTTAGCACACCTATGCTTTACCTTAATCACCTGTGGGTGATTAAGAAGTGGGCCTTGCCAGATGGCACACATCTGGAGTCCCAGATCTCAGGAGGCAGGGGGAAGTGGATTGTAAAGCTGAGGCTAGCCTGGACTACATATTAAGACCTTGTCCCAGAAAACCAAGGGCTGGGGTGTGGCTCAGTGGAAGACTATGCTCTTAGTTAGCCTGTACCTGGCCTTGGGTTTCTCTACCATAGGAGGAGAGAAGCTGTGGGTCCTTGAAGTGCAAATGAAAGGAAGGAAAACAGAAAGGGAGGGAGGGGGAGGGAGAGCAGGAGGCAGGGAGGAAGAGAGGGAGGGAGGGGGAGGAGAGGGAGAGCAGGAGGCAGGGAGGGAGGAAGGGAGAACAGGAGGGAGGGAGGGATGCAGGGAGGGAGGAGAGGGAGCAGAAAGGGTAACAGAGAGGGAAGAAGGACCAACTTGCCTTTTGCCGTCCCCACATTTCCCAGAGTTCTACCACTTTAAACATCCACCCCTTCCATGGGGAGGGAGTGTGTCAACCAGGAGGAACCCTGGGCTGGCCAGCTGTGCATGAGACTCAGCTCGACCCCACCCCTGACCACAGCACTACACCCTGTTTCTGCTCACTCTGTTTTCACTGTTGGAAATTTTATTATGAGACAATACACGTGGCTTCCCTCCCCCAAACCATAGGTGGACAGTTGGGTGACTTTTTGAAGTGAACACATTCATGCTAATAGCGGGCACTATACTATGAAAGATGCTGTGAAGGGATCCCCAGCATGTGTCCTCAGTCCACGTGACACACAGGGTGAGCACCCTCAGAGCTCCACTGGTGATGCCCCTGACTCATGCTTCACATACTCTGAAGAATACAACACGCATTTTTCTGAGTCTGACGACTTTCGTTTAACGCTGTGACCGTGGGAGTCATTTAGCTGGGGAATTATACATTACTGCTGTGTAGAGGACTTATGCTTCTCTACACATGACCTCTTTGGACCTAAGAACATTTTTACGTAGCCCTGGGTACTGGGGTAGATAAAATGGGCATTCAAACATTTACTGATAACCAATCATAGAGAGCTTAATGGCCAGCCCAGAATTGGAGTTTATTAGGAAGATTCTTGTTTTGTTTCATTTGAGACAGGATCTCTCTCTATAACCCCACCTATCCTGGCTCTCCCTGTTTAGATCAGGCTGGCCCTGAATTCGAAGGGGGTCTGCCAGCCTGGGTCAGATGGTTAAGGTACTTGCTGCCAAGGCTGATAGCCTGAGTTCAATCTCTGGGACCTGAAAGATTAAGGGAGAGAAGAGACTTCTACAGGTTGTATCCTGCCCACCATATGGGGGCTGTCGCATGTACTCAGACACATATGCACACACCCAAAAATAAATAATTTAAAAAGAATTAAATTTTGGATGAATATCTGATACCACAGGGCATACATCATCTTCAGTGTTTTTCATAATCAATCGATAGTTTGAAATTTTTTAATTAAAAAACTTGATTTATTTTATGTATGTATGAGTGTTTTGCTCACATGTATGTCTCTATACCACATGTGTGCATGGGAGCAGGGAAGGTCCTGACAGGGAATGTATAGGGTCATGGCCGCTCAGACCCATGTCCTGGAAATCTGGTTTGGCTCAGGGGTGACGGCTTCATGGAGGGCAGGCTGTAAGGGACAAGTCAGAAGAAGGGGGGGGGGGCTGGGAAGGGCACTGGAAGAAACTTAAGAGGCAGGAAGCTTTGGAGAGATGTGGGGGAGAGTCAAGAGAGAAGTCTTGCAAGCAGTGGGTGCGCTCTTTAAACTTTGCTATCTTGGTTTGGAATCCCCTGTTGTCATTTCCTCAGGCTAGCCTGACAAAGAACCACAAACTGTGTGTGTGTGTGCGTGTGTGTGTGTGTGTGTGTGTGTGTGTGTGTGTGTGTGTGTGTGTGAAGTGGGGGAACAAAACAGACACATGTATTCTCAGGGTCCAGGGGACAAGTCTGAAATCCAAGTGTGGTCTGAACCACAGCCCTTGAGTCTTGCTTGCCTTCCCCTGCTTCTGATGGCTTCCATATATTCTAGAGGCAGGTCCCATCTCAGCTCTGTGGTCCATGGGAGGACCCATGGAGGATGAGGAGCAAGTGCTCTGCCACTGAGCTACAGGCAACACCGGTCATCCTTCCTTTGAAGTCCCTAGTGTTGATGCCTGCCTAAGCCTGTCTACTTGCTTTTTTTGGCGGCTTATACTTTGGTATCTTAACTAACTTGGAATCCCAGGTAATTAATTCCCTTGTATCTTCCTCTAAAGTTTTTACAATTTTAGCCCTTAGAATTTTGAGGGATTTGTGGTTTTCTTTTTGACAGTGTTTCAGGTTGGCCTTGAACTCTATGTAGCAGAAGATGACCTTGAATTCCTGACCCTCCTGCCTCCTATGTGAAAATTGCAGGCATATGCCACAATGCCTACCTCTCTTTTTTTGTTTGTTTGTTTGTTTTTGTTTTTTGTTTTTCAAGACAGGGTTTCTCTGTAGCTTTGGAGACTGTCTTGGAACTAGCTCTTGTAGACCAGGCTGGTCTCGAACTCACAGAGATCTGCCTGCCTCTGCCTCCTGAGTGCTGAGATTAAAGGTGTGCGCCACCACCTCCAAGCCATAATGCCTACCTCTGATAGTTACTATTTTATGCCTACCCAACGTTTTGAGTCTGCTAAGTTGAGAAGGGTCCTCAGATGAATACATAAATGACATGTTGGTTATGGAGTAGTGCTCCCTCCCATGTGGCTCCTCTCCCTTTCCCTGCCTGAGTTCCCTGTGGCCCAAGCTCTTTGGAGCTGTCTTTTGAAGTGGGAGCACTCCAAATGGAAGGGAGTTCTCACACATCTGGGAGGCCCCCATGAAGCTGCAGTGTGGAGACACCTTAAGGTAAAGACGATAGCGCAAAAGAGAGACCAGAAGTAGAGATGTGAGCTCTTCAGGCTCTAGAGAGCGGAGTAACTGAAGCAAGCTGCCCTCATGATGGAACATGTGGTAAAAAGAGAGAAATTCACTTTCAGAACAGCTGAGCAAAATCATTGCTGTCGCCATCACCACCACCACCATCATCGTCACTATCGGCGGCGGCAGCATCACACCCCACCATCACTGGCCAACCATCAGTGGACACAGGAAACAACTAGAACTCTACTAATAGTAGGGAGTAGGAGTGAAGATCATCAAGACTGCTTTGGAAAATGCAGCTGTGCACATGCCTTGCCCTTGATTCAGCAGCTGCCTTCCTAGGTCACATCCAGTGTCAGTGAGCAGCTGGGTGTATTTAATCCCAGAGTTCAGGAGGCAGAAGCAAGTAGATCTCTGTAAGTTCAATACCAACCTGGTCTACATAGCAAGTTCCAGGCCAGCTAGAGCTACATGTCTTGACCACCAAACACACACACACACACACACACACACACACAATGTCAGTGAGCACATAGGTTCCCCACTTTCAAGAATGTTCACTACAGCTGTATTCTTAATAGGCAAAATCTGGTGGAAAGCCAGCATCCACCTACAATAGAAAGAATGCACCATGGTATATTTGCATCATGGGACGTCATCAGCCCAGCTTTTTACACTGTGGCTAATGACCCCATATGGATTGCATAACTGAATACCAGAATTGGCAATGGTGAAAGCTTTCTGAAAACACAATGGCCAAAAATCAATGGAAAAGCAAAGGAGTGAGTGATCCAAGGTGCTTATGATAACATTCTTCCATGTCACATTGTGTGACTCCAACATACTTTGTTCTGATCACACAACATGCATACTTTGCACTGTGCATGCCTGAAGAAACCCAGATTTGGGGTTACTTTTCATATAGCTGTGTATACTGTGCTCTGCTCTGTGGAAACAATGGTTCTACTGGGGAAAACAGAGACTCAGTATTTTCCTACTGCCATTCCTTAGCATTCACTATTGTATTGGTGTAGCTTTGGATTCTTTTATGTTTGAAAATTTAGTTTTAAAAATTTCTGTTTGAGCCAGGTGGTGGTGGTGGGCACCTTTAATCCCAGCACTTGGGAAACAGAGGCAGGCAGATCTCTGTGAGTTCCAGGACAGCCTGGTCTACAGAACTAGTTCCAGAATAGCTTCCAAAGCAATACAGAGAAACCCTGTCTGAAAACAAAAACAAAACAAACAAACAAACCCAACTTGCTATTTAAGGATCTGGAGAGGTGGCTCAGAGGTTAAGAGCACTTGTTTTTGCAAAGGACCTGGGTTTGGTTCCCAGACATACCCCCATTTCCAGGGGATCTGATACCTTCCTCTGACCTCCATGAGTACCAGGCAGACATGTGCTGCATAGGCATACATGCAGGTAAAACACCTATACACATAAAAACTAAAACTAAATAAATCTTCAAAAGACAGAGTGTCTTACAGGTTGAGGCAGCAGGGGCCATGTCAGGTTTACAGCAGAGGTGTCAGGACCCTGCTGTGTGGACACAGACTCTGAGAAGCAAGAGACGCAGGTGCATCCTTAAGAGATCAAGGATGTAGACAGATGGGGCGTGGCCACAACACTGATGAGAAACAGTTGGGTTTGGTGATGGATTGGATGTGCAAATGAAACCAAGAAAAGAAGGACAAAGATGGAGCTGGTTACAGTAATGCTGAAATCCCAGCACTTGGGAGGCGAAAGATGAAGATGGCTAGTTTAGGCTATCCTGGGCTACATGCTAAGATCTGTTTTTAAAGAAGAAGAGGAGGAGGAAGAAAAGGAAGAAGCAAAGGGGAGAGGAGATGAAATGGGAGCACAATGAAGAAGGAGAAAGAGAAGGGGGAGGGGAGGAAGGAAAGAAGGAAACATTGAGTGTGGGTCAGTATGAGTGATCTGAGTGACTGGGAGGGTGGAGTTGACACTTCTGAAGACAGAACAAAGTACTGGGGAAGGGTTAGGGGAGAGGAGATGCCTCTCGGATTTTCAGACGGAGAGTTTGAGTTGGCAGTGTATCACAGATTGTATGGAGAACCCAGGGTCTGGGAGGCTGCCCATGAACTTGAGCGCTTGCAGGATGGCTAGCAGCACCCCTGGTTGAACTACCTAAGACCTTAGGACTCCAGCAGCATCCTGATGTCCTTTGGGTCAACCATCGTCCAAGAAGCAAGACCCCACCTCCTGGTATCCACACCTCACAAAATCTCCCATCCCTGCCAAACACAGAACATGGAACACAGCTGAGCCATGGACAAGCTATTGCAGAAAGGGTGGTTTATGATGACCAAGGCTAGGTCATAGGAGATGTTCTGACTGTCCCTTGCTCATCATAAGTATCCTCAAGCAGTTGTGTGAAGGAAGTAAGGGCTGTAGCCACCTACTTCCAATGACTACAACAGCCAGCCACCTTTCTCGTTGTTGAGATTAAATACCTGACTGAAGCAACTGAACAATGAATACCTTGCTTCAGCCCATGGTTTGAGAGAAGGCAAGGAGACTGGGGTTCCATCCAGGGCATCAGGGGCTCAGTACATTTATATCTGAGAAGCAGGAAGCAGGCCTGGGTTACTGTGCCCAGTCATCTAGTCTTCATTTGAGAATAGGCCTTGCAGATGACTTGACATCAACCTCATGAGAGGCCCTGAGTCAGAACCATAGCCATCAGCTAAGCCACTTCCAGATTTCCGGCCCACAAAAACTATGTGAAATAGGAAACTTACAACTTACATTGATGTAGTCTGCTAGGGTTGTGGGATAATTTGTTACGAAGTAAGTAATAGATAATGGATACGTTTTCTTCTTAAACATTAAGGAGGCTGGGAGGCTCACATCTGTGGCTCACATTGTCTTTTACCACCTGGTTCCCACAATCAGCTCCCATAATCGTTACGGGGCAGCAGGATGGCCTGCAGATGCTTTGAATTCCTTGATCTTTATTCACCTCACCTGTGCAAGGTGTGCTTCCAGCCTCTCAATTGAGTGTGCCAACTCTCCTGCAGGTCACATGCTCCAGAAATCAGAGGTTACAAAAGCTGATACAGCCTCCGCTCTCAATCTGCACTCCTTGCCATCGAACTTCCCACTGCATCCTTGCCTCCCAAAGGCCAGCCCTGATGACACACAATCCCAGCAGTGCACCGGAAGACATCACCACATTCACATAGCTAATTGTGCCACGTAGCATTCTATAGCCAACACCTTTACACAGCCTGAATGTCCTTGAAGTCCTTCAACTCTGCCAGCCTCAGCAGGTACAAGGACAGAGTACGGGGCAGAGGAGCACCCAGGAGATTGAAGTCTGTCCTGAGTCCCAACTACGAGCAGCACCAGGCCTCAGCCTGCAGCGGACTGTATCGGAGACCAGGGTCTAGTTATCGGCTATGTGGCCTTATGTTGTCATCTTCGTCCATCCAGCGTCGTCTTCTCATTGATCAAATAGGAATAGAGGGTGAAGTAGAGATGATACTGCTGGCCAACACCCACATTAAAGACAAACAAACAAAACAGGTTCGCCAGGTATGGTGGTACACACCTTTAATCCTAGCATTTGGAAGGCAGAGACACATGGATCTATCTCTGTTAGCTCCAGGTCAACCAGTCTCTATAAGAAGTTCCAGGATAGCCAGGGTTGCATAGGGAGACCCTGTGTCAAAACACAACAAAGACAGGTTCATGGCCTGGAGAGATGGCTCAGTGGTTAAGAGCACTTGCTGCTCTTCCAAAGGACCAGGGTTTGACTCCTAGCACACCTGTCAGATGACTGTAAAGGTCTGTAACTCCAGCTCCGGGGATCCACTGCCTCTGGCCTCTGCACAAACCTGAATTCACATGTACATACCCATATGCAGACACACATACTTACACATAATTTTAAATAATAAAAATAAGGGGCTGGAGAGATGGATCTGCAGTTAAGAGCCTGCTCTTCCAGAGGACTAGAATTCAGATTCCCAGTACCCACATGAAGGCTCACAGCCATCGTTAACACCAGTTCCAAGGGGTAGAGTACCCCCTTCTGGACTCTATGGGCATTACATACATATGATACATAGACATACACGCAGGCAAACAACCATATACATAAAATAAAAATTTTAAATTAAATATCAAGAGGGCAGTATTGGCACACACCCTTAATCCCAGCACTGAGGAGGCAGAGATAGGTGGATCTCTGTGAGTTCTAGACCAGCCTGGTCTACAAGCACTAGCTCCAGGACAGCCTCTCAAACCACAGAGACACCCTGTCTCGAAAAACCAAAAAAAAAAAAAAAAAAAAAAAAAAAAAAATTAAATATCAAATATAAAAATAAATCTAAAGCCGGGCGTTGGTGGTGCATGCCTTCTTTAATCCCAGCACTCAGAAGGCAGAGGCAAGTGGATCTCTGTGAGTTCCAGTCCAGCCTGGTCTACAGAGCTAATTCCAGGATAGGCTCCAAAGCCATACAGAAAAACCCTGTCTCGAAAAAAATCAATCAAATAAATAAATAAATCTAAATAAAATTAATAATATTAGTAGAGCCAGGGGCAATGCGGTGGCTCATGCCTCTAAGACTAGAACTGAGGAGGCAGAGATAGGAAGTTATCTGGAGCTCACTGGCCAGCCAGCCTAGCCTAAATTCCAAGCCCCATCCTCCAGAGAGAGACATGTCTCAAAAAATAAGGTGGACAGCTCCTAAAGAATGGCACCTGAGGTTGACCTATGGCTTCTACATACAGGGAGACAAAGGTGCATCCGGGTGAAGGAGAGAAATGACTCTACAGAGCTCTTCTCTGACCTTCAGATGTATGCCATGATGCCAGCACATGCAAACATGAACCTGGAAATGGAAGAAGGTGACCTATGAATTCCCAGCACCAGATAATGTTGAAAGCCTTGCACTCTGTACCACCTAGTACATACAGTTGTCATGGTGTGATGACATGGCTGCTTGGGGATTGGATGGGGAAACTCTACACTCACCATAGTCCCTCAGTTCCTTTTTGTGACACCTAGTGACAAAGCTTTATCCTTACTACCCTTTCCAGGGTTGAGAAGACAATACTAGGAGCTTAAATGAGTACATGTCTAAGAGATTATCACGCAGCCAGGGTTTCCAGCGACTGTGGTATAGGAGGCTAAACTGATGTGGACCTTAGAGACCATCATCTTTTCCAATATCTTCCATTTCTTTGTGAACAGGGACCATTTTTACACTCCCCAAACCTTGAATTCCCCAGTAGGACCAGAGGAAGTTGGGCTTATGACTAGGAGGTGAGGAAGTTGTTAGAGACGTTTCTAGGAGAAAGAGTTCCACCTAACTGCTTTCTTTACAGCACACATCTGTTTCTTCCTTGAGCTAAGTTTATATATGAGTGTCATCCTTGAATGTATGCATGTGTACCACCTTTGTGATGAGCCCAGGAGGCTAAAAGAATGACAGGTGGTTGTGAGCTGCCCTGTGCATAATGGGAACAGAAGCTGGACCCTGCATGTGTTCATCACCAAAGCCATCTCACGAGCCCTTGATCTACCTTCTCATTAATTAGTAACACTCCTTGCTTTGTGCCCTTCTAAGCACTTCACAAAGCCCAATGATCATTTATTAAGTAGCTTCTGTATCCAAGTGAACACCTCGCATGGTTCCATTCAGGTCTCCCAGCAACCTTGCAAAGCAGCTGGCAGTGTCTTCATGAGCTAAGGAGGATTTGACCCAGACCCCACAACCTAAGTGAATGGAGCAGCCGAACCCGTAGTAGATTTTTGTTGGATGCCAAAGTGCATGGCTTCAGTCATGCTAGAAATCCTACCAGGGCTGAGGCTTCAGGGGACAGGAAGGCTCAGCTAGTTTGGAAAGCTGACACTGAGAGGTGACCTTCAGCCATCGGGGCTTCCAAAGTCCTTCCACAGGTCATAAGAAGGTAGCCCAGACCTCAGCAGGTATGTGAGCGCTCTTCCCTCCTTCCTTTGTGTTATAGATGAACAAACTGGGATTCACAATGCTAAAGGATTTATCAGGGACTTCAGATGGCTCCTTCAATACTCAACATTCCATTAGAATAATCCTGTGTTTTACTGGGATGCACAGCCTCATCCTTGATCTGAAGCTACCCAGAGATTGTGGCTATTCTCCAAGCATCAACTCTGGGACAGGCATTGTATGCATATTAGCTTCTAACAACTTCAAGAACCAAATAGTTTCATTTTTTTAATGTATGTGTGTTTGCCTGCATGTATGTACATGTACCAGATGCATGTGGGTGCCTGAGGAATCCAGAAGAGGGTGTTAAGTTCTCTGGAACCTCCTGATATGGGTGCCGGAAACGGAACTCAGGCCAGCTGTAAGAGCAGCAAGTGCCCTTAACCACTAGGCCATCTTTCTGGCCCTTCCATTCCCATTTTAGGGTTGAAAAGTTTAAGGTTCAAAAAGGGGGTGAAATTGATTAGATTGAATTTGAACTCAGCTCTGGTTGACTCTGGAGTGGGCAAAGCTCCTTTGAGCCAATCCTTTATGGCATGGGGAACAGCTGGGCCACCAACTCAGGTCAAAGTTGTCATGTTCCCCTAGACAAAACCCAGACCAGACAGGTGTGATTTTCTAGGTCACTAAGAAGCACACTCACTTCCTATGAGGTCTGTTCTCAGGGCACGACACCAGCAGAGTAGGAAGGAATAACTTCAGAGATGCCTGTTTTGTGCCTTTGGCTGCAAAGCCACAACTTGGGGCCCATCTAGCCCACGTACCCATTCACTGATGAATCCCATTATGTTATCCCCTAGACAGGCTCCTGTTCAAACATCTCAGGACCACAGCCATATTTCCTTATTTATTTCCCAGCCTTACTTTCTGGTTTCTGAGACAGGGTCTCATTATGTAGCTCTGGCTGCCCTGGAACTCACTATGTAATCTAGACTGGCCTCAAACTCACAGAGATCCACCTGCCTCTGCCTCTCCAGTCTGGAGTTATGGGAAGAAGCCACTAGGCCCGGCTTCTTCCCAGTCTTTATACGACTGTCACAGTAAATCCCCAAACTTTTTAAAATCTGTTTGTTTGTTTGTTTGTTTTGAGACCAGGATCTCATTCAACCCAGCCTGGCCCCAAGTTTGCTATCCCTCCAGGATCACTTTGAACGTCTGAGCCTCCTGCCTGCATTTCCCAAAGGCTGGGGTTACAGATGTGCACCCATTCAACTCTCACTTTCTGCAGCACTTGTGAGCGATTAGTCCTAGGGCTTTGTGCACGTTAGGTGTCCTGGTTGGTTTGTCAATTTGACACAAACCTAGGGAAGAGAGAATCATAATTGAGAAAATGGCTAAAACGTCTCCATAAAGTTGACCTGTAGGCACCAGGTGGTGGTGGTGCATGCCTTTAATCCAAGTAGTCGGGAGGCAGAGGCAGGCAGATCTCTGTGAGTTTGAGGTCAACTTGGCCTATTGAGCAACTTAAAGAACAGCTAGGGCTACACAGAAAAACCTGTCCAAAAAAAAAAAAAAAAAAAAAAAAAAAAAAAAAAAAAAAGAAAGAAAGAAAGAAAGAGAAAAAGAAAAGAGAAAAGAAAAAAGAAAAAGATAGAAAGAAATTGGTCTTTTTTTAAAATCATTTATTTATTTTCATTTTTCAAGACAGGGTTTCTCTGTGTAACAGCCCTAACTGTTCTGGAACTTGCTCTGTAGACCATGCTGACCTTGAACTCACAGAGATCTATCTGGCTCTGCCTCCCGAGTGCTGGGAACAAAGGCATACACCACCAACACCTGGCTTTAAATGTTCTCTTTTATATGCCTTGGTCACAGCGTCTCCTCACAGCAATACAACAGTGACTAAGACACTTGCCAAGTTGCTTTTTGTCACACTAATAAAAACCCTAAGTAAGACACCATCCAAACCATGACACTGGTATCCTAGGCAACAGTCTCCGGAGCATCTTCCCTCCAGTCTGAAGGGCCTAAAACCTAGAGAGACATCAACGTCGGCTGTAGCGGGGCAACAGCTAACACTCAGGCATTCACTCCACAAGCATTTACTGAATTCCAACTCTGCTGTAGACATCACAGATATGGTTGTGCACAGGAAATGCAGAGCCCAAGTTCCGAGGGGGCTGTTTTATGTTCATGGGCCCGGCACTGTGAGAAGCACCTTCAGTGGCTGAACTCATTTGCTCCTTACACAGACTCTCACCTATGCTGCTCCAACACCCAACCTTCAGGTGGGATGAGGAGGGACTATAATGGCCAACATGTGTCACGGCCCGGCAGGGGCTGAGCCACAGATTCAACTCCACGCCACTGACTTGCAGTCCAGGTTCTAGTAAAGTCCCCTTCACTCCCCCCCCACCCCACCCCAGGAAAAGCCAGGATTCTCTGGCTCTGAAAAGAATTTCAGGACAAGTTTCAATGCTATGACAAAACACTGGAAAATTATTAAGAAGTTTCAGATCTTTCAGAATGGCTCAGCTGGTAAGAGCACTCGCCAGGCAAGCCTGATGCTGAGAAAGTAAGAGGAGAAAGCTGGCCCTACAGAGCTGTACTCCGGCCTCCAAATGCACACTGTGTCATGCACACTCCACACACACACATCACATGCACAATGACTCACACGTCATACCCTCATATACACATCACACACACACTTTTAAGGAAAGCTACCTTGGGAAAGAAAAGACTAACACAAATTTAAGTACAGAGTTGGAGTGATGGAAGGAGAGGCACTTAGGGAAACAGTGCACACTCACGTATTCAGCAGGCTTCTTATGAGATTTAAGTGTCTTCACAGTAGCCACTATAGGATTTTTGTGGCTTCTAGAGTCTTCCCCTCCCTGCTCCCTTTTCTGGTAAATGAGGTCATAGGTTGGTCCCTGAGGTACACAGTACTGTGATCTGATGAGATAAACCGTAGGTCACAAAGGTTGTGGCGGAGGAGGTTAAGTCACATTTTTTTTTGACTGCAAATGAAGCTTAGCATCTTGCATGCAAGATTTCCAGAAAATCGCAGTTTTACAGCTTCACAAAGAGCACCGCCATACTTTGCCGCAATGGTTAGGCCCTAAGCGTGGTTACTATTTTTATGTTCTTTTTTGGTTGTGAGCCTAGCCTTTAATGGCTGAGCCATCTCTCCAGCCCTCTTGTTCTCTTTTATAAAAATGATGTATTTATTTTATTTGCACTGGTGTTCTGCGTGCATGTGTGCATTTGTGAGCCATAGTGGGGTCGCAGGGTCAGCGTGGTCTGAGACCTATTGTGTGGCCTTCCTCTCACTTCCTACTCCATGGATGGCTCTTGGGAAATAGCTGAGATTTCCAGACCCTGGTAGTAAGGCTGTGGTTCTCAGTGGAACCTTGGAGGGAAGGAAAAGGGGAGCCTAGAGGGTCAGGGAGGTCAGCTATGACTGTGAATTGTTCTTCCTGGTGGGGCCCAGGCAAGTACTAGTTCCAGGAAGAACTTTGTTGTGTGACCCACAATGATCACTATTTAGGGAATATGTCAACAGAGAAGGAAGAAGTGGCTGGAGAATAGGATGAAATTACTACCTGCTGTGTGGAGCTGTGGGATTCAGTACTGAATTCTTACCCATTCTTGGCAGGGTGTAAAAGGAACAGTCTGGGTCCAGTCCGGAACACCCCAGGTCTGGGTTTCTCCAACCCTGACCATGGGAGGTCTGTGGTCTGAACCTCACTAAGGTCCTTCCTTCCTGTCTGCAATTCCAGCAGGCTGCCCTGCGGGCTTTGGCGTCCCCTGCCGGCCGGGGAGCGCCATGTCACACGCACGCGGAGTCTCGGCAACAAGAGAAGGGCCTGGCCCTGCTAGGGACAGGATTAAGTCACTAGGAAGAAAGGAAATGAGTCACCGCCCTCTGCAGCTGTGGGGGGAAGCCTGGGAAGAGTGCCGAAGCCACAGGAACTCGGGACAATGGCGGGAAGTGAGAGGAATGTGGGTCCAGGATAGCCTCCAATACCCTCTGCGCCCTGGACCAGGGAGAGAAACCTCGGAGAGATTGAGGATAAGACTCTGGGAGACAGCAAGACTTGGGACCGAGGCGGGAACTCCAGCAGGGTGGGCTGAACCTGGGGTAATTGGAGGAGGGTGGGACAAAAGCCAGCCCAGGATCATCTTTCCTTTAGCCTTTGAACTTCCTAAAACCTTTGCTAGACTTCCCGAGAACTCCTTCAGATCCTTAGCACAAGACGCCCCCGTACTCCCAGGGAACTTGGACAGTTAGAACAGGGATAGTGCTATTACAACTATAGGGTCTGTTTTCCAGAAGGAGAGTGTTCCCTTGGCAAAGATGTTAGTAATCCTTGTTTGGGCATTTAGGAGAGCTGACCTCTGACCTCAAAATAGCTCTGGCCCCATCTGGATTAAGATAGCTAAGAGTCCTTGTTGGGCATGCTGTGTTCCCTCTCCAACGTTTAAATTGAGGCATGCAGTTGGAAAATTTGTTCCAAACCGGTTGACCATGTACTTCGGCCTCCATCCTTAAAGTAATAAGGCAACTTATATTCTGCCTCAGGCAAGCTCTTTCCACAGGAGTGTTTCTCTTCCAAGATGCCCCCACCCTCGCTGCCCCTCACTCCTCAGGCGCATTCTGAACCCCCCAGTAGGTCTCTCTTCTTTCCTGTTGTTGGCCAGATATGAGACAGCCACCAGGGGAACTGTGTCTCCTGGAGAGTCAGTCATGCATGACCTGTGGTTAATTAAGAAAGTAATGAGCCCACATCCTGGAAATGTTCCACTGGAGAGAGTAGAGCAGGTGTAAACCCCAGGTATGAAAATCTCTGGCTGTGGAGTCCTCCCATTAGATGGAGGTGTCCCAGAGGACAGTCCGTCCCAATCTGAGGTAAACCCTCGTGGGTGGGTGAATCCACTGAAACCTTCCCAAAAGCAGGGCTGTTAGAGAATTCCCTAAGAATCCCACAGGCAGGATGCCCTTATGGGGTCTCTCCTCTCTGGTGGCCTCAGAAGTGCAGGACAATAGCCTGCAGGAGCAGAGCCAATCAATCCAGGGAGCCCCTGAGGTTGTCAATAGTCCCCTCTCCCTCCAGGTGGCCCTATGTACACACAGTGTTCATACATAGAGTCCACATAGATATTTACTCCCCTTCCTCAGCCGGACTTCAAAGCCCTGGTCAGAGCAGAGGTCTGCTAACTGTGCACTAGCTGGAAGAAGGTTTTAGCTTTAAGAGTGTCAAACTCTGTCACCAGAGCATATTCCAATATCCTAACTCCACCCTGAACGAATGAACTCCCATCCCTAAACAACTGGAGGTCAGGAGGTCAGGACCCTGCAGAGACTCAGGACACACACACACACTTCAGGAAGGAAAGCAGCAGGCTAGAGATCGGAGATGGCATGCATAGATTTATAATAAAGCAGACAGCAGGCGTGCTCAGGCCCTGCCCCCTTCAGCAGAGAAAGCAGGTTTGAGAGATGGGTGGGCCTTTGTGGGTCACCTCAGGAACTTCCAGGAGAACAGCCTGGTATTTCACCATTCTATTTGGCAACTGTAACTGTCCCTTTTAATTAAAATGTAATTTCCACAGTGTTGTTGTGGGGTATATACTCTGAGAGGCTGTCCTAAGTTAGCTATGTGCCTCAGGGCTCTGGAGCTGCATGGCCACTATGGCTCCCTAGCATCCTGTCTTCCTGAGCCAGCAGTCCAACCCTTACTAAGGTGTCCTACCTGCTGTGGTGCTGGACAACGCTGAGCTAGGAAGGTCCTTGGCTGCTTTATAATTTGAGGGAAGGGGTAGTTTAGAATATGCCAGATTCTTCTAGAAGTCAGGCTATATTCCCCACAATTATGCTATATCTGCAAGAGACCTTATAGACTCTGTGGCTAAAATGTTAGGGGGGGGTTTGGTCCTCTCAGAACTGCCCTCCTCTGTTGCCCCACAAAGTAATGTTCAGTATGTATCGCAGGAGGGTGGTATGTGGCCTCAACTCATCTAGGGGATCATAGGCCAAAATCAGTCTAAAGTGATAGGGGCTACAGCCTTCCCCACTTTCTAACTTGCCTACGTGCAAGTATTAGATGGCCTGTGGCAGCCCCGCCCACCGTCCAGAGCAGAGGGGACGAACAGGAAATCAGTCTGGCAGGCTCATCGTGACCTGGAGTGTCTGCTGTGCTCTTCCTTCTCCTCCCTCTCCCTTTGCAGCCTCACTGCCCAGCAGGTTAAACCAGCCATGAGAACACAAGTGACCCTGGAAGGACACAAAGACCCCAAGCGGTATAAAAGGCTGTCCCGGGCTATCCCATGCTCTGCCTTTGTGGAAATAGCCCCCCCCCCCCAGATGAGCTAGCATACAATAAATTGCTTCCCACAGGTGAGCCAAGTCACCCCCACCTGCAACGACCCCGTGCTTTCAGGGATACTTCCCTCGGGCAGAGACCCCTGCACCTCATTCCACACCACCCCATCTGAGTTCCACCTTTAAAGGCATTTCCATGGAGTGTTTCAGCAGTGAAAAAGCAGCTCACAGACCAGGAAAAAATACCTGCAAATTGTTTATCTGATCAGGGCTTGATATCCCGAACATATACAGACTTCTCCGTAATGGCAGCAAACTCAAACAACCAGATTCAAAACTTGAATAGACATTTATCCAAGGAAATTCTACAAGTGACCGGTGAGCATGTTTCAGAGGCCTGGGGGATGGCTTATCTGTACTAGGGCTTGGAGCAGGCCTGACAAGTGTGTGATCCCTAGAGCCCACATGGTGGGAGGAGCCCACCAACGCCATCTGCTTGTCCCCTGACCCTGAAAGCCACAAGAGCATGTGAAAACATGTCTAACAGGTCTGTTCACCAGGGAAATGAGAAACCAAACTACAATGAGGGCTGAGATCTTCTTTCATAGTCATTGAGAGAAACAAGTATTGGTTTAAAAAAAGGAAGTGTGGGTGGAGAGACGGCTCAGTGGTTTAGAGCACTGGTGTGGTCCCATCGCTCCCATGGCTGCACTCAGCTGATTCAGGACCCAGTATCAGGGCATCAGACGCCTCTTCTGACCTCCCCGGGCACCAGGCACATCCATGGTACACATACACACACATTAAAAAGAAAAAAATAGGGCACATGCCTTTAATCTCAGTACTTGGGAGGCAGAGGCAGGTGGATCTCTGTGAGTTTGAGGCTAGCCTGATCTACAGATGGAGTTCCAAGACAGACAGGGCTACACAAAGAAACTCTGTCCTAAAAAACAACAATAAAAAGACTAATTTAAAAAAAAAAAACACTTCATAAAAAAAAAAACAAAAACAAAAAAACACTTCTTAAGAAAAATAAAGTGGAGAATTAAAGCTAGGAGTAATGACATGCAACTAGAAACCCAACGCAGGAGGTTTGCAGGGGAAGGGCAGGAGTCCATGGTCACCTTCTGAAACCAGCTTTAGGCCCTGACTCAAGGGGGAAAAAAAAGAAACCCTGGAGAGATGGCTCAGTGAATAAGAGCATTTGTTGCTCCTGAGGAGGACCCAGGTTCAGCCCCAAGCACATCATGGCTCACAACCATCCAGTTTCCAGGAATCTGAAGCCATTCTCTGACCTCCTTGGGCACTAAGAAAACACATACATACATACAGGGAAAACACTCATGTACATACATCTTAAACTACTTTCTTGAAAATAAATGTGACTGAAAAGCTGGAACTCTTGTGCCTATGGGCAGGGATAGAGAAACATGGCAGTTATTGTGGAAAACAGCATGAGGGCTTTCAAAAAGTTCAATCTAACTATAATTCCAGCACTTGGGAAGGTGAGCCAGGAGGATTGAGAGAAGGTCATCCTGGAAGATCCAGTGGGATGCTTTCTTGAAAAATTATCATCATCATCATCATCATCATCATCATCACCACCACATAGGGACTGGAGAGATGGCTCAGCAGAGAAGAGCACTTGCTGCTTCTGCAGAAAACCTGCCTTTAGTTCCCAGCACACAGTGTATCACAACCACATTAGCTCCAGTCCCAGGAATCTGATGCCCTCTTCTGGCCTCTGCAGGTACTGCATACACATGGTACACATACTTACAGTCAAGACACTTAATACACATAAAACACACATAAGTAATATTTTTTTAAAAAAATTTACTGACACATACTGCTAATACCAGTATTAGAAAGGCTGAGCACAGAGGGCCACAAGTTCAAGGCCAGCCTGGGCTAGACAGTAAGTTTGAAGACAGGCCTTGTACAAGAAAAGCACACATAAAGTAGAAAGAGTGGGGTGGAGAGGAAAGAAAGGTAGGCAAGCGGCATAGTACTTAAAACTCTCAGTGTGTGGGAGGGGATAGGTGCGGAGATGGCTCAGCGGTTAAGAGCACTGGCTGTTCTTCCAGAGGACCTGAGTTCAATTCCTAGCACCCACATGGTGGCTCACAACCATCTCTAGTGGGATTTGATTTCCTCTTCTGGCATAAAGGAATACATGCAGATAGAGTACACTCATACACATAAAATAAATAAATCTTAAAACGAAACCTCCTAGTGGGGTTCAGGATGGTACCCCACAACCAAGCATAACAGTTTCTTCCACAAAGCCTGTGGGAAAACCCCATTAATTGAAATTGAATTAAGGTTTATATTTTCCCAGCACTCAGGAGGAAGAATCAGGTGAATATTTGTGAGTTCAAAGCCAGCCTGGTCTATAGAGCTAGTTCCAGGACAGGCTCCAAAAAACAATACAGAGAAACCCTGTCTCAACCCCCCCAATATATATATATATTTTCCTCAAGAGGGAAGTCATGCCTCATTTACTTTCCAATAACCTCCAATGACCAGAAATCAAGAGGGCCCAAGAGGCTTCTGGGACACCCAAGACACCGAGTCCTATATAGAACGGCAGGAGATCTTCTCTTCTGTCTTCTCTGCTGGTCCATGTCATCCTCAGAAACTTATCTGATCTATTCAGCTAAACTAACCAACGGCGTCAGTAAGTCAGGGGCTGCAGCCAGGAAGGAATGCTGATACGAGAGATAAGAGAAGTCCATCCAAGCCACTACCAGAGCCAGGACACAGACCGAGGTGCTGTTCAGGGCTCAGCACGGGCTAGGCCCTCCGTTCCTCTCGTCACCACAGTAAAGAAAGAGCATAAAGAATGTCTCCATTTTTTTTCCTGTTGCTATAGTAAACACAACTTGGGGAACCAACAAGATGCCTCAGTAGGTAAAGGAGCTTGCTGCTAAGCCTAAAGACCTGGGACCTACATGATGGTAGGAGAGAACAGAATCCCAAAAGTTGCATGTGCCATACTTCTGACCTCCATAGGTATGACATCCCATGTGCATACCCACATGTATGTGTATTTTATATGTATGTATAGAAATAGATAGATGGGTACATATATATATATATAGTATTATATATACATAAGGGAAAAGGGCTACTCCTAACTCGCAGTTCCAAGTCACAGCCCATCATTTTGGTCAAGTCACAGCAGCAGGGGTAAGAGACAGGTAGTGTCATAGCATCCATAGTCAAAAGGCAGAGAGGAAGGCCTCATTCTACAATCTCTGCTCCATTACAATCCAGGATGCCAGTTAGGAAACCATTATTGATGCAGAAGAAGCTCCAAGAAAGTAGAATGGATGTCATAAAGGATTTACTAGATTTTCTAACAGATTTGCTTAGGAGACATTGAGTCACATAAAAGTAGAATTTAGCTAAGGTAGTGATGTTTCCAAAGTACCCCAAAGATAAGCAGCCTGCTAACCAAGCCTGTTAGAGACAGGCGAGATACACATACTAGAATGTGGGTGCTTCTTCACCAGGATTCACAAGGCCTATCCCGAGTTGAAGAACGAGCTTCTAAGGGGAGCTCACAGGGGCAGTCTAGGGTTACGACCACTCTTAGGTCCTGGCCTACCATAAAGCCCCTAGTTCTCTTATCTCTTATGATAGGTGGGCAAGATGACCCAGGGAACAACTACTTTAAAAAAATAACAACACTGGTGTACTAAAAATCTTTCTGGTAAAATCTCTGCTTGTGTAGATCTCCCATCTGCCCAGGTGGCCAGACTCACAGTCTCTTATCTGTGTTTAAATTGTTCAAAGTGTAACCTGTGGCAGGGACCTAAAAGGGATTTAAGGGTGTATGGAATACATACCCCACGTGTACACAAATTAGTAAAATCTTCAATTCCAGGCCAGCTCGTCTTTGAGTAGTAGCCAGAGCTGGACAAGTGCCATTAAAGAGGCTTTCCATCTCACATGTTGGAGTGAGTGATTCCTCACTGGGAAGGTATGTTGTTTCTATAATACTCTGGTTGGTTTTAATGGCAACTTAAATTAGAATAGGGCTCACCCAAGTAGGGAGCCCTGCCTGAGGAAGTGTTCTGACTGTCTTGATTGCAGTGGGAAGATGACCCTGACTGTGGGACACACCTCTGGTGGCACCCCAGATTAAAAGGGAGCTTCAGGAGGAAGATCATGGTGCCCTTTGCTCCCTTGACCATGTCTTTTGCCCACGAGTTGATTTTCCCCATGGCTCCTCTGCTGGTAACAGAACCAACGTTTCCAAGTTTTCATGGTGGACTAGGGACCAGCAGCTGCCCAGAAACCTTCCAGGCTTTCAGCACCAGACTGGGACTGCTGAGGCCTTGGTTTCCTTGGAAGATATAGGTTTCTTGGCACAGACAATCAAAATTGCCAGTTTGGTCCCTCCCTTGAGATAGCTGGGCCCCACTTTCAGGCAATACCTCAGGGCCAGCTCCAAAGCTCCCAGAAAGGATTTGGTGACACATACCTTTAATCTCAGCACTCAGGAGGCAGAGGTAAGTGAACCTCTGTGGGTTCAAGGCCAGCCTGGTCTACACAGCCAATTCCAGGGCAGCCTGGGCTGTTACAGAGAAAGACCATCTTAAGACACACCAATAAAAATGACATCTACAGATGTTCACAGAAGCACTGCTCACATTAATCCAATGGTGGAAGGGATTCAGACATCTTGTCAATGGATGAATGATGCAATTAATACTAGAGAGACACAACTTAAAATCAGGAAGGATTTTCTTTGGCCTGCAGTACCAGGGTATTTTTTTTTATGAGCGTGCCTTTAGTAACCTGTTCTCTCCAACTAGACACAACCCCCTAAAGTTTCCACCACTTCCCAAAATAGTCCCACCAACTAGAAACCAAACCTTCAAAATAGAGACATTTCATATTTAAGCTACAATAAAAGGAAGAAACAAATTGTGGAATATCTACACAATGGAACATTACTCAGCCATTAAAAATAAAAAATAAACTAAGGCTAGGAATATAGCTCAATAGTAGAGTGCTATAGATTCAGTTCCCAGCATCTTCCCTCTAAGAATGCATTACCCACATATGCTACAATATGAATAGACCTTGTGAGTGTTATGCTAAATGAAAGAAACAAACGTCAAAGGAAAGCCTGTGAGATGGCTCACTGGGTAAAGGTGCTCAGTAAGTAAACGTCTTTATCATAACAGGCCTGACAACCTGAGTTTGACCCCAGGGACCTATGTAAAGGTGGAAGAGAGAACCAACTCCACACATGCACCAGGCACACACACACAACCCACACATCCAACACACACAATAATAATGAGAAGTTTTAAAGAGGCATTTGTATGAAATGTCCAGAACGAGGAATCAGACTTGTAGATGGAGTGATTGCCGACGGGAGAACTAGGTCTTCTTTAGTTCTAGTGTGCAGTCATGCTTTAAGCTAGATGCAGGTGAGAATTGTATGTGAAGGTAACTAGATGCCACTGAACCATTCATTGGAACCAAACCCAGGCGCTAGCAGCAGGTGCTCTTAACTACTGAACCATCTCTCCAGCCCCTAAAATGGTGTTTATTTTAAAGGCTGTGCCTTGTGATTCCATTTTTCGAACAGGATCTGGCTCCATTTTGAATGTAAACACAGAGGCAGGATGGTCTGTGTGTAAACACCTGTTCTCACAGCACAGGTGATAATTTACTCCTAAAATAGTACCACCTGGCCTGGAGAGACGGCTCAATGGTTAAAAGCTGCTCTTCTGGAGGACCTGGGTTTGGCTCCAAGCACCCACATGGTGGCTCACAACCATCTGTAACTCCAGGCCCAGGGTATCAACACTCTCTCTTCTGACCTCCTTAAGTATAAGAAACATACGTGGTACAGACCTACATACAGGCAAAATACTTATATACATAAATAAATAAATCAGAAAAGAAACATTTTAAGCTGGGCAGTGATGGTGCACACCTTTAATCCCAATTCTCAGAAGAAGACAGAGGCAGGTGGACCTCTGAGTTCGAAGCCAGCCTGGTCTACAGAGAGAGTTCTAGGACAGCCAGGCTGTTTTACGGAGAAACCCTGTCTTGAAAAAGAAAAGAAAATATTTGAAGGTGCCAACTTGAAATGTATTGAAATAATACAGGGGCACACTAAAATTACATCAGGGAAACTAGCCCTGAGAACTTATAAAGCACACAAGCAGCACCCACCTGGATCCCATAAAGAGGAAGACACTTCATACCCATGGCAACAGCTCCCGCCCCATTATGTCATTACAGCAGTTAGTTAGGGTCAGAGCCTGTGCCCCATTAGTTCAGGTTCAGCCACCTGTTCTCCATAAGCCAATTGTCTGAGGGTTTCTATCGATGTGAAGAGACACCATAACCACTGCAACTCTTATAAAGGAAAACACTTAGTTGGTTCACTTACAGTTCAGGGATTTAGCCCATTATTGCCATGGTGGGAAGCATGGCAGCGTGCAGGCAGACATGGTGCTGGAGGAGGCTGAGAGTTCTGCATCTGAATCCTCAGGTAGCAAGAAAGGAGACTAAGCCACGGGGTTTAGGCTGAGCTTCTGAAACCTCAAAGCCTGTGGTGCCTGGTGACATGCCTATTCCAACCAGGCCTTGCCCTAGGTGCCTATAGGGGCCACTTTCACTCAAACCACAAGGGTGATCTGGCTGAACTAAAAAACTCTATAAAAGAGAGGACCAGAGACAAAGCAAATGACTAGTTATAGTAACGTCAATGTCAGCCATCACAGGGCCTTTGGTCCTTCTGTTTCTGCTTATTACTCTTGGCCCTTGCATCATTAATGCCTTAACTAGATACATAAATGCCCATCTGGGTACCATTAAGATGATGGTTATTAAATCCCAGTATGAAAAGGTACCCACCACAGAGTCAAGGATTTGACTCAGGAAACAACTCAAGGGGGGGGGAATGTGAGGGCTAGAGTTTTATTTGTTTGTTGGTTGGTTGGTTTTTCCTCAAGTCAGGGTTTCTTTGTATAACAGCCCTGGTTGTCCTGGAACTCCCTCTGTAGACCAGGCTGGCCTCAAGCTTACAGAGATCTGCCTGCCTCTGCCTCCCAAGTACTGGGACTAAAGTCATAAGCCACCACCACCTGGCTTAGAGTTATGTTTTAATTACTGTACTTAAGAGATCTATAAAACAAAAATGCCTCTAACCTGTAAGCCCCACTTGCCCAAGAACAGATAATTTTCTGGAATGCTGGGGCTATTTTTCATGTAAGATAATAACTTAAGTGTTTTGCTTCTGTAAACAAGCTTGGTTGCACCAGCTGCACAGGATGTAGTTAGGTAGGTAGGCAGAAAGTATGTCAGGATGTGTGCTTGCCCCTGATTGGACAAAAGCAGGAAGTATGTAGCCTTGTGGGTTTTGCTTTTATAAGCCCCTGACTAGTTAATTTGGTGCTGTACTCTGGGAATCCCCAGTATGAACCTGGCCAGTGTCCATCATCTTGGCTAGTATTTCATCAAGTTTGCTTCAAATCTAGCTAAAAATTTGTGGTTAATAGTCTTATTCTTGCCTGGTGGGATTAATACTATCCCCCAACACACACACCATCCCTCCCACACATCCACAATTCCCCCAGTCACGTTTGCAAATAATAAAAAAATCTTAAGTAATTAAGATAGGAAAAAAAAAAAAAAAAGAAGCTGTGCTTGTCTTTGCCAAATGTCAAGAGAAATTGGGATACCTTGGCAAATTGCCACCAATGGAATTTCCATAGCTTGTAGGGGTTTTTGTGTTTTGTTTTGTTTTTGTTTTTGTTTTTTGGCATTTAACAAATGTTAACCTTGTGAAAAGTCATGTGTATCTATCTAAGTATCTTTTTCTTTCTTTTTTTCTTTTTTTCCTTTTTGGTTTTTCAATTCAGGGTTTCTCTGTATTGCTTTGGAGCCTATCTTGGAGCTAGCTCTGTAGAGCTGGACTGGACTATGAACTCGCAGAGATCCACCTGCCTCTGCCTCTCGAGTGCTGGGATTAAAGGCGTGCACCACCAATGCCTGGGCTGTCTAAGTTTCTATCAGTCACACTACTAGCTGCACGTTATTCTACTTCTGGCCACTAGGGGGCAGTGCGTCACGAAGACCCACCGTCAGCCACCCTGAAAAATGTCCCTTTCTCCTCCAACCCACATGAATCCAACTGGGAGGGTCTGGAAGGCCTCTGTCCCAGGCGACTGCGGAGAAGCTCCTGAGTCACCACGGATGCTGGCTCTGGACCCGCTGCTGCCCCTGGGGCTTGGCAAGTTGCACTGGAAAAACTGGGTCAGGCATGTGGCCTAGTTTGCTGGTTCGCAGCACAGGCCAGGGATAAACCCGGGAGTGCGAAGGGCGTCTCAATTTGCTTGCTGGCTCAATCAAGTGACAGATGTCTGAGGAGTCCCTACTAAGTGCCAGGGCTAGATGGGTGAGGGGACATAAAGCCAGCCAGTTTCGAATGAACTTCCAAAGCCCAGGTCATATGAGTGCACTGTGTGTCATCTCAGGATCCTGGGCTGGGCTGCCTGGGCAAACCACCAAGTTCACGTCACATCTGCCGTTTGACTGCCCAGTGTGGAAGGCCGGTCTTGGCACAGCAGCTGTAGCCCACTCTTGTCCAGCCGAATCCCAAATTCTTTAACTCTCTTTCCCAACAGAAGATTATTTCAACAGAAATAGAGTTTTGTTCTGGGACCAGTAAAGGCAAGAACTTTCAAGTCAGTCAGTCAGACAGACAGACAGATAGGTGAGTAAGTACACAAACCACCAACAGATGAAACAAATGATACCTTCTGATTTCTTAGGCTAGGGAGGGCCAGGTGGGTTTATAAGGAAGAAGTACACTTAGGACTTTTCCAGACTGAAAATTTAAAAAGTAAGGTATTGAGTGTGATGACTAATCACAGTTGTCAACCTGACTACATCAGGAACCAACTAAACCCCAAGCGTGCCTGTGAGAGGTTTTCTTGATCAAGAGATGAAGAAACACACTCTACATCTGGGCCATGCCTTCTGGTGGCAGCCCACTTAAAAGGATGCAGAAGAAGGAAATGTTTACTTTTTGCCTGCTTGCCCTCACTCTCCATGACAAGCTCATCTACCCTGTTGCTGAGGTGTTCCTTGATCTTAGAACCTGCTTCTTCGGGATTCCAGTGTAGACTGAAGACTGGCAGCTCCTTAGGAAGCCCCCAGGACTCCAGCCGGCACCAGATTGGGACTGCCCAGATGTACAGCCTTGTTAATAGGATTCTTGGACTTCCCAAAGTGAGACTGCCATTGTTGGACTATCCAGAATACAGCCTGTGAGCCACTCTAATAAATCATATGTAGTGGGGGGGGGGGTGCACACCTTTAATCCCAACACTTGAGTGGCAGAGGCAGGTGGGTCTCTGAGTTTGAGACCACCCTGGTCTATGGAGTGAGTTCCAGGACAGTCAGGGCTGTATAGAGAAACCTGTCTGAAACACACACACACACACACACACACACACACACACACACACACACACAATCATGTATATATTCAGGCTTCCAGCTGTGCTCCTTTAGAGACCTGGCTGATACACTGAATGCTGTTTTGTGTTTATGGTGTGTGAGTGTGGGCATGTGCACCACAGAGCTCATGTGGAGGTCAAGGGAAAACTCCGTTGAGGCAATGCTCTCCTTCCACCTTCCCTGGAATCTGGGGAAGGAACTCTAGTTGTCAGGGTGGAGGAGCAGGCACCATGACCCCCCTCTGATCAGCCCATCTCCAATAATTCAGTCTCCTCTGTCCTGATGACAAGGTTTGCTCAAGTCTTGGGGTTGCCATGGACACTGTAAGTTGTCCTGGTAATGGTGAGTGGGAAACAAGGATGTGTAACCATGAGCTGGGTCCTTTTGCCTTGTCGGAATGGAAAACCCTGATGTACAAAAGACAGCCTTCCTCAGCGCTGGCAGTTCTGCCCCTTCCAATGCCCTTCCAGTATCCCATGGGATGAACTAACAAATTTGGAGGCTAATGGCTCCAAACGCTGGAGGGCAGAGGCTCCTGCCTGTATGACCTGTGTGACCTGAGTGCTGAGATTACAGGTGTATGTTGGCATTCCTAATTTTTGCAGTGCTGGGAATTAAACCTGGGGGCTTATGCACGCTAGACAAACTCTCGGCCAACTACACTATAGCTGAAGCCCACCCTTGGTTCTTACTATTAGTTTAGAACAAACGTAACTGCAGTTTTTGTTTTTGTTTTTGCTTTTGCTTTTTTAGACAGATTTTCTCTGTGTAACAGCCCTGGCTGTCCTGGAATTCACTCTGTAGACCAGGCTGTCCTTGAACTTATAGATATCTACTTGCTTCTGCCTCCTGAGTGCTAAGATCAAAAGTGTGTGCCACCACAACCTGGCATAATTGCAGCTTTTGTATTATTGAATTTCACTGCTTGATAGGCATTCTTAATAAATGAAATAATGTTAATACATCACTTTAGCGAGCATCTCTCAATTTATGTTTTTAATGGCTCGTTACTTGCTGTTCTTATATTTATTCTGTGCTATGAAAATGATGTAAAATTGTCTTATTGGAGTTCAGAATGACTGTAAAGGATTGGAGCTAATTCCCAGCATCAGCACTGCCTTTGGCTCCAGAGCTGCTGAAGAACAGACAGTGAGTGCAATGACGGCTGGAGAAGACTTTCAGAGAAGATGAGAGGACTGTGGCAGCCAGCAGCTCCAGGTTGGCAATATCCAACTGAGAGCAAGCCTCGCAGCTGATCTTCCAGCGGCAGAAGAAATTTCCAAAGAGCATCATGGACCAATGAAAGATGGTTCGGCACTCAAAGCAAACTGGAACAGTGGGAAAAAAAACTCACTAAGGGGTGGAGGACCTTGTGAGCTGACTGAAGACTTTGAAACAGTCTTCAACTTTCATTTTCTCTCTCCTCCTCCCCTTCTTCTGCTTGTTTATTTGGTTAAGACTACCAGCTGCACTTGCAGAGGACTTGGGTTCAGTTCCTAGCACCCACACAGCAGCTCACAACTCCAGTCCTAGAGCATTCTATGCCCCTTTTGGTCTCCCTGGGCAGCAGGAATGTACATGGTACACAGACATACATCCAGACAAGACACGCATACAATTAAAAAGAAATCATTTTTAAAAGATGTCTTTATTTTATGAATGTGCGTGTTTGTCTGGATATAGGTGTGTACACCACATGTCAGCCTGTGTACAAGGAGACCAGAGCAGGACACCAACTGAGCCATCTCTCCACCCTTGTCCTCTCCTATTTTAAGCAACAATGAACTATTTTTAAATTGGATTATAACACCAAATCAAGTTGTATACAACCAGCATCCATGCTTGGGGTGGTGAAACACTGTTGTTCCCAGCACGAGGGAGGTGGAGCCTAGCAGATCTCTGTGAAGTCAGGTCTGCTTGGTCTACACAGTGAGTTCTGAAACAGTCCCCCAGACAACTGACTCCATGATGAAAGTGCCACTCAGGGTGTAAAACTCAGCACGTAGACAGCGCCACCTGCCAAAATGAAAACAAAGACCTAATCCATCAAAGTCCATAGTTCTGGGAAAGTCTCTAAATGTACTAACGTGCCTTTTGGCTTCTATAGTTCCACTTGTGGCCAACTGTTCTTGTTAACTGAAGTATGCCAACCCAGGACACTTTTTTTATACTTAAAATTTGACCCTGAGAAAGGCTCGTGGCTACAGTGGGATCTAGAACACCCAGTATAGTCACTGACTGACTAATGAAGACTTTCTACTTTACAAGTTCCAGGACAGCCAGGACAACATGGAGAGACCCTGCAGAGCAAAACAAATGAAACCCCCCAAACAAACAGCCAGCACCATGACCACCTCAATGGACAGACAGAGAGCACTTCTTGACTCGAAAGCATTTCAAAGCAAAACTTGAATCAAAAAACCTAAATCCATCTATCACACTTACTGTTTGATGATCCTGACTCCCGAGGCGACTTTGCAGAGGCCTGTCAGCGCATCAGAAGGTCCCTGAACACTGCACTGCCTGCAGCCACATGGCTCATCACAGAGAACCTGATCACTCCATGACTATGCAGCTTCAATAGCTACCTAAGCCTTTGCCTCCTCCGCATGTTCACCAGACCTCATGTTTTTGGTTGTGTGCCTAGCCTTTAATGACTGAGCCTCCTCTCTGGCCCCACCAGACATCTTGTAAACAAGACAATGACCACTTCTTGAAGCATCTCCCACTGCTTTGTGTGAGGAAAAGGCTCATCGAGGTCCTGGAAGCGCTTTCCAAGGATTCATCAAATCCCAAAGCATGGACTTTTACATTTTACACTCTAGGAATAAACATTTATTTCCCATAGTCAAAAAAAAAAATATGTTGGTTTCAATGATTTCTATTTTGATGAATAAAGAATGAGCCTAGTTATGGTGAGTTAACATTCACAGTCTAAAACCAGATGTACATACGTGTGTGTGTGTGTGTGTGTGTGTGTGTGTGTGTGTGTGTGTACACCAGCCAAATACCTGTTGCTGCTCTAGATGGTCTAGTGTCCACACGTTTTGCTTTTCAGTGTTGGAGACTGCTGCTTCCTCCTCTCCCACGTCTCTGCTCCTCTGCAGCCACAGCCACTCTACCCACAGGCTTTGCCATCTCTACTCATGATCATGGGTAGGCAAGAAAAGACATGTGGGAGAGACCTTTGTCTGGGCCTTATGTTGCCATGCCAGGGGACAGCACAGGAGGGCAACTCTGGGTGGCCAGCAGAGCCTGGCGTTCTAGAAGGCTCTTTGATAGTGTGCAGCTTCTGTTGTGTAGGAAGCAGGAGTGAGGTCATGGGAAATTGAAATGTAATCAGTTTCATGGGTTTTTGTTTTCCTTTGTGACAAACTGGAAAATGCTGTTGGGGGTGGGGTGTGAATGGTACAGCCTGGGTGTTTAGCCACGAGGAATGTGTGGGCTGCAAATGTAGTCGCTGCTAGCTGGCACCAGCCACAGCTCTGTTTCCCAGAGTTCTTTCTTTTTTAATGTCTGTATTTGTTCACTACCTTATTTTTGTGCATGTGTATGATGGGTGTGTCTATACTTGTGTGTGTGAGTACAGGTTTGTAAATGTCACGGAGTGCCTGTGCTGCTCAGAGGACTACCCTGGGTATTGGTCCTCTCCTTCCCCTTGTTTGAGGCAGGTGTCTGTTGTTTGCCACTGTGCTGCTTATTCTAAGCTGGCTGGCCCTCAGGGTTCGGCAGACTCCTGTCTCCATCCCGATTCTCACCAGAGGAGTGCTATGATTACAGACATGCACCATTGTGTCCGACTTTTATGTGGACTCTACAGATCCAAACTCAAATCATCAGTCCTGTGTGGCCTGATCAATCTTTGATTTTTTTTTTTTTCTTTTTAGAAACAGAGTTTTGCTTGGTAGCCCAGGCTGACTTTTACCTCAAGGGCTAAGGGCTATCTTTCCATCTCAGCTCCCCCAAGTGCTATGGTTACAAGTATGAGGAACCATTGTTCATAGCACTACCAGCATATCAAGACCAGTCACCATGAGGTATAGGTACAGCTCTCCTATCTGTCAATCACAATCCATTTGTTATCCACGAGCTTTCCTCTGAGTCACTAGGGGGATGTTCTTCCTCCTTTGGACTTGCTTGAACAGCCTCTTCTTCAAGGTAGGGTGTAGCTGCACACAAACCTCTTAAAATCCATCCAGGGGGCTAGAGAAATGGCTAAGCATTAAGAGCACTGGCTGTTCTTACAGACATCCAGAGCTCAATTCCCATTACCTGCATGGCTGCTCACAATGTCTCTAATTCCTGTCCTAGGGGATCCAATGTCCTCTTCTGGTCTCTTCAAGCACCAAGCACATACATGGTACACAGACATATATGTAGACAAAATACCCATACACATTTTAAAAATGAATGTCATCTAGTCTAGTATTGGCTGGGTGAAGTCACATGGGTAAAGGCTGTGAAGGAAGCAAGGCTTCCTTAAGTCAGAGTTGTGTCTTCAATAGCTATCATTACAATGTCCTTTGTGGCCAGAGCATAGCTCTCTGTGTATAATTCCCTTTCTCAAGGCCACCAAGCTCAGTGGAATTGCCTGGAACACTGCAGACAAACATCAAAGGGCACTTGCAGAAGGCAACTAAACAGGACCAGAGATGCTGCTGGATCGACAGGGGTCTCACCTACTACACAAAAGCCCTGGGTTCAGTGCCCAGCATTGCATAAAATAGGTGTGCTGGCAGACTGCTATAAAATCCCAGCACTCTGGAAATACAAGCAGGTCATCCTTGGCTGCATAGCAAGTTCAAGGCCAGCCTGGTATATGTGAGACCCCCAAAAGGGAGAGGTGGTGGGGAGGGCTTTGCTGATGCTGCTGTCTCCTGTAGCTTTTTACTGCAGTCCTGGCTGACCCTATTGTGCACCTCAACATTGCTCCTTTGAGCTGTTCACAGACAAAATTGCAAAGACAACAGAAAATGTCTATGCTCTGAACATTGGCAGAAAAGGATTTGGTTAGAAAGGTTCCTCCTTTCACGTAATTATTCCAGGACTCCCGTGCCAGGGTGATGACTTCCCAGGCCATAATGACACTGGTAACAAGTCCATCTATGATGAAACATCTGATGATGATAACATCCTGAAGAATCCAGTCCTGGTACCTTGTCCATTGCAAATGCTGGACCAAACACAAACAGGCCCCAGTTTTTCATCTTACTACAATCATGTGGTCTCTGGGAAGGCAAAGGAATGTATGAACATTGTAGAAACCAGCGGAGCGCTTTGGGCCCAGTAATGACAGGACCAGCAAGATAGGTACCACTGCTGGCTGTGGACAGCTCTATGCATCACTGCCAACCATGGTCTGCTCTAATGCACCACTGCTGACCGTGGACAGCTTCAATCCACCATGGACAATTCTAATACTTTAGACTGTTCTGCATCTTAACCATTGGACCATTCCCTCTGTAGCTCAGGAGAGAACCCTCCACCCCAGCTTCTCAAAACATCCCATAATCTTTGTGCTCTCACAAAGACTGTAGTTCCTTAGATGTCTCGTTTTCTTCATTCTCCTCCACATCTAGTTGGATTGAAGAGGAAGTTTATGATTATGAATTTAAAAAAAAAAAAGGAAAAAAAGGCCCTCTCCCAAATTCTCAGTCTTTTCCAAGAAAAAGGACACTTTTACCACCCGGTGCGAAAGTAGGATGCACTGTGTGGTGTCAGCAAAGACAGAAGCAGCCTGCATGGACCAGGTCTGTTCAACAGGAGGGGGTGGAGCCTGAAGACGTCTGGAGAGAACTGATGGGAGGGGGGAGGGTGCAATGGCCTGAGTGGCAGGAAGATCACTGTTGCCTGATGGGAGGTCGGGCTGAGACTCACCCCACCCTGACTTTCCTTCCAGATGCCTTTCTTTTCTGCCTCTTTTCTCTCCAGCCCCACCCCCTCCGGCCCCACCCCTCCCCAGCCCCACCCTCTTTGCCCCCTTGAGGTTGGGCCTTATGGGCATTTCAGTGTCTGCATTCCCATCTAGCTGCTCTCTTGTCTGCCTCACCTGCTCTTAGGTCTGAGTCTTACCTTCTCCCGCTGAGCTGAAGTCAAGAACTGCCACCGTGGAACGCCTCGGCTCCCAACCACAGCCTGTCAGAACTGTTGCTATGGCCCCTGACGTTAGGACTCAGAGTTCTGTTCAGGAAGGGTCAAATACCCAGCCCTAATTACTTAATATTAAAAAAAAAAAAAACCATTCTGTTAAAACAGTATATGATTATTTTTAAAGGCTCTGGAGGAAGCAGGAGGACTGGCTGTGTGGTGGAGGATGGGGGAGGGCCCAGTACAGGAGGCCTGGGTTCTGGAAAGGCTAGAGAGGCTGAGCAAGGGTCCAGATGGACTGGGCCCAAAGCTGTGGGAAGTTTAAAGAGTGGGTCTGATTTGCATCTGAAGGGATAGAGTGGCCAAAGGCCATTGTGGACAACATCAGCAGGAGGGGAAGCCAGGAGATTATATCTAACAGAGTGCACGAGTACAAAATTTGTACTTGTTTTGACTCTGGGGGGAAAAAAAGCAGAGTTCTCTCTCTGTAGTGTATGGGTTGAGAGGAGACTTCCCTGGCCTGGAATGGATGTGGCTCAGCGGTAGGGTACTGGAAGTTTATAAATGCCCAAGGGAATAGGGGGAAGCAGTGTAGTCCTCCCTCAATAAGGACTCTCTTCAAAGGAGAGAGATAGACACAGAAGCTTCCAGGAGGCCAAGCCCTCAGAGGCTGGCTCCCCACCACAAGAGACCCTCTGGCTGGGACTCTTGCCTCCCACTTCCACCCCACTGGCTGCTTTGGTTCCTTGTACATGGATGTAGCCCCATTGCCATGCCCCAGGGTTTGCGGGGCATCATTGCAGCTGTTCCTGTCGTCAGGCATGCCTCTGTACAGAGATACAGCCCAAAGCCCACTTCATAGGGGAAGCCCTTTGAGCAGCTTTAAACACCCAGGGGTAACATCAAGCCTGGCTGCTTGGGCATCTATGGGAGATTTATCCAGCAGAGATAGGTCAGAGTTATTTCTTAACTACACTGTCAGGTCTCAAAGTTCCTTTCAAATAGATGTCACACAGGTTCATCTTGTGCATCTGGCAGAATCATGCTCCTGATAAGACAGCACTGGGGACTTAATGGCAGATCAGGACACAATGGCAATTGTGACCTTGCATTGCCCCCTTGAGCTGCCCCTTAGAGGCATGTTCTTTGGTATGGGGAAGGATCTAAGGGTTGATTGTAAGTCGGGGTTGAGTCTTTTGCTATGGGAATAAGTCTAAGTGAATATCAATCTTTCGGAAAAAACGTTAGCAGAAACTTTCTCAGCAACCCCAAACTTCAATTATAGTACAGTTTTCTTTTCTTTTTTCGTTTGTTTGCTTTTTGTTGTTTTGTTTTTCAAGACAGGGTTTCTTGTGTAACAACAGCCCTGTCTGTCCTGGAACTCACTCCATAGACCAGGCTGGCCTCAAACTCAGAGAGATCCACCTGCCTCTGCCTCCCAAGTGCTGGGATTAAAGGTGTGTGCCACCACCGCCCAGGCCTTTCTCATGGTTTCTAACAAGCCTGGTTAGTACACTACTTATCTTCCAGTTGTATTGGAGGCAAGTCCTTAAGCTAAAGGCAGCTTTGTGTAACAGTATTTCTTAACACATTTATTAGCAAACACTTTACAGTATTGTTTACTCCTTCAAGTTCCTCCTGCATCAGATTGAGTGGAGAGATGAGTGGCTCTTAATGAGAAACTCCAGACAGCAGTAAGACCACTGGGATGCAGGGATAAACAAGATGCTAAGAAGCTCAGGTCCGAGCAGCTGGCAACAGGGTAGAGGCTCCAGGCCCAGGGGAGGGGTGAGCCCTGGTCCCTTTCGACTTAAGGAACTCCCTAAATCCTCAACTTGCCAAGAAGTTGGTTCATGTAGTTTGTTTGTTTTTTACTCTTTGAGGGCCTGCCATCCAGCTTCCAAATAAATACAGAGACTTACTTACTTATGGATGCCTGGTCTTAGCTTCGCTTGTTTCTAGCCAGCTTTTCTAACTTAAATTATCCCATTTCTTCTTTCTTTTCCTTCCCTTCCCTTCCCTCTCCTTCCTTTCCCTTCCCTTTTCTTTCTTTTTTTCCCCTTGAGACAGGGTTTCTCTGTGCAGCTTTGTAGACCAGGCTGGCAGATCCACCTGCCTCTGCCTCCCGAGTGCTCAGATTAAAGGCATGCACTACCACCACCCGATCCCATTTCTTTTTAACTACATTTTGCCTCTGGGCTTTTTACCTTTCTTTAGTCTATGTCTTTCTCTTCCTCTTACTTTGAGTCTGGCTGGGTGGCTGGGTGGCTGGATGGCTGGGTGACTGGCCTCTGGTAACCTCCCTTCCTTCTGCTTTCCTTGTTCCTCCTCTTCTCTCATTTCTTCTCTAGCCTAGAGTTCTGTTTATTCTCTGCCAGCCAGCCCCACCTATTTCTCTCTCTTGTCTAGCTAATAGTCATTCAGATCTTTATTAAACCAATTCGGTGTTTTAGGCAGGCAAAGTAGCACAGCTTTACAGAGTTAAACAAATTCTACATAAAAGAATGCAACACAACTTTGCATCGTTAAACAAATATTCCACAACATAAAGGAATGTAATACATATTGAACCACATTCCACAACAGGTTGAAGGACTGGTTCCAGCAAAATTTCCACCCCTTGGGACTACAGCCTGCTGAGCTGGGGTAGGACTGACTGAGGAAGAAGGCTGATGGTTTCAGGTCTTGTGTTTTAAGGACAAGGAGCCAAGCTGGGCTTCCACCCACTTCGCTGCATCCCTTCCTCCCCTGCCCTGCCCATCATCTGGCTCTCACAAAATGTCCGGAGTGAGTGTGGCTTCTTCTAAGGCCGTGGATGGACATTTGTTTCCAAGGAAAATACAAAACAAGGCATGAAGCACCTAGTCAATACACTAAAACCCCCAAATTCTCTGATTTGCCTCAGATTTGTTTGGATGATGAAATCATAATAAACACCCAAGGCTAGTGTTGTTGTGGAGATGCAGACTTACAAAGAATGAGTAAGCGCTTTCTTCTGGGATAAGGCTAGGTCCTGGGCCAAATGCTTCAGGGATATGAAAAGCTGGGCTCTGTATGGTGGTCATATCTGTTTCCAGGTAAGAGAGGTTCAGAGGTGATGGGATTTGCTTACAGACCCAGGTACAAAGTGGTTAGAGCCAAGATTTTTAAAGTGATTTTTATTCATGTGTATATGTGTCTATGAGTGGATGCAGCATGTGTGTGAATACAGCATGTATCCATGAGTGCAGAATGTATGTGAATACAGCATGTGTGCATCTGTGTGTGAATACAGCATGTGTGTAGATCCCTGGGAGCTGGAGTTAGATGTGGCTGTGAGCCACCTAGCATGGGTGCTGGGACCTACACTTGGGCCCTCTGAAAGAGTAGCATGCTCTCTAAACAGATTAACCATCTCTCCAGCCCCTAGAGCAGAGCTTTGTTCTGTTCTAAGGCAGTGAGTGCCTCACTACATAGCCTTGCCTGACCTGGAACTTGCTATGTGGAGCAGACTAACCTCTCACTCACCAAGATCCTGAATCTGCCTCGAGTGCTGAGTCTATAAACATGCACCATCAAGCCCAGTTAAGGTGATGCTGTGGGTGGAAAGCAGGGCTTCATGCATGTTAGCAAGCTCCCCACTAACTGAGCCCCACCCCTGCTGGGAATGTGTTTCATGATTTCACACATTTGGTTGGTCCTCGTTGTCATTTCCAGGAAGATCTCACAGTTGCTCTATCCATCAACTTGCTTCATTCTCCTTCTCCCTTCCTTAACTGGCAGCCTGTTTCTGCCATCTTTTATTCTTGACAGTACATATAATGTTCTACTGACTTTTAAATTATATGTAAAATGTAATGATTAGTTTTATTTGTTTTGTTTTGAAGATAGGGTCTTATGTAACCTACACTGGACTAGAATCCCCAATCCTCCTGCCTCCAAATCCCAAGTGTTAGATGACCAGTATGCTTTACATGCCTGGCTGCAGTAATGGCTTCTCCATGAAATCCTAGCATCTAGGATGTAGACACTACTGCATCACTATAGAAAATGTGTCATCTTACTGCACACCATTTGAGAGATTTATGATTGGTTTTTGTTTTGAAAGTCTTTTGCTAGGAGTTCAGACTTTCTCCAACTTCTTGTTCAAATTTTTTAAGATGGGGTTTCTCTGTGTAATCCTGGCTGTTCTGGAACTTGCTCAATAGACCGGATTAGCCTCTATTCCTACTACCGTACCTGGCTTGCCTCCTTCAACTTTCTGTCCTCTTGCGTTAGTCTCTTGAGTGCTGGGATCATAGGCATGTGCTACCACACCCAACAAGATTTTAAAAACCAAGAGGATTACAAAATACATCTGAGTTTCATCGAAATTAAAATGTGATGGAGATGGAGAGGCAGGGTGGAGAGATGGCCCTTGCTTCTCTTTCAGAGAAACCCAGTTAGGTTCACCACTCCTGAGTCAGGCGGCTCACAACTACCGGTAACTCCAGATTTGGGGGGTTGGGCCTCCCTCTATAGCTCTAAGGGCACCCATATGCATATAGCTTGCTCATCACACAGACACACACACACACACATACACACGATAAAAATAAAAAAACAATCTTAGCTGGGCAGTGGTGGTACATGCCTTCATTTTATTCCCAGCACTTGGGAGGCAGAAGCAGACAGATCTCTGAGTTCAAGGCCAGCCTGGTTTATAGAGCAAGTTCTAGGACAGCCAGGGCTACACAAAGAAACCCTGTCTCAACAAACAAACAAAAATAAAAATAAATAATAATAATAATTTTTTTAATGTAAAGGAGGTTTTTATTTTGACACAGGGCTTCATTTAGATCAGGGTGGCCTCAGCTTGCCCCCACCTCCCAAGTGCTGGGCATACTCGAATTTGATGCTGCATCCAGCTTCTGGGGGGTGAATCAAAGTGTGGCAAGAAGGAGTTTTGATATTGCCTTGTTCTGGGTTTGCCCCACTCCATCAATAGCATCCATGAGCTGGCACAGAGAACTTACATCCACTCCAATCCAGCCTCGGGGACTCTGGTCCAGGTCATCTTCGGACCAGTGAGGCCAGTCTTGCTGGTACAGGAGGCTCCCTTGGCCTGGTCAGGTGTTGATCTTCAACAGGAGAGCAGTGAGGACAGCTCACTTCTCACCTTCAGCCCAGCCCTGTTGGATCCTGCTGCAGCCTGTTTGAGTTGGATTTGTCACATGGGCAATAAAAATGATTTGTTTGAGTGAGACATGTGTACCCAAGGACAGCAGTGTGGGGGGACAAAACTGGCTTCCAGTGTAATTTTCCTAAGCACTGAGCAAAGGGCAGGACACAGCGGTCACTGTTTATTTCAATTGCCTCGTTATATTCAGGGACATTCCTTGTTTGTCTTTTCCACTATCGGGTGAAAAGGATAGGGTGTATTGGCAGAATGTTAGCCTGATGTCACAGCTGGCCTCCCTGGGAAAGGAGGGGTCGGGGGAGAGGTTGGCAAAGACACGGGCAGGAGAGTGACTTATTTCCCTTCTAGCATCCATCTTGGACCTCAAGATCATCAGACCCTCTCCACCTAGAAGAGGGAGTTAGTCTCTAAACTCACACGGCCATAAAGGGAAGACAATAACTTCCCCGAACTGCTGAAGAGTACCAGGAACAGTGAAATGAGCCTGTAGACAGTGCTCAACAAATGTCAGTACCAAATGTCGAGTAGGAAAGGAAGTAAGAGCCATGTGGAGAGACATTATGACATCACTAAGCAGCCACGCTAGCAATCACACAAGTCTTTCCTGGGATAGCAGCCTCAGTCATCATGGCTGCTACATTGTCTGGGCAGCAGTCTTAGGGAGAGGAACATGGCCAAACTGCTCTATGCACACCCTCCTGCCAGGAGCCAGATGGGACCAAGCCCAGAAGCAGCATGACCCACTTGAGAGAGGTGCTTTCTCCACAAAGCACAAGTGTGGTGAGTAGATCCTGAGTCGCTCATGCAAACCCCCGAAACTCGGGTTATGTCCATGTCTGCTCATCAATCCTTGGCACCAACAACCAGTCCTTGTGACCCAAATGCCAGGCACCAACAGCTCCAGTGGGAAGGCTGAAGAATCGCCTCAGGTGTAAGGAATTTGCCTTCTAAACAAGGAATCAACATCTAAGAATGATTAACTTATTTGAAACAGGGCTTTATTTGAAAGTCCAAGGAGGCAGCCAGGAAATAAGGTCTCAGAATTCAGGCAAGACTGCAATGACCTGGGACCACCACAGAGGCCCCGTCATTCATAGGCAATCAAGCATTGAAAACAAGCCTGTAGAGGAATTCTCAGATACAAACGAGTGACTAATTTTGTGCTTTAGCAGAGCTTATTCTTGGCTCATAGGTTGCATGCTTCTAGTGTGTTTTCTCTGTTGTTACAAAGCTCACAGAATGGGTGGCTTAGATACAACAAAGATTTCTCACAGCTCTGGGTGGTACAAGATCCAGGAGCCGGCACAATTGGGAACTGGTAAAGGCCCTTTTCACTGTCCTTTCCCGTATTTTAACAGGGTGGAGATATCTCTCTAGTGTCCCAAATGCCATTACAAGAGCTCCCATTCTCATGACCTAAACCACTTTCCCAAGTCCCTGTTTCCAAAAGTCAGCCCATTAGGATGAACAGCTCAACACGTGAATGGGCTGGTGGTCAATGGCCAGTTTCTCACATATAGTAACTGTCATTTTCCTCAGTAATTGCCAAGATGGACACTGAGAACCATACGCTTTCTGGTTTCCCTTTTGTGGTTAGGACCCTGTGGTTCCCAGTTTACATTCGCCTCAGTCCTGGCTCTATTTTATGTCCTCTTCCTCGGGCATCACTACGTACATCATCCTTATTCTTGTGTGAGACTGACTCACCACCTGCAGTGCCAAGAGGGTGCCAATCCTTATTCACAACTGCATTAAACACTGCATTATAAACTAACAACTGGGAAACATAACCTAATGGGATAGCAACTTCTGGCCCTCAGGTGATCATTTTATAGTTTACCCATTTCATAGGTGGATTAAGTTATTGTGTGTGTGTGTGTGTCCACAGGCCAGCAATTGGGTGTCTTCTTTGATAGCTCTTCACTGCATTCCTTCAGACAGTCTCTCACTGATTTGGGTAGAATGGCTGGCCAGTGAGCTCCGGGAGTCTGCCTGTCACCCCAGGGCTGGGATCACTGATCCACTTGCCAGACACTTGGCTTTTTACATGGGCACTAGGGATCTGAACTCAGGTCCTCACACTTGCACAGCAAACATTTTACTAACTGAGCCATCTCTCCAGCCCCAGAGTTCATTTTCTTTCTTCCTTTTTTTCCCTTGTGTTGCCAGGAGTTGAACCTGGAGGCCTCCAGCATGCCAGGGAAGTACACTCCCGCTGAGCTTTTCCCCCAGACTGAAAGTTGATTTCTGTCACTGACTCTGGAAGGAACACCTCTTGCTAGAGTTAATAACAAATGAGTCAAATGACTGCCACACACAGCCACACATCACTTGTAATAGTCTCTCTTTACCCCAGTGCAGACCCAATTTTTACTTTCAGCTAAAGAAGATTTAGAAGTGTTTTTGTTGTTCTGGATTTTGTTAGTTTGTGGGTTAGTTACTTTATGTGTGTAAGTGTTTTGCCTGCGTGTAAGGATGTGCACCACAGATGTGCCTAGTGCCCAAGGAGAGCAGAGGAAAGTATTGCATCCCCTGGAGCTGGAGTTATAAACTGTTGTGAGCTGCCTGTGTGTGCTGGAAATGGAACTCAGGTCCTCTGGCAACAAATTCTCTTAACCACTGAGACACCTCATCAGTGCCTAGCAAAGATGTTTAATCATCAGAATACCTTACATAAGCCCACCAAGCTAATGACAAACATTCCTTTAGGTGCCAACATATTGTCTGTTGTCAACAGTCTGACTTCTCAGAGATATGATTTAAATAAAACCACACACAGTGTACAATACACACAGCCAGTAAGTACACTGCCACCAATATTCTAGCTATGTTCTTATCATAGAAACGATTAAAAACGCATGTATAACTCCACTGTGCACCACAGGTATGCCTCGTGTTAGAGGAGTCCAGAAGAGGACGTCAGATTCCATAGAACTGGAGTTGCAGACAGTTGTGAGCCACCACCTGTGTGCTGAGAACTGAACCCCAGTCCTCTAGAAGAGTAGCCAGTGCTCTTACCCACTGAGCTGGCCCTCCAGCTCATGGGCACTGTATTAAAAACTGACTAGAACATTTCTCCTAATCCCTTAATCAACCAACTTGCTGTTGTACTGAACTGAATGCTGTTGTGCATGCCAATCATCCAGTGTGGGTCTGTATGTGCCCTATGTAAGTATCCAGTGACTGCCACCATATATCCACAAATGCATTCGAAAATTGGAAAAGGTCATGTGTGGTGCATAAGTCCCCTTTACTCTTCACAAATCAGATCTGTGTTTTGGTCACTTGTTTGTTGAGTCCCCAGTGTGGCATGCTGGTACTGTGCTCATGGGAGTTTTGGAGCAGTAGATATGCTCCTGTGGTCCCCTCTTTATTTAGTGTGTGTGGGGGGGTGTCCACAAGTGATGTGCTTGTGCAGGTCTGACGACACCTGTGTCAATCATTCTCTATTCCACCATGTAGGTTCTGAACTTAGGTCCTCAAGGTTTGTCAGCAAGGACCCTTCCCTAGTGGGCTGCCTCTCCAACCATGGAGTAATCTACATGGGCATGATCTGTATGGTCTAGAGTTAAAATGAATGTAGGCCAGAAGCTGCTGGGAACTGCTTGTACAGAATGCTGTGTCACCTCCAAGTATTCACTCTGATGGCCTCCATGGTTTCTGCCATGTGAGACAATGTTTAACTTCTCAAGCCTTTTCTTTTATCCTTGAGCTCGGCTGACAGCCAAGTCCACTGCTTAGAATCCTAGTTTCCTCCAGCCCATTATAGGTCTTGCTGCCCTTAGGGCAGTGCAGACCAGCCCAATCCAACTTTATCTCAATCACAAGCAGGAAAGGAATTTCAAGGATCATAAACTGAGGGTTTGCCAACCTAAGATCAGGTTACAGGCCTTAAAGTGGTACCCATCATTACACTGAGACACTTCCCTGAATTCGTACCACCCTCCCCGGGGAGAGCTACACAGTGAGACCCTGTAACAAAAAACAAAAAAATACCTACGCCATCAAATCTGAATGTCAGTGTCTTGCCAGTTCTCCAAATGGCATGGCTGAGGCAAGAAATATTCAAGGGGGAAAAAAAATCTCAATTTAAAAATCATAGTTGGAATCTTACCCAAGAAAAAGCCCAACCACTTTTTTTTCCTGCCTCTCTTTTATGATGTAGAACTACTATCCTGTCACTACCCACTCTAGAACAAAAGGAAGCTCAGACACCTTTGCATTTGTCTTATTCTGTCTGTTGAGTCCCTTTCCTGTGGCAACAACTGGGGCCATCTCAAGCAGAGTGTGCATCATTCAACTAAGCATCTTCACATGACGGGTGTTTGGTGTGCTTACAGAAAATAATCATGTGGAGATTAAGATTAATTTTTAAAGCTTAGTTTTATATTTTAATTTTTAAAAATCTTTAAATTATAGCAGATATTCAAGTGGAATATAAAACACAAGAGAGGTTAGAAGTGTTTGCGTCTTGTGTAATATAGATGGCACTTGGCTTCCTTCCTGGCTTTCATAACCACTTCCATATACTTTAACATAGCCAACATGGAGAATTTCCAAATATTCTCAGTGGAGATGGTCATATCCTGAGTTCATGCATGGTTGGTGTCTAATGGTTTACTTTCTTTGAAGACCCAGACTACCAGTCTCTGTCATTTAACAAAACAGGTTTACTCTGAGCCTATCAGTTTCTCTAAAAAATATTCTGTAGCTCTGCTGTTTTGTTCTACAGCTTCTAAATAAGTACAAGTACAGCAGTATGCCCAGAACACAAGTGCATGCATGTGCTCACAAACCAATGCCTTCCTGCCATAGTTTCTTCCTCGTTTCTGCCTCTTGTGCTGGTGGGCCACCATTACATTTATAGTGCAGTTAAACAAAAGTATTACACAATGCAACACATGAAACATTTGCAATGTATTACTTTTTATGTCATTTAATTAAAAAACTCAAAGATATAAAACAAGCATTTTACATAATGCATACATTCTCAACATCTGCAGATGAGATAAATAACAGAAGGCAAAAAGCAGACATATTGTATTGATTCTCTTTGGTAAGTCACCAATACCATTCTCTGAACAGAATGTGTTTTGTTTTTTAAAAAACAAAAGTCTTAAAATAACTGTCCCTTAGTATTAACAAAATATTCAGCAATAATGCAGTATGTTACTTTTCAAATTAACGAAAATGCATAATACTTTATTCTCTGAGGGGTAAGTAGCTGCTTTCCAACATTAAGGCCTACAGAGAAACAACCTTTTTCTAGCTACCTTTTTAACTGGCTGACACCATCCTTGTGGAAAATCTTTTCCATATACAAAAACTCTCTCACCAGCCAGTCTGACCCCACCCATCCTAAAAAAGTATCATTTCCTATGAGGCAATTCTGCTCTAATTCAGCATCATCTGAACTCACGTGTCCCAATAAAAAAAACAAAAATTCCACTGAATTTGATCCAACCAACAGCACATATATACAGCAGGGCTCTACTAAAGCAATATATACAGGTCAGAACTAAGTTAGAAAACCAAAAGGGCCCATTCAATACATAGCAGCTCGTATCTAAATATATACAGGTATGTATATGTTTTCACAGTTAATCTTTAAAAAATTACATGATATGTTCAGAAATATTTCTCCTATGGTCTATAAATAATGCTTTAAAAGAAATAAAGTGTAAGAGTCAACAAATTAAATAAATCTTCGAGCCTTAAGAACAAATGCTTAAGTTGGTAAAGCTTGAGGTGTGTCTTGTAAAGGGCATTCTGTCAGGCCCCACCAGGAAAGGGAGTCTTTCTTCTAATCACAGTAGGAGAGAAACTCCACAACTTTGGAAGGAACTGGAAGTTTCTGGACTTCTTGGGTGGGCATCATTCTTCGGATTGCCATGCGACATAAATGTTGAAGGCTAGGGACTTGCCTTGGAGTAGCCCAAAAATATACACTTCCATCTTGTGTCCTTAAGAGAAATGAAAAAACAAAAGCATGGTTACCCAACTACATGTATTCCATGTCCCTACAGCTCTATGTCAGAATCACAAATCTGACTTTAAAATCTAGTAAGTAACCAATGATGTACTCTAGGATAAGGCAGTAGCAGGAATATATACAAGGAGTTTGTAAAGAAATTTGCAGGACTTTTTCTGTTAAGAAACAAGAGAGAGAAGAAGCTGGAGATATAGTTCAGCTGTTTAGAGCTCAATGCTTTTCCAGAAGACCAGAGAGTTCCAGCACTTACAAGGGGGCTCACAAACACCTCTTAACCCCCAGTTCTAGATCACACCCTCTTCTGGCCTCTGCAGGCATGACATGCACAAGATGACATAAACTAAAAAGAAATAAGACATACTTACCCAGCAGCTAAAACACTGCCATCAGCAGAAAAGGCACAGCAAAGACCGTTGTTCACAGGTGCAATTTGTACTGGACAATCCTCATCAATTCTCCAGAACCTCACCATTCTGGAAGGGAAATAAGTGATGGAGTGAATTAAAGTCAGAACATGATGCTTCTCTTCTATGTTGAGTCACAGAGCACACACAAATCACTCCAGAGATCACGGCAACTTTCTTTGGTTGAGACAGGATACTATGTAACCCAGGCCAGCATCAAACTGAAGATCAAAGTCCTGATCTTCCTGCCTTTACTTCCCAAGAGCTGGGAATTACGGGCATGGGTAGTCTTCACCCAGCTAATAGTTAAAAAAAAAAAAAAAAAAAAAAAAAAAAAAAAAATATTTTCCCTTTGGAGACAGGTTTCTTGTGGAACAGTCCTGGCTGACCTGGAACTCAATCTATAGATTAGGCTGGCCTCAATCTCAGAGATCGTCCTGCCTCCCCAAATGCTGGGATTAAAGTCATGTAACACTGTCACCATGCAACTAAGTATTTTTTTTGTTGTTGTTGTTTGAATAGGGTCATTACATAGCCCAAACTGGAATCTTCCTGCTTCAGCCTCCAAAGTGCTACATTTACAGGAATGAGCCTCCACATTCAGCTACCTCAATGATACTAGTATGTTTTATATACTATTTTATATTCTATACCATTTGGTTATTTGGATGAACTCCAAAGAAATCACAAAGTAATCTCAGTCATTGAACCTGTAATGTTCACAATTAAAAGCTTTCTCATTTTCTTACAGATAAAGTAACATAATCTGCTTTATTCTTTTCTACAGCTGCCTAATCTCAAAAGCAATGGCTACTAATTTTACAGATATGCACTATCATAGCCAGCTAGGCAAAATCAAGGTGTTGTCTACAGAGATAAAAACCTAGCTACAGGATGAGTATGGTGGTCCACACCAAATTTCCAGCACTCAGGAGGTAAAGGTAGAAGGATCTTAAGTTGAAGATCAATCAATCCATCTCACATACCAAGACCATATCAAATACAACAAAAAACCGGCCCCCACAAAAGGTGTTATGATTTAAAGCATGTTTTCACTAAGTAAAAAAGAAACCATTAAAAGGCATGAAAAGTCAAAACTATACTCTGAATACTTACTTATCATCAGCAAGGCTTGCAACATAGAGTCCATCATGACTAAAAGACACACTTCGTACCCATCGGTCATTTGCTCCTCCAGCAAATATTGGAGTAGGCGGGGGAAACAGGTGCCTGGGGTCAGAGACATATTTTCAGTGAGTTTCAGAATCGATTCACACAAAATGGCCTTGATATCAAGTTCATTGGCCTTTGAATAAGATTTAAAGTGGGGCTCTGATGATACAACTAAGATGGAGAGAGCTGTTATAGCCTAGCTAAATGTAAATAAAAAGCTGTGTCCTCAGTCAGAGGAAGACAGACCTCTGTTGAGTGCTGTTCTTTAGCCAAGGGTTCACAGTGACTGTGTTTCCCAGCTAGAACTGCCAACAAAAGCAAGGGCTTTGGAAAGAACTGTTCACCTCTTTTTCACATGGTATACAACATTTAAGAAGTCCAACTTCTGTTTAATAATTTTCCCCAGGCAGGAAACTCTACTATATTACCATTTCTACAGAACCAGACATTTAAATACCCACCTAATAAGAGTTGTATTCATTCTGAGTACAGCTAAAGCTTTGCATCATTCAAGTGCTCATATAACGGAAAAAACTTTTAATTTATTTATGAGATTGTTAATTTTACATTTTGTTGGGGATTCTAATTTTTTATATAACTTCTTCAAAGTTATAGTGATATCGAGTATTGGATTATAGACCTAGATAATTCATGTTGTACTCACCCAAATTCCATCAGAATGTCTCCATTGTGTGGATCCCAGATATACACACGAGTATCATAAGATGCAGTAGCTAGCAATGCTCCATCAGGAGAAAAGTCACAAGCTACAACATCATGGTGATGGCCTTCTAGTTTCCTTATCATGGTATATTTATCCATATTCCAAAGGAAAACCTGCAATAATAAAAAGGCAAATGTTATAATTTCACTCAGACACACAGAGAACAAAGGGGCACATCTTAAACTACAACTGCTACTTTAACATTACATTAAATTAATTACAAATTATGAGTAATTTAAGGAATATGCTCAGTGTCGTAGATTAAAAAAAATCAGTCTTTTAAGTTAATTAAAGCAGACATGCAAATTTCTATTTCAAATGTTTCTGTTAAATGTTAATTTAAAAAATAAGCCTAAAGGGAAAATAAATGCAATGCAATTTAACCACATACTGAAATCCATTTATTCCAAAAACTAATTAACTAAAATATATGGAAATAAATAGGGTTAAGTATAACAAACCCTTCTCTTTTTTCCAGAAACTATCAATGTTTAAAAAATATATACAGACAGAAAACGTAAATGTTAGCAAATTGTTACTCCATTGGCATCTCCCTTTGAGATAATCACTTGTTTACAATAGGCTTGGGTCACCACCGAGAGCCTAGGAAGAGAAACAGATACTGCAAGAAAAGAGAATTTTCACAGCCAAAATGTAGTTGGCAAACAAAGATGTTAAACCACATTACAAATGAAAATGCAATTTTATAAAAAATATATAATTACAGTGGGTTTTTTTTTTTTTGGTAACTAAGTCTTATTTTTCAACTGACTGTAATCATTTTCAGCAAAAAGGTTAAATTATTTCAAAATAAGCTCATATACTAAACATCCAAAGACTGTGCAGAAGGCTGTTAACTAAGTTTTGCTGTTTTTTGTTTTTGCTTTGAAGCAGTGTCTCACCAAGATGTCTGGACTGGCCTTGAACTAAGTAGTCCAGGCTGGCCTTAAATATGTGATCCACTTGCCTCAGCCTCGAGAGGAGCTCTAGTGAGGATTCTAAAGCATACTGCAGTTAGATTAAACACAAACTTAGAGGTTTACAGCAAGCCTAGTGAGACAGCGTCCCTCCTCTTGGGACAGAGCAACCCTTTCTGCTTCTTCCTTTCTGCACAAGTTATTTCCAAAGGAAAATAAGTATAATAATAATGACTGGGCCAATGACTTAAGGTACTACTAGTATCTTAAGAAATTCCAAAAAACAACAGAAAGCACTCCAAAACCAATTTCTCTATATTAAATTGGGTTCACTTGTCAGACTCTCAATTCCAAATTGGAAGATCAATTTACTCAGGAGTCTGGATTTTACTGTGGGGGAAATTATTTTTTAAAGGAAAAAAAAAAAAAAAAAAAAGAAAAAGAAAAAGAAAAAGAAAAGAAAGAAAAGCAGAAAGTGGACATCGACCAGCACCTGTGTACGTACAGTACACCTTGCAGCCGAATGCAAGGTTACTTCATCCTATGGTAAAGGTCGCCCCCAGCCCGGTAGCCAGAGATGCCACTCTTTCTGCCCAGCTAACACCATTGTGCGCCTGTGTGCGAGTGGTGCCAGCATACCCTCAATCACACCAATATTGCTGCCACCACCTGTGACAGGGAAAGCAAGAAGCATATGGAAAACACACAGCCTAAAATAGCAATGTCAACATCTAGCTTGTTTTATGATTTAAAAAAAAAAAAAAAAAAGAACAAACTAAGCTATTTTCTTCTAAACTTCTAACATTTACAACTATCATTTTAACATACTTCTTGGCAAAATAAAATGCGTTTTATCTAGCCACAACCCCCACCCCCATTAGTCCAAAGCGTGCTGCGATCATTATACATATCTGGAGTTCAGCCAAATTCATAAACACTCAATGCTACTACTAAACCCTTAAAACTACATTAACTAAGAGCTAGTAAACTGACAGTTCACTGAAAACATGGCCCTCAGCAGTCATTACTTAAGCTGTCAATAGGCAAGCTGTAAAATAAAACAATAGGCAGCTTCATCTATAGTCCAGCACAGAAATTAGTGCTACTTTTATATTTTTAAATTACTATTCTTTTCAGTTAAATATCTAGGATCAGCTGGGGCTCAAACTTAAAAAAACAACAGCAAACTGGATAAAACAAAATAATTAGCAAGGAAATATCTTAACATATGGACTAGACCTTGTCTGTATCATATAAACAATCCCACAAAAAAAAAAAAAAAAAACTAAACTAACTAACCTACATTTTATAAACATTTCTAAAAGCAATTAATTCAGTTTCTCAATTCATAAATGACTAGTTTTCTACATGCAAATTCACTCCATCATAAAATAAAGCATTAAGAAGTTCATGACACCGAGCACAGACTTAATAGTTTACTTAGATTTTTTAAAATGATTAAGTATACATTATCATTCAATTCACAATACATATACAAGAACTTTGACACATACTGCTTTACTGGCTCCAACTGAACACAGCATAGAAGAATCAGGAGAGAATGCACAACTGTACACCCAGTTCTGATGTCCCCGCAATACTTTCATCATGTTTCCTGAACAAAAAGAAACATCTGTCAGGAGAATGCATTTCAAATCAATAAACACTGACATGACTGCAGTCTACAGTTATAAACTTTTATAGCTGAAAAAAAAAATGTATATAGCTAGATCAGAGGCCTTCAATATCTGTTTTCTCCTTGTTTTTTTTCTTTCCTTTCTTCCAAGGCAAGGTATCTCTGTGTAGCCCTGGCTGGCCTTGAACTCAGAGGGTAGTATCTAGTGCTTGATGAAATTACATGGGACTGGAGACACTACTCAGCAGTCAAGAGCATACTCTGCTCTTACAGAGGACCTAAGTTTGATACCCAGCACCCTAATTATTACCTGTAACTCTAATTCCAGGGGACCCAATACCTCTGGCCTCCACGGGCATCCATACATATCTCCATGTAGACATACATGAAAACATATAACCACAAATAATACATTTTAGAATGTAAAAGCAGCCAGGCATGATAATTTATATGCTTAATCTCAGGACTTAGGAGACAGAGGCAGGTATTTTAGCCTGATATACATTCATTTCTGTTTTTCTCAAACAAGATAAAACTTTGTAAACATCAAGATTCCATGTTTCATTAAAAAACAAAAATAAAAAAACTGAGTACACCATACTTTTCTATGAGATCAGAGGGGAAAATATCTTTTTAATGTAAGAATTTATGATCTATGTTTATCAGCATTTAACCATGTTGAAAATCCTGATTTGTAAATGAGGCTATAATCTAAACTTTACTGGATGATTAAAATTGTTGCTTAAAGTCCTCGGATTTAAAATTCTTAAATTTAAAATTTTGTTTATTTAGTGTGTGCATGAGTGTTTTGGCTGTATATGTATGTACATGTACCATGTGCATGCAGCAACCATAGAGACTAAAAGGTAGGATCCCTTGGAATTAGAGTAATGGATCTGTATGGTTGGTTTATGAGCAGTGTCAAGATGGTTCATTATAGTAACTGCTGGCTTATAAATTATTTTTGTTTCCCAAGTATTATTACCAGAAAAAAAAAGACACCTTGGTCACTAAGCCATTTGTTTGTTTTCTGATAGTGTCTTGCTAAGTAAACAAGTTTAGCCTGGATCTTTCTCAATTCTCCTGTTCACCCCATAGAGCTATGATTACAGGTGTGCGGGGTGAGTAAAGGGGGTGGTGGCAATCTCGGATTCACTTCCAGTACTTATATCAAGTCAGGCATAGTGGCACAGGCCTTCAATTTCAGCACTCAGGAAGCTGAGTGCTCTTCAAGGCCAGCCTGATCTACATAGAGATTTCCAAGACATAGAGCTAGAGACCCTGCCTCAAATTAAAAAAAAAAAAAATTCTTTTACACAGCTGGAGCCAAAACAGAAGACGTACATACCATCATCTTTGAGGTCCCACACTCTGAGAGTTTTGTCTCTTGAAGCCGATACAAGGATTAAGCTCCCATCTGGAGCAAAAGTTAAGTCTCTGACCACTTCAATGTGGTCTACCAAATTAAGGAGGAGCTTTCCTAAATGTGATGGAAAGGAGAAAAAAAAAAAAAAAAAAAAAAAAAAAGACATGATCATTATTTTTCATCTTCTTTTTTTGGTTTGTTTTCTTGTTTTTCGAGATGGGGTTTCTCTGAATTGTTTTGGAGCCTGAACCTCAAGTTTGAATCAATCAATGTTCAGCACTTTCCCACTGAGCCACCCTACTGATTCTTGGTAGAGGTATGGTCTTACTATGCAGTTCATGCTGCCTTCCAACTTGCTATGTAGATCAGGCTGGCCAATGAGCCCTCTCAGTGTTGGGCTCACAATTGTGTATCACCATGCTCAGTTTGATCACTTTTGGTTTTTGAGACAGGGTCTCTCTACATAGCCCTAGCTAACCTAACACTGCTCAAAAAATTCAAATTCTTTGTTTGTTTGTTTGTTTGTTTGTTTGTTTTTGAGACAGAGTTTCTCATTTCTCTATGTAGCCCTAGCCATCCTGGAACTCACTCTGTACACTAGGCTGGCCTTAAACTCAGAGATCAGCCTGCCTCTGCCTCCTAAGTGCTAGGATTAAAGGCACGTGCCCAGCAAAGAATTCAACTTTTTAACCTATGTGGTTAGACATTGGATAAGGTGACCAATGGGAGCTGGGCATAGGAGTACACACCTTTAACTCTAGGAGAGTTGGATGGTGGAAGCAGACAGATCTCTGAGTTTGAGGCTGGCCTGGTCTATACATACAGTGAGTTCTAAGACATCCACGAGTACATATACATAGAGACACTACCTCAAAAAACAGAAAAACTGATTTGCAGCTGGTAAGTGGCTCAACTGAATGCCAAACCCTGGAGTCGATTCCCAGCACTGCATAAAACTGGGGACTGTGGCACCAGTCTGCAATCCCAGCACTCAGAATGTATAGTAAGGTCATCCTCAGCTACACAGCCTGCTTGTCATACAAAAACTAACAGATTTCCCTCAAAAACCTTTAAGCCATCATTGAAAAAGCATGTAAGACATTTTGCTGACTCATAAAGTAAATGATTAGTTTATAATTAAAATATAATCCATAATCTTTTCATACTTTATCAAGCATGAACTCTATTCTCCTAAATTAAATTATGAACTCATTAAAGACATAACCATTTTCACCTTTCTGTACCTTATAACACTCAAATAATATATTCTAGTACTTCTATTATAAAGTAATCAAATTCACTTTTGAAATTATGAATCCATACCTGTATATGCGTCCCAGATTTTGATGCGACCATTGTTTAATCCTGTGGCAAGGAGTAGCTGATCCTGTCCAAATCTGAACCGATGCCATTCTATATTAACACAACGGCTCTGTTTTTCTGGAACTGAAGACCCAAAAGCGAGACTCCAGACTATGTCTCCACAGTCTATAATGTGTTCACGAGGCTTATTTTTCTGGCCACCATTACTATCTTGTCTTGTCAACTTTAGACAGCTTGAATTGGCAACATTCTTGGAACCATGTAAAAGACTAAGGGGAAAAGATTGAGAATTCTTCTTTATACTGTACTTCTGTAGATACTAATTGTTAATACTTGTTAAATAATTTAAAATAAATTATAACACTATTTTTACAGATGGGAAAATTGGTATTTGAAATATGAGGCCAGACAAATTCAACTCATGAAAACTATTAATGCTATTAATGGCAGAGAAAACTTCCAATAAGAAAGCAATTTATAATTTATCTTCCTTCAAAATTGTCTCCAATAGGACTACCTGAAGTGAGTACCATCATCAGTGTCCAGCACTGGCCAATGTATCTCAACTGAGACAGCTTCTATCATAGTAAATGCACCCAGTGGTGACACTAAAACCTGTAACATTTTGTTTATGCTCAGAAGATATGAGAAAAATGGTAACTTTTCCATATGGAATTTAAGACTATAATTTAGCTCATTTGCCAAAATATCAAGTACTACATAATTCATCTTTTAGGAAATTGTTTCAAGAAATTAAAAGACAGAAACCTCAGAGAACTTAGAAGCTGTCATGAAGATCCTTAATTCAAGCAAAGATAAATGAGAATTGAATAAAAGGATTGTGAGATGGCTGGGCGGTAATGACATACACCTTTAATTCCAGCATTCGGGAGGTAGAGGCAGAAGCAGAGGCAGGCAGATCTGATTCTGAGGCCAGCCTGATCTATAGAGAAAGTTCCAGGAAAGGTCCCAAGCTACAGAGAAATCCTGTCTCAAAAAAACAAACAAACAAACAAAGAGAATTGTGGGATGATAGATAAAAGGGCTGGATTACATTCCTTCGGAAAGGGTATCTTGATGAGAAATCATGAACTTCAATGACCCTGGTGCATAGTGAAGGGATCACACAAGTTCAAATAAAAACTTATTGACTTTAATAATTTAAAAAGCAGATACAGTGTCTTGAAAAACAAACAATAACAACAACAACAAAAAGATATATGAAACTTCAGTTGGTAGAATGCTTGCATAGCATACATGAAAAGCAGGTCTGATCTCCTTCCCAGCATAAACGGGATGTGGTGGCATACCCTGTCATTCCAGCAATTCTGAGTAGAGATGCAGGAAGATTATAAGTTCAAAGTCAACCTAGGCTATATACTGAGTTTGAAAGTGACCTAGACTAAAGCCCCACCTACCTATTCCAATCAGCTAGGGGGTGTGGCTCAAATTTATGTACCAGACAGGAGGCTAAACAGATAGAGGATCAAGAGTTTAAAGCCAATCTGGGCTGGGAGTTGGTTGCACATGCCTTTAGTCCCAACACTCAGGAGGCAGAGGCAGGTGGATCTCTATGAGTTAGAGTTCAGCCTGGTCTACAGGGCTAGTTCCAAGACAGACTCCAAAGCAACAGAGAAACCCTGTCTCGAAAAAACAAAAAAACTAAAAAACAAACAAACAAAAAAAGGCAACCTGGGCCACATAGTATGACTATCTTATTAAAGAAAAATCTGTTTATATACTACTGTTAACCAACAGCATGAAATCCAAAGTGAATGCAAAACACTTCACACTAACAAAGATCACTTGATCTGACACAACAGGACACACACACTAATGTGAGGTACAATTTTTCTGTCTTGTCATATACATACACTTAAGAGACAATAGGGATATAGGTTAGTTGGCAAAGTATTAGCTCCAGAATATTGAGGCCCTGAGGTTCATTCCGTGGGTGAGGGGTAGGATCTGGAAAAAAATATTAAAATACTCAACAATGTACAAATGTAGATAGACGAGGCTGATCTACACCATGAGTTCATCTGCCTCTGCTTTCCTGGTGCTGTATTACAGGCATATACCACTACACCCACCCAGAGAATCACTTTTTTCTTTTGTCCCAGAACTCACTGGGTAGTTCAAGCTGGCCTTGAACTCAGAGATCTATTTGTTTCCAACTCTCAAGTGCTGGGACTAAAGGGATGCACCACCATGACAGGCTGAGGTAATTCTTCACACACACCTCCAATCCATGGATTCAAACTACAAACAAACTTGTCACATTCTATTAAAAAAAAAACAAAAACAAAAACAAACAAACAAACAAAAAAAAAAAACAAAACTTAAATGTTATTATCTAATACTGAAAGACATTACAAAGTAAGAAAGAAGTCTTACAAGTTCTTAAGGCACTGGGACCACGGGACAAGTTTCACTATGCGATATCCTTGTGACCATGCAAAGTATGAACCATCTGGAGCAAAAGCCACAGTCCAGTTTTCACTACCACATTTCTTGTCAAAAGGAGCGGCAGGAGCTAAAAGTTCCCCTATGGTACGTGATCTCACTGAAACAGAAACAAAAACAGGATATTACATATACCAATAATAGATTTTAGGTGGCCCCCATATTACTTTGGAATTTGCTGAGGTTTGTCTCATTTTCTTTTTAAATATGTATGTATATGAATGCTGTCTGCATGTTCTTCTGCTTGCCAGGAGGGCATTGGATCCCATTACAGATGGTTATGAGCCACCAATGGGTGCTGGGAATTGAAGCCAGATCCACTGGAAGAGCAGCCAGTGAGCTGCTCTTAACCAGTGAGCCATCTCTCCAGCCCATTTCTTTCTTTTAGACAGGGTTTAGCCTGCTTTCTACACACAGAATTTTAGAGATTAACTTAGTTTTGATAATGTGGTTTTCCAATGTAAGATTAAGTATGTTACTAGTATAGTGGACACACCTATCATCTCAGCACTCAGAAGACTTAGGAAGGAGGATGAAGAGTTCAAGACCAGCCTGAGCTACATGAGACCTTGTCAGAAAGTTTCAGTGTGGTAGGGAGGTGAGGGTAGGATGACTGGGCTTTGAGACAGCCTGGATTATACGGGCAGACCTGAAGAAAGTGGGCAGGAGAATTGAGATTTTTCTTTCAAGCATTATAAACCCAGATGATCAGTAAGTCTTGCTAGCATACAAAGAAGCCCTGGGTTCTAACTTCATCATAGCACAAAGCAGGTAGAGGATTGGAATTTCACGGCCACCCTCAGCTTACATGGTCAGTTCAAAGCCAAACTAGGCTACAAAAAGTAAAAATTATTTTGACAGAGGCCACGCCTTGCTGTTATAAGGGACTTGGGTTTGATTCCTGGGACCCAAATGGAGGCTTACCACCTCCTTTGGCACCAAACACAATGTGATACACAGATGTACATACATGCAGGCAAAGCACATAAGATAGTAAAAACAAACAAACAAAGCTAGCAAAAACAGCTCAGTGGGCATATACCTGCTGCCAAGCCTGACCACTTGAATTCAATTCCCAGTACCTACATGATCCATGGGGAAAACCCACTCTCACAATTTGTTCTCTGACCTCCATAAGAAATAAATAACTTTAAAAGGGCAGGAGAGCTGGAGATACAGTTTTAATAATAGTAGAATGCTTGCCTAGAAAGCAAAAGACCCTGGTATGGGGGGCAGAGAGATGACCTATTTAGTGACATCACCAACTTGTGTGTGTACTTCACTAGTAACTAGTACAGCACTTAGCATGACAAGTGTTCAATTAATATTTACTTAGTAAACAGGAAAACACATGTATAAACTCCCACTGGTAAGTTATTCAACTATGTTCCTGGCGCAATTTGATACATTAAATGAATATAGTATAAAACCCTGAAAAGAAGCCTGATATCCATTTTTTACATTATTCTGAAATTTTTCTTCTTGTATGAAAATACCATGATACCCATCACTAAGATAAATAAAACTATTTTGCTTAAACAATTTTCCCCTTTTAATAACTCAACCTACTAGGCAGTGGTGATGTATACCTTTAATCCCAGCAATCAGGAGGCAGAGACAGGACTGGTCTACACAGAGAAACCTTGCCAATAAAACAAAAATTTTGAAATCTTCCTTCTACCCTGTCCACCTATTCAGTCCTGATTCTGATCTGAGAGACCCTAATTAATAATCTTGTTCTTGAGATATACAAGTGATATCTCACTGGAGTTTTGTCCAGGCTACACAACATTACTAGTTCTTCAATCACTCCTCAAATTTCAAATTTTTAAGTTCATTTTCTATCTTTTTCCATCTTAATTAGTTCATTCACATTTTACTGGATAGATTCCAATTAGTAAAGGCTCTAAAATAGTACACTGTGCTTTCCAGCATGCACTTGTCTAAGTGACAGAGCGCCCCCACTTACTCAAAGGGCAGCATCACAGAATAAGCTCACATTCATTCAACTTACTCAACATGAGTAAGGCATAAGGTAATGAGCTGGTGAGCCTCGGATGCCTAGAGAACAGTTTTTCAATGCATAAACTTCAGAAAGAGCAATGTTACAGGCTTCCTGCATTTTCCCAAGCTCTTTTTTGTTGTTGTTTTGTTTTGTTGAGACAGGGTTTCTCTGTATTGTTTTGGAACCTGTCCTGGAACTAGCTATGTAGACCAGGCTGGCCTTGAACTCAGAGATCAGCCTGCCTCTGCCTCCTGAGTGCAGGGATTAAGGCTTTTGCAGGCTCTTACATTGTCCCTTCACTGGGGTTCTCTTTATATGCTCAGCCTCTCTTAAAAACTGGTATTCCTGCAAGGCAGTGGTGGTATCTCTGAGCTCAAGGCCAGCCTGGTCTACAGAGTTATAGGACAGCCAATGCTACAAAGAGAAATGCTGCCCCCAAAATAAATGTAAACAAAGGAAAGTTCTGGAATCCTGTTAAGCCTCCATCTATTGATCAAAATTCATGAATTTTAGTAGTAGGGACCTTGTTCACAAATAAGGGAAGCTTTAAAATTCTACTAAAAAAAAAAAAAAAAAAAAAAAAAAAGGAAATGGAAGATGAAAGTATTAGCTTTAAAAGAGAAAATCCCCAGGTTATTCTAAGTAGAATACTATATTTCTATATTTCCCACACATGATTTTTTCAAGTCTATAGTTTAAGGAAAAAAACAAAATAACCTAGCTACAATCATTTGTCCACTCTTCTTTATAAAATGGTAATAAGGGATAGGGATTGGGATGTGGCTGGCTCAAACACCATGAAATAAGCTAATTCATCCTCAAATGTAAGAAATTCTAATTAATAAAAAAAGATAATTCAAGGGGGAAAAAAAGAATTCTAGTATCATTACAAAAAAAAAAAAAAACGAAAATACTACATGGTCAGTATTTTTCTAATCACCTTCATGTTTCCTTGTTGGCTAACAGACAAACCAATTTTTTTTTGTTTGTTTGTTTTGTTTTGTTTGTTGACAGGGTTTCTCTGTACAGCTTTGTTAAGCAGGCTGGCTCACCATCTGCCTCTGCCTCGCAAGTGCTAGAGTTAAAGGCATGCACAGCCACCACCCAGATTATTTATTTTCATTTTCTACATACTTATGTTTGCCACAAGTGTCAGGACCCCTAGAACTGGAGACAGACAGTTGTGAGCTGCCTTGTGGGTTCTGGGAATTGAACTCAGGTCCTCTAGAAGATAAGTTAGTGCTCTTAATCACTGAGCCATCTCTCCAGCCCTGACCAAATGGATTTTTATACTTTAATCAGCTGCTTTAAATATTCAAGTACTGACTAGTAAAATATTACCAAGCTAGAGTTAAGTTTTATGCTAAAGTGCTTTGAAAAAATTTTAATTGCATTTAATAAGAAATGTTAATTTCATGAACCTGGATAAGGTCCCAATGCTGACCCTAAAATACACCATGTGTCTGCACAGTAGTTGCATCATGAGTCACCACTGAACCAGGCTAACCAGATCTAAGTCTTCTTCACATTCCTTCCTCTGATTTCATAACCAGAAAGGAAGTGTGACATGACAGGACCCTGTTAAAGAGGGCAGTAGCTCACAGCAGTTATGTCCCTGTCCTAGACTTCTTCAATCATGGAGTCCTGCCTCTACTTTCGGCATGTACATGAAAATATAAACTTTACATGACTACAATTAATACCAGGGATTGGGATGTTTTATTCATAAATATCAAGCTATACAGAGAGACAAATATCTAAGCTTGTATCCAAATGGCACTTCAAATACAAAGAAATAAAAAAAAAATTGGCTTACACAAAAAGCCAAATTTAAAGACATTTGACTTTTTTTAAAATTATATCCAAGAAATAAAGAGATATAAAAGTGAAAAAAAAAAACAAAAACAAAACAAAAAACCTCTTAAAAATAAGGAGTTATAATCGGGCATTGGCACATGCCTTTAATCCCAGCACTCTGGAGGCAGAGACAGGCAGATCTGTTCCAGGACAGCTAGGACTGTTACACAGAGAAACCCTGGGAGTGGGGGTGGGGCATGAATTTTGATTTCTATAGCTTTAACATGACTATAAAACTAATACTAAAGGCACCGGCTAACAGCCACTCAACTTCATCCTTCAGAGATTTCTGTTAATAGCTATTTGCATATAGAAATTCATTCACCTCAGCTTCTCACACTTCCTAGAACTACCTCCTCCGATCATTTGGTGAAACCATACACTTCAAGAACAGGAAAATGCAAAGGCTCTCTTCTCAGTGGCCACTACTATTTTTTTTTAAATACTGGATTTCACTACATATCCTTGGCTACTGGAACTGGCTGTGTGTAGATCAGACTGATCTCAAACATAGATCTGCCTGCCTCTGCCTGGAGTGTTGGGCCAAATTAAAAAAAAAAAAAAGTAATGTCAGTGTCTTCTAATGATTTCACTCAATCTCATTCAAAGGTCTCAAGGGTGGCTCCTTTGAGAGGATTTAAATGATGCTAAGTGCGTTAAAAGGCCACCGGGCAAGTCTGGCCCACACCCTTCCACTCTCCCATTGTCCTGTCTTCAGCCTGGCGCGTGACAGGGCTGGCCACTGGGACCACTTTCGAGCCCCTTCCCGGCTTTCATTTTCTGTACAATAGCCCTCCTTCTATCACTCCACCTACCCACACTTATACAGGTATGATAGTCCCTCCTTTGAACCCTTCACTTTCATAACGCCATCCTTTAAAACAGCTCATTTCCATGCTGCTGGCACCTCCTCAGGCTCCTTTCTCCTTAGAGTGCCTAACGAACAGGAGCGACCGGCTCCTCCTCCCACCGCACCTCAAAACACAAAAGTTCACCTCTTTTCATCAGACTTGAGACCTAAGATAGGACACTTAGCCCATACTAGTCCGCTTTACTGGATACCCAAGCCCTAAGTCGAGAGAATCCCAGCGTCTCGGACCCGTGCCGAACTGTGATGGTGACAGTGGGGTATCCGGGGCGCTGAGCTTCCAGCCCGGCCTCACCGTAACTCCGAGGCCCGCAGTGAGGCGCGGGTTCATTCACTCCCGGCCGACGCCCATCGTCGGGCCGCTTCCTCCCGCCAATCGGCGCCGGTCCTCGCCTCTCCCCGCTTCGCCTGGCCCTCGGCACCGGGTCCCCCGCTTCCCCTGAGCCTTGGCATCGGACTTCCCACTGCTCCTGACCGCCCCCCGCCCCCGCTTCCCCCCCCCCCCAGGCCCGGGCGCCAGCCCCTTCGCAGCCAGCCCACTGTCCCCGCGCTCCCTCTCCATCCCGAGCCTCACCGATCTCTTTCTCGTTGACCCTCGGGGGAAAGCTGGCCATCTATGGGGCACCGTCTGATTCCGAGAACCGATTCGGACGCAGCGACAGAGAAGGGACTCGGCGGGGGCTGAGGGGCGTGACGTGGGCTCAGTCCGTCCCGGGTGCGGAGACCGAGCTGAGAGCGCGGGCGGCCGCTACGGCTTCTGCGGGTTGCCCGGGGAAAATCACTGGAAGGCCTGGGACGGAGCCACCGGGTCACACTCAGACAAAAGAACCGGCGCGCCTTCCAGTCACAGATCCACAAAACTTCCCTACACGTCCGTTGCCAAACCAGACACTGAGACAAGATGGCGGGCGTCACTGATAATACCTGGGGGGCGGGTGTTGTGCGTGACGTCAGAACAACAGGCCCCGCCTCCAGACGCAAGGAACGTGACCGTCTGGGCCCACTCAGTGGCTTGAGCCCTTCTCTACTCACAACTTGGAGGAGGCTTTGAAGTCGAAGGCCCTTTGCAAAGGACAAGCAGAGGATTGTACAATGCACGTGACCGAACCGGAAAAAAAAAAAACAAACAAAATAGACGTTTTAGGTGCTTAACTCTATTTAGCTACGCCCCTGGCTTTGGGAAACTGGAAGTTGCATTGATGAAAGAGATAGGATGAAAATTAGTGATGCTCCCTTTCTCAGGATGTGAGCCAGCTGGTTTTACAAAAGGCTCACTTGATGGAGGAGACACAGGGTAGTGGGGCCTCACCTCTGAGGCCTCCCCAAGGCTGTCCCTGTTCTCACTGGTCCCTAAAGTCAGGCCATCTGAAGAGCTGGCCTCCACCTCAGAATCTTCCCTTCCTCAGAAGTCTGGGTCTCCAGGAGTAGGCCAGCTATCCTCATCAGAGAGGATCATTGTGTGGGTGTGCCCCACGTGTCAATTTGAGTACCATCTACAGATGACATAATTAGTCATAATTAAGTGAGGGCATTTTAATGGCCCTCCTGGGAACGTCTTCCAAAAGACAGCAGATAAAGGCTTAGATTTTCCTCACATACTTTTGGGAGAGCTGCCTAGCCTAACTTCAGATCTCAAATGACAATGCAGAGAGCATGCCCCTTGTCCATTTGCCAAAGGGAGGAATTCCTCAAATCATGAAATGATTAATAGACACGATTCATCTCCCCTCTTTTAAAAACATTACTTGGCTACTTTCTATCAATGACTTCATGCAAGGCCAACATCCTAGCTACTGAACAGAGGTCAAAGGGAAGAAATAACATACAGAGAATCAGAACAATATTTTCTTCTAATTTTGTAGTTCGCTCATTATTTATTTATGTGTTGTTTTGGGTTTTTTGTTGCTGTTGTTGTTTATTTGTTATGTTTTGTTTTTCAAGACAGGGTTTCTCAATAGGTATGGAGCCAGTCTTAGAACTCACTCTGTAGACCAGGCTGGCCTTGAACTTATAGAGATCCACCTACCTCTGCCTCCCAAGTGTTAGGATTAAAGGTGTGTACCACCAACAGGCTTGTTTTTGTATTTTGTGTTCATGAGATACATGCATGTTTTTGCATGTGTGCATGCTCTTGCATACGGAGGTCAAAGGACATCCTAGAATGTGGGTCCTTACCTCCCACCTATTCTGAGACAGAGTCTCTCATGATTCAGTGCTGTGTCCAACAGGCTGGCTGGCCCTAAAACTTCTGGATTCTCCCATTCCTGACTCCCACCTTTCTGTAGAAGTGAAGGGATTACAGAGGAGTAGTCTGTAATCTACTGCCTTCTGCCTTTCCTAGGTTCTGAGGATCCAAACTTAGTTTCTAAGGTTTTTATGGCAAGCATTTTATCCTCTGGCTATCTCCCCAGCTTAATTTTTTTTTTTTTTGAGTTTTCATAAAAACATATGGAATGTTTCACAAGGCTGGAGGGTCAGCATAGCTCAGTTGGTAGAGTGTTTGTCTAACATACAGGAGCAATGGATTCTATCCCCAGCACCTCATAAACCTAGTGTGATGTGAACTCCCGGCACTTGGGAAGAGCAGACAAGAAGAATCAAGAATTTAAGACCACTTCTGCTGTGACATAGCAAGTGTGAGGCCACCCTGGCTACACGAGATCTTTATCTTCAAAGAATCTGGAAACTTCTGGAATTTGTGAGTCATCCTTGTATAGAAATTGGACTGGTTTTGGTTTGTTTTTTCTTTTCATTCTTTTTTGTTGTTGTTGTTGTTGTTTAAGACTGAATTTCTCTGTATGTAGCTCTGGCTATCCTGTAACTCACTCTGTAGACCAGGCTGGCCTCAAACTCATAGTGATCCACCTGCCTCTGCCTTCTGAGTTCTGGGATTAAAGGTGTGCACCATTACTGCCTGACTAACACTGGTTTTAATTTGTTTGGTTTTTGTTTTTGTTTTCTGTGTTGTTCTAATTTTAGTACAGATACTGCCAAGGTGAGTACCCCAGTTAATTTTTTTTTTAGCTAGCTGCTATGACTCCCAACTACCTACACTACCTACCATAGAAATTCATGGAAAGCTGGGCATTGGTGGGGGACCCCTTTAATCCCATCACTCAGGAGGCTGAGGCGGGTGGATCTCTGTGTGTTTGAGACCACCCAGGTCTACAGAGCAAGTGCCAGGACAGGCTTCAAAGCTACACAAAGAAACCCTGTCTCAAAAAACAACAACAAAATGACAAATCTAGGGGCTAGAGAGGCACCAGTTGTCTAAGTGATTAAGAGCATTGGCTGCTATTACAGATGATCTGTGGTCAATTCCCAGCACCTACACAGTGGCTTGCAACCATCCATAACTCCAGTTCCAGGGGATCTCTTCTTACCTTCTCAGGCACTGCAGGAATGTGACATACACAGACACTCAGACACATACATACACATAAAATTTAAGAATTAAAAGCAATTCAACCACTACAAAGTCATTCGCTCGAATCTCATTCTGAATTTATTCAGAACATTGCTCTGTGTAGCTGTGTGCTGTGTTGGTTACTTTTTGTCAGTTTAACACAAACTACAGTCATCTGGAAATAGGAAACTTCCACTGAGGTGTTGCCTCCATCAGATTTGGCCTAGGGGTATGTCTGTGGGCATTTTCTTGATTAATGGTTGATGCCAGAGGGCCCAGCATACTGTGGGCAGTACCACTCCTGTGCAGGTAGTTCTGAGTTTTATAAGAAAGAAAAAAAAGCCCCAAGAAATCCAGTATGTAGCTATCTAGTATGTAGCATTCCTCCATAGTTTCTGCTTTGTCTCCAGGTCCCTGCCCAGAGTTCCTACCATGGCCTTTCTCCAGGACCGACTGTAACTTGTAAGCCAACCCCTCCCCAAGTTGCTTTTGGTCAGTATTTTATCACAGCAACAGAGAAACAATCAGGACATGTTTTTAGGTAAACTTTTGGGGGAGAATGTTGGAGATTGGACTAAGAGCCTTGCTCTTCTGCCCTGCCTTCTTTCCCTCCTCACTCTCGTTTTTCCTCCCTCCCTCCCTCCCTTCTTTCCTTCCTTCCTTCCTTTCACTTGAGACAGTGTACTTTCTGTGATCCATGTTGGCCTTTAGTCAACTATACAGTAGCCAGGAGTGGCCTCAAACACATACCCCTCCTCCCCTTGTCTCCAATACAGACACTATAGGCAGGAGTCAGCACACATGACAAAAACTTAGAGCCCCCTTTTTTTTTCTTTCCTTCTTTCTTTCTTTCTTTCTTTTTTTTTTTTTTTTTTTTTTTTTTTTTTTTTTTAATTTTGATTATTTGAGACAAGGCAGCTTTGGAGCCTGTCCTGGAACTAGATCTCTAGAGCAGGCTGGTCTTGAACTCATAGAGTTCTGCCTGTCTCTGAGTACTGGAATTAAAGTTGTGTGCCACCAAAACCTAGCAAATTTAGAGCTACTTAAGGTACTGTCTGTCACATTATGCATCCATGGGCTAGTCCTTTGTCATCATTGTCTTCAAATACCTTCTAGAATAACTTCAAAGAGGGAAAACACATTTTGGCTCTCAGTTTTAGATGACTGGTCCATCGCTAGTGTGCTCCATGCATTTAGGCAGCAGGAGCATGGGGTAGAAGGTTTATCACCTCACCGTGAGCAGGAAACTGTGAAGACAGGGAGCCCAGGAAATGACCTTTAGAGGTGATCCTCCACTGACCTACTTCCCCCAAACAAGCCTCCCCTTCTCAGATTTCCACAGCCTCCCAAAATAGTACAACTAGGTAGGAACCAAGACTTCAACATAGGAGTCTGTGGGGGGACATTTCATATCCAAACCTCAAGAACTTATAGAAGTCTGCAGTTTCAGACAAACCACTAGACAAGTTCTAAACTGGGCCAAAGTTCTAGAGATTCTACTATCTTGATGACAAGACCAAAAAAAAAAAAAAAAAAAAAAAAAGTATCTGTTTCTTGCACCTGCACCTATGAGGATGTGATATTTACTTAAGGTAACAACCAGCTGAAACTAAGATAAAGGTAATTGTCAGGTGTGGTGGTGCACGCCTTTAATTGCAGCACCCAGGAGACAAAGGTAAGGTTGATCTCTGTGAGTTTAAGACCAGCCTGGTCTACAAACTGAGTTCCAGGTCTGTCAAGGCTACATAGTGAGACCCCCCCCACCCCATCTCAAGAAAGAAAAAGAAGAGAGTGAATGCTAATAAATTCTATAGCTGTCATTTACAGCCCCACTCACCACCTCCACTCCCTACACACATGCACAGACACACACAAATTGAACAAACACAATTCTGAAATGTGTTGTTTCCTATCATGATTTAATCTCAGAAATGAAAAAGATTGCATGAATTTTTTGGACTATGTACTCCCCACCAACAGCTTGGAAAACATGTATTGGTATGACACTGTGTGTGTGTGTGTGTGTGTGTGTGTGTGTGTGTGTAGACATAGTTTTGCTAAGTTATTAAGCCCAATGAGCTACTTGGATTTGACAACTGCTTCCCCCTCCTGAGTGCTGGGATTAGAGGCCTAAGAACCACACTAAATTGAGTCTATACACTGTAGTAGTGGTCTATACACTGTAGTAGTGGTTCTCAACATGTGGGTCTCCTCGACCTCTCTGGGACTGAATAGCCCTTCTGCAGGGGTCACCTAAGACCATGGAAAAACACACATTTACATTATGATTCATACCAGTAGCAAATTACAGTTATGAAGTAGCAACAAAAACACTTATATTTGAGGGCCCCTACAACACATATTGAAGAGTTGCAGCATTGGGAAGGTTGAGAACCACTGTTGTAGAGGATAAATGAACTACTTGGTTTTATTTTTGGATCTCTCTGCCATTGTTACTATAGCCTCTACAAGTTAATCCTTAGCTAAACCCAAGATTTTATCTAAAATTATCCAAGGTTTGGAGCCTGGAAAATGGCTCTGTGGTTAGAGTACTTCTACTCTTTCAAAGGACCCAAGTTCAGTTCCCATCACCAGTGTCAGACAGCTCACAAATGCATACAACTCCATGACTAGAGTATCTGACGCCCCCTTCTAGCCTCCCTAGGCACGTGCACTCACATGCATATATACCCCACATCAACACACAGATACACGTGATTTATTTTAAATATCTAGCATTTGGATTCTGGCCTGGAAGTTTCAAATTAGGAGAAGTGAAGTATTAAGTCTGAGATTCCAGATTAGAGAGAATATAATTCCCTGATGATTCAGCTGGACCGATAGAATTTAAGTACATAGCTGGGTAGTGGTGGTGCATGCCTTTAGTCCCATCATTTTTGAGGCAGAGACAGGCAGATCTCAGTGAGTTCAAGGTCAGCCTGGTGGTCTACAAAGTGAGTTCTGGGACAGCCAGAGATGTCACACAGAGAAACCCTGTCTCCAAAAACAAAACAGAATTTAAACACATAAATACATGCACCAATAAATGCTAATAGGCACAATGGGTCAAGCTTTAATCCAGCAATTGGGAGGCTGAGGCAGACAAATATCTGTAAATTCAAGGTTGGCTTGATCTACATAGCAAGTTCAAGGCTAGTTAGGGCTACACAGTATGACACTGTCTCAATAAATAAATTAATTAACTTCTCAGAGGTATAGCATCTAACTCATAGCAAGAAGGGACCTTAGAGATTATATACTGTAATCCTATTTTATAAACACCATCCTAATCATCTGTAAAATGGGTATTGCTTCCTGATAAAAATCAAAGACAATGTAGAAGAGAGTTGTTTTCTCTATAGATATTTATTAATCTTAAAAATTATTACATTAGCTGGGCTTTGGTGGGGTCTACAGAGCTAGCTAGTTCCAGAACAGGCTCCAAAGCAATAAAGAGAAACCCTGTCTCGATAAAACCAAAAATAAATTATTACATTTTAGCCAGGCAGTAGTGGCACAGGCCTTTAATCCCAGGAGAGGTTGACTCTGGAGGCAGAGGCAGATGGATCTCTGAGTTTGAGGCCAGCCTGGTCTACAGAACAAGTTCCAGGACAGTCAGGGCTATATGCAAAAATCCTGTCTTAAAAATCTCATAAAGGGAACTGGGAAGATGCCTCAGCAGTTAAAAACACTTAGAGGACCTGGTTCAATTCCCAGCACTCACATGGCAGCTCACAACTGTCTGTAACTCCAGTTCCAAGGGATATGGTACCTTCACATGGACATACAAGCAATGCAAAACACCAATACATATAAAAATACATCTCTAAAAATGATTATTACATTTTATTCTCTCTGTCTCTCCATCACTCTCTGTCTTTCTCTTTCAGTGTGTGTATGGGTATGTGTATGTGAATGTGTGTGTGTGTGTGTGTGTGTGTGTGTGTGTGTGGCAAGTGCCTTACCCAAACAGCCATCTCTCTAGCTCTACAATTTTATGTGTGTGTGCCTGAGTATGTGTATGTGCACCAGGTACACACAGGGAGGCCAAAAGAAGGTGTTGGATTGATTCCCTAGAACTAGAGTTTCAGGTGGCTGTGAGCTGGGAACTGAACTCTGGTCCCCTGCAAGAGTAACAAGTGCTCTTAACCATGGAGCCATCACTCCTTCTGCAGCTGTTTTCCACCCACAGTTCACACTTCACATTTGGGGACCCACTGGCCTGTGGAGAGTCTATATTTAATGAAGATGTGTGTAGCTCTGAGCTGTTCTCCTTGGATAGCCACGTAGTTAGGCATATACACAGGCTCTTCTCTAACCTTGTATTTTAGGGGCATGGATTGTTATTTCGTCATGCCAGAGAAATGAACCTAATTCCAGAGAGGTTTGGAGAATCATCACAACACATTACATCAGCATGACTAAGCCAGGGACAAGTAAGCAAGGAGCTGCCATTCCTTCCCCTACTGGGAGCTGAGAGTCAGGATTTGAGGAATTTTTGAGCCAGTTCCAGCTATCAGCAAAGGGCTAAGAGGAGCAGAATTCACTCCCTTCGCCTCTGGCTCTTTGTCAGAGTTGGCTCCTTTAATCCACCCATCAAAGGCATCCCCATTCCTCAGATAAGAAGCTGCTTCCAAGAAGTTTCTTGAATTCAAATGCTTCTTGTAGTGATATTTTGTTTACGTTGTAACAGATAAGTCTTGCCTGAAGATCAGAGTGCAGAGCTAAGGCACTAGGGGCCAGGGAGTGATGGTACACACATTTAATCCCAGGATTTGAGAGACAGAAACAGAGGGATCTCTTTTAGTTCAAGGCTACCCTAGGCTACACGAGATTCAATCTGTCTGAAAGAGACACAGAGCTCACACAAAGGTGATCTCAGCAGTTGGGATCACATGCCTTTAATCCAAGCACTGGGGTGGAGACAGGAGTGATATGGCTGGACAGAGAGAGAAATAAAAGGAATATAAGTTGGGAGGAGACAAGAGCTCAGTGCAGTCTGTGGTTTGATGGAGATGGATGCAGTCTGGAGATGCAATCTGAGGACGAGATGGCCCTTTTTGTCTGAGCATTGGTAGAAGTGAGAACTCTCTAGTGGCTAGTCGCTTTGCTTTTCTAATCTTAAGGCAAGCTTTATTTGTTAAAACACAAACAAAATATCACTCCAGTTTCTAGTAAGAAGCAGAGCCAGGATCCAAACTCCTGTGATCAGCTTCTGAATTCTTATGCTTCAGTCACACTGGGAATTATGCACATGGAGAGCTGGGTTATTCTGTCATCAAAGAGAAATGTGATACTGGTAAAAAGTCAAACATCCTGACCATTGTCCTGCCTATCTTTTACCAGCCAAAGGCTTGCTCTACCTGTTCCCCACCCCACCCCACAACACACACACATACCAATCTACACTTACACTGGTAAATCTTAAGGCTTTAGGTAGTAAAAGGCAAATTGAAGATCTTGGAGCTAGATATACAGCTCAGTGGTACAATGCTTGCCTAGAGGAAGAAAAGGAACAGGAGGAGTTGCTGCCGAAAAAACTGAGACCCTCTTTCCTACCAATGTTTTACATTTATTTTAAACCAGTGTGGATGGTTAGTGCTTGCCTAGCATACATGAAGTTCTGGGTTTGATCTCCAGCTCCACATAAACCAGTCGTGATGGTACCTGCCCATAATCCTAGGACTCACAAAAGCAGGAAGATTAGAAATTCAAGGTCATCCTCTGCTATCTATAGACTTCCAGGCCAGCCTGTGCTACATGAAAATGTTAACCCTACCAGGCAAAAATAAGACCACTACCACAATTTTGAACTAAATGTGAAGCTTTAATTAAATATTGGCCAGGATGATACCAGGTCCATTTCTGAGTTCCCAGAAAATGGCAACAAGTCACATTTTGCAGAGGCTTATAAAGGCAAGCCCATACGCCTATGTTCTATCTACCACTATGTTCAACAAGGGACAAACATGCATCCTAACGTATTTTCTGACTATGTGCCTCCTGCAGTTGGGTCAAACAAGCTTATTTAAGAGAGGGCAAGCATTTGGCTTCTTAATTTACACAAATAGCCTCCAGTATCTGCTCTTGGTCAAGGGGCTTACAGGTTAGAAGCATTTTTAAAATTTACTTATGTATAAAACATTCTGCCCCCCCATGTGCCTGCATGACAGAAGAGAGCATCAGATTTCATTATAGATGGTTGTGAGCCACCATGTGGTTGCTAGGAATTGCTCCAGAAGAGCAGCCAGTGCTCTTAATCTCTGAGCCATCTCTCCAGCCTAGTAGAGACATTTTTTATTTAATGGATCTCTTAGGCACAGTAAGTAAAACTTAAACTATAACTTTGGCTCTCAAGAAAACTCTGTCTCAAAAACAACTAAAAGCAAAGCAAACTAACAAAAACCTAGTAGTTATTGGCTACTGCAGAGACTTTGATTTTGTTTGCTGTTTGTTTTTAAGATGGGGTCTTGTCTGAGCATTGGTGGTGCATGCCTTTAATCCCAGCACTCAGAAGGCAAGATGCAGGTGAATTTCTGTGAGTTTGAGGCCAGCTTGGTCTACAGAGCTAGTTCCAGGACAAGCTCCAAAACAATACAGAGAAACCCTGTCTCAGAAAGAAAGGAAGGAAGAAGAGAGGAAGGAAGGGAGGAAAGGAGGAAGGAAGGAAGGAAGGAAGGAAGCAAGGAAGCAAGGAAGGAAGGAAGGGGCCTTACTACACAGCCCTGGGTGACCTGGAACTCTCCATGTAGCCTAAGCTGGCTGGAAATTCACAGAGATCTGTCTACTTCTGCCTCCTGAGTGCTACCATTCCAGGCCCATGCAGCAGTGCAGGCTGGTAACCCAAGCTACTGGTAGACTAAGGCAGGAGTAATGAGGGATGTCCTTCTGTATATATGTTTCTCTTATTGGTTGATGAATAAAACACTGTATGGCCAATATAGGCAGGAAGATAGATGGGTCTAGGAGAGGAGAATTCTGGGAAGAGGAGGCACTTCAAAGAGAGGCTATGTAGATGCCAAAGGAGTAACAAGTCTGGGGCATTCTCTGATAAGCCAAGACCACGTGGAAATACATAGATTTATTGAAATGGGTTAATAAGACAGAACTAGACAATCAGAAGCCCTAGCCATCGTCCAACAGCTTTGTAATTAATATAGCACCTGGGTGCTTATTTGGGGCTGAAGGGTGGCAGGACCTGGCAGAACAAGAAACTACAGTTACACAGGAGGGTCTCAAATTCAAGGCTAGCCAGAAGTTTTTAGTGAGAGGGCTAGAGATGTATAGCTTTTTGGTAGTGTTTGCTTAGCATGTATAGTGCAAGGTCCTGGATTCAATCCCAGAAATGGGCCAGAAATTTAAGGTCACCCTAGGCTCTACATGAGGTCAAGACCAGTCTGATTCCTTTAGAAGTCAAGAACAAACAATAAAGTGAATTCGTAAGACACAAAATAAAACTGTGTAATGGGAGTCAAATGGGACAGAGATGGGAATGCATCACTGGGAAGGAATCCTGGCCTGGAAGGGTACAGCCTTGGATCTAGAGCAACAAAGGAAGTCTCCAACTTCAAGGGTGGCATTTAGATTTCTCTTCCTAACAATTCAGCTTTTATAACCTTAGAAATGCTTGGTGGGGGAAAGGACTCAACCTATAGAACACTTTATATTCTTAAGAGGAAAAATAATATATGAAGACTATATTGTCTTATGATACTTTTCCTTTAGCCCACATCATCATTAGATTCACTAGGATGTATTTGGCGGTGTGGGATACAGTTCAACTGGCAAAGAACCTGCTTAGCATGCATGAAGTCCTAGTTTAATGCCCAGCACCCACAAAACTGAACACAGCACATGTTAGACAAACACTTTACCAACTGAGCTACATCTTTAGCTCATGTTTTGTTTCTACATTTTTATATTTGTGTGTGTGTGTGCTCTGTGCACACACCTGCTACAATGCATGAGTGGAAGTCAGAGGACAGCTTTTTTCTTCCACCCTGGGGGTCCCAGGGATTGAACCCAGATCACCAGGCTTCTTGGAAAGCACCTTTACCTACTGAGCCCATGATATTTTTTCATGGCAATTCCTATACAACTCTCCAAACTCAGGGTTTGTAGCCGCAGCTCTGAAGGGAGCCTCTCTTCAGTGAGCTATTTTGTTTCAACAGCCTCTCAGAACTGCATTCATTTTAGCAGAGTGGTGCCTGAGAAGGGAGATGGTGAGAAGGTTGCTAAGATTTTTTTTTCTTTGTAGCAAATGAGTCTTAAAGAAAATACCATTCTCTCCATTTTTTTAATCCCAGCACTTGGGAGGCAGAGGCAGGCAGAGCTCCTAGTTAGAGGCCAGCCTGGTCTACAGAGGAAGTTCCAAGACAGCCAGGGCTATGAAGAGAAACCCTGTCTCAAAAAACCAAAAACCAATGCAAACCAAATAAAAAACCTCTGCCTTATTTCTTCCCAGACATGACCTTCTTCCATGGATTGCTTTTAATCATGTTTATTCACAGCAAAAGAAAAGTAATACACACATACACATGATCGCTTTTCTCCTTTTCCCTGGTGTTTGTTTGTTTTGTTTTGTTTTTGTGGGGGTTTTTTGTTTGTTTGTTTGTTTGGTTGGTTGGTTGGTTTTTATTGTTGTTGTTGTTGACCCAGAAACTGATGTTGGAGTTCAAGCTTCAAGCCAAAGATCAGAAAAGCAAAGCATCCAGCCACTAACTCTTACCTCTATCTCAGACTGAAAGGCGATCCTGGCTCCACCATTCCTCAGACTGCCACCATCACCCAGCTAATAAAAAATAAATAAATAAATAAGGGAAAAGAGGGTGGGTTATGGTAGTATATGGCTTTAATCCCAGCACTCAGGAGGAGAGGTAAGTGGATCTCTAAGATCCAGCCTGGTCTACATATACATATCAAGTTCTAGGCTACTTGTATACTGAAACTCTGTCTTTAAAAGAGGGGGGTGGGGCCGGTGGGGGTTGGTGCATGCTTTAATCCCAGCACTTTTCTGTGAGTTCCAGGCCAGTCTGGTCTACAAAGTGAGTTCCAGGACAGCCAAAACTATTACAAAGAGCAACCCTGTCTCAAAAAATGAGAGAGAGAGAGAGAGAGAGAGAGAGAGAGAAGCATCATCCACAGGGCAGTTTTACAACAAGGTTTTTCTGAGATCAGGAATATCTGATTTAACAGAAAGTTTTTACAGAAACTTCCAAAAGAAGTTCTACAGAAAATAATGAGAAGTGCTTCTAAATGCTACTATGTTTGTGGAGACAGAATGAGATTAGGGTGAGTGTAGCTAAGGTCCTGTGGGACAGCCCACTGGGTCTTAAGTTCTGATGAGCTTGGCCTCCTGTGAGGAACTCAGAGGAAAGAGTCCCAGTAAAATCCAAATCACCGAAGGCAATGTCTTCCCATCACATTGTGGGAGCTGCTCAGTGTGATGGATTGACCCCATGTCTGGAGCAAATGTGGTCATCAGGGAGTAAGGGACCTGTGATTAGAGTTGAGGGGCTAGGAAGGGACAAGACCCACATATAATGACAGTAGATGATCCAAGTAGCAGGGTCTCCAGGGCAGTAGGATGCAAAACAAGGAGGCCTTGGATGGGATGAGCAGGAAATCCACTAAGGCCCATAACCTTCAAGACATGCAAGAGTATCAGATGGCAGACAGCAGGAACTCTGCAGGGTTCCCTAGAGAGGCTAGCCAAGCCGAGAATGGACACCCTTAATAAGCCTGCCTGTCCAGTGCCTGTGCTCTTCTGCCTGGGATCATGCTGGCCCTGGAACCGGAGGTGCAGACCGAGTGTTGCAATCATCTGATTAGATTTGAAACTCCAGTGGGCTTACTTGAGGTAAGAGCTTATTTGGTCAAAAATTAAATCTCTGCTGACTCCCAAACAGCAGAGATTCTCCTGGTGCCCCAGATCTCCTAACAGGTGTGTAAAAGCCATGGTCTGCATTCACCCACAGAGTCCTGGGGTTGGTATGTCCAGGTGAGGAAATTGTTTTCACAACCACCCAAATGTTTCTTGCCCCACATTTTATTGTTGCTGCTGGTGGTGATTGTGTGTGTGTGTGTGTGTGTGTGTGTGTGTGTGTGTGTGTGTGTGATGTGTTGAGTAAGGGGACACTGGCATGCCATAGAGGTTAAAGGACAACTTGATGGAGTCAATTCTCTCTTTCATCTTTATCTGGGATCAAATTCAGGTTGCCAGGCTTGCTCTGAAAGTGCAAGGGCATTACTCTTTGAGTCATCTGGCCCTTACCCACCATACCTCCCCTTCCACACACACATGTTGACGACCATAGTAAGCCCAACATTTTTTTCTTGGCTTCTGTAAGGGTTCACAAACGATATGGTTAACATCTGAGATGACTTAAGAGGGCCTGGAACTGAAATGATGACAGGGAATAGCTTATCAGAAGGATGCTAGACAAATGTCTTGTTTCTTTTTTTTCAGTACTGGGAATCCAACACTGGGCCTTGTACCTGCCAGGCAAGAGTGCTCCCATGTAACCACACTCCCAGCCAAGCTTTGCTTAAAACTATTGGAGCCAAACCATAGCTGCCACATCAGAAGTTAGAAATGTAGTCAGGAACTTTTCACATCACTTAAAAATGGCAAGAATTCAAGATATTTTCCCAGCCCTGTTTTAAAAGCTGCATATTGGTTTTTCTCCACTAGAGTTGTTTTTCATCTATGTTCCTTTTGCTTAAAAAAAAAAAAAAGAAAAAGAAAAAAGAAAATCTGTGTAGAGTATTAAAAATACTTTAAAAATCATTTGTGCATGTGTCACATGTATATAAGTGTTTGGAAAGCTCACTGCACTCATGAAGAGGCCAGAGCAGGACACTGAGTGTTCTCCCCTACGGTCTGCCTTACAGCCTTGAGATGGTTTCTCATGTAACAGAAGCCCGCTATGACTAAGCTGGCTGGCCAGTGAGCTGGGGTTAAAAGGCCCACACACATCCATGCCCAGCTTTTTACCATAGTTGGTAGGGATTTGACCCTAAGTCTTCCTGTTTGCTGAACAAGAGCCCTTACCCATTGAACCATCACCCCAATTCCTAAAAATACTTATAAAAAAGTAAAAACAGGGCTGGGTGTGACAGTACATGATTTCAATACCAACCCTTTAAGGCAGAGGCAAAAACAGCAGATCTTTGTGCGTTCTGGGCCATCCAGCAATACCTAGGCAGAACCTGTCTCACAAAATAGCACACAATCCTGTGCACATGGCAACTCGAGAGTGTATGCACACACACACAAACACTAGCTTCCACGAGGCAGAGGCATATGGATCTGTGTAAGCTTCAGGCTAGCCTGATCTACATAGAGAGTTCCAGACCACTAACCAGGGCTACACAGTGAGACACAACCCCCCTCACTACACACACACACACACACACACACACACACACACACACACACACACACACACACAATACATATATCTTAGTTAAGGTGATAAGACACCATGACCAAAAAACAAGAAGGGGTTTATTTTGCTCCTGGTTCAATATAACAACAGTTCATCATCAAAAGCAGCGAGGGCGGGATACTGGGGGCAGCATCTGATGCAGAAGGCATGGAGGAGTGCCACTTACTGGCTTGATCAGCCTTCTTTCTTACAGAATCCAGGACCCACCAACCCAGGGATAGCACCACCCACAATAGGCTGGGTCCTCCCCCATCAATCGCCAGTTAAGACAGCCTGATCTTATAGAGATGTTTTCTTAGTCAAGGCTCCCTCATTTCTCCTCCTCTTAGATGCCTTTAGTTTATGTCAAGTTGACATAAAACTATACAGAACTATTTTTCCTCACCCCCCCCCCCTTTTTTTTTTTTTTTTTTTTTTTTTTTTTTTTGACAAATGAGGTCCTGTGTACTTGCCTGAGTATTGGTGACTGGTTTTTGTTTGTTGTGATCTCAGGATCTTACTATGTAGCTCTCTCTATCTGTCTGTCCTGGAACTATGTACAACAGACTGGCCTCAAATTCACAGAGATCTGCCTGCTTCTGCCCCCTCCCAAGTGATGAGACTAAAGGGATGTGCTACTATACCCCTCTCTGGTGGCTGTTTTTAAAAGCTTTTGCTTAGGACCAAACTCTAAGGTTAACCTCTCCCTCTTAGATCTGTAGGGCTATTTCCCTAGCCATCCTGGTTCATTGTCCTCTATTAACTGACTGTCATCTAGTTCCCTACACTGACAGTTTCTACAAACCGCTGCCAGTGCAGCAACATACATGAATCTATCAAGCTGAGCCAGACACAGAACCCACACTGTATAACATATCACACAACAGTTTTAGAAGAGCCTGGACAGCTACCCTGCAGTAACAGGAAATAGATGCAGCATTTCCTGAATTTGAGCCAGGGGGTTAACTTCCAGTGACAGAATGTAACTTTGGGGGGGTAATTAAACATTTCATATTGGGGGATGAAAAGATCGCTTAGCAGTTGATAGCTCTTGCTGCTCCTTCCTAAGGACCTGAGTTCAGATCCCAGCACCCAGGTCAGGCAACTCACAACCACCCGAAGCTCCAGCTCCAGGAGTTCCAGCACCCTCTTCTGACTTCTGAGCGCAACTCGCTCCCATGCCTTACACAGACACATACATATAAAGAAAAATAAAATCTTTAAAATAGTCCATATTAGCCCCCTGGAGGTGGCTCAGCCTGTGCCAAGCCTGATGACCTAGGTTCAACCCCCAACACACAAGTTGGAAGAATATTATCAACCCCTGCAGTCCCTGACAGGCACACCATGCTAATGCTGTCACACACGCTCATGTATGTACACACACACACACACACACACACACTCCACATTCTAGCCAGATGTGGTATATACTCCTAATCTAAACACTTAAAATGCTAAAACAGGAAGGTTGCAAATTCAGGCTCAACCTGGACTCCTGACTGAGTTCCAGTTCAGCTTTGTCTATACAATCTCAAGAAAAAAACAAAACAAAATGAAAAGAACTGTCTCCAGATGAGCTAATTCAGGCTGCCAGCCTCTGTTCCTTATGGACATCCCCAAGACTTCTCTCATGGCCAGTGTTGTAGGACTCCTTGCATCTGCCACAGCTGGCTGGTCATATAGCCCAGGTCACCCCTACCCTGCCCTGGAGTTTTCACACAAGAACTTAGAAGACCTAATCAGTCTGCTGCTGTGACCTCATTGGCAGTGAAGCCCAGGGGCTGCCAGGGAGCAGGTTTATCTTGTCCTAGGACAGACTCAGTGTGAGTGCTGCTGGCAAGTGTTTCTCTACAGAGTGGAGTGAGTGTGGACTACAAAGTAATCGCTCCAACCCACAAAGCCAAACCACCCATTAGCTCTGCTGTCCCTGCGCTCCACAAAATTCTGGGGACAGGACTTGGTCTAAGTAGTTTAACAGTACCTGAGAGGATGTCAAGAGGAAGTGAAGACTCCACAGCCAGAGGGATAAACCCAGGCATGCCATCTATAGCTCAAATTCTAACTGGTCTTAGTAATAAAACCCAGAGTCAGAAATGGGAGTATAAAGCTGAAATATCAGAGAAGGAGCCGGTCACCAGAGAGATTTTTAACCTCCATCAAATCCTCAGACTAACGTGGGCAAGAACCTTTCTCCACAAGTCCTCAGACTGAATGCAATGAGCTCCCTTTTTTCTCCCCAAAGTATTTTCTTTTTAATCCTCATTTAAAACTTACACAGAGTTACAAAAATTATAATTAAAGTCTATGTCTCAGATCCTAGAAAGACTGACAGTGGCATCCCCTTTCTTAGAGGACAGAATATATCACCATGAATTATTTTCCAGTCAAATTCCTCTGAGCATCTTTCTAAACCACTGACAGTGGGCATGAGACATAAACTCCAAAATATAGTCCCATCTAGATGCCCATCTGATGTCTTTCTCTTCCTCAAAACTAACAGCATAAGTATAGGCAATTTTGATCTTCCCAGAAGCCTTATTATTTATATCGGGGTGGGGGTCCGGAGCAGTCTGGTTTATCTATATGGGTAAGTTTGAAGCTTTTTGGTTCAAGTTTAGCAGCTACTAATCCTGCTCCCATGGACCCAGTTTCAACAACATGATTATATATTTTGATGTCAACGTAATTGAAGATGTAGAAAGTATCTCTCTCATGGAATTCTGAATTAATAACACAGGCATCTTTTGCCTAGCCTTTATCTATAACATAACAGCCAATAGGAAATTCAGGCTCACAGAACCTGTAAAGATCTTCGACCTCATGACACCATGTTACAGGCATAATATCCACAATCCAGTGGTACTGATAGTTCAGTAGCACACTTTTTTTTTTTTTCAAGAAGTCTAGCTTTTGTTTGTCTTCAGCCTTCTCTGTATGGTATGTTTTCATGCAAACGAGTTTACAGGTTTCCTCCTTACTAAATGTGAATTTATATGGTGAAGGTTCAATTCTTTCCCCCAAATAATACCTTACTAAGATTTTGACGCGGATGTTTTCCTTCTGATGCTTGGCAAAAATCAAACCCTGTATATTCATAAGGAAGAACAGATTCCACGGAGTCAAGTTGATTAACAAACAACTCTATCTCTTGCACTCGTCGCTCTGACTCTTCTCTCTCCTGGTAGAAGGCGCTGCCCAGGTGTGGACCTGGGACGGTCCCCAGCAGGAGCGCCCATGCTGCCAGAGGAGGGTGGCTGAGCAAAGGAGATCACAAGGGAGGAGGGGCGGGGACTCGGAGGTCATCTTAAGGACCAAGCACTGAGAAGGCTGCTTGCAATGGCTAGTTCCCCTTGCGGAGGAGACAGGCCCCTCAACAGAAACCGAAAAGGCCTCGATAGAGCATGCGCAGCATCGAGTGCCTCTACTCAGTACTTGTGCTGCAAGCACAACTGGTTGTTTGCAGTTACTCTGATTGCGTGGAGCTCCAGTTTATCAGCCTATGGCAAGCGGCTTTTTCGTGAATTCCTGATCCAAAATTGGACGACATACCGAGCTCGAATTCTAATTGGTCTTAATAATAAAAACCCGGAGTCAGATATGGGGGTAAATGCTAAAAGATCGGAGAAGTGAAGGACCCAGGCACTAGAGAGACTTTTAACCTCTACCAAATCTTCAGACCAAAGTGGCTAAGAACCTGTCTCCATTCATCAGACTGAATGCAATGAACTTTTTTTTCTTTAAGGTTTATTTATTTATTATGTACCCAGTGTTCTGCCTGTATGTATGTCTGCAAGCCAAAAGAGGGCACCAGATCTCATTATAGATGGTTGTGAGCAACCATGTGGTTGCTGGGAATTGAACTCAGGACCTCTGGGAGAAAGTAGCCATTACTCTTAACTGCTGAGCCATTTCTCCATCTGTCCAGCCCCAAGTGGGAGATTCAGGATGGGAGGAGCTCACCTCCCTGTGGGTCACTTTATATTTACTGAGCACCACGGTGTGTCTGACACTCATCTAGGTGCTGACAAGGCAGTAGCTTTCAAGGCCAGTGAGGTCTCTCTGCTGGTTTGCTGGTTGTGACATCTCCTTGGTTTTGTTTGTTTGTTTGTTTATTTTTACTTATTCTATTTTATGTGCACACGTGTTTTGCTTTTATGTATGTATGTGAACGATGTGTGTGCCTGGTGTCCATGGAAGTCAGAGGATGGCATTGGACCCCCTGGAACTGGAGTCATGGATGCTTGTGTGCCATCACATGGGTGCTGGGAACTGAACGCAAGTCTTCTGCAAGAGTGGGCAGGCCTTGCCCTTGCTGGTTTTATGTCAGCTTGACCCAGCTAGAGTCATCTGAAAAGGAGAACCTCAGTTGTGAAAATGCTTCCATAAGCTCTGGCTGTATCCAAGCAGTGGTGGCACACGCCTTTCATCCCAGCACGCGGGAGGCAGAGGCAGGAAGATCTCTGATCTACAGAGGAAGTTCCAGGACAGCCAGGACTATACAGAGAAACCCTGTCTTGAACCTCCCTCCATCCCATCCTCCCCCCCCCCCAAAAAAAATGATTGCTTGGCATTTTCTTAATTAGTGATTGATGGGGGAAGGCCCAGCTCATTGTGTGTGGTTCTAGGTTCTATAAAAAAGCAGGCTGGGCAAGCCATGGAGAACAAGCCAATAAGCAGCACCTCTCCATGGCCAACACTAGCTACTGCCTCAAGGTTTCTGCCTTGTTTGAGTTCCTGTCCTGGCTGCCTTCAATGGCGGACAACTGTGTGGAAGTATAAGCAAAATAAACTGTTTCCTCCTTAACTTGCTTTTGGTCATGGTGTTTCATCACAGGAATAGAAACCCTAAGACAGTGCTCTTAACACTGAGCCATATTTCTTGCCCCTTTCTCCCTGTCGTTTTATGGGGTTTTGTTTGTTTGAGACAGGGGCTCACTATGTAGCCCTGTCTAGTCTGGAACACACAGAGATCCACCTGCCTCTGCCTCCTGAGTGCTGGGATTAAATGTGAGTACCATCATGCCTCACCTTGTGATGCCTTCTCATCCTGAAGCAGTAAATCGACAAAGGAGAAAAGGAACAGCTCTCAATATGCCCTGACAAAGCAAGACAGAGTGACAGGATGGGCACGGCTTCAGCAAAGAGCAGGATGCCATAGTTGGCCAGGCCTAGCGTTTGCGGTGAGACAGGGAAGGGCCTAGTGGCTGTGCCCTACCTATGACTTTCTCCCAAACTTCCTTTTGCCTTGAGTCTTTAGGTTTGGGAGATTAAGGAAAATCCCTGTGCCTGGGGTTCAGGGAGCCCTGATCAGCCATTTCAGGAAGACATTGACTATCAAATTTTGTTTTCCAAAAGCTGCTGTTAGCCATGATGTAGAGAATGGAGCATGGGAGGTAAATAATGACAGCAGGTGCCTAAGGGTACAGCTCAGTGGCAGAATGCTCACCAAGCATGGGCAACGCCCTGGATTAATCTCCAACACTACACAAACAACACACACACACACACACTATGGAACTGAGGGAGAAAAACATTGCAGTTTATATAATTGTTTTTAATGAGTTTTTAATTCGTTGACAATTTCACACACAGAATTAATGAATTTTGATCATATTCACCTCCCCACTATCCTCTTAGCTCTGTGCACTCCTGCTGAATGTCTTTCCCAACAAGTCTGCCTCATATTCTGTGTGTGTGTTCTACTGACTTTAATTAGTGCTGCTTTAATGGCCATGGGCATCAGGTACACATACATGCAAGCAAAACACCGAAACATATAAAGTAAGTAAATCTCAAATGATGATAATAAGATGACAGGTAGAGCCTTGAGATATGAGACACACTGTTACTTTAGGGTAGACCTGAGTGTCCTATCTCTAGGAGCCGGTGCTCCAAGATCCAAGATGAACTCAAGATCTTGCTGAAGTTCACTTCCACTGTTTCTAGTGTTCCAGCCAAGACTAACAAGGAGATCATAAATCATTAAGCTCAGACTTTTTAGAACAATGTTCAGAGTTAATCTACCTGCTCTTGTAAGCAAGATCTGTTAGTTAACTAGAATCAGTAAATTTTATATACAGAAAACAGATTCTCCTCCTCTTCCTCCTTCTTCTCCTTCTTCTTTTCCTCCTCCTCCTTCTTCCCTTTTCCTCTTCCTTCTTCTTCCTCTTAGAAACAGGCTCTCCCCATGTAGCCCAAACTGGCCTTGAACTCAGGAGCCTCCCTACTGCCTCTGTCTCTCAAGTGAATAGATTGCAGGCATGTGGCATCAGGCTCTGAACTTAGCCCTGGCAAGGGCAGACACTGAGGCTCTTTTCCAGCCCTTTGCTCTCTGTTGTGTTCTCTCTCTCTCTCTCTCTCTCTCTCTCTCTCTCTCTCTCTCTCTGTGTGTGTGTGTGTGTGTGTGTGTGTGTGTGTGCGCGCGCGCACCGGGGTGCCCATAGAGGTCTGAAGATAGTGTCAGATTTCCTGAAGCTGAAGTTATAAGTGGTAGACTTGTGAGCAGCCCCATGTGGGTGCTGGGATCTGAGCTCCAATCCTCTGATAGAGCAGATAGTGCTCTTGACATCTGAACCATCTGTCCAGCCCTTTTTCCTCTTTTCTCTCATGATGTGAAATGTTCTATAAATATGTTTTTCTTATTGGTCAATGAATAAACTGCTGTTAGCCAAAAGAGAAGCAAGATAGGTGGGACTAGGAGAGGTGGAGGATTCTGGGATGGAATTATGAAGTGATCTAGGGAGGATGCGTGAGTCTGGCATTCCCAGTAAGATAAGATCATGTAGAAATACATATGTTAGTAATTATGGGCAAATATTTTTTGAGACAGGGTTTCTCTGTGGCTTTGGAGCCTGTCCTAGCACTCACTCTGTAGACCAGGCTGGCCTCAAACTCACAGAGATCTACCTGCTTCTACCTGGAGAGTGCTGGGATTAAAGGCATGTGCCACCACTGCCCAGCAAGGGAGTCTATATTCTAACAAGTTTCTCCTTAGTGAGTGGTTTCTGCTCCTAGGAGCTCACTTTGAGTACTGATGGCCTATTAGAATCAGCTTGTTTCTTTTTAGTTTTAACTGACTTATGTTCTGAAGCAGTTGGTTCCCCCCCCCTTTTGGGTGTGCACACATGTGCGTGGTATGCATGTGTGTATGTATACATGTTCAAATATGTGTAGATATCCATCTGAGCACATACCTGTAGAAGCCAGAGGTTGATGTCAAGTGTCTTCCTTGATCACCCTCCACCTTATTATACGTTAGAGCAGGGTCTCTCACTTGAATCTGGAATCCACCAATTCAACTAGCCAGCTTGCTCATGGGGACCCCTCTGTCCTCATCTCTATTACTTGGGTTACAGACTGGCCACCATGCCTGCCTGGCATTGATGTCAGCTCTCACATTTGTGCAGCTGAGCCATTTCTGTAGCCCCTAATTTGTCCTTTTGAAGGTCCTAGTCCTTTTATGGTACGTGAACAGAAGTTACCTGTACACAGTATGTGAAAGTCAGAATCTGGTGTGCAAGCCAGGCACACTGTAATTCCAGAACTTAGAAGGCAGAATCAGGAAGATCCCTATGAGCTTGAGGCCAGCCTGGTCTACATAGTGAGTTCAAGATAAACTAAGGATATATACAAGACCCTGACTCAATAAAATAAAACAAAAAATAACAACAACAACATTCTAACAATATAACAAGCATAATTTAATGGGAAAGATGGCAGAAGGGAGCGGCATCCATTTAGTGGAGAGAGGCAGAATTAATGAAGCAGAGGTGTTGCCTGCCGGTGGTGGCACACACCTTTAATTCCATCACTTGGGAGGCAGAGGCAGGTGGATCTCTGTGAGTTTGAGGCCAGCCTGGTCTACTGAGTGAGTGTCAGGACAGCCTGCAAAACTCCAAAGCTACAGAAAAACCCTGTCTGGAAAAACAACAACAGGAAGCAAGGTGTTAGCACAGAAGAGGCAGACAGAGGGGCATGTGTTGCTGAGTCGAGCAGACAAGGTGCCATACAGCAGCCTGGAGCTCGCCCTGAATGAACTGCCCAGTTGCACGATCACCCTAACTCTGAGCAACAAGGTATCTGAGATGGAGGATGGTTCATTTTATGGATTAAGCCTTCTGAAAAGAACTTCGTGGTCTGTGCTATCCCTAGGAGCCATGTTGAAGTCTATAGTCCATGCCTACCAACAGAGGCCATAGGCATGTTCACGGTCCATCCTGTCACCAGGAAGCATGTGGAAGTCCATGGTCCTGACTGCCACTGGCTGCTATATGGTCAAGAAAGCTTCTTTTGCAGTGCTATCCATGGTTACTGCAGACTCACAGTTGAGAATGAACACTGAAGGCTTCTGGGACAACCTCCCCTCCTCCTACCCTAGAAAAAGGAGCAGTCTAGACAGGAAGCCATTAAAGAGAGCCCTAAAAACTGTGATGGGGTGCTGAAATGTAGTTCTTCACAGATGATGGCTGCAGGCATGTGGGTTGGGGAGGACTCGGTTACCTTTAAGGGGCTGGCCGTTGGGAGTTTGACCATGCTCCAGTGAGTATATGGATAACACAGATTGGACTTGAAATATCTTTTTAGGGGGAAGGAAAGAAGGTTAGGGGTAGACCTGCGAGGAATTAGAAGTTTGTGACTGGGGTGTAGTGTATGATAGTCCCAAATAGTTAATAAAAAATATTATGTTGGCATGGGAGCTTCTTGAGATGCATTCCAATTGCATGCTGGGGGTTTGGGGATATGACTCAGAGTTAAGAATACTCCACCTGCAAGCATCAGATCCCAGTATGGAAATCTGGACATGGTTGAATGAGCCTCTCATCCCAGCATCTAGGAGGCAGAAACAGACAGATCTGGGTTCCCAGATCAGCTGGACTCAAGAAAAAGGTGAGTTTCTGTTTCAGTGAGAGACTCTGGTTCAAGGAAATAAGATGAGAGTGATAAAGGAAAGCCATCACTGAATGTCCTCCTCCATATACAGGTGTGCATGCCTGTACACTCTCATGCATTCAGCACACACACACACACACACACACACACACACATATACAGAGAAGAGAGAGAGATGCACACATACACATATACATATACACACAAAGAGAGACAGACAGACACAGACACACAAGAAACAGTCTTTTCTATCAAAGATGAGTAGTCCACCAAAGGCCAATATTCTATAAACTTCCCCATCTGTCAAAACCCTGTGTACTTCTCTTTGCCCAGTCCACAGATGCCAGACATTCCTGGGACTATCACACCCCTCCCTTTTGTTCCTATGGTCACCCAGTTACATCAGACTGTGAGGTCAAGCTTACCAATGGAGTGAGACAGTCACCACCCTACATTCTAATATAAACTAAGTGAGTGCTTGCTAGCTGGGTTTGGGTCATTGTGCACCCTTTTGCAAAACAAAAATGCCTCGAATTACTTTTGCTTTGTTTGTGTGTCTCTTTGTGCAACACTGGAAATATTCTTTTAAAACACTGCTACTCCAGACAAGCCTGGTAGCACATGCCTTTAATTCCAGCACTCAAGAAGCAAAGGCAGTCAGGTCTCTGTGAGTTCAAGGCCAGTTCTAGGACAGCTACAGAGACATATCCCTTCTCAACAATCAAACCCAAACCAACCAACCACTATCAACATCAAAAACCCAAATAAATAAAACCCTGTCACCCCATCCAGGGTTTCTCTGATGAGAGGATTTTTCTGCCTGCCTTCCTTTTATCTTTCCTCCCCCCCCATCTCTTCAGGTAGTCTCATGTAGCTCAGGCTGGCCTCACTACATAGCTAAGGATGCCCTTTGACTTCTGATCCTCCTGCACTCACCCCCAAATGTTGGGGTGGCAGACATATACTGTCACCCTTGGCTAATATGAAGTATTTGGGCACTTTGCTGACTAAATGCATGCTCATCTTCTCTTGCTGTGTTAGAGAAATCTGAACACTTCCCAAAACTAATGCCCAGCTGAGAATTCTCTTTGCTATGGTGTTCTCAGGAAGTGAGCAAGGTTTTGCATTTTCTAGCAGATCCCTCAAAGGTCATAAGAACAGGGAATGTTTGTAAAAGCATCTTGTGCGCTTCTGTTCACAGCCCACAGATCCCCTGGAAATACCACACTCTGACAGATAAAATAATCTAAGCTGTGGGAGAAACAGCAGGACTTTTTGGGTAGAATGCACCACAGCCCAGACAATGCTGGGCTGGGTTGCTGGGGTTTTGTTTGTTTGTTTTTTGTTTGTTTGTTTGTTTTGCTTTGCTTTTTTGGGTTGTTTTGGTTTTTAATTAAAATTTATTATCTTGGGGGTTAAAGAGATGGCTCAGAGGTTAAGAGCACTGGCTGTTCTTTCAGAGGTCCTGAATTCAATTCCCAGCACTCACCCAATGGCTCACAATCTGATGCCCTCTCCTTGTCTACAGGCATATGTGCAGACAACACCTGCGTACATTTTTTAAAAATTAGCTCTGTGTATGTGAGTGCGTGTTTGCTTTTCTGTTGCTGTGATAAACACTGATACTAAATGTGACTTGGGGAGAAAAGTGTGTATCTTATACTTCCAGGTAACAAGTGCATCACTGAGGGAAGTCTAGGCTAGATTCAGTACAAGGCTGTAGCTGATGCAGAGGCTATGGAGGAGTGTTGCTTACTGGCTTACTCCTTAGTGGCTTGCTCACCCTGCTTTCTTATACAGCCCAGGACCACTGACCCAGAAGTAGCATTGCCCACAGTACACTAACCTCCACACACAAACCATGACATATATATGTACACAGCAAAAATAAATGTTTAATTCCAGCACTTAGGAGACAGAGTCAGGTAGATCTCTGTTAGTTCCAAGCTAGCCAAAGCTAAATGGAGATACCACATCTCAAAAAACAAGCAAGCAAACAAACATAATAAAAATAAATGTGGGCTGGAGAGATGGCTCAGTGGTTAAGAGCACTTGCTGTTTTTACAGAAGACGTGAGTTCAATTCCCAGCACCCATGCCAGGTGACTGTCAACCTCTTGTAACTCTAGCTCCAGGAAAATCAACATCATCTTCTAACTTCCATGGATACCCATGCATATTGTGAGACCAAAACAGGAAAAATTTACCTTGCAGGTTAAGCATTTTTTGTTTGTAGTTAAGACTTTAATTACATGCCAGGTGATGGTGGCACATGCCTTCCATCCAAGCACTTAGGAGCCAGAGGCAGGCAGATCTCTTTGAGTTCAAGACCAGCCTGGTCTTTAAAATGAGTTCCAGGACAGTCTCCAAAGCTACAGAGAAACCCTGTATTGAAAACAACAACAAAAAATAAAATAAAATCTTAAAGTTGGGCAAAGTGAAACATTCCTATAATCTCAGCACAAATAAATATATAAAAAGAAATGTAATTAAGAAAAAATGATTAAAATCCAATTTCTTAGTCACAGTAGCCACATTTCAGGTGCGCACTGTTCTCTGTAGTTGGTGGCCTCTATATTGGATAGCTGGGATAGAAGACATACCAGTGTCACAGGAAATGCTTTGAGGATGGCTCCGGTCCAAAAATGCCTTGTCTGAAACTCTTTTAGTGAGATCTGAGACAAGGCAGATTGTTCCCAGGGCAGCTACATCTGGCCAGATACAGGCACTATAAACATGCCTCTTCCTGACAGACTTGGGGAATTCCTTGCTGACACACATCTTTTGCACTCAAGAGATGGGGCTCTTATAGTTTCACCTAGAATCTGTTTGGGGAACAGGGATAAGAACTGGTATCTGTTGTTTTCAGCCTAGCTGGCCACCAACTCTCACTATATTTAGTTGCCTAGCTAGCTTGAGGGGATGGGTTGGAAGAGACATTAAGTTTCACCCTGCAGCCCTGGCTAGCCTGGTGCCCTGTACAATTTAAACCAGCCGCAGACTCAAAGCAGTATTTGGCCTCAGCCTCCTGAGTGTTGACATTGTATTGTAGATCTGAGCCACTCCTCCCTCAAACTCTGTGTAATTAAGGATGACTTTGAACTCCTGATCTTCCTGCCTCCAGGTCCTAAGTGTTGAGAAAGAAACCATGGCTTTGTCACAAAGCTGGCTCAGTCTCCACACTGCCACCCCCTTCCCCGTCCCAGCTGTTTTCTTCGTTTGTTGTTGTTTTGAGACTGTCTCATTTGTAGCCCACCCTGGCTTCAAACTCACAGTAAATCTTCTGCCTCAGACTCTAAGTGCTGGGTTTACAAGTGTGAGCTATTTTCAATGTTTTAATCCAGTCTACTTGGAGGTCTTGAAAATTCATTGACCGGCTTGCTTTCTGGGATTTGAGTATTTGCTTAGTCCCACCCCCATCCCCTCTCAAACACATTAGTTACTTCTTCAGAATTCCAATAGGGTTATTTCCTATTTGCACAAATGTTTACTTATTGCATTAGCAAAACTCAAAAGGCTTCATAGCCAACAGTGGAGCCCCTAAGTCCTTAATGAGGCACTTTTGCTAGTAAATTAACCACATCTGGAAATGCTTGACTGTAGAATATTAAGTGAGTGCTATTCCATCCCTGAGCAAGCTGTGTCAGTGGCTTGCCTGGGGAAGAGCCTGCCCTCCTGCCACTGCACACCCACACGCCTGGGGTGACATGCAGGTCAAGCCCAGCAGGGACAGATATCACATCCAGCTGGCAGCTTGCCTAAAGTTTCTAAGAAAGCTGCCATTGGCTTCCCTCTGGCTTCCCAGAGGACAAGAGTCCTGGGACATTGGGATGTATTTTGGCACTTGAGGACTGCAGAAGAGCACCTGTTTGACACCCAATGGTCAGCTTTGGACGTCACTGATTTAGTTACTCATTACAAGTCTGTAGATTGGAGAAAAAATGGGAAGACATACAGATGTGTAAACAGTCCATCTCTGGGGTGCCTCCCTCTGCCCAGCACCAATCCTCTTCTTGGTGCTACCCCCACCCCTCTTCCCAGGTACCTGGGCCTTCTTGATGATCGTTTGCAGGAAGTAGAATTATTCATAACCTGCATATGATCCTGCCTATGGGCTGGTCAGCATGGACCTTGAGAACTGAGGAAACAGCTTAACTGTAAGTCTGAAGCCATCAGCTCAGGCTGATCTTTATGCCCTAACCCTGTCCTCCCACTTAAACATTACTCTGAACCTAAAAGAAAACCAGGACTCAGGGGTAGAGGGCTCACCTAGTACCTACAAGGGCATAGGTCTGATCGGCAGCATCACAGAACGAGAGCCTAGTGACACATCCCTGTAATGTAGCATTCTAGATGTGAGGGTAGCAGCTGGGGAGAGGGCTCACTCAATAAAGTGCTTGCATGGTCTACAGAATGAGTTCCAGGACAGGCTCCAAAGCTACACAGATAAACCCTGTCTGAAAAAGCAAAAACAAAGTGAACAAACAAGCAAAAACCCCAAAAACATAACCTAACCAGAACACAATCAGTGAAGAGCAACTGAGGAAGACGCCTGAAATCAACTTCTGTGTACACACACACACACACACACACACACACACACACACACACACGAGTTTGTCTTAGATTCCTCCCTCCCTCCCTTCCTTCCTTTCTTTGGGGTTGGGGTTGGGTAGGGGTGGGGAGGGAGACAGGGTTTCTCTGTGTACAGTCCTGGCTGTCCTGGAACTCACTCTGTAGATCAGGCTGGTCTCAAACTCAGAGATCCACCTGCCTCTGCCTCCCAAGTGCTGGGATTAAAGGGATGCACTGCCACCACCACCCAACTGTATTTAGGGTTTCTATTGCTGTGAATAGAAGGTATGACCAATGTAACAGACTTTTTCTTTTGGGGCATGAACCAGCTCCCAAATTATGACACAGAGTCTTCTTGTTAGTTATGAATGCTCTGCCTTTTCTTAGTTATTATTTTAATCTGCTTCTCTTTGTCTGGGTTTTGTCTCAGGCTTTTTATTTTCTTTCTGTATATCTTTTGTTTGTTTGTTTTCTTTTTTTGAGTCCTGGCTGTCCTGGAACTTGCTTTATAGACCAGGCTTGCCTCAAACTCACTGAAATCTGCCTGCCCTCACCTCCCAAGTACTGGGATTAAAGGCATGCACCACCACCACTTGGCTCTTTCCGAATATTTTACTTTCCTGCAGCTAGAAACTGCCTGGCTTCTGGCCCCAGGCATGTCCCTCACTTTACTCTCATCCCCCCCAGTTCTCTCCTCCTCTTTCTCTTTCCTCTCTATATTCCTCCTCCTATTTATTTCTCTGCCCATCAGCCCTGCCTATCCTTCTCCTGCCTAGCTATTAGACATTCATCTTTTGTTGTTTTTGTTTGTTTAGTTTTGTTTTGTTTTGAGAAAGGGTTTCTCTGTGTAACAGCCCTAGCTGTAACAGAGCTAACTCTGTAGACCAGGCTGGCCTCAAACTCACAGAGCTGCCTGCCTCTGCCTCTGCCTCCCAAGTACTGGGATTAAAGGCAAGCGCCACCACCCCACCACCGCCTGGCCCATTCAGCTTTCTATTAGACCAATCAGATGCCTTAGGCAGGCAAGGTAGAACAAATGCAACACATCTTTACATCATTAACAAAGGCAGCAGAAACAAATGTAACACACCTTCACACAGTTAAAGTGATATTCCACAGCATATGTGAGAGCCAAATTTACATTGTAAGTCTTAACTACTATGCCTAAGAGATCCATCAAACAAAAATAATTCTGATCTGCAAGCCCCTCACCCAAGGACAGATACTTTCTGAAACACTGGAGGCTATTGTTTTTGGGCAATAACAAGCCACACGTTTTCATTCTCCTAAACCTACTTACAAAGGCACAGTATGCACACACTGTGCAAGTCTCAGGGACTTTGCACATGTCTCTTCTGTACTCTATTATTTTCCATTAATAGCATCTCTTGCCTTCCCAATTGCTCCTTTTATCATTGTCTGTTTTTAATTGGTTTTTAATTATTTATTTCATGTGTACAGGTGTTTTGGCTGCCTGGTACGTGTCTGGTGCTCACAAAGGCCAGAAGGGAGAGTATCCAATCACTTAGAACTGAAGTTACAGTTGTAAAGTGCTTTCTAGGTGCTTGGAACCCAACTGTAACTCCACTTCTGGGGATCCTCTGATGGGAGATGCCATTATGTATATATGTTTCTCATACTGGTTAATGAATAAAGCACTGTTGGCCAATAAGAAAGCAATACAGGCGGGACTAGGAGACAAAGAGGGAAAGAGGAAGGAGTAAGGAGGAGTCAAAATGGAGAGTCTGGAGAAAGCAGAATGCCAGCCGGCTCCCCGGTAAGAAAAGACCACGTGAAAATACATAGATCAGCAGAAATGGGTTAATACTTAAGACAGAGCTAGCCGATAAGAAACTAGTACCGGGCCAATAGCATTATATCAAATACAGAGTCTCAGTGTGTTATTTGGGGCTGGCATGGCGGCCGGACCAGACCAGTGGCAGGAGGAAAAACCTTATTCCTTACAATCCTCCACCCTCTTGTGGCCTCTATGGGTACTGCAAACATGTGGTACATACATATGCAGGCAAACACCCATACACATAAAATAAATAAATCTGGGGCTTGAGAGATGGTTCAGTGGTTAAGAGCACTTGCTTCTCTTCCAGAGGACCCAGATTTGATCTCCAGAACCCATATGGTTGCTCACAATCATCTGTAACTTGAGTTTCAGAGGCTCCATTGTATTCTGCTGCCCGTTGAGGACACTATACACAGACATGCATGCAGGCAAAACACCCATACACATAAAATTAATTAACTAATTAATTAAAAGCAAACCTTTTAAAAAATACAGTCAAACCAAACAAAATTAAAATAATACTTCCATTAGAACATATAGCGAATTCTTAAAGGAAATAATAAAATGGCAAATAATTAAGCAGAGAGGTGATAGTATTTGCTTTTAATTCCAACACTTGGGAGGCAAAGACAGGTGGATCTCTAAGCTGGAAGCCAGCCTGTTTCACAGAGTGAGTTCCAGGACAGCCAGGGCTACACAGAGAAACCCTGTCTTGAAAAACTGGAAAGAAAAGAAAAATAATTAAAAATAGGGCAAAGACTTTCCCCAAAATGATATATAAATTTCCATTACACTGACAAGAGGATGCTAAAGTCATGTATCACAAGGAGCCTGCAATTAAAACATCAGTGAAGAGCTGGGAAAAAATGGCTTCATAATTAAGAGCGCTTGTTCTTACAGAGGGCCCCCTTTGGTTCTACCATGTGAGCACCCACATGGTAGCTCACAACCCTCAATTCCAAGGGATCTAATACCTTCTTTTGGTCTCTGTGGGCATCGGGCATACAAATGGTACACAGACATATATGAAGCTAAAACATGCATACACCTAAAATAAAATAAATAAATAAATATGATTTGTTTTAATCCAAGGGGATACCACCTCACAGCCACTAAGATGCTATAACCATAAGGCAGATAATAGTGAGTGTTTATGGGGATGTAGAGAAGCTGGAACCTTACACTAGGAGGGGTGTATTTCGGGCACAGCACCTGGGGAAAGAGTCTTACAGTTTTTTTTAAAAGGTTAGGCACAGTCACCACATGACCCAGAAATCCACTCCTCAGTATAAGTCCAATAAAAATGAGACCTCCATAAATCACACAGCAGCATCCTTCAAAATAGCCATAAACAAACTAAAACAATAACACAAAAAGCTGCTTGTGCTGGCCCATGCCCATAGTCCCAGTACTTGGGAAATGGAGGCAGCAAGTCTAAGAGTTTGAAGCCAGGGGTTTGAGAGAGCAGGCTCAGTAGTTAAGAGCATTTGCTACTCTAGGTTTTTCAAGAACAGGTTTCTCTGTGTAGTTTTGGAGTCTGTCCTGGAGCTCCCGCAGTAGACCAGGCTGGCTTCGAACCCACAGTGATCCACCTGCCTCTGCCTCTCCAGTCCTGGGACTAAAAGACAACCATTTATAACTCAAGTTCCAGGTGACCTAATAACCAATTCTTGCCTTCACAGGCTACAGCATGTACCAGGTGAACATACGTATATGCAAGCAAAACAGTCATATACATATTTAAAAAAAAAAAAAGAGCTTGAGGCTACCCTCAGCTAAACACTTGTGGGATATTTTGATTGAATTTTGACACCCCCACCACTACCAATAAAATGTGTTTTGAATCAGAGGGTAGAGTTAGCTACTAACTGACCAAAATTAGCCATAGGGGTTTTGGAGGACTGAGGACATATAGAGAGACACAGGAAGTAATAGGGAGGAGTTTAGGAAGGTTCTCTGCCCTTTTGGATGAGGAAGGAAAGAGAGAAGAGGTCATTGGTTGCTTCTCTGCCGCTTCTCTAATCATTCATGTTATTACTCCGGAGTGTTTTTTTAAAAAATAATTTATTTAAATTTGACTTTATGTGCATTGGCTTGAAGATGTCAGATCCCAGGGAACTGGAGTTATAGACAGTTGTGGGCTTCATATATGAGTGTGCTGGGAATTGAACCTGAGTCCCTTGGAAGAGTAGCCAGGCTGGGCAATGGTGGTAGTAGTGGCGCAGGCCTTTAATCCCAACACTCGGGAGGCATCAACAGGTGGATCTCTGTGAGTTCAAAGCCAGCCTGGTCTATAGATCAAGTTCCAGGACAGGCTCCAAAGCTACAGAGAAACCCTGTCTCAAAAAAAACCCAAAACCAATAAATAAATAAGAGTACCTGCTACTCTTAGCCACTGAGCCATCTCTCCAGCCTCCAACTCTCAAGTTTTTATTAATAAATAAAAATTAGACAAATGCTTTAAAATACTAAGTTTGAAGCCAGCCAACGTTATATATGGAGGAGAGGGGAGTAAAAAAAATAGAAATAGCCCAAATACCGGTCAACCGATGAATAGATAAAATTTGGTATGTCAATGTAATGCAATATTATTGGACCATAAAAGGGAATAAAAAACTGAAACATATTGATGAGTCAGTCATAAATGAATGCATTATGTTAAGTGAAATGAAACACTTAACAAATACCACATAATATATGACTATATTCACAGGAAACATGCAGAATAGGAAGCCATAGAGATCAATAATAGTGCATGCCAACAGCTGAAAAGATTAAAAGGGGTGGGGGTGGCTGGAATCTCACTTTGTTTTTGAGACAAGGTTTCACTATGTAGCTGAGGCTGGGCTTTAAGTCTTGATCCTCTCCACATCCCCAGTTTTGAAACTACAGGCTTATGCCATCACACTCAGCTAGAGCCAAATATTTATTTGGTGGGTAATGGAAATATACTAACATTGTTTGCAATGATTGTCACACAATTGTGGATATAGTGAACAACGCTGAAAAGTCCTCATTGTTGTTGGTAATTGGAGTTGAAACCACAGCCTTTTACATGTTATATTCATACAGGACCCATCACCCACACCCTCAGCCCCTGGATTGTCCACCTGGAATGGGTTAACTGTATGGCTGTACTGGGTTGGTTTTGTGTGTCAACTTGACACAAGCTAGAGTCATAGTAGAGGAAGGAGCCTCCGCTGAGGAAATGCCTCCTTGAGATCCAGCTGTAAGGCATTTTCTCATTTAGTAATCAGTGGGGGAGGGCCCAGCCCATGGTGGTTGGCACCATCCCTGGGCTGCTGGTCCTGCATTCTATAAGAAGGTGAGTTGAGCAACCCAGGAGATACAAGCACTCCTCCATGGCCTCTGCAACAGCTCCGGACTCCGGGATCCTACCCTGTGTGAGTTCCTGTCCTGACTTCCTCAGTGATGAACAGCAATGCTGAAGTGTAAGCCCTTTCCTTCCCAACTTGTCTTTTGGTCATGGTGTTTCTTCGCAGCAATAGAAACCCTAATTGAGACAATGGTTTTATGAAGTAATAAGACGGCAAACCAGTCCTCTTCCTGTTTCCAGGTAGAGATCTCTTCCATTAATTTTAGTTCATTTATCTTCCCGGTGAGGTTAGAATCCACCCAGGCAGAAAACTCGTGTTTTCTCTTTGTTAACATCCGAGTAAGCAGCAGGCCTTGGGCCTGACATTTCTCCAACTAGGTCAACATCAGGGAAGGCAAACAGTTCGGGCTGCTCTGACAGCTGGTCCAGAGAGACAGCATCAGGTTAAGCCACCTCCGCCAGGCTTCTGGGGACAGAACACTGAGGCCTTCCCTTTGCTGGTGGACCATGTAAGGCCGCGAATAGGAAGGAATTTCCTGAGGTGGTGAGGGGCTCTGGGAAGCTACAGCTATGAAGTAAGACAGCCTGCTGGAACACTGAACCCAGCCCTGACACTCCCTCCACCTGTCTTCCTTTAGGTCCTGCTCATTCAATCTCCCAAGGCCCTGATGGGTGCAAAGAGGACACTCACTGTGCCTGCTTTACCCATGATGCATCCAAAGTTCGATTTTGTTAGTAAAGATCACCTCGCTTCAGCCATCTGAGCTAAGAACTCTACTGTGGAGTGGAGCTTGTGTAAATGTGTAAATGTGTCATTGCTGACAAAGATAAGGAGAATGCTGGTGATATGCTAGCTTCCTAACACTGTACCCAGAATTAGGGAGGGGGCGTGGCTCAAGGGCAGAGTGCCTGCCAGAGAGAGCCCAGGGCCTCAGTCAGGGCAGAGCTAGCTCCTTTACAGCAGTGCTCAGAGCTGGAGCGGACTGAAACTGCAGGGAAGTGGAAAGGAGGCAGAACCAGGCTTAATTAAGTCATGTTCCTACTTCCTGGAGAGGCGGGGGAGGGGGGGAGAGGGGAGCCACGAGGAAGCCACACTAAGTGAACGAGTCTCCTGACACTCCGGTCATCTAGGTGCGTGGTTTCCCTATCTCCGAATTCAGGACATCAGGTTAGCAAGAATCTAGAAGGGCCTTAGGCCCCTCCCCAACCAGTCTCTCTTAACATAGTACTCAATTACCACCCCCACCCCACACTTCCTCCCTGGACATATTCAGACTTGATTTCTCAATTTCACTTCCTGTGTTGCAATTTCCCCAAGTATGTGACTTATGTTTGTCAACTCTCCCTGTGGAGGTGGAAACAACGGCGCATTGCCTTCCTAAGCCACAAAACCGGTAGATGTAGGGGTTAGAGCCACGTGTCCTTTGTCCTTGGCCAGGCATCTTCTCCCTCTGTACAAGCACTGGGACCCATGTTCCCAGTATCAATAGGTGAAAGGTGCTTGTCTTCTTTGTTTTGGCCACTTAGCATTGGAATTCCTTTTTAAAAATATTTTAAACATTATACAGCTTTATTGGAAGGAACTTTTTTTACATTTACTTTTATTTTCTGCGCATTGGTGTTTTGCCTGCAGGTAAGTCTCTGTGAGAGTGTTTATCTGGGAGTTACAGACAGTTGTTAGCTGTATATGGCCACTGGGATTGAACCTATGACCTCTGGAAGAGCAGTCAGTGTCCTTAACCACTGGACCATCTCTACAGCCCCTGGAAGGAACATCTTTTAGGATAACTAAAAATATTCAATTTTCGCTATTTCAGACTTCCTTTTCCAAAAGAGTCTGGGCAAGAGATCCAGGCTGGGCCAACAGAGGGGCCTGTATCACACTGAGTGGGACACGGGGCTCTCACAACTGTCCCCTGTGGAAGACGTACAAACAGCACAGGAAAGCTGGCTGAAGCATTGCAGATGAGATCCCATAGGGCCTTTGTCCCTAACTTTGAACCCCACTCTTAGACTTCATGATGGTCTGTGAGCTGTCATTTATCCTTGAGGACATTGCCTGCTGAATTCACAATCTGTGCCAGTGCCTTGAAACTAGGAACCAGGCCTGGTCTGCTGCCATTGAGTCACTGGCTTGCTTCTCATCAGCTCTCATGCAAGAGGTCAAAGCAAATGTGAGGAAGGCTCAGGTGTTCATGTCTAGTGCAGGCTCCTTCTCTGAGGTTGAGAAGGAGACATTGTTGTTTTGCTGCAGTTACGCTCGATGGAACACGAACCACGAGACTCAAAAAACCCATGTGGAGTTTTTTGGGGGAGGGAACAAAGGGGAAGAAAGGAGGAAGGGGAAGAAACAAAGAGCAAACATGTGGAACATGCTTGCTTAAAAGGGGAAGAGTGCACATGTGTACTGAGTCCTTACACTGCTCCATAACGCATGATGTAGCAATGACGAGGCTACAAAACACAGGGCCCTTTGAGCTGCCTAAGTATCTGCCTGAATGCCTGGTATTCAAATCTCACCCATTGTCAGGGGGCGGGGTCAGCATAATGCTGGGTTCCAACAGAGATGTACATTCAGTCCCAAGAAGAAGCTACTTACTTTAATCTTCACTTCTTCAAACCCACCCCAGCACCAGATCTCTTCCCCTCTAGAACTCAGTTGTCACATGAGGAGACTCCAGGTCTGAAGAAACCACACTTTCCACATTATCTATGATTCCATCCAGAATCTTTTTACTGCTTCCGTTTAACGGAGTGTATTGTTTGTCTTTCCTGTAATAATGTGACTATAAGTCAGGCAAGAAAGCTTGGTGGTCTATTAAATTTATTGTACCTGTCAGTATGGATTTCCAAACATAGTCTCAGACATGTTCCGGCTTTAAAAGTTCAGGGACCAGAACTTTACATTAGAAATAATAAAACGTATACGTGCAAGATTTGCAGAGTGCCTGGGCTTTGGAAATGATTACTGGATTCTCCTTATGGTTGGCATGTTCTTTACTCATGCTGGGTGGAGGCTTCTAGAGTGAAGCAGCTAACTCGTGGATTGGGACTTACTCACTACTCTACCCGCTGTCCATATCACACAAACACAAATACAAATAAATATTTTAAATACTAGCAAACAAGATCGCCTGTGACCCAGGCTGGCTTTAAACTTGCTATGTACTCAAGGTTCGCCTTGAACTCTTGAACTTCCTGTCTGTTCCTCCTACAAGCTGGGATAATGCCATGCCTAGAATTCCTTTAATAAAAAAGAAGAAGAAGAAAAAACTTTATAGTGCTATAACTGTATTTATCCAATTCCATATTTGGGAACATACTGATTTCTCCATCTGAGTGGGGGAAGTCACCTCACTTCTCTCTATAGAAAGACCTGTAGGAGGGGGCAACTTCTAGTAGATGGGAAGGGTCCTAAGGAAGAGATACTATGAACTAAGGGGGCAAGTGAATGAGGTGTTGGAGGCCAGCTACTGAAGTCTACATAAAAAGTTCCAGGATAGTCAGGGTTACATAGGGAGATCCTAATAAACAAGAAAACAAGCAAAAGTCCCTTCTCACACCCATTTCACTAAAAATACCCTTCTTTCTAGTCAGCGAGATGGCTCAGCAGGTAAGGTGCTTGCTGCAGAGCCTGATGACCTGAGTTGATTCTCAGAGACCACATGGTGGAAGGTGAGAATTGATTCTCACAAGTTGCCCTCTAACTTTAACCACACATAGTAACACCAACCAGCACATGCATGTGTGTGTGTGCGCACACACGTACACACACACAGAAATAAACTACATATGTTAAAATATTTACAATAAAGCCAGGATTAATGGATGACTCATATCTATAATCCTACCATTCAGTTGAGACAGGAGGATTGCTATGAATTCTGGGTGGGCTACATAGTGAGTCCCAAGCCAGCCTGGGCTATACTGTGAGACCCTGTCTCAAAACAAATAAATAAAACACACCGCCCCCCCCCCCACCACACAAGATAATAACTAACCATAAAGGCAGCAAAGCCCAGGAATCCTCACATGTGTGTGTGGGGGGTTTCTTTGTTTGTTTTTGAGACAGGATTTACTATTTTACCCAGTCTGCCCTTAAACTCCTTAGCTCAAATAATTCTGCCTCAGCCTCCCAAGTAATTAGGACTCCAGGTATTTCCTGTACCCAGCTACTCATCTCTCATTTAACACAGGGCAAGTTCTTTGCTAACATCTTTATATAAATGTGCATTGCCTCATTCCATCCCCTCACTGATCTCACAGGGTGTTCTCAGTCTGTCTGCCTGTCTGCCTGCCTGCCTGCCTGTCTGAGCCAGGATCTCACTATGTAAATGCAGTCTCAATTAGCCCGGAACTCACAGAGATCTGCCTGCTTCTGCCTCCCAAGTGCTGGGATGAAAAAGCATGTGTCACCATAGCAATTCTTTCTATCTTTGCTTTTCTATTTTATTTTTTGAGACAGAGTCACACTCCTAATCCTCTCCAGCACTGGAATTATAGGCATGAGCCATGAAATATGGTTTATCTTGTCTCCTTTAAAAAATTTTATTTTTATGTATGTGGATGTTTTGCCCGTCTATATGCTTGTGTATCACTTTTGTGCCTGGTGCCCACAAAGGTCAGAAGAGAGTGTCACATCCTCTGGAACTGGAGTTAGAGATGGGTGTGAGCCACCATGTGGGTGCTAAGAATCAAACCAGGGTCCTCTGCCATCTCTCCAGTTTCCTTTCTGTGCCTATGCTGTTATTAGTAGCAACATTATTTATTTATTTATTTATTTATTTATTTATTTATTTATTTATTGCTCTAGAGACAGGGTTTTTTTTTCCTGCAGTTCTGGTTGGCATGATATTTGATATGAATATGATATGAGTAACCTTGAACATGCAGCAAATCCTCCTGCTCAGCCTCCAGAGTGTTGGAACTCCAGGCATTGTCATCACATGGCCTTTCAAATCATTTTTTTAAAATGAAAACAAGAGAGAGAGAGAGAGAGAGAGAGAGAGAGAGAATATTAGTTGTATCCCAGAAGAGTTTTGCTGAGGGCTGGAGAGATGGGTTAAGAGCACTGGCTGTTCTTCCAGAGGTCCTGAGTTTAATTCCCAGTAACCACATGGTGCCTCACAACCATCTATAATGAGGTCTTGTGCCCTCTTCTGGTCTGCAGACATACATGCAGGCAGAACACTGCAGATAACAAATCTTTTTTAAAAATTAGTAAATTGAAAGAGAGATGGCTTGGAGATTAAGAGTATTTGATACTCTTATAGATGACCTGAGTTCAGTTCCCAGTACCTACAAGGTGGCTCACAACCATCTGTAACTACAGTCCCAGGGAATCCAACACCCTCTTCTGACCTGATGTATGAGTGTGGTACACATACATGGCCAGATGTTGGTGGTGCACACCTTTAACCCCAACACTCAGGAGGCAGAGGCAGGTGGATCTCTTTGAGGCCAGCCAGGTCTACAGATCGAGTTCCAGGACAGGCTCCAAAGCAATACAGGGAAACCATCTAAAAAAACCAAACAACAACAAAAACAAAGCAAACAAACAAACAAACCCACTTAGACACATACAGATAAAATAAACATATATTTTTTTAAATAAAGTAAATCAGTAAGCATAACAGCGTTCAGGGATCCTTTGTTAAAAAGAGAGTTTGGGCCAGGTGGTGGTGGCACACCCCTTTAATCCCAGCATTTGGGAGGCAGAGGCAGGCAGGGTCTCTCTGAGTGTCAGCCTGGTCTACAGAGTGAGTTCCAGGATAGCCAGGGCTACACAGAGAAACCCTGTCACTAACCCCCACCCCCATCCCAAAATTAAAAAAGCAGAGAGAGTTTGGGCTGAGTATAGTAGTGAACACCCTTCTTGGGGGGAAAATGAAGAAAGAGGAGGTTTTTCAATTTTGCTTTGTTTGAGACATGGTTTCTCTCTGCAGCCTGCTAGCTTCAAACTCATAGAGATCTGCCTGCCTTTACCTCTCCCGTGCTGGGATTAAAGGCGTGTGACCCCACCGCCTGGCAAAGAGAGAGAAAAGCTTTAATTCCAGTACTCAGCCAGGAGGACCACTCATTCCACACCAGTCTGGGCTCTCTCCATTGGGAGACCCTGCCTGCAAACCCAAAACCATCTCAACGGTTTGATAGACTAGATTTTGCTGTGTTAATTCTTTTTGTTTATATTTACCCTGAGTATAAAACCACCCTACATACCACCTTCTGCGCGGTAATATTTCCATCACGGGAGAGAGGTTATGTTTGACCAATAAGGCAAAACGCACACAATACAGGCTAAATGCAGTAACAGGGAAAACAGCCCCAGAACACAGCAAACCAGGAAAACTGTTGACCTGAGCTTTAAGGGACGTCTCCTGACCTCTGCTGGCAGTGTTTGGTATTGCACTGCCTGGGTGTTTTTTTTTTTTTTTTTCCCAAGGCAACCGGCAAAATACGAATTTTATTTATTCATTTAATTTTTATTTAGACGGGGGGGGGTCTCGTGTAGCGCAGGCTGGCCTTGAACTCACTATGTAGCCAAGGATGACATGAACTTCCTGGTTCTTTTCTCTCAGTCTCCCGAGTGTTGGGCTTACAGGCTTGTGCCACTGCACCTGGCTTGACATGGTACTGGGGATCAAACCTTTCATGCTAGTAAGTACACTACCAACTGAGCTAACTATGTCCAAAGTAAGCATCTTAGAGTTGAAGTTGATGGAACATCTAATATAAATTCCTCTTTTTAGGGATGAAAAAAGTACGGTCCAGGTTTGTTGGAGAGGTTGTTTTGTGGGCCTAGCGATCGTAGATAGATAGCCTTTGCAAGAGCCAGGCTAGTGTTCTGCTGCTGAGCCTCTAATTTAGTGTGTTTGTGGAACTTGCCCAAATTCTCTCAGCCAGTTATTTAGTTACAAATTCACGATCAGACCCTAGAACTGTATTTCTGTTAGCAAACGCAGATTTACAGGAGGTGACTGTCTCCATTAGGCTGAGTGAGCAGACGTTAGAGTATATTGAGAATCATCTTTGTCCTCACAGCCAAGCTGGGCTACAGCTCTGGCAGAGCACTTGCTCGCTGTGCGAACACTACCCTGAGCTGCGAGCACCACAAAGAAACAAAAACCTGCTAGCATAGGAAATGTGTGATCTGGGGTTAGAGTTAGCGGGTGAGGATGTGGCTAAGCCTTGGGGTGACACACAAGCATGAATGCACGCGCGCGCACACACACACACACACACACACACACACACACACACACACACACACACACGGTGGCAATTTACAGCTGTTTATAACTCCAATGCTAGGGGGTTCTGACGCCCTCTTCTGGCCTCTGCAGGCACTGCATGCATGTGATGCACAGACAGACACAGACAAAATACCCATACTCTTAAAAATAAATCTTGGCCAGCTTTGTCTACACTGTGAGTTCCGGACCAGCCAAGGCTACACAGTGAGACCCTGTCTTAAAGAGACCTCCCTCAAAAAAAAAGTTGTTAGGCAGCCAGTAAAAATGTGTTGCACAGTCCTGATGACCTGAGTTTGATCCTGATCCTCAGGACACATGTAAGGGTTGAAGATGAGAACTGATTTAATAAAGTTTCCCTTTGACCTCCATAGGTGCGTGTTTGCAGTGTGTGGCCCCTCCACATAGCATCACACACACACACACACACACACACACACAATATTTAATAAATACAAATTTTAAAGTTGAAGTTTAAATTTTTTTATCATAATCAGTTACTATTTTTGTAACTTATGTGCCCCTATTATCTATCTTTTAGTTATTTTTTTTGATGATATATCATATAAAGTAATTGGACTGAGATCCAGAGAATCCATGCTCATAAAAAGTCTTTGGTTTTCTTGATATAGGGGCTTGCATCCACTAGCCTCAAACTGGACATGTACTGAGGATGACCTGAACTCCAGATCCTCCTGCCTCTGCCTCCTACATTCTGGGGTTACTGGTGTGTGTGCCACACACCCACTCATAAAAGCTTTTCTTTGTTGTAATAGTAAATTCCTCTTTCTAGTAAGAAATGGGGACACACGCTTGTAATGGCAACGCTTGACATGTAGGCAGCAGAATCAAGAGTTCGAGGACATCATAGTCATCCACACTACATGGCAGTTTGACACGGGCCACTTGAGACATTGTCTAAACAAGGAGATAAAACAAAAAGCAAAATGGCCTCACTAACACTCTCCACCCTCCTGCTTATGTTTTTAATCTTTTTGTTTTGAGACAAGTTTTTCTTGTGTAACTATGACTGTCTTGAGACTGGATTTATGGACTGGGCTGGCCTCAAACTCACAGCAATCCCATCTCTACCTTTGCTCCTTCCCTAGTTCTGGGTACAGGCGTGTGCTACCATGCTCAGCTCATCAAAACCCCTCGTCGCCTGGGAAATACGCATGGGATCCCAGTTATAAAGCTATACAAATTAGGCATAAAACTCAAGTACTGATAATAAATCATAGAGAAATTGATTCTAAGTTCTTCGGGGCACATATAGCTCTTACCATTTACTAGAGATTAAAGCAAGTTTGCATACTAATGAGATGGGTGTGTTTGCTTATTAAAGTATTTTTTGGTTATTTTTGTGTAAACAGTCATCTTAGCTGACCATACGGGACTGCAGAGTACAGAGTGTCTTCACAGTTCTTCATTTGATTAAAGTGCGTGCCAAAAATCATACTCACTGTGCATGTGGAGGCCAGAGGGTTGTGATTGGATATTCTCAAATGATCTCTATCTTGTTTATCTGTTTGTTTCCTCATTTTTATAATTTGAATATCCAGCAGTTAGTTACCATATTGGCTGTCTATACATTTTAAATTTTATTTTTACCTGCATGAGTGAACCTGCCTGTCTGTATGTGTGCTACATGCATGCAGTCACCCTTGAAGGTGCCAGGTCCCCTGGAACCAGAGTTCTTCCCAGTGTGGATGCTGGGAGCTCAACCCCAGTCCTCTGGAAGATCAGTGAGTGCTCTTAACCGCTGAGCTGTCTCTCTAGTCTGTCTGTAGACTTCTGAACATAGTAACAGGGACAGAGGTCACAAAGTAGGGAACTTGTTTGGTGACACCTCATCCTTACTGCGTTTTGTGGACAAGTACCCCGGTCCTTTGATTCAGACAGCTTTGTTGAGTCTGGTATTAGTGCCCACATCTGGAGTCCCCATCTCCTTTAGGCTTCTATTCTGGGTTTCCTTGAGTGCCCTGGGGTGCATCCCGAAGGCCACTCTGAGGATGAGCCTGTGAATGGCGATGAGGGTGTGTGTATTCTGGGTCACCTCCTTGTTGAGACAGAACTACAGTTCTTTCTCTTGTCACATCTTTGCAAGAGCCATTTTGCCAGGCTCAAGTTAGAAAGCTCTCCCTCATTTAAGAGAAGGCCTCTCACTGAATCAGGAGCTGGCCTCTCAGCTAGTCTGGCTGGCCCATGAGCTCCCAGGATCTGCCTGTCTCCTTTACCACAGTGCTGGGGGTTATAGACAGCCACTCCCTCACCCAGCTTCTTACACGGTGCTAGTGATCACGATGTCAGTAGTTGTACTTTGCCATGTGCCCCAGCCATTGCCATCCGACCTTCCACCAGAGGCCCAAACTGTCAACCTTTCCAGCGAGTGCTCTAAGCTTCCAAAGCCAAGATGTAAATAAACCTTTGTAGGTTAAAGTCTCAGGGGTTTAGCTTTGCAATCTTCTGGTTCTTGCTTATTTACTTATGCTTTGGTTGGTACGACAGAGCCTCAGGTGTGCCAGGTCAGTGTCCTACTGCTGAGCTATGTCTCCTGTCCCTATTTCAGGTGTTCAGTTATAGCAAAGGAATGACCAATGCACCCCTAGTGGTGAATTTTCTGGCTCTAGTATCCATACATTATTAACTTTTTTTTTTTTTTTTTTTTTTTTTTTTTTTTTTTTGTGGTGGTGGTGGGGTGCCGGCTTCGTAGCCATACTTTAAATCTCAGCACCCAGGGAGGCAGAAGTAGGTGGGTCTCTGTGAGACACAGAAACCTGCCTTAAATTTTTTTCCTCAAAACTCCATTTATTCAATTTGTGTGTGTGTGTGTGTGTGTCAGAGAGAGAGACAAAGACAGAGAGAGCGTGTGAGCCACAGTGTGGAGGTCAGAGGGCAATCTATGGGAACTTGTTTTCTGTGTCATTCCGGTCCTAAGGACAAAACCCAGAGCCATTTATTTATTTATTTATTTATTTGTGTGTGCAACCATGTGCCTGTGTGTGTGCCACAGCATATATGTGTAGCCGTCAGAGAACAACGTTCAGGAGTAGGTTTTTACCAGCTTCCTTGTAGGACCTGGAAATTGAACTCAGGTTTTCAGGCATGCACACAGTTGTCTCTATCTGCTGAACTACAGGCACATCTTTACTTCTGTATTTATTTAATTAAAAAAAGAAAAACATTTAAAGAGTGCCCAGTGAGCTCCATATTGGAGGAATGAGGGTGGGTAGACAGAAGCCGGAAGCTAGCTCTCCCTGAGCAATCCACTGACCAGGCTCACAGATCTCTTCAGCACGGGAGCTTCCAGCCAGAAGAGCAAACAGGAGAGAAGATGCTGCCAGTCAGTCAAAAGCCAAGGACCACCCTGGAGAACGTTACTCACTGGAAATAAATGTTTGAAATGGGTTAGAAAATTTACCAAGTAGTGTCTGGTCAGCGTCCATCCCTGATCTTGATTGACAGCTGACCTCATCCAGTGAGACAGAGGCATGGGAATGAAACCCAAAACATTTCACTGGAGTTGCGAGAGAACAGCTCTTTGACCTGTTGGGCTATAGAGCCAGAAGGGTATGCATTTGGCATTACCAGTGTTCCTGGAGAACAGAAGGGCGGGGAGGTGCGTGCATGCATGCCTGTGATGTGTGTGTGTGTGTGTGTGTGTGTGTGTGTGCGTGCGTGCGTACACACACACTCCTGGCTTCAGTTTTCAGGTTTTCTGGGGTCCTTGCCGCTCTCCTAGGCCTACTTCTCTTCCTGTACCTTGTCACCTTCCCCAGCATCTTCCAGTACTACCCAACTCTATGCATTCTAGGCTGTCTTTAAACTCCTGATCCTCCTGCCTCCACCTCCTCAGTGTTGGGATTGTAGGCATGTGCTACCTTTGTGTGTGTGTGTGGGGGGTTGTTTGGTTTGGTTTTGGTTTTTTTTGAGACAGGGTTTTTCTGTATTGCTTTGGAGCCTGTTCTGGAACTCACTGTGTAGACCAGGCTGGCCTCTAACTCACAGAGATCTGCTTGTCTCTCCCTACTGTTGGAAACCAGCAGTCTGATGACCCCGCCCCCTGATGATGGCCATGTCATCACTACATCACTCATTTTGGGGCTGCGTAGGGACTCAGTTTCCCTTTTAAAACCAGCGCGCCCCCTTTCTCTCTCTCTTCCTCTCCTCTCTCTCCTGCTTTGGGTTGGCCACCAGCTACTCCCCCCCTCCTTTTCTTTCCCCTCTACCAACAAACTCCACATGAGCACTGAATGCTTGTGTTTCATAGGCAATAATAGTTAACAAAAGAACAACACCTACTGAGTGCTGGGATTAAAGACATTTGCCACCAACACCCGGCTCTTTTGTTTGTTTTGAGATTTGCAGGAAAACCTACTCATAACAGCTCTTACTCTGTAGCCCAGGCTAGTCTTAAACTACACACAGCCAAGAATGACCTTGAACTCTTGCTTTGTCTCTCTCCACTTTCCCAGTGCTGGGATTACAAGTATGCGCTACCACACCCAATTTAGCCTCATTTTAAACTCAAGTAGTAAGACAAATCTATTAAGAATATAGAAAAGTATAATCACTCCTTTATTGTATTCATTAAGTCACTGAACTAAACTTAGTGCCTTATACACAGTAAACAACATAGTCTTCACACAAACATATTTATAAAAACTGACCACATTAAAGCAAAGAAATGCTTAATTAATTTTAAAAAGTGACTTGACCAGCACTACCTAGGAGGTACTGACTCTTTATTTCCTCTTTATTTCCCCATACTTTAGCATTCTTCGAAGATAAGTTAACAGTAATTCCTTTCCAAGTACTGGTCCCAGAGATAACTTGGTGGTAAAAGGAGCCACTGTCTCAAAACCTAGAACAGTGTCAATATTCTACTGATGTTAGATGAATGAATCAAAGAGCAAATGACAATCATAAAATGACAGACTGTCGTCATCTAGATTAGAAATGTCCCCATAGGCTCAGGTATTTGAGCACTTGGTACCCAGTTGGTGGCACCGTGAGGCTTCGGAGGCGTGGCCTTGTTAGGGGAAGTATGTCACTGGAGGAAGACCCTCGTCATCTTCAGCCTGATCCCTGTTTCATGCTTTAGGTTTAAGATGTGAACCCTTAGCTTCTGCTCTAGTGGCCATGCCTGCCACCTGCTGCCTCGCCTCCTGGCCTTGCTGCACCTTCGTCATCTGGAACTGTAAGCCAAATTAACTCTTCCCTCTGTAAGCTGCTCTGGACATGGTTTCTTACCACGGCAACAGAGGAGTGCCTAGTACAGAGACTCACCATGGAGTTTTGCATCTGACATGGATATATACAAAGGTCTAATCTTCTAGAATGTGCCCAAGACAAGGTTGTGGGACACATCTACTTCTTTACAAAGTACGTGATATGACCAAACAGCCATTAGAAACCATTAGAGGAAGCATTAAGACAAAATTATACATGCGACCAAACTACAAAAGTACTTCCCCAGGGTGACAGGGTCAACGGGGGACGGAGTCTAGAGGCCTCTAATGGTCCTCACTTATTCCCCCTCAAAACCTTTTAAAGCATCCGTCAGTGACCAGCCCCAGAGTAATGCACATTTAATTCAGCTTGTATGCAGGGCAATCAATAGCATCCTGACACAGACAGTTTATCACACGTCATCTGAAGTTTAACAAGGAAATAAATTAGTAATAAACACAAACCAAGCACTTAGAAATTCAATTTGAGGTTTCATCTTTCCCCACAAATCAAAAAGCTTCTTATAGCTTATTAAATATTTCAGGATAAAGTGTTTTTGTTTTTTTAAACTCAGGATAGAATGGATTGGAAATTTCCTTAAGAAAAAAACAAACAAACAAACAAACAAACAAAAACCAAGTGTAATGGCTTTGGTTTTAACAATACTTCACAGTTCATAAGCTGTCTTCACATCTTCAGCTGTTCTCATCTTCCTCTTCAGAGTAAACACAGCTGGCAGAGGAGGGCCCTGACCGGTAAGGGGAACTGTGAGTCTCCAAACACCTGGTCTAGTTCAGGATTAGTCCACAGTGGGATCGGATTCTGATGGAGAAGTTGGGGAGATAGAGGCAGTGTGACTCTACATGGTGTCCTTCATTGAGTTCAGGCTTGTCGAGATTTGCCAAGGATGTCACCATGCTCTATTAGGGTTGTTTGTTTGTTGTAAGTTTTGTGGAGACTTTAGGTATAGACTGGTGGCTGGAGAGATGGTTGGGTGTTGATGGTGCATGCCTTTAATGGGGAGGCAGAGGCATGAAGATCTCTGTGAGTTCGAGGCCAGCCTGGTCTACAGAGCTAGTTCCAGGACATACAGGGCTATTACACAGAGAAACCCTGTCTTGAAAAACAAAACAACAACAACAAAAAAGTTTATTATGCCTCAGAAGTCCTGCTGGAAGCTGGTTATGGCATTGTGTGCTGCAAAGCAACTTGTGAGTTGAAGCAGGAAGATCACTTGAGCCAAGAGTTCAAAATCTCTTTGGGCAGCACAACAAGACTCCATCCCTTTAAAAAAAAAAAAAAAGGATTTATTTATATATTCTATGTATATGGGATTTTGTCCACATGTACATTTACACATCAGAAGAGGGCTTCAGGGACTCCAGTTATAGATGGTTTGTGAGCCACCATGTGGGTGCTGGGAATTGAACTCAGGACATCTGGAAGAGCAGCCTGTGTTCTTAACTGCTGAGCCATCTCTCCAACCCTAAGACCCCCATCTCTTTTTTCTTTTCTTTCTCCCTTTCTTTTTTGTTGTTGTTGCTTTTTCTATGTTACAGTCCTGGCTGTCTCAGAACTCACTCTATAGACCAGGCTGGCCTGAACTCACAGAGATCCATCTACCTCTGCCTTCCAAGTGCTGGGATTAAAGGCATGCGCCATCACTACCATCCAAAAGGCCCCATCCCTTTAAAGGAAAACATCCTGCTGAAAATTTGACCAGAATTATACAAAATATGGGTTAAGTATAAGCACTGCAATGGCTCAGATGGGATGGACAGGGATTCTGACAATCAGGAGCCAAGGAATACCACAGGTCACAGTAAGCATAGCAGCTTACAGCCCTGCTCAGGGAAAGGCTCCCACAGTGTATCAGCTCTGCTCCTGAAGGAGACGGTTTCCTGGGCAAGTTGTTATACTTCAGCTCTGCTCCCCTGAGAATGTAGTGTAACAACTCTGCTCTGCCAGGGGAAGGTTTCCTCAGCGAAAGTGTTCCAGCCCTTCACTCCACCCCAGGTCATCTCTGCTCCAGGGAAAGAAGGTCCTCACCCAAACCTCATTCAAGAGACTTATTGGGAGGGAAGAATCCAGGAGAGTGGCTGCCACTGCCAGGGTGACAGAGGACAGCCATGCAGCTAGACCGACAGAAGCTGACCAGACTCGGGGTTTATATATGGCTTCTTAGGGGGCAGTTTTTCCAGGGAGATTTCCATGGTAGGGATTAGTCCGATTTCAATCCCTGAGCTCAGAATGGCTAGATCTCCTGCTCAGGGATTGGTTGGTTTTCTGCACAGGTTTAGTTAGGGTCAGATTTGACTCTGGTTTCAGGGCCAAAGTGTGTTTCTTTCACTGGTCCTATTTAGCCTTTTGGTTCTAATTTTAGAACCAGGGTGTATTTTTTTCCCCCCACTGGCTCTGATTCAATGGGCAAAGTGTGTTTCTTTGATTCTGCTCAGGGAGTGTTTCTTTGGCTGGCCCTTTTCCCCTACATTAAGTGAGAAGGAACTGAGAACTGTCACCTGAGGATTGTCATCTTCCACTGGGAGATTGCTTTCCTGGCATGTGACCCAGGGAGAAATAGAGACAGGAGACAGAGATGGAGAGACAGAGAAAGGGGATAAGTTAACACAAAAGGAATCCTCTCCCCCTTCTCCCTGTCACTCTTCCTCTAGGGGGGCTTACCCAGCACCTCCTTTCCCTGTGGTCCCTTCCACACTGATTCTATGTTGAAACAGCAGCCTCTGACCAAAGTGAACTGGGAGCAGAAGCCACCGCGCCACCGAGGCAGTGGATGAAGAAAGAGAGGGATCAGGTTGGCAACCATGTGTGAATCTGAATGAGGACTTCTGTGAAAAACAAACAAACAAACCCTGTTGGTGATTTATACTCCTGGTCCTACCCTAGCATTAGGTCCTTAGTCTGCTATGCTGGATGAACTCACTTACTGCTCGGGCATTCCTGACAAGTGAACAGCTGGGGCCGGGGGGCTCGTAACAAGGGTAAGTGTCTTAGTTACTGTTCTATTGCTGTGAGGAAACACCATGACCAAGGCAGTTTATAAAGAAAGCATTTAACAGGCTCCAAAACTACACAGAGAAACCCTGTCTCAAAAAAGGGAAGAAAGACAGAAAGAAAGAAAGAAAGAAAGAAAGAAAGAAAGGAAGGAAGGAAGGAAGGAAGGAAGGGAGGGAGGGAGGGAGAGAAAGAGAGAGAGAGAGAGAGAGAGAGAGAGAGAGAGAGAGAGAGAGAGAGAAAGGGAAAGCATTTAATTAGGAGCTTGCTTCCAGCACAAAGGTTAGCCATGGCCCTCCTGGTGGGGAGAGTGAAAGCGGCAGGCAGGCAGGCAGGCAGGCAGGCAGGCAGGCAGGCAGGCAGGCAGGAGGCAGACAGGCAGGCAGACAGGCAGGCAGGCAGGAGGCAGGCAGGCAGGCAGGCAGGCAGGCAGGAGGCAGGCAGGCAGGCACTGGAGCAGGGTCTGATCCATGAGTTGCAGGCAGAGAGAGTGAGACTGGGCCTGGTGTGGGCTTTTGAAACTCCAAAGCCTGCCCCAAGAGACACACTTTCTCCAACAAGGACACGCCTCCTAATCCTTCCCAAACACTCAAATAAATATATTATTCTGTGTGGGGGGGGGGGGCATTCTCATTCAGACCACCACAGTAAGAGTGTGCAGTGAAATGACTTCAGATATTCAGGTCAAACCAAGCTCGTATGCTTTACACGTGTGTCACTGGACAAGTTCATTAATATCTCTGCATTGGTCTTCCTTTTTTGCTTGTTTTTCTCCTTCCTCCCTCCCTTCTTCCTTTCCTTCTTTCAGCTGGGGGCATTGAATTTTACACATGCTAGGTGTAAGTGTTGCGGCTCCGATGGAAAGGTACATTGGCACCACAGTCACCGTAAGCTTAGCAGGTTGTAACCCTGCTCCAGGGAAAGGTTTCCCAAATCCAAGTGTAACAACTATACTCAGACAGGAGAGGCTTTCCCCAGGGAAGGCAGCTCAGGCCACCCAGAGAGTAACAACTCTGCTCCACTAGGGGAAAACTTCCCCCAGCAAAAATGTTACAACTCTGCTATAGCTGAGTTAGCCTCACTCCAGATTTACCAGGAAGGAAAAATCCAGGAGGATGATGGTCTCTAGGGTGAAAAGCAGCAGCAAACTGAATACGGTACAGAGCTTATGTAGAGGCTAGGGAAGCAGAGCTTTCCAGGGTGGCTTGGGATTGGTGGGTTTTTGTGGCCTGACTCTAGGACAAGCTCGGGGACTGGTGGAATTTCAAACTCAGGGATTGGTGCAATTTTGAGCTCAGGGACCTCAGGGATGGGTAGGATTCTGTGCTCAGGGAGTGGGATTCTGCAGCCTGACTCTGGGGAAAGCTCAGGAATTAGAGGGATTTCAAATCCTGGTTCTAGGGTCAAGACAGGGTCAGGGTGTTTTTCCTTGGCCCCTTTCACCCTACATTAGGCAAGTGCTCTACCAGGAGGATACACCCCCACATCCCCAGCGCAATACTGACCCTAACATTATAGCAGACATTGCACTACACTAACTGGTCAGCATTGTCCTCTCCTTCTATCCTTATGACCACTTTGGAGGGTTTTTTCCTTCTCATTGTGCCTGTCTCTCCCCACCATTTTGTTTGTTTATTTTTGAAACAGGGTTTCTCTGTGTAGCCCTGGCTGTCCTGTAGACCAGGCTGGCCTTGAACTCACAGAGATCTGTCGGCCTCTGCCTTCCAAGTGCCAGGATTAAAGGCCACCACACTTGGCTTCGTTATATTTGTCTTACAAATAAGAAACCAAGGGGCTGGAGAGATGACTCAGTGGTTAAAAGCACTGGCTGTTCTTCCAGAGGAGCTGGGTTCAATTCCAAGTATCCACATGGCAGCTTACAACTGCCTGTAACTCTACCACCAGAGGACCCAACACCTTCACACAGATATGCATGCAGGCACAATACCAATGTACCTAAATGAAATTAAATTATTAAAAAAAAATAAAAGAAACCAAAGTAAAAGCCAATGCCATGAGAAAAACAGCAACAACAATTTAAAGAATGCTAACCTCATTTTTATAACCAGGTAGCATTCCTGCCTATATTCATTCTCTTCCCATTGGAGTGTTGTAGAAATTATAGCATAGGTAGAAGCAGAGACATCTAGAACAGTCCAGAGTGGACATGACCAGGCTGAGCTGGGTCATGTGAGGAGAGGGAGAGGGGAAAATAGAGGGGAAAGAGAAGAACAAGAGGCCAAAGGTACAAAAGGGAATAGGTAACCAAAATGTCTGGGTTATATAGGGAAGGGCACCCCAGCCCCTGAGTTACAGAGTTCAGGGTAGTAGGTAGGATATGCCAGCCAGGAGTTAGGGACTATGGGATGCAGGGAGAACCTGGCAGCCAGTTTTGGTTTGATATATTAAAATAATGCACCTTAGCCATTTGTTCCAGGATAGAAACCTAACAGAAATTACACTGGGACTTGTCAGGTTTGAGTCACAAAAGACACCACAATCTTCTTCCCTTTCTCTAATGGCCTGCTCTGGGGGTGGGGAGCCAGCTGCCATATTGTGATATCACTTAGGTACTCTACGGAGAGGATTATGGGAGGGAACTAAGGCCTCTTACCAACAGCCTCGTGAGTATGCCAGAATGTCATCTTCAGATAACCGCAGCCCTGGCTGGCATCTACAATCCATGAGAGATGCCAAGCCAGAACCAATCTCCTGAGTTCCTGGCTGGCGTGGGCTGTGTGAAACAATAAATGAAGGGCTTCTCGCTGCTGCTCTAGGCTGTTTGGAGTCGTTTATCATGTAGTATCGCATGAGTAAGACATAATGAAGCTGTCGTCACTATTGTTATAAACACTTCCTGATTTTAGCTGAAGTCCGCTGTCTTGTCATGTCCGCCCTCTCTTCCACTTCCGTCTTTCCAAAGCCACATGGAAAGAACAGTCTCTCTTCCCCATGGTCAAAATCATGACAGTTTTCACGCAACTCATTCAGCTCATCAGATACTTCGGAAGAGCAATCACATGACCAAACACTAGGGATGATCAAACAGGGATGCCTGCTCAGCTACACCCTTGTTCCATGTGCCATCCTTCTGAGGCCTGATTCCTGCATGCCAGGAGGGGTTTCTGGGGAGGTGGGGTTGGTCCTGCAGAGAGAGGTGAAGGTAGGCTTCTAGAAGAGGGGGAAGATACTGAGGCCACAATGGATAGATAATACTTCACCAGGGTGACAAGAGGCAGAGAACTTCTAGACACAAGCCCACCCTGACTCAAGCCCTTCTGTAGGCCATGCTCTCTCATTTCTCCAACATTTTCTTTTCTTTAAATACTGAGTTTGAAACTGTGGCTTTGCATATGCTAGGTGAGCCCCTTCTCACTGAGCTATGTTCCCAGCCCTCTTTTTCACTGTTTATACTGAAATAGGGTCTCACCACTAGCCTCCAGGCTAGCCGCAGACTTTTGATTTTCCTGCCTCAGTCTCCCAAGTGTGTGCCAGCACACCAGGCTTCTCTAACTCCTGAATGCTTCCCCCCCCACCTCCGCTTCTTTGTAACTATCCTAGGAATACACCCTTTCCTGTCACATGATGGGCCTCCAGTCAGAGCCAGCCCTCCAGGGTGGTCTGACCACTGCTAAGGCAGAATCAGTCCGCACCCTTCTTTTTCTGGATGCTCCACTTGGTCCAGGCCTGCCCGAGGTTGTTGGCACCCACATCCTCCAGCTGACTCACGCTGGTCCCCCTGGTATCTGGGCTGCTAAGCTCCTTTTCACATGTGCTCCTGCACAACCACAGCTTCCCCGGCTTTGTGGGTGTGTGTGTGTTTGCAAAAATTCCCGGATGCTCTGAAGTTCAATAATTTGATCCGTGCAGGTTGATCAGCTCCAGGTTGTTGGCGGGGACCACGTGGAAGCACTGTGTGCCTCCGAACAAACAAGCAAACAAATAAGAAATAAACCCCACTTTTGAACCGGTCCTGGAAACAGAAAGCCTCTTGTCATTCGAAGGCCATTGTGGTTAGGAGTGATTCAGACTTGTGGCAGCTCCCGCCCGCCCTCAGTATCTCTGTGGGGCCAGTGTGGGGTCTGAAGACGCCTTCTATGAAGCAAGGGCCGGCTGGACGCTTCAGGGGAGCTGAGTGCAGAGGAAGGAAATTGGAAGAGGATGTTTGTCTGGTTCCCCACAGCTCCCACCTTCCCCTTCAGAGAGAATCAGGCCATTGTCTAGGTGCACCGCTTGGCTTGTTTACCTTCTTAGACTCCAGCTCCAAGCAAGATTTCACTCAGCTCTCCTTCTACAGAAAAGTGACCACAGGAAGAGGCTGAGTTGCCCTTGACAAATGTCCAGGCTCTGATCTCCTGTCCCACTTCTCTGCCTCCCCCGTCACAGGCTCTCACAGAAAACATAAAAGGCAAGCTTACCCTGGTTCCATCAAAAGCAGCATGGAGTCATTTACTCATCCGTTCATTTATGCATATATCCATTCACTCGGTTAGCATTTATTGAGTACCTACTGTGTGCCAGAATTGTTTTAGATGCTGATGATCCAAATAGGAAAGACACAATCCTTGACTTAGAGAGGTCACAGTTCTGGGAGGAACCTGGCCAGACCAGAGGCTGCACAAACAGCAATGGAAAGATACAGAAGTACTTGGCTCAGCCAGGGAAGGAATCCAGAAAGGTTTACCAGGAAAGGTACCTCAAGTTTCAAGGTAGAATAAAAGTTAGCCACGGGAAATAATAATTATTATGTTATTAAGCATCTTCAGTGTGGCAAGCACTGTGGTAAAATTTTACATGTGGATTATTTCATTTGACTCCTCCACACTAAGGAGGGAGACACTGTAATTATCCCAGCTTCCCAAACAGGGAAAGCATAATTTAAAAAGGTCAACTGGCTTCTGGTTTTTAACTGAGAACAAATAGCAGAAGTTAAGAGTTGGAGTCGGGTTTTCCTGATTCTAGGCCTATCCTCTTTCATATTCAGGGCTACCTCAGGCAGTTGTGCAGGTCACATGATGCACACTCCAATGATGCCTTCTCTTAACCATGTATTATGCATGGGTATAAGCATCCGGAAAGAAAAGTCCTCTTTTACAAAAATATGAGCAAAGGACAGTAGGCAGGAACCAGTTGTGCAGAGCAGCCATGTGAGTGGCCGAACCCTCCTTGGAGAGGCTGCAGCGGTGGCTTAGCACTGTAGATCTGGCTGATAGCCAGTGCGTTTCCCTTCTGAATTGTCCTAATACATAAAACAAAAGGCCTCAGGTCTCCAAACTACTCAGTGTCCTCCCAGTGGTCAACCTCTGTTTGGCTTCCCACAGCTGGTCCAGTGACACATTGCTCATTGGCCTTCTTGAGATTCAGGCTGAAAATAAACACAGTGTAGTAGGTGAGTTTCTTAAAGCCAGGGGCACAAAAATGCCATAGAGGCAGGAAGTGCCCGTGCTACACTGAGACAAAGGCAGGTTTACCTGTAAGGAATCAAAAGACAACCCTAGGGGTAAGAGGAGCTCCCACTGCTCATGTAATCATCTGGGCAACATTCACATACCTGAAATGTCAGCTCTGCCCGGGTGTGGAGACAGAATGATCCCTGGGGCTTGCTGGCTTCCAGACTAAGGGAAGCCCCTGGTTCAGGAGAGATTCTGTCTCAGACAGAATAGGTGGAGAGTGACAGGACACCTAACACCTATGCTGGCCCCCACGAATGTGTGAGAACACACACGTGTACACATACACTCACAAAAATATAACTAAATCTTTTAAAAGAGGTTGAGATGATTCCATGGATAAAAGGGCTTGCAGCAAGAGCCCAAGGACCTGACTTCAACCCTGGGACCCAGAAAAAGGAAGAGGCTCACATCTGTAACCCCAACTCTCCTATGGCAAGGTGGGTGGTGGAGACAGACTCAGCAGGGAGCTCAGAGGCCAGCTAGCCTGGAATGTGCAGATGGACAGAAACAAGAGACCACCATGGAAGGAGAGGACAACTCCCAAGAGTTGTCCTCTGCCCTCCAGTGTCGGCCTGAACTCACCACATACACACATACACATCATAAACACATTAGTGTGTGTCCAGACACTAAACAAATTTAAAAATTAAGACAAACAAAAAACTAATCTTTAGCTGCTGGTTGTTGTGGTGTATGTCTGTTAATTCATACTCAGGAAGAGAGACTAAGGAAGAGGGTGAACTCAGAGGCCAGCCTGGGCTACTTAGAGAAGCCTGGGTTATATATTAAGAACATATTTCAACATCCAGAAAAAAAAAAGGGAGAAAAATTATGTGCCTGGGAATGGTTATGCATGCCTGTGATTCTGGCATTGGAGTTGGAGGCCATCAAAGGCTTACAGAGAGGATTCCAGACCAGCCTTGGTGTAGAGAAAGACTCTGTCTCCAAAAGAAAAAGAAGGTAATTCTTTATCACTGGTTCTAGACACACATCCTCAGGTAAGGACAATCCAGCTGAAAACATGGACATTTGAATACACAGCTAGGAGGTGTGGGAGGTCCCAGTATTCCCATTAGGAAGCCCTCCTTATTGTTTCTCAGAAAAAAATGTCACCTTTACAAATAAAAATGAATGGTGCTTTTGAATTATGGCAATTGAGGAGTCATGAACTCATTAATATTCTTCTGGGCTTTCTCTATTATCAGTAGGGAGCTAAAACACAAATGGTGACTGAGTAAATGGCTGTAGTAGCCAGAATGAACTCACCCCTATTGGACAGGCATTTGTCAATGTTTATGTCTACCTAGCACCCAAGCCCTCCCTCTATCTGGAGGGACTTCCCAAGGGGTTAGTCACAGCAAGCCTCACCTCCCACTGGGGAAGCAGAAAGGCCTACAGATGAACTTTTCCCCCCTGATGTATTCTTAGGCAGAGCAAAGGTAAATGGCAGGCTGGCCAGTCACATGCTCTTGACCTAGAGTCTGGGAAGAGGTTGGCTACAAAAAGGTGACTACTTTGTACCTGCTTCTTGGGCTTCTGCATCTTTACTTGTGTATGTTTTTATTGTTATAGTGATCATGGTGGCACCTTTCAGTGAATTCTCCCTCCTTCCCTTCCTCCTTCCTTTCCTTTCCTTCTTTCTCTTTTTCTATGTGCAGAATGGAACATAGGGCTTCACACATGCTAAGCAAGTCCTCTGCCATGGATGTCCATTCCCAGCTCTTACATTACATTATCAACCAGAGTCTCCATACTGTACCCTCTGTCTTTATTTAAAAATTTTAATTTATGTATATGTGTGTGAGCCACATGTATATAAGTGTCCATGAAGGCCAAATGAGGGTGATGGGTTCTGGGAGCTGGAGTTATAAAAGGTTGTTAGCTACCTACTGTGGGTACTATAAACTGAACTCCAGTCCTCTGGAAGAGCAGCCAACACTCTTATCTATTGAGCTATCCCTTTGGAACTGTTTTCATTTTAATTTTTGTCTGCTTTTCCAGCTTCTGGTAAATTCTTGGTGTCTTTATAATTTCTTTTCTGTTTATAGGAATGAGTTGTTTTGAAAACAAGAGTTCACTATGCACATGTTTGGAAATGCACATTCCCATACTGAGTTCTAGGTGTGTGACACCAGGGTGACTATAGTCTGGACATCAGGTGGGAACCCAGGCTCTGCAGTGAGACCAGCTAGAGCTGGAATTCGGGTTCTGTCACTTAGTAGCTAGGTGAATTTCTGCATATGCCTTAACATTTCAGGGCACCATTCCCTCCTAGGCAGAGTGCAGGTATTACTTGTATGATTGTTATTGTAACCACGTAATGATATTAGAATCCAGTCTCTGGGCCTGACCATGGTGGCATATGCCTTTAATCTCCTCACCAGAGGCAGGTGGATGGATCTCGGTGAGTTCAAGGATAGCAATGATCTACATATTGAGTTGCGGTCTAGCCAAGTCTACAAGAAGAAGACCTTATCTAAAATCAATCTGTCAGTCAATCCAGCCTCTGCTAGGCCTGCCTCCACCCACAGATACCAACACCCTACAGAGACTGTTAACACCTGTTAACAGATATTCTGGGGCTGCGATTTCTCACCTGGGAAATGACTTAACATCAAGAGGTCATTGGCAACACACATCCTGCTCCCCTCCCTGTCCCTGCCTCCTGTCTGGGAATCAAAAAGCCTGGCTCTTGAAACTTCAGAAAGCAGTAAGAACAGACTCATACTTCAGCCCCATGGCCTCTGAGTTCTTTCTTTGGAGAGTGCTCCATACTCTCTCCTCTCTTTGTCTGTCCATGGTGTTAATATCTTTTCTAAATAAACTCCTTACTTCCTAGTACAGCATCTCAGTGTCCTAACAAATCTCTCCCATTTGAAACATTTCAGTAATGAGGATCAGATGTGATTATGGCCGTGAAGGATGTCACACAGATCCTGATGAGGATACATGCATGAAAACTGTTGGCAATGATGGTGGTTGCTTTTCCTGCCTTCCTTCTTCCCTCTCCCTCTGTCTCTCTCTGCCTCTTTCTTCTTTCTCTGGCCAGGAACAAGATTTGTGCCATGGCAATAGGAATACTAAATTTTATCTTCCTAAATTTACATTTTCTTTCTTTCTCTCTCTCTCTTTCTTTCTTTCTTTGTTTTTCAACACAGGGTTTCTCTGTATTGCTTTGGAGCCTGTCCTGGACCTAACTCGGTAGACCAGGCTGGCCTCAAACTCATAGAGATTCATCTGCCTCTGTCTCCTGAGTACATTTTCTTTCTTTAATTCTTTTTTTCTTTAAAGATGATTTTGTTCTTTGAGACATGGTTTCAAGTAATATAGGGTGATCTTGAACTCCCTATGTAGCTGAGGCAGGTCTTGAACTCCTGATCCTCTTGTTGCCTGCAGAGGTTACAGGCATCAAGGAACCTTTAAGTATGACTCATTCTCAATAATTCTTCCCAAAATTCCAAGCAATGAACATACGATGTCTTACCAAAAGGATTCTAGAAGCGCTGAAGCAAATAACCAGTGCATTCAGCCTGTGATGCTCACAGGCATTAACTCAGATCCTCCAAGGCCCTGGTCATGTACTATGGTCTTCCCAGAGCAGATTTCAATGCTGTCTAGTGGAAAGACAGGCTGTCTGGAAGAAACATTCTTCAAGGGAGCAAAGTTACATTCACAGACTAGAAGTATCTCACATCTATCCTTGCTTCATCAAGCTGGCTTCTGCAAGGAAATCTACTTCCTGGCTCTGTGCTTCCTGGGAAAGTAAATTTACTGTAAATGTGGTTAGGTTATTGTGAATTATTTTCCAGATTCTGGACTTCCATGAAAAATTAAGTTTCAAAACTTGCAAATATAGAAACCAGATGCAACACTGATACCTGACTCATGAAGAAGACTATGAGACCTACACTCTGCACATTCATGCACACAGCTTGAAGAGTGTGTGTGTGTGTGTGTGTGTGTGTGTGTGTGTGTGTGTGTTATACGTGTCTGATAACATGTACATGTACATACAGAGGCCAGATGTTAACACTGGGTATATTCTTCCAGCACTTTCAATTTATGTTTTCAGATAGAGCTTTTCACTGAACTGGGCACTCACTTATTTGGCTAGACTGGTTAGCCAGCAAGCCCCAGGGCTCCTCCTGTCTCTGCCTCCCCAGGGCTGGGATTATAACTGTCTCTGTGATTTCTTGTCACAAACATGCATTTCTTCCTCTCTATGGTTGGGCAGCTTTCCTGGGCAATCTGCTTTAGGCTGTGACTCAGGGACACAGGTTCTCTCACATGTGAAAGCTAGATCTAATAAATCTAATATGTGACAGCAAAGAGCTGGGCTGGTGAGATGATTCAGTGGCCATAGTCACTTGCCAAGCCTAGCAACTTGAGTTTGATCCCCTGACCCTTCATGCTAGGAGAGAACTGACTCCCATCAGTCGTTCTCTGACCCCCGCACATGCATCAGGCCTTGAATGTGCCTACACACATACACAAACAGTTGCACACCACACACACACACACACACACACAAATAAAAACAACAATCAAGCGTGGCTTTAATCCCAGCAATGCACAGGTGGATCACAGGTGAGCTCAAGACCAGCCTGAGATACAGAGTAAGTTCCAGGCCAGCTAGTATTATATAGCAAGATCCTATCTCAAAATTCAAAACAACTGGGGCTGGAGAATGGCTTATCCGTTAAAGGCACTAACTGTTCTTGCAGAGGACCTGGGTTCAGTCCTCAGTGTCCACATAGCAGCTCACAACTACCTGTAACAGTTTTAGGGGATCTGATGTCCTCTTCTGGCCTTCAGTGCTCCTGCAAACACATGGTGCACATAAACTCATGCACTGCGTGCGCGTGCGCGCGTGCACACACACACACACACACACACACACACACACACACACAATCCCCCCAAATTTAAAGCCTTAACAACAACCACAACTAAAGGGAGGGGAAATGAGACCGGGAAAAGTGTGTGTGAAGGGAGAAAGGGCACAAGAAGGGCTCATTAGGGAGGCATATATAGCCAAAGTACATTATAAGCTCACAGGAAAATGTCAGAATTAAACATGCTATTTTGCATAATTAATATACACTAGGGGAAGAGAGAGAGGAAGTAAGGGAATAAAGAGAAAGAGAAGGTTGGGGAGAAGGTTATAGGCTAGGCTTGTTAAGTGGATAAGTCATATCTTCCTTCAATTGCCCAGAACCCTATCACTTGGCCCCCAGCTGACAGCTATAGATAATAGAAAATATAGTTGACCTGTGTGTAGTATGACTCAGAACCTAGTCATTGAACTATTGTTGCTAACAAATCATAAATCATCAGTCTTAAGTGTCTATTTAACAAGTTACTGTTCTGGATAGAATGTGAATTGAATTACACAGCATCACTAGATTTGGTATTTGCTCACATCCAAGGAGCCAGGTCCAGCCAGGAAACTCACAAGCAGAGTGCATTCTGTGGAAAAAGGCCTTGAACACAGTATTGATAAACTTCCTGGGAATGGAGACACAGCTGGGGAGAGATGCCAGATGGCTGGGGGCACCTGTGTAGTTTGAGTAGGTGTTGTCTCATATACATACATACACATACACACACACACACACACACACACACACACACACACACACGCACTGAAGTCCATTTGTTGTGAAGGTTTGAGTGAAATTGTGTTAGGCATAGAAGATGATGCTTATATTGTTCAAAGAAAAACCAATTAACCACTAAACTAACTAAACCAAAACAAACAATAACAAAACATGCTTCAAACAAGCCAAACCAAACCAAAACAAATCCAGCACTTGCTTGCAGCCCCCTCCTCTCCCGGGGTTAAGGTTAAATAAAAAGTGTTGCAGGTTGGTGGAGAGTCCAGATATGCACCAACAGATTCCAGCATTGCCTCTTTTATATTTGTTTGCTTTTATTTTGTTTTGTTTTGTTTTTTGAGACAGAGTTTCTCTGTATTGCTTTGGAGTCAGTCCTGAAACTCACTCTGTAGACCAGGCTGGCCTCGAACTCACAGATATCCACTTGCCTCTGCCTCCTGAGTGCTGGGATTAAAGACTTGCACCACCAACGCCTGGCCTCAGCATTGCCTCTCAAAGGGAGAAGTAGTATGTGGTTTTAGCAGGCGTCTGAGTGACAAGAGAAGTAAGTAAGGCTCACTAGGGCCTTCACTTACATGCCCCACCATGTGTGCTTGTAATCATTTGAAGGTCACCTTGGGATATGTAACCCTATAGGTCCCATTTGCCAAAGGTGTTCTGGTTTGAATTGGAAATATTCCCTAGAGGCCCATATTTTCAACACTTGTCACCCAGCTGGTGGTACTTTAGGGGAACTTTTGGAGGTGAGGTCTAGCCGAGAGAAGTATGTCAGTAAAGTCTGGCTTTGGAGTGTCTTAAGTGCTCCCTGTTTTCTGCCTTGCTTTCTCCTTCCTAGTCCCCCAAGATGTGAAGAGCCTGCATCACATGTCCCTGCCCCCACGAACTGATCTTCTCCACTCTGCCTTCCCCTCCATCCTGGGCAGAAAGCTTCTGAGGCCAGGAGCCCAAATGAATCCATCTTTCCTTCCTTACTTTGTTTCCATCAGGCATTGTGGTCACATCAATTCAAAAGCTAAGACAGCAGGGAAGTTGCCAGGCTGGGATTTGCACAGACCTGCTGCCTTCAGAGTCCTGGCAACAGTTGCTGCCTCTGAGAGTCTTAAAGTTTGAATTGTGTTTATGCAGAAGAGGGAACGGGTACAATCGGTTAATTAACTTCTCTTGACATCCTAGACACCAAATACTTTCTCTTTTACCTTTACTCTGGGCTCCTATTTGCAGTGGAAACTTTCTTTTGCATCCCTGCAAGTGTGTGTGTGTGTGTGTGTGTGTGTGTGTGTGTGTGTGTGTGTGTGTGTTACAGGCAGAAGCCAGAGCAAGACATTGGATGTCTTTCTCTGTCACTTTCTACTTTACTACCCAGATTTTCACTGAGCTGAAAACTATCAGTTTCTGTTTTGGCTGGCTGGCTGGCCAATGAGCTCTTAGGATCTACCTACCACTGGTCCCATCCCCAGTGCTGGGGTACCAGGTACATACAACCATGCCAGGGTGTGTCTAAAAAGCTGTAGCTTTTTACACGGGTATCCCTAGTCCCCAGCCTCTGCATTCTGAATGGTAATTAGTTTGTTTCCGTTTGTCCATTTGGTAAGGAAGAGCAGAAACGTCTAGAAAGCTTCTACTCATCTTCAAGGTGAGCCAGGTGAGTAGCTAGCTTCCCTCTTCTCAGAGTGACAGTTGCTTAGTTCCAGAAGTAAACTGGCTTCCAGGGAGAAGGACTGCTTAAAGGTTTGTGTCAATTACATGGTGATTATGAAATTCATGGTGTGACTAATCCAAATAACCTATGATTATTTGACATGATTCAAGAATATTTAACACAACAGGTTCTTAGCTTCTCCTTAGAGAGAGGCCAGTTGAGTCTGTGTATACCAGGGAAGGCTTTCTCCTTTCCTGGTCTCTCTCCATGGAAGAGAGTGAGCATCAATCGATATGACCGTTTCTGAATTAAGCTTGGTGTCCTGGGAGCTTATATAAGGTCTGATTTTCATGGGTGACTCAAAGCTTGGGAATTCCAGAATGTGGCTTTATATAACTTGAAGTACTATGAAGGCCTTTGACCTTGAAAACTTCCTCTGGTGATTTACATATGTTTTCCCATAACTAGAGTCTATGATTAGACTGTAGGTCATCCTGGTAGGCCTCAGCTTTCCAAAGCATTGTGTTTGGGAACATTTTACAATTTTTCTTTTTAGTGGTGTGTGTGTGTGTGTGTGTGTGTGTGTGTGTGTGTGTGTGTGTGTGTGTGTGTGTGTTCTAATTCCAGTGTATATTCTTGCTCTTGAGGAGGCTGGTGGCTACCTCAGTGGGGTTCTCAATCCTCAAGGTCCATCCTTCTGGTTTGGACACAGGCTTATACTGACCTGGAGCCAGATCAGTAGACTAGGCTGGTGGAGGAGACTGATCATCTCTGAATAGCTGCCACCTCCCAACTTGTTTTAGAAAAAAAGGCCTATGACTCCTGTGCATTGGTGGCTGTTGGTATTTTTCTGTCTAGGTTTCTGGGGCAAAGCTGATTGGCAATTGTTACACAGTTGCCATCTAGGTCTGGGGAGATCACTCAGTCATTCAAGGAACTTGCTGCTCTTCCAGAAATCCTGAGTTTGGTATCCAGCACCCATATCAGGTGGCTCACAACCAACTGTAATTCCAGCTCCAGGGGATCCCACATTCCCTTTGGATGCTCTTTCTGCATACACACATGAATAAAAGAGAATAAAAAAAGGCATACACACACACACAAAGTTGTCATCTGTAGATGGACCATAGCCAATGAAACAGCCTTGTACAGTTATGGGGGGGGGGCGGGGATACTGTTCCAGGATGAGATCTGGGTGACTTGGTCTATCTGCTAAAGACCAAGAAGAAAAGGAAACTAAAACAGTCATCATGATGGGACTTTTTGCTATTCATAGATAGAAATCATTAATAGGCAAAACCCCCAGCTCTTTAGTATAGGTCATTCTGGGTCCTTGGGAACCAAAGACTTATGGGCTGGGCTGACAGACTCAGAGGCTTATAGCTCCAAGCCTTGATAACTAGAGATGTGGCTTAGCTACAAACATGTAACTCTAGGAACTCAGGTTAGAGTCTTACTGCTCTGGACTCCAATTGCCAATGACCTTGCACTTGGCAGTTAGTGAAATCCTTGACGCTAACCAGTGGCTAGCAACAGCTGCAGACAGCAATAGCCAGTACCAGCCAATGTGACAGCATATACGTGTGGGGACTCTCTACCTCTACAGCAGCTAATGCTGCAGCTTGGAGCTGCAAGCACCTGGACCTGAGACATTAGTGTTAGGCAGCTCTCAGGGGCTTGCAGCTTCTAGGGGCCCTTTCATCACAGGAGCTGCCCTCGACTCTCTTCAGACCTCTTTGCCTTCTTCACTTTTCCTCAGTGTCTTGTCACGCCTGTCACCTCTGACCCTTGCCACTGTCTGAAACTCTCCTGCTGCCCTCTTTCCAACCCCTCTACTGCCCCAGTCTCTACTTCATATTATCAGCTCAGGCCTTCCTCCTCACCACAGAAATAAAAACCAGCTGGGCGGTGGCGGCACATGCTTTTAATCCTAGCCCAGGGGCAGGAGGAGGTGGACCTCTCTCTCTAAGATCTCCAGACCAGCCAAGTCTATGTAGTGAGTTCCAGGCCAGACAAGGCTATGAAGTGTCTCACAAAACCAAAAACTAAAAATAATTTTAAAATAAAATAAAAAGCAGGCAAAGAGACCATTTGGGAAAGGGCTATTTTATCCTGGAAGTAGGGCCTAATGTTGTAATATCTCCTGGCTAACTCAAAAAGTGAGCCTACCTGCCTGATTGTACAGCAAGGGGTGATGAGTTGCTCATCGCTAGAGGGTTGCGTTTGCACCAATCAGGACAGTTCCTCCAATCACTGGCTTCTTCATTCTTTTTACTATTTTAATCACTGGGTTCTTGCTGAGTGGCTGGCAAGGTGTGTGTTTCCTCCCACCCCGCCCCGCCCATGGACCTGAGTGACACTACCTTCTGGTCACCTAGAGTTCCCTGACGTTTGTTTTATCTTGGGTGTGCAGTTTGTTCAGAGTGATTGTGACTGGAGCAAAGCCTCCTGGAGAACTAGCTTCAGCTGCCATAGACCTTGGTCCTCATAGCCCCAGTATTCTCAGAGTAGTCAGAAAGTATCCAGAACAACCAGGCTGTGGGAAGGCAATCTGATCAGTTTCCAGAGCATAGGCTGGCTCTGTTCCCTACTCCAGGCTGCTAGACTTAAGGAAAAGACTTGCCATTCAAAGGCCAAACAGCCTGCTTTCTGTGCTTCTACTCAGTCACAGAGCAAAGCACAAAGGTGCTTATGACAAAAACTTAAAGAGGGACTGGAGAGATGGCTCAGTGGTTTAGAGCACCAGTTGCTCTTGCAGAGGATCCAGGTTCAGTTCTCAGCAGCCACAATGGTGGCTCACAACCAGAAGATCTAACACCCTCTTCTGGTGTCTGTGGGTTATTAGGTATACAAATGGTACACAGACATATATACATGCAAAGCACCCATATACACAAAATAAAATAATAACTGTAAGGATTCAGGCATTACGCTGGCCTGCCCCTCCCTGTCACCTGGCAGAATGCACTTAGGCAGTGCTCGGGTCAGCCCAGGGTTCCATGGCTGCTATGTCATTACCTAGTCTGCACACAGGTGCAAAGGACACTTTAAAAGGAAAAACTCCACCCACTTCTGCTCTCTTTCCTGCTGTTCTCCTCTCCTGTCCTCTCTCTGTCTCTGTGTCTCTTTACCTATTTTCTCTTTCCTCCCCCACTCCTTTCCTTTCTAATAAAACTTCTCATTTAAGCTCTGACTGACTGGCATGTTTGTCCCTTGCCGGACATGGAATCTGCCAAGTCCCCCTTGCCCAAAATTCCTAACAATAACTACTTTAAAAAAAAATTATTGGGGCTGGAGGGAATGGTTCATGGCTCAGCAGTTAAGAGCACTAGCCCCTCTTCTAGGGGACCCGTGTTCAATTTCAAGCACCCGCGTAGCAGCTCGCAACTGTCTGTTAACTCCAGTTCCAGGGGGTCTGACACCCTCACACAGACATACATGCAGGCAAAACACCAACACACATAAGACATTTAAAAATATATAAATTTAAAAGAAATCATAAAGACAGCCCAGCACAATGCTACCATTCTTACAGGCCCTTATCTATGTTTAACATTGCTTAACTGCTGCCCTAGCGCCTTAAGTATACTTTCAGCCTTCTACTATTAGAACCTTTAGTACAAAGTGCTAAAGATACCCTTTTCTGCATCCCAGATGGCTGTGGGTTTTCTTGATTTCATGTTCTCGATTCTTCATATCACCTTTCATTGAGTCCCCTCTGACAGAGGAAACTAGAACTGTTGCTGTCTGTGATAGGATGGATAGACTTTAGTCCTCAGAACTTACAAGCACTGCCTTAGATGATAAAAATTACTTTGAAGATATGATTCAATTGTGGGTCTTGTAGTGGAGACAACCTGGAATAAGCAAGTTAGCTCAAGAGACAGGAGGATCAGAGGCAGTAGGAGACAGGAACATAAGAGGTTGAAGATGGAGACAGGTGATAAGTATTTTGAAAATTCCTGGTTGTGGCTTTCTCTGACGATGCATGATGCATTTAGCCAAATCCAGCCAAATTAATAAGAACAGGTTTGATATAAAGCAACTCCCAGGTGACTCAGAAAGGACAGGAGAGAAATCACATGGCAAGTCCAAGGACCTGGTCTTAAATACCCTGTAGGCATGGTCATGGTCCCAAGCATCTCAGGGAGAGGAGCCACTGCTTAGCAGGCTTTCTGAAGGCAGGGTCTGGAGAGAGGTGGGGCTGAAGCAGAGCTCCCAACTAAACATCTGGGTGGGGTTTGGAATGAGGAGGGGGGTGAAACTGAGTGAAGGGACTGTGGCCAGTCTTGGGAAGCTGTGGGAGGGAAGAAAATGGACCCTACCTTTAAACTTCAGGAGTCAGTCCTGGAAACACTGAGCTATATTTCCATGAGGCTGGTTTCAGACTTTTCTTTCACCTTTGAAAGTGCAGGGCTGTATATTTATGCTGTTCTGTGTCACTAACTTTGTGGCAATCTGTTACAGCAGCAACAGGAAGCTAATGTGGGACTTGACTAAACCATAAGCCCACTATGTGTGTGCTCCCTTCTAAAAGAAAATATGAACAATGGACATGTGACAGTGATTCCTATTAGCTTAGCATTGTGGAAAGTTGCCATATCTTCTTTGAAGGATCCTATATATCTGGCCAGAAGGATCTAAGGTGGAAAAAGGAAATGACAATGGAGTTGTCAGTGGGGCCACACTTCAAGAAAACACTAGAAGTCTTTGCAGGGAACTAGACATCATGATTTTAAAACGGTTGTGGGGTGTTCATCAGAGAAGACTGCTCAGACATGGCTTTAAGCCAACAGAAAGTCCTTCTGATGACTATACTGGGTGTTCATGATCCCAGGGTAGCCCCAAGCCTTTCTCAGGTGAGTTTCTGCTGTTGTTGTTGTTTTGTTTTTGCTTTTGCTTTTTGAGATAGAGTTTCTCTGTGTAGTCCTGGCTGTCCTGGAACTTGCTCTGTAGACCAGGCTGACCTCAAACTCACAGAGATCTGCCTGCCTCTGTCTCCCAAGTGCTGGGATTAAAGGCGTGAGCCCCCACCTCTTGGCTTCAGGTGAGCTTTTAAGCACAAAAACCTGGGTTGACATATTCTTTTTGACAAGAACAGTTAACCAGAAACAAAACTACAGAAGCCAAAAAACAAGGTTAGTACATTTTGAGACTTTACCACACCTATATGGAGTTTGATGGATTAGGCCTTCATTTTAGTTTTGGCAGATGGTACTGTCTACGTGGTGAGTTTTACACCATGATGATATTTCCATAATGGAGTCAGTTGTGCTAAGTAATGGAGGCCTATTAAGGTCTGGGGTCATACAAAACTACCACAATGTCAGACATGGTGACACACACCTCTAACCTCAGCACTCCAGAGGCAGAAGCAGGTGGGACTTTGTGACTTTGAGGTCAGCCTGCTGGTCTGTATAGCAAGTTCCAGGCTAGCCACTGAATACACAGAGAGACCCTATCTCAAGAAACAAAACAAACAAAAATGCTCTACTGTAATAGTCTTTCTCTGTCCCATCAGCCAGTTCCCAAATGACTACAGGAAGACTTCTTATTAATTATGAAAACTCAGCCTATAGCTTAGGCTTGTTCCTAACTAGTTCTTATGACTTAGATTAACCCATTTATATTAATCTACACTCTGCCACTTGGCTTGTGGCTGTTACTTCTCCTGCACATCCTGCTTGCTCTGTATCTCTTGGAGTCTCTGCCCTTCTTCTTCCCAGAGTCCTCTCTGTCCTTGGAAGTCCCACCTAGCTATCAACCATTCAGCTCTTTATTAAACCAATCAGAAGATGGGTACCTTTGCAAAGACACATCTTCACAGTGTAAACAAATATTCCGCAACACCCTACTGCTATGACCACTATCATCAAAGCCACACTTTATACACACATTCAGTTTTCATTTGTTCAAAGTAGTCTAGATATAGATCTCACTGTTGTCATGAATTACCCTCTCAGGGCATTTTGTTTGTTGTGATGCAGACACTTCTGGGCACCTTCCTAGATATGAATATAACATCTCTAGTCAAGGACTTATAAAATGCATTGGCTTTCTGGTATACCTTCCACAGGTGTTTATAGAGACTACTTTGCCAGGGAACACACTTTTCATCTTTTAGAAGACCCAAATGAGAACTCTGTTCTGTAATAACTAGGGGCTTTTCTTGTTTGTCTGAGACAGAGTTTCTTTGTGTAACCCTGGCTGTCTTGGAACTCCATTTGTAGACCAGGCTGGCCTCAAACTCACAGAGATCCACATGCCTCTGCCTCCTGAGTGCTGGGATCAAAGGTGTGTGCTACCACTGCCCAGCTCTGTAACAGTTAAAAATTTCATCAGGTTTTTCTTTTTAGGATTTAATTTTAATTTTTTGAGACAGAGTCTCACTGTGTAACCCTGACTGACCTGGAACTCTCTTAGTACACCAAGATGTCCTCAAACTCATAGGGATCTGCCTGCCTCTTCTGCTTGCATGCTGAGGTTAGAGGTGTCCACCACCATGCCTGTCTTTATTTTTATTTATTTTTATTACTTGGTTTTTCATGGCAGTGCTTCTCTGTGTAATAGTCGTGGCTGTCCTGGAACCCTATAGACCAGTCTGGCCTCAAACTCAGAGCTCTGCCTGCCTCTGCCACCTAAGAGCTGGGACTTTTTTTTTTTTTTTTTTTTTTTTTTTTTTTTTTGCTTCCTGAGGCTGCTGCTCCATACTCGCTGTGCCATGAGGACCTGCACTTCTGAGAGCCTCTTCCTGCCCTACTATCCACCAGCTTTGGATGCCAGGAGGTCCTGCTAGATGCCATAAATCGCTGAGACAGCCACGCTTCCCAAAGGTGAACCAAGCAGTTAAGCTTGTGGCTCAACCTGGTCCTGGTAGCTTCAGAAAAGATGGGCAGCAATTGAGAGCTGAGATTAAAGGATGTGACACTACCACCAGACTTATTTTTGTTTATGTGCATTTGTGTTTTGCCTGTTTTGTATGAAGATGTTGGATCCCCTGAAGCTGGAGTTACAGACAGTTGTGAGCTGCCATGTAGGTGTGGGAAACTGAATCTGAATCCTCTGGAAGAGCAGCCAGTGCTCTTAACTGCTGGGCCATCTCTACAGCCCCAATTTTATTTTTAATTTTCAAGTATATGTATAAACACACAGACACACACACACACACACACACACACATACACACACACACGCATATATGCATATGTGCATGGGAATACAGTGATCTCAAAACTAAAATAGGGTATCAGATCCCCTAGAGCTGGAGTTACAAGGAGCCAACACACATGGATACTGGGAGAACAGTATGCCCTTTTAACTGCTGAGCCATCTTTCCAACCTAGTTCTGTTTTTTTTTTTTTTTTCCTTCCCCAAACAGTGTCCATATATATAGCCCTGGATGTCCTAGGACTCTCTATGTAAACTCAGCTAGCTCTTTTATTTTCTTTTAGGTATTCCTTCCTTTTTTATTATTTTTATATTATTATTATCTCCTTTTCTTTTCTTATTTCTTTTTCTTTCTTTCTTTTTTTTTTTTCCACACAGGGACTCTCTAATTAGCCCTAGCTATCCTGGAACTTGCTATGCAGACCAGCGTGACCTCAAATTCACAGATCTCCACCTGCCACTGTCTTCTGAGTTTGGGGATAAAATCATGTGCCAAAATGCCCAGTGATTATTATTGTTTTAAAGGATATATCTGTTATGCTGAGTATTTGCTCTCATTACATATAATTTTTCATTGGTCTGTGGAGTAACATGCTAGGTAAGCACCCTATCTCTGAGAAATGACCTAGTCCATATTTCTTTTGTTTTAAAATTCTTTGTTTTTATTTTATGCATATGGGTGTTTTGATTGCTTATATATAAGTGTACCATATTTGTCAGAAGAGGGCAATGGATTCCTGAGAACTGGAGTTAAACACAGTTGTGAGCAACCTGAGAACCAGCCCTGGGTCCCCTGCAAAAGCTATTAATGTTTTGTTTGGTTTTGTTTTTTAATTTTTAAATGTTTTTTAATCAATTTTTATTTTGTGTGTATGGGTATTTTACCTGCATGTATATCTGTGCACCACATACTTGCCTGGTGCCTGTAGAGGGCAGAAGAGTGTATCGTATCCCTTAGAACTGTAGTTACAGATGGTTGTGACCTACCATGTGGGTACTAGGAACTAAACAAGGGTTCTTCACCATTGAGCCATCTCTCTAGCTTCTAAAATTAGATTTATTCATTTTATTTTATGTGTAAACATTTTAGCTACTCATATAAGTATACTCATCATGTGAGTGTTTGGTCAGAAGAGGGCATTGGATACCCTGGAAATGAAGGAACAGACAGTTGTGAGCCACCATGGCGGGAGGGGAGGGCTAGGAATTGAACCTTGGTCCCCTGCAAGAGCAACAAGTGCTCTTAGCTGCTGAGCCATCTCTCCAGTCCCCTGTTTTTGTTTTTGTTTTTGTTTTTGTTTTGGTTTTTTGAGACAGGGTTTCTCTGGGTGACAGCTCTGGCTGTCCTAGAACTTACTGGCTGTCCTAGAACTTGATTTGTAGACCAGGTTGGCCTTGAACTCACAAAGATCTGCCTCACTCCGCCTCTGGAGTACTTGCATTGAAGGCATGTGCCACCACATCTGGCTCGGTTTTCTTTGTTGTTGTTGTTTTCAATGCATGTCTTTCTTCATTCTTAGTAGCCTGGAGATGTACAATAAAGAAAGCCTTATTACTATAATTAGAAGAGTTATTCTGATAATTATTGTGTTGGTCTTTTTGGTAATAGCATGCTCTTAGTTGCCGATGATAGAATTTACTGTCATGAGTTTTAACAGTGAAGGATTACAGCCTCATAGTCAGTAGTTCATAGGATTGCCAGGAGTGCCTGGGAAATAGACTAACATTCTGCACAGTCAGACACAATCCGAGGAGAAAAACTCAATCTGCATGGAAATCCCGCTGTCACTGCTCACCAGTTGGTATGTAGATGCTGGGGACTGTGTAAGAGAACGTCTCAAGCCACAGTGGTCACAGAAAGGCAGCTCCACCTGCATGTGGCTGCCACTGCATCTGAGTCACTTCCCCCTACCCAGGTCCTGTGCTCTGCATAAGCTGGGTGACACATAGCAGCCTAACTACAAGTAACTTTCAGTGGGCTCCAGAAAGGGCAAAGGTGGGTACTTAGGATCTGTCTGTGGAGTCTGCTATAATGACTGTGCTAATTTGAATGTAATTGTCCTAATTAGCTCACAGGGGGTGGCACTATTATGAGGTGTGACTTTGTTGGAGTAGCTATGGCTTTGTTGGAGGAAGTGTGTCACTGTGGAGGCCGACTTTGAGATCTCATATATGCTCAAGCCACACCCAATGTCTCAGACCACTTCCTGTTGCCTGTGGGATCTCCTTCTCCACTTTCACCTTTCTCCAGCATGCTTCCATGTCCTGCCATAAGGACAATGGACTAAACCTCTGAAACTGTAAGCAAACCACTCCAATTAAATAGTTTCCTTTATAAGCATTGCCCTCTGCAGTCATTGTGCCTCTTCACAGCAATAGAAACCCTAACTAAGGAAATGACCGTACTTACTTCAGGTATGGTCATTTGTGACAGAATAGTGGTAAGGACAAGAGACACAGTGAGATTAATGCGTCTAGCACTGTGCTAAACAGTTCATGTGCATTATCTCATTTAACTATCCATGTGACCTTGTGAAGGCTATTTGGCTCTTCAGTTAAAAATGAAGACACGGGGTTGGAGAGATGGCTCAGTGGTTGTGGGGGGAGGGGGGCACTGACTGCTCTTCCAGAGGACCTAGGTTCAATTCCTAGCAACCACATGGTAGCTCCCAGTTGTCTTTAATTCCAGTTTCAGGGGCTCTGACACCCATGGTAAAACACCAAGAGAAAGAAAGAAAGGAAGGAAGGAAGGAAGGAAGGAAGGAAGGAAGGAAGGAAGGAAGAAAGAAAGAAAGGAAACACAGAAATAGGCTTAATTTGCCTCAGGTTTTACCATAAGTCAAACCAGGATTCATTCGACTGTCTGAGAGTCTGAGCTTTCAACAATGATATTAAAAAGCTATTTTATTTATATTATTTATATTTATCTTTTAACTTTTTTTGTTTGTTTGTTTTTCTACACAGAGTTTCTCTGTGTAGCTTTGGAACCTATCCTGGACTTTGCTTTGTAGACCAGGCTGGCCCTGAACTCACAGAGATATGCCTGCCTCTGCCTTCCACTTGTATTTTTTAAACTTTACTTATTATTATTTTTGTGCTCATGTCTGTGCGCACATGTGTGTGTGTGCATTCGAGAAAGAGAGAGAAAGAGGGAGAGAGAGAGAGCTCACAGGGGCCTACAGAAGGCAGAAAAGTGTTTAGGATTCCCTGGAGCTGAAGTTATAACAGTTGTGAGTCACCCGTTATGGGTGCTGGGATGAGAACTTGGGGCCTCTTTGAGAGTAGTACTTCATTTTAACCATAGTGCTCCAGCCCCGTGGGAAGCATTTTTATCCACTGAGCTATCTCCCGGCCCCCTATTATTAGTTTTCAGTCCATATGGAATACCTATCTTGACTAGGTAACCTGTGCTTCCTGGAAACATCTACCATCCTGGGCCTCTGATGCTTGTTTTTAACCAGAAAAAGAAATGAGATATTGTGAACATGGACAGCAAAGAGGGTTTGCCTGGCCAAGTCCTACATTATGTTACCTTTTGTGTCCAATACAAGGTGACAGGTCCCAAAAAGAGTATGCACCAAATGAAAAAAGCCAACTGGAAAGTTTTATCTGTGAAGAGAATGGAAAGAGGACCACATTTCTGTGTCCAGTCCAGTCTCTCTAGGATGCTTCACCTAGGGGAAGAATAATTTAGAGGGCTAATCCTAACTGTAGGCAAAACTTGAATGAATTTCCTCTCTTTCTTCACTTCTGAAAGCAGAGCCAGCTTGACAAGACAGGACCTGTAGTTTTACACAGTCCTGCTGTGTTTCAGCCTGGATGCCCCAGGGCAAGTGTAATTAACATTCCAAGGTGTCGATTATTTCCCCACCACAGAAGCCCTGCAGCGCTACTGTGATTGAGAATCGAGGATTCACAGCAGCGTCCTCTCTGTACAGTGCCATCCATGCACGGGAAGGATGTGCAGAAAAATCAACATTCTGAACACCGACATTCCGAGGTGGATGAAACCTACCGAGCTACAGAATGAGGCACTTTGAAAAGAGCATAGGATCCAGTGCCCTCCCACCTCTTGTTTCTAAATTAGGATCCCAAACCCTGATCCACTGTAGTTACGCTTTAATTTCACTCAAAACGTGTGTCGTCCTGTTGAGTTGAGGCCTACAGGAAATAGTAGGCAAATCCTGGATCTCCTGGAATTTGATCCTGACACAGTACCTGACCTGATGTGGTTTCCTTTGGGCTAAAGAATTTTCTGGCTTGCATGCAGAATGATATGCTCTAAAATGTAATTTGGAAATCACTGCTGGTATATAATAAGCATTAAATGGCATCTGAACTTTTTATTTATTTATTTATAGTTTTGCCATAAAATCTGCCTTCAAACTCCTGGGCACAAGTCATCTTCCTGACTCAACTTCTTCAGTAGCTGAGATTATCAGTACACACACAGTGCCCAGTTTATGCTATACTTCTGTCTTTCTGTTTTGAGGCCAGATTTTATGTATCCCAGGCTGACCTCAAACTCCCTATGTAGCAAATGATGACCTTGAATTTCTGACTGTCCTGCCTCTCCCAAGTGCTGAGATCACAGGGGTGTACTACTCTTCCCGGCTGATGTGTTCCTGAATATTAATCCCAGGCTTACCAGTCTACCTGAACAGTATGCCCAGCTCCGAGACCAGATTATAAACCAACATTTTTACTTGTAATATTTAGTTTTATGTCCTATTAAGAAGAACATGCCAGGGGCTGGAGAGATGGCTCAGCTGTTAAAAGGCTAGGCTCACAACCAAAACTATAAGAAGAACATGCCAGGTGGTGGTGGCATACACCATTAATCCCAGCACTCGAGAAACAGGCAGGTGGATCTCTGTGAGTTCAAGGCCAGCCTGGTCTACAAAGCTACACAGAGGAATCCTGTCTTGAAGAAGAAAAAGAAAAACATATTGCCGGGAATGGCAGGATGGCTCAGCAGGTAAAATAGCTTCCTGCCAAGCTTGACAACATCCTTGATTCTCAGGGCACAGTTTCAAAGACTTCTCATTTACCTAGTAGTTGGCAGTGATGTCCAGGTATTCCATTGGCCAAGCCAAGGGCGAGTTCCTTTTCATAGCTCAGTCATCTTTGCTGTGAGGGCTGTGTGTGGGGACTTGCAATGAAGAAACTCATGTTCTAAAAACAATGGGCTCTTGGATCTTTGGGCCATGTCCTTTTCCTCCTAGATTACAGGTCTGACCTACCTCTGTGTTTGGTACTGAAGATTGAACTCATGACTTGGTGTAGCAGGAATTCTAACTGATAATAATAAAAAAACTCAAGAGTCAGCCATCAGAGGGTGAAAGCTGAGGGATCAGAGAAGTAAAGCTGCCAGCCACTAGAGTTCTTACCTCTACCAATGCTCAGACAACAAGGGGTGATCCTGTCCTCAGACTGCATCTTCAGACTGCTAAGACTACACTGCTCCCAAACTGCCATGAGCTCCTGTCTCCACCTCCCTAATGCTGGGATTAAAAGCGTGGGATCCCAAGTGCTAGGATCACCTTTGTGTAAACTCTATTTCTTTTAGGCAGATTCAATCTCATGTAGCCCAGGGTGACCTTGAACTAACAGAGATTTGTCTCTCTCTCTTGAGTGCCAGTATTAAAGGTGTGTGCCACCACTGCCCGACCTCTATGGCTAACTAGTGTGGCTAGATTTGCACTCTGATCTTGGGGCAAGCTTTATTTGTTAGATCATAAACAAAACATTGCCACAGCTTGGCACTGGCAAGATCCTCAGTTCTCTCGTGGACTGTGTGTCTCTAGATCTATGAGTTAACAACTTTCTGATCCAGTTATCTCTCTGTTCTCACTGGCTTTCCTGTTTTTCTAGATCTGTGACCGCCTGGAACAGTTCTTCTCTTGTTCTATGCTTCTAATAGTTTTTCTGTACCTCTATCTGATATACTAAGCCAGATCAAGCTGAACCAAAAAAGCAAAAGGACAGGTTTATTTGAGCAAGGCAACTCCCAGGTGAGTTCTCTGGTTCCAGAGATCCAGGCCCGAGAAGTCACATGCCTGAACTAAAGCAGGGAGCTTATGTATTCTGTAGGTGAGGGGTGATGACGTGCCCACCACAAGCTGGGTTTATGCCCAAGTATTGTCAAAAGCTGGAATACTACCAAGAACTCCAGAACTGGGCTTTTTGATGCCTTCTATTTGTTGGAGATTGTCTGAGAGGGCATGTTTGGGAAGAAGACAGACAGACAGACAGACAGACAGACAGACAGACAGACAGACAGAGGAATAAGGCTTCCTGGATCAAGCAAGAGTGAGCTGGAGGTTCCAAATGAACAGCTTTCCTGCTCTACTGCTTTTGGAGAGTGAGATGTATTGTAATAAATAAAAAAAAGCAGCCTGAGAGAAAAAGATGTGTAAGGGGAGAGACTAGCCTCTGGAGATAGGAGCTGTAGAATAGAAAAGAGAGGAGGGGAGGCAGAGAAACAAGGAGGGGGGAGGTGGGCAGGGCCATTTTACAAAGGAACACAGAGAATGTGCACAGGTGGTGTTCTTAGTGTCAGAACCCAAGGGCAGCCCAGTACAGATGCCTGAATACTAACAAGGTGAGAAAAGCAGAGAGTTGTCTTTAAGATAGTCAAGGTTGGGTCAGGGAGATGGCTCAGTGGATATGTTGTTTGTGGACAAGTCTGATGACCTGAGTTTGGGGTCCCCAGGACTGGTGGGAGGCAAGAACCAGACTCCTGCAAATTGTCCTCTTTCCTCCACACCTGTACTACATGCACATGCCCCACCCCATAAAATAATAAATGAAATGTAATAAGCTTTGGAAAAGAAAGTGGTTTTTTTTCCTCCACCAGTAACCCTAACAAGAAACCCATTCAATTTACAGTCTCTGAATAGAGTGCTTACCTCAGAAATAAACATTATTCTAAGAGATTCACAACTCATAGGATCCTCCTAACAGCCCTATAAACTACCTGCTGCCATTGTTTCTGTTGTTCAGATGAGGAAACCTAGGCATACAATGGTTACATAATCTGACAATCCCCTGGCTAAAAAGGAACAGATTTCCTATTCAAAACCAGGGCTGTCTGAGGTGGCGGCCAGGCCGCCTCCACAGCGTACAAAGGCAGCAGCCCCCCATCCACAGCGTACTAAGAAGAAAGGGGCTGAGGAAGGATGAGATTTGCAGAGAGAAGATCGAAGAAGGGCCAGCATTTCAGGCTTCATTACTCTGTTTCGTCTGTTGAGAAATGGTCTACACACTGTAGCCTATGCTCCAGCCTGGCTCCCAGGGGATTGCAGCTGTGTAGTCATTCATTTTCCTTTTTTCTTTTTTGTTTTGGAGGGGGAATGAGGGAGTGACAAGAAAGTCTCAGAGTGTAGACCTGTATGACCCAGAATTCACTGTGTAGACCTAGTTGGCTGGGATCAAAGGTATGTGACACCATACCCAGCCCCCCCCCAAAAAAAAAACAAAGGAAAGAAAGGAAAAACATTAATTTTTAACTTTTTTGAAATAATGTCTATGTAGGCTTGGAGCTTGCTATGTAAGTCAGGCTAGCCTTGACCTCACAGAGATCTGCCTGTCTCTGCCTCTAGAGGGCAAGGATTAAAGGATACACCACCATACCCAGTTTATTTTTAAATTTTTAAAAATGTCTGTTTATGACATGTGTGCAGGTGCCTGTAGAGGCCAGAGGAGGGCACCCTGGAGCTGGAGTTAAGGTGGCGCTGAGTTGTGCTCTTATGGGTGCTGAGAACCCAACTCTGGTCTCCTGCAAGAACAGCAAACACTCTTCATTTTTTTTCATTGTAATTTTATTTTATGTGTATGTGTGCTTCGCCTCATGTATGTACATGTACTTGGTGCCCAAGGAGGCCAGAAGAGGACAGCAAAATTACAGACTGTTGTGAGTTGCTGTGGGGATGCTAAGGAACTTGAACCCAGATCTCTGAAAGAGCAGCCAGGGCTTTTAATTACTGAGCCTTCTCTCCAGCCCTCAAGTCATCATTATTCACAAGCCTTTGGGCTTGCAAACAGTGGTTACATTTTCTGGTGGCTTGGAGTTGCTGGGTTGTCGATGCCTTTTTTGTTGATTTGCTATGAATCTACCCTGCTATCTATATCCAATGTGGGGCAGTTGCTCTATGACAGCCGCTCCGCTGGTCCTTAGACAGAGTCGGATTCATACAGGTGCTCTGTCAACGCCTCCTTCCAGATCTTTATCATTTTGTATACAAAGGTCTGCACCTGAGTCTTGTCTTTGAGATTCTGCCCTGGGGCTGCTAGACTAGGCTTTCCCGTCCAGCACAGAGCCTGCAAGAGGCTGGGAATTTTAATCCTCCTATTGTCACCTGTAGAAGACCAAGCAGGAGATGCTCCATGCCTTAGGTTGAAACAGGTTTGGGTGAGATTTTTACACCAGGGTCTCTTGCGTGGGTACCTGGCTGGGTCCTCCTTGTTTCTGTTTTTCCCACCTCCACCCTTTTTTTCTTCCTCTTTTCTTCTCTCCTTTTCTTCCTCCCGTCCTGTTTCCTCTGTGTATGTGTATGGATATGTTTCTGTGGCTATGCGCAAGTGGAGGTCAGAGGTCAACATTGGGTGTCTTGCTGAACGCCTCATTCTTTGAGGCAGGGTCTCTCATTGATCCTGAAGATCATTGATTCAGCAAAACTAGCTAGCCCGCAAGCATCAGGGAGCCTTTCCCTGGCCCTCACAGCAGTGAGGTCACAGGCATGCACCCTGCCAGGGTGTCGTTGTTGTTGTTGTTGTTATTATTATTGCATTTACTTATTGTATTGGCTAATTTTTATGTCGAGTTGACACAGGTAAGTCATTTTGGAAGTAGGAACCTCAGTTGAGAAAATGCCCTTACTAAACTGTGGCCAAGCCTGGTGTGCATTTTCTTGATTGATAACCTACATGGGAAGGCCCTGCTCACTATGGGCAGTACCACCCTTGGCTTGGTGGTTCCGGGTGTTACAAGAAAGCAGTTGAGCAAGCCATGAGAAACAAGCCCATAAGCAGCACTCCTCCATGGCTTCTGCCTTGTTTGGTTCCGGCCTCCAGGTATCCTGGCCTGACTTCCCTGGATGATGGATTATAAGCAGTGAGATGAAATAAACTCTTTCCCAGCTTGCTTTTGGTCATGGTGCTATATCACAGCAATAGAAACCCCAATGAAGACACTTGTTTTTCCTATTTCTGTGTTTATATGGGCACTCACAGGTCACAGCGCTCAAGTGGAGCTCAGAGGACAACTTCCAGGAGTTATTTCTCTCCTTCCGAGTGTGTGCCCTTAGCAGCCCACTTGTGCCAGGATTCTGTGTAAAAGCTGGGGTTCCAAACTCACACTTGGGTTGTGAGCATTTTATCCACTAAGCTATCTCCTCAGTTCTTAATAACTTGTTTGTACACATTTACTCTTCTAGGCTTTGGTTCTGAGAAACTTGGTTTAGAAAATGCTTTCTGAAAAAATTAGGCTTTAAAGTTGGGGGGGTAGGGGTGGCTGGAAAGATGGTTCAGTGGTTAAAAGCACTGACTGCTTTTCCAGAGGATCTGGTTTCAATTCCCAGCACCCACATGGCAGCTCACAACTGTCTGTAATTCCAGTTCCAGGGGACCTGACACCCATGGTAAAACACCAATGCATATAAAATAAAAATTAATAAATTTAAAAAAATTAAAATTCAAATGGAAGGTTAGTGCTGTTTCTAGGGTGATGCAGCCAAGCCAGGCTTGTTCCTTCTTAGCATCCTCGGTTACTTAATGCTTGATTTATCATTTTACACTTCCCTCTGTTCTTTTGTTTCTTGAGACAGGTTTCTCTTTGTAGCCTTGACTGTCCTGAAACTCACTCTGTAGAGGCTGGGAGTCAGTCTCTTGGGAGGCTGAGGCAGGATCTCTGTGAGTTTGAGGCTAGCCTGAGCTGTATAGATAGCTTTAGGACAGCCAGGACTATATTGAGAAACCTTGTCTGAAAAAAAAAAAAAAACCCAACCAAACATATGTCTTATTTTTTTGTTCATGTGTATGTATGGCCCATGACTGCGATGTTTTTGAAGGCTAGAAGGGGGCATCAGATGTCCTGGAGCTGGAGTTACAGGATGTGTCATCCAACCTGGGTCCTACAAAAGCAGCAAGAGCTCTTAAAGGACTGAGTTACTTATTTCCATTGCCCCAAACTTTAACTTTTAAAAGAGACAAAGAAGGACTGGGAATGTATCTTCAGTGGTAGAGCATATGCTTTGATGCCTTTCAGCATCAAAATAAAGAAACAAAGTGGAAGATACAGAAGTTTATAGTTACTGGACCTGTTTGTATGGTACAATGTTCATCATGTAAGAGCTTTATTAGCCACATCCCCCATTCTGCAAAATAAGCATTGTCTTCAAAGTCCCAAATCAAGCCTATTATTTTGACTATGGTTTTCGTATATGAAAATGTTTGCTCACCACGTGAAGTTTTCTACTCTGAATCTTTGGGTGTTTTTATTTGTTTGATTAGTTTGCTGTGATTTGACACAAGGTCTTAGTATGTAGCTCAGACAGGCCTAGAACTCTAGATCATCCCGCCTCCACTTCCTGAGTGCTGGAATTACAAGTGTGAATCATCATACCAGTTCTCCACTTGCCCTGGAGGGCTGGGGATTGGATTCAGATTCAGGCCCTTGTTCATGTTAAGCAAGCATTCTATCAACTGAGCTGCGTCTGTAGTCCCTGTGTTTAATAATAATTCAATATGTTAAAAATAGCTTCATGCCTTCAAGGAAGGTAAGTTAAATGAAGGGAATAATTAAACATGGAGATAGTTCTCTCTAGGAAACTTATCTGGGCTCAGATTATTGAACCTGTACAATTTGTCCACAAGGACTAGAGAAACCTATATCCTCAGTTTTCCAAGTTCCCACTGCTTTAAACTACTCTCCATATTTAGTTCTAAAATACAGCTATCAGACCTGAGAGAACTTTGCTAAGAAATATCCTAGGATCGTGAACTGGCTCTTAACATTTGGTACTATTACATAGGAGTGAAGTTTGAGCCAAAGATGATCCATTTACTTGAGAAACAGCTGCCCCATAGAACTAATTGGACTTAGTGGGTTATAAAGAGGAGGAAGAGGGCATGGAAGTGGGAATGGCTCACATTGGGAGGCCTGTGGGCAGGGGGGACTGGGAAGATAGATGGATATGATCAAGATACATTAATTTTTCAAAGAATAAAAAAATTGGGAGGGGGGGCAGTCTCACTACATAGTCCTGGCTGGCCTCGCTCTTAACATTAGACAAGGTTGGCCTTGAATTTATATTCTCCTGATTCTGACTCTGGAGAGGTGGGATTAAAGAGGTATTCCACCACACCTAGCACAAAATAATATTTAAAGCAAAGAAACAGTGGCTGGAGAGATGGTCCAGTGTTTAAAATCACCTGCTTCTCTTACAGAGGATCCAGGTTCAATTCCCAGCATGCATATGGAAGCTCACAACAGTCTGTAACTTCAGTTCTAAGGGATCCAACATGCTCACACTGACAAACATGCAGGCAAAACACCAATGCACATGAAGTAAAAATAAACAATAGTAGGTGGAAGTTTTTGTCCTGCCTGGTCCTGCAGCTGTTTAGTCCCAAATAAACACACAGAGGTTTATATTACAATAACACTAGCATCTTCCACAAATATGGCTTCCTACTGCTAAAAGGATCTTAGCCAGATGAGTACAGGAGAAACTTCCATGTGTTAAGAGCTGCTTCTTCACCATGAACCACTTGATACTTATTATCATGAAAACAGAAGTTATCTGATTTACTACCCATAACACAGCTATGAGGTAGCTATTTTATTCCTCCTTACTTAAGGCTTATTTTTACTTATGTGTCTGTATGGGTATGTGTGCCTGAGTCAGGAGTCTGAGGAGGTGAGGCCTGAGGCACTTGGATCCCCTGAAGCTGTAGATACAACCTTGAAAAGAACAGGCTATGGTCACAAAGAACATAAGTCTGGAGAAGGCAGGGGATGAGGATGAGGATGCTGAAGGGTCCAGAGCAGCACTTGATGTGTGCAAATACTTCAACAGGTGCTGGGAGCAGCATTCAGGGGTGGGCAGGACAAGGTTCAAGTCTTAGGAACAGAGGGGAGACGGACTGTGCCTCTTCTTTCTTTTATAAAATCTCTCACTATTTAGAAGCAAGGTGGCTTCAAACTCACAGAGATTTGCTCGCCTCCGCTTCTGCCACCACATCCAGTCCCCCAACCCCTTTGAGACAGGGCCTTAAGTATGCTGGCTGGCCTCAAACTTGCTGTGTAGCTGGGGCTTCGGAGGTGGCTCAGTGGCTGAGAGTTTGCTGCCTCTGCAGAGGACCTGAATTCAGTTCTGTCACCCATACAGCAGCTCAGGGTCATCTATCTATAACTCCAGAGCCAAGGATCTGACAACCTCTTCTGGTCTCCATCGGCATTGCGCAGCTGCACAGATGTGGTGCACAGACATACATGTAGTCAAAGTACCTATTTATATAACATAGAAACAAACTTAAAACAAAACTATGTATCCAAACTTTGGACTCCCCATCCTCCTGAGTGCTAGGGACAGTCATATATCTCCATGCCTGGTTTCACTTACTTATTCCTTCCTAGGCCAGTCTTGAGCTTGTAATCCAGTCTTCCAAGTGATACAACTACAGGCTTACACTACCAATTCTTTCTGCTTCACTATGCTGTTCAGGATGACCTGGGTTCAAGCCATTCTCCTGTGTCAGGCTTCTAAGAAGTTGGGATTAGAGGTGTGCACCATTCTTCACTCGGCTCCACTGATTTTTTTTTAAAGGCATTATTCTTATTTTGCAAAGAAAAGGTTGAAGGTGAAAACAGTTTAGTAACCCATGTTAGGTCCTTGCTTCATTTTGCTGATAGTAACTCTGTGCTTCAAACCAGATCTGTTCTAAGTTCAGGCCTTGTACTTAATTCACCATGCCCTATACAGCCCGCCTCAATGGGTGATAGAAAACAAATAGCTGGCTGGATCTTTAACATATTCTTCAAAAGTCTACCATGTTTTTAGATTAAACTAGAATAGAAAATTCAATCTTTTATACAGGTGCCTGTCATTTTGGGGAGGCCAGGGAGTATATAATACTAACTCTCATCCAGGCAGTGGTGGTGCACACCTTTACTCCAAGCATTTAGGAGGCAGAGGTGAGCAGATCTCTGTGAGCCTGGTCTACAGAGTGAATTCAGAACAGCCAGGGAGGGCTACACAGGGAAACCCTGTCTTGAAGAACCAACCAAACAAACAAAACAAAGGAAAAACAAAACAAAAAACCCAAGTCAAAACCCACCACATTTCCTTCCTATTTAGGGAGAGCTCCACTTTTAGAGTTTTGATGGGAGAGTCCCTGCTTATTGAAGTTCGTGAAGGCTGAACATTCCTGCCTCTGCTTCCTGGCTTAGCTCATGGGATGCTGCAGTCAGAAAGATGCTTAGAGGCTGATAGAGCAAAGACAGAGGAGATCCCAGGGGGTGTCCACAGCAGATGGTATGGAACAGACTGGCAGTGGCCATGACTATGGGTGATGTTCCTGTAAGTCACCACTTAAGACAGGGCTTCCTGTTGACTCAGCTCCACTGCTTCCAGCTTGTTTCCTGGGATGAGTATCCCAGACTCCCCACCCATGCTGTGACCTCCAACATCCTTTTCCATGTGTTCCTATTCTCTTTAGGTAAACTGCAGATGCTCAACATTACAAAATGATGTATGCATTTGCAGTTGCATAGGTGGTGCCAAAGATAAACCTGTGTCTTTAGCTCCTGAAGATGGTTAAAAATGTTAGCTTTTCTGAGACCCAAGCTGGGATATAGCCGTGGTTTTGACTTTGGTAACAGTCATCTTTTGTAGATGGGCTAGGAGCAAAGCTGCTCCCTTTACCAACATGGAAATAGAGGCAGGAGAGAGCTGGAGTCCTGCGTTGTCCTAGTGCATGCCCCGTGACCTGAAGACCTCTGTAGCAGGCTCCCAAATCATGACACAGAGACTTCTTATTAATTACGAATGCTCAGCCTCATCTTATACTTGTCCCACTAGCTCTTATAACTTATTTTGACCTGTTTCTCTTCATCTACATTTTGCCTTGGGGCTTTTTACCTTCCTTTCATTTTGTATGTCCTACTTCCTTGCTTAGTATGTGTCTGTCTGTCTGATCTCAGATGTCTCTCTCTCCCTAGTTCTCTCTCTTTTCCCACTTATTCTACTCCTACTTGTTCTTAGTCCACCAGCCCTGCCTATCCCTCTACTGCCTATCTATTGGCCGTTCAGCTTTTTATTAGACCAATCAGGTGCCTTAGGCAGGCAAAGCAATACATCTTTACATCATTAAACAAATGCAGCACGAACAAATGTTACATACCTTTATATAGTTACAGCAATCGGCCACCACAGACCTCCTTTTGGGGCCCCACCTCTTAAAGGCTCTGCGGCATCCCTGTAGCACTGCCTGGAGACAATCCTCTACCATGTGGACTTTTGGGAGGTTTGGGAGGTGTTTGAGGCACTATTGTAAAGCCGAGAAACCCACACGGAAAGCAGAGGCAGATGAGCCATTCGAGTCCAGTGCCTGAGACCTGCCTGGGAAACAGAACAAGGCCTCACCTCTTGAATTAAAACAAGATTCAACCACAGTATATCCCGTGTAGCTGCAAAGGTGCTCACAGATGAAGACATGAATGAATGACAGAATTGAAGTTCTCTGAAGGGAACTATATCCCTAAAGTCAGAAGAGAAAACACCCCTCCACCCCCAGCCACTAGGTATCCAAGGAACACATTTTTCTCTCATGTTTATAACTCCAGATTTTAATGTCTAGATCGGGACACTACATAGGCATGAGTCTGCATAGTAGCTTTTGTTACCTAGGCAATGATAACAATTAGCCTGCCACTAATTGCTTCCAGCTGCTCCCCTTTGGTTAATCAATCAAAATTATTATGGCATGCCTGTGGTTTGATATATGTAGAGCTAGAAGCTTAGCAAGACTAAGATGAGGACAAGATGACTATGTGCCAAAGGGTCAGGGGAGGAAGGCCTGGGGTCTAGTTAAGGGAGGAAGGTGTGATATAAGGAACAGGCACAAAGAGGGGAGTTATTTTAGGCCTAGATCAAAGGAGTGCAGGTAATAGAGTCAGTCTGTCTGTGTCTCTCATTTCTCTTTGTACCCCTTCCCCATGGTGGTGGTGGTGGTTGGATTTTGTTTTGACAAGGTCTTACTTTGCAGCCACATCTAATCTGGAACTCACCATGTAGCCCAGGTTGACCTCAGACATCTGTCAGCCCGGTTTCAGCTGCCTGAGTCCCATGCTTGACTCAACACAATGCTCTCCCAGGGTCTTGTGAAAGCAGTGCTAATGACAGTTACCTAAGTACTTACAGTACATAATCCAATAGACCCTTGGCCACAGCTGTGCAGCTTTGCACCCAAGGAACCTAGCAACTGGGGGTAAGAAGGACTCGGTGGTGGTGGGTATGCTTAGCACACCTACTACCAAAAACCAAAATGAACAGCAAAACCCAAAACAACTAAATAACTCCCAACTCCAAATTCTAGTGTGTATTTTCCAGGTCAGAATCCACAGTAATTCTTCTCAAAGTCATTTCACCTTCCATCCCCGAGTTCATCCTTCTGCAGACATTTAGGCCTCTCAATCTTTGCAAGTCATAGCACCCACTGGTGTAGTGATGGCTTCTACAACTCTGAATCTGGATGCTTAACAGAAGGAGGGTTTCCTTGTTCTACATAACCTGGCCTCCTCCAGAGGTGGATGGTCCAGGGTCAGTATCACCACTCGAGGGAAGATGAGAGCCCGGGCTTCTTTTAGTTTCACCTTGAGGTGAAGGAGTAAGAAAAGCAAATGACAAAAGCTGCATGCCATTTCTGGCACGTTGGGTGCCTGGTGGCGTTAGTAGTGATCAGTGTCGTGAGTAGGAAGGAGTCTCTACTGTTCTTATGTTTGCCATTCCCTCAGGATAGCCATGTGGTTTGTTTTGTTTTGAGACAAGGTTTCTTATACCATGGGTTGGCTTCAGATTTACCGTGTAACCAAGGATGACCCTGAATTTCTGATCCTTTTACCTCCATCTCCTGAGTACTTGGATTACAGGCCCATACCATCATTCCCAGCAACAGGCTAGGTTCAAAAATGTATGTGTTTGGTTGGGATGGACAGAACTGGTACAGAGTCTCCACTTGATCTTTCCTGCTATGACAGCTTTTTTCCCATAGGCCAAGGGACAGATTTGGTGATTCTACTAGCAACTAAATGTGTTCACTCTGCTACATTCAGCAAGGACCAGAGGGCTCTTTGTTTCACTGTCTTGCTTGGAATCCAGTCTTCTTAAATCCTTGAGTTCTGGAAATTGGCTTGGAGTAATCACAACACTTGGGAGGCAGAGGCAGGTAGATCTCTTAAGTTTGAGACCAGCCTGGTTTACAGGGCAGCCAGGAAATAAATAAATAAATAAATAAATAAATAAATAAATAAATAGGGTGAAGGACTATTCACTGGAAGCAGCTTTTCTGATTCTTCCTCTTTTATTCTTGGGTTTTAAAAATTATGTACTGAACTTGATTGGTTGCCCACCTATATTTCTTCTATTGTTCTAGTAACTATGTTCACAACTTTCTAGGGGCAAGCCCATTCTAATCTTAACATCTAAAACAACGCTACTTATTCTAGAAATATATCAAGCCTACTACTCCTAACTCTACAATGTTGTCTATCAGCAGACCTGGTCCACAGAGAACCATTGCAAACTTCTCAGTAGTGAACACCCCTCTCACCAGCTTATGATAGAAGGCTGGGGAAGTACATTGTATATCTATCTACACTAGTATTGTTTATCTACTATAGCATCCTGCTTCTCTGAGTCTTTTTTGTTTGTTTTGTTTTTGAGTCTTGTATGTAGTACAAGCTAGTCTCATACTCACGATGCTTTCAAGGCTGACCTGCAGCTCATTATCCTCCTGCCTGGGCACGGCACCTGAGTGGGGTAATACAGGTGCATGCTTCCCTGCATTCAGTTCTCTTATTCTGTTGTTTGTCAGACAGCTCTGATTTTTCTTCTTTGTCCAGGACAGGCATTGCTTTCTCTAAGTTTCCTAGAACCATGTTAGTAACACGTTAGCACCATTTCCTGGGGGCCTGGCAGGATGTAGATACTACAGTACAGGAATGTACTTATATCAATAAACTCTACTTTGTTTAGTAGGAAGTTTTCTCTTCCTCTCCCCTTTCACAAAGCAATCTGGGGACCTAATTCTAGGCTCTCCCAGCTTACACACACACACACACACACACACACCCCGGTTGGCTTTATCTCCTTCAATATACACATTGCTTACACACACACACACACATACACACACCGGTTGGCTTTATCTCCTTCAATATACACATTGCTTTTTTCCATTAGTGGTTCTAACATTTCCTTGGTGGGGCTATTTTGTGGCTTGACTTTAGTCTGGTGCAGGTGAAAAGGTATTGGTAGATCCTGAGAAGAGCTTGTTTTGTCTTGCAAGATGGATAAACTATGGATGAGAGCTGATGAGGCACTAGCCTTTAATGCAGACATCAGGGACAGTTCTATAAATCCAGAGCACTTGAGGTGATGGGGTTTTTAAAGTTTTTAGATGCATGGAAAGAGATGCCCTGACACAAGTGTCAGAGTCTCACTTCCCCAACTGCTAGCCCAGGCCTTGGCCTAGCTTACTTGCTAGTGCTAAGAATCATATTGGAGCTCCATTGCTCTTGTAATTAAGCCCTGGTCTTGTACTCTGCTTTCTATATCTTCTATCAAGCTGCTGAGATGACACTTTGACTTTCATCCTCAGCCTTTGGTAATTAATCGCTCTAAGACTTTGGTTGTCCTTTTCCATGGTATAGATTTACCACATCCATAGTTATACAACTTCATCTGTATGTGTTAGTGTTCTTGGACAGGGTCTCACTACTTCAGGTTGGTCTTGAACTTGTCAGTGTCCCACCTTAATCTTCCAAGAATAGGGTTACAGGTATGTGCCCCATTCTTGTCTTTAAATTACCCTGTCCCTCACATTAAAAAAAAAAAAAAAAAAGTCTGTTGGATTGCATCTACTGGTGCATTTTCCCATTAGTATTATATTATATTCCAGCCTTCCAGAAAAGGTTATTTTAATTTATTTGTATGCATGTGTGTCTGTGCATGTTAAGGCCTGCAAGGTTCTGGGGTCCTTACTGACAGCTGGTCACAGGGCAATGCAGCTTTACTGTTTCAGACTCCTCTCATGGGACTTAGTGTCCTTGGGGTCAGCATCATGCTGTAATGGAGGGAGTAAGATTGAGGAGAAATATAGCTGAATTAAATGTGGTTATAGCAAAAGCTTCAGCCAATGAATTTCTTGGGAGCTGCTCCTATCAGGGAGCTCTGGAGACCAGAGGACCTACAGAGTGGTCCCACCCCGAACCCACATCTAGTCTGGAAAGATCCCCCGGAAGTGCTGTAACATGGCATGAGAAAGCTCCTCTCAGCAGAGAACAGTTCTGGCTGGAGTGGGATTCTGAGGAGGGCTACTGGCCTCTAACCCTCCCAGAAGCTAGGAAACAAGTGTCTTAGTGGAGAGGAGCCGGGGTTCTTTGTTGTACAGGGGAAGTGAGTGGGGGAGGTGTGCCAGTGGAGATGTGGAGTGGGCAGAATAGAGGAAATACCTTGGGATTTTGAACAAGATCTTTGAGGGGACTGGACAGGTGATGGTTCAGTGGTTAAGAGTGCTGGTGGCTCTTCCAGAGGGCTCTGGTTTGATTCCCAGCATTCACATGCTGCATTACAGTTGTCTGTTAACTCCAGTTCCAGGGGACCTGATGCTCTCTTCTGCCTCTCACAGGCACTGCATACACATGATAGTTATACATGAAGGCAAAATACTCATACAGACAAAAATTAGAGACTCTTGAAAAAAATAATTGGCAATTTTTTTAATCTAGTGGGGAGGATGAATGAGGGAAATACATTTAAAATTATACTGAACACTTACATGATCCCTAATACTACCTATCTTTGACAGTGCAGAATAGGGGAAGTTAGGATATAACCCAAATTCTACTCTGCTCAGAAGAACATGACTTCCCCCTAGATTACATACAGCTAGTCCACTTGGTTTCCATAAGCTAAATCCAGACATACAACTTACTTTGGCTGTACAGCGTTGAAAAATGTGAATTGGCTGCCACAATGTAAAAATTAGAGGAATCTATAGGTGAGTTTGAATTTTCAGCTCCTCTTGACTAGTTGGAAGTTTTAGCAACATGGGGTCAACATTCTTGCATGGTAGTACTTGTCTGGAGTTGAGTGACATCATGGGTAGGGTTAGGTAGGGATGCTTCTTAGTTAACCAGTCTATGCATCACTTTCTCTAGGGATTTGGTGTAGACTCCCTATTGTACTACTATTGCTTAACAAAGATTATAGTGTAGAACAGGCTGATAGATATATGATATTGGTTTAAAGAACTGAGTTCATTAGAGAGGAGGCTGGGTGAATCTAGACCTCCATCTGCAATGAGAGGCTTGGGGTTGGGTGAAGGCTAGGCCTCCGTCATCAATGATGCTTGGTGTACACGGGAGGAAAGAGCACTTTGTACACATGCATAGCAAGATGGATTAATGACCCACTGGCTGGAGTCAGAGTAAAGAAAGAAGAGCAAAAAGCCAGCACTTAAAGTTACAGAGGAATAGAGACAATCAGGGAAGAAACCAGAGGAGGAGAGGAAGGAGACAGAGAACATTTAGCGATGGAAAGTCAATAGAGGGAAGGGAACCTAGGGCTCAGCCATATCTGAGAGTTTCAAAGATGAGGAGATAACCATGGGTTTTCAGAGGCAGGGCGAGAAAAGGAAAGGGAGGTGTGGGGCTGGATGTTTAGCAGTGAAGTAGACATGTTGGCATAGTATTTGGGGCAATGATTAAGAGCTTTATCAGGGGTCCAAGATGGAGAAAGTACAGAGGCTATTTAATATTCATCCATTTCTTTTCAGCACTGTCATAATTTCTGACATCATCTAAAGAAATTAGCATCCATGTTGCATCTTTCAAGAGGGATCATAGAAACGGCCAATTTCTGCCTTTTGTTTTTGTAGAATGAAACATTAATTTAATATGCATTTTGAAGATCACCAACCTACCCAGACTTTTTACGGATATATCACCTTGTATATGGGCTTTGTGGATTTTCTGTGGTGAAATGAAAATTGTGGTTTTGTTTCATCTTATCACTCAGTTGATATCTTTTCTGTGTGGCTAACGGTTGATTACTGCAGCGTGTGCTCCGAGTATATGCACACTTTTGTTTGTTTTTGAGGCTAGGTGCTCTGGTTGGCTTGGAACTTGTGAAGATTCACCTCCCTTTAATAAAGGCAAGCACCTCTGCACCCTGTGAAGTGACCTAAGCAAAGTGCATTGAAAAAAACTCATTACAAAATTCAATGTCAGATATTGAGCACCCCCACTAACAACCCCCTACCCCCATTGTAGAGTTTCACTGTGTAGCCCTGGTTGGTCTGGAATTCCCTGTTGTAGAACGGGCTAATCTGGAGCAAACTACCTTTTCAAAGTACCCTCTTTTGTAAGAGTATACAGTCAATTCCACATAAGTTCTCCAAACTGTGGTACTGGGGGCATTGGGACGGCCCCTGTTTCTGGAGAGGCCGATTGTCCTTAGAGCCAAACCATTCTGGTATTTATCAGCTCTGATCTTGAGGTATATCCTGGAACTTCCGGTGCCCTATTCATTAGTTAGGTATGGCTAGTGAGCCCTACTAGAAAGGTTTGCTGAAAGGACTGAAACGAGACGACGAATGTTCCTTAAGCCCTTTAAAGGCTTTTACAATGAATTCGTCTTCAACTCTATATTATCAGCCGTGCAAAAGTTTTATTAACTTGGTACCTATCAGTTTAGTAGAGAAATTTCAGGTTGGGGATTGTAGAACCTCTGAGGGAACCTGCATCGCCACTGGGTCTTGCTTTGGAATTTAAGTGACCTTAAAAGAAAAAAAATCACGGAATCTCTCTCGGCCTCCCATTTTCCAGCAGCTTTCAGAAGCCCCATCGACTGCGTGGTGGTGTGTGCCTTAAATTTTTCAGCGCTGAAAGCAGAGAGACTGAACACAGCCTTCCCAAGAGATCAGCGACGGAGATCAGCGCGCGGAGTGAAAGCCTAGCCTCGGGACACCCTAACTTCCAGCCCCGGGAGCAATCCAAGTCCGGAGGCCGGCGGGGGAAGGGCTGACCGGGGCGGCGGTGGCGATGCCAGCCGACGCTCCGGAATCGGCTTAGACTCTCGGGCCGGAGCACCGCGTCGGGCTAGGTGGGGAGACCGGCGGCGGTGAGGGACGCGCGCCTCTGGGCCCGGAGGAGTTAGGTGACGTCACCTCCAGGACTCTCTTTTTCATTAATGAAACCGGCCGTAGCGGGCGCATGCGCGGCAGGCCCCTTTCCCTCTCGCTTCCCCCTCCCGTTTCCCAGCCGCGCTCTCAATCTCGAGCTTGCTCGCTCTCCCTCTCCCCGAGCCGTGGAAAGGATCCCACTTCCGGTGGGGTGTCATGGCGGCGTCTCGGACCGTGATGGCTGAGGGGAGACGGCGCTAGTGGGGACAGCCACCCACAGGCGCCCTCCCCTCCCCGGGCTCCCCTCCCCACCCCTTCCCCCAGCCTCCTCGCCAACGCCCCCTTCCCCTGTCCCCCTCCCGGCGGGCCGCGCGGGCCCCCGTCCCCACCCCCGTGGGAACGCTAGCTGCCCGCACTCCTCAGCTGCTCGGCTCGCCGCTGCCTTCACCTCAGCGCCCGCCCTCCGGCGGGTCCCGGACGCCGGCCCACCGGGCCATCTGCCGCCCCCGGGTCGCGGGGAGGACATGGCCGCACACAGGCCGGTGGAATGGGTCCAGGCCGTGGTCAGCCGCTTCGACGAGCAGGTAACGGGCCCGCGGCGGACGGGAGGTGGGAGCGGGTGGGGGTGGGGACGCGGTGGGTGAGGGGAGGAAGGATCTGCTGCCTCGCGGGCTGCTGGGGGCTCCGCAGGCCGTGCAAGGGCCGGGGAGGGGGGACACGAGGGGGCGGCCCGGGGATTCGGCGGTGAGCCGGGGCTCGCCTTCCCTCCTAAACCGGGGGGTGGGGCCTTGCCCATGTCCAGCCCTCCATCCCCTTTATCCCAGCCCTTCCGCTTGCTCTTGGGGGATGAGTGACCTGGGGGCGCTTTCAGGGGCGCTCCATCTGGATTTAATCGTTCTCTTTTACTCCTCCCTTTTTGAAAGGAGGTAGGTAATACTAGTTAGGGTGTCCCTCTTCCATTAACACCCGCCACCCTCCTAACTGGTGATAACTGAAGGAACCCTGGTCTATTTGTGTACCTACCCCCAGGAGGAGGAGAATAGTCTGTCCTACCCCCCATTTTCTGCCTCTTAGGGGCAGGAGTAGGGAAAAGCACAGGTTTTCTTACTTTTCTGCTCCGGGGCGTCAGCTTGCCTGGAGACTCAGAAAGGCACACACACTGAACATCTTTTTGATGTCGTGTCCTCCCCCCCCCCCAGCGTCCCCTTAGGCTGATGACACAAGGATGCCCTTTACTTTGCTGTTTGCATGGAAAACCGTGGTTCTGAAATAATTCCCCCTTTTTCCTTCCTTGACTTCTCCCCCTCCTCCCCCCAGCCCCTGCTTGCTAGAAGTCCGAGGATGTGAATTTTGGCTTTCTCAGTGAGACTCTTCCCAGAGTAAGGGGAGAAGGGTTAAAGGAAAGGGAAACAGCAGGATTTGAGCTACTAACTAGATAGTTGGGATGTGGTCCTAGTGCCGCTAATTCTGCTTATGGTTTTTTGTTGTTTTGACTTGCTTTTTTGACTTCACAAGAGAACTTTAAATGAGACTGCTTGGGTTGGAGGGAAAAGTTTTGTAGTTTAGGAAGGCTGCCTTTTTGATTTGCCATGTTTTCCCACACATGAAATTTTAAGGCTGATGAAGAGGTAATCCATATGTATAGCCTTTTGTCCCTGAGAGCTAGTTTAACTTTGTGTGACTGTAGATAGTGGTTGGTTTAAAGGATGGTTGTTTTGGTGTTCTGCAGTTCTGCCAGGGGCTTCCCCGGAGGGAATTGTTTAGAATTGAGCCAATCTATTCTGCTAAATGGGTGCACAAAACTGATTGTGGGAGCTGACAGGTAGAAAGGTTTGTCTTTGACCAGAAAGTATTTTTATAGGTCCTTTTGACCTGACAGATTGGGGAATAGGCCTAGGGAGTTAAGAACCTACATAGAGCTGAGTGCAGCGGCTTTAAAATCCCAGAACTGGAGACGGAGGCAGGTTTGAGGCCAGCCTGGTGTACAGATAAATTCCAGGTTACAGGGAGATTCTGTCTCCAACAAACAACCCATCCCCCCAAATAAAAAACATAAATAAAATAAAATTTAATAGATAAAATAAAATTCCATAGCTGTCAGACTTCAAGGAGTTGGTTCATTTACCCTGCTCCCAGAACAAGAGGTATCTGAAAAAACTGTCCTAGTGGATGGAGTAAATATTATTACTGTGTAAATAGGTCGAATTATAGAGCATTGGATTTAAATCGAGCATTAAATAGAGTGTTATATTAAAAGGCTTGTTGTGCAGAACTTTAAAAAAAAGGACTTAAGGGGCCAGAGATATGGGCTCAGTTAAAAGTACCTGCTACTAAGCAGAGGACCTGGGTTCGGCGTCCTCCATTCAAATGGCTCACATTGTAGTTAACTGTCATCCGTAACTCCAGTTCCAGGGGATCTGATGCCCTTTCTGATCTCTGGCACCAGGCAAACACGTGGTACACAGAAATGCAGACATAGCACTCATACACATAAAATGAAATATATAACCAAAAAAGAAGAGAAAGATTTAAAATATGCATAGACCATCCATTGGCAACCTGAGAGTAAGAGCTCTTTGTGGGTCAAATGATCTTTTCCCTTTTGTAGGGGGTCACTTAAGGCCATGGAAAACACAGATGTTTACATTATGATTCATAACATTAAAAAAATTAGAGTTATGAAGTAGCAACAAAATAATATTATGGTTGGGGTCACCACACATGAGGAACTATATTAAAAGGTTAAAGCATTAGGAAGGTTGAGAACCACTGGCTTAGACAAACCAAAACTGAAAGTGTAATCTTAATGAAGGGTTGAGAGTGATTCACCTTACAATTTTCCCATATTTTTTTTTTTAAAGATTTATTTATTTATTATGTATGCATTGGTCTGCCTGCATGTATGCCTTTAGTCCAGAAGAGGGTGCCAGATCTCATTATGGATGGTTTGTGAGCTACCATTGAACTCAGGACCTCTGGAAGAACAGCGAGTGCTCTTAACCACTGAGCCATCTCTACTGCCCCAATTTTCCCTGATTTAAAAAGACTATTTGCGTGTATACATATTTGTGTATATGTGTACATATGTGTATTGCCCTCAGAGGCCAGAAGAGGGCTTTGGATTTGTGGAACCTGAGGTTATAGGTAGGCATGTGTTTCCAATTTGGGTGCTGGAAACCAAACTCTGGGTTTCTGTTACAAGCAATCTTAACTATTGAGCCGTCTCTCCAGCCTCACTCAAGTGTATCTTAATGTTGAAGGTTTTTAATTAATATTTATTTATGGCTTTGTGAAAAACTGAGGCTCTCTGAGAGAGATTAAGTAACATAATAGACCCAATGAACTTTAGTGTGAAAAAATATATTGAATTAAGGGAATGCTTTTTGTAAGTATCTCATAGAATTTGTTTTAATAACCCATCAAGTGTAATTAGAAGAGTTTACCGTTTTGTTTTTTCCCCCTCTTTGGAGACAGGGTCTGAAGAGTTTACTGTTTTGTTTTTTTCCCCTCTTTGGAGACAGGGTCTCACTGTGTAGTCTTCACTGCCCTGGAACTCTATATGCAGATGGCCTCAGATTCACAGAGATCCCTCATGCAAAATTGAAGGCATGTGCCATGATTCTTAGCCAGAGTTACATTTTTACCAATGATAGAAAAAAATGCCTAGTATGTACTGGTATTTGTATATGACAATCTTAGTTATTTCAATGATTTTTTTTAAAAGTTTTAAATTTTCATGATGTCTATAGTTGTTTCACTGGCCTTGTGAATGACAAGCTTCTTTTTTGTTTTATTTTGTTTTTCGAGGCAGGGTTTCTCTATATAATAGTCTTGGATGTCCTAGAAATGTTCCATGATGTCCTAGAACTTGCTCTGTAGACCAGGCTGGCCTTGAACTCACAGAGATCTTCCTACTTCTGTCTGCCTCCTGAGTGCTGGGAGTAAAGGTGTGCACCAACACTGCTTGGACTAGCTGCTTCTTACTATAGCCAACACATGTGTATGTTGAACTGCTTCAGTCACCAGGAGCATGAACATGTGTAAAGATGACAACTCAGTTTATGATTGCGTGGTTGGTTGTGTTGTGCTTCTGCTGTTTGAATTACTAGCCACCATGATGACAGGTAACTGAACTCTGAGGGTAATGGATTAGAAATTTGATGCAATTTGGACAGTAGACCTGATTATAATGTATGTAGGTGTAATATTTATGTCCTAATGAGTGAATGTTGCCAGTTTTAGATGTAATTTGTTCCTTATGAGAAATGACATTTGCAAAGGTAGGTAGATAGAAGCTGAATGGAACAGATACATATTCTGCTTCTCCTTAGTCTGTTTTATGGTGTCAAATAAGCTTTTAAACTAAAACTAGCCCACTTTAAGTGTATAGATTGACCCTGTGGCTTAATAGCTCTGTTTTTTTTTTTTTTTTAATTACTATTTTTTTGTGTATGGGTATTTTGCTGGCATGTTTGTGCTGACAGAGCCCAGAAGAGGGCACCTGATTCTCTGGCACTGGAGTTTCAGCAGGTGCTGAGCTTCCATGTGGATGCTGGGAATTGACCCTGGCCCTTAGGTAGACAGCTAGTGTTTTTAAAAAGCTGAGCTCTTTCTCCAGCCCTCATTAGTTGTTTCTGAAGAAATTAAAACCATTGTGCATGCCTCACCTAGTTCTCTGTGCATTGTTGGTTTCTGTTTGTTTGTTTTTAAAAAACATATTTATTTATTTATTTTGAGACAGAGTTTCTGTGTGTGTAGCCCTGGCTGTCCTGGAACTCTCTCTGTAGACCAGGCTGGCTGGAACTCACAGAAATCTGGCTGTCTCTGCCTCTTGAGTACTGGGATTAAAGGTATGTGATACCACAATTGGCAGTATTTTGTGGGATTTTATTTCTGAAAGAGACAAAGAAAAAACATGGATATTTGAAAGTTTTAAAAATGATTTATTTATTTACTTTGTTTTTTGAGATAGGGGTTCTCTGTGTAGCTTTGTAGACCATGCTGGCCCTGAACACAGAGATCTGCCTGCCTCTCTCTCCGAAGTGCTGGGATTAAAGGCATGCACCACCACCACCTTGCTGATTTATTTATTTTTATTTTATGTGCATTGGTGTTTTGTCTGCATGTATGTCTGTGTGAGGGTGTTGGATCCCCAGAGCTGGAGTTAGGCAGCTATGAATTGTGTGGGTGCTAGGAATTGGGCCAGGGTCCTTTGGAAGAGTAGACAGAGTAGGGTGCTCTTAACACCTGAACCATCTCTTCAGCCTTGAGAGTTTATTTATTTTTTTTAAATATCATCATCCCAAATGATTTGTTATAAGTAGGTTCATTTAAAGTTATCGTTCTGTCTTTCTCCCTTTCTTTCTTAGGTTGCTTTATTATTTATTTATTTATTTATTTATTTATTTAGTGACAGGGTTTCTCTGTATAGCCTGAGCTGTTCTGGAACTCCATTCTGTAGACCAGGCTAGCTTTGAACTCAAGAGATCTGCCTGCCTCTGTCTCCCAAGTGCTTGGGATTAGAGGTGTATGCCACCACTACTCAGCTGAGCATATGAAGTCTTAACCACTTAGCTGTCTTTTCAGTCCTAAAATATTATTTTCTTGTAGTGAGCTGGTTCAGCAGGTGAAAGCAATTTCCCCAAGCCTGATGACCTGAGTTTGATCCTCAGGAACCACTTGACAGAGGAGAGAATTGATTCCCTTTAGGTTTTGTGACCTCTACAAATTGCACTGAGGTACTCAAATGCCCCAAAATAGTAAAACATAAATAAATGTAATAAAATACATTATTTTCAATATCTAGGCAAGTGAACCAACCATAAAGGTAAAAATATACTTAGACTTTTTTTTTTTTGCAGAATAAAATTCAATTTTTTCCCCCTGACAGGCTCTGACTATATAGCTGTGTCTGCTCTGGAGCTCATTTTGTAAATGAAGCTGGCCTTGAACTTTGCAGACATACATAACCCCCTCCCCCCAAAGGTATGTGCCTCCATGCCCTTGCCTGGCTGAATAAAATCTAATTTTAAAATTTGTAATAGCATGTTGTTCATCCCTGTATATTGAGTAGTAATCAGAGTGTCTTTTAAATACTATGTGGTGGAGAGTTCACAGTATAAAAAGTTAGATTAGTATTTTCAGTGTTATAAATCCCATGCTAATTGGCCACATAGATCTGTAAAAATTTCAAAGCTGTTTTGGATTAAAAAAAATGCATCTTCCCTGACTACTGATCTGCAATTTTTATAAGGTTTTAAGAACATGAAAATAGATACCCTTTTATGTTGAGGAAATAATGTATATTCTTTTGGAATTTATCTTTTAAAGCAATTTCTTGAAGCTGATTCTCAATTGGCATCTCATTCTCTCTACATAATGTAGGATTTTCCTTTTTACTTTTAAACTTAACATTTTCTTTCCTTTGGCCCAGCAGCATTCGGTTTTCTCTCTGTAAACTGCTTCTCCTCCTTCCCTTGTTAGACACTGCCTCTCCCCTGTTGCTCATCACCTCCTCTATAGCTGTGACAACTGGCTTGGCTTCCTCCCCTCTAGATTGCTGCTTTCTTGAAAAGGATTTTTTTTTTTTTAAACACAGTAGTCTTTACACAGTTGTAATAACCACTGTACTGTACTGCTCTTGCAGATCCTTATGTGTTTGTGTAATAAGCAGCTTTAACAGGTGCCCTTCCTTTCCCCTCTCTTCACTTTCCCCTTCCTCTTCTCTGTCTTATTTGATCTTGAACTCACTAGGTAGCTGAAAGTGGTTTCCCTTCCTCAGCTTCCAGAGTGCTGGGGTAATAGGTGTAGACTGTACCTGGACAGATGTGCTTTTTCTTTTTCTAATAGGTTTGCCTGTTACTGAACTGGGGTTTCTAAACAGAAGCCTGAGTTTTGCTGTTATTCAGTGTTTCTGTTCATAAGCCAGCTGTTAGTTCTCACACATGTCCTAGCTGTCTTCATCTATTGAAAAGGAACCCAGCAGAAAATCTTTAAGGTTCTTTCAGGTTTATTTTTAATTTTTGGCTTTTCGAGACAGGGTTTCTCTATGTAGCTCTGGCTGTCCTGGAACTCTAGACCAGGCTGGCCTTGAACTCAGAGATCCTCCTGCCTCTGTCTCCCAAGTGCTGGATTAAAGGCATGTGCTACTACCACCTAGCAAACTTTTCTTTTTGCCTTTTAAAAATGAAGTCCTTTAGTTTTTTTTTCTTTCTTTTTTTTTTTTCTTTTATTGAATTGGCCACTGAACCTATGGTCTTTGCATTTTAGGCAAGTGCTTGGTCACTAAATTGGGTTCCCAGCTCTCTTTTTATATTTAATTTTGAGATGGAATTCTCACTAAGCTAGGCTAGACTTGAACTTGCTATGTAGTCTAGGCTGGCCTTAAACATCAGCTCTTCCTGCCTCAGCCTCAAGAGTAGCTGGGATTACAGGTGTGGGCTATCACACCCTGCTACAGAATCTTTTTTAGACTAAACTCAGTCCATTTAACTTCTTGACTTCTTATGTGGGATTCAAAAACAAATGATTTATTTATTTTTTATTTCATGTGTGTTTGTGTTTGGCTGTATGTATGTCTATGTGAAAGTGTCAGGTCCCTTGAAACTGGAGTTACAGACAGTTATGAGCTGCCATGTGGGCACTGAGAATTGAATCTGGGTCTTCTGGAAGGGCAGTCTGTGCTTTTAACCGCTGAGCTCCCTTATGTGGGATTTTATAGAACCTTACTGCTCATAAGCCTTAGGAGACTTGGTTGAACACAGTTTTGCTTACTTTGTGAAAAGGTAGGTGAAGCTAGACATACCTTTTGGGATGTTCATGGTCACCCTATTGTGCCAAGCAGTTAGGGCTACACAGTACATCACTAGTGGCATGTTGTGTCCCATCCCTCTGCGCACCCCTCTCCCCCTGTAGCTCTGGCTAGCCTGGAGCTCACTATGTAGATCAGGATACCCTCAGACTTGGAGATCCTTCTACCTCTGCCTCCGAAGTGCTGGGAATAAAGGATGCGCCACCACTATCACACAGCCAGTGGTGTGGTTGGTTTTTATATCACCAAGGCTTGAGGGCTGTAGTGGCTTAAAAAAAAAAAAAAAAAAAAAAAAAAAAAGTGAAAATTTTGCCTTTGTTTTAAATGTTTAAAGATGGAGTTTATTCACTGTCTATAATCAGGAGATGTTGTGTTGATTAGGGATGGATTTAAAAAAAATACTTGACAGAGGAACTTAAATGTATTTATATTTCCTCCCATAGAGGGAACATATATTTTGAATCCAATTTCAGATTGGATTAACTACCTTTGTGGTCTTGGATTTGTCCCTTAAAAAAAAAAAAAAAAAAAAAAATTAAAGACAGGGTCTTTTTGTGTGTTTCTGGCTGTCCTGGAACTCACTCTATAGATTAGGCTGGCCTTGAACTCACAGTGACTCATTTGCCCCTGCTATCATACCTTGGATTTATCTCTTGTTAGCATAGTCATCTGAATGGAAAATGTGAGCACTGTGAAAGTCTATAAATATAAAGTTAATCAAACATAAGAACTATACATTTTCTTTACAGCTGTTTTTGGGGGTGGGGGTGGGGTTCAAAACAAGGTTTCTCTGTTTAACAAGCCCTGGCTGTTTTGGAACTAGCTCTGTAGACCAGTCTGATCTCCAGTTCACAGGGATCTATCTGTTTCTGCCTCCCAAGTCCTGGGATGAAAGCCATGTGCCACCGTGCCTGGCTTCTTATACAGCTTATTGACTATTGCATTTTCACTAAGAAGAGTGACTAGTCTGTAGATATTTCCTGGAATGTATGTTGGTTATCCTTTAGCATTTGTTGACAAATACTTGGAGTACTGATAGCATCTTTTTGTAATTTATGGATCTCGGTAATTGATCTGTTTCTTCCTGCTTTATCATCTAGTTTGTGGCATACATATAATACGGTCTTCAAGTTTAGAAAATACATTATAATAAAGTTGTATGAATTGGGCCAGCATTTGCACTTTATTTTAAATATTCCAGTTTTTTTTTTACATTATTATTTTACTTCAAAATTTATTACTGTTAGCTGGGCGTGGCATACACCTTTAATCCCAGCACTTGGGTGGCAGAGACAGGTGGATCTCTGTGAGTTTGAGACTAGCCTTATTTACAGAGTAAGTTTCAGGACAGCCAGGGCTGTACAAAGAAACCTTGACTTGAAAAACAAAACAAAATGTGTAGCCCTGGCTGTCCTAGAACTTGTTCTGTAGACCAGACTGGCCTCTGGCCTCAAACTCAAAAATCCATCTGCCTCTGCCTCCTGAGTGTGTGTATATGTATGTATATATGAATGTATATATGTATGTATGTATGTGTGCACATATTATTACTATTGTGTGTGTACACACACACATGTGGGAGTATGCACCATGATTTATAGAGGTCAGGACTACATGCAGAAATTGGTTCTCTTCTATCATGTGGATTCCAGGGATTGAAGTCAGGTCTATAGTCTTGGCAGTAAGTCACTGAGCTAAGTAAATAATAAACATATTATTTTCTTTAATCTTCTTTGGAAAAAAATGTGCATAACATGAAGAATTCTGTTGTTAAAGCAAAAGCTATGATATGATACATAACAAGCCCTTTTTTTTTTTAACTCTTCAAATTACTCAGACTGTGTTGGGGCATTTTTATTGTAGCCTTCAGATTTGGTGTTCTGAGGTTTTGTACAGGTCATATTGTTGAATTATAATGACATCTTTTTTTTTTTTTAGGAATACATGGTGTTATAATTAAAAACTGGTTTTTCATGTGTATGTCATGCTTATTTTCCATTGAGAGTTTTGTGTTGTATGTGCATAAGACAAGGAATGAGAGGTATAGGAAGGCTCCTTTTTTAAATGGAAGTTTAAGAAGGAGAATGTTCTATAAAAGTAGTGGAAGGGGAGGTTTGTGGTCAGCTTAAACTGTTAAAAGGCTTCAGATCAATACTGAAGTAGAATATGGGCATCTTAAGCTATTTGCAAGGGATTGACTTGTTCATAAAAGCATTGTGTTGTTTCATCTTAGAATACTCCCATTTTCTTAGGGAAGGGAAAGATCAGACAAAGTTTGACCTTGACAATAGAAAAGTTGTATTTTAGTGAATGTGAACTGATGGGTGGTTTCAGTGACTGGCAAATTCTTGTATCATTATGGCAAAGTCTGACGTGAGTAGCACTCAGAGATGTGCCAAAGAACAACTCCACTGTTAGTTGTAAGTAATGACTGGCTTTTATCGCACCCACTGAAGTATCTTAGAGTGTGTATGGTAGATTGGTTATATTTTATTTTATTATTTTATGTGCATTGATGTTTTGCCATGAGTTTCAGGTTTCCCTGGAACTGGAGTTACAGACTGTTGTGAGCTGCCATGTGTGTAACACAAATAATAAAAGACCTAGAGACTAATACTGGAGTTCAAGCTTCAAGCTGAAGATCAGACAAGCAAAGCAGCCAATCACTAGTTCTTACCTCTATCTCATGCTGCAAGGGCTGTCCATGAGTCCTCAGAGACAGTGCTATCGCCACAAATTCTCAGAGGCAAAAGCTCTGAGTTTCTGTCTCCTGCCTTATATTCCTTTCTCTGCCCAGCCATATTACTCCTATCTCCACCTCCCTAGTGCTGGGATTAAAGGTGTGAGCTCTGTTACTCTTCACTCTTGTATAGGCCAGGGTGGCCTTGAATTCAGAGAGATCTATCTATCTGCCTGTCTTCTGAGTCCTGAAATTAAGTGTGTACCACCTCTGCCTGGCTGTATTGCTTGCTAGTATGACTGCTGGGATTAAAGGTGAATATCACCATTTCCTGATCTGTATGGCTTGTGGCTAGCTTTGCTTTCTGAACCCTCAGGCAAACTTTAGTAAATCATAAATAATATATCACCACACATGTGGATGCTGGAAATTGAATACAGATCATCTGGAAAAGCAGTCAGTGCTCTTAATCACTGAACCATCTCTCCAGCACCAACTGAATATATTTGACCACTTAACATGTTCTGTGTAAACTGGGTGTTGTGGTGTGTTTCTCTAATCCCAATGTTCAAGAGGCACAGGCTGGTGGCTCTCTGAGTTCAAGGCCAGTCTGGTTTACATGGTGACATACCTACACACACACACACACACACACACACACACACACACACACACACACACCCGTGATATATGCAGTTGTGTGCTTTGAGTAAATAAAAGTGACTTTTGAATCTTTGGTTATATCATCAAAAGAACTGTTGAGACATATAGCCCCGAGGTAGTTTGCAGTTCAACTTAGTTATTAGTTATAAAGAAGACTTAAAATGCTATCCTCCACCCCCACCTATAAAGTGTGTTAACTACTTCGAAGTAGCAGAAACTTGAGGTGCTAACTTCCAGAGTGCATGTTTTCTATAGACCACAGCCTGGCACTGCTAGCTTGGCTGAGGTTTGCTGTTATAACCACCAAGCTGCTGCCTGCCCTCACTCTTATTTTATAACATTGGGTGTCTTATCCAAATAAATGAGAACTTATTTTTCCCGAGGAAATGGTCTCTTATTTCACTCTACCTCCTCACCAACAGCCAAACAGGATGGTATGTTTAGTGCATGAGGTATGATGTTGATTTAGCCAATAGCAGTACACTACACTTGTGATTAAAAAGAATGACTTATTTTCATTATAATTTTATACCTAGATAATGATCTTTTGAGTAATTATGTCTCATAACAATTTCAAGTGATGCTTTTCTGCTTAATTATTGACAGATTTTTCTTGGGTTGTCCTCAAAAGTAATTGGGGCATAAGGAAATAATTCTTAACACTTCGGGTTTGCAGTAACCTTTGTAATGAGGAAAAACACCCACTATTGTAGAACTTACAGTGTGACCTTGGGCACTTTACCTCTGTATCATCTTTTTATATTTTCATGTGTAAAATGGGAATAACACCTGTCCTACCCACATTTTGGGCTTGTTTAGTGTTTTCAGTGTGAATCTTACATGGTAGTAAGCTGTATATAGTAACAAGAATATATGCAATTTGTGTGGCACCTTTTCTATACTTTCAAGTTTGGTGATGCTCATTTCTACTACAATTTGTAAGCTAAGGTATATCGTGATGCTGCTTCTCTCTCAGATCTGTTCTGCATTTTACCTTTTATGCTCATGTTAGAATAGTGATCCATCTGTTTGGGTTGGCTGTGTGTTAGAGGTGAATAGATAGAGGATTTAAACACAGAATTCTTAAATTTTCAATTGAAAGTATTTATTTTTGTTTGTGTGGATATGCACATGCCATGGGGCATGTGTGGAGTTCATAGGACAATTTTGTGGATTCATTTCTCTCTTTCCACCTTTATGTGACTGAACTCGGGTTATCAGGCCTGCATGGTAAGTGCTTTAACCTGCTGAGTTGTGTCCCTGATCTTTTTTTCTTTTTCTTTTTTTAGGTAGGTCTATGGTAGCCTAGTTTGGTCTCCAATTTGACCTCTTGCTTCATCTTCCTCAGTGCTGAGGTTATAGGTGTGCATAAATAAGTTGGTTAGTTGGTTTTCTTCTGTTTTTTTGAGATCCCAAGTGCTGGAATCACAGATATGCAACATCACATCTGATTTGTGCAGTACATTTCATTTAGAGTTTGGTTATACTTGGAGCAGCTTTTTGAATTTTGGAAGTATTAAAGTACCTTCTGGTGAGTTATTGGGTGGTTTTGCTTTTATTTCTGATTCCCTGTTTTATTTTTTTTTCTTTCAGTTTTTATTTTTCTCTTTAGCAATTTTCTTTTTGGTATTTTGAGACAGGGTTTCTCTGTGGCTTTGGAGGCTGTCTTAGAACTAGCTCTGTAGACCAGGCTACTCTCCAACTCACAGAGACCTGCCCCTGTTTAGCAGTTTTCTAGTCTTCACTTTTAGTTAATTAAGACAGTGATTCTGACATACTTGAGGATGACTTATGATCCTCCTATCTACCTCCAGAGTGCTGAGATTATAGTTCTGGGTTACCACCCCTCCATGTTTTATACAGTATTGAGCTTTCTCTGGGTGTGCTGGGCAAATACTCTACAAGCTGAGCTGTAGCCCCAGCTCATTGTCTGGATTTTCAGAGTATTATTTTTATCCTGTTGCTTTTATTAATAATTTTCTATTTTGGGCTAGGAAAATGCTTTTATGTATCAAGTAGATCTTATTCTGTTTTGATAATTGATGGAATAGAGGAAGAGAAGAAGCATTTGTGTTTCTTGGTCTTGGTGTCTTAAAAGTGAATTTTCAGGAAATGGGGAGGGAAACTAGGTTTTATTTTGACCAAATGTTGGTAGCAAAAATTGAAGACCAGAGTTCTTATTTCTATTTTGATGTTAACTAGTTTGAGAAATGAGTCTCCTGAATTCTGAGACTGTTTGATATGAAAAGTGGAAGTATAATCTGTCAGTTCAAATCCTTTATAATTCTTCAAATGTACTAATTTTCTTGTCTTTTTGAAAAAATAATCCCCATCACTAATTAATTAGTCATAGAGCTGTAGTTAGGAGGCTGAGATTATTTAAGTCCTATTTCTGCCATAGCTCTCACAGATACTTGTCTGGCTTCTCAGATTAGAAGCAAAGTACTAATTCATAGCTGAAGCTATGGGAAGTATAGTACAGCCCTAGGGGCAACAAGTTATTTGCAATACCAGACTTGAAAGCATTGTTCATTATTAATTTAGAGACAGGGTTTTACTATGTAGCCCTTGCTGGCCTGGAACTGTCTATGTAGACCAGACTGGACTCAAACTCACAGAGATCTTCCTGCTTCTGACTCCTGAGTGCTGGGATTACAGGCATGTGCTATCATGCCTGGCCAGAGCTACATTGTTTTCTAATTTATTTTTTAAAACTTAAAATGTCAACATTTTAGGATTATATTTTTTCACATATTTAGAATTTTAAGGGATTACATGTAATTTTATAAAACATTTGAAAAACATTTCAATTTTTCTTTGCTGAATATGAATTTTTATAAACAGGTTACTATCTTGGACTAGGGGGGGCTTTTGTAGCATGCACAGGCTCAATTTCTAGTACTCCCCTCCCCCCAAAGTCAAACAAATTCCAGCAGTGTAAATTTAATGTAAGTGTATTATCTCAGTGAGGTGATTAAGTAGTGAAATGGTTAAGTATATGCTTGTTACCATGCCTTTGGCACTATGTAGACCAGATATTCCATTAAGCCTGACTACCTGTGTTTGATCCCCTGCTGGACCCACTTGATAGAAAGAGAGAATGGATTTCCCCAGGTTGACCTCTCACTTGCACACATGTGCATGGGGTGCAAGTACATTCATTTGCACACATAAAATGTAAAAGACGATGAGGTGAAGCCAGGAGTTGTGGTACTTGCTTGTAATTTTAGCATTTGGGAGCTGAAGCAGGAGGACAAGATTTCAAGATCAGTCTGGTCTAGTGAGACCTTGTCTCCCGTTCCTAAATTCGAGGTGATGAATAAGGAACTGATTACAACAGTTAGGGTGGAAGGGAGGAAGGATTGGTGAGCAGACGAACAGTTTAAGACACTTAGCAGTATGGACAGTATGGAGGCTTTAGCTGAATGTTGAGATCCTATCCGTCTTTGTTAATGGTCATTAACCTCTAGAATTGAGATAAGAGGTGAGGACTGATGTTAGAGAGGTGTTCATTTGGCATCGTTACCTACATAAGCTTGTAAGATTTAACAAATAAAGATATATGATGCTCAGTTTAAAAACAATTTTTTTTTTTGGCAGGTTGGCCTCAAACCTATGATCTTTCTTGCCTCTCAGCCTCCTGAATATTGGGGACTACAGGCATAAGCCACTATGCCCAGCTGCCCACTTAAATTTGAATGTCTTATAATAATAAATGAAGGTTTAGTGTGTTTCTTAAATATTTTTGAGGCATACTTACAAACAATACTCATGCTTCTCTGAGTGTTAGCAACAATAACCTAGATATACCTAGAGGGAGGGTGGTGGATGTGGGGCAGAAGAAAAACTGAACCAGGATACAGATTTTTTTTTATTATTGTATTTTTCTCTCATATATTACATCCCAGCCACAGTTTCACCTCCCTCCTGTCCTCCCAGTCCTCACTCATCAGCCTTCCCTCAGATTTTTTTAATGAGAAGATACCTAGAAGATTGTTAGGTAATTGTGACAGTGTTGTTAGTGGGTAGTGTATTAGTCATGAGCCTTAATAGGAGTAGGTTTTTAAAAAGAGAAGAAAGTTTGGGATTTGGCCTTCTTCAGCTTTGCATTCAGTGTTTCTAATTCTACCCTCTATAACTTAACAGTAAGTTTGTTTACTTTAAAAAAGTACTTGAGAGGAGATACTAAGCATTCCTCACACCTACTACTCCTTGTGTTCCTCAACCATTTTACAGGAGACGTGCTTCCCAGACATCTCACCATCCCAAGGATCGATTGCGCAGTGGAGGTTAATAACTGGCATACCATTCTTTTTTTTGTCTGTCTCTCTCTCTCTTTTTTTTTTTTTTTTTTTTTTTTTTTTTTTTTTTTTGGAGATAGGGTCTTACTGTGCAGTCTTAGCTGGCCTGGAACTTTTCTATGTAGACCAGGCTGGTTTTGAACCCATAAAAATCTGCCTGTCTTTGCCTCCTGAGTACTAGAATTAAAGGTATGTCACCATGCCCAGTGTCCTGTCAGTATTTTAATATAAGAGGCCGTTATGAGACTTGAATAAAATTAATGACTTAAAAAATACTGAGGCAGAGTCTGTAGTGAGTGGCACAGGTACATAATTCTAGCCCACCAGAGGTAGAGGAAGACGGATCATGAATTTTAGGCTATTCTGAGGGTGCATAGCAAGTTAAAGGCCACCATTCAAAGAAAAACAAGATACAGCAGGTTTGTAACTTATCAGTAGAGGATTTGACAGTGTATAGGGTCATGGGTTCAATTCCTAATACTATGGAAAAGAAAGATTCAGGTAATATTATGTTTCTATATTTATCTACTTCTAGCACAGTAAACCTATAAAAATGTTGACTTGTTTGTGTCTATACATTTTATCATTAAAATTTACTATAAAATTTATAAAAGTTAAAAAAAAAAGTGAAAGCAGAGGGGTTGGCCAGATGGCTTAACAGATAAAAGTATTTGCTGTTATTGCAGAGGTCTGGGTTAGTTCCTGACAGCTCACCATCTGCAATTATATTTCCAGGGTATTAGATATTCTCTCCTGGTCTCTCAGAGCACTAGGCATGTACATGATACACAGACATTCATTCAGGCATACACCCAGACACATAAAATAAATCTCAAATGACTGTATATCCATTAGCATTAAGCCCCATTTAAGTAAAAGTAATGCTTTTACTCCTCCGATTTCATCCATGTTGTTTGCTACCTATTTGCTACTCACTGCCTCTCCATTATTTTGAAGTGATCCCATATGTCATTTCAGAATAACTTAGTCTTCATGCTTAGTTAGGAATGAAAAACCTTTACTTAGCTCCTTATTTTATATTTTTTTGTGTGTGTTTGTATATGTATTTGTATTTGTGTGTGTATACACACACACACACACACACATACATATACATATACATACATACATACATACATACATACATTCTCCTGTGGAGGCCGGAGGTTGACTTCAGGTTTCTTTCTCTTACTGGTCTTCACCTCCCCCCCCCCCCCCACCCACACACACTTGAGACAGGGTTTCTCTGTGTAGCTTTGGAGCCTGTCCTGGAACTCTATAGATCAGCTCTGTAGACCAGGCTGGCCTTGAACTCACAGAGATCCTGCTTTTGCTCCCGAGTGCTGGGATAAAAGGCACACACTATCAGCACTGGGCAGTCTTCACCTTTTTAAGGCAGGTCTTTGTCTGAATCTGAATTTCGGCTGCTTTGCTTAGACTGACTGGCTAGCAAGTCCATGACCTCCTGTTTCTAGCCCCCAGTGTTGTGGTTATAGGCACATGCATCATGCACACATATGGGTGTTTGGGGGTCTAAACTCAGGTTTGCATGCTTGCATGATAAACACTTTATCCACTGAGCCATTTGCCTAGTCTCAGTTTCTGGTTTTCTATGGGAGTATGTTCTCATCCAGGCAAGTCAAGCTTTCCAAGCCTTAACTATTGAGTATGTTGAAAGATGTGCTGGTTGTAGAAAGACTTGTCCCTCCCTTTTTTTTTTTTTTTTTTTTTAAATCAGGCTTTGTGGGAGTCAGAGATAGGAATATATTATGAACTCTTAAACTCAAAACAAAAATGCTGTGCACAAAGCCAGGCGTGATGGTACACACCTTTCATCCTAGCACTCGGGAGGCAGAGGCAGGTGGACCTCCCTCTGTGAGTTGAGGACAGTCAGGCTACATGAGAGGTGGGAGTAGGGGGAGAGTTCTACACAGGTAAGATTTATTATTAGAAGTAAATGTTAAATTCCCATAGACCTGACAAGTCATCTGTGTGATGAACATTAAGTGCATGGTATTGAAATCACCTTGTCACTATTACCCCTGCATTTAGACAGTTGAGATAGCATTTTCTCATTCCCAGCTTGGCCTTCTTTTTCTGCAGGACTCTTCGAAGTTCACTGACATCTCCCTCCCACATTTTCAGATTTCCTTGGTACTCTTGGATTAATTTGTGTAGACTTCAACTTAGATAAAGCAGATAGTAAGGCTCTTCATGCTTTTATTATGCAAGCTTTTTGTTGATATTTAGCAATGCTTTTCCACATTTGAAGATCACTTTGTTTCTGTTACAATACTTCAAGGGAAAATCAAATAGTTATGTGTTTGGGTCACCTAGTAGTATGTACTCCAGTGGTTTCTGTCTTTCTCCCTTCATTTTTTTTTTCTTTTGGTACTGGGGATGGAGTCTAGTGCTTTGTACCTTTGTACCTGCTGGGTGAGTGCTGCTGTGGGCTCTCTCCTAGTTCTTGCTTATCTTTTGTCCTAATATAATTTTTAAAACCTTCACATGTTCTGCTTTTTATCTGCAAGTCTGTAGTTATTCTCAAAGTTTGAGTGTTTTACTCTTCTGCCTCTTCATTTATTATGTATAGTATATGTTCTTTTAAAAATATCTTTACTGTTCAGACAGTGGTAGCCCTCACCTTTAATCCCAGCATTCAGGAGGCAGAGGCAGGATGATCTCTGTGAATTTGAGGCCATTCTGGTCTACAGAGTGAGTTTTAGGATAGACTCCAAAACTATAGAGAAACCCTGTCTCAAAATACAAAAACAAAAATATCCTTACTGAACATTGGGGGAGGAGCGAGAAGTCAGTGGTTTCTTTAGAAATGCTAGCTTTTAATAAGTTCACTTGAATCTTGTTTAAAAGGACTGGTTTCCTGGATCCACTAAATACCTATGAGTTTCGGATGTCTGGAAGTGGTTATAATTTTAAAACAGTCTCCATAGATAGTTTTTATGAAAAGCTAGTCTTGTAAACTACTGTTGGGTCTACACATGCAGGACATTTGGCTTCTGGATAGTATTTATTTAGGAGATGACAGCACAGTTATACACACCACTGCAACAAGTTCAAACAAACACCAGATGAGCTTTAAGAATCAACATTTTTAAAAACACCAGAGGTTTTTGAAGTAGTGAAGATCAAATGAATTAAAATTCCAGGGATACAAGAGACATTTGTAGGTGGGCTGATTATGGACAATGCTGAAGGAAAGAGATGAATCAGAAATAAACAGACTCTTACTAAAATTGTAGCATGTCGTTGGCCCACTTCAAACACTGACTGGATTGCAATGATCACCTTTCTCGCCCTTTTTTGCTTAATCAAAATAGAGATTCTCACTGGCTAGGAAGATACCTTGTAGAGTTTTAAGATTTTTTTCATTTGCAATATCCAGAGTACAACAGTTTCTAGAGACACAAAACGGTGGGAAAATGTGGCCTATATTCAAGAAGCAAAGTAAACTGTAGAAGTAGATTCAGAAAGTTGGCCCCAGACAAAGACTTAACTACCACCACCACCACCACCACCACCACCACCACCACCACCACCACCACCACCAAAAAAACCCAACTTGTAATGTGAGGCTGCGGAAACAACAGTTGCTGTTCTAGAGGATTTGAATTTGGTTCTCAGGACCCATATTGGGCAGCATACCTGCCCAGCATACAGCTGCCTGTAACTCTGATTCCAAGTGATCCAATGCCTTCTTCTGGCCTCAAGGACACCCCCCCATACTTGTGAATTTTTAAGACAAAACAAAACAGAAAATGTGTTTTGCTAAATAAAGAAAATAGAGGAGAAGACAAGTATGATGACTTGAGAATTTCTCTGAAGAATTGGGAGTTCATAGAAGGGAATCAAATAGGTCATCTAGGAATCAGTAACAGTTATTAATTGCTTAAGGTCTTTCATTTATTTAATTAAAAATGTTAGGCCCAGGTCTCTAGCATTTGCTCCTGTCATTGCTATACTCTTCACTGCCGTTTGCTCATTCGTGTTCTTTCCCTCTTCCCCTTCCCTGCCGTCCCCCCTCATTATTATTATTTTTTATTATTATTGGAAAACAGTTCGCTTGACTAATACTATTTAAGATCCACCAGTTCATAGACTCTGTTTGATCTCTCACTGCTGTATCAGTGATTAGTGATAGGAGGATCCTTGGGGCTCTTTGGCTAGCCAGTCAAATTTAATTATGTATCTTGAGGTACATAATAAAAAACAAGGTGGGGTTTTCTGCCATCTTTCTGTGCAGTCACCATGGTGCACATGAATATCCTGGCAGATGCTCTGAAGAGCATCAACAATGCTGAGAATAGAGGCAGACTCCAGGTCCTCATCAGGCCCTGCTCTAAAGTCATTGTTTGGTTCCTAACTGTGATAATGAAGCATGGTTACATTGGTGAGTTTGAAATCATTGATGACCACAGAGCTGGGAAAATTGTCGTGAACCTCATAGGTAGGTTGAGCAAGTGTGGAGTAATCAGCCCTAGATTTGATGTGCAGCTCAAAGACCTAGAAAAATGGCAGAATAATCTGCTCCCAACCCATCAGTTTGGCTTCATTGTACTGACAGCCTCAGATGGCATCATGGACCATGAAGAAGCAAGACGAAAACACACAGGAGGGAAAATCCTGGGATTCTTTATCTAGAGATGTAAAACGCATACATAAAAAGCCTCCTTGGACTGTGAAAAACAAAAAAACAAGGTGGGAGCTGTGGAAGATAGATAAAGGACCCAGTGGGCATGAGCAGTTACTTTGCAAGCATGAAGATTAGAGTTTGGAGCCCAGCACTGACATAAAAAAGGGCAGGGTGGCCACAAATGTGCCTGTTACTCCAGGACAATAGGGAGGTGGAGACAGGAGAATTGTTAGGTGTAACTTTTTTTCTGCTGCTGCCTGATTCATGTGTCCTTGACCATCATTTTGTACCTAGACAATGTGGGAATCCAAACCTTTGTCAGAGGAGAATATGATTCTGTCCTGGGCACCTGCTGTGTGGGTGCAGTGTTTTGCATTAACTTTTAGAGACATTTCATAGGTAAAAGTTCCAGTTTTCTCTATCCCCTTTATGTGGCAGCAATACTTTATCTCCTTGGCCATGGACTGACTCCATTTAATGGAGTGACCTTTGACTTGATGTAGTGCAGTTTTCTTAACCAGGGGTAATTTTGTCTTCCAGAGGATATTTGACAGTGTGTGGAGATATTTTGAATAGTTACAACTTTGGGAAGGTGATGCTCATGGTATCGCATGGGTGGAGTTCAGGGATCTGACCTGAATGTTCCTAAGTATCCTATGATGCTTAGAGATGGGGAGTGAAGGTTGGCCCTTAGCTGTACAAAATTATCTTGTCAAAAATGTCAGTAATGCCTACGTTGAGGAATCCTGGTTTAGTGGCTTGGAGGCAATAATCACAAAGCAGTTTCATCTTTCAGTGGATCCTGGTGGAATTGTTTCTTCCACCTAATCAAAGCACCTAAACCACAGATGTCAAATTTGGAACTATTGGAAACAAAACTGCCAGTAGGGTTTTTAAGGCTGATACTGAGAGGGACTACTTCTGTTCTTTATTTTTCAGTTTTATGTACTCTGGCTATGGAGAAAACAGTATTTGATTCAAAGAGTAAGTGCATTCTGTCAAATAAGAGTGTCAACCTTGAGGGATTGCTTTCTCAACTAGCATTTTCTACTAGAACTTCTGCTTTTGGGTGATGTACCATGTGGGGAGATCAGGCAATCAAAGGTTAGAGCCCATCTGTATTCCTTCTCTTATGAAGTGAGTTCTTTGTTCAGAAGTACTTTTTTGTTGTTTTCTTTTTTTCCCGGCAGGGTTTCTCTGTGTAGCCTTGGCTGTCCTGGAATTAACTCTGTACATCAGGCTGGTCTTACACTCACAGAGTGCCTCTGCCTCTGGAGTGCTGGGATCAAAGCTGTGGGCCACCACTGACTGGCTCAAAAGCACTGTTAACAGTGTATCTTGTCATAAACAATGTATCTCCCTAGTCCTTTCATGGTGCTAGCAGAAACATTTCAGGAAGAGATGCAAATCTGTCTAAAACATGTTTATGTGAGCATATATGCTAGCTTTGTATGTGTGTATATGTATAATTTATTTACTCTTTAAAAGCATGATACTGCTGGGTGGTGGTGACACACACCTTTGATTCCAGCACTCAGGAGGCAGAGGCAGGTGAGTTTGAGGCCAGCCTGGTCTACAAAGTGAGTTTCAGGACAGGCTTCAAAGCTACACAGAGAAACCCTGTCTCCAAAAAACAAAACAAGAAAAAAAGCATGTTACTATATACTATCATTAGTAGTTAACTGTCATAAGTATTTTGAGAACATTTTATTTTTTAATTAACTGGGGGAGCAAGCCCTGGCATGGTGCCCTCACCCATAGTTTTAGCACTTGAAATGCTAAGCAGGAAGATTCCAAGTTCTGGCCAGCTTGAACTGCATGGTAAAACCCTGTACAAAAAAAAAAAAAAAAAAAAAAAAAAAAAAAAGGAAAGAAAGAAAGACGAGAAAACAAAATAGTGAACTTTCTTGTAAATTACAGACTTAAAAAAAAAGTTAAATTGTCTTTTGAGCAACATAGAGCAGGGCTTTCATAATCCTACTTTGCTAACCCCTTTGGCCAGAGAAAATTTTACATATAGATCAAATACTTATTTCTAATAAAAGGAAATTAATTTTAAAAACATTCATTGGCATAAATGTGATTTTACTATTTATTTAAAATGAATGGTAAATATGCATGCTAATGCAATGAATGTGATTATTTTTGCATAAAAGTAAACCTTGGAGTATTTGATACTGTAGGACATCAGGTATGTTTATTGTGCTTCAGAGTTGATAGTTGATTGATATTTTGATTTATAATTGTCATGTTGAGAATGCTGGTTTATATTAACACATATGTAATTCAGAATTACAGAAATATGTGTAGGGTCATTTCAGAAATTTTTGGAAATTCTTTCCTAATTCCAAACCAATCTCTCTCTCTCTCTCTCTCTCTCTCTCTCTCTCTCTCTGTGTGTGTGTGTGTGTGTGTGTGTGTGTGTGTGTGTGTTCAGCAATTAGAGGCCAGTGACAGGTGTTTTACTCAGTTGCTCTTAGCCTTACTCTTTGTAATAGGGTCTCTCAGTTAAATCTGTTGCTTACAATTTTGAGTGGACTGGCTGGCTAGTAAACCTCAGTGATCCACCTGTATTTTCCTTCCCAGCTCTGAGATTTCCAATGTGTGTTGTGGATGGTGGGGATAGAGCTCTATGCAATCCTCATGTTTTCATGGCAAATGCTTTACCGACTGACCCATCCCTAACCTCCTTGAAGAATGACTGTGTGTGTGTGTGTGTGTGTGTGTGTGTGTGTGTGTGAGAGAGAGAGAGAGAGAGAGAGAGAGAGAGAGAGAGAGATATTGAGATTTATTTATTTACTTAAATCTATTTTTTGAGACAGGGGTTCATGTATCTTTGGAGCCTGTCCTGGAACTTGTTCTGTAGACCAGGCTGGCCTCAAATTTACAGAGCTACATCTGCCTTTGCTTCCTAGGATTAAAGGAATGTGTGCACTGCCATTGCCTGGCAGGAAGAATAATTTTTGAAGTCAAATATTCTTAACACAGTTCAATCTAAAGCAGTACTAATTTGATACTTGCATGCTGAGCGGTCATGGTAGAAAAAACATGGCAAGTCATTGTTTTTTATAACAGAAAACTTTGTATGTATAATGGAAAGAATACACTTAGTAACTCACAGTAATCAAGATCTGATCCAAGGTGTTCTGTTGTCACAATGATATGTGCAGTTCAAAACACACATTTTTGTGTATTCCAAGGCTGTAGTGAAGTTCAGTGATGCAACAGGGTGAATGCTGACAACTCATTTTTGGTTGTTGCACCTGAGAAATTTTTCATTGTTGCCAGAGTTTTCATGACCCCCATGATGCATAGTTTAAGAATTAGTTGGAAGCTATAGTAATTGTAAACTAGTGTGTTTTGAATTATATAATTTTTATCCATACAAATTTGTCATTTTTATCTTTCTAGTGTTTCCAATTTTGTTGAACTCTACCTAGTAGAAATCCATTGTTATGAATTATATTGTAAAAACTTTTCTCATAGCTTACCAAATTTAATATTTTTGCATTTATTTTATGTATGTGAGTTTTTAGTCTGCGTGTATGTTAGTCACCATGTATGTGTCATACATGATCAGAAGAGGGCACTGAATTCCCTGAAACTGGAGTTACCATGTGGGTTCTGCAAATTGAACTTAGGTCCTCTGCAAAATTAGGAGGTGCTCTTAACAGTTGAGCTATCTCTGTCTCTACCCCCTAGCCTACCAAATTCCATCAGACTTTCTTTATATTACCAAGCCTTGTAACTTTCAACTGTAGAATTATATATTTCAGAATAATAATGCATGTAATTGGGCTAAGAGCATCTACCTAGCTGGAACTGCCTAACCTGCTTTCTAAAGCATAATAGGAATCTTGAAAGATTTGGAACCAAAGAACTTAAAACTGTAAAGGTTTTCCCTTTAAGGACCTATTAAAATATAACTATAACAACCTTATTGCTTATTAGGGTTAGGAAATTTTATTTTTAGAACTCCAAAACCATTTTTGCTAATTATCTTCTCTATTAAAAATATTTCAGAAAGGCAAAGATTTGTCCTTTCCCCTACTGTTGTACATGTGCTATGTACGCAGAAGAGACTCAGCCCTTACTGAATGCATTTATGATGCAGGATTTTCTGTGTTCTCAATGAGAACTGTCTGGCATATGGCATGTCTTATCAGATTACAGAATGGCTCTTAATTTTTACACGTTTTTTTGTATGTGTATGGGGGAGGTGGGGTCACATGTACCACAGTATGTTAGAGGAGATCAGAAGCAGCTGTGGGAGTTGTTTTTTGTTTATTTGGTTTTTTGCTTCTGTCATGTGTTTTTTGAGGATCAAACTCAGGTTTTCAGACTTGCAAATTAGCACTTTTGTCCACCGAACCATCTTGCTGGCCCTTCCCTGCTCCCTGCTTCTCACCTTTTTCTAACCAGATAACTATCATTATCTGGCTCTACGCCCCCCCTCTGCTCCCCCAAGACAGGGTTTCTCTGTGTAGCTTTGGAGCCTGTCCTGGCACTCATTCTGTAGACCAGGCTGACCTTGAAGTCACAAAGATCCACCTGTCTCTGCCTCCCAAGTGCTGGGATTAAAGGAGTATGCCACCACTGCCTAGCTCATTACCTGGTTTTTTTTTAAAAAATAAAAGTTTTATATCAACACTTGTAGATTAGTGTGTGATTGAATTCTAGAATAATTATGCCTTCTGGATATGGTACATATAGCCTGGAGGTGGTGGCAGCACTTAGAGGCAGAGGCTTGCAGGTCTTTGTGAGTTCAAGGCCAGCCGTCTACAGGGCAAGTTCCAGGACAGCCAGGGCTACATAGAAAAACCCTATCTTGAGAAAACAGACAAATAAATAAATAATAAATATGGTACATGTGTTATCTAATATGAGCTTGTTTTTACTAGGTCAAACTAAGTAAAAACAATTTTATCCAGTATTTTATGGTTTTAATCTGTGTGTTATATCATGAATAAATGTTTCTAAATGCAATTTGGAACCTAGAATTTGAGGGGACTTTTTATTTAACTTTTGAAATAATCTCAAAGTATAGTGGATTTTCAAAAATGTCACCAGACATTTTAAAATAGAACGGTTTTCAGCTACAGTCCAGATGTTGGAATTTTTTTTGGAAATGATTTATTTTATTTTTTTATTTATTTTCTTATCCTACAGAAATCCCATTAGATCTGAAAATTGCAAGTTTTTAATAGTGTCCTACTAATCCTCCAGGCACAGCACAGCTATAGCTCAGATGATTTGTAGGCAGTAGACCATTGAAAGAAAGTGCTTGACTTTATTGTGTGTGTGACAGGGACTCATTGAAAGCCTTTAAGTATGAATGGCATGGTCACAAGTTTTAAGAAGTTTCCTTATGGTTCTACTGGAGATGGATTTGAGGGAACAATACTAAAGACAATGAGAATGAGAAATTCTAATAGGAATGAAGCTCTAAAGTAGGGAATTGATTATAGGAATTTTTAGGAGGACTGAATGTGAGATTTGTATAGGAGATGATATTAGAAGGCTTGAGTTAGATGATTGAATAAGGACAGGAAGAAACTAAAGGCAGTAAGTTAGTTAAGGATGGGGGAAGTTGTGAATGACAGGGCTCTTTTTTAAAGTTCTGCTGATGCATGTTCATATACATGTAAGCATATATATGTACTCGTGTGTGTGTAGAGCAGAGGTCAACTTAAGGTACCATTCCTCAGGAACTATCTACCTTGTAAAATTTTTCTTATTTCTTTTACTTATTCTTTGATTATTTTATACATGATTTCCTTCCCCAACCCTCTCCCACCTTCATGCCCCCCCCCACTCCCTTTCTTTCTTTTAAATAACCACTTAGTTCAATTAATGCTGCCAGTATGCTTATTGGTACAGGACCATATATTGACATAGACAACCTGTCATGGACCATACTTCAGAAGAAAACTCCCTCCCTATCTTGTCCTGTTATGTTTTTGTTTTGTTGTTTTTGTCAGTTTGACACAAGCTAGAGAGTTAGCTGGAAAGAAGAACCTCAGTTGATGATGCCTCCATTGGATTGCATCTAGGCAAGTCTGATTAACAATTGATATGGGAGGGTTCAGCCCAGTTTGGTTGGTGCCAGCCCTGGGCAGGTGGTTCTGAATTGTATAAGAAAGCAGGTTGAGTAAGCCACGAGAAACAAGCGCGTAAGCAGCTTTTCTCTGTGGTTTTTGCTTCAGTTCTTGCCTTCAGGTTTCTGACTTCCCTCAGTGATGTGACCTGAGAATTGTAAGATGAAATAAACTCTTCTTCAGGTTGCTTTTGGTCATGGTTTTATATCATAGCAATAGAATCCTAATTAAGACTCCATCTCCCCACCCCCCCCAACAATGTCTCTCACTGGGACCTGGGACTAGAAGATAAGGATAGACTACTAACCAGTGAGCTACTGGGGTCTGTCTGTCTCCACCTTCCCACTGCTAGGATGCAACTATCCCCCTTTGGCTAGAGACCACCCCCTTTGATTGTGGGGCTGGAGATGGAACTCAGAGCCTTGCTCATATTGAGCAAGTGCTCTCCCATTAAAACATACCCTCAGCCTTCAGTGTCTTAGTAAGGAGTCTTGAACAGTACACTGTTTTATCTGGTTTGACTTATGTTGACTTAAACTCTCAATCTCACCCTCTCCTCTTCAGTTGTTAAATTGTTTGCTTATGGTCTAGATCAGTAGTTTCTCAACCTGTGGGAAACCGCCATCTCCAAAATATATGCATTACAATTCATAACAGTAGCAAATTTACATTTATGAGGTAGCAAAATAATTTTAGGTTGGGGGTCACCACAACGTGAGGTCACAAGCATTAGGAAGGTTGAGAACCACTGGACTAGAGGAACATTTCCTTCTCTATGTTTTCATTTGTTGGTTAGTTTTCAGGTAAATTAAAGATGAGTGTGTTATATGAAACACAGGTTTTTTTTGAGTAGGGATGTAGCTTAGTGTTAGAGTATAAGGGCCAGGGTTTTGTTTTGATCTTGCACCACAAAAATGTGTGTGTTTTATAATATCTACCAACCTCTCTCTCTCTCTCTCTCTCTCTCTCTCTCTCTCTCTCTCTCTCACACACACACACACACACACACACACACACACACACACACACACGGTTTATTTTTTGTTTTGATTTGAGGCATGCTCTTGTAGCTCAAGATGGTCTTGAATTGACTGTGTCTGGGGATTACTCTGACTCCTGATCCTTCTACCTTTACTTCTAAATGGTAGGATTACAAGCATATGCTACTGTTATAGAAACAATGTATCTTCATAGTGAGAAATCATTGTGTACATGAGAGTTAATCAGGGAAAGGCTCTTTAATAGCACTTGTCCTGCTCTGGCTACTGCTCAGAGGAGCCAATCTCAAATAGAAGATTTTACTAACTTAGGTACACATTAGGCTTACACATTCCACACATTTGTCATCTTTAAATCCCTTGTAAGACGCAGCCCCAAGTTATAACTTTGAACAATCTAAACACAGGCAAGGAGGCTGCAAGTCTGGCAGATGAAAGGTTTCCAAAGCATTGTCAGACTTATAAGTACACCAGTGTTGTTCTGTTTAGAGCACAGGGGCCTCAGTGATACACTAGGCAGACTAGCTGTGAGCCTGCACTGCCCTCTTGAACTGTCCCTTAGAGCCATGTTCTTTGATATGGGGTTGGGCCTAATGGCCACTTATAAGTCAGATAAATCAGAGTTGTCTCCTTTTGCCTTAGGAATGGAGCCTCATAGGAGGTCAGTCTTTTTAATTAAAAAAATTTTTTTTTTGGCTTATTTTACATACCAACCACAGTTTCCCCTCCCTCCTCTCCTCCATGTCAGTCTTGATGAAGAAATATTAGCAAGAACTTTCTTAGCAACCCCAAGTTTCATTTATGGTATAGTTTTCTGTTTCATAGTTCTAACAAGTCTGGTGAGTACACTAACCTCCCAGTCATACTGGAGGCAACAGTCCTTTAGTGAAATTCTTTGTTGTGTACCTTATTATTTCCTAGACAAGTTTACTAGTATTTTTTGGGAGGGGCGGTTTTCAAAATAGTGTTTCGCTGTGTAACCCAGGTTGTCTTGTAACTCGCTGGGTAGATCAGACTAGCCTTAAACTCAGAGATCTGCTTGCCTCTGCCTCATGAGTACTGGGATTAAAGGTTTATTTTAGGTCACCATGCCTGGTTTAGTAAATATTTTATAGTCAATTTTACTACAAGTTTCAGGACATGAGGGGAGGGGAGAGAAGGACAGAGAGACAGAGAGAGAGAGAGAGAGAGAGAGAGAGAGAGAGAGAGAGAGAGAGAGAGAAAGAGAGACAGAGAGAGAGATTATGAGAGTGTGTGTATGTGTGTGTGTTTTTAATGGGTTGGGGACACATAAGACCTCAGTATATCCCTGACTCCTAACATGTAAATCTACCTGTCAGTTCCTTCCACTGAGCCCAGCTCTCAATATTTTTACCCCTGATTGACTCTAATGGGATTATTTTGGCACGGAGACAGACGTTATAGGTAGGCTAGTGTGGTAGTTTGAATGTAATTGCCCCCCCCCAATAAGCTTATAGTGAGTAGTGCTACTAGGAGTGTGACTTTGTTGAAGTAGGTGTGGCCTTGTTGGAGGCGGGCTTTGAGGTCTTATATATCCTAATGCTAAAGGTCCAGTGTCTTGAACCAGTTCTTGTTGCCTGTGGATCAAGATGTAAGAACTTCTCCAGCACCATGCACACTACCTTGTCCCACCATGATAATGGACTGAATCTCTGAAACTTTAAGCCACCAAATTAAATGTTTTATAAGAGTTGTCGTGGTTATGGTGTCTCCTCACAGCAATAGATAGCTAGTTAAAAACAGCCTGATTATCTCAATGTGAAGCTGAAAGCGCTTAGGTCTGAAAGGCAAACTTGTGTTGGCTCTGCTCTCTCTGGTTATTCCAAGTTTATTTTAATTTGTATCTTGCTCATTTATAAATGAAGTTCTCTTTCATTCAGCCTGATAAATAACATGGCCATTAGAACTCCAGTAAATAGCTCTAGCTTCTTTTTTGAACCAAGTTGTAAACTTAACATAATGGCAGGGGCTTAAACTGTTATAAATGCCATGTTACAATTAGCACGTAGAATAGCATCTTTGTTAGTCAAAACCTATTTTCTCAACTACTGTGAAGTAGGTAAACCTGGACGAGAATTTTCATTGTTGCCTTTCTGAAAATGTATTAAAATTGATTAATTGTAAACTCTGCTATTGTATTTTATTATATCTTAAACTTTGAATCTTGCTGGTGTATAGCATCGTTCTCAGTGTTTGCATTCTTCTGGTGTTGACCCTAACGTTGGCATCTTGTATTCTCAATTTATCATTTCTTTATTTTGCTCCAGTGTGTGTAAGATCTTAAAACACTTGAACTCTACTTGCCCTACTTACTCGTGGCTCTTGGTAATTGCCCTTTTGTTTTCCTCTGGAAAACGTGATTTCTGCTTTTGTACCATCTGTGTTTTTCATTGTCTCTTCCTCATTGAATCAGACCTCTGTCTGCTGGTCTTCCTCCTCCTGTGTCCCTCCCACCCTCATCCCCAGTTCCTCAGCTGGAATTCCCCTCAGGCACTGGCAAATTCCCGTCTGTATTCACAAATGTCTTTATTGTACCTTTCTTAGCAGATATTCCCACAGAATATACAGTTCTTGGATGATGATAATTTTCTCTTGGGACAGGAACTTGTCCCCTACCTTTTGGCTTCCTTTGCATTTGGTAAAAACTCAGATGCCATCTGTGCCATCTGTGGTGCACATCTTTAACCCCAGACCTTGGGAAGCAGAGGCAGGCAGATCTATGAGTTTGAGGCCAGCTTGGTACAGAATGAGTTTCAGGACAGCCAAGGCTACACAAAAAAAACCCTGTCTCTAAAAGCAAACAAACAAAAACACAAAATATGACAAGAAAAACAAAACAAGAAAAAATTTGAATTTCCTGTTAGCTTTATAAACATTTAACTGTCCCTGTTTGACATGTATAAATCTGATTAAATGTCTTTAGCTTTAATTGTCAGTCTTTTAAATAATCATGAATTTTCTTCCTTCACTCCCCTTTTCCTACATGTGTGGAGGCTAGATATTGATGTTGGGCGTCTTCCTCAATTACTTCACCTTATTTTTTGAGACAGATGCTTTATTGATGCTGGCTACTATGCTCCAGGGATCCTCTTGTCTCTGCTTCGCTGGTACTGGGATTATAGGTGTGTACCACTTTGCTCAGCTTTCACATAGGTTCTGAGACAATCAAACTGAGGTCTTGTAAGCACTGTACTAACTGAACCATCTCATCTTTTCCACCTTCCATTTTCATTTTAACTTCAGTGATAGGCTATCTTATTTTTAGTGTGACAGAAGAGAAGGATTTTGAAATTTGTTGGTTTTTAAATAATAATATTATGATTTTTTTCTTCTGAGTGAAGATAATTGAAGAGTAACTAAGCTGGTGGTCTGGAAGCAGCTTGTTTGGAAGGCCCTTTTATCCATTTAGGTTGCTGTAGTTAAGTTAGAACAGCAGGAAGCTTCTAAGAGCTGATATTATCCAGGATACTGGTGGCTGAGGAGTGCAGCAGTTTTGATGTCTGTCAAAGGGCCTGTGCCTCATAGATGTACCTGTTTTGTTCTTTCTCCACGTGGGCCCCATTGTGATTTTTGTGGTGCTGGAGATTAAACCCAGGGCTAGGCAAACCCTCTACCACTGGGCTACATCCCTAGCTCTTGTCTTTCTTTCTTTCTTTCTTTCTTTCTTTCTTTCTTTCTTTCTTTCTTTTTCTTTCTTTTTCTTTCTTTTTTTTTTTTTTTTTTTTTTTTTTTGAGGTGCTTCTTAGATTTGCTTCTTGAACTTGCTGTGTAGCCTAAGCTGGCCTTTAACTCATGGTCCTCTTCATTCTGCCTACCCAAGTGCTAAGATCAGAGCCATCATGTTCACTTCTCTTAGGCCTCTTAAACACATCATCATTCTTTGAGGTCTCCATGACCTTGTAAGACTTTCAATGAGGGCTGTGTTTCAACGTATGAATGGGGTGTCATGAAACTAATATTCAGACCATAGTATTTTTTCATTGTCCTTAAAAATTTATGGTATTCTCATATGTAGGTAGAGTGCATTTACTCTAGTACCAGGAGTCTGAACTTGTCCTGAAGTCTGGAGTATCATTTCATTATCATCTAAGTGAGACATAGGTGAGAGTCAAGACAGTGTTCACCTGGAGGCAAGTTGTGAAATGTAGTTATCTGCTTCTAAGATATGGGGATGGGACAGGCAGAGGATAGATCTATTCCCAAAAGGTGAGAAATAGAAAAAAAAAAGGGGGGGGGGGATTGTGGAACTTGCATAAGTAAGTCCAAAACCCAACAGCATAAACAATGTGTCTTAAGGCTTAAGAATAACTAGTTTTACTCCATATCTTGCATTTCACATACCTTGGGGGTGGAGTTTGGACTTTGAAAGCTCTTGGCAGCTGCGGTGTTAATGGCTTGCTGGGTAGGTACAGTCTGTGTGGCATAGCTTGGAATGCTGGTGGTCTGTGACTTTTCCAGGCTAGAGTTATGTTTGCTACTCAAATCCTTTTTTTGACATGATTTTTCCAAGCTTTGGCATTTTAAGCCTGTGACAGAAGGAGCAGCAACTATAATGTCCTGAAATGCCTTTGTGGTCATTCTGATACTTTGATGCCTCACACTTGGCTTCACACCAGTCTGTCAAAAGCATGTTGTCACAAGGAACTCTTGGGTTGCTTTTCTAGACATACATTTTCATTTTTACAACATGGCCAGGATGACTAGCATCCAAATACAATATTTGTTTCCATTTTGATTATAAATTTCATCTTTAAGTCATTTCTCTCTTTGAATTTACTGTATACAGTCAAGAGGAACCATACTGCTCTTTTTTGTTTAGATATTTCATCAGCCAAACAGCTAATTTTATTGCTCCATAAGTTCCACTTTGTGTAAAACACCAGGACATGAACATAATTTAGACTGTGTTTTTACCTCCTTTTAATTTTATTTTTCAGTATTGGAGGTGGAACCCAGGGCCTTGAACATGCTGGGCAATTCTCTGCTATTGTGCTGCTCTTTATAACAAGAGTCTGTGTTCTTCCAGTTGGCAGTGACATGTTCCTCATTTCTGAGACCTCATCAGAATGACCTTTACTGCTCATATTTCTATCAACATTTCATTCAGAAGCATTTGTGTAATCTCTGAAAGACAGAGACATTCTGTCTAGCTCTCTTCAATGCTTTCACCTCACAGTCATCCTGAAAGTTCTGTTCACAGTGACAAGGCTGTTTCTACATGCATGCCTAGTTTTTTCCAGCTTGTTCCCATTACCCAGTCCCAAAGCTGCCTCTGTAGTTTTACATTTATACTATAACAACAGCTCTACTCTTTGGTCCTAGTATCTGTCTTTGTTTGGGCTGCTATAATAAAATGTGTAGATTGAGAAAAATAATAAAAATTCCAGGTGTGAAGGCTTGTCTGTGTAGGTGGCGCTTTCTTGCTGTTTTCACCATGATAATAGTTCTCGAGAAATTCTGTTATACCTTAATACAAGTTTACATTTTTTTTTAAGACAGGCTCTCCATATTTTGTTCAGAGGACACTAGACATGCACAGATATACATGTAGGTAAAACACCCATATACATAAGTCTTGGGGGCTGGAGAGATGGCTGTAGTGAGATATTCACCTTGTCCGCACCTGTGGCATAGACCACGCCCATGGAGGGGTGGAGACAGGGCCGGATGTGACCTGGGGGAACTAAGGCTGAGGAGGGGGCTTGGAGAGCTCTCTTGCTTACAGTATGGGAACAGGAGCACTTCTGGAGGCATCCTTGGGACCAGGAACCTGTTAGTGTTCATCTGTCTGTGTTGTGAGTTATTTCTCCCTGGATAAACATCTATTCAGCCTATTTGTTTCTCCTGATCTTTATTAAACATCAATAGATGGCTTAGTGATTAAGATTACTGGTTGTTCTTTCAGAGGACCCAGGTCCAAATCCCAGAGCCCGCATGACACTTCAACTTTTCTGTGCTGTGTACATGTGATGCATGGACCAGAACACATACTTGAAATAAGTCTTTTTAATTTTTGGTTTTCTGAGACAGTGTTTCACTGTGTAGCGCTGGCTGTCCTAGAACTCACTTTATAGACTAGTCTGGCCTTGAACTCACAGAGATCTGCCTGCTCCTCCCTCCCTTTCCTCCCTTTTGAATTGTATTTATGAGTGTGTGTGTTTACACAGATGCAGGTGTGTGCAGAGTCCAGAAGTGGAAGACAGATCCACTGAGGCTGTAGTTATGCATTTTGTTAAGCTGCCTGGAATGGATCCTAGGCTAGGGTCTGCACTCAAGTCCTCTAGAAGAGTAAACACATGTTCTTAACCACTGAGCCAACTCACTAGCCTGCCTTTTTACTATTTTTTAAGTCTAGGTATTTTCATTTTTGGTTGTGATTTCTCCTTTTACTGACGTATTTTACTGTCTTTGAGATATTTTCCTAGCTATCTTTTGGTTATTTATTTATGATGTTCGAGCCCTGGCTGGCTGGCCTGGAAAACTTTCTGTAGACCAGGCTGGCTTCAGACTTGGAAATCCATCTGTCTCTGCCTCCTCAGTGCTAGGATTAAAGGCTGCTTCACCACTGTTTGGTTTTATTTATTAATTTATACTTTAATACACAAGAGCAAGATAGCCAAAATGCCAGCATAAATGGGTGAGGAACCTGAGAGGCCCCACCTCTAACCATGGAGTGGTGGATAGGTACTGTAGGAGGGAAAAGACATTCTTTGGAGATTTGGTCATTGCTGGTTGCTCATGCTCCAGTAACCTCATAGCCATGCACATATGGTCTGCATTAAATAGAAAGAAAAGGTCATAAAGTTGGGAAGTGGACGTGTGTAGAGCTCCTGGGGTATTGGAAGGGAGAAATGGGGGCTGGATAAGTTCATATTTAATTGTATACACATAGGAAATTCTCAATAAAAATTAAATTAAAATACTTATATTTTTCAGTGTATATAGTTTGTATGTTGCTAGTACTTCCAAATTTGGACATTTTGTAATTGAGCATTTCATTAGTTACTTATTGCTATTGCAAAATTTTCTAAAATGTAGTGCATATTAGAAAAGCACTCTATTCCTGAGCTATTGTCCTGATTCTTTTACTTTTTAAATTTTATTTTAAAAAGATTTATTTTGGGGGCTGGAGTGATGGCTCAGCAGGTAAGAGCACCGATTGCTCTTCCAGAGGACTCGGGTTCAATTCCCAGTACCCATATGGCAGCTCACAACTGCCTGTAACTTCAGGATCCAGCAGCCTCACACAGACATGCCTATAAATACTAATAAATACAAATTAGAAAAAGAATCTTTTATAAATAAGGTCATACAGTATATAATCTTTAAAAATATTTTACTTTATTATTATTTTTGGTTTGGTTTTTCAAGACAGGGTTTCTCTGTGTTGTTTTGGAGCCTGTCCTAGAACTTGCTCTGTAGACCAGGCTGGCCTTGAACTCACAGAGATTCGCTTGCCTCTGCCTTCCTAGTGCTGGGATTAAAGGCATGTGACACTACTGCTCAGCAAATAAAGATTTATTTTTAATAATGTATTAATAGGAGTGGAGTTAAAGACAGTTCTGAACTACCACATTGATGCTGGGGATTGAACTTGGGTTCTTTGGTTCACTTTGAAGTGAAATCATTTCCATAGCTATAGGCAGGTGGCTTCAGTTTTTTGCTAGATGTTTGCAAAAGGGCTCACTCAGTTCTTGTTGATAGGCCTGCTTGTCACATGACAATTGCCATTCTGGAAGGTGAATGTTTTGAGAGAATCAGAAGCCACAGTTTTTTTTTTTTGTTGTTGTCGTGATCCTAAACTTTAACTGCTGAGCCATCTCTCCAGCCCATGCCACTACTTTTTTAGACCCTTGGAAGTTAATGTACTCTAATTTCTGCTGTCTTATAGTATCTATGTAGAATAACTTTCATATAGGGTGCAAGAATTACACAAGGTTAGAAATATTAGAAGGTAGGGATAATTATGGGCCATCTTGGAGTCTAGGTAGTCATGAAGTTCATTTTATAAAGATTTTATAGTTCTTTAAAATAATGTGTAGTCTTGTTCTTGAGTATGATTTTTGTGTGTCATTTTGGTCAAGTTTAATAATTAAGCGGCTTAGCATTTCTAAATCCTGATCCCCCCCCTCATATTGTGTAACTGAAAGGTATATATTAGGCAGTCTTGCACTAAATTTGATTTTTTCTTTTATTGTGTGTTCATGTGTGAGTAGTATATGCACACATGCCTGTGCATATGCATGTGCATACACAGAGGCTAGAGGAGGGTGTTGAATGTCGTGCTCTATCATCCTGCCTTATTCCTTTGACACAGGGTTTCTCACTGAACTTAGAGCAGACTGGTGCCCAGCAAGCCCCAGCAATCCTGTTTTTACCCCTATTAGCAGTGAGGTTAAAAGTACAAACACAGTAAGATCCAACCTTTCACTTGGGTATTAGAGCAGAACTCAGGCCCCCATGCTTGTATAGCAGGCACTCCTACTTACTGAAACATCTCTCTAGTCCAGTTTAGTAGATGTGTTTGTTGTGTATGTGTTATTAGATGCACAGAAGTTAGAATGTTATGCTGTGACATCATTTGTTTCTGGTGCTTTTTGCTCCCCTCCCTCCCACCCCTCCTCCCTCCTTTCTACTTTGCACCTGTGGAAAAGCCATCTACCATCTACCACTGAGCTACATGCATTTCACTTCTTGTTCAGTTTACTTTAGTATTTGGTGGATCTTTTTCCATTTACTGATCATGAATCTTTGTGTGTGTTTGTGTTTGGAGTTTTTCTTACAAATAGTACTTGTGAAACTAGTTGGCCTTTTTTTTGCTCCAACTGGAGTGTTTATTTTATTTACATTAACCTTGATTACTGTCACATTTGAACTTATTTCTGCTACTTATTTCAAGTCTTTTTTTTTTTTTTTTTTCATCCTTCCTTGAATCTGACTTTTCTTCTAGGCTCATTTGTCTTTTTTTTTTTTTTTAATGCTTGAAGCATGTTCTTTAGAACTATTTTAAATAAGAGTCTATTGCAGTAATTGCTCTTTTTCTTTTCTTAAAAATATCTTAATTTCCTCCTTATTCCTGAGTCATAATTCTACCATTATGTAGAAATCTAGGCAGTTATTTTTCTCTTCAATGGTTAAAGATACCATTTCCTTACTTTTTTACAGTTGTTCCTGTTGAGAATTTGTTTGTCATTATAATTGCCATAGGTGGTATTTTTCTCTCTGGCTCTTTTTAAATCTTCTTTTCACCTTTTGTTTTTACATTTATCTGTGTGAGTGTGTGTGCATGCACACAGGTGTATAGGTCAGATGACAGCTACCAATCTACCATGTGGTTTCTAGGGATCAAACTCAGGTTGTCAGGCTTGGGGACACGTATTGTTACTGAGCCATTTTGTTGGCTCATCTTTGTTCATTGGCTCATGTTTGTTTGTTCTTTGTTGTTCTGTAGTTTCCTGAAAATGTTTTAGAGGTGTGTGTGTGTGTGTGTGTTTTAGGTGTGAACGATTTTAAAATTCCTTGCTTTGGGGATTAAAAGCATATAGTACCATGCCCAGCCCATTCTCTTTTTATTTTTGAAATACCACCTTTTAAATGTTTAAAACAGTCTTACTTTTGAGACAAGGTCTTACTTTGTAGGTGTTGTCCTCAAACTCTGTATCTCCTTGCCTTATGGTTCTGATTGGCATTACAGGTAGGCTCCATCATGGCCTTCATGAATATCTTCTAGATGTTAATAATTGTGCAGAGGTGTTTTATATTAACAGACTTTGCTTTGTTTGGTTCCATGCTGTGTGTGTTTTATTTTTTTGAAGCAGGGTTTCACTATGTAGTCCTGGCTGGCCTTATGGCCTAGAATTCATACTACCATGCCCAGCTTCTTCTTCTCTTTCTCTCTCATCTATTTTTTTGAAGTTATGTGTATATATGGATCTGTATGTGGGTATGTGCTCCTGAGTGTGGGTACCCGTGGAGGCCAGAGGTATTGGATACTCCTGAGAGTGTTGTTACTGGTTCTGGGTGCTGGGAAACAAACCATTAAGTGGTCTAAATCATTAAGCTATCTTACCAGCTTCTAACTTTAGCTTAAATTTTTGTGGTGCTGGGTACTGAATACAGCACCTGGCACATGATAGGCAAGTCCTTCAGCATTGGGTATATCCTTCTCCCCATTCTCACTTTAATATCATCATCGATCTTAGATGTTCTTACCCTTTTCCTTGTTGAAGAATTCATTAATTAATTGTTATCATAGTTACTTTTCTATTGCTGTGAAAAACACAGTGACCAAAGCAATTTATAAAAGAAACCGTTTAGTTTGGCTTATAATTTCAGAGGGTTAGATAGAGTCCACGATGTCAGAGTGAAGGAACAGCTGAGAACCAGGTATTCACATTTAGGAACCTGTGGGGATCATTTTCATTCAAACTGCCACAATTGTGGTTTTGCAGGATATTGAAATCAAGTTAAATACATAAAATTTTTATTTGCTAATTATGCCTTAGTAGAGTGGGAAAAGGAATATAGAAGTCTGCTTTTAAGTGAGGGCTCGCTGGGAGCACCTGTGCATGTGCTTGTAGGGCAGGCTGGCAGGGAGCAGGTTGGTAGGGCAATTTTGTGGTTGTTGACCCCCCCCCCAATGTAAGTCTTTCTGTGAAGATCTACTTTGTCTAGGAGACTGTACCTTAGCAGTTGCCTGGGAAGTAATGCTTGATTAAAGGATTAAGCCAAGAGACTGATAGTTTATATTATGGAGATTTTTGACTATTAAGGAAGTAATATTGTGGAAAGATTATTTTATAGTTCAGGTTTTAAAATATAGGCAAAGGAAATGGTTGTTCAGTCTTTTCCTCTGAATTCACTGAACTGTCTGTACTTTAGTCTGTAGACTAGCAGGGGCCGCCTGTTGCTCTTGGACCACAGTTTGAGGCACACTGCCTTGCATAATAAAAAGGTAGTTGTTAAAGGCAGTAGGAAAAGTCAGTGTAATGTAAATGGTTTATTCTTTTACTCAACAAAAAATAACTGCCTTAAAAAACCCCCTCCTAATCAAAGGATAAAATAGCTTCTGAGAAAGGTAACTTTCTTGCTCCCATGGAACTGAAAATGCACGAGTGATATGCATTAAGCAGTTTATCATTTAGCTAATTATATGTGCCAGAAGAATCATATGGACATGCTGGGGTTGTATCTTAGTTGATAGAGAGTACTTGCGTAGTATGCATGAAGTTGCATACTCTAGCAATTAGGATTTGGTGGTTCAGAAAGTTCAAGGTCATCCTTGGCTGAAATAGTGAGTTTGGGATTGGGGTATAGGAGACACTAGAGAAAAAAAAAATATTTTTTTTTGAGCAAACTATATTTTAAAAAAGGTAAGATCATTGTATTTGAGAGTTTTAAAATTATTCTTTTATGGCTTTCTTTTCAATGAGCACTTACTACTTTCAACATTGGGGAAAATGAATTATGCTTTAAAAATATTTTATGCTATATTATAAATATCTGGATATAGTAGCATGTATAGATATCTTTGGATAGTAGAATATAAAGGGTTTAGACTGCATGAAGATTAAATAATTCCCTTTGAATTATGATCTCTATTTACAACTATGATCTACTCAAGATATAAGATCTTAATAAATAGGGATTTATTTAAAAGAAAGCCTAATATTAAGCAACACACTGTGAACAATGGGTAGTTTGTTTCTAGTTTCACTCAGAAATTCTTCGAAAGGTCACAGGCTAAAATGTTTGCTTCTGTGTACATTCTAAGGAGTTTCTAAAAGGCCTCTCAGACTCAAATGGGAAGTAGGAATGACATTACATTTCACTTAGTACATACAGGACAAAAGCCGAGAAGATAATCTTACAAGGAGGAAAAGCGTGCAACAGTTGTCTTTATATATCAGGAAACAAACACATTAAGAAAGTGTTTTCTGGGCTGGAGAATAGGCTGATTGGTTGAGAGCACTGGCTGCTGTTCCAGGTTCCAGAGGATCTAGTTTAGTTCCCAGCATCCATATGGCAGCTCATGACCATCTTTAAACTTCAGTTCCAGGGGATCTGACTTCCTTTTCTGGCCTCCAAGGACATTGCACAGACATACACATTATTATTAATTACTAATGCATTAAAAAAATACCCCTGAATATTGTAACTGATTATATTAAGCACACTCCCCCAGAGGATTCTGTGTTTTTGGTTACATATCACATACATAATAGTGCTTTATATAGTGCTTAATGAACTTAAAACTTGTGAAGTTTTATTTTCACTTTAACATCATTTTAAATATGCAGTTGGCAATCAAACAAAGTTATTCCTATAACAACGGTAAATGAAAAAGATAAGCCAACTGTAAATTGCTAAGCCAGGAAAAAAAGTACAGGATATGGCTAAGCTAATAGTATGTGAATCACTAAAGTTGGACAGAGTGGGTTAACAACCTGAAATTGAGCTCATACAGCAGGTGTTATGTAATTATCATTTAAAAAACAATATAGGTATTATAAAGACATCTGTAGGCAAAGTTATTAGCATGGAGCCAAACTAATTTTGCCAAAAATGAAAGTTTTACTTTCCCATGAATGTTTGAGCTTTAGTTTATTTAATTTTCCTGCTAGTCTGAATTTTCAGCTACCCAAATTTTTCAAACACATAAAGAAGCTTGGGTTCCTTCCTTCCTCCCTCCCTCCCTCCCTCCCTCCCTCCCTTCCTGTTTTTGAGACAGGGTTTCTCTGTGTAGCCCTGTCTGTCCCAGAACTCATTTTATAGACCAAGCTGGCCTTGATCTCATAGATCCATCTGCCTCTGCCTCCTGAATGCTGGGATTAACCATGTCCAGCAAGAAACCTTGATTCTTAAAGAACCTGTTTATACTTAATTCACAAATGAACCTATTTAAACCCATTTACCCAACCACTATTGAAGCTCCAAAAGCCAATTCCCAAATGTTGTTTCTAGATTCTTTAGATATCTACCACTCTGGCTGGAACCTGTTTCTTACTAACCTAAACTACAGTCATACTGTTTCCACAGAAAATGCTGACTCCTCTGTTTCCTTCTTTCCCTCTGTATACTCATTCAGTACAAACCCATCAGATAAAGCAGAGCAAGTTGCCATCTGTGTTCATTTGGGGAGGTGTCCGATGAGGATGAAAAGGCATTCTTGTGGAGGAAATAAGGCAATAAAATAGTGCCTACACTGGCAGGCTCAGTGGGACAAGGAGAGACTACTCTGCAGAGGAGGCCAGGAGTGGGGCATTGGTTCAATCAGGGAGGAAGGGGAATGGAGGCCATAGGATAACGAAATCCCACTGGGAAAGGATGGAGTTTATAAGAAAGATATCCCTACATGGGGGTCAGTACCTGAGTGGGTCCAGAAAGGGGTGGTGGGCTGTGTGAATCTTGTGTATGATGGAAGGGGGAGTGTATTAGCACAGAGTTTGAGCCAGGAGCATGAGCACATAGGGAAGAATATATAGCATAGGACAGGGTGTTCAAGTCTGAGCATGTTAAGGAGGAAAATAAAAGGGTGTAGGGGCTGGTAAGGTGACTGAGCAACAAAGGTGCTTGCCACCAAAGCTGATGACTTGAGTTGGATTCTCACAACCCACATGGTGAAGTTAATTTCATAAAGCCGAGAAAAATAAGGTGATTTCATGCTTTTGGAGTTCTCTTGGTTGCCTTCCTTTTTCTTACTTTATCTAATCCCATTTCATTTGCCTACTTTTTCCCCTATGGTCAATCTAGAGTTTAATTTCCACATTCTCTTCTCACTGTAGGCTGCTTCTTGGAATAACTGATTCTTAAGTTGGATAATTTAGAACTTTATTGTCTAGTGGAATTTGATAACTGCATCTTATACAGCTACTTAAAGTTAAATTTAAATAAAATCAAACATATGATTCCTTATCTGTGCTAATAACTATGTTACAGATGTTTACAATAGCCACATAGAGCTGGGTAGTGGCTGAGGTGCTGGTCATTGCTGATACAGAATATCATTGCAAAGAATTCTGTTATTGCTGATTTTTGGATGTGCCATAGTTCTTCAGACTTGACCATAGACCTGTTGGATGCAGTAGTGTAAATTCCTGTTTTGTTTCTAAATTGGCCTGTTGTGCTTTCATTGAGAATGTACTGCCATTTGGGAAATCTGTTACATTCATCAGGCTTTCTGCTTCCGTGGGTGCGTGCGTGCGTGCGTGCGTGCGTGCGTGCGTGCGTGCGTGTGTGTGTGTGTGTGTGTGTACATATATAGTCATACCATCCTAGTTTTGGGTTAAGTGGATCTTCTTTGTATATGCACACATGACTTAATAAAAACCTAGGCATATCATTTGTTTTTCTCATCTATACTTGGGCCACTTTCAAGTGGAGCTAGTTAGTCTCAGGTGTAGTTTTTACAGAGGAGCCTCCTTGGTTCTCTTTCAGCATTAGCAGGGTTTGATATGAACAGTCACTTGAGATCTGATGCTTATGTACAGAATTATGCTTGAGTTGAGTAGAGATTTATTTCTATGGAGTGTAATTGAGCTCATCCACAGGTCAGGATAAATGTGAGCCCTTCAAAGACTCTGTTTTCCTGTGAGATGAATTTCTTGGTTGTTTTGTTACTTCCTCAGTAGTATGGTTGGCTATCCCCCCCCCCCTTAAAAAATTACTTTTTGGGGGTGGTGGTGGGTTTTTAAATATTTTTTATTAATTTTTTATTGGTGTTTTACCTACATGTATGTTTGTGTGAGGGTGTCAGATCCTCTGGAACTGGAGTTACAGATGATTGTAAGCTGCCATGTGGGTGCTGGTATTGAACCTGGGTCTTCTGGAACAGCAGCCAGTGTTCTTAACTGCCTAGCCATATCTCTAGTCCCTGGTTGGGTATCTTAATTGGAGTCAGTTTTAACTCTGTTCCTGGTTTTACAGTTCGTTATATCTGAACAATTGGCTGCTGTTCTCTATTGACTAGAAGTTTTCCATTGACCAGAGGTTTAAAGCCTAGATTTCCTTGGTTTTTGTTTATCTGTTTGGTTTTGATTTTTGAGATAGGATTTCTCTGCATAGCCCTGGCTGTCCAGGAACTCACTCTGTAGATTGGGCTGGCCTTAAACTCAGAGATCCACCTCCTTCTGCCTACTTAGTGCTGGGATTAAATGCATGCATCACCATTGCCCAGCTGGTCTATAGGTCTTTAAGTGCTTGATTTCATTATGTACAGTAAAGGGTTATGTGTATTTGTTGCACAGTCACTTAGATAATTTGTAGCTCCAAGGACATAGCTCTGGTTCTGTGGGTTCTTCTTGGAAAGTATCTGGTAGAAGGTTTGATCTTGTAGATAGAGGTTTATGACTTCCAGAAAGAGAATCTAAAATTAAAATTGACAGATAATTTAGGATTTGCTCTAAATTCTATGTTGTATTGTAAACTAGAGGTAGCCATGGTTGATAAAGATTTCAAACCTAAAATGTAATTTTTCACTAAAAAGAATGTTTAGTAATTTTAAAGAGTAAAGTCTTAATATTTTTCCCTTTTAGCTTCCAATAAAAACAGGACAGCAAAATACACATACCAAAGTCAGCACTGAGCATAACAAGGAATGTCTGATCAACATTTCCAAATATAAGTTTTCTTTGGTCATAAGTGGCCTCACTACCATCTTGAAGAATGTTAACAATATGGTGAGTATTTGGATTACAACATTTTTGCTTTTTGGATAATTTGCTTTATTTTTATTCTGATTTGGAAGTTTAGAGCAGTATGTTTTAAATTATGGGAAATATTTTCCTAGGATTTAAGATGAGAGTCATTTCATTTTATGGTGAGTACAAGTATAACTTAAAATTTGACTTTTTTATCTTTTCCTTTGAAGCCTCTCTTATTACTCTATCTCATTTTTTAGCAGTTATAATTTTATATGACTTGTGTTGTGTGTAAACTGATTATAATATAAACTCCTTTCCCCCACCTCTCTTCCTTCCTAATCTATACCTCTAGCTGTGTAGTATAGAATCTGTTAATACACTTTTAGTTTGCTGCTTCCTTAAATGAGTTTGTTGTCTGTCCATATCCAAATTATGTGGTCTGTAAACTATGATCTTCACCCCTAAATTGTGGAATTAATTTCTTTTGCATTTTCAACTGTTTTATTTATTACTCTTAATAGAAACACAAAAGTTTTGACATTAACATTTTATGGTATGTGCTATAATTTAACAATTGTCTTCCTCTAGTGAATATGACAATGTAGTGCATTCCTTTGTTAGGATACCTTGTTTTAAATTTTCTAAGATTTTTTTTAAAAATTAATTTATTTTTTACATTCCAATCCCAGTTCCCCCCTCCTTCCTCTCCTCTTGCTCTCCCCCAGCACCTCCCATCTGCTCCTCAGAGAGGGTTAGGCCTCCCCTAGGAAGTCTAAGCCTGTCCCATCATCTTGTTGAGGCAGGACCAAGGCACTTCTCCATCTCCACAACTCTGTGTCTAGGCTGAGCAAGGTATCTCTCCATATGGAATGGGCTCCACTAAGTCAGTTTGTGCATTAGTGTTCAATCTTGGATCCATTACCAGTAGCCTCATTTATTTCCCAGTCGCACCATTGTCACCTATATTAAGAAAGTCTAGTTCATTCTTATTCATGTTACCCAGTGGGATTAATTTTGATGACCATATTGACAAGTTTTCTCTCCCCTTCCAATAACCTACCTGTAACAGGTTCGATAGTAGTTAGAGAACCAGTGTTAGAACAACTGTCCTCAGTTTCTCAGCTGATTTCATCAAGAGATTCCACTATTGAAAGCTCATGATCCTCCTTCCTTTCTATCCTTCCCACCCCATGACTGGAATGTACTCTCTCTCACCAGTCTACCTCTACTTTAAACATTAGTATCTCTTACCTCTCTCAGGTACCTCCCTCCCTCTAACAGTTTCTACAATCTACTTCATACCCATCCAAACAGATGTCCATTTTTCTTAACTCTAAATTTTCTGCTTCTCTCTAGTACTTGTGGTCTCAACTTGTGTTCTTTGTGCTGTGCTGTGAAACAACCTGTAGTTGTAGATTATGAGGAGTAGCTCCATTGTTTTATAGTCACATCACCCTTGCAGACATTCCTTTTAAGAAAGTTGGTTAGTGCCGGGTGTTGGTGGTGCACACCTTTAGTCCCAGCACTGGGGAAGCAGAGGCAGGCAGATCTCTGTGAGTTCGAGTCTAGCCTGATCTACAGAGCTAGTTCCAGGACAGGCTCCATAGCTACAGAGAAACCCTGTCTCGAAAAACCAAAAAAAAAAAAAAAAAAAAAAAAGTTGGCTAGTATCAGAGTTGTAGAACTGATGGATTGAAGCTATGAGCAGTCTAATAAATTATTTTCTTCATTTTTTAAAAAAAATCCTCCCCTAAAATCAGGACCTTTTATAAAAAAGGTAAAGTTATTTATATGATACATTTAATATTGTGCTGTAGTTCTTTTTTGCCCACTGTGGAACACAGTGATAGAATTTTTTATGTATGAGAATATGGCTGCATTCCCAGTTATATCGCAAGTATTTTTGTATTTGGGATCGTTTTTAAAACTGTTACGATGTTGGCATTTATTTAGATCTTACTGAGAAGTTGTAGGGCTTATGAGATAGATGGCTCATCTGGTTGAAGGTGAGAACCAACCCCCAAAATTTGTCTGTTCTTTGACCTCCACATGGGCATGTGGTAAGCCCATACTCATACTAGCATATGCCCCCTACACACAATAACAAATAAAATGTAGAAAATACTTAATTAATCAAAAAAAATTTTTGAGGCAGAGATTCTCTATGTTGACCTGGCTGTCCTGGAATTTATTCTGTAGACTAAGCTGCCCTTGTAGTCAGAGATCTGCCTGCCTCTGCTTCCCAAGTGCTGGGATTAAAGGTGTATGTATGATACCACCACCCAGCAAAAATAGAAAATTTTTTCCCCCCTGAGTTTTTCTGTGTAGCTTTGGAGCCTGTCCTGGAACATACTCTGTAAGCCAGTTTGGTCTCGAACTCACAGAGATCTGCTTGCCTCCGCCTCTCAAGTGCTGGGGCCAAATAAAGGCATGTGCCACCACTGCCTGGCAGGTAAAAATACAAAAATTTTAAAGGAAAAATTACACTATGAAAGCCACAGTCTCTTGTTAGTAAGTAAATAGATGATATAGCATTCAATTTGAAAGTAGTAAATTGTTAAGATTCACTGTTATTGGTATAGTAGCATTCCATTTTGATAAGAATTAAGAAATTAGTTGTTTTGTAGTAGGAAGGAATGCTTAAATGCTTAATGTAAGACTGTACAGACTTCTCTCATAAGTTATTTTTAATCCTCATTGGTTCATCACCAACAACCCACTCCTTCATCCCCTTCCTTTTTCCTTCTATGTCTGTGACTCCCCATCCTCCCACCATGTAGCCCTGGACTGTCCTTGAATTTGTTATATACTTTGGACTAACCTTGATCTTCTAATCCTCTTGCCACTATTTCCATAGTGGTGGGATTACCAGTGTTTTCCCACCGTGACTGGCCAAGTCATAGTTATTCTAAAAACCAAGCAGCACATTTTACTCTTATATGGCTAATGGCAGGCTTTAGTAAACCCCTCTATTTCTGTTCATCAGGAATTGTTTTCGGGTATTAAGGTAAAGTAAGAAATAATAGACTTAAATATCATTGTATATAGAAGAAAAAAATTGGAAGATTAATACTTTTTCTTGATTAGTAGTTTTTTCTTTTCCCTCCTGAGAAAGGGTTTCTCTGTGTTGCTCTAGTTGTCCTGGGACTAGTTCTGTAGGCCAGTATGGCCTCTTACTCACAGAGATCCACCTGCCACTCACTGCTGAGATTAAAGGCGAGTGCCACCACTCTCTGGCTAATCTTTAGTCTTTTATATTTCATATGTGCTAATTTGTAGTGGAGAGTGTTAATCAAATTCTCTGAATATATTTTTCTTTTAGAGGATATTTGGAGAAGCTGCTGAAAAAAATTTGTATCTCTCTCAGTTGATTATATTGGATACACTGGAAAAATGTCTTGCTGGGGTGAGTAAACTCATTCTAAAGTAAGCAGGTTCTGTGAGCTCAGTCTTGAGAAGGAACCGAAGAACCAAAAGGTCAGTATGGACACTGAGGACCGGCAAAGAATATCTGTCTAAGGTAGATGATTATAAATTTCATTAATACAGTTGACCTTGTGCTGCAGAATTTAGGAAAAAATATTTTATCAACTTTGGTAAACTACATAGATATTTAAGTTTACTTAAAATGTTAAGTTTGAGCCCCGTTTCTAAGTTTTTTTTAAAGAAAAGATTTTTATGAAGAAATCACTATTTGATTAATTTCTCAGATATTATTAGCCTTCTGGCATTGTGCAACTGGAAGAATGAGATTCAGAAGACCAAGGACATTCTTATTTTCTGTCTATCACGAATATGGTTTCTACTTTACACAGACCTTGAAAATAGAATGTGTCTTTTTAAAAAATATATGTTAGAGTTCTCTTCAGTGGGGGAAGAGATGTGAAAAAATTTTTAGATACTTTATGTGGAGGAGTGCTTTGCCTGCTTGTGTGTATGTGTACAATGCATGGGTCTGGTACCTGTAGAGCCAGAAGAGGGCATTAGCTCTCTCTGATTGGAATTACTGCTGTTTGTGAACTACCATGTGGATGCTGAGAGAGCTGAGTTCAGGTTCTCTGCAAGAGCAATAAGTGCTCTAACCATTGGGCAGTCTCTCTAGCCTCAAGAAGGAAGAGATTTAATAGAGGCCTGACTGTGTGGTTGAGAAGAAAAAGAATGTTTAGAAGTGGCAGGGATTAGGCAAGAAATCAGGGAAAAAACAAACTTCACATTCAAAAACTTCTAAGGGAAGTCTGTGGGCCAGGAAAAAAAAAAAAAGAATTCATTTTTTTTTTATTTTTAATTATGCGTATGTGTGTTTGCATGTGGATCTCTGAGTGTGGGTATACTCAGATATCACAGACTTTGGTTATAGGTGATTGTGACCCAGCCAGCATGGGTGCTGGGAACTGAGCTCAGGCCCTTTTTGAGTACAGTAGATTCTCCCAACCTCTGAGCCAAATGTTGAGTGTTGGCTGCCATGCATGTATGCCATGGTACACCTGTGGAGGTCAGAGGACAACTTTTACGTGGGTTTTAGGGATTGAACTGAGGTGACTAGGCTTGTACAACAAGCCCTCTATTATTCATGAAGCCATCTTGCTAGCTCAGCATAATATTTCCAACCCTTTAAAATTTATTTTATGTGTGTATGTGTGTTTTATCTGCATGTTTGTATGTTTGTATGCGTATCATGTGCATGCCTGGTGCCTGAGGAGGTCAAAAGAGATCCTTGTGACCATAGTTACAGATGGTTGTGAGCTACCATGTGGGTGCTGATAACTGAACATGGGTCCTCTATGAACAAGTGCCCTTCACCACCCAGCCATCTCTCCAGCCCTAACACTTTAAACTCTTATTGATCTCTGAGCATATTCCAAAATTGTTGGGCAGTATTTGTAAATATTGCACTTACAATTATAAGAATTGTTTTATCTTGGTGTCAGATGTGTGGGTGTTCTTTCTATTTCAGTTCCTGATTGCAGTTCAGTTAAACTTTTAGACTTATGTGATTATTTCCATTTCAGCAACCAAAGGACACAATGAGATTAGATGAAACAATGCTGGTCAAACAGTTACTACCAGAAATTTGCCATTTTCTTCACACCTGTCGTGAGGGAAACCAACATGCGGCTGAACTTCGGAATTCTGCTTCTGGGGTTTTATTTTCTCTTAGCTGCAACAACTTCAATGCAGTCTTTAGTCGAATTTCTACCAGGTTAGTGTATCAATCATGTGGGGCTATTAAGTAAAATAAATTGTAGAATTATCATTTGCATAAAAATAGTTAATAGAATAACTTTTATCTGGGCTTTTGTAGGAGTTTTATGTATTAATTTTCTTGACATTTTGATTATATTATTTTGAAAATAATGTTGGAAACACTGATGTGTGGTTATGAGTACTGTGACAGACTTGGAGAAAATGCTTCCCATGACCAGGCCCTTTCTCTTTCCTTCTTGCAGTGCTGAGGATTTAATTTAGAGCTCCATCCCCAGCCCTGGTTTGGTGTTTTAAACATTTATTTAGATAGAAATCAGGTAGAGTAGTTGAGAAGTATAATGAGGATTCTAATGATCTAATTCTCATGGCTATGCAATCATAAGATCCCAAGTTACTTTAAAAACAACCCAGACAATATAGAAATAAAAGAAAGTAATTGCAAAGTAGAATTCTCTGAAAAGTGGACTGTGTTTTAAGTGTGTATGAAAGTCCCATTTATTGAGTATTCACAGTATATGCTATTTTGCTTTTATTCTTACAATGATGTTGAAATGTAGTTACAGGCAAATAGATTAATACTACTCAAAGTTAAGATATTGTGCTGGTGTGGTAGCTCACAACTTTAAAATTCCAGCACTTGGGAGGCAAAGGCAGGAGGATCTTAATGAGTTCAAGGCCAGCCTTTACATAGTGAGTTCAAAGCCAGCCAGTGCTACACAGTGAGACTTTGTCTTAAAAAACAAAACAAAAATCTCCTACATACAACCAAACAAAAAAGTTAAGGAATTGTGTCAAATAATGGAAGGCCCCAAATTTCCAAGCCAGGTAGGCCCTCAGAATCTACATTAGTTTCAGTATATCAGTTATTTTCAATATTTCCATTTTAACTGTATTTTGTGACATTTTAAAATACTATATAGTTAATGCAGCACTTTAAAAAATGTAAGGGGCAGAAGATATGGCTTAGTGGTTAAGAACATGTGGTACTCTTGCAGAGAACCTGTGTTTGGTTCCCAGTACCCACCTGGTTGGCTCACAACTGTCTAGTTACAGATAATTCAACACCCGCTCTAGACACTACCAACACATGTGGTATGTATACTTACATTAGGCACCCATATGCATAAAATAAAAAACAAACTTTAAATAACATTATTTAAATAGAACAAAAGAAAAAATGTGTTGGGTTGGGGAATTTGCTTGGTGTAGGTAAAGATGCTTGCTGAGCAAGCCTCTTGGACATGGGTTCTATCCCTGGGCCCATGTAAAAGTGGGAAAGAACCAACACCACACTGTAGTTGTCTGACGTTTACACTCACACCATGGTACACATGTATCCCCTCTTTTACACATACAATGAATTTAAAAATGAATTGTAGAAAAAAATGAAATAAAGAATGAATAAAGTTTAAATCTTTCTTGATTAGTCAAAATCATAATTGTGATATTTTAAACAGGGAATTTTTGTTCAGAATGGTACTCAGTGAGATGAAATTTTAAAGTAATTGTAACTTGCTTTCATGAAAATGATTTGCCTTTCTTGTACAAGTACTGTCAAATGGGCTCTTAGTTATGATCAAATAAAGGTATAACACATCCCATTTAGTGATTTAATGACTAAAAGACAAACAGATAAAGCAATGCTTTTGAGCCTTGTTTCCTTTACCTTTGACTTGTTAGTGTTATGCCAACATGGGTTTCTATTGCGTTCACTCTTGTTTCCCAGCAAGGTGAATAAGAATGTGCATCAAATTTTGAGAATTTTTGGTTCAGTGTTGAAGAACTGATTTGCAATCTTTTAATAAAAAACATTCTATAATCATGATGACAATATTCTGTATTCTGCAATCTTAACAGTCTATTAAAAGGAAATTAAAATTTTGTGTAATGATATATTATTGGTTATTGTTTATGTGACAAAACAACATTCCCATGGAGTTTTTTAAGTAAATACATTTTTATATTCTGGGTTGCTATATGCTGATGGAGTCAGCAAGGTGACAAAAAGGGAAATAGGATGCTGGAAAGTTATAGAAAGTAAAAACCCTTTCAATTAGGGAACTACTAGATAGATTAGCTTTACTATCCGGAAAAAAAAAATTAAAAAAAAAAAAAACGAAGATAGAAAACAATAATGAAAAATACAGTTTCTTAGTCTATGCAGGAATTGTTCATGACAGAACAACATTTCCATGAAGTGTTTTGTTGTTGTTGTCCTGGACAGCCCTAGCTGTCCTGGAACTTGCTCTGTAGATCAGACTGGCCTTGAACTCACAGAGATCTGTCTGCCTCTGCCTCGTGAGTACTGGGATTAAAGGCATGGGCCACCACCACCCAGCCTCCATGGATTTTTTTGTTTTTGTTTTGTTTTTCCGGATGGGTTCTCTGTGTAATCACTCTAACTGTCCTGGAACTTACTCTGTAAACCAGGTTGGCCTCGAACTCACATAGATGTGCCTGCCTCTGCCTCCCAAGTGCTGGGATTAAAGGCATACACCATTACCACCTGGCCTCCATGAAGTTTTTAAGTATATTGTTCTCTAAAATAGAGCAAATGTACCATCTTTGAAAACCCTAAAGTCACTCAAGGCTTCTTCCATGGGATTGGTATTGGGTAGCATTAGTTCATTGATAGACCATTTTTGTTGATTTTCCAAGTCTAGGTCATTGTTCATTGCCAGAATAGAAATTGTGTCTAGAGTTTTATTGGCTTTGGGGACAGATCAGCCAGAAATGGGATCTATGAAGTAAATATGTTTCATAGAACTACTATATATGTGTTTTCATTTAGCATAAAAAATAGGAGCTGTTCTTCTTAGAGGACCACTAACCTAACAGACCATTGTACTGTGATGGCTTAGTTTAGATGAGGGACATCTTATGATGGTATAACTGGGTGGCCAATAGTTGTTCTGAAGGTTGTGTTTTATTTTCATTTATAACGAGCATCATGAAAGTAAGTTGAGCTTCACCAGCCTCCTTGTCCACAGTGTCCTTCTTTATGTGGGTAGATGGTGGTATTGGAGATTGAACTTTAGATGCTCTACCACTGTTCAGGCTGGCATGGAACTCACTTTGTAGCTCAGGCTATCCTCGAACTATATTGTCCTCTCTCAGCTTTTTCCGTAGCTGTGATTACAGACCTATATCAATAAACACAACTTGTTTAGTTTTTGTTTGATTAATTGAAAATTTGTAGCAAAGCTTTATTCAGCTAAAGGGTCTCATGTTCTAGGCTTATTATGTTCTTTACAAAAGATTTATTTTTATTATTTTTTTATGTGTATCTGTTTATGTATGTCTTTTGTATGTCAATGCTTGTGGAGCCCAGAAGATGGTGTTGGATTCCCTGAAGCGGGGTTCACAAGTGGTTGTGAGCTACTGTGTGGATGCTAGGAATTGAACTTGAGTTCTTTGGAAGAGTAGCAAGTGTTCTTAACTACTGAGCCATCCATTTCTCTAGCCCCATTGTACTTCCTTATGTAGAAGATTAGTTAGTTTCTTTGCAGAATTGACCATTTATAATACTTAGTTTGGCATTTTTTTTTTCTTCCAGAGAGCAGTCTCCTATGTAATCAATTGTCAGATTAGATATTCTCCACATTATCCAACATTTCCCATAAAACTTTTACTTAGCTGTTAATCCTTGGATCCATTATTAACTGGAAACTGCAAATGATAAACCTTCTACTTTTTTGGGGGGGCTCTGGGAACTTTTTTTTTGAGCAGGGTCTCACTGTGTAGCCTTGGCTGGCCTGGAACTCATAAGATTGCCTGTCTCTACCTCTAGAATGTTGAGATTTAAGGTTGTGTGCTACCATATCTGGCTTGGTTCTATCATTCTTTATTTTTAAATTGGACTTACTGTATTTATTTATTTATTTATTGGTTTTGTGATTGTGAGAATTAAACTCAAGGCCCTTTGCATTAAATTATGCTTTCTCTTTATTATTATTATTTTTTTCTCTTTGCCCTCCATCCCTCTCTCCTGAGATAAGATTTTACGCTGTAGCCCAAACTCACAGTCATAACTCCTGTTTCAGTAGTTGGATGATGGGCATGAGCCACTTACTGTGCCTGGCTAAATTTGTGATTCCTGTAAAATGTTTTATCCTTTGTTATTTACACTATTTTTTTTTGTAATATGATCTAAATAGGGAATGTAAAAAGAGGTGTTCTACCATTATTTCTTTTTAGAATGACGTGACTTTAAAATTTTGAAAAGATTACCTATTGAATTTCTTCCCTCAGTAATTACTGTATTTTTTTTTTTTTTAAACTGTGTGTTTCAGTTATAGAATAATATAGAGGCAGGCAGGGGTAAGATGGTTCAGCATGTGAAGGTGCATGCTGCCAGCCTGATGGCCTGAGTTCAGTCCTGGGACCTGTATGGTGGAAGGAAAGGGCCAGTTCTTACAGTTTGTTTTCTGACTTCTAGTACAAGAACACACACACAATAAATAATGTAATTTAAAATAAAGAAAGAAAATTTGATGGTCAAATTGTCCCAGTTTTGACATTGGAGACTCCAGTTGTATAGCCATATGATTTTTTTTTTTTTTTTGACATGACTATAGTAGTTGCTAATTTCCTTGTGTTCAATTTCAGGGAGACTTAAGACACATTTGGAAATGTGTTCCAATCTTGAAATACTAATTTTTCCAAAAGAGCTGTGGCTAATGTGAAAAATAGAATTCAGACCTCCGTCTTAAATATATGGATTTGAAATTTACTGGAATACCATTGTTTTGTCATGTTCCTTAAATTGCTTGTATTGTTTGTTTTTTTAAAAAATAAGTATGTTCTTACTTAAAAAAATAAGTATGTCTTTATTCATAAACCCCTCTTCTATTGAATCAGAATCTTGGACTGTTCTAAGACTTAAATTAGTAAATTATTTTTGATTTTTACCTTTCAGGTTACAGGAGTTGACTGTTTGTTCAGAAGACAATGTTGATGTCCATGACATAGAATTGTTACAGTATATTAATGTGGATTGTGCAAAATTAAAACGACTCCTGAAGGGTAGGTTTAAATGTCTAATATATCTGTAATTAACATAATTAATCTCAGTAATGTTAATATAGTAATTCAGTTTGAACTGGATATCAAAATAGATTTTATAGTGTGAAATGGCCAGTAATGCACATAGGTGACTGATTTTTTTTGGACTTTGGAAAATAATGCAGTAGATAACATGGATTTTATCTTATTTTTGAGATAGGCTCTCTTTGTTTATCCCTATCAGTCCTGGAACTCATTCTGTAGATCAGGCTGACCTCAAACTCAGAGATCACTTGCCTCTGCCTTCTGAGTGGTGGAATTAAGAGTACGTATCACTGTGCTTGGCTGAGAACATGGTTTTTCACATTTTAGCAATCTAGAGCTACAGTTTTTGCTTTTGATAAACAAATTTGTGTCTTTTTGGAATTTGATCCCTTAAGATGACTCTAGGTCATAGATGTTACCCATTCAGCTTTCCTGTGTTTGAAGAACATTGTTTTGAGCTGGTGAAGTGGTACATGCTTGTAATCCCAGCGCTTGGGTTGCTGAGGAAGGATAGTTCAAGACCATTGTAAACTATGTAGATTTCAAGTCATAATGGACTATAGAGTAAGACACAATCTCCAGAAACAAAACAAACAGCTCCCTCCCCCAACAAAAGCATTAAAATATCAAACAGTGATATTAATTTCCAACCTAAGAGATTGAACTTGAGTTATGTAAGCCATGAGAATTTTAATAGTTGTTTAACAGTTTTCAAAATGCTTAATATTTTTAAAAAAGTAGTATTAAGCTAGGTGTAGTTATGTACGCCTTTAATCCCAGTATTTGGGAGGCAGAGACAGGTGAATCTCTGTGAGTCCGAGGCCAGCCTAGTCTACAGAGTGAGTTCCAGGCCAGCAAAGGCTATGTAGTGAGACCTTGTCTTGAAACAAACCCAAAACTATTATTGTATACAGGTGTGTGAGGACTTGTGTGTTACAGTGTTCCTGTGGAAGTCAGAGGTCAACTTTGGAAATGGTTCTTTCCTTCCACTGTGGGTTCAGGGAATCGAACTCTAGCAGGCTTGTGTAGCAAGTGCTTCTATACTGAGCAATCTTGCTGACCCTTTGTATTCTTAACTTTTGGCTTTTTTAGAATATATCTATGTAGGGCCAATAATGTAAAATTCTGTTCTATCACTATTCTTTGTTCAGACTTATTATTTGCTTTTCTTTTTTATGTAGAACCTAATTGTGTGCATAGAAGAGTGAGTGTCTAGTAAGAGTATTGTGAGGGAAGGATGAGATTTTAAAGGAGGTGGGAAATGTTGTTACTGACTACATGTAATAAGAAGGGTGAAAGAGGACTCATTGGGGGAGAAGAAACCATCTGGAGAAGTACAAGGGTAGTGAATGAGAAAATATAGGTATGAAGATGACACATTGAAACCCATTACTTGTATGCTAACCCTAAAGATTAATGTTAAAAAAGAATTTATGGAGCTGGAGAAATGGCGAAAAACCAAACAAAACAAAGAAGTAGTTATGATTTATGTCCAGGGATGTACTTCAATGGTATAATGTTTATATGAAATGAACAAAGCTGTAGGTTTGATTCCTAACATTATGAAAAATGTGATTTCAGATACTATTATTATTAAAAAATCAAGTGATTATTTAATTAGTTTTATTCACACTGTGCCTTCTCAGTTAAACCTGTTTGGAAACTCACTCACAGACATGCCCAGACTAAAATCCATTCAGATTAACAATGAAGATTAGCCATAACAGTGACATTTTGGAAATAAATCTAGTTAGTCCAAGCTACCCATGAATTAAGGGTTTGGTTAAAAACAGTTTTCTTAATGATGCTCAATCTACAATAATTGAGATGGTTCTCCATGTCTAAGTAAGATAAGAGTGACTTAATTTATATTGAGGCAACTTTTTCTGGTTTCAAAGAAAGGTTTCATTTTTACTATTTTATGTGTTTATGTATATATCTATATGCATGTTTGTGTATGTGCTTGTGGACTACAAAAGAGGGTGTTAAATCCCCTGGAGCTGGAGTTAAAGGCTGTTGTGAGCTGCCACAATAGGTTCTGGGAAGCAAACTCAGGTCTTTACAATATCAACTTGCATCCTAACCACTGAGCCATTTCTCTAGCCCCATATTTCTCATATTGAATGCTCACATTTCTGTGAGCATGGGTTTAGAATATATACAAAGATAAGTTTATAAAACATGAAGCCAATGTTAATTAGCTCATTGAAAGTACGGGGTGGACAGTTGGCTCAGTGGTTAAGAGCACTAACTGCTCTCAGAAGACCCTGGTTTAGCTTCCAACATCCATATGATGGCTCATGGCCATCCATCTTTAACGTTACATGGATTCCAGTGTCCACTTACAGTTTCTTTCTTTTTTCTTTTTTTAATTTAATTTTATATAACAAAGTCCAATTAAATGAAAACAAACATTTATATACAATATTTGGGAATTTGGGCGTCGTTCTTTCCAAACTACTTCCTGCTGGTAAGGGGTGCTGTCTTGGGGGATTCAAAGAAGATTCAGATATCCTAGCTGTAGTCTGTAGGGCTGTTTTGTCCAGATGTTTTGAATGTAGGATCAGCTTGTACTCTGTTTCAGGCAGTCTGGCATGATCAAACCACATTAGTCTGGAAGGAATCCACATCTTTTCATTTTCTGTGGAAACAAAAATAGAAATCCTTTTCCCCAGTAACTTGTTCTTCACCACTTACAGTTTCTTAAGGCACCAGGCATGTATGTGATGTGCTTTCATGCATGAAAAGTAAATTTTTAAAGGTTAGCTCTAGGTGACAATAACAAATAGAAAATTTCTGTGGTCAATAATTATAGTAATAGTGTGTCTTAAATTCACCTCAACAATAATTTGTTGAGACACTGCATGTAATAAACCATATTAATTTTTTGGAAGTTGACAGGTTAATAAAATTTTGAGTATGTCCATAAAAAGCTTATGCTTTGGTGGTCGTGTTTTCTCTAGAAACCAATCCGCAGTGTGGATTAGCAGAGAATTGAGTGACATGAGCTTCTGCCATGGTGATGAGGATATGTGGGAGTGGTAGAAGTCTTCATAGAGTGGGTGATAGGGGAATCAGTGTGATAGGGATTTTGAGGTATAATCATAACATTTGGTTAGGATATGAAGCATTTGGCAATAATTTTAAATACACAAAATTATATTTAAGAATCATAAAATACTACAGAGCATTTAATTAAAGCAGAAAAGAGAAAGGATTGATGACAGAGAACAGAATGGCCAGCTAAGTGATAAATGGAGCTTTAGATCTACTGAGTCTTGGGTATCAGTAAGCTATCCAATAAGGAATTAAAACACATGGCTAGAGAAGTAGCTCAGTCAGTAGAGTGCTTGCCTACTCTGCCTAAAGCCTAGATTCAATCCCCAGTACCATGTAAACTGTGCTTGATAGTACATGTCTGTAGTCCTGGCACTTCAGGGGTAGAGGCAAGAGGACTAGAAGTCCAAGTTCATCCTTGTATCTTCATTTGTACAAGGGACTAAATGGAGGCTTTAGCCTGAGATGGAACTCCATCTCAAAAACAAAACAAAATGGACAAACAACAAAAACCAAAACTAAACAAACTAAAAACCCAAAAAACAAAGCAAAACAAATTGTAGAACAGAAGTAATTAAGTATGCATATATTAGGATTGAGACTAGATTATTTATACATTGATAATATTTGAAGGGTAAAGCTGATGAATGAAGATAAAAGAACTAAAGAAAGAAGTCATGCCATTGATGTCATATCAAAGACATAGTAAAATAAAGAAAAGCTGATTTGGGGAATAAGTTTGTTACCCATTTGTATTTGTAATCCCCCATCCTCATTTGTATTTCTAGAAAAAGAAAGTCACAGTTAAAAGATACGTACTAGAGGACTCATTTCTACTTTAGAAATATTCTATGTAAATGTAATAAAACCTAATATCCCTTCTTTAAAAGTCTTTGGGAGAAGTTTTGGTTTGCTTTGCTAAGAGACTATTAGATTAGAGTGGGCTGTAGAAGGTTCATCATCTCCAGATAAAAATTTCTTTTTAAATGTGGACAATAAATTTATAAATGTTGAACTTAAAATGTATCCATGTCATTTATATGGAGATATAATTAATCTTGTACTAACAATGCAGTCCTGAATGTACCTGGAGCCTGAGTCTGAGGATGCTCTCTTTCAGGGGTAATTCATAGCTGGCAACCTATGCTACCACTGATGTAACCAGTTGTGATCCTCACTTGCCTGAAACATCTCAAGTTTTTTAAAGTCTTGGTGTATATGTGAGGGAGGGGGGCACTTTGGAAATCAAAAGATGAAAGGGTACCTGAAAAGAGAGAGGATCCACGAAGAAGAGAGAACATAGCTTCAGCTGTGCAGGTCCCCAGCAGAGGGAGGGGAAGCAGAAGTGGCTTCCAAGAATGCATTGTTTTCTCTGTCTAGTGCTACTGTGGACCAAGCCTTCAAGAGTAGGCTGGTCTGGAAGAAAATCCTCCCCCGATAAACAGAAGAGAGGTACGTTTTATAACACAGAAATGAAAGAAACATGCATTTGATTTCTTCAAAAGTAGGGCAGTATGACTCCTTGAAAAGATTATATATCCCCATCCATTGGATTCAAAGATGCTAACATGGGAAAATACCACATGATGAATTTAAGTTTTCTAGTAAAAATTACCAGTGATATGAAAGAGTACAAATAAGCAGATGAGTTTAATTCAGGACCTGGAGAGGAAAGTTGGAAACATATAAAAGCCAGCAGAATATATAAGAAAGGACAACCAGCCTGCAGGCCACAACCCTCAAGAACCTAGGTAACAAAGAGGACCCTAAGAGAGACAGACATACATGGATCTGCCTAGGAAGGGGAAAAAGACAAAACCTGAGTAAATTGGTGTAGGGGGCAGGGAAGAAGGGAGATGGGAGGAGGTAAGGGGAGTGGGGAAAAACGTATAACTCAATAAAAAAAATACCATAATAAAATCTAAAAAATAATTTCTTAAATATAAAAAAGAAAGTCACCACTGTAGATGAAAAAGTCAGTAACACAGAAGGAAAATACAGCAAAGACAGTGAAGTTAAGCCAAACCAAAGACATGTTAGAAAATCAAAATTCAACGAAACAAAAAACACTAACGTCACATACAAGTAAGCATAAGAAAGAATATCAGGGATGGACAACAAGGTTGCACATTAATACAGGGGGGAAAATGAGCATGAACACAGTGTCAAGGGTTTTAAGATCTGATGAAAAGACCAAACCTGTAAATCTCTGGGATAGGAGAAGGAGCTAAGGCAAACACTTAAAGTCACAAAGAATCTGTTAAATAAAAGTGAGACAGAAAATTCCCTAAATAAACAGACCACAGTACCTCTCCATGATCAAGATGTCAAAAATACAAAGTAAGGAACCAATATTAGAAGCTGTTAGGGAGAAATGCTATTTTGCTTACAAATAACATTAGAGCAGCAACCCTAAGAAAAACATAGAATGATATATTGCAAGTCCTGAAAGTGAATATCTACCAATGAAGATTACTGTTTCTAACAAAGCTATCTTTTAGAATTGAAGGAGAGGGGATAGAGAGATAGCGTAGCTGTTAAGAGCACATCTTGCTCTTGGTGGGGTGGATTACAACTACCTGTAACTCCATTTCTGGTGGTTCTTTGTTTTTTGTTTTTTTGTTTTTTTTTTCTTTCCAATTTTTTTGCTCTTTTTCCAGTCCTCCCTCCCTCCCATCCCCCCCACTCCTTCCAAAAGGGGTTAACAAAATCTGTTAAGTCATTTGGAGTAGGGACTAGGCCCTCCCTCCTACCTCTAGGCTAAGGGAGTATCCCTCCATGGGGAATGTGTTCCCAAAGTCCTTTTGTGCACCAGGGATATATCCTGGTTCTAGTGGTTCTTATACCCTCTTTTGACCTTGTCATGTAAATACCCACACATGAACACACATACATACAAACATATAATTAAAAATAGAATAGTTAAAAAGTGAAATTGATGGAGAAGTAGGAATATTTTTTCAAGACAAGCATATGACCATCAAGTCAGCATTACAGAAGATACATAACGGAAGGAAGACAACCTCAATCATGGGAACATAGAAAGAATAAATTTCCCCAGATGAATTAATGAACATAGAGTTAGGAATGAACCTTTTATGAGCAATACAGTAAACAGCAAACTCCTCATAACAACAGGGGAGAAAGTAAAGAACAAACAGTAACCCAACCAACCAAAACAGCAGCCAGCAAAATTACAGAAATTAGCAAATGTCTTTTAACAATACCTTTAATGTGAATGGTCTCAATTACCAGTGAAGAGATACAGACTTTCTTACTGGCTCAAAAAGTAACAATATCACACTAATAAAGATGTCTGCAGATTGAGAGTCAAAGGCTGGAAAACCATCTGTGAAGCAAACAGAAGCTGGAAACAGACTTAGCATCTGTTCTGATATCTGATAAAGAAGACTTCAAATCAAAACTAGTCAGAAGAGATAAAGACATATATATATATGACAATTTATCAATAAGATAAAGTAATTATATATTCAAGGTTACATGTGTGTATGTATGTATGTATGTAAAAACACTGATGCTTCTAATTTCATTTAACAAAATACCAGTAGACTGAAAATGTCAGAAAAGTCTTGATAAAATAATAGTGGGTGATTTTAGTATCAAGCTCTCATCTGCACATAGGTCATACAAACTAAAAATCAACAAACCTCAGAGTTAGGCTACAACATAAGTTAAATGAACTTAACAGATATATACAGATTATTCCATCCAACAAATACAAAATACACAGTCTTCTCAGAAGCCCATGGAACCTTTTCTAAAATAGACCACATTTTAGGCCACAAACCAAATCTTAACAAATACAAAAGAATTAAAACAATACAAGCAAGACTAGAATGTAATAAAACCAGAAATTAATACCAAACAAAAACCTACAGAAACAAATATATGCATGGAAACAGAACAATACATTCCTGAATGATGAGTGAATCATTGAAAAAATAAATAAAAGAATCAGGCATAAAATATAACAATTCCTAGAATCAACATTTGAATAGATGGCTCAGGGGTTAAGAGTACTTACTTACTATTCTAGTGACCCTGAGTTCCTAACACCCACATCAGGCAGCACACAGTGCCTGGAACTCCAGCTACAGGGGAGCCAACTCCCTCTTTTTGTGCCACATGTGGCACCAACACAGAAACAAGAATGAAATATTACACAAGAAAAATCCTAGAGTCAAAAGTGAAAGTAATTTAACAGACCCTTTGGAATACAGCTAAGGCAGTTTTAAAAAATGATCATGCATGGTGATACACACCCTTAGTCCTAACACATGGAAGGCAAAGGCAGATGGATCTCTCTGAGTTTAGACTAATCTGGTCTACATAATGAGTTTCTGGGATAGCGCCAGGATTATGGAGAAAGATCCTGTCTCAACAAAACAATAAACCAAAAAAAAAAAAAAAAAAAAAAAAAAAGGCTTTTTTTTGGTCTTTAATTTAGTACAGAAGTTTTATGTGTGATTATGATGTCTTGAATTTTCTTAAAAGGCAGGGAAGTTTATAGCCATGATTACCTACTGTTTAAAAAATCATGAAGATCCCAGGTAACCTAATGGTATACCTCAAGGTCTTAGAAATACAAGAACAGTCCAAATCCCACAGCACTGGACAGCGAGAAGTAATGATGATCAGAGCAGAAATTAATGAAATGGAGAATGAGTTGGCTCTTGGAAAATTAATATTGACAAACTCCTAACTTGTCAAAACCCAAACTAATAAAATTAGAAATGAACAAGGTGAGGTCACTACAGGTTCCAGTGAAATGTAGAGAAACAGGTAATTAAGTCAAGATTATATAAACAACTTCAACAGATACATAGCAACCAAAGAGACTGAAGCAGTCTCCCAACAAATAAAAGTATAGGAGTACATGAACACCTTTCTGTAAAAATAGGAAAGGAAGGAACACTACTATTCTATGAAGCCAACAGCAGTGTGATACCAAAACTAGATAAAGGACACAACAAAAAAGAAACCTAGATGAATTCTGAACAAAATTCCAACAAACCAAATTCTAGAACCTTGGTTTCATCCCAGGGATGAACATTGGTTTAACATGCATAAACCAAGAAGTAAAATAGCATGTAGACTTAAATACAGAAATTACATGAACATCACCATGTATTGGATGCTGATTCAAAGCATATATTGCCACTGAAGAAACCTGCTCCAGCTCTCTGGGGTCTGGCACCTGATTGCCATTGTAACTGGGTCTTGCAAAAGCTATTCACCATTCTATCAAATAAGCTGCTTCAGGATGTGGGAGACAGTGAATTCCATGAACATCAGCCCACTATTAACATTTCTCTGGCTGTGAAGTGAGTTCCTTCGTTAAAAGCAGTTCTATGTGGAATACTGTGATGGTGGTAAAATATTTTGTAAGTACATGGATGGCAGAAGCAATATGTGCAGGAGAGGCAAACCCATAACCAGAGTAAATATCTACTCTAGTAAGGACAAAAGCATTGCCCTTTCTCTGAAAGAACTGGTCCAGTGTTGTCAGACTGCCACCAAGTCTCTGGCTGGTCACCTGGGGAATGGTGCCATATCAGAGGCTCACTGTTGGTTTCTGCTGCTGGAAGATCTGGCACTCAGCAGCAGCTGTAGCCAGGGTATGTTGTCAAGCCCATGCATAATCTTTTCTGCCAAATGGCTACTTTGTTCACAGGTCCATTGGGCAGTAGGAGATGGCTAGGGAAAGAGACTAACTGTCCACAGAATGAGTCATCATTTCTACTTCATTATTGGACTTCCTCTCTGCTGAAGTCACCTTTTGATGATCATTTACATGGGACACAAGTATCTTCAAATCTTTTGCCCATTTAGAGAGATCCATCTACAGACTTCTTCCCTGGTTGTCTTTCTCACTAATTTTTTAATCGTGCTCCTTCCAAGTCCCTGACCATCCAGCCAATCCATTGGCTAACAGCCCATAAGTTAGAAACCAATTATACACCTGACCATTTCTCATTCCAAACAAAATGTCTAACCATATGTACTGCCCCAGGTTGTCCTCACAATAATTTGTTGTCACTGGTATTTTTTATAGTACCATAAAGGGGTTATGATGCAGCAGCTTTCCATCCCTGGGTAGTGTATAATGTGTAGAATCGTCAGTAAACCAGGCCCTAAACTTTTCTTCCTCAAGTCAGCTGATCATTGAGAACACCCCATGAGGCCATAGATTGCTGCTTGGGAGTAGAAGGCATTTTAACAGGAGTAGAAATAACATTTGGATAACTTCATGTATCTTGTTTGTGACCTCGGGATCTACTTGAAATCAATCACAAGATATACCACTTCCATTTCATAATGGATTGCTGCTATGCACATACTACTTTCTGGCTTGGTTGTCCAGATAATACTAAGCTTATGTTAGGTAGCTCAGATAGCATGATATCTTGGTGGCCCATTCAATAGAAGGCCAAGAGCATTCTCTTACTCTTAATGAGAGAATAATGGTCTATAGATGGTAGAGTCTTGCTTCAAAGTCCCAAAGGTCTGTGGTTCACCTAGGGCCTACCAAAGGCTCCAAACTGCTACTGTCACCTTAAGTACCATTGGGTCTACTAGATCATATGGTCCAAGTGGTAGAGAAGCTTGCATAGCAGCATTGACCTGTTGAAGAGCCTTCTCTTGTTCTAAGCTCCACTCAGAGTTAGCAGCTTTTTGAATTAGTTGGTATATGGGATGGGATAACAAAACAAACTGAGGGATATTTTGCCTCTGGAATCCAAATAGGCCCACTAAGTTTTGTGCTTTTTTTCTTGTTGGTGGGAAGGGCCTAGTGCAATAACTTACCCTTCACCTTAGAGGTAATATTTCTGCATACCTCTTACCACTGGATGTCTAGAAATTTTACTGAGGTTGAAGGCCCTTCAATTTTGATTGAATTTATCTATCATTCTTCAATGCATGTTATCAATAAGTCCAAAGTAGTTTTTACCTCCTGCTCACTTGGTTCAGTCAGCATAATGTCGTTAATATAGTGGATCAGTATGATATTTTGGGAAAAGATGCTAAATATCCCTTCAAACTAAGACACAGGACTGGATAGTTAGTATACCCTTGAGGTAAAACTGTAAAGGTATACTACTGACTTTGCTAGCTAAAAATGAATTGCTTCTGGTTGTGCTTATGGACAAGTACTGAGAGACAGCAATTTGCTTGTTCCACAGCTGAATACTATGTGTCAGGAGATGTGTTAATCTATTTAAGGATATCACATCTGGTATAGCAGCTGTAATTTTAGTTACTACTTAAGTTTGTGATAGTCAACTGTCATTCTCTACGATCCATCTGTCTTCTACAGTGTCTGGTTAGGAGAGTTAAAGGGAAATATGTTGGGAACTACCATCTCTGCATTTTTGAAGTTGTCAATGGTAGCACTAATTCCTCCAGGAATGGAGTATTATGTTTGGTTCACTGTTTTCCCTGGTTGAAGCAATTCCATTCTCTTCCATTTGTCCTTTCCAACCATATTAGCCCTCAGTCTGGAGGTCAGGGAACCAATGTGAGAATTCTGCCAACTTCTAAATATATCTGTGCCAATTATATATTCTGGAACTGGGGAAATAACCACAGACTGAGTTTGGAATCCATTGGACCCTCTGTGAGATGGACTTCAGCCAAAATTCCATTAAGCACCTGTGACTTATAAGCCCCTCTTAACTGGAGAGCCACAGTACTATTTGAGGTCCCTTAAAATCATTGTCAGTTTAGAACCAGTATCTAGTAGACTCTGGAAAGTCTGATTGTTTCTTTTTTTTCTCAGAGTACAGTTATCCTTGTAAAAGGTCATGGGGCCCTCGGGAAAGGATGGGAGAAAGGGTAACAGAAAAACTTTCAAGTATTTTGGCAAGGTCCTCAGGGGAATTTGGCCTTCTCATTCAAGGACATGTCTACAGACTAGCTCAAGTCTGGAAATTGGTTCATAGGCTGAGATTCAGATTCCCTCTTGCTATATCCAGTGTAGCTTTTTTTTTTTTTTTTTTTTTTTTTTTGAGTTTTTTTCTGTTTACACATAGTAGGCTGCTTATCTAATTCATTCCTGGAAACACCACAACTGATTAGCCAGTACAAAAAGGTCAGTAGGAGTCATGTCCATCATAAAAGTCGCTTTCACTGTGCTGCCCATTATGTAAATATGTTCTCCTTGCCTTTGACTATTCAGGCTGCCACCTGGCCCCTCCTACTCTGGGGGCTCAATTAAGCCCATCACATTTAACTTTTCTAATTGAGCATTAATGTCTCCAACCCTAAGGTCTCTCACACAAGGAAAAGAGCTATGACAAAGACTTTCAAAATTCTTTATTCCCAGTCTGACAATTTTGTGTCTTACAGGATTAGAGAAGGAACTGTTGCCTGAGCTTCCCATTGTGGAGGATTATGCTTAATATGACACACTCACTATTGCAATTTCTCTGATCCCTATGTTTCTTTATCAATACTAAGCCAAGGATAACAGGTATCTCTAGTTTCTTTTCAGACTGTCTTATGGCAAGTGCTTCAATTAACTAGTGAAACTTCTGACACCTTTTTAAACCATGAGAACTTCAGTATTAAACTTGGGACCTTCACTCAGTGGGTCCATACGGATAAACTCAGCACGATCCAGTTTTATGTTTCTTCCACCATTATTTCACAGCATTAAAAATCCATTCCTGTACATATTCCCCAGACGTCTATTTGAATGAATCAACAAACTCTTTAGTGGTGTAGCATACCTTCTTGTGAATTTTACCTTTAGGAACCTGCTTAGCCTTCATTCTGGTTATAGTTTATAGGCTCCTCTTGGTGGGCATTGAGGGACCTCAGTTGGTTTGCCTGATATTTCTTAAGGGAAAATCACTACTAGTTTGTAGACAATGAAGGAAAAATTTCCTCAGGCAAAGGTACAGAAGGGAATATTGCAAGGGATGGGGATACATCCTCCAGTAGGAGTGGGGAAGCTGCTTTTTCAGGTGAGACAAGCTCTTCAGAATGTGGAGATTCAGAATCTTCTGCCTCACTTCATTAGGGTCCTCCTAACATTTCTCCATCTCAAGTTCAGGAGGATCCTACTCCTTACCAGTCAGTGCCTTTAGGTTCTGATATTAATGCAGGAAGTACCGTAGCTATAGGAGGGATGCACTTGCTAGCAGGACTGAGGCAAGCAGACAAAAAGCAAAAGTTTTCTTCCATGTCCTTTTATGTGGGCTGTCACCAGACGATGTGGCCCAGTTTGAGGGTGGCTCTTCCCACATCAAATGATTCTATCAAGAAAACCCTTTATAGGTATGGCCAACTACTTGGTATTTAGATGATTCCAGATATAGTCAAGTTGACAACCAAGATTAGCCATCACACTACCTAAGTTTCTGACTTAAACTGTCAAAAACACAAATTGGAGAGAAGGTACCCCCTTTAATAAGTGTGTTGGACTGGAGTTTTACATGTGGAATGAAAATAAGTCCATATCTCTCACATTGCACAACAATAAATTCAGTATATCAAAACCTTAATTTAAGGAGAAGACATAGATGAAGCATTTCAGTATGTAGGTGTAGACAAGAATTTTCTGAAGAGCTATAGCTTAGGAAAAATACCAAGATTTGACAAATGGAATTAAGTGCCAAGAAAAGGGAACAGTCTAGTGAAGAGACCATTTACAGACTTGGGGGGGGGGATTGCCAGCCTCACATCTGGCTGGAGATTGATATCTAAGATATATAAAGAACTGCTAAAATTAAACACTAAAACCATTCAGCCTATAGGTAGGCTTATGAACTGAATAGATGGTCCCTAATAGGAATACAAATGACCAGTAGATACTTGGAAAAAGTGTTCAACATTCTTAGAAGTCAGGGAAATGTAAATTAATGCTTTGAAATTCTGTCTCACCTCAGTTGAAATGGCTGTCATCAAGGAAACAAAGGACAACAAATGCTGGCGAGAATGTGAGGCAAGAGGAATCCTTATTTGCCACTTTTGAGAATGAAAATTTGAATAGTCACTGTAGAAGTCAGTTGGAAGGGTTCTTCAGAAAACTAGGAATAGACTGTATGACTCAGATATACCACTATATTGCATAGCTACATAAATAGTTGTGCATCCATTTTTACTGCCACACTATTCACAGTGGCCAGGAAATGATACCAGTCTGAATGGATTCAGAAAATGTGGTCAGTAAGTTCAGAAAATGTGGTCAGCTATACCGGTGGGCATTTGTGTGGCCGAGGGGAGGGAAAGCGGGAAAGGATAGTGGGAAGGCCAAGGCTAAGTTAATTTCTTGCTCATAGAGAGCTCTCTTCCCTGTGGGCCACATCCGCAGACAGCCATAGATAAGTGGGTACTACTGCTGCTGTGTAGGGTGCTGCAATTGTGGAGTACCTCACTGCTTAGGCATTGGAGTTGGCAGCTAATGTTTCCAAGGATCTTGTAAGGAAGTGTGTCACCCAGTGTCACTTGCAGCTTGCAGCATGTGGCAAGGAGTTGGATTTGCCTATCAAAGCTGGGGTAGTGGATTCCCTCACATCCACAAATCTCAGATTGCAAAGAAATGCCAGCAGAAAACTGCCTAAGAGGGTTATTTTAACTAGCCTACTTTCTTCCCATTGTTGTGTAACCAGAACAGAAAATAACAATGAGAACACGTGGACCTTTGAAAAATAGTTAAATGGAAAAGTATAGCCACTATGAAAGAAACATTCGTATGTTCTTTGACTTGTTTGGTAAAGTGCCTTTTCATGTGGTGTGTGTTGTGTGTTGATTGGCCAGATTTCTCCTTTGTGTTTTTATATAAAAAGAATAGAATCAATGAATCATTTTTACAAAATAAAGAGGTAAAATGCTATGTATACACAACAGAATTTTATGTAGCCTTAAGGACAATTGCAGTTATGACATTTGGAGGAAAATAGATGGAACTAGAAATCATTGTTGCATAAGTGTGATTCAGACAAACCAATTATGCTTGCTTCTTTATGTGAAACCTAGGTTTAAAGGTGTGTGTGTATATACATATATTTGTATACACACACGTGTGTGTGTGTGTGTGTGTGTGTGCTCGTGCATATGTTCAGGAGGGCTATAAGGTGGATCATGAGGGTGGAGAATCTAGAGAGGGAGAAACATAGGGTAATATAATATATGCAGCATGACAGCAAATGGGTGGGCTGCCTGATTTGGAAGAAAGGGACTCAGCTAGGAGGGTGAGAACATGGGGATAGAGTGGGAATAGTGAAGGAGAACAGCATATAGACACATATTCATGAAATGCTGTGATACTCATTTCTTTGCATGATAACAAAATTAAAAGAATTCAAAGATAAAGTGTAATCTATTTTAAATAGATTAGCAGAATTAAAACTACCTTACTAGATGATGATAGCAAAAATGTAACAGAGATGGTCAGGATGATGCTTGGTGAACAACTTTTATGGAAAATAGCTTTGCAGATTTTATCAAGAGTCCTTAGGAAATATTTGTTCCCTTGCCTAGACACTTCTAGACAATTGCCTGCCTTGAAGAAAATAGTAATATGGAAAAGGCTTTATATAACTATACATTTATCATTGCTACTTATAATACTGAAATACTAGAAATTACTTTGAAAACATTTAAATAGCTCCTCCCTTCTTCCCTCACTCCCAAGATTTATTGTGTGTGTATCTATGTGCATACACTGCAGTGCCCTCAGAGACCAGAAGAGTGTGTTGGATCCTCTGAAGCTGAAGTTACAGATGGTTGTGAGCCATCATGTGGGTGTTGGGAACTATACTCAGGTCCTCTCAAACAGCAGCCAGTGCTCTCAACCACTGAACCATCTCTCCAATCCCTATAGTTTTTTGTTGTTGTTTTGTCTTTTTTGCGACATAGCTTCTTTGTATAGTCCTTGCTGTCTTGTAACTTACTATGTAGATCAGGCTGTCTTCAAACTCACAGAGATCCACCTGCCTCTGCCTCCCAAATGCTAGGATTGAAGGTGTTGCTACCATGACTAGCTTCTGTTTTATTAAATATATTTAAAAATAAGTTTCTTGTTTTTTTTTTTTTTTTTTTTTTTTTTTTTTACCTGTATGGATGTTTTGTCTATGTGTGTCTGTGTACCATGTGTGTCTGGTGCCTGGTGCCTGCAGAGGCCAGAAGAGGGCGCCTGATTCCCTGGAACTGGAACGGAAGGATATGAGCCAACACGTGGGTGATGGATATCAAACCCAGGTCTTCTGGAAGTGTCTAGTGCTCTTAACCACTGAGCCATCTTTCTATCCCCATGTTTTATAGTTTGTTTTGTTTTTTTGTAAACCAATTTTAAAAAATAGTGCAAAGGGAAAACTTGAAGTTCAAGGCATGTTTTTACTTTTTTCTGTGTTTATCAATGTAATTCATGAGTTTGGGGTTTATATTTATCTTTACTGTTAAATTGCTTATTAATAATATTGGAAGCACAAGAGTACACGTAATTATTTTGTAGTAGTTATGAATTGTACTCGTGTTAAGTAATTGAGAGTTATTAAAACAAAATTTTTCCCTCCAGAAACAGCATTTAAATTTAAAGCCCTGAAGAAGGTCGCACAGTTAGCAGTTATAAATAGCCTAGAAAAGGTAAGCTTCAGCTTCCTGGGTATTTGGGTTTCAGTTTCAGCTATCAATTTTGCTTTATTTTTTAAAACCTGAGTATAAGAAAGTCAAGACTTGGGTGGTAGTTACAGTATTTTTATAAAGAAAACTTTAGATTCTGTGTTATCTAATATATTGGAACTATTGACTGCTTTCCTATAAAAGCATATATTTTGTTACTCTTAGGCCTTTTGGAACTGGGTAGAAAACTATCCGGATGAATTTACAAAGCTGTACCAAATTCCGCAGACTGATATGGCTGGTAAGCAGAGTTACTGTGCAGTGAGGGATGTGCTTGTGCTTTTGTTAAGCTCTTAGAGGTAAAAACATGCTGCTTTTCTGGTTACTTTGTTGTAAGAGTGGTTTTTCTATCTTCTATTGTCAGCTGTCCCCAAATAGGAGTGACAGCTTTTCTCTCCTATTTCTGTATTATTTCCAGTCCTTTCCCCTTTGAGCACGCGCTGTGAGAGCGCCATCAATATTCAATCATAATATGAAACACTAGAGCTTCATTTAAAATTCTTACCTATGTGCTCAACAACAAAGTAACCAGAAAAGCAGCATGTTGTGTGTGTGTGTGTGTGTGTGTGTGTGTGTTTTGGGATGTCTGGATTTTAGTTTAGTGCCAAGGATTTTCTTGTCTAATAAGGTAACGTACTGTGTGTTTCCACACAGAGTGTGCAGAAAAACTATTTGACTTGGTGGACGGTTTTGCTGAAAGCACCAAACGTAAAGCCGCAGTTTGGCCACTGCAAATCATTCTCCTCATTTTGTGTCCAGAAATAATCCAGGACATATCCAAGGATGTGGTTGATGAGAACAACATAAATAAGGTGAGAAGGGCAAAATGAGTTTCTGCCATTTTCTGATGGGAAGCAGTTGTTTCACTCAGTGAGTACATTTTAGTTCTGGGTCAAGCAGTTGTTAGCCTCAGCAAAGATGTGTTGACAGGTTATTGTATTTGAAAGAAGAATGAGTAACATATCCAGTTGGTTCAGTCTGATTTCTTAGTGATCTTCGAAAGACATCTACAGCCATTTGACCTTGTCCTGAACAGTTCAGGACACATCACAAAAGCAGCACATAGGTGACTGAACAACCTCAGTGGACATTGTCATCATCAGAGAGGTCTTCAATATCATTTTAATCCTGTATGAACTGCCTTTTCATTAGCTGCCAAGTCCATCAAGATCCTGGTGCTGCGTCCATCCTTGTCTAGGTCTGTGTAGGGCCCTCCCAGTGCCCTTATGAAACATCTTGTTCACAGCTGGTTTCATCTATAGCCTTTGGCAAAGCTGGATTTTTTTTTCTTTCTAGAATTGAAATTTAGAGGAACAGAATTTCCTTGGGTATAATTCTTCAGAAAGCTGAAGGTTGGATAAACTCTAGAGCAGTAGAAAAGAATGAAACAATTTGACATATCCCACAGCCAAGGCTGTCATTCATATGTTTAAGCCTCAAAGATAACATCAAAAGCAAGATATTTTAAACCTATTCTAAAGTTGAGTTCAAACGTATAGAAAGGAATGTTTCTTTTATTCCTGTAGAAAGTCAACAGAGAAGGTAAAGTGTTTTGTATTTGTTTTTTTTTTTTTTAACGTGAGAAAGATTAAGTGATGACTTCTTAAATATGAAATGAAAGCCAAATATAAACCATTCTATTTTTAATTTGAATTTTGAGATTGATAATTTGCTGCTTTGTTGATAAATCTACAAAATAGTGTAAACTAGATTTATTGTCTTCCTAAATTTAAATTCTGTAGAAGCTGTTTCTGGATAGTTTACGAAAAGCACTTGCCGGCCATGGAGGAAGCAGGCAGCTGACAGAGAGTGCTGCCATTGCTTGTGTCAAGTTGTGTAAAGCAAGTACTTACATCAACTGGGAAGATAACTCGGTCATTTTCCTACTAGTGCAGTCCATGGTGGTTGATCTTAAGGTAATATGCTGTTCTTTGTCTTCTATAGAAGTAAGGAAATTAGGTGGATAAACTTCTAGTTATGAGTATTGTGCTAAAGATAATTGCTAACTTTAAATTTTGTGGTAACTTTGATGATTTTAGTTCAAAGGACCTGCTTTTGTTGTTACTGTGCTCATTAGTCTACACTGAGAATATTAAGAATAACACCCAGTGGTTTTCTTAATATATACATTCTTGGGTCTTAATGTAAAAATTTGGCTTGGGAAAAATTAAATGTAGTATAATAAGTCTTATATGATATTGGCAAACTATAATAACCAGTATTTTGTGCTTTTTCTGGCAACTAAAGTTTACTGTAATCGATGTGGATAAAGCTGATTATGTGTACATACCTTGCTAAAAAATACTTCACGACTATTTAAAGGCCACTGTTTTCTGTTGGGATTTTTATAGAACCTGCTTTTTAATCCAAGTAAACCATTCTCTAGAGGCAGTCAGCCTGCAGATGTGGACCTCATGATTGACTGTCTTGTCTCTTGCTTTCGGATAAGCCCTCAAAACAACCAGCACTTTAAGGTAAGAAATTGTTTTGTACAACCATGTTTATTAATGTAGTTATCCTTATAAAATGCAGATACTATGAAGATGAATAGGTGTAGTTTATTATAATAGTCTACTTTTTAGGAAATAGATTTATTTATTTTTATTTTATGTATCTGGATATTTTGCCTTCAGATGTCAGAAAAGGTATCGTGTGCTTTGGAACTAGAATTATAGACACTGGGCTGCCATGTGTATCCTGGGAATTGAACCTAAGTCTTCTGCAAGATCAGCCAGTGCTCTTAACTCTCTTAACTCTTGAAATATCTCTCTAGCCTCTTAGTAGTATTTTTTAAAATATACTATATTGATACTAATTTGAAGATGTTAAGTTTATTTTATTGAAAATAATTTAACTATTTTGCTGTTCTTTTGGTTTTTTTGGCATTAATGAATTTTTTTTTTCTCTTGGCAGATCTGCCTGGCTCAGAATTCACCTTCTACATTTCACTATGTGCTGGTAAACTCACTCCACCGCATCATCACCAATGTAAGTCTAAAAGGTACTCGGTATTGCTAAAAAATAGTTTTCCTTCCTATTTTGTTTTGGGTTATATTTTTTCCATTTTTAAGAGAGATGCTGGTTCCAACAAAGGTTCTGAACTTTTAGAACTTCATATAAAACAGAAAGCTCCTCTGGGTGGTTGTACCAGTATTTGATACACAGCTGTAGTTTTTATGTTCTCACTCAACCAGAGGCTTTTAATTGAAAGGGATGAAGTTAATAGAATCTTTTTGGAAAGAGTAAGCCTAAAAATTTTCATTTAAAGTTCAAAACCTATTGAGAGCAATGCCACTGAAAATATAATTTAGTACTTTCATAACAAAAGTATTTGATACATTCTGACCTACCATCTTACCATTTAAATTCAAAGGAAGAATAATTATAGTATAGCCTAGTATGGCACATTTACAAAATGGTGAAACCTTATGTGACTGTATATTTTAATCCTCCTCAATTAGAACAAAATATTAATATTTTAAAAGGTATATTTACAAGATACAAAAGCATATCAAGGAAAGTGAATTCATTAGAAAGGTATTTATGATATGAGTGTATGAACTAAAAAGCACAGTAAAACCTTAGTAGATGTGGACTGTAGATTTTTAAAAATTCTGCTCCTTTTATGAACAGTTGTATTTGAATGTTCTCTGACTTTATTTTTTTATAGTTCTACTTTTATCCATTGACAGATATGTTAACATTTATGAGGAAGTTGTTCACTTTATTCCTGCCTTCCTTCCTTAAAGTGTTTGGTCATTGATACCTTGGTATATTTGTCCTATTTATAATTAAATTCCATTCATGACTCTTGCAAATTAAAAACAATCTCCACTTCTTCATTTACCTTGGTTATATTGAATTAAGCCAAATATTACCTTTTTTTTTTTTCTCTTTTAAAAAAATATTCTTGCAGGGGGAAATAACTGCTGATAAAGTCACTTAGTGACACATTCACTTTGCTTTGTGGAAAGCTAATAGCATTGTAGGACAATAGCTCTCTGTTTTCAGCCTGGCCTTGTGCCTTGAAGGACATTTATCATTTTGGTGCTCAATTCATGAAATGGCAACTGTGCTGTGTCTACTGTATTATGAACAACTAAATGCCTGGGGGAACAATACTGCCTTCGGTTGAGTATCACTGACTTAAATTATAGGTAGACATTATATTAATTATAGTTAATTCTATAGAGGATAGCCTAATGATAAAATATGTTGATAGGAAAAACTTAAACAAACAAAACTGTACATTTGCCAGTGTAATGACTCAGACCATTGTCCTTCCAAGGGTTAGTTTTAAAGTTTAAAAAAACAAAAAAGACGATGATTTCTGTTTCCCACAAGTTTATGTGTAATTCAAAATAAGTTGCTGCTGCCTATTTTGATTCAAAATATTGAAAATATTCTTCTTATTATTGGATAATGGTTAAAATTTACTAAATCCAAGTTTATAGTCTTGAGTATTCTGTGACTAGTTACTTTAATTGTGAAATATTTTTGTCTATAATTGAATACATAGAGCACTTTCAAGCATGGACTTGGCACTGCTGTAAGTGGCTGAGCTGCTCCTTTCTGGGTTCCAAGCATGCCTGGAGTGTTAGTCTCTGCATGCCTCAATGTGCCTGGTGAAAGTGTGTGCACTCTCTAAGGAGTGCTGCATGTGTAAAGGCAGAATGTGTCTGCATCTGGGGACATTTGTGTTTATAAAGCTCCTACAATGACTAATCTTCAAATACTATGCATTAGCAGACATTTAGTGGCATAGCTTGTAAACAATTCAAATAATGCTGGTGTCATTTTGTTTGAAGAATTTTTTTTTTTTTTTTTTTTTTTTTTTTTAAGACAAGGTCTCACCATATAGTGTTAGATGGCCTAAAACTCACTATGTAGACCAGGCTGGTCTCATCCTCACCTAGATCCACCTGCCTCTGCCTTCCAGGTGCTGGGATTAAATGACTGACCACACAGGTCCTCCAAAGTGTCTTTCAGGTTATACTTTAGTTATCCTTATCTTCAGAGAATGCTTGGAAATTGTTTCTCATTAGAGTCCACTCTCCAGACCCAGACCCTGAGGGTAATAAATACTGAATCTAAAGTACTTTTGATTGTAAAGGACTATTTGAAACAGTTAATACACACATTTATACAATCAATTATTATAGAATTTAACTGGACATTTTTAGCAGAAAAATGTTTATATCTTCAAGTCATATGGATTCTTTCCTAGATTCATGGAGTCCAGATCTTAGATTTATTTATATATGCTTCTTTTTAATAGTTTAGTTCAGTTTGCCTCCTGAGATCCTCTTTTCTGTGTTTCTTAAATTACTGTGTTCCCTGAAAAAGATAAAACTTTTATTATTTTTTCTGGGTTTATACAGAATTAGAAATTATTGGAACTTTCTTTTGCTTCTGTGAGATGGCCTCATATCAATTTATAAGTATTGTGTTTAGATCTAAGCATTCCAGATTTCTTTTAATTTTTTTTTTCTCTCTTTTTTTTTTTTTTTTTTTTTTTTTTTTTTTTTTTGAGACAAGGGTTTCTTTGTGTAACAGCCCTAGCTGTCCTGCAACTAGCTTTGCAGACCAGGCTGGCCTTGAACTCAAAGAGGACTGCCTGCCTCTGCCTCCCAAGTGCTGGGAAGGTGTGCGCCACTACTGCCCAACTTCTTTTAGAAATTCTTAAAAGTCTCTTCACTATTCGAATTTTGTTGAAGTGTAAGTTTTTAGCAGTTTCTAAAATAGTATTTATACTGACACTTTTTTAAAGTGACATGCAATAAGAAATAAACTGTAGTTTTAAAATTTATGTTATATACTTCATCTGCAAAGGCTTATTTATCTATTTATTTATTTTTTTGTTTGTTTTGAGACAGGGTTTCTCTGTGTATTCCTGGCTGTCCTGGCACTCACTCTGCAGACCAGGCTGGCCTCAAACTCACAGATAGCCGTCTGCCTCTGCCTTCTGAGTGCTGGGATTGAAGTGTGTGCCACCCCTGTTGGGCTTCTGTACAGACTTTTTTAAAGGTTCAGTTAGATGTGCAGTTGGAAAATTAAGAAATATATATGAAAGTGAACATGTTAAATCTGAGATTGTAGCTTACTTACATTTTTCCTTGTAGCATTTTGTTGTAGTTTGCTTATTAATACTTGATATTAACCATAACTAAGAGTTGGTTAAAGACATTTCCAGGGTATTTGAAAATCATTTAAATAACCTCTTAGGAATGTATATGAGTATAAACTTATAAGTACTTTTTAAAAAATAACTGTTCTTAAGGAGAAATATCTATTTAAATTGACTAGTTTCAGATTGGATGCACTTAGTAACTGATCAAAATGCTAAACTTTTTTTTTTTTTTACTAACTCAATTGATGTCTAATTATTTTTTAAAGATTTACTTATGTACATAGTGTTCTGCCTTCATGAGAGAAGAGGACACCAGATATCATTAGATGATTTAAACCACTATGTGATTGCTGGGAACTGAACTCTGGACCTCTGAAATTACAGCCAGCTATCTTAACTTCTGAGCCATTTCTCCAGTCTCAGATGTCTAATTTTGAGTGCCTATTTTATTTGAAAGTGTATTCTTTACTTTGAAATAAATGGATCAATACCTTAGAACAAAGAAAAATTAAAATTCTTAAATCTTAAGCCTGAAAGTTAATATATGTTATTACCATGGTACACTTTTACAGTTATCAAAAATGCTTATGCAGTAAGCTGGTTGCTCAGTATTCTAGAGGCTAAGGCAGAAGAATAGCAAGCTCTAGACTAGTTTGCACAACATACTGAATTCCAGCAAGATCCTGTGTCACAAAGCAAACAGTTCCCCAATAATTTGTATAGGTTGTTAAAAAGAATGCCTGCCTATTTAGTTTATCAATTTCTGGCAAGATGTTATGCAGTGTGTAGGAAGAAGTAGGATCTCAGTGCACTGTTTTTTTTTTTTTTTTTTTTTTTTTTTTTTTTTTTTTAATAATTCAGCATTTTGTTACTTTGAAGACAATTAAAAAAAACATAGAAATGCAGTTGCATTGATTGACTTGGGCAAACCGGTCCCCTAGAGTTGAGAAATGTGGTAGTTAACTGTGGTGATAGTCTTACTGGCTTTGTGAGACTTGAAGATGAGCCTTTGAGCATGTCCATGAAGGACTGATTATCTTGATTATGTTAATTCGGGTAGGAAGACCCCTATTCACTGTGTGCCATCATTCCCTAGGCAGTGGAGTAGAGAAAGAAGTTCGCACTAGAATGCTTGTGTTCACCAATACTCTTTGTCCCAGTTTATGGATTGTGGGTTTGATATGACCAGCTCTCTTGAGTTCCTGCTTCTGTGACTTCCTTTCCACTGTAACTTAGAACTGTGAGCTAAATAAACTCTTTCACCTTTAAGTTGCTTTTGTCAGAGTATTTAATTGCAACCACCTGAAAAAAGAAACTGTTAGTTTTCAGTACTTAGCTAAATTAAGTAACTCATAGAAAAACAACCATGAATTTTAATTTTAAATTTTAAATGAATTTTTAATTTTGCAGTTGTTTTGCTTATATGCTTGTGCATCATATGCATGTTTGGTGCCTGCAGAGGCCAGAAGAGGGTGTTGGATCCCCTGGAACCTGAGTTACAGGCAGTTCCAGATAGTTGTGAGCCACCATGTGGGTGTTGAGAATTGAATCAGGGTTTTCTGTAAGAGCAGCAAGTGTTCTTAACTGCCAAACTACTTTTCTCCTATTTTATTTATTTCTTGAGATGAAGTCTTGTTGTGTTGCCCGGTCTATCCTTGATCTCTCTCCTGCCTTAGCCTCCCTTGTGTCAGGATTACAGGTGTGCACCACTATGCCTGCCTGAGTTTTCTGTTTTGGTTTTTCGAGACAGGGTTTCTCTATATTGTTTTGGAGCCCGTCCTGGCACTCTGTAGATCAGGCTGGCCTCGAACTCACAGAGATCCACCTGCCTCTGCCTCTGAGTGCTGGGATTAAAGGCATGCGCCACCAACGCCCAGCCTGAGTTTTCTTTTTAGGGTTCTTGTAAATAGAGATTGAAGCACAACAATACTGAGTTATGATTGAGAACTTAAATGTTAAGATTAGCTTGATTTTGAATAAAAAATAAATTATGAGTAGAATGTGTGAAGCTGTCAAATTACCTGTATTTACTATATGAATATGTAATTATTCTATCATATTTTTAGTCAGAATATTACAAGTGACAATTTATATTTTAAGCCTATTGTTTTCATGTGTAAGCTGTGTAAGTTATGAAAGTTTATCTGATCCTTTTTCTATAAGCTGATAATAAACTCTAGTGAATTTTCACAATTATCATTTTTGAAGCATTTAAAAATTAAAATATATTAATTAAATTTAAAGTAAAGGTCATTAAAATATACTTTTAATTAAAATAGACTTTATAAACCAGCTAGGTAGGGTAAACAGAAATAGAAAAATATCTATATAAAATAATTATTTTAAAAATCCTTAGCTTTATCTAAGGATATAGCTGAATGGTAGACCATTTGCTTAACATATAAAAGCCCCAAAGGTCTGGCTTTAGTCTCTAGCATTGTAAAAATAAAAGTACTTAGGTAGGTTCAGCTGTCTTCGTTTTTGGTGACCATTTAGTCTTCTATGTACTGTGCCATCTGCTTATCAACTTAAAAATTATTGGTTTACTAATGGCTTTATTTCATTTACTAATTTCATGTTGATTATTGTTGTTTGTAAGCATTCAGCTAATGGTTTACATAGTCTTTCAACGTTGTGTTGAACCATTAATTTCATGGAAAGCCATGATGATAGCATTTTTACCTAGCAAAATATATATAATATATGCATGTGTTTCTGAAATGTGTTGAACACACACACACACACACACAAAAGACAAAGATTGGCTAAAGAATAAAAAATTTTCCAAATATTTTGGTTTTAAATTCATTATGATATTATTGAGAAAGGACAGCCTCATTTGCACATGCTCATTATTATATTTTAAATTGTAGTATGTCTGGTTAGTGTTTGACTTAAATATATCATGTGAAGACTTTGAAAATCATATTGTGTGTTTGCATGGTCTTAGGAAGTTTCTCACAAAGGAATACAAGCTAGAACTGCAGTGGTAAAAGAGTATACCACTTAAGTGATTTTTGTACTCTATGTTCTCTCGTTTTTTTTTTTTTTTTCTCTAGTCTGCATTGGATTGGTGGCCTAAGATTGATGCTGTATATTGTCACTCAGTTGAACTTCGAAATATGTTCGGTGAAACACTTCATAAAGCAGTGCAGGGCTGTGGAGCACACCCAGCAATACGAATGGCACCAGTAAGAAACCATGATTTTTGAATTCCACCTGTCATTCCTGCTGACTTGAGTTTAGAGGGTTGAATGGTTCCTCTCTTCCCCACGGATGTTGTGTATGGTGTATTATGGTGCCACTGCTGCCTAGTTAACAGGGTCTATTTTTCACTACGTCTGTTAAGTGAACTTAATTCTTAAAGAAACAGTTTCCAGAAAATGCTATAATATCCTAGTGAATGTCACCTTTCTTCTGTTTTCAGTTAACTTTTTCTTACTAGGTGTTTGATTTGCTTCTCACTTTCAAGGATGAGCAACAGAACCATACCCTTGGGTTAGAGTGAATGTCCTGATGCTGAATAGTACACAGAAAATTAGAAATGAACTAAAACATTCTCTACTTAAAGATCTTAGTAAATAGAATCATTTAGCAAAATTTGAGCAAATATTGATAGACACTTTGACATTGATGTTTATTTAAACTTAACAAAGGCATACCTAGAAATTGTGTTCCAAGAGAATTTAAAGCTCATAGAAAGTGAGTTTCCATAGCTAATAAAAACGTTGTGTACGTGATTTCTGTCTGTATGTAGGAAGAGCATTTACATGGCAACTCTTGACATTGATTGGTGGTGCTTTGTCTTCTGCTTATTTTCTATTCTTATTGGCTGCTGTCGCTCACATGGTCAGATGCCAACCAGTCACTGTTTTGCATGGCAGTGGGCTTCTGTGGCTGTAAGTATATATGACCCCTTGTAACTACCTCAGAAAAGTCCATTATTTCTTTGACTTTTCTGTGTATAGTTACCATTGTAGTCACATCATATCATTTCAGAAGAAAATGTAGCATGCTTTCACCTACTGGTTTTATCTAATAAACTATCCATCTTGCACTTTAAGCAGTTTCCTCCCTGGCATGCTTCTCTTCCCAAGTTCCTATGGTCAGTATATAAAATATACAAAATACTTTGTTTCATACAGTTACGTTCACTCCTTTCCAGTTGTCAGTAGTAGTTTTTCAGGATTTAAAAAATTATACCAGGTATTCAAATGAAGAGGTTTTCTATTGAAGGAACTTTCGCATTATTTGTCCTAATTAATAGCAAAGGGGGCAGATCGTTTTTAAATTATTATTATTATTTTTGATGTTTTGGTTTTTTCCTTCAGTGCTGGAGGTCAATCCCAGGTTCCTGATGAATGCCAGACGTGTACTGTACTATACCCCCTGCCCCTATGGGATTTTATTAAATAAGAGTTAATATGCAAGCTTACTTTAGTTGACTTTTTATGATGACAAATACACAATATCTTTTGGTTTTTTTGTTTGTTTTTTGAGGTAGGGTTTCTCTGGAGCTTTGGAGCCTGTCCTGGAACTCACTCTGAAGACCAGGCTGGCCTCAAACTCACAGAAATCCACTGGCCTTTGCCTCCCAAGTGCTAGGATTAAAGGCATGGGCCATCACTGCCTGGCTCACAGTATTTTTTTAATTAAAAAATTTGTTGCAGTTATATATGTAAGTGATAACATATATAAGAGCTATGTAAATATTATTTAACTAGACATTATTTTCTTTAAGCTTTAATAATATCTTAACTCACTCCCCTACCTCTTTGTTTTTGCATTAGTAGAACATGTTAACAGTCAAAACCAGGGCCTTCACTGTGTACCACTGTAGCACTGAGCTGTATCTCCACTGCCAGATTACTATGTGCTCAGTGGTAAAGTATTACCTAATATGCATTGGCCCTTAGGATCAATTTTCAGCATTGCAAAAAAACAAAAACAAACAACAACAACAACAACAACAACAAAAAAGACTGTTTTTTATACTCCTTATGTTGGTAAGAGATCTAATAGGAATTGGTGAGAGAATCATATTTGCTTCCTGTTTTATACCCAACCTAACATCTCTGCCATTTAATTTTTATGCATGAGTGCTGAAACAAAATAAACCTCATTCATTCTTTTGAGCAGCCACAGATTTGGTTGGTAGTCTGATATATTTAATACTTAGGAGTTTCTTAGATTTGATTGTTAGTTGACTCTATGATTTCTACTGTATGCTATGATCACTTTTCTTTCTTTTTTTAATTAATTTTTTGAAATTTTATGTGTATTGGTATTTTGCCTGCATGTATGTCTGTGAAGCTGTCAGATCTTACAGTTACAGACAGTTGTGAGCTGCAATGTGGGTGCTGGGAATTGAATCTGGATCCTCTGGAAGAGCAGTCAGTGCCCTTAACTGCTGAGCTATTTCTCCAGCCCCCAATCACTTTCCTTAAAGTTGTAATTATAGAGGATTTCTTGTGGTTCAAGGACATCTATGAAAGGAATTTTGTTTTGTTCATATTTTTATTATTTTTGGAAGTATCAATATATATATTTCATTTTCAGAATAATTTTTAAGCTTTTTTCCCCTATGGGATACAAGCCATGTAGCTTTGGCTGACCTTGAATTCACTGTCTTCCTGCTTCCACCTTCCCAGTGTTTTGAAAGATTCATTTTCATTATTTTTAATTACATGAATATGTGTGATTGTATGTGCACATGAATGTAGGTGCCCATGGAGGCCAGAGGCATCAGATTGCCCCTAGAGCTGGAGTTACAGGTAGTTGTAAGCCACCTGACATGAGTGCTGGGAACTGAGTCCTTTGGTAAAGGAGTACACACTCAAACACTGAGCCATATTTCTAGCTCTTCCCAGTGTTTTAAAGCTTTGTATATTCCTCTGTATAGAATTTTGAATGTGTGCGTGTAATGGTTGTAGGAAAACTTTCTGGCTAGTTCATTTATTTATTTATTGTTTTTCAAGTCAGTTTCTCTGTGTAGCATTGAGTGTCCTGGAGCTCACTCTGTAGACTAGACTGGCCTCAAACTCACAGAGATCTACCTGCCTCTGCCTCCCATTTACTGGGATTAAAGGCGTGCACCTCTACTGCCTGGCCCTGATTAATATTTTCATCAGAGAAAGTGGAAGATTAATGTGACTCGATTGTATAGAGTAAGAGAACTTTAGAGTCTGGGAATCTTAAGGTAAGCAGCGCTCCTCTTTGTGCTTGTGTTTGAACAGGCAACAGGTATGCCTGGTGCTCATACTAGGGTCATGGCTGCTCCTTGTTTGCATTGCTTCAAATGGTTTGGAGATTTAGGAATCTGAGCCTTCACTTTGCTGCACAAGTAGCAATTCAGGAGTTCTGTGTGGCTGGGCATGGTGGAACACACCTTTAATCCCAGCTCTTAGGTATCGTAGGCTGGTCATGAATTGGAGGCCAGCCAGGGCTACACAGTAAGATCTTGTTTCAAAACACAGCTCCATCAAAGGGTAAACTTATATGTGTTTCAAAGCCTGACAACTGGTTGCTATTTTGGAGGTAAATTAGTCGGTAGAAAGCAGTAGTTACTTGGGGTCTAGAGAGATGCCTCAGCAGTTAGGAACATTTGTTCTTAGAGAAGACCTGAGTTTGGTTCCCAGCCTCCACAAGGTGGCTCATGAAGATCCTGGCACTTCTTCAGACCTCTGCCATCACCAACATGTACTGGTGCATATTCATACACACAAGGGAAAATGCACATGTAAAAAAATTTTTTTTAATAGCAAAACAAAACAAAAAAAACCTACTTAGCCTTTTTTTCTTTAACAAGATAAAAATAAATTGTTGTTACTTTTAGCAATCATAGTTCCTCTTTTTGACTGGTCTGCAGAGTAGCCCTGAAGATGTTTTGGATAAACTTAACCAGTTTCCAAAGTTTTTATTATATTATATCTTTCGCTGGATGGGATTTTATGTTTTCAACTTGTTGAAAGTATTTCATTTGGTTTGATAGCTAAGCAAACTAAGGCCAAATATTGTTAAAGGAATTAAAATGTCACATGGCTAGTAAATGGTCAGGCAGAGTTAGTTTTAAGGGGTTTTGATATCCATTCTAGTTCCTGCTCAGTTCATAAGTTGTTCCATCTCAATAGCAAGTTAGCTTGATGGATAATGAAGCTTTTACTGCTTCATCACAGCCTCTTATGCTCCTGGACCAGTGCCAGGCACACTTTGGGTATGTAGTATGTGTTTTTTAATTAATTAGTGGGTGAATTTCTGTATCTGGATTATATCTCTACCACATAAACAATTTAGATCTTTTAGATTTAAGTGATGTTGGCATAGATACTTCTTACCATGCCTGTAAGTCAGTCTCATAGTCTTAAATTAGCAGATGTTTCTGGTTCCTAATTAACTACCTGAACCTTTGGCTTAGGAATTTCTTGCTTGGTATAGCTGTCTTTCTCCCAAGCACAATGTATGCATGTGTCTGTTTAGATCCTAAAATGTCTTTTTTTTTTTTTTTTTAAAAACATTTCTACTTAAGAAATAATTGTTTCTGAAGCAGCAAATTATTCCAGATTTTATGCAACCCACTAATGGCCATTAAATTAAAAGAACTATTGAAATTTCTCAAGTCTTAGATTTCCAACTAGTCAGTTGTACTGTAGAACAAAATTCACATGTTAGTACTTGACATTAAACTAAAAATTACTTAAAACATGATTATTAAATCAGAGAAAAAATTTTTAACATCTTAGTTGTTCTCTGATTGTGTGGTTCCTGTGCAATGGCAACATTACACTGCATTATATCAGTAAATTTGTTCAGTGTAGGTTTCAACTTGATTCAGGTTAGACTTTGTATTCAAATTAGACTTTGAGAAACACACACACACACACACACACACACACACACACAGAGAGAGAGAGAGAGAGAGAGAGAGAGAGAGAACTATGATTTAGCAAGAGCAAACACTACACAGAACTTACTAAATACATCTGATAAACATTTGCCTTAGTGTTGGAGAGTTTGAGTATTTTATTTCTTAAACACTAGTAAATTGAGACATGTATATATCATGGAATGTCTCATCTCCAATTGTTAACTTGAGGAGATGTTTGTCATGGCCAAAAAATGTCTGTTTTCCCTGTATCCACATATCCTCACCGCAGGCACCCAGGCCCCTGTATCTATATGTGCTTACTGCAGGTACCAGGTTGAAAACAGATTCTTTTTGTGGTGTTAAAGGAAAAAAGGAAATATTTGATAAGACTAGAGAGAAAATAGAGTAAAGTAACATTGAACCCAGAATGTAATTGTTGGAATATTTTTAAAATTTTTAAATTTTTATGTGCCTTGGTGTTTTGCATGCAGCTATGTCTGTGTGAACGTGTCAGACCTTGGAGTTACAAACAATTGTGAGCTGCCATGTGGGTGCTGTGTTGTGAACGTGGTTCTCTGGAATAGCAGTCAGTGCCATTAATTGCTGAACTCTCGATTTTTTTTTTGATTGATTGATTGAAGTCCATGATTATTTAATTGTCCATAGTATCTCTTTAATTGAACCACATTGTCGCCAAATAGATGTATTCTATAACTTGAAGGAGGAAATACCATCAAAACAAAAAAGTAATTCATAACTGAAGCTTAAATACAGAGGTTGCCTACAGAGAATGTTTCTTCAGTTCCAAAGAATGTTATTTTTGCTTCTGTCTGAAAGTAAATGTTTATGTCCCTTTGGGCAGTATCCTGGGATTTACAGTAGTTTTTCCTTTCTTTGGCTACAGCCAAGAAGTGGTGTATCTTAAAATTGATAATGTTGCCCTTGTGTGCGCGCGTGCGCATGTGTGTGGTATGTTTGCTAATTTGAGTTCCCCAGTGTGTATATGTGTATAAGATACAGACCCAATATTTTTCCTCTTACATTTTCATAATTTTGAAAAGTAGTTTGTTTTGTTCTTTTTATTTTCTTTTTTTACCAAGGAGCCAAATTAATATTATTCCTTTAGTGCTTTAGGTTTTCATTAAAGCTTACTGTACTATTATAAATAAATAATGTAAATGCTATATAAAGTTTTTTAAAAATGCAATGTTAAATTTATGCTTAATTTGCTTATGGTTCTACTAGTATCCGTTTGGTGGTATGGAGTGGAATGTGTCTATTTTCAGAGCTTTGTAAATAATTTCTTCAATAAAGCATAGCTATTACTGTGAATCTGATGTCTGATTCTCACTAAGTTGCTGTCATGTTTTTGTTTTGTTACTAGAGTCTTACATTTAAAGAAAAGGTAACAAGCCTTAAATTTAAAGAAAAGCCTACAGACCTGGAGACAAGGAGCTATAAGTATCTTCTTTTGTCCATGGTGAAACTAATTCATGCAGACCCAAAGCTTTTGCTTTGTGTAAGTATTTTAATGAAATGCTTTGAAATTATTCCACTAATTTAGTTGAACTGAAAGGACAAAATCCTCTCTAATCACGAGTAACAAGCTCTAAGACATTGCCAAGAAAACTATTTTCAAAGAATTCTAATATAATTTCTAACCTTTGCCTTATCATTGAACTGACTTTAGTGGCATCATTTGTCCTTGTTCTGTTTTAGATAATAGATTATAAGCAGGTTGCTGCTATTGTTAGTAAGAGACAGCATTAACCTTATTAATGTCCAAATAAAATAACTTGAATTGTTCATAGGATGATATGTTTAACTTTCTTGAGTCTCCCTAATCCTTGGAGAACACTGTCAAGTAACATTTGTTATTGTTGTACTGAGTGCCAGGCCTTTAAAATGCTTTTGTGCTTTACAGATTTGTTGCTATGCTCTTCAAATTACTAAAATACAGACATTCATAACTAAATGCCTGTGGTTTCAAGAATTCTATGAAACTCAAGTTTGCATGTGTGCATGTGCACATGTGCACGAATGTGTTTTTGTTTGATTTTTTTGAGACAAAGTCTTCCTGTGTATCCTGGGTTGGTCTTAAACTAGACATCCTTGCTGGTAATACTGGGCTTAATCATCATGCCTTCACTACAGAATTTAAAAAATATTTACACATGATCAGTTTTTCTGATAATGAGAGATAGTAGAGACAGACAGGATTAAGTTCCCAAAGGATCAGTTACCCCAAAAGAAAATATATGAGGGTTTTGAGTTTTCTGGAAAGCCCTCCCAAAATTTGAGATTCTAGTACAATATGTAATTAGATCCCTGACCTGGAAAAATTCCATAAAGTTTGTCGGTCGACTCTGAAATAATAACACTTTTTCTCTTGGTTTCTCTGGTGTGTGACATGAGTTATGACATCTCAGTATGAATGCCACATAATACTAGGGTTACTCTGTTCACATGGGTGTAATTTATATTCAACAATAAACCAGAGTCACGAGTGTTTTCCACATTAAGTAGGTTATTGTTTGAAGAACAAGGATGGAATTGTTTGAATTGAAGAGTTTAAGTAAAATATGCTATTTTCCAAGAATTATAGAAATCCTTTTTGTTTTCCTTGATGATATTGAAGGTTGAGCCAGAGTCTAGTAGTCTTGTAATACAGACAAATGTTCTATCACTGGCCTGCCCCTGCCTTCTGTTGTGCTTTTGTTTTCTTTGGTGGAGTTCAGTGAGTGGGTGGGGTTTTGTTTGATAGGCAACTGTCACTGCTTCTGACAGCATCCTAGCTACGCGGAAATTGCTTCCTTTGCCGCCATCTAGTGGATAACTAACTTTCCCCAGTAACCATAAGAAAATAGAATTTTACTCATAAATTCTAAACCTTCATTAATAGGAGAAATGTAAACATGGCCTCAAATGTGGTATTTTTAAAAGTAATATGATTCTATCTTCTGTTTTTACCATCTTTGTCCTGGTTTGTTTTACTCCATATTTTCCAGCTTCCTTATTAACTACCTTCACTTCTTACATCACCTAGTTGTTTTTCTGCACTAAGTTATAATGTCTGCTTTATGGAGACCTCACTGACTCGACCACATTCCTTGATGGCTCTTAACTCATTTGTAGTTTGATTATTTATTTAGTAATTTAATTAAAACTTGCTTTCCTCATAAGACTGTTGGGAGGTAGGAACAACTTTATTTTCTTCCTCCTCCTCTGGTTTGTCTTCTTTGTCTTTTTGAGACAATGTCTCCCTGTTATGCAGCTCTGACTGTATTGGAACTTGATATATAGACCAGGCTGGTCTCAAACTCATAAAAATACACCTGCCTCTGCCTCTTGAGTGCTGGGATTAAAGACTTGTGCCAACACACCAGGTAACATATTTCTTTTTTTTTTCTGCTATGTCTTTGCTGTCCAACAAATTTTATAGAGTTATAAATGAATAGTGAGCATCAGAAAATGGACAAGAGTTTGGATGACAGGTATACATACTAGAGTGAGAATATATGTTAGACATTATAATGAAGAAGAATATGTAATCAACAAAATAAAATGCAGATATAAATTCAGTTGGTTTTATTTAAATGAACCATATGTGTGGTTTTTTTTTTTTTTTGCTTGTTTTGTTTTTTTCCCTCTTTGGTTTTCCAAGTAGGGTCTCTCTGTGCAGCCCAAGCTAGTCCTGAACTCAAGAGCCTCATGACTCAGCCTCCTAACAGCTAGGATTAGAAGTGTGCACTGTCATGCCAGCAAACCATATATTATTTAAGTGTAAATAGGTTTTCCCAAATTATCAGAAACACTTTGTTGAAATATGTAAATTTCACATTTAGGAAGAGTAGTAATTTCTTAGTAAATGAAGGGATTTTCCCACAGTGACTGAATTATTGCTTTTTTTATATTTTTTTTGTTATGAGCCAAGGCTTTAATGGGTGAGCTATCTCTCCAGCCTTGAAATATTGCTTTCTTTAACAGTAGTTATGTTGATTTTATTGTTTAAGACATGTTTACATGTAACCCAGGCTGACCTCTGATTCATTATGTAATCAAAGGTGGCCTTGAATTTCTGATCCTCTTACCTATTTCTCCCAAGTGCTGGAATAGAGTTCAGAGCTTTTTGTGTGCTAAGCAAGCATTCTACCAGCTAAGCTACATTGACAGCTCAGCTGTGTGCACTGAACAGGACTTTTATACTTAACCCTTGGATTACTGGTATGTACAATTTTTTCTTTTTCCTTTGTGGTGCTGAGAATGTATTGATTTATATCCTTAGCCATGATACTTTCTTTTTTTTTTTTTTAAGTTGAAAAGCTGTTATCTGTTTAATTAGGAGTCTACTGATATGGTAGCCTTGGCAGACCTGGAACTCATTCTATAGATCAGGCTGGCTTCAAATTCACAGAGATCTATCTGCCTCTGTCTCCCAAGTGCTAGTATTAAAGGCATGTCCTACCACTGCTCTGGTTTTAAAAAACTATATTTTTATTGAGTTACAATTCACATACAATAAAAGAAAAAAACATTTCATGGTTAAACTATAGCTTGCTTCATATTCATGAATGAGACCATAGGTTCAGTCTGCTTAGTATTCTCCCTTCCATTTGTCATTTCTAGAACATTTTCATTATTTCTAAAGGAAATTAGCTGTTTACAATTGATCTTTACTTTATTCCTCATAATCCTGCCAATACATTCTTTTAAAAATTGAAGTTTGAGCCAGGTGGTGAGAGGCTGGTAATATCTGAGTTCAAGGCAAGTTTGATCTACAGAGTGAGTTCCATGAGAGCCGGTGCTACTCAGAGAAACCCTTTCTCGAAAAACAAAACAAAAATGAAGTTTGAAGGAGTTGGGGAGATGGCTCAGTGCTTGAGAACACTTCTTGCTTTTCCACAGTGAAGAGCTCTGTTCCTAGCTGGGCATTCAGCACTCTTCTGCCTTGATGGCCACCTGCACACATGTACCGTGTACACACAGAGACACACCTAAATAAATAAATAATAAATAAATTTAATAAAAAATAAAATTTGCTTTTCTCTCGCAGAACCCAAGAAAACAGGGCCCTGAAACTCAAGGCAGTACAGCAGAATTAATCACAGGGCTTGTCCAACTGGTCCCTCAGTCACACATGCCAGAGATTGCTCAGGAAGCAATGGAGGTAAGGGGAAGTTAATTCTTGGATCTTGAAAGAAAGATTGTAACTTTCTCCATTCTTTTTCTGGGTACTTTATTTTTCAATTATTTGACTCAGTGTGCTTTCTTTTTAAAAAATTTTTAAAGTGTGTATGTAGTGTCTACAGGAACCAAAAAAAAAAAAAGTGTTGGAATCCCCAGAGCTGAGGTTACAGGTCATTGTGAGTCACCTCTTGTGGGTACTGGAACCTGCAGTTGGATCCTCTGCATGAACCTTCTACACTTAATCCTTGAGCCCCTGATCCTCTAGCTCCTCTGTGTCCTTTTTTGATGTTCTTTGGTATATAGTTTCAATGAGTGATTAATGGAAGTCTATTCTGGAAGTGATATGTTTGTGTCTTTATGTTTTATGAGATCTGTGGAGGGGGTTTCTAGTTATTTGCTTTATATTATAGGTAGCAACAAAACAATATTGTATTAATTATTGTTTAAGAATTTTTATCTTTTGTGTATGGATGTTTTGTGTGCATGTGTATATATATGTACTGTGTGTTTGCATTGCCTTAGGATGCCAGAAGAGGGTGGTGGTTTTGTTTTTTGTTTTTGTTTTTAAATTGTATATGCATGTGGAGGTCAGAAAAAAACTCAAGTTTCTACCTTGGATGGCATATACGTTTACCAGCTGTAGCTGTCTCACCAACCCCTACAATTTCTTTTACATTTGTTTGTTTGTTTGTTTTTAAGACAGGATTTTACAATATTTTTTGTCTGGCCTCTAAATCCTGAAGCAATCCTCCTTCTTCAGCCCTTGAACTAGCTGAAATTATACTTGCATGTCACATGTCATGCTATATTTGGATTGCATTGCATAAAAAAATTTGGAAGTTTATGATTTCTTTATTTCTTGAATTTATTATTGTGTTTGTGCATGATGTGTGTGTGTACTTGCAGTGGCACATGCCTGGAAGTTAGGACAACCTTGTGGGGTTGGTCTTCATGGTCCCGGGATTGAAGTAAGATTTTCATGCTTATGTAACAAGTACCTTTACCTGATGAGCCCCAGGTAATTGATGATTGACATTCTGTGTTTTTTCTATTTGAGGATTACTATTAATAATGCTGTTAAAATTACTATATCATTTTTTATTTCCATTAGCAGTATATTAGTGTTTTGGTATTTCTCCATCCTTGTTGACACTTGTATTGTCTGTTTTTAAATGATAGCCAGCCTACTGTGTTAACAAAGTTGATTTTAGAAAATTTATATTTATAGCTGTGCTTGATAGCTCATACCTTTAGTTCCATCACTCAGGATGAAGAAGCAAGTGGCTCTCTGAGATTGAGGCCAGTCTGGTGTATAGAATGAGTTCTGGAATAGCCAAAACTATATAGAGAAACCCCATCTCAAAACAACAACAAAATTACATGTACTTATTTATTATATGGGGCTATGTACATACACAGCATACATGTAGAGGTCAGAGAATAACTTGAAGGAATTGGTTCTCTCTTTTCACTATTGGATCCTATGGATCAAATTCAAGTTGTCAGGCTTGGCATCTAATTCAAGTTATTTTTTATACTGATAACCTAAAAGTACATCTTCAATCTAAATAAAATTTATTGGTGTGTATTTTACATATAGTAAGTGATTTAAGAGTTAGAATATCTCTATTCACCCCAGTTACTTCTCATTCTGCAGTTAGTACGCCTACCGTTTTCTACATGTACTGGTCTGATTCTGTCCTTCTAGGTTAGTTTTGCAAGTTCACCAAATGTAATCTTACTTTGCCCCCCCCCTTAAATTAGGAAGCAATTTTTATTATTCTTTTGTATTCTTAGGTGTTATTAGACACCTTTTCCTGATTGTTAATGAATATTCTATTCATTCATTGATAGGCTCATTGGAAGACAGCATCCATTACTACTGAACATTAGCCTTGTATTCCTTTGCAGTCCCCATCCTGTCTCACTCCTTGTCTGGCCCTTGCCTCCTTAGTAATCATTGATTTGCTTTATTATTGTATCTTAGTTTGCATTTTATATTCATGGAATAAAAGTTCTTATTTGTAGTTTAGCATAATTGCTATAACTGTATTGTGTTTGTAGTTGATTTTATTTCAAGGCTCATCCTATTTTATTCTGTTGATTGTCCCATTATATGAATATAGTGCAATTTGTTTACCCATTTATCTGTTGATGATCATTTGTATTTTTGCTTTTGGCTGTTTAGAAATAGAACTTTTGTTGGGTATGGTGGTATTCACTGTCAATCTCAGCATTCAGGAAGCAGAGGCAGGCAGATCTCTGTGTGTTTGTGACCAGCCTGGTCTACTTGCCAAGTTCAAGGCCACCTAGTGCTACAGAGGAAGGCTTTGTCACCAAAATGACGAGGAGGATGAGAAAGAAGATAAAAAGAAACATTGATAGGTTCTAGGCTCCCTTCTATATAAATCTAAGATGTGAAAAGATTTTTCATTATTCTTGAGTAAATTCCCAAGCATTGCAAAAAAGAAAAAAAAAGTCTTGTTTTATACCAACAGTCAGGGTTACTTAGGAAGACACTATCTAAAAGTAAAATAAAATGAGTTACTGATGAGTACAAAAATTGGATGAATCTCACAGACATAATAAATGAAAATAACCAAATGCAAACATTATATACTGTTGGTTCCCTTTATATAAAGCTTAAAAACAAGCAAAACAATCTGGTGATGACATTTAAAACAGTGGCTGCTTTTACAAAGAGCTGATGCCTGGGACATGAGTTCTGAAGGGCTTCCTGGTGTTGGCAGAATTGAGCAGGTAATGGTGGGACACACCAAAACTCTCTGAGCTCTCCTCTCCAGATTATCTCCTGTACTGTATACCTTGTGCTTCAAGGAGAAATATTTGAAATGTTTACTTAGAACACTTGTGCATTCCTTGTACATGGATATGCTGTGTGTGTGTGTGTGTGTGTGTGTGTGTGTGTGTGTGTGTGTGTGTCTTTGTGTATCACTATTCATCCTAGAAACTGATGCATTGCTTGAACTCTTTTTGGAGGATTTCTTCAAATATTTTGTTTTCACCGAGATAATTAATTCTTACATTTTTTTCTTCTGTATATTATGTATAATTCAAGGTAAAAAAAATACATGTTTGTTCCTTTTTTAAAGAGCATTCAGGAGGACTTTAATTATCAATTAATAAGAGAATAGATTAATATTTAACAGTGTACTTCACCTTGACATGCTACAGAACATCCATTAAAACTTATTGGTATCATTCAGCAATATTTGAAAATATTTATGAAATATTAGATGAGAATAATGTATTTGCAGCTTTGTTGAAGTAGTAAGTCATGTACTTTATAGCAGTATTTTCATCAACAATGAACTACATATGTTAAAGTGTTTCCTAACAAATTATATCATCTAATCACCCCATAGCCACCTTAGTTTATGTCAGTATGCTCTGTAATACTGGCACAATGACAGATTCACCTTTGAGGCACTTCTCAAGGTATCAAGTAACATATAGCAGTATGTAAAATTAAAACAGGAGGAAATTAAAAAATATAATCTTATTGAAATGCAAAATGTCCAATGAATTTTTGTTCACATTAATCAAAAGTTTTACTAAATGTGTCACCTAAAATACTTAAATCTTACTTGAGCCCAAACCATTTGTAAATGGCAGGGTCCAACCTCTGATACTACACTACACTACACTACACTACACTACACTACACACCGTACCGTACCATACTGTACCATACCGTACCGTACCATACCATACCATACACTCTTTATATTATACTATAATACTGCCTTCTCCCCTTTCACTGTATGTATAACTTGAAGTCATTCAAAAACGTAGATGTACTTAAGCAGCTTAACATCCTCTAAAAAGAAAACCTTCATATGCCTTATTTTCTTTCCATATAAAAAACTTTCCCCACTTTCCTGTAATAGAGAACTAGAACCCCTGAAGCAACAGAGCCCATAAGGATTGCTCCTCATTGCTTTTTATCTTTCCATCTTGTTACATGTATTTGTTTGCAAAATTTCAATAGAATAGAAGAAAGTGAGTGCTTTAATTTCCCAATCAAATCTGTGCTACTGTATGAAGAGACAACAGAAAACCCTCAAGTACCAGAAAGGTACAAAGTTTGCTTTGTTTGGCCCTCTGTTAATTTTAGAAAATAACTTTTCTGACCAAGAAATGTGTGACAATCGAGTTAATTTCTGCTGTGTTTTGATGCTCTAGAGAATTGTGTTCTTCAGGTCCACCCGTAGAAAAGTTGTTTTCCCTGTATTTCAGCCTGTTGTGTTAGCATTTGCAAAATAATCACTACAGTGTCAATTTTCTAAAAAGTTTTCAGTGGGCTCTCTCTCTCCTTTAAATTTCAGGCCTTGCTGGTTCTTCATCAGTTAGATAGCATCGATTTATGGAACCCTGATGCTCCTGTAGAGACATTTTGGGAAATTAGGTATGTGTACTTTCAAATTTTAATTCAGTTTACAATTTTAATTTTGTATTTTGTTTTTGAATATTAGATTTATAGTATTTAGTTCATTGTGATATTATTCGGTTATACCTATAGATATTTTATGATTTTATATTTTTTTGGATTCAAAATATTAGAATATTTAACTGTCAGAAATATCACACATATGCCAAACAGAAGAGTTTTTTTTTTTTTTTTTTTTTTTTTTTTTTTGCATTAGTGTTTTGCTATGGGTAAAGTTTTAAAATGGTGCTAATTTTTATCACCTTGCTACAAGTTCTGCTATGTCAAGTATTATACTCTGTCATATACTTCTACGCAGTTATAATTTTGTTTATTGTTTTGAGATAGGATCTGATTATGTAGCCTTGGCTAGCCTGGAACTCTCTATGTTGACCAGGCTGGCCTTGAAGTCACAGAGATCCACCTGCCTCTAGAGTGCTGGGTCTAAAGGTGTGTCCTCCCATGCCTGGCTTCAATTATGTTTTTTTTTCCTAACTAATTAACCAACTAACTAACTAATTAATTAATTACATAATTGAATTTTATTTTATGTGCACTGGTGTTTTGTCTGCATGTATGTCTGTGTGTGAGGGTATTAGATCTTGGAGTTACAGTTGTGAGGTGCCATGTGGGTGCTGGGAATTGAACCCAGGTTCTCTGGAAGAGCTGTCAGTGCTCTTAATCACTGAGCCATCTCTCCAGCCCCCTACAATTATGTTTTTAATAGATTTTATTTATTTATTTATTTATTTATTTATTTATTTATTTTGAGTGAGAAGTTTATTTGAAAGGGGAGTGAGGGGGGGAAGGGAAGAGAAAAGAGGTAAAGAGACATAGAGACACTGGGAACAGAAGAGAAGAAAGAGAGGATGTGCTTTTAATAGATTTCTACATTAGAAATCTAAAGTGTTAACATTTTAGGCTTGCTTTTAGTTTTTAAAGCTCCCATTTTTAAAACTAGGCTCATAGCTCAATAGTACAGCACATGATGAGTAAGCATGAGGTGGTGGGTTCAGTCCCCAACACTGGGGTGGGAGAACTATGTATGACCTTTTGTAAATCTGTAAATACTGGTGATTTTGGTGAATAAGTTAAAAACTTGCATATAAGTAAAAAAAAAAATACACACTGTATTTCTGAACTGAAGAGAAAGCTGTCTTTTAATGAGCAATGATGGTACCACATTAGGAAGATGTAAATCTGTAAATCTCAGGTTTTGTTGTCTTATCATAGACATGGGTATGCTGAGTCACTTGGAAGTGAAGTTAAAACCTAAAGACTAATAATGATATATTTACTGGAGCCATGGGTAATTGGTTTTTAATTTAACACATTATAAAAGAAAAAGCTTACATTTTAGTGTATTTTATTTAACTTGTTCAAATAATATTTCAACATATAATTAATTTGAATTGTTAATGTGACTTTTATATTTGTTTTCATTAAGTCTTCAAAATTTGTAGTATGTCTCACTAAGTGCATCTCAATTTGGACAAGCATCATTTAAAGTGTTCATGTAGTCATGTGGTGACTAGTAGCTCACTATTAGACATTTAGTATAGCATCAAGAACAAGTAAGCAAACTTGTTCTCTAAAGGGTAGGAAGTATGCCAGGATTCTTGGATCATTCATTCTGTTATAACTATGCACTTTTACTCTTGGAGCAAGAAAACACTTGCATACCACATGGGAACGAAGGGGTGTGGCTGTGCTCCACGGAAATGTCCTTTATAGAAGTTAGTGGGGTGGCTTTGTCTTGTAGCAGACCCTGGCTCTCAACTATTCTATTTCTATGCAGGCTTTGCTGTGCATGTGAATTTATGATTTCTTCTTACCCTTACCACTGCAAGGAAGAATTCTTTTTAATTTGCTGTTATTAACATTTGGATAAAACCCATGAACAAGGGAAAACCAAGCCTCTAAATTTACAACTGTTATGAAATAATGCCATTCTATGTATGATTATGTTTGTATTAGGTTCTTGATAATTTTGTAACAATGAACTTTATGTTACTGCAGTTCACAAATGCTTTTTTACATCTGCAAGAAATTAACTAGCCATCAAATGCTTAGTAGCACAGAAATTCTCAAGTGGTTACGGGAAATTCTGATCTGCAGGAATAAATTTCTTCTTAAAAATAAGGTAAGCACAATGACATTTCTTATGTTGGAAATATTTGAATAGTAAGGAGACATGTTAATTTCCTTTTGTTGCTATGATAAACGCCATGACCAAAACTTGGGTTGGGGAATTTGACTTACATGTCTTGATGACAGTCCATCATTGGGGAAAAGCAAGGCAAGAACTAAAGCAGAGACCATGGAGGAATGCTGCTTATTGACGTTCTCTCTGTGGCTTGCTCATTATACAACCCAGGACCACCAGGTAGCGATTGCCTGTGGTGGGCTGGTCCCTCACATATCAACCATCAATCAAGAAAATGCCCCACTGACTTGTCCACAGACCAGCATGATTGAGGCATCTTCTTAATTAAAGTTCTCCTCTTCTAAGATTACTCTAACTTGTGTCAAGGTGACAAAAAGCTAACCAGCACAGGACAAATTAAGAGGTTTTTGTTAGCTAGATTATATCTACATCAGCTTCTCCCTCAATGAAGTCCTTAAGAGAAATGAAAGTACAGAGGGCATTGCCTGGCAGTTCAACATTGAAATATTCTAGGCTTTGTCCTGATGATCTGAATGTTAATGAATTCTGGCTGACTTAAGTAGGACTCTGGGTCAGGCCTATGAAAACTGGAGGCTATTATAATCACAGAAGGCTCAAAGAATCTGTCTTCTCTTTATTCTTAAGTCAGTACATATCATATTACTTGCCTCTCAGGGCTAAGCTAGTCTAGGAAATAATCTTTGATAAAGCTAAAGGGCAAAGGCTCTTAATCTAGGTTTAATTTATATACCTCCCCTAAAGGTTTTGTCTTTTAGCTGGGTATGGCAGCACATACCTGTAATTCTAGTCCTATTGATGCCTGCTTGAGTTTGAGGCCATCCTGAACTGCATAGTGGATTCTAGGCCAGCCTGAACTACACATTGAGATCTTGTTTCAGACAAGGCTAGGAGGTGTAACTTAATGGTAGAGAGAGGGTCATCAGGAATCGTCTTTATTTGTAATAATATTCTTTGATCCTGAACTGTTGAAACATGTTGGAGTTTTGGGGAATAGGAAAGAACCTTACATTTCTTTAAACATAAAATTTGTATGGTCAATTTAAAGGCATTTCTATTATGTCTCAGTTTAAAGAATACTTGATTTAATGAATTTTTATCCATGCCTACAATCGTAGCTATGAAAAACCTTAAAAGCATCATGACAAAATTTTGTTTAGAGTCATCTGGCTTATTTAGTAGAACTTAAGTTTATCCCAAAGATAAGATACTAGACTTAGGAATTTTGTGTGGGGGTGGAAGGATGGCTCTACAGTTGTAGAGCACTGGCTGCTCTTCCAGAGGACCAGATTCAATATTTCTAGCACCCACATGGCAGCTCCCAACTGTCTATAACTCCAGTTCTAAGGTGTGTGACAATGTGCTTTTTCAGGCACATGGCATAAAGACAAAAATGTAGGCAAAATACCCACACACACAAAAAGAAAAGAATTGTGTATGCTTTCCTCTTAGTAATCTAGTAGTGAATCAAAAGTTGTCTGTTGAGGGCTGGAGAAAGAGCTGGACAGTTAAGATCAGTCATAAGAACCAGAATTAAGATCCCAGCACCCAAGTAACAAGCCAGGTAGGTATCAGTGCATGATGTAACTTCAGCTTCTAGACAGTGGAAACTTGAGGATCCTTGGGGCTTGCTGACTTCCAACCTAGCTGTCCACGTTCAGGGGACAGACCCTGCCTCAGAAGAATAGATGAAAAGTGATAGAGAAGGTCACCTGACACCCATTACATGTATGTATGCACTCTCACTTATACACACACAAAAATACAAACAATATTTACCAAAAAATTGAACATAGAATTACCATGTAATCGCATTACTGTGTGCATGGTGAGGGGCTGTGTATGGTCAAGTGCTATAGCTAGTCAAATCAATGCTGTAATGTACCCAGCATATAACTTTAACTTAAAAAGTAAAGTTCTAATTTTCCTGATTAGGCAAAATGTGAAGTACTGTAGTTTTCTTGGAATAGACTTTATTTCACTAAGCATCTGGGTTGGACAGTACACAACTGAGAGGCATTTGAAAGAGACATTGCACAGACCTTCCTTAGCACATTGGTTAAATGAGTATTTCTCAAGGTGCAGCATCGGGGTCAGCCCACACTAAGCCCTCTTCTTTCACAGACGTCAGTGCTTCAGTGGGACTCACTTCTTTTTTTCTAGCAGGCGGATAGAAGTTCCTGTCACTTTCTCTTCCTTTGTGGAGTAGGATGTGATGTTCCTGCTAGTGGAAATACCACTCAGATGTCAGTGGATCATGATGAGTTATTAAGAACCTGTACTCCTGGAGCATCCCTGCGGAAAGGAAAAGGAAATTCCTCCATGGTAAGTACCATCCCTTTGTGTCTCCTGTACTGTCATCTCTGCTTTATCTTTCTGAGTGGACTTTAGTAAATTTCAGTTAATTAATTTTGCACATTAGTTACAGATTGCTTAGAGTATTGCTGCTCACTGTGGAACCCTGGGCAAATTTGTCTCTATTCTGTGACTCAGTTTTCTCAGATTTAAAATGGAGATAGCAGCTGGGCAGTAGTGGTGCATGCCTTTAATCCCAGCACTGGGGAGGCAGAGGCAGGTGGATCTCTGTGAGTTCAAGGCCAGCCTGGTCTACATAGTTCCAAACAGCCTCCAAAGCTACATAGAGAAAACCTGTCTTGGAAAAACAAAAACAAAAAATAACTTCTCCCCTCCCCCAAGAAGATAGCAGGCATGATGAAACACACCTGTAATCCAGAGGCTGAGGCAGGAGGATCACAAATGGGTCTTTTGTTTGTTTTTTAAACATAGGTTATCACTAAGTAGCCCTGGCTTTTCTGGAACTTCCTGTATATACCAGGCTGGCCTCAAATTGAGAGGTCTGACTACCACCATACCTGACCTTTTAAATTTTACTTTTTTTTCTCTCTCTTTTTTTTTTTTTAATGTTTATGGGTGTTTTACCTACCTTATATCTGTGCACTCATGTGTGCCTAGTGTCTGCATAGGCAGAAGAGGGCGTCTGATCCCATGCAATGGTAGCGCTGGATAGTGACCCCAGGTCTTCTGGAAGGACAAGCCAAGTACTTATTAGTGCCCTAAACTATTGGGCTTATTCTTCTTTCTCAGAGGAGACAAGTGTGAAGCTGGCTTGGTCTATATTGTAAGACTGTGTTTGAAAAAAAAAAAAGAAAGAAAGAAAGAAGAAAGACAATAAGCAGAAATGATTAATAATAATAGTTAAAAAATAAAACAGGTGTAATATTCTTGCTCCAGAGTTGTTGGGAGGATTAAACTAGGTGAAATGTCAATAGCACTTAATTATTTGACACAAGGGCTGGTAGCTGTAATCATTCTGATGTGAACCCTGTAAGAAAGTCTCTATTCATATGTAGAAGTTAAACTAAAGGAGGTTCAAATGGACTGAAATAAAACAAAATATTGATCTTGCTAAATATTATGGATAAGTGTTGTTAAGATTTTCTTTTCTTTTGCTTTTAGTTTTAATTTATTTATATATACATGTATTTATATATTCACACAGTCTTATTTTATAACTCAGGCTAGCCTTGAATTCACTATAATCCTCCTGCTTTAGCCTTAAAAGTGCTGGTACTATAGGCATGGGCAGTCATGCTTGGAGCTTTTAAGTTTTTAGAATGGGTCTCATATAGGTCAGGAAGGCCTTGATCCTCTTGCTCCTTTCACACAAGTGCTGAGATTATAGGTATGTATTGCTACCCCTGAAGGATATTTATGTTTATGTGTAAATGTGCTTAAGATGTAAATCATAAAATGAGCAGTTACAAAATCATCGTAGAAGGATTTGGTTTTCAGACATAACCTTTTCATCCTTAAATTTTACTGTAGCCTATTGAGGGGGAAACCCCAGTAAGCCCTGTAGCAGCTGCAGTGTATACTTACTTTGCCTGCATACTCTGTATTTGCTTTGTAATGTGTTTTTTACAGTTAATGGTTGGGCAATGTCAGATCAGATGAGTATAGCTTGTGCTGCAGTGTTTGTTTATGTGTCATTGTTTCGGTCAGTTCTACCGTGTAGTTACTCCTTCCTCCTAAGAAGTGCTTCCTGTTGCTTCATCTTCCTTTGTCATTTATGGTTAACTCATAAGTGGATCACAGTATTGCTGCGATAGACTCTGTTTTGGTGTCTTGTATATTTCTTACAGATTTTATTTATATTTCAGAAATCTAAGATAATACCTATTTGAATTGAACACAATACTATTGTGCATTATATTGGTTCATCTCCTCTCATTTAGAGTAAGGTACATCAGAAAAAGATCTTATGATTAAAAAGGAGAATTCTTTTTAGTTTTGTGTGCAGTGATAGATGGTATTGTTGAGTTTGCAAATGAAGTCACCTAAGTTGGAGATAAATTCCCTTCGCCCCCTACCTCTCAGGATAGCACAGCAGGGTGCAGTGGAGCCCCACCAATATGCCGTCAAGCCCAGACCAAGCTAGAAGTGGCCTTGTACATGTTTCTGTGGAGTCCTGACACTGAAGCTGTTCTGGTTGCTATGTCCTGTTTCCGCCACCTCTGTGAGGAAGCAGATATCCGGTGTGGGGTGGATGAAGTGTCAGTACACAATTTCTTGCCCAACTATAACACATTCATGGAATTTGCATCTGTCAGCAATATGATGTCAACAGGTAAATGTGGGTAATTTTTTTTCTTTCTTTTTAACTGTTACTTTGGCTGACATCTATTTATTTTTTACAGTGGAGTATATTTAAGATAACTGTTTGAAAGTTTCCAGGGCTAATAATTTAAACTGCTTGCTTGAAATCCTTTTCTGAACAAGGTAGGATGAAATTCAGTGACATTTGAAATAGAGTTTTTACTGAATTTTTAATGTACACTTTTGTTAATAACTGGCACTATAAGTTGCTTTTAGTTGTAGACTATAGAAATTGCTCTCCTTGAATTGTAAATGGGATTTTAAAACATCTGTGTGGAGATGGCTGTTTTGAGTTCTAGACTTTATGGAGTTGGAAATGAGTACTGTTATAGAGACTGATGAGAGTATGTGTTCAGCTTGGTCATTAGAGTCATTCATTCTATTCCTTCACTCTGCTCTGGGTGGGGCATAGCAAGTTCCTAGTTGTGAAGAAGGCTCTAAGCACTAACTGGGTTTGCTGTTGTCTCTGCTTAGGAAGAGCAGCACTTCAGAAGAGAGTGATGGCCCTGCTGAGGCGCATTGAGCATCCCACTGCAGGAAACACTGAGGTATGGTCTCAGCAGCAGCAGTACCCCTCCCAGGCCCCCACCCTCATGTTGGACACCTCCTCTGAACTATGTGCATATTACAAGTAGGAAATTCTACTCAAAACCTGGCAGTTACATGTTGATTTTGAGTCCACCACTAAATTTCCTTCCTAGTGATAATTAATTTCATTTTAGGCTTGGGAAGATACACATGCAAAATGGGAACAGGCTACAAAACTAATCCTTAACTATCCGAAAGCCAAAATGGAAGATGGCCAGGTAAGTTTGTTCAATGAATTTTTGTGTATTGATTGATCTGTTGCTTCACTTAAGTAATCTGTTGTGAGCTACTCAGAGTAGTAGACAGTATAGAGTTGTTTTAAGAACATCTAGGCCTGTACTGCCTAATCTTATAGCTATTAGCTACATGTATCTGTTAGAATGTACGTTGTAACTCATTTAAGTGAAGTAAACCTATTTTCTCAGTTTTACACTAGCCAAAGTTGAGCATTTATTTGCTTTGTTGGACAGTAGAGATGTGAAATGTTTCATCATCACAGAAATACCTCTGCCAGAAACCACTTAGCTAGGGGACCATTCATTTACGTTTTCTTGTTCTTCCTTCATCCAAGTATTTCAAAGAACTTTTAGAAAAGATGTAACAGCTGCAGATAGAGAAAAATAAATTTTCTAACAAGTCTCATGTTGTTTGTTTTACAACAAACATGGTTGTTTGTCGCTGCTGGTCTAGAACTCAATTTGTAGAACAGGCTGTCCCTGAGTTTGCATTGATCCTCTTGCCTGAACTTCCCAAATTGTTAGATACTCTAAAAAAGGATCTAGTGGACAGACAGTTGGGCCCATTGTAAGGTTGAATGCCATTTTAAACTTTGGGCCTATCTTAAAAAAGTGTCCAATCCAGTGGGTTTTTTTTTTTTTTTAAAATATAGTCACAGAATTGTGTAACTGTCAACCAATACACAATTTCAATACATTTTTATCCTCTCAAAGAATATCCCCTCCCCTAAGCCTGTGCCCTTTAGCTATTTCTAGCTCTGACTTGCCATTTTTCCTATCTTTCTGTGTCCACACCTTCAGCCTTGAGCAGCTGCTAATTTATATTTTATTTATAAAAAATTGCTTTTTCAGGCCATTTCTTACAAATGGGATCATAGATTATGCGGGCCTTTGTGACTATCTTTCCTCTTCACTTGTTTTAAGGTTCATCCATGTACACCAGAGGTTTTTAAAAGAAATTTGACACTTCAAGTGGATTTTGTTAGTCAAGCTATGACAAAAATATATTAAGTGCCTCTCTAATAACATGTATGGTAGGAACTGGAGAGACAGCTCAATGGTTAAGAACATTGGTTGCTCTTTTAGAGGACCTGGGTTTGATTCCCAGCACTTGCTTGATGACTTAGAATGGCCTGTAACATAAGTTCCAGGGATCCAACATCTTTTTCTGGAGTTTTGGATACCAGGTATAGAGATACACATGCAAGCAAAACATTTATATACATAAAATAAAACTGAAATTAAAAGATAATGATGTACATGGTAATTTCAAGCTTTGTTTTTTAAAATGTAAAATGTACTTTTCCTACTGGAAAAAATGGGAAAGAGTAATTTGTATGATTTTATCCAGTCTATGTTGACTTCATGCTTTTCACAAAAATGTCGTGTTTAGGTTGCAGAAAGCCTTCATAAGACCATTGTTAAGAGACGGATGTCCCATGTCAGTGGAGGTGGATCCATAGACTTGTCTGACACAGACTCCCTGCAGGAATGGATCAACATGACTGGCTTCCTTTGTGCACTTGGTGGGGTGTGCCTGCAACAGAGAAGCAGCTCTGGCTTAGCAACCTACAGCCCACCTATGGGCCCTGTCAGTGAGCGCAAAGGGTCTATGATTTCCGTAATGTCTTCAGAAGGGAATGTTGATACACCTGTCAGCAGATTTATGGACCGGCTTCTGTCCTTAATGGTGTGTAACCATGAGAAAGTGGGGCTTCAGATACGGACCAATGTTAAGGACCTGGTGGGTCTGGAGTTGAGTCCTGCTCTGTATCCAATGTTGTTTAACAAACTGAAGAATACCATCAGCAAGTTTTTTGACTCTCAAGGACAGGTGACGTCTTCTCTACTTTGATTTTTTACCCTTCCCTAGGAATACAAAAATATGTTTGAAATAAATGAAGGGTGTTTCTTTCAAATTGTTTAATTAGGTACTAGCATGATAATCCACTTACAATTTTTTAAAACTTGTTGTAATTACAGAGATAAAAGAATCATGTAATCTAGGAATTGGTCTGCTTCTAAAGAACTCAGGCCTGTGGGTGTGATTGGAGTTATGAATCTTGGATATAGGCATTGGTACCTGTGTGTGTCACTGTGTTTGTATGAATGTGATAGTCATGTCAAGTTTCATTGTCCTATGATCAGTTTTCTGTGCATTGATGTGATATCACTAATGTATTTTGTTTTTTGTGTAGGTATTATTGACTGATAGCAATACTCAGTTTGTGGAGCAAACTATAGCTATAATGAAGAATCTGCTGGATAATCATACTGAAGGCAGCTCTGAGCATCTGGGACAAGCTAGCATTGAAACAATGATGTTAAATCTGGTCAGGTAAACATTTTGCTGTTTAAACATAGCAGAGACATATTTTAAGAGGTAAGACCTCTTATGTACTGATAATAGGAATAATGAAATAATTTGCCATTCTTTATTATAGACCCAGTGTAGTCTATGACAGTAAGACAATCAGAAGTTGTATATGTTCCTACTTAAACAATATTTAAATAATAACCATGTTTAAAGTTACATTTACTTAAGGATTAAATAAAGCATTTAGAATATCTTAATTTTTGTCCATATTTGATCTTTTTTTTTTTTTTTTTTTTTTTTTTTTATTTGTTCTCTGCTTAATTAGATATGTTCGTGTGCTTGGGAATATGGTCCATGCAATTCAAATAAAAACGAAACTATGTCAGTTAGTTGAAGTAATGATGGCAAGAAGAGATGACCTCTCATTTTGTCAGGAGATGAAATTTAGGTGAGTTCTCAGAAGAGCCAAATATGGTCTTAGAAATATTATGTGAAGTGGCATGTAGAAAAGTAGTAGTGCTTGGTTATATGGGGACAAGGAGGCAGATAAAGAAGTGTTGTACATTTTTTTTTTTTCTGAATATCTTTCTAAGTTTCTAAGCTCTATGCCCATAGGAATCTGTTTTCTATTTTACTTTCTTTTTTCTTTTTTTCTTAAATCTCCCCTTTTCTAGAGCTAACTCATGGGCATTAAAAGTTTGATTCTGTTTCCACATTGGCAGTATAGGAAAGGGCCAGTGCAAAAAGGACCAGCATCCAAGTTGTATCTCTTTGTGCCCTTCTAACTTTTATCTCATTACACCTGATAAAGTCATATTGAATTCATTGACCATTTGCTGTATTAGAACAGTGTTTTGGTGTATTGGCATACACCTGCAGTCTCAACAGTCAGAAGGCATAGGCAGAAGTTCAAGGCCAACTTGGGATATACAATTAAACTCTTGTCTAAATAATCAAACAGTGAGAGATAGAGAGCTAAAATTTTTTTTTTTTTTTTTTTTAAGAGAGCTAAAATTTTGTTTATTCTTTTCCTTTTCATCATTCTGCAGGAATAAAATGGTGGAATACCTAACAGACTGGGTTATGGGAACATCAAACCAAGCAGCAGATGATGATGTGAAGTGTCTCACAAGGTGAGAGAGAAAGAGAGAGAGAGACCTTTAAGTACTGTCATATTGTACCTTATTCATGGAAACCACTATAGGTATAGCTGTTAAGCATTTATAACATACTGTATTTAACTTGTTTTGTAGGTGGTAAGCTTTTGCATTTGAAATATATAAAAATCTTTTTTTAATTTAATGGAAAGATTTAGTTGAAACTAATGTGAGAGAGGGTGAAGGAAGTGGTGTTGGCTTAGGAAAAATGGTTAACAGTTATTGAGAAAGAAGATGCATAAAGTATTATATTGTATTACCTTATGATTAGATAGAGGTATTGATTGATGAACATAATTATGCTTAATCTAAGGCATAATTGCTTAAGTTTGCTTTAATGACAGATGATTGTGCATATCCCAAATGGTAACTCTTGAACAGTATGACAGTTTCATCTTTTTCTCTGGCTAGGTATAACTTGACAGTATATACTTTTTTGTTTGTTTGTTTGTTTGGTTGGTTGGTTAATTGAATTTTTTCCTTTTTATACTGTGATGTTGGAACTTGAATTGAAGATGTTTAAATGCTAAATTGGACTGTATCCTCAGCCCTGTCCTTTTGATTTAACATAGATAGTATGTTAAAGGTTACTTGGTTGAAAGTGTGAAGTCTTTGTGTGTGTTCTAAGCTTGGCATATTTACTGGTACCACTTAGGTTGTGCTTACAGTTTAATTAATGAAATAGAGAGTTAAAGTTTGTATCTGAAAGCCTCATAGTTTCTAAATTACTTTTCTTTAGAGATTTGGACCAAGCAAGCATGGAAGCAGTAGTTTCACTCCTCGCTGGCCTTCCACTACAGCCTGAAGAAGGAGATGGGGTGGAACTAATGGAGGCCAAGTCACAGTTATTTCTTAAGTAAATTCCAGCTACCAAAATCCAAAGCAAAAAGCAAATATAGCTTTCTCCCTCCCAAAGAACTGTAATTAAGTAGCTAATTATTGCATTTAAAAGAAGATCTAGTTGCTTTTATATTGTGGCCATTGGCTGTTCTCATAAAACATACCATATCTACTTGTGAAATGATGGGGCCAAGAGAAGCAAATAATTTGTGTTCTGTTTTTTAAAGAAAATAATGTGATCACTGAATTTTTCCTTGTAACAAACCTAGTTTGCTTCATTAAGTAATTTAAAATGACAATGTCGAAGCCAGGTATGGTGGCACACACCTTCAATCCCAGTGCTTGGGGGACAGAGGTGGGCAGATCTCTGAGTACAAGACCAGCCTGGTCTACAAAGTGAGTTCCAGGACAGCCAGAGTTACACAAAGAAACCTTGTCTCAAAACAAAATAAAAAACCCCAAAATCCAAAAAACACTGACTAAACTATTTGGATCATGAATTTTGTATGCTGAATATTAAAAATGACAAATTTGCCAGGAAACCTTGCACGTTTCCCATGCCATGAAATGAATACTGAACTTTGTTAAGATAAAATAATTCTCACAGCAATTTAATAATGAATTACATTGATTTCTTAACCCAAGATCAGAAAAGCATATATTCACAGCCACACATAATGTCACATATAATCACTCAGAATGTATGTTTAGCTTTCTGGTCGTTGGGGCCTTCACTGTGTAAAGGTCAGTCTTTGTATTTCCCAGGTACTTTACACTATTTATGAACCTTTTGAATGACTGTAGTGAAGTTGAAGATGAAAATGCACAAACAGGTGGCAGGAAACGTGGCATGTCTCGGAGGCTGGCATCCCTGAGGCACTGTACAGTGCTTGCAATGTCAAACTTACTCAATGCTAATGTGGACAGTGGACTCATGCACTCCATAGGTAAGATCAAATGAAAGCTACATATAAAACTGTCCCAGCATGGTTGTGTGCGCCTTTAATCTCATCAACCAGGAACAAGAAACAGGAGGATTTCTGAGTTCAAGGCCTACTTGGTTTATACAGTGAGTTCCAAGCCAGCCAAAACTACAGAGTGACCCTGTCTCTAAACAAACAAAAATAAAAAAGAAATTCAAAGCCCTAGAGGGCTGGGCTGGAGGACCTTGGTTTAATTCCTAGTACACTCATGGAGGCTCACAATCACCTGTAACTCCAGTCCCAGTGAATATGATTGTGCCTGTTGTCCTCTGTGATAACCAGGCACACATGTAGTGCCCAGACATACATAGATGCAAAACACTTAAACACATAAAATAATAAGTTAAACCTAGACTTGACGTGGCTTGTAAAATGAAAATTGCATCAGTCAGGCTGTGGTAGTAAATTTGCATCTGTCTGTCTATGTCAGGCTTAGGTTATCACAAGGATCTCCAGACAAGAGCTACGTTTATGGAAGTTCTGACAAAAATCCTTCAACAAGGAACAGAATTCGACACACTTGCTGAAACAGTGTTGGCAGATCGGTTTGAGAGACTCGTGGAACTGGTCACAATGATGGGAGACCAAGGAGAGCTTCCTATAGCTATGGCTCTGGCCAATGTGGTCCCTTGTTCTCAGTGGGTAAGTTTATTGAGAAAGTAGGGAGGTAGAATGCCAAAGATTCAAAATAGGTTTGTCCATAAATGTTTATTAGGTGAATTGATAAAAATATAAGAACTAGAAAAAAGTATGCAATTTATAGCTGAGAATGCAGCTCAGTTAGTAGAATGCTTTCCCTAGCACCACAAAAAGTCAGTCATGATCGTGCATGCCTATAATCTCAGCACTTGGAGGGTGGGAGCAAGATCACGAGGAGTTCAAGGTCCTCTTTGCTTAGATAGTAAGGTTGAGCTTAAACATTACAAGATAGTCTGAAAAAAGAAAAATGGGCAAACTTAAGTCATTAAACTTTTTTTTTCATGTATTTGTTTTCATCTATAGAGAAGTGGTTGGTACTCCTAGCCCTGACTAGTATTTTCTTTCTTTCCACCCCAGTGAACAGTCCATTTAATTATCATATAAAGAAAATGTAAAACCACTTATGTGATCTCATGTCTTTGTACATAAGTAATTAGTAAACCTAACTTTAGTTGTTACTAATAAATCTGTAACCTGTGATTTATTCTTGTTTACTACCTCTGCCTTCTATATAATTTAGTTTTTACTTAAGTATTATATACTTACTTGCATTTGAAGTTGAACTGTCTGTGGTGGCACACACTTGTAATCCTAGCACTTGGGAAGTGAAGGCAAGAGAATAAAGAATCAAAGGCCAGCCTTGGTTAGATAATGAGTTTAAGGCCAGCTTGGGCTACATAAGACCCTGTCTCAAAACAAGATGGACCAATAAAACACTATAGACATATATTGCTGTTTGACCTTCTAAATTTATTTTGTTTTCTGGAGATTGGTTCCAGGTCTTCATACATGTTAGGCAAGTGCTTTATTAATGGACTTCACCCTCTGACCATACAACATTCTTAATAATACATGCTAAAACTTTGAGAAAGCTGTTGTTCATTTCCATTTTTAAAAGTCACGTGGATCCCTGTGTTGTTGCCTATCCTTTAATCCTATCATTAGGGAGGCAAAGGCAGGTAGATCTCTGGTCTGCCTGGCAAGTTTCAGGCCAGTTGGAGCTACATAGTGAGGCCCCCTCTCTCCTTTTAAAGCCACGTGGTTTATTTTACCAAAAAAAAAAAGGGGGGGGGGCTTCAGTAAGAGTAACGTCTAAATACTAAGGTGTCCTTAGTTTTTGCTTAAAAGCTGTGATGGGAGAGTGAGGACTTAGTAAGATGACTCAGCAGTTAAAGGCATTTGGTTTCCAGCTCTCAACATTGTCACTCACAACTTGCAGGTTTAGTCCTAGGAGATTGGGTGCCCTCTTCTGGCCTCCTTAGGCAAAACAGCTGCTCACATAAAATTAACAAAAACCAAGAACACCTACCCATAAGAGGGGCTGGAGAGAGGTTTTGGTATTTAAGAGTGCTTGCTGCTCTGCAAAAGGACTGGAGTTCAGATCCCAGTACTCCATCAGACAGCTAATAAACACGTGCTTACTAATTCGAAGATATCTGATGACCTTTTCCTGCCTCCATAGACACATAAATTGAAAATATATATTTAAAAGCACATTCTTTTCTCTGGCTTATGATCCTACACCTAATCTGGGCCTGCTGTCCTAATGCACCCTCTCTATGATCTTCAGATGTGCTGTTTCCGCCCTCAGCTACACTTGCTGCTGCTGCTTTCTAAGATGCTTCTCTGATTGTTTTGATTTTATTGAGTTTGGTTTTAGTAAGGTACGAATTCTTTCTTAACATGAGCTCTATCTTCTTATCAGAATTTTTTTTTTTTTTTTAAAGATAGAAGAGGGTCTCACCTTGTGACTCTGGCTGGCCTGAAACTCACTAAGTACACATCTGTCTGCCAATGATGGGATTATAGGCATGCAAATCACATCTGGCTTCACATAAATGCAGTTTTATAGCCATTGGTTAGCAACACTCCTAAATTATCATTTTCAAGCCTAAAATTATTTCATACATCTTTATAAATATTCTGGGTTTTTTTGTATTTACCAGAAATTTAAAAAACTTAGTAGTCAAGGTCTGGTAATGTAGCCTAGGGGTAGAGTTCTTGTCTAGTATGTCAGAGACCCTATTCTTCATCCCTAGCATAAGAAAACAAGAGTTGATTTAATTCAAAGAAGCTTAAATTAATTTTATTTTCTTACAGTAAATATTTCTGAGATTTATATTAAATGACTTAAAATACTTTTTATTTACTTAACTATTTGGAGATAGGATTTCTCTGTGTGGCCCTGGCTGACCTGGAATTCATTGTAGAACCAGGATATAGTCTTAAATTCACAAAGATCCTCTGCTTCCCCATTGCATGGATTAAAAGCATGCACCACCATACTTGGCCTCAATTATTTGAAATGGTTTTTGAGATTTTATTTATTTTGTATGTATAGTGTTTTGCCTATGTGTGTTTTTATGTGTATGCAGTGCCCAAAGAGACCAGAAAATGATCTTTGATTCCCTGAAACTGGAGTTAAAATGGTTATAAGCTGCATGTGGGTGCTAGGAATTGAACCTGGGTCTTCTGGAAGAACAGCCAGTGCTCTCAACTGCTGGTCCATCTCTCAATCCCTTTAACTTTCTTTTGTTCTTTGACAATGTCATACATATGAACAGTGTCTCTTGATCATATACACCAGTGGTTCTCAGCCTTCCTAATGTTGCAGTCCTTTATACAGTTCCTCATGTTGTGAGTACTCCAATCATAAAGTTATTTTCATTGCTACTTCATAACTGTAATTTTGCTCCTGATAGGAATCAAATTGTAAAAATTTAACCATCATGGGCTGGGCCCTCCCCCATTACTAAATGAGGAAATGCCCTACAGCTGGATCTCAAGGAGGTATTTCCTCAGCTGAGCTCAAGTTGACACACAAACTACCCAGTAGGAACACACACACACACACACACACACCCCTATCTTCTCTTTGTAAGGAACAAAAGGGTTATCAGACGAACAATAAAAAGGTCAACAACATCAATTCAATAACTCTTTAGCTGTGTGTAAGTAAATCTGACAGGATTTCAGGATTTGAATATCTTAACTGAGACCTCCCCTTGCCCTGCCCCCTTCTGATTTTTAAACAGTCATTTGGTGTTTACATTTTTGTCGTTTTTCTGCCTTGGCCATAATGTATTTAATCAGTTCTAAGAAAGCAGTCTGTTCAACTCATCCAAACATCGAAGTGAACTCTTACTTTTATTATATAATTTGAACCAAATCCTGAAGTCTTTGTCTCCTGGTAAAGTCTCAGTCTCTCTCCACCAGTTAATCCTTTCTGTTAACATCTATTAGAAACAGGTTTTAAAAGTCACCTATCATAGACAAATGCAAATGTTAGGAATAACTAGTTACCTTTTACCTTGATTTAATGGGTGATTGTGAATTTTAGATTTGCCTCTTTTCTGACCTTTTTCAAAAATTTAAATCTACCTAAGAAAAAAGTAAAATTGTTCACACAAACACAATTTTGTTTGTTACCAGGACGAGCTGGCTCGTGTTCTGGTTACATTGTTTGATTCTCGGCACTTACTCTACCAGCTGCTCTGGAACATGTTTTCTAAGGAAGTAGAATTGGCAGACTCCATGCAGACTCTTTTCCGAGGCAACAGCTTGGCCAGTAAGATAATGACATTCTGCTTTAAGGTTTGTATCATTCATTTTATGTGTATGTGTACACTAGGTTTGTTGAGAAGAAATTATCACAGGATGTGTTGGGTTGGTTACCTTTTTAATGCAAGATGTATGGATCTGTGCCTAACTGTGCATTTCTTTAGGTATATGGTGCTACTTACCTACAAAAGCTCTTGGATCCTTTATTACGTATTGTGATCACATCTTCAGATTGGCAGCATGTTAGCTTTGAAGTGGATCCTACCAGGTTTGTTATCTTGTCACAGTTGCTCTCTCCTTGCTCCCCAATACTACATGAGGCCTCCTTTATGTTCCTGTCTGTTATTATATGGCTCGAGGTGGGACCTTTGGTGGATCCCATGGTTGGTGAGCAACAAATGTTGGGTGAGAAACAAACAGAGATCTGTAGACAAAACTTACGTGGAAAGTTTATTGGGGAAAGGGAAGGAAGAGAGAGAATAGAAAAAGAGGAAGGGAGGGAGAGGGGGAGAGAGAGAGACAGAGAGAGAGAGGGAGAGAGAGAGAAGTGAGAAGAGACTTGGAAAGCTGCCTCCTCAGAAACAACAGAAAGAGAGAGGAAGTGGATGGAATTTGGAATTTGCCTCTTAAAGGGACCTTCACACCTGTATATAGAGCCAGGGTACTGCTTGCTTTTTACAGAGGTGGCACACTTTGCCAGGTCCCCAAGGGACAGGACCAGGTTTGCCTGGATTACAACATTCCTCCCTTCTTTTTTTTAATTAGGTGTTAAGTATGGTGGGTTAGGGAATGAGGGCATTGAGTTCACAAGACTGCTTCCTGTTTACATGGGGGGCATCGACCATCTTTGGGGTCCTAAGTAAGTTGGGGTGCTGCCACATACTAGAGTAGCTGGTTGTTTCATTGGGGTTAGGGTTAGGGTTAGGGTTGGTTTCTTTGGTGCCTCTTGGGCCTGCCAAGATGTTGGCAGAGCAAAGGTTAAGTGTAGGAAAAAGTTTTTTTCTTAGGTCCTGGTAATTGAAGGGTGGGTGTCAAAATGAGGGAAAGGTGGGGAGGCTTGGGCTGCTTAGGACCTGGTAATTGAGGGAGGGGTGCATCTGACCTGTTTGAGGTGAATCCTCCAAGTTGACTCCCTGGAACTTGTAAGAATTCTTTGAGTTTGTGAAAAGACACATTTTAGACATATTAGCATTTCTATTGTTTGTTATGGGTACTGAAACTTACATTGTAGAAGTGACAGTGTACTCATGTCAGAAATGATTTTAGCTGAAACCATTAACATTCTTCCTTCCATCTGGAAAACTGTGACAGATGTTTTAAGCACAATGAAAAGTACCTTTGAAGTCTATAATTAGAAAGCAACCAAAGGGAGTTTAAAATCTTGAGCTTGCAGTTATGATCATATAGTGGTATAGTATGGTGTTTAGCACTCTGTCAGAGTTGGATTAATAGCTTATCAGAACTTTATTGATTAATGTTAAGATTATGAACTTTTTTGGAATCTTAATATAATAATAGCATAGAGAGAGATATATATATATAAAACTTTTCATTTTTTTAAATGTCTCATTACTTTTTCTTTGTCAACACTTAAGCCTTTCCATCCTCAAACCTTCATAACTTGCTTGTACACACCTTAGTTCACTTTCTTAGACCCTGAAACATTTTTAGATCCTCACATCTTAAGCTTTGCTATCTTTACATAGATAAACTTTAAACCATCTGTTCGTTCTTGAATTGTTTTGTGATTTTATCCCCTTTCTGAATCTGGTACTAAGAAAGCAGCTAAAGCCTTGGCTACTGCTTGGGCAGCACTTGAGCTATGTGACTGATCACTTTTAAACTGGCAAATGCTTTCGCTCTGGTCTGTCCTGTGCTGGTCTAAGTATTTCACCTCTAGTGGCACAATGTGAATGCCCCTGGCCATCCCTCTTAGTCATGGCCTTGGTTCCAAAAGCCAACAAAATAGAACCTCAGTTGTATTCCATTATGCCTAGCTATGGTATCCAGGTGGCTTAAGCTTGCTTTGAACACTCTTAAATTTTTCAGAGTAAATGCCTTGGGGCCCCATGGGACACTCAACTGAGCTCATTGAGGGGGCTAAGAGAGGCAAGGGGTGAGAACTTGCCTCACGTGGCAGACCGCCTTGCCTGCCTGTTCCCAAGATCAATTATGAGCTTTTGTTAATCTGAAATAGATCTTTATAACCTTAAATTTTTATCATTACATGGAATATACTTTAGACTAGAGTAAAATCACATACACAGTATGTTGTAATAGATAGATCTAACCATGTATTAAATAGGAGTTGAGTAAAATAAGAGAGAATTATGTGTATTGAGCTAAAGAAAGCTTGCTTCTCCATCTCTGACTCACATATTATAACAAGCAGGCAGGGCATTTAAAGAAAAAGTTGACAGACATGTTCAGATCTTTGGAGCAAAGCAAAGCTGATTCATTACAGGTGAAGCAGGTGGGTGTGAAGTGGTAGTTCTGGCAGGCTCTGCCAAAAAGCATGCCACTGGGCAAACATGCCACACACAACAGAATTGGTGTAAGAGAAAGCAGAAACAAACACATTAAGTAAAAGGTGAGACAAGGCAAAGAGCACCCTTAGTAACGATGAACACTAGCTCATCTATCTGACTTGTCTGTCTTGCCCTTGGTCAAGATGATGGTGAAGTACTCTTTTTTTTTTTTTTTTTTTTAACCTCAAACAAAATGGTGGTGGTCACATGGTCACCCTTAACATAGATGGTGGCAAGGTCATCTGACTTGCCCTTAGTTAAGATGGCGCCTGCCCATGTGTTATAAGATACCTTATAGATTTTAAACCATGTGCACTTAGTAAGACACACATAAAGGATGCAGGCATTCAGAATCACATGTGTGTGGCCACACCATACACTATTTGTACATTCTTTCATACATTAGAAACAGATAGGAAACAAAAAGTATTCTTGAGCAGCCCACTGTGGGCAGGGTGGCAAGGCATTTGTAGTGCAAGTGGAAGAGGGAGGCTCTTCATAAACTGGAGCACAGAGAAGGAACACAGAGTAGAAATGCAGTCGGCCTGGCGGGAAAGAGGGACCCGCTACCTCAGGCTGGATAGAGCAGAAGTGGCTGCTGCAGAGGCAGGGCAAACAGAAGAGTGAAACAATTTGAATATAAGCACGAGAGGCCTAGCAACACAGAACATTCTCAGATAGGCTTAGCCATAGTGGGAGGTGGAGGGAGGCCTCTGCTGGGAACAAGAGACAAACAGACAAAGAGAACAGGAAAAAGAACAGAGGCCACACTTCCAACTATGGACCACTGGTGAAATGTAAGGTGCCAGTAAGCTGCCATGTGGTTTGATATCTAAGCAGGGGGTATTTCCATGAGTGAGGTAAGATCCAAGGCCTAATCTCAGTTGCGCAGGGAGATCAAGGGAGGATCAGATGAGATGGCACAGGCTGCAACTGCAGTTCATCAAGCTGGGGCCAAAGGGCTCCAAGCCAAGAAGTATTGGGGTTTTCAACTGAGCCAAAAGGCGAGAAAACACATCAGCAAATTGAATCCTCACTCACACAAGGAGGAGAAGTGGAGTGCTTACCAGAGCTGGTGTTGGTAGATGTAGAATTCCAGTTATCCTTGTAAGGATTCAGGCATTATGCTGGCCTGCTCCTGTCACCTGGCAGAATGCATTCAGGCAGCAGTAGTCTGCATGCAGGTGCAAAAGACCCCCTTTAAAAGAAAGGACCCTGCCTACTTACGCTCCTCTCTTTCCCTCTCTCCTTCTCTTTCCCACTGTTTCTTGGGGGCAGACAGGATGTTTCCTGTCTCCCTCTTCTGTCCTTTCTCTGTCTCTGTGTCTCTTTACCTCTTTTCTCTCCCCCCACCTTCCCTTTCTAATAAAACTTCTCACTAAGCTCTATCTGCCTGGCATGTTTGTTCCTCTGCCTCAGTCACCCTTGCTTGCCATGGAATCCGCCAAGGTTCCCCATGTGCATTGTCATAATAATCCTTAGTTGGAAAAGTGAGCGGGTTTTAGGGTTCCAAACTGACGACAGGCAGGAGGAAATGCCAGGGGAGCCTGCCGAGTCTCTCATGGCACAATGTTTTTGTTTTTTCATAAAGACAGTACATCACTATGTAGCCAAAACTGTCCTTGAACTTTTATAGTCTTCTTGCCTCAACTCTGCAATTACAGAACTTCTCTTAACTCTTTAAATTTTGTGTTTTAGTTTTTATGCAGAATGTTATACACAAATATATTCTTCCTTATAGAGTAAAAAATATTAACAGATGTCATAAAAGGCATTTTAGAATACCACCTATAGGTACTGTTCTTGTTTATTCTGTCCTTTTCCCATTCTTTTGTATAAACATCTATGTAATTGTGGAAGATATATATTGTGATATGATTATATATATTGTAATATGATTGCTTAATTTAAAAGGTAGCACAGTGAGTCTACGGTTTCAATTTAATTCTTTCGTTTTAGCCATGGGTCATATACCTTCTTATGAAAGTCTATGAAGATTAGTCTTATTCTTTTATATTGATCAATAGTATCACATACTTTAGCTCTGTGAATATTTATTCAGTAGCATAACCCTTTGACTTTTGCCATAACTTCCTTATTATCCTTGTTTTGAGACAGGGTCTCACTATGTAGCTCTGGCTGTCCTGAAGCTCACTTTGTAGACCGGGCTGACCTCAAAGAGATCCTCTTGTCTCTGCCTCCTGAATGCAGGAATCACAGTCATGTACCATCATGCCCAACCAACTTCCTTATTATTATTATTCCAGAGTTGTCTTTTTTATGTTCATTATTTGCTGTAGAAACGACTCTTCTAAGTGCAGATGGGGCTTTTTGTATTTGTTTTGTTTTGGTGATGTTGGTACTTCTATATGCTTAGACAAGCACTCTGCACCTAAACTCATCCCCAACCTTAGCAGGAATCTTTTTGTCAGTTATTTTATGAGAAACCATCTGTGGTTCACTGTTGACAGCAAATGTAGTACATAATCTTTGCTTTGTATTATCCATTTTTACCTCATCACTCATATTTCATATTCATTCTGTACTTTCAGCTCCTGGAAATAGACATTTTAAAAAATGTTCTTACATGAGGTTCTTTGGGATTAGCGATGCTTGATTTTAGTGAAATATCTTTTTGTGTGTGCATGATAATTGTTTATAGATGTAAAGGGCACATGGCACTTCCAGGAATTAAAATAGATCATCAGGCTTTCTTGGCACGCCCTTTTATCCATTTAGCCATCTTGTCAGTCCAACCCTTCATTTTTGACCAGGTTCAAAAATCAAGAAGGCAGGTTGAGTATAGGCTGATGGCTGAGTGGTAGATCACTTGCCTAGTAACATGTGTAAAGAAAGCTCTTGGTTCCATCCTCATCAACACACACACACACACACACACACACACACACTCACTCAAAGAAGACATAGGAAAGGGAGACTTCCATAAATCAATTGTAACTTATTTCTGATAAAAATGACTTATGATGAACTGGAGGCGTGGCTCAGTGAGTAACAGCACGTGCTGTTCTTCCAGAGGACCTGAATTCAGTTCCTAGCGTCTGCATCAGGTGCAGCTCTAGCCATGGAGGGCACCTGAACATGTGGCATACACTCACACAGATTCATACACATACAGAAGAACCTTAAACAGTAGTAAAGTGACTTTAGCTCTCCAGAGCACATGGAATTCTTTACACTTAAGACTGAGACCTACTCTGACAAGTCAAGATTTTGTAAGTCCTCTCTCCCATGTTCACAGCAAGAAAAAAAAAATGCTTAAGAATGCTGAAGGGCTGATGACGTAGTTCATTGATGGAATGCTTGGCACACAGGCACAGAGCTCTGGGTTAGCTCCCAGCAAAAGCTGGGAAAAGAAAAGAAGAAGGGGATGTAGGGGGAAGAGAGAAAGACAGAATAATAGGAGGAGGAAGAGAGACATCGGTAGAAAGAAAGAAAGAACAGTTAGTTGTAACGAGTACGGTTTTTTTGCCCGCCACCTGCTCTTGTTCAGCCACCAAGCCAGCCCCAAATAACACACTGAGACTCTGTATTTGATACAATACTGTTGGCCCTGTTACTTGTTTCTTATCGGCTAGCTCTGCCTTAATTATTAACCCATTTCTGCTGATCTATGTATTTCTCTTACCTGGGAGCCGGCGGCATACTGTTTTCTCCAGACTCTCCATCTTGACTCCTCCTTACTACTTCCTATTTCCTCCTTGTCTTCCTTTCCTATTGGCCAACAGTGCTTTATTATTAACCAGTATGAGAAACATATATACATAATGGCATCTCCCATCATCTCCTTTTTTCTGTCTAAATAAAAAGAAGGGTTTTAACATTAACATAGCAAAATATATTATACAACAGTTATCAAGTAAGAATCACAGTTAACAATATTTAGTCCATTAACATTTAGTAAGATTTGAAGAAAATATTCCATCATCTATTCTATCTTTGTGTGTCTAAAGTCTAAGTAACTTATCTTTAATCCTAACTAATGAAAACTATAACCATAACTTCTGTCTTCAACTCCTTCAAAGACCACAGAAGGATAATATATAAGCTCTAGAAATGACAGAGACATCTTGCCTTTTCAGTCACCCGAAGTTCTTCTGTAATCTTCCATCTTCAGCCCATAGGCCATAGTGTGTCTGACAGACTCTCCAGTAAAGCAGAAAACTTTAAACTGTCTTCTTGTATTGGCAGTTTGTCAGTCACTTTTCTCCGTGTCCTGCATACTGTCTCGAAGACTCTTCCATGAAGCAGGATCTCTGTAGCAATGTCCATCTTGAATCAGCAGTTACTTTTCTGTGGGTCCTGCATGTCCACTTTATACAGCATGAAGTCAAACAGTCCAGACAAGAGCAGTATCTTGTCCAAATGGCTAGTCTTGCCATATTGGAAGTAAACTCCATAACGTGTTTTTTTAATGTCCATCTTCCTTTCTGACGCAGGTGGTGTTGCCAGGAGCATTTATGTCTCATTGTCAAGTAAAACCCTAAATCATTTTAAATGCCATATTCTGTAGGTCTTTGAAAGGTTTGAAGAATTCCTATCTATCTTAAATACATCTCTGTGTATCTTGAAAAACCTAACTAAACTCTAAGCTTTGACTATCATAGGTAATTATCTATAATCTCCAGTACATTATACAATATTTTTCTGAATGAACTATATAAACACAATACCTAAACAAAAGGAGAAATATATACATCACAAAATTGACCTTAAATTGTATCAATAAATGAAAATCCATTCCAAAACAAAGTATTCATATCTATACCATAATTCCCTTTTTACCTTTAAAAAGAATTGGCTGTGATCATTAACCATTTATAACCAAATCCATTTAAATGAAAACAAACATTTATAAACAATATTTGGGAATTTGGGCGTCGTTCTTTCCAAACTACTTCCTGCTGACAGGGGGCGCTGTCATGGGGGATCCTGAGAAGATGGCAGTAGTCTGCATGGCTGCCTTGTTCAAGCTGTTTTGAATGTTGGATCATCAGCAACTCTGTTTCAGGGGGCCTGGCTTGATCAAACCACATTAGTCTGGAAGGAATCCACAGCTTTTTATTTTCTGTGGAAACAAAAATAGAAATCCTTTTCCCCAGTAACTTGTCCTTGAACTTAAATATTGGAGTCAAAGCATTTTTAAAATATGTAAATTGAATTAATCCAGCAGTATTTCCTTTATCAGTTGTTGTTATTTTCTCAGCAGTCAAACAATGTAGAGACAACGCAATAGCATACAGTAACCAGATTCTTTCTGAGCTTTTCATCTTTATGTGGCTTTATTACTCTGTTTATTTTACTTTTAGTTTTTCATTTTTTGACATAGGGTTTCATTGTGTAACTCTTATCTGTCCTGGAATTTACTCTGCATACCAGGTTTACTTTGAAAATCACAGAGATCTGCTTGCCTCTGTCTCCTGAGTGCTGGGATTAAAGGCATGTGCCACCACACCCAGTTCCTCTTTGTCTCTTTAAAACCATTTTTTTTTTCATGTCTACGTATATTTTAAAACACACTGTAAACCTTTAGAGGTTTTTCTTAATATGAATCTGTCTTTACTGTAAATCTTTATCTTCGTCTGGCCACAAGTCCTTTATCTGGTAAACAACAACATTGCTAAAATGAAAGTCATAGCTGTGTCAGCCGCGGTTTACCAAAGATGGTGGTGGGTACTTTTACCGCCAGCACGGAAAGCTGTGCTAAATGCCTTGGTCTGCGCTGCCACCCAGAAAGCATGCTGCCGGCTTGTAGATGTGGTCACTGCCATTGCCATCTCTCATACACACCAATAAATTGTTAGCAGAGTTATTTAAAAGCTGTGCGGTTTTTTTGCCGCTTATGCTGAGTCAGGAATCTCCCCTTAAAAGAAGCCGCGCAAATATCTGCTTGTCTCTCGCAAAACAGAGTCCAACCGAGAAAAATGCTGTTACCAAGAAACCTTGCTTGTCTCTGTTCTTTTGTTTCTAAAACCCTTTTTTAACCTTTTGTTAAATTTTAAGTGGAAGTTCTTACTAGCCACGTGGGCGCCATTTGTAAGAGTATGGTTTTTCCGCCTGCCGCCGCTGGTCTTGACCCGCCGCCACGCCTCCATTCGGAGACCAGTGGGCGTGGTCAGTGCTACAGAAGGACTATCTCACTACAGTTAGTACATGTAGTTTAGCTTTTGTTATGCTTTGGATCAACTCATTGTGGCACATGTGCTGTGTGAGTTCTCTGCCACTGAGCTATATCTCTAAAGTGACTTGTTTTAGATCCAGCAGAGAATTGAGGTCACAAGGCAAACCACCATTCCAAAACTGACTAGAAACTGCTAAATACAGGGTATCAGAGCTTACCATAGGAAGAGCTGCTGGAGCCAGTAACTACTAGTAAGGAAGAATACTCAAACTGTAATTGATGAGTTGCTAGAGGTGGAGTATGAACAATCTTAAGAATCAGAACTCCTGGGACACAATATGAAGGGGCTACTCCACCTTTGTGAGTTTTACTTTCAAAAGCCTTGGTGGGTTTTCAAGAAGGTGAGAGAAAAATCCCTTTGTGCTTTGGGCAAGAAAAAGAATCTTTTGAAAATATGCTCATTGGATTTTGTCCTCTGCAATTAATGTGTGCTTCAAGAGAAAAACTACTCTTTCCTAGTCTTATCTGACCTGGGGGATGGGTACTCAGCTGTTTCTAACCCTCCACCCCACTCACAGCCTTTTTGTCTCACATATGGAGAAAGATTTGGACAAAGCTAATTCGTTTTAAAGGTTGCAGCCCAGGGACTTTGGCCCAGCATACAGCAGAGACAAAATCAGTTCATATAGCAATGCCCTCCACATTACCTGCATTATATCCACTGAGCTCCAGTATATCAACAGTGAATTATAGCCACTCACAATCTCGTTTAGAAGTTTCCAGGGAAACCTGAAAACAAGGACACTAGAGGAAATGGACATCCACAGTTCCAGCAAACATTCAAGGTAATTAACTCCCAGGCAGTTAAAAGCTTATACTGAAGGCCTGTTCACCTCAGTTCCTTGTTTCTCAGTTACTGTGTCTGACTTTCAACAGAAAAACTACAAGGCATACCAAGAGAGGACAGACTTTGTCTGAAGAGACAAAGCAGGCATCAGAACCAAGGAATTTTGGAATTTTTTCATTGACTATTTAAAATAACTATGGTTATTATGCCGAGATCCCCAGTGGGGGGAAAATGTGGACAGCATGAAAGAACCAGTGACTAATATAAGCAGGGGACAGTAAAGCTAACAAGCAAAGTTGAAGATGTACTACTACAAAGTTCCAAACTGAAATGAAGTGGAAACACACCTCCCCAAAATGATGGAGATGGTGAAAGAGGAACTTAGAAACTTACAGCATGAAGTATGCATCAGAAGGGGAGGAAGATCTAAAATTGATATCCTAAATTCCCACTTTAAGAAATTAGAGAAGGAGAAGTAAGAGATAGCTCAGGCAGTAAGGGTTTCCAATGCAGGCATGAGGACTTGAATTTTTGCTGCAGAATCCATGTGAAAATAGTTTCTGGGTAGGACTACTAGTTGTGTCCTTCCTTTGGAAGCTTCAATAGTTTCGCTGTATTTCATCATTCCACTGACGCCCTCCTCCCCCAGCTTTTCCTGTATTCTCCCAACTACTTCCTCTTGAATTCAGGATAGCTTCTAGAATTATTTTTGGTGTGTGTGTATGTATGTGTGTGTATGTGTACATGTGTTTATATACACACAAGCTACTGTATCCAATTAATGTCATTCTTATTTACATGTGTTTAGGGCTGACCACTTAGGATTGGGGTCTCATTTTTAAAATAAAACAGTAGTACCAGGGAGAATAAAATCTGATTCTCCCTCTTTCAGCAGCCTTTGATTGTAGCCTCATCACCTAGGGGTGGGGCCTTGTTGAAATTTTCCTCCATTCACATAAGTATGTCTAATGGTGTGTTCTTTGCAGGTCTTAGCAGGCAGCCTGAGAGTTGATGAGAACAACAGCCCTGTCCTGTCAAAAAGACAATATCATGCAATAGTTGACCATGTCCTCAGGTTTTTTGCACTCATTCAGTCTCCCTCTTTCTTCCTTGATGTTCCCTGAGCCTTAGGTGTAGGGTTTGTGTTATAGATGTCCCATTTGGTGGGAAGCAGTCCACATTCACTTACTTACTCTTAGTCTGCATTTTGACCACTGTGGGTCTCTCTAATAACCTTAAAAACTGCAGTTCTGGTTCCTACCTACTAAATCATCAGGTGAACACACCAAAGTAAAAAAGTCTACAAAAGGTATATGATTGGCACTCAAAACATTTCAGATTTTGGAACATACAGATTTTTGGTTTTTTAATTGGTAAAGTTTATGGAGATATTCAAAGTCTGAAACAATTTTATTCAAACCTTTTGTATAAGTGGTATTCAACTTATGCACCAAATCTGTGAGAATGCAAGGGAATAAAACTCTTAAGCACTTTTGTAGAGATGTTACTAAAAGTTAAATTTACATATGTTTAGCTACCAAGAGATGCCAGTGTTTGTTAATTGCCATAGGGGAACCCTTTTGTATGCACAACAATGTTCACTGAAGTGGTATCTGTAAAAGTGAACAGAAAAGAAGTTTTAGACAGTCTGTGTAGCCCAGGCTAGCCTCAGACTCCTATGTAGTTGAAGCTGGCCTTGTACTCCTTTTGCCTCCACTTCCCAAGTGCTGGCATTACAGGCAAGAGTCACCATACCCAGCAAAAGTGAAGACTTTCAAATATTCATTAGCAAAGCAGATAAGTTGCTTATACAATACAGAATTATTTTTGTGCTCGATATGAATGTTCCTGCTTATAGATAATCTCATGAATCTGATGTAGAGGGAAAGATAAAAGTTACATTTTAACATTATTAGTGAAGATTAAAAAAAATAGTCACTATTCATTGTATTGTCCAGTGTGGTAATGCATGCCATTAGTCCTAGCACTCAGGAGGCAGAGACAGGTGTACTCTGTGAGTTCAAAACTACCCTGGTCTGTATATGGAGTTCTAGGGTAGCTAGAACTAAACAGTAAGATCCTGTCTCCAAAATAAAAAAAACAAAAATCACAAACATATGACTGTGGTGATAGTTCAGCACGTAAAGGTGTCTATTGCTAGTCTTGATGAAAAAAAAAAAAAGGTAGAAAAAAGAAAAGAAGCAGTTATAACACCAGGTGTGGCGATTCACACTAATTTCATTATTCCCAAGGCTGAAATAAGATACCACCATGAGTTAAATCCAAAGTTCCCACATGGTAAAAAGACACGCAGGAAATACATCAGGATATATATAAGTTTTTGGTTGCCTTAAAATTATTTTCTTCTGGCTATTGTTGTTTTGTTTATTTTTGACTGGGCCTCCTGTAGCCAGTGCTTGGCTCAACTTGCTACAGAATTGAGAATGACCTTCAGCTTTTGGTTTTCCTGCCTGCACCTTCTGAGTATTGTACTTTTCATTTTAGGTTTGTTTGTTTGTGTTTGAGGCAGAGTCTCAATTTGTAGCCTTATTGTCCTAAACTCACTGTATAGTTCAGGCTGGCCATCTCTTATTTCAGCCTTGGGAATATTGAAATTATTGTGAACCACCACATCTGGTGTTATAATTTTCTTTTTTCTGTCTTTTTTTTTTTCTTCTTCTTCTTCTTCTTCTTCTTTTTGAAACAAATTTGTTGTTTCAGTCAGGATCAAATGTCTTGTGAGGAGTGATTTTAGTTTCTTTAGTCATGTTTTAGTTTCAACTTTCCTTTGTTACAGGTTAGAGCCTTCTGAGAGCCTTGAGGAAAACCAGAGGAACCTGCTTCAAATGACAGAGAAGTTCTTCCATGCCATCATCAGTTCCTCCTCAGAGTTCCCTTCCCAGCTTCGAAGCGTCTGCCATTGCTTGTACCAGGTATGCTGAAGGTTCCAGATTGCCACTCAATCCAAAACAAACTAAGAGGTGTAGTGTACTCTGTGCAGAGTCAGCTGGATACATTATCTGGATACATAATATCATGTGGGGATGGAGAGATAGCTCAGTAGTTAAGAGCACTGGCTGCTCTTGCAGAGGATCCAGATTTGGTTCTCAGAAACCACATGATGGCTCACAACTGTCAATAACTCCAGTTGCAAGGGGTCTGTCCAGTGCTCTCTTTTGACTTCCTCAGACACCAGAAATGCATGCTGTACATATACATATAACTTGTACATTTTAAAGAACTATTGTTAGGTTGGCTTTGAAAGAAACATTTTCTTCAGAGTCATTTAAAGAACTTTAAGGAAGATAAATTAGTCTTCCTTGTGTTGAAAGTGTTAATCCCAGTGGTTGATAATAATACCACAACCACAATTTTGAGCCAAATTTGAAGCAAGTTTTAATTAAATGATAGTCAGGTTGATGAACTCTGGAAATGGCCATGAGTTACATTTTTGCCAAAACGTATAAAGGCATACCCATAAGACCACTATCTTTACTGTCCGGTCCAATCAGGGGCAAGCATATATCCTGATGTATTTCCTGCTGATGGACCCACATGTGATCAAGCACATCTGCTGCAGATGGGCCAAACAAACAGGATAGACAAGAACTTATTCTTAACTGTCCTAATTGCAAACAGAACCCTTAAACTGCATGGTATACCATTCCTGCTTTGGTCTCCCATTAACTTGTAAGGTGTTACTGTTCTTGTTCTTGTTTCGGTCTCACAGAAAGCAGCTTAAAAGTTAGTGACTGTATTGAAAAGAGATTTTGCTTGTCTTTTGCCTAAATTACTTACAAGATTTTTCACACTTGAGGCAATGTCGTCGTTTTTTGTTTTGTTTTGCATTGTAAATGGCTTGATCTGTAATTTTGATTTCTGTTTTAAGAGATCATTGGTTTGTATCCTGTTTTCACAGGGTAAACTAATCGTGCTGTGTATTTTGTGTAGAAGGCTACTTGTAAGATATATTCCAGCATCATCCAGTAGCTAACAGACTTTCTAATGCAGCCAGAGCAAGTAGTGCCCTGAGTTCACAAGTCCACAGTGATTCCTTCCATGCTAAGAAAGGCCTGTATTCTTCTATAGCTTCTGTTTTTGACTTCATATGTAGTTTTAAGAATAATTATTCCAAGAGAGAGCCATAAATCTATATTAACCTTTCAAAAAGGAAAAAAAAATACCATAGGACCTGAGGCTCGAAATAAGGGTGCAACTAGGAAGAGAACTTACACACTTACCAGAACCCATGTATTTATTTCTCTGATTTTGCAATGTCATTCCAACCTTTTTTTTTTTTTTTTTTTTTTTTTTTTGGCTTGTCGCCTCAGTTGCTTGGAGACATTAACATCATCAGTGAAATCACCATTTTAAAAAGCTGTGTGAGGCTGCTGTCTGAATTTTCCCGCATTGCTATTTTAAAAGATGTGTCTGTTGTGTCTATAAAAAGAAAACTTTGCATACATAGATATAAAATAGCATTGAGTTTCTGGGTGTGTTAGGCCTTTACTGCCTTTTCAAAAATCTCTAGGATGCTTAGGGAACTCCACATAGTTTATTCAGCTAGTTTAAGTGTGAGGCTAGAACGTGGTTAGTTATAATATAAACCTTTGTGTGTTGACTGTGTCAACTTTACCTTAGGTGTCTCTTTAAATTCAGTTCAGTTGTTTGTAAAATGATGCTGACAAGAAACAGCACACATAAAAGTCCAAGTCAGCTTCTTGGTTTTCAGAAAGAAAACAGGTTTCTAAAATGATAGTGATTTTGCCTCAGTTGGTTTAAAATGAATGAGCAATGTACCTGATTACATAGTATGTCCTACTAGAATTTAATAGAAACTCTTCATGTGTCTGTCCCCATAATGAAAAAATATGTTTGTATCATTAGCAAACTAGTTTAAGAGCATGATACTGTAATGTAAAAAGAAGAGGACTTGACATTTAGTAAGCATGCAGGAATTATTTCATGGAGGAACACGTTTCTCATTCCTACTACCTCAGTAAGCAGGGTTGTTGGCAGCTTCTTAGCTAGGCACAGAAGAGAAATGGTGAAGACAAGGAAGTGCTGACTGGGGGCTTACTAGCAGTGTGCTGTGCATTGCCTTCACTCTTGAATTATCACATTAAAGCTTCACAGGAAAACACAATGCAAACCTTTCCCATGCATTATCTTGTAGTGGGTAAAAATGATTCAGACTACTGCAGAGCAGAGTTCTTCTTTTTCTTCCTTTCTTTCTTTCTTTCTTTCTTTCTTTCTTTCTTTCTTTCTTTCTTTTTAAGTCTTTACGTTCCTTTATTGGAGCAAGATTCCTGATGTATACAGTGATATATTTGCTAAACAGGGTCCTGTGCAGAAATTATACACAATCCATCTACACAGATTTTGGTTACACTTTGCCTATTGATGGAGTAGTTCCATTTATAAAGTTTTATACATCAAAAAACTTTGAATTTGACCAGGCTGTCCATTAATCATCTCTGAAAAAGTGGCTCTATTTTTAGCTCTGTTTTACATTAAAAAGCTTATGCATCAGGTAGCGTCCCAAAACATTATTCTCTGCATAATGGCATTGAGCAGACAAGAGCTCTTTATCCACCCAGTTCACAGAATCCCATCTGAGAGCTGCTACATACCTGGGACAGAACACTCCCAACCACCCCATGGACTGCATATTTTGACAGCCCACTTTCTTGACTAGTTCACACTGCTAATGTAGACATGCCAGCAGCTGTCCCTTGTACAAATGGCATTAGAGTAACAGGTCTGTGACATGGTAGACACAGGTACTCATAATATCCAGGTAACTAAAGGCCCATCTAAAAAATGCCAAATTGAGACAAAAATCAAGGGTCAAAGTCCACAGCAGCAAACTATACCTAATCACCCAGTTACAGACCTTAAGACATGGTTCAAATCCCTTTAACTCAGTCGAGCAGAGTTTTTCTTACAAGTAAGATTTTGTTTTTAATAAGCAAAATTTATAGTGACTAATTACAGGCAAAGATGGAAATGAAAAAGCTTCAGATTCAATACATTTTTTCATTGAGTCTTCTTCCTAACTTAGCTTTCCCTTTTGTGGACTTTTGTTTTTATTCTTTTTTTTTTCTCCCCCCCCCCCCCTTCTTGGGCTTTTACTTGCCCTTGTAATTTTGGCAGTGACATAATGGTACCCTTGTACTTTTATGCTCTCCTAGGAACGGTGGGAACCCATTTTTCTTTTTCTTAGTAAACATAGCTCCTGCTTTGGGGATCTACTGGGGAAAATTTGAAAGCTAAGTGAGTATATTGCTAGCTAGTTTTTACTGGAGTTCAGATTTGGGTCTTTAAGCCTTTTTGTATGTTGTAATCAGTTCTGTTCACATGCCTTCTTTATTTAGACAAGATGGTTAATACTGTAGAGGAGGAGTAGTCAAGTGTAAATGTATGACAGACTCATAATTAAATTATTTTTATCATATACTATTTCTTTTCCTTGTGATAAATTTTGAGTAAAGAGAAAATAATCCTTATAGTGAGTATTCAGTTCTGGTGAGAAAACTGGGAAATAACTATTGTGATTTTAAGTAAACATCATCTTTTCTTGGTAAAGCTTTTATGCGCATGAGTTTATATATGTGTGTTAAAACTGTAAATGGTAGTTACATATCTTAGTTGAAAAAAAAAACCTACATATTTACATGGTTGTATTTTTGCAAATAGCCTTAAACCCTGCAGCAAAGCTCCCTGAGATGAGATTTTGTGTTGATTGAACTCTGCCTCCTTGCCTAGGATGCTATTGGCAGAAGCTGGATGGATGGATGGATGGATGGATGAAAACTGACTTTATGATCAAGTTATTATAGGTTATGGTTTTATATGCCTTGGAACTATTAGAATAAGATACTGTGTGTCTGGATCAAAGACTTATGTTATGGTAAAGTTTTGTTTGTTGTTTTGAAAAAGTGTCTATTGTAGCACAAGCTGGCCATGGATGCTTGATTCTCCTACTTTAACCTCTTGAAAAATTGGGATTATGGGTATTTTCCACCATGACTAGCTCTTATTTGAGGTTTTTAAAAATATTTTTAAAAAATAATAATTGGTATACACCAATCAGAGGTCTTAATTTAGGAAGAAATCTTTATTCTAGATAGAGTTCTAAATGATAAAACTGACATATCTGTGTGGGTTTGCATGAATGGCTTATGGTTTTTGGATGGGGAGGGCATTCTAATAAGTAGTCATCTATAATAAGTAAAAATTTTAATCAGATTTAAGTTTGATTATGTAATATCTGCAGTTTCTTGACTTTGATATAAATTAACCTCTTTTCCTAGTTGATGCTAACATTCTTTTCCCAAATACAGCAGCTTTTAATAAACTGAGTAGCACCATTCAGGGAGCACTCTGCACACACTGGAAGATGTGAGTTTATAACAACACTCCTTACAGTGTCTCTAAAGTTTGTTTTCTGCATACCTAGCCATTTAATTTTTATGTAATAAAGTCTTAATTAACTGTTAGGTATTGGAAAAATAATTCTTAAGTCAATTGAAGGATACACAGAGAAATATTTTATATATCAGAAAAATTATGTAGACACAAATGTTTTCAGTGTGTGGTCTACTTCATAAAAAACATTTTATGTAAAACTATTAAAAGCTAGGAATTGACTCAAATGCAAATATTCCTCAGATTGGCTTGAGAACAGCTTTTCTGTGACTTATAGCCAGAAATAGTAGACATGATTGGTTCTCAACATTGCTTGCTGTTTATTTCATGCTTGGCTTAAAAGTGGAATAAAACTAAAGTCCAGGATTAAAATCATCCCTCAAAATTCAGTTGATTTCTACTTTTCTGTTGGTTCCATTTGTGTTACATTTTACCATGTAATTTTATGTACAAGCCAACATTGTTTTTGTTGCTGTATGTAGTCAGTGCTGTGACTTGTTTGTGCTCATCTCTGTTCTGTAGGCAACTTGCCACTCCCTACTGAATAAAGCTACAGTAAAAGAAAAAAAGGAAAACAAAAAATCAGTAAGTTTGGAGAACTTTTTATTAGCTGTTTCTTTCGAAGCAAACCCCAAATCTTTGCTATTTGTTAAGAACATCTTCACTTCAGCTATTTGACCTTCACTGTAAAATCATTCTACTAATTCTGGCACAAAATAGCTCTCATTTCAATTAACCCTGGAATTAAGTTACACTGAAACATTCTCTGTGTTCCTTTGGTTTGATTTATCCCAAAGGTATCTTGTGTGCATTTATTACATTGACTATCCTTGATCTAATTTTATTGTTATTTTTAAAATTGTAAATGAATGCAAAAGAAACTTAATTTCAAGGCTTTAGGGGATGCTGACTGTCTTCATTCTTGCTTCTTGTTTGCAGGTCATGTGAGTGGTTTCTTTTTCTAGAAACAAAAGCATTTCTTAATAAATACATCATGGGTGGGGATGTGTCTTTTTTTCACTTCTGGAGCTAAACATCAAACTCAGGATTTGCACATGCTAGAGCTACCAAAAACAAGTATCACTTTCTAAATCTAATCTAAAAGTTACTAAATTTAAATTTTTATCCCTTATATTATTATCTTGATGGTTTCAGCCATCCATGATTTAGACATTTGTGCTTAGATTATAGAAATTTTAGTTCTGAAGTTACTTTTACTTCAGAGAAAAATACACGTTGTTACTTCAGTAAAAAGAAAACTCAGTGAGGTCATGTTTATACAGAAGCACCTCATTGTGCAAACATGACTTGAATATATTGCCTGCTTCTGACCTTGCTTTCCTATAAAAGGAAGAAAGTTATGATCACCATAATTATTTTCTTCCTATGAATGTCATTTGTTCACAGTATAACTTTCACTCATTTTATCATCTGTGGGTGTGGCTTACCCAGATCCAGTTTACACCTGTTTTCATTCACTTAATCCAAATGATTGTAGAGAACCATGTGAAGAAAACTTTAACAAATTGGAGGTGATTTTATTTAAAAAAAAGAATAATTTAAAGTTGTGTTTGTCTGGTTTCATCTTTCATTTCTTACTTTAGCTTTACATATATAAAGCTTTACATTTATAGTTGAATTTAAAATTCAGAACTAAATTAAACTTTAGAGACTCATTTTTTATTATGTCTATTCAGAATTTTCTTTTTGAGTATTAAATAAAACTGGTCATCTATGAACAAATGGATTGGATTGGATGGCTCTCCTGCTTAAAATATTTTCCTCTAATACTTCGGCCTTCTCAGCATTGTGGGTTTAACAGTATACATCACCACTGTGGAAATTAATCTGCTGTTTCTAACATTCTTGTTTAATGTTATACTAATGTCATTGTGTAGCATAACGTAATTAAAGTCAGGCTTTCTGTGTTTATAGAGCATGTTTTATAGTTTTCTAACATTTATTATAGTTTTATATAAAGTTATTCCTTGATATTTTTCTAGTAGTTATTTTCATATACATACATACATACATACATACATATATATATGTATGTACACACACACACACACACATAATTTTTCTGGTAACACTAAATTTTCGGAATGTATTTCTCAGCACAGGTTATAGTCTTCAAGGAAATTAGGGGGTTGAATTGGCAGTACTTAAGAACAGATTCTATAGTGTGAGTCATGCTAGACACTGTACAATTTAGAATGCCAGTTTTTAAGTTGTTTAATAGAATCTATTTTTTTCTTTTAAGAGTAAGCTGACTTTCTTTGTAATAAATGAAATACAGAAATAAAACTTAAAAACAAACAAAAAATCCTAATAAAATAAATAAATAAATGAATGAAATACAGAGAGAAGGTTTTAGTTTCTGGTGTTTAGCTATGTTTACGTATTACAGTTGATTCAGTTTGTTATACTCAATATACTATATACTTAGATTACTAGAGAAGTCGCCTGTCTAATGCAGGATTTCATCTGTATAGCTGGTGATCATTTGCTGATATGTAATTGGTTATCTGATTTTGTAGTTCAACATTACCAAGGGAAATAAAGGGGGCATTAGCTGATAATTGGTTTCAGTATACAGACTCACCCAACATTGACCTTACATGTAGACTATCATTTGGATCCAAATTAGAGTGGTGGTACATGCCTTTAAACCCAGCACTCTGGAAGCAGAGGTAGGTGAATCTGTGAGTTTGAGGCCAGCCTTGTGTACAGAAGGAATTCCAGGACCAGCAGGGCTATTCAGGGAAACCCTGTGTTGAAAATAAATCAAAACAAAGCTTGAGTATGTAATGTTGGTTAAAATTACATTGATGTTAAGTAGTGGTGAAAGATTTATAAATTTTCATGAATCTTTTTATATTACTAAATTTGTCAGGTTTTCGTTCAAACAATATCAATACCACTATCAAAGCGTTACATATTTTACAATATATGAAACTTCCTGAAACATGAAGTTTTGATATCAATTATTTTTAAAGATGTAGAAAATGGTTAAAAGTTGAAATAGTTTTTCAATAATTTTATAATACTCTTTGGAAATAATTTAGCTTCTCTTAAGTTCAGAAGCTGAGTATTTTCAAACCAGAAACCAATGTAATATAGGATTTTTTTTCTTAGGGAAAACCAGCAGGTAGCCACCTGTTTTGCTGTCAGTATTTTTGCTTCAGCCTTCTTCATGCTGGGATTATATGTATGTACCACCACACCCAACCTCTTAAATAACCACTTTCAAACACATTTTAAAGGCTGTCTATGTGCACCCATTATTTGATATTTATGAGACACTTTCATGGATGTTTAATAAATGAACTATCTCTTTAAAGCAAACTGTGATGTTGGGGCCTTTTAAAACTACATCAGGGTTTTAATGTGTTAAACTGGAGATTAAAAACAACCTGCTAAAAGTTAAATGTAAGTATTGGTGGACTGGGAACATGACTCCCCAAAAGGCTGTTTGTCCTTCTTCATGGTTTGCTCCCAGAATACATTGTGGTCTTGTTAGTTTATTGATACTTTTGTATCTTTTAACTAAAATTGGGAAATTTTACAAAAATTCAGTGTCAGTGTTTGTTTTTCCACATTCTGAAATTATGTGATAAATTTTGTCTTTCTTTTTTATCAGATTGGAGGTTCTAGTTCCCAAAGGTTAAGTTCTATCCTAGAAGAGTAAGGACATTTGGATGGTCTCCCTATTTCTGTATCTAGAACTATATTTCAACTACAAAAGACATCTATATTTAGCCAACTTCCCAGTTTCCCCGATTTCCTAAGGTAGTTCTCCTTGTGTGCTATAAGTACCCAAGAGAACTGTAACCCCGAGCTCCTTCAGCATCACAGTGTAAGTAAAAAGGGAAATATAGCTCACATGCAGCTCTGCTGCCAGGCCTGTGACCACCCCCAAAAAAATCATTTGCTTAAATCCTTCCAATTTTTTTTCGTCAGAAATGATAGGAAATTATTTTGAGATTAAGGGCTATGGGTAATGACGCATTTAAGGTGTCACCTGGTGCTGGAGAGATGAGTTAGTGGTTAAGAGCACTGGATGCTCTCTCTTCCAGAGGACCAGGTTCAATTCCCAGCTCCTACGTGGTAAGTAGCTTACAACATCTGTAATGTCAGTTCCAGGAGATCAGATGCCCTCTTCTGGCCTCTATAGGCATCAGACATGTATGTGGTGTACAGACCGTACATGCAGGCAAAATGTAAAACAATGAAGTAATAATTTAAATAAATGCAGATCCTGTGAAACACAAAAAGGGCCAGATGAAGTGAAGTAGCCAGAGTTCATTTGGAATTGAGTCTTAGAATTAATGACGAGTACTCACACTTGGTAAAAAGTGTTATGTAATTCTACGTATAAACTTCATTTTCTCGTTTCCCCACCCTAAAAGCCTTTGAGATGCAGGATTATCCATATGTTTCCAGAATGGTGAGTGCTAGACCTCCATCATCACAGCCATAACAAGCTAGAATAGCTTTCAAGATTAAAGTATCCTATGTCTTCTTTTAAAAAAGAAATTTGGCTGGGTGGTGACTGCACACACCTTTAATCCTGGCATTCCAGAGGCAGAGGCAGAAGCAGAGACCTCTATGAGTTTGAGGCCACCCAGGTCTACAGAGTGAGTTCCAGGACAGCTAGGGCTATATAGAGAAATCCTGTCTTGAAAAGAAATAAAAGCAACAACAACAAAAAACCCACACAACTAAATAGATAATAAAGAAGTTTTTATGTAATATATACAAAAAATTAAATTCTAGAACAATTCCACATCCATGTGTTAGCTTAAAATGGGAGGTATCAGGAAGAGGATGAGGGTGGGGCAATTCTGTAACAGCGTTCCCAGTCTGGTGTGCCTGCTCCTTTATATTCTGTGCAGAACACTTTCTATGGAGGAAAGGCCCAATTACACTGGTTTTGTATGACTTTTCAGTACAGGCAGCTATTTTCTGAGCCCTGAAACTTCTTTTTTGCTTATAAAGCTGAAAAATAAATTTGGGGTAGACATGGGGATTTTGTCTTCTGGTGGGATCCTTTTTTCTTTTAGGCCTCCAAGAGTTCCTGTTTTTCCCAATGGTTTAAATGATAGATAGGTCCTTATATTAGGAAACATGCTCATGAAGAACATTACTGGCAGGAACATGGCCTGTAAGTAAATTTTTTCACTAAGAAAAGATGTATATGGTAAGTCGCACTGAAATACATATTTTAACAGGTATACAAAGTGTAACTTCCTGTTAGAGAGAGGGTGTGTAGGAGGTATGCTCCTAGAAATATAGCTTTCAGGGCCTGTGAAAAGTCAACCTCACTTTCATGTCTGTTGATCTTTGTGTGAAATTGAATCTACTTTTGCTGCCCATAATGATTATAAAGTAAAATCTTTTTTCAGGTTTCTTCTATGAGGAGGTTTTTTTTCTTCTCTTTGAGATATTTATTTGTGCCTTAAAATGTCACCTATGATTACCGTTAAGGATAAGCCTTACTTTCTGGTGTTTGGGGAGAAAAAAGTTTAAAACAGATCATTCATAAGATTGACAATTCATGTTTTGTGCATAGTTTGACCTTTAAGCTTTTGTTTCCACTTCTTTATTTCAATGCAAACTGTCTACTCAAGTCTCAACTCCTTGTTCTCAGGTGGTTAGCCAGCGTTTCCCTCAGAACAGCATCGGTGCAGTAGGAAGTGCCATGTTCCTCAGATTTATCAATCCTGCCATTGTCTCGCCATATGAAGCAGGGATTTTAGATAAAAAGCCGCCACCTAGAATCGAAAGAGGCTTGAAGTTAATGTCGAAGGTGAATTATTTTGATACTCATGCAATGTTTAATTACCTTTCCAACTAAATTTTTAGTTTTTCATATTTAAAATACTTTGTCTTCAGTTTGCCTTTGAAATTCCCATAGTTTTCATTTTATCTACCTTTTGTTTTTATTTGTTTATATTGCAGAGGAATTCTTAATAAATGTACCTGATGGGCCCTGTGATGGGAAAATATATTAGCAATTAAATGAGGTTTTTCTGTGTACATACTCTGGAAAATTTCAGTTGGAAACAGAAATAAGAGATTGTAGTGTTTCTTTATTATTATTGTTGTTAACATTTGAGACTGGGAACATGGGTCATTGTGTAAAAGTGCTTGTCATGCAAGCATGAGCTCCCTAGCATCTAGGTAAATGTCAGGTGGGCAGGGGGCAGGGGTGGCAGCAGCATGACATTCAGCCAATATTACCAGCACACAAGGCAGACAGGATCCCTGGAGCAACCAGCTAGCTAAACTAACTGAATCCAACTGCTCCAGGTTCAGTAGAGAGAAGCTGTCTCAATGTAGAGGATGGAGAATGATGGAGGGAGTCTCCACATGCATGCACACATCTACCAACTCACACACTTGCAAACATGCATGCGAGTATGCACATACTACACACATACATATATGCAATAGAGAGATTTTTAAAAATATATATATTTTACATATGTAGCATGTATATGCAATATTTCTATTTGAAAAGAATCAATGATGTCTAGGTTAATTTTTATAATAAAGGAATAATTCATTTGAAATACCAGTAGAAATATCAATGGAACATTTATATTTTAAAGACTATTAATGTATAGATTTCATATAGCAAATAATCTGATTACTCATAATCCTGTTTGATTGTTTAGATACTTCAGAGCATTGCCAATCATGTCCTGTTCACAAAAGAAGAACATATGAGGCCTTTTAATGATTTTGTGAAAAGCAACTTTGACTTAGCACGAAGGTATGCAGCCTTGATTTGTCACTGGTTGCCATGCTCCCATCTCACTCCTGTCTGTGTATCTGGGCTACATTAAGCTTCTATGTATGATTTTAATTTTTCCCATATCCTTTCTAGATTAAGAGCACATTTTGTCTTACTCTATTATGAGACATTATGAAAAATCTATGTGCTCTAATTTCACAGTAGCTTCCTTCTTTGGAAACTGGAGGGACTGTTGGCATTTCCCAACTTTGGCATTGCTACAGAATGGGTTCAGATTTCTTTTTATTAAAAACAAACTAGGGGCTGCAGAGATGACTTAGTGGTCAAGTACACTTACAGGCAGCTCTTCCAGAGGTCCTGAGTTCAATTCCCAGCAGCCACATGGTGGCTCACAGTCATCTATAGTGGTATCTGCTGCCCTCTTCTGGCATGCCCTCATGGCAAGATTAAAATCTAAAAATAAAAAAACTAAAACCAAATGATACAGATACTATATTAGAATGTTTTGGTATTCATAATATTTTTATTGCTTCAGTTTAGAAGTTTATCTGAATTTAAATCAATGCCTCTTTGAACCAAACAAAGCAAAAACAGAAGATTTGTGTATGAAAAAGTAACTGTTGAGGCTTTAAAATTATAGAATATTTTTCTACTGGATTTCCATAACTAATTCATCACTTCTGAGTCATTGATTTATTTGTAACCCTGGGGTTATGCTGTATTTGCCAGAGTTGCTTTTAAAGAAAGATTGTCTGGTGAAAGGTGATTCACGTATGTGCCTTCTGAAAATGTTGATGTTCAAAAGTCCCTTTCCACCGGGAGAAGCCTAGCTGATGTTGCTGATGTGTGCACTGGCTTCCTGTAGCTGCTCTGTCACCATTACAGCTCTTTCTGACCTTCTAAGAAATTGGAGCTGAGCTATAAATTGTTGGGGGCAAAGTGAGTGCTATTATCAGATAGAAAATAATTTGGTGACTGCTCATGGAGAGTTAAGAGAACCAAAGTTCCCATCCTGTCTCTGGCAGGAAGGCAGTGTTTTTATTCATCTAAACTTGTTGTTCTCCAACTTCTGGAGCCTGCTTTGATGCTGAAGTAGAAGCTGAGTATTAGAAATGGAAAGCCAACTTTCTCCTTATGCTTCTTGTTTGGTTTAGGGACAGTTACTGTGGGCATAAGCCCGCCCCATTTGCAGTCACAGTTACTATATTACTATAGTCTTTATAAAATTAATGCATATATAAGTGAGTATACCTGATATTAAAACTGTAATGGCTTTGCATTTTTTGCAGATTTTTCCTTGATATAGCATCAGATTGTCCCACAAGTGATGCTGTAAATCATAGTCTTTCCTTCATCAGTGATGGCAATGTGCTTGCTTTACATCGGCTGCTTTGGAACAATCAGGAGAAAATTGGCCAGTATCTTTCCAGCAACAGGTATGTGTTCTCAGTCTTGGGGAAAATTAAATACTTCATTTAAATTGCATTAACAAAATTATTGATCCTGAATAAAACCTTCTACTTTGCAGCTTTTTGTCTTAAGAATTGTGATTTGGAAATGAAATGCAGATTTGCGTGCATATGGCCAAACCAACTCATGTTAAATGGTCAACAACACTGTTGTTGCTGTAGGGCTTGTGATACTATTATGTGTATGTAAATAATATTTCGTATAGAAAGCACCAAATCAGCCAGCATGGTACCATACTTTTTAATCCCATGTAGATAAATTACATGCTGGTGAGAGCTATTTCCTTTTTAATTATATAGGATTATAAAGGACTTCAATTTCTGTGTCTAATCTGCCAATAAAAAATGGTTTGCTCACTTGTGAGAAAGACAGGAGACCATGATGCTATGACTAAACAATTAGGAGATGGCAGTTTAAGAGAAAACACTTTTTAATTCTTTATGAATTATTAATGGATTAAAGTAGGCATGGATATGACTGACATGTGCCAGTAAAACAGGAAAAGGAAGTGCTTCTTCCTTGTGACAAAATAACCTGGAATTTTAAAAAATGAACCTTCTTTTCTCTGTTTTGATTTGAATACATATTTGCATTTTGATGCTAAGAGCTTTTTAAATGTGCTATTTAGGAAATGATATCTGTTTCAAACATGAAAATATAGACAGTGCTTTGACAGTTCCATGTCTGTCTACTAGCTTGAACACCCTGTAATTTTGATACAACCACAGGTCTTAATAGCATTTTATTTGCTGAGAGGAAGGAACGGTAGGAGAGATAGAGAACACTGTAAGTATTCAAATATATGAGCCATGTCAAATGGCTCACAACTGCCTCTTAATTCTACCTCCAGAGGAGTTGATACCCACTTCTGGCCTCATACACATATATGCATAAGTAAAAAAATGAAATCAAAAATTTAAAAACATATAGCTTTGAGCTGTGTATGATAGTATACACAGGTATGACCTTAGAACTTGGGAGGCCAAGGCAGAGAGTAATGAGTTTGAGGACAGTCTGAACTACTTATAGTAAAATCATGACTCAGAGGAAGGAAGGAAGGAAGGAAGGAAGGAAGGAAGGAAGGAAGGAAGGAAGGAAGGAAAATAGTACACTGAAATATTCAATTATCTGTGGTTATATATACCCATGTCCTAAATATTGTTTTCTCAAGAGTCATTTTACCCTAAGAAAAAGTAGATGAGAATGTTACAAGTATCAATTCTACAAAGTAATTGAACTGACTAATCATTTTTTTTTCTTTTTTTGGTTTTTCAAGGCAGTGTTTCTCTGTATTGCTTTGGAACCTGTCCTGAAACTAGCTCTGTAGACCAGGCTGGTCTCAAACTCACATATTTCCTCCTGCCTCTGCCTCCTGAGTGCCAGGATTAAAGGTGTGTACAATCAACGCCCTGACTGGGAAATGGTTGCATTTTTAAGATACTGAGCTCTTTCAATACTGCTTACAAATCAGCAAGGAATAAGTAGTTAAAGGAAAAGCAACCAGTGATGGTCTAAGGAATGTCAGACTGCCCAGTTAATGTGAAGTACCATTTCCTGAGCATTATCTGTTGTTGCTAGGGATCATAAAGCTGTTGGAAGACGACCTTTTGATAAGATGGCCACACTTCTTGCATACCTGGGTCCTCCGGAGCACAAGCCTGTGGCAGATACACACTGGTCCAGCCTTAACCTTACCAGTTCCAAGTTTGAGGAATTTATGACCAGGTAAAACACAATTTTAAAAGGGGGTTCAGAAACAAAGTTTACCACCATACCACTTATTAAATACACTTGTATTGCATTAATGTGACCATGTTTGTTTGTTTTTATATATTGGTTTTCTTATAAACAATGGTGTGGTTTGTTTGTGTGTTTGATTGCATGTATGCTAGTGTGCCCTTGCCCACAGCTAGTATATGAAGTCAGAGAATAGCCTATAGGAGTCATTTCTCTCCTTCCATGTGTCACAGGGATCAAGCTCAGGTTATCAGGTTTAGTGACAAAATACTTTTAGCTGCTGAGCCATCTTACTGGCTCTCTTTGACATGTTTTTCATTTAATACTTTCAAGAACATATAAGGTAAAATTATTTTCATATTATAATAGGAAAATACATTCAACAGACATAACTTATTTGACCTGGATTCACACCTGATTCATGGTTCTTTTGAATTTAAGTTCTAAAATCTTTCTATCATACTTACTTTGAATCCTTCAAAAAGTTAATTGTTTTAACCTCCTTTAGAGTAAGGCCCAGAAAATACAGTTTATTCAATATTGCCACAACAAATGTTTCTGTGGACATTTGTTTTTGTATCTCATGTAAAGGAATCTAATCCATGAACTCAAAGATTCTCACTGTTAGACACACACTTGATGTTTGCTAAATATGTTTCTTTTTTATATTTTCCAAATGCTGTATTGAGGCTGTGAGTTGGTTGTTTTATTCATAGTATGTGCTGAAGACAGAAAGAAAACATTCTCATCTGACAGAAGTTAATTTACAAGAATTAAGTTAATATAGTAATAGAGGAGGCAAGGAAAAGGAAAGATGGAATGAGAGAATCCAGTCCAATGTATGTCTAGTAAATATTACAGAAGCCACCCTTAGTGAGAATAGGAAGAGGTAACATATTGGTAGAGATAATGGATATGAAATTTTCACTCATATCCTAGGGTTTATAAATCACTTAAAACTTATAAAAGAAGCAACAGAGTTTCAGCAGAGTATAAAACTTAAGCCATACTCTTTCAGAAATTTATTTTAGTACACATGGGAATTTAATGTGAAAAAAGGTATTCATAACCAGGGAGACTAGGACAGACCTAAAATAAAAGCTGAGTAATCATCAGGAAAAAGATGTTCATGCTGCTTGTGAAAATACATTTACTACAAGTCAAAGAAGGAAACACAGGAAAAAGCAAGTCCTTTTCATCCCTGTAAAATCCATAAATGAGAAGATTGATGAACTGAACTTAAAAAGGGGGGGGAACCCTCAAAAACCTTTTATTAGGAAAAAAAAAATACCATGAATAAAAGGTAATCTTGGGGTTCTCCCTATCCTGCAGTATTGTTAGGTACCTGCAAGAAAGTTCTCATGACTCAGCACAACACCTTGATATTTTACCCTTCAGAAAACCTGTTGCTTTGTCAGTATTTTATTTTAGCTGATTAGCAATCTGTGTAAAGCCTCTGAGTGACTCTGCTCTTTCTTTTAGGCATCAGGTACATGAGAAGGAAGAGTTCAAGGCTTTGAAAACTTTAAGCATCTTCTACCAAGCTGGTACTTCCAAAGCTGGGAACCCTATTTTTTATTATGTTGCACGGAGGTAAGAGACAACATTTTAGTCTCTTTTAATATGTTTTTTTTTTTTTTTTTTTTTTTTTTAATGATGGAAAATGAAGGAAAGTGGTTAGGTTTTTGGTTTTGGTTTTTTTTTTTTTTTTTTTTTTTTTTCCTATTTGAATTATTAGCCCTTAAAGATATGCTTTCCTGGATAGTCAGCCATCTATTTTAAAATGCTGATCACTATTAGGTATTAGTTTCAGATTACTTGTTTCACATTGTTGTCTGTCTGGTACATCAAATGTTAAAATATCACCACAGGGAGTTATTACCAAAGTGAAAGCTTAGAAAGAACCTTCGGGTCCCCCCCACAAGGTATGTTTTAATTTTATAGTATGTGTAACTCGATAATTGGAACCTCTCCCTTTTAAGAAGAAAAAAATTGAAGAGCCTGTTTTCTGAGAATTCTTAGCAATGTATTGCTTGAGATTGCATCAGGATGATTTAAGAATTAATTCCAAGAGTGTGGGAAATGGATGTAAAGATGGACAGGGGTGTCTTGGAAAATAGACTATGATGTTGTTAGCCATGCTGTGAACTCCTTCTCCTTGGCAGTGGGCTTGCATTGCCTTCCCTGCTGTGTGAAAACTAATATGTGATGGATGGTACTTGGTTATACTCTTCCGCCCATTGGAATGGCATAAAGTCAAGGTGGCCTAAGTTTGAAGATGGTTAATGCGGCATAGTAGCTAGTGATGTGGGAATGTCAAGGGCGCCCAGCAGCTCCAGGACTTAGACTTTCTGGATTTCCCAAACTTAACAAAAATGGAGAGATTATGTTAATTTACTTAGTGGTTATGGTAGCAAAACCTGACAGTGGCTGAGAAATCATACTAAATGGAAAAGAAAGAAGGATAGAAGTTGTGGAACTCGTTTAACTATGTGTTTAGCTGTCCAGAGCACTGGTGGGAACCAGGGGATAGAAGAAAGTTACAGAAAATGGAATTTATCTTTGCCAGTCGTTTTTAACAACTGTAAGGACCACCTTACTCTGCCCAAGTGTAATGGTACATTTCTAGTTATAGCACTCAGAAGGCTGAGGCAGGAGCATTGGTTGAGTTAGAAAGCCACCCTGGGCTACAGGGTGAGACCCTATCTCAAAAAAGACCCCCACACCCCAAAAGAAAGAAAATGGGAGGGGGAAAAAAACAAACCCTTATAGTTCCATGAAACTTTGTTCTTGTTTCAGTTGCTCTTTCTAAAATAATTTTGTTTTACATTTAAGATAAGCCATGTTTGTATTTCAACTTTAACCTTTAGAACTGCCAGGACTGGTGAAGGGGGAGGTAGATGTATGTATGTCTCAATTCCCAGCCCCCTCTGAGTTCTTAGTAGTTTACAGTACAATCCGGTGTGAAAGCTGGAATTTCTTCTTCTCCTTCAGGATAAGAAACAGTAAGACTAAGGAAAGCAAACAGCCCTGGCTTTTAGTGGATGGTCAGTGGGGGTACACAGCTGTACATAATGCCTAGATAGCATGGGTTTGAAGTTGCCAGGGGTTCCTGTTCTGCTACTTTTTAGCTGTTCCCAGGGTTCCTGTTCTGCTACTTTTTTAGCTGTTCTGGCCCTTCATCTTTGAGAAGGAAGAAGTGCACTTGTTAACTACTATGTCTCTTGCATGGTTTTGTAACAAAGTTATGTGTAAGTTGAAAGTTGTCTTTTTCTTTTTTGATATGCCCTTGACAAACCAACTTTTCAGTCCTTTGTAGTTTTAGTGTTTTGCTTTGAAATAGAGCCTCTCTAAGTAGCCTGGCTGGCCTATAATTATAACTTATGATCATCCTTCCTCAGCCTCCCTGGGTGCTGCCCCCCCCCCCCGGCATCACAGGTGTGCCTGGTGTCTTCGGAGGCTAGTGAGGGCATCAAATCCCCAGGTGCATAATTTAAAGACAGCTGTGAACTGCCATGTGGGGTCTTGGATTCAAATTTAGATTTTTTTTGGACAAACAGCTAGTGCTTTTAACTGCAGAACCATCTCTCCAGCCCCTGAGTGCTGGTGTCACCATGTGTCACCATGCTTGGTGCCTTTTCCTTTCTAAGACATAGTAGAAAGATCAGAGAGACACCTTGTTTCTCATTGTCTTGGTAGTAAGTGAAAGCCTTGTGTGTACAGTCTTCTCGTCAAGAGCTCTGGAGTCTTGACTCCATCGTGGGCATTTCTGTATTTCAATGGCATAGACAACTATACATTAGGAAACATTTTTGAATTGTGGGTTCCAATCTCTACAGACATTTCAGGTTTGAATATCAAATTGTCCTTATCTTCATACCATGTTTTCTTTAATTGTCCCTTCTATTCCCTATCAGTTTAAGTATTTCCCTTTCTTACTGTCCTCTTTGTTAAGTCACCAGGTCTTGATTTTTTTTTTTTTTTAACCTGTGAGATCTGATATATCAATTGAAATATTTTAGTTTAGGCTTTGGTTCTTACCAAATCTCTCTTATTTTTTTCAAGACAATGTATAACATGAAAAATAAAAGACCAAAGACAGATCTTCAGCTTTAAGCTAAAGAACAAAGCAGCTGGCCACTAGCTCTTATCTCTGCCTCAGACTGAAAGGGTTAATCCTGTCTCCATGAGCTCTTCTCTAAGCCTCAGACTTCTGCCTCTCTTCGGTGTGGCTGGAAACTAAATCTCTGGATGCAGCCCGAGACACTGGGCTCCTGTCTTTTATATACTTCTCTAGGGCTGGGAATAAAGGCATGAGCTTTAATTCTCTTTTAGACTGACTCCATGTTGTGTACATCTGGGTAGCCTTGGACTTAGAGAGATCTATCTGCCTGTCTCCTGATTCCTGGGATTAAAGGTGTGTGCCACCACTGCCCAGCTTGTTTGGCTAGTGTGGCTGCTGAGATTAAAGGTGTGGATCATCATTGTCTGACCTCTATAGCTTGTGCCTGGCTTTGGATCCTGAACCCTGCAGCAAGCTTTATTAAATCATAAATAATATATCACCATAAATATGGGCCCAAATAAAAGCATGAATCTGTAGAGCCATCCCAGATGGAAACAGAAGTAAACCATAGTTGCTGCAAAAACCAATATACACTCTTTGTTTCTTGGTTTGTTTCTTTGGTTTTCTGATTTCCTTATCATTTCAGCTTTAGCTTAGCCAGTGACCCCTTAATTACCTCAGTATTGCATACTTGAAATTCCTGAGAGGAAATATGTCAGTCAGTTGAAAAGTATCTTTGTTAGGAAGATTTTCTGTGCTAGATGCTGACCAGTTAGTAGAGACCTGGCTGCTCCAAGCCAAGTGCATGTACTAGCCCAACAGTCATGTAATTCAAAATGTAGCTATTCAGTGTTCATCAGTGACTATCCTTAGATATGGGTTTTAATTATATTATTTTAAATTGGATCATAATCTAGTATTATCATCTGGTACTTTGGAAATGTCTTTTTAAAAATTATTTTTATTTTATGTGTACGTGTGAGTGTATGCATGCATGCATATACACCCTGTGAGAGCTCGGTGACCTTGAAGGCCAGAAAGGGGTTGCAGATAGTAATAGTTGGTGCTCTTTGAGCCTAACAAGTCCAGTAGAAAATGCTATTCCTAGCAATTTCAGCAAAAGTACTTAGCTTTGCTGGTTTGTCTTGATTCACATGTCAGTTTGCAGTACAGTCACTTTGGCAAGGAAGATGGACTCTTTGGCTCTTTAGGCCTGGTCATGAACTTATGGCTAGAACTCAGAGGTAAAGCCAGGAACCGGATGGCATGAACTGAAAGGCAAGGATGAGAGCAGGGTTTATTTCCCAAAGGAAAATTGGATTGCCGATAGATACCCAGATGAAGATGAAAAGGGGACAAGTGAGCGGGCATAAGTAATAGAAACTCTCTCTTCCATGTACCTTTATAAGACTCATGAAAGGCTGATTGTGGTGGTGTACCCTGCAGTTCCAGCACTGGGAAAGCTAAAACAGATGAACTTCAAGTTCATGACCAATTTGGGATATAGGTAGTTTGAGGCCAGTCTTGGTTAACTTTCCTTACAAATAAGCAGCCCCCCACACACAAAAAAATGACTCTGACATTTCTTTGCAAGGTACTAAGGTGTGGTGTGTGTGTGTATATATACAGAGACCTGTATATAACTATACATATTAAATTGTTGACATTTGAGCCGGGAGTGTAGCTCAGCAATAGAGTGTCTGTTCAGCATGCATGAGGTCCAGGGTTCAACTCCCAGACATACACTTTCAAACAAAGCACTACATTCACATTGCTCACATTACTTCTCTTAGGAGAGAGAACATGCCTGGAGAATGTAGAGGACCAATATTATATTTCTGTCATTTGCCTCTTTTTTTAATTTTGTTAAGTAATTGAAAATTTAAAAACTGTGGGGTACTATGGTTCATCACAACTTGTCACATTAACACAGATTATAATTTGCAGTTACTTAATGCTTTCTTTATATCAGACAAACTGCATATTACATAATTTTTTGTTTAATCCTCACAATAATCTTCTGGGGTTGTATTAACAATACTTACTATCAATGGAAACTCAAACCTAGCTGTCATAAAAATCTGAATAACTAAACATTGTTCATACCCTCCAAACTTCCACATCAGAATCTAGGGACAAGACTTAATTTGTATATTTAAGGTAGCATCCCAAATTATTCATCTGTAGTCAGTTTGTTTGGGTTCTGCTGGGTCATTTTACTCTTGGTAGGTAACTCAGCTAGTTAAAATCATCACCTAAAGTTCCTAACTCACTGATAATAAACCACAGTAATTTTTACTATTAGCATACTAAGTTTGTTGAGTTAAACCTATCCTTGTATATGAACATTAAAAATCCAACCAACATTCCTTTAATCTCAACACTTAGTCAGAAGGCAGAGGCAGGCAGATCTCTGTGAGTTTGAGGTCAACCTCCTCGTCTACATAGTGAGTTCCAGGACAGCCAGGGCTACAGAGAAACCCTGTCTAGGAGAGGCAACGAGATGGGAAAGGTCCTGAAGGAGAGGGATGGAAGGAGGAGGGAAGATAAGGAGGAAAGGAAGAGGAGAAAAAGAAAAAAAAAATTCAATGAACAGTTAAGAGACATTTCTTCTCTGGATAAAATATGTTCTTAGTTCTAGGCATCTAATTTGAAAACAGTCTTTTGAAACACAAGTCAAGATTTATTCAAAATGCATTTATCATTGGATCAACAGTATTATGCTTTTAAAATGTACAGGGATGGCACATTGCTGTCACACTATCATGAAAATAGCATTCCACTGATGAGTGTGTTTTATAAAAGACTTTTCTAATACCATACCAGTTCTTTCTTATTTTTAAGTTTTTATAAATTTTATTTAAATTAGAAACAATCTTATTTAACATATCAATTCCAGTTCCCTCTCCCTCCCATTCTTCCAGGTCCCCCCATCCCATCCCACCCCTCATCCACTCCCCAGGGAGGGTAAGTCCTTTCATGAGGGATCCTAAAAATCTGTCAAGTTATTTGGGGTAGGGCCTAGGCCCTCCCCCATGTACCTAGGCTAAAGGAATATCCCTTCATGGGAAATGGGCTCCCAAAGTCCATTTGTGCATCAGGTATAGATACATCCTGATTCTGCTGCCAGAGGCCCCATAGACTGCCCAATCCTCCTCGCTGACACCCATGTTCAGGGGGCCTGCTTTGGTCCTATGTTGGTTCCCCAGCTGTCAAACTGGGGTCCATGAGCTCCCACTTGCTCAGACCATCTGTTTCTGTGGGTTTCCCCAGCATGGTCTTGACCCCTTTGTTTTTCACTCCTCCCTCTCTGAAACTGGATTCCAGGAGTTTTGCTCAGTGCTTAGCTGTGGGTATCTGCTTCTGCTTCCATCCGCTACTGGATGAAGGCTCTAAGATGGTATTTGAGGTAGTCATCATTCTCATTATAGGGGAAAGGCATTTAAGGTAGCCTCTCCACTATTGCTTAGATTCCTAGTTGGGGTCATTCTTGTGGATCTCTGTATAATTCCCTGGTGCCAGATTTCTCTTAAAACCTATCATGGCTCCCTCTATTAATGTGTCTCTTTTCTTGCTGTCCTCTATTCATCTCCCCACTCAGTCTTCCTGATCCCTCATGTTCTTCTCCCTCTCCTCTTTTCTCCTCACCTTTAACCCTCTCATGTCCCTACTTTCAATCTATTTAATTAAAAATAATAAAATACAAAACAGCTTCTCCCATACCATTCTATCTCCTACCTTCTCCTTCCCCCTTTGGTTAATTGCCTCCTATGTAATTTCTTCTCATACCTTTAACATAGACATTTGAGTTCTGATTTTGCCCACATTTGAAACACAAATATAATGTTTAGCTTATTTTGGCATTTAATAGAGCACTACACTTATAGAAAGGAAATTATAATATTAATGTAGTGTTTAAATTTATACAGTTACAACTTACCAAAACCCAAATCACACTAGAATAATAATTTCTTAAGCAGTAAATTAAAATAAATTTTATTTTCTTAGTGTACTTATCATTTAGCAAATAATATGAGGGGCTGAAGTGAGCAGGTGTTCCAGCTCACTTCTGCCTGAGTATGCACAGAAGAGTAAGAGTACTACACAAACCAAGAAAGCGAATGTTGAAAATTGGTTTGAGTGCTGTGCTACCACCTGCTACAGTCTTTGCAGTCATATTGACGTAGGGGCTTGAAGACATGTTTCCTTGCCAGGTGGTTGTGGAGATCGGCTCTGAAGGCTTTATCACAGTGTGGAGGCTGTTTCCAAGCTGTGTTGTAGTTGCAGAACTTAGGCTTGTTATGGTCTGTGAGCTCTTGGTGGAAACTGAGGTCGTCAGGCTTGTGTTTTCTGTAGAACTTGAGGTGGTTGTTTCCATAATATGAACATACATGAGGAGCAGGCTGATGGTGAATAAATGCTTGATCATCATTTTCCTTTGGTTTTAAATGATTATAAATTTTAATATTCAGTTCACAACACACACAATTATATATCCTCAATTGTGTTTAGTATGTTCATCTAATATAAATAGACTTTTTTTTATTGTTTATAATGAACAAATAATAAGCTTCCTTCCTATACATCTCTTGATAGAAAATTTGCTTTCTGTCTAAGTCACTCACTTCATGAATAAACATTTTTGAATATTAATTTGAGCTTGATTTTGTTGTCTGATTTTGTAAGCTAGTTAAATGTGAGGCATTTGAAACAATAGAATGGGGTCAGTGTAAGGAACAGGAAAGCAGGAAAGGACAAGACGGCCTGGGAGTATGGAGTAGTGAAAGAAGGAGTGAGGCAGTGACTCTTCCTTCTTCACATGCATGCATGTAGCATCTTGTTTAACAGTTTAAGATTTACCCTAATGTCACAAATTAGCATGTTACTTTTAAATATCTATACCAAAAATGGAAGAGGAAAAAAAAAACCTAAACCAAATGATTCCCCAGTGCTGAGGTTCCCTTCATTTTACCATGTCTGGGGGGGTGGGAAGAGCAGCTGTATTAGAGTATTTCATAGTTTTTTAAAAAAGAAATCTAGAATTGATTAAAATCAGTCTGTCATTTTACAACGGGTCTACACAAGGGGCATAGAATGTCTAGGCCTGTCTTAAAGTAGGCAGAACTAGAACCCAAGTCTGACTCCTAGTCCAGTGTTCTGTAACAGGTGAAGCTGATACCACATAGCAGATTGCTATACCAAAGGTTTAGCACCATTTCTAAAGTTAGGTTAGCCTTCTTTTAGCCTGTGCTCAAATCTAATGGCTTGCTACATCTCTGATAATTCAATAGACCCCAGCTTACCATGATTAAATATTGCATATTTTTTATTCAAAGCTTAAACATTTAAATATATACAAGAAGTTCCATTTCATTCTAATACATAGTTAGACATTTTCAAGTTACTATTACCTTTTGGTTTAGTGAAGTATTTTTGAAGAGTTTTGTAATTCAGCTCTTCTCTTGTGTCCTGGAGAATGATTCTGAAAGGGATTTCTTCCCACTCACTGCGTGCTGTTTAATATAGCTAGCAAGTCAGTCACATGCTCAAAGCCTTGCCTCTTTGGAAATATTCAAATGAGTATTTTCCAAACATCTAGTGTAGACAGGAAGACTTTGGCAGAGATTAAGGAATCCAAGTAAAGTCTTTGTAAAATGTGCATATTTAAAGGCTACAGTAAATACTTCACTGGAATTACCTTCTCTGTATATACCCTAATGGATTGCTTCATTTGATTGATGCTAACTAGATTAGTATACAATTTTGTGTTGTGATTATCATAATTTTGAATCAGGTTAGAATGTTAAAGATGAAGATTTAAAAATAACTTAGGAAATTTGCATTTTAGGAAGTTAAATGTTGGTAAGTAAAAGGTAAAAGCATCCTCAGATAAGTTAAACTTTATTTAATGTGGAGATTTAAAAAAGATTACACATGGAAATGATAGTGTGATACTAAGTTCACAAAAATTTGCTGTTTTAAAATTGTATTAAACCACCTATCTGATGAGATAAAGTAAATCTTTTCAAGGAAGCTTGTATTGTGGTCAGTTTTCCCTTGATCTGTGTGCAGGGAAGTTGGACTGTGTTGTGCTAATAGCTTCATTGTACAAGTGGCAGAAGAACAAGTCAGTGCATGTTCCTTAATTTACTGTTCTGAGTTTTCCCCCTTCTTTTGAATGAATAGGCAAATGCTTGCTAAACTGTTAGCCTTGCTTAATGGAGGGTAGTTGTGGTCATACTAAGGAAATATACAAAAGAAGCCTCTTGGCAACCAGAGTAAATGCTATAAATCAGATGACTAAGATAATGCCTGGTACTATTCGAGGGTTTACTCTGGGGAATATAGTTTAAATTGTTGTAGTGATGTTTTGTCCTTGAGCTATCTGTGGTCTGTAATTATGTTTTTCCAATCCTGACCTTTTAAAATTTATCCCTTCCTCTTTTTTTTTTTTTTTCTCCCTTTGAGACAGAATCTCCCTAAGTATCTTAGATGGCCTTGAACTCACCATCCTCTTGCCTCAACTTCAGAGTGCTGAAAATACATTGTGAGCCACCATACCTAGCTAGTCAACTTATTATTGTACTTCAAACAACTCAGTCTCATCTTAATTTCAGTTATTTTGTCCATCTTATTTTTCTCATAGTCTCTTTGTTTTGGTTTGGTTTTTGAAATAGGGTTTCCCCTGTGTATCCCTGGCTCTTTTCATAATTTATTAATTGCATTTATCACCTAGCCAAATGGCTAACTCATTGACCTTGAGTTTCTCATTGCCTGCTCATTTTTTATTAATCTTAATGCTCCTAAACTAACTAAAATTATTTGCCATTCCTTTAAAGACCTCTATATTGTCACTCCATCTGAACTATTTTCTTTCTTTGCTCAGAATTCCTTCTGAGGAGGCCTCTGTTGTGAGTACCCTTTTTTCTATGTATGAACATCTCCTTATTCTGTAGTGAAGAATTAGTCTTTTTTGGACATTGTAATTATCAGAGCCTGGGTTTTTTTTTTTTTTTCCCTTTCCCCATTGACTTCTGGCTTTCTTGTGGTCAAGCATACCTCTTATTCTTTGTATTTTCTCTCTTTTAGCATGCCAAGTAGTTATTAAAAATAGGAGACAATAAGCACTGGAATTCATTGAAAACTCATCAATTTCTTCAGGTCTATTAGCTGATATCATTAGTAATATCAAAAGTAGCAGCCATTTGGTCATTTGACTTTTTTCTCTGTACCATAATCATAAATTAGTCATAGGCTTAAATTTAAGGTTTCTCTTTTCCTTTCTGGCTCCGTTTTATGGATCATATATATATTCATTTGACAGCCTAAAGTTGAATCAATAGAAATTTGATACACAAATTATTTGGAACACTTTACCTGGGTTGGTATGGGTTAGTATATTTGTTCTTCTTGCCCCCTTTGAGCATATCGCCATAGTGCTTCTAACAGCCTTTTCTTAAGTGGTACCATGTAGCTGAGTTCTAGAGACATGAGTTGTGTGACTTTTTCTGAGGAGTCTGTTTCTGTTTACTCTAGACAAAGAGGGAAATGACAGACCACAGGAGCTATTATATCTCATTTGCGCTTGGTAAATTAGGGGGCTTATAGTATTACAGGAATAGGCTGCAGCATCACAACATTAGCCAAAAAAAAAAAAAAAAAAAACCCACTCCAGCATCAGTGATGAATCTAAAAGTTGCCTGGAGTCTTCTCCCTCTAGCAACTACTTCCCCCTTCTATATAATTGAAGAATGGGAGTGGGGCTCCTGAGCTTTCCCTCCCTCTCCATGAACATGTTAATAGGTCCATTTTCATGAGGATTATCACCACTGTGCTGATTCAAGTTGGCGATAATCACATCCAGCCTAGAGGAAGCTGCACATGTTGCTTTCAGGCCTAGTGTTTGACTTTGCACCAATTCTGCAAAGGTTCAGTGGAGGGCATCTCCAAAACCCCAGAAGACAGTAGTAGTTCTTTATGACATTAGAAAGATGATGAACTTTTGTTGTCATAGCTGGTGATATTTGAGGGCTATTTATAATAGAAATTCATCTGTGCTAGCTGTGTGCTAGATACTGTGTTGTTCTACTTTTCATCTTGCTTTCTGCATGGAGAATTTTATTGGACTTTTCTCATCTCTGCATTCCAGTTGACCAATGGGGAACACAAAGAGACTGAAGAAAGAAAGGGTAGGTAGGGAATGTGCTCTCTTGGTCACTGGAGTCTGGCTACATCGCTCCACGAGGTGATGGTTTTGTTGGGCAGTCCTCTCTATATATCTGCTTTCTGGTAACTGCTCTATTTCAACTGGTGTTTCTGAACCTTGTGTAATTGCCTTAAGCCCTGCCTTATCCTTTTTAAGTATTCTCTTGATTCCTAATTTTCCACCTACTAGAGTTATTACTTCTGTACATTATGTATTATATCCTTTAAAGTCTGAACTATTATGAATTCACAAATGCATCTTTTCCAAGGATTTTAAAACTATAGATCTATACTTAATTTGCAGGTTTATTGTATTAATTGCAAGATTTCTAGGGACCTTATTAGGATACCCAATATATGGCAAGTAGGTTAAATCACCATTAGTTTAAGAATCTCATAAATCTTTGGGTGTGGTGTTGTGTGCATTTAATCCTAGCATTTAGGAAGTAGACATTCATGAATTTAAGGCCAGATTGGCCTACATAATAAGTTCGAGGCTAACCAGGCCTACATAGTGAGATCCTGTCTAAAAACCAAACAGACAAGAAATGTAGTTCAGCAGTTTACACTTGCTCCTCTTGCAAAGAATGTATTTTGTTTATCAATACCCACATGGTGGTTTATAGCCACCTGCAACTGCATGCAGTTCTAAGGAATCTGTCCCTAGACATGCATCACACACACACACACACACACGCACACGCACGCACACACACACACACACACACACACGCACTCTCTGTCTCTGTCTCTCTCAGGCAAGTAAACTTTATACATAACATTAATAAATGTTAAACTAAATTTGAGAAAAAAGAAAAAATATTGTAATTTTAAATTTCTTTGTATTTAGAGCTGGAGCCTTGGGATTAGTAAGCAGTGGGGATGGTATTTTACCATACTTGAATTACTTTTAATTGGCTCATTTCTGAGGTATTTCTAAAGATTTCTATAGGTCTTCACATGTTGTTTGTTCTGTAACCCCTAAGAAAATGGCAGTTAATAAATTCATCCAAACAATCATATATTTTATGTATCAGTTTTTTAAAAATTCAAATTAGAGTTATAATCAGCCAGTTTTCTCTCTTGTAACTTTTCTCTTTGTTCTTTGGGGGTTTTGTCTTGGGGAAAGGATACTTAGATCTTTCCTCGAATGGTATTTGTGTGTGTACTCTTTAAAGGAAATGGAATCATCCTTTTTAAAAACTTTTAGTAATCTTTATACCATGTATATGGTTACTATACCAAGATTTCATGTTCCTTTTAAGTAGAATTTTTATTATTTAGAAATTAATTTATCTGTTTGGTTATTCTAAATAAATTCTAAAGATTAATTTGTATTATATTTTTATTTTTTTTTATTTATTTTTCCCATTTCACATATGGATCCTAGCTCTCCCTCCCTCTCTCCAACCATCTCACACCCCTTCCCGACCACCTTCCCCTCCCATACCCCCTCACACACTCCACATGTAGGGTGATGCCTTCCAGGAGGGGTCCTCCAAATCTGTCAAGTCATTTTTTAAGTTATGTGTAGGTGTGTGTATGTGCACTGTTGCACATGAGTGCAGGTACCTTCAGAAGTCAGAAGCATCAGATCTGTTGGAGCTGGAGTTGGATGTAGTTGTGAGCCATCTGACTTGGGTGCTGAGCACCAAATTTGGGTCCACTGGAAAGGTAGCTAGTACTCTTAACCACTGAAACATCTGTCCACTTGTGAGGATTTTATCATGCATCAAGGGTTTTATTGTTTGATTTTGGTTTTATTATTAGTTTGTTAGTTTATTTTGAGACACGATTTCACTCCTGCCCATGCCAACTTGGAATTCTCTATGTGGGCAATATTGACTTTGAGCTTCTGTCAATCCTCCTGCCTCTGCCTTTCAAATGTTGAGATTATAAGCATGCACTACTATGCCCAAATTATAAATGGGATTTTATTTTATAAGTTGAACATGTAAAGCATATTGGTCGTATATAGCACTGAAAAAAAAATGGCTTTTTTGGTGTTTGTTCTTTTTAAAGATTCATTTCTTTTCTCTTTAATTATGTGTAGGTATGTGTGTCTGCATATGAGTGTGCACATGTGCTTGAGGAAGAAAGAGAAGTCAGATCCTCTGGAGGTAGAATTGCAGGCATTTGTGAGCTGATGCTGTGCTCATGTGCTCTTAACCACAGAGCCATATCTCCAGTACAGTATTGCTTTTAAACAAATGATAATAAAACTTCCTGAGACAGTAGATGTACAACTATGCAAAAAGGCAGGCTGCTGTTAGATTTAATCTTGAGTAACTTTTAGAACTGCACAGAAATGATCATTTTCTTCTATAGTAAAATAACATGTTTGTTTAGAAATATAATATAGGAAAAAGGCACATTTCCCTATCACACACAACACAGACACACACACACACATACACACACACATATGTATGTGTGTGTGTGTGTGTGTATATATATATATATATATATATTGGGCCCAGGGATGTATCAATTAGTAGAGGGCTTGCTTGCTTAGCATGCACAAAGTGAATTTGAGACCAGCATAGGATATGTGAGACCTTGTCTAAAAAACAAAACAAGCAAGTAAACAAAACATGCATAGACTACATGTTGTAGTGCAAGTGGATACTTTCAAGCAAGTTCGTTTTCTTACCTGCAAAAAACTTTAAGTTTGTTGTCTTGTTTTGGTTTGTTTTGACTTGTTCTTCATAAGCAATGTAAGATAACTCAGTATTTTGTTAATGTCTTCTTAAAAGACTCAGGAAATCATAGACACTAGGAATGATGGATATACAACTCAGGTTCAGAAATATAATCTGTTGGAATCATGAACACAGGAACAAATGTGGACCAAGAGGACCTATGTTGCGCAGTTTCTCTTGTCCTGCCAGGTCCCACTGCCACTTCAGCCCCAAATAAACACACGGCCACTATATTAATTATTTAACTGTTGGCTGATGGCTAGGGCTTCTTACTGGCTAGCTCTGTCTTAATTATTAACCCATTTCTGTTCATCTAAGCATTTCCACATGGTCTTATCTTACCAGAGAAGGATCCAGGCCTGTTATTCCTTCCAGGGCTACATGGGACTCTTCTCGGTCTCCCTCTCCCTACCTTTCCCAGAATTCTCCTCGCCTCCTAGTCTTGCCTGTCTTCCTGCCTCTATTGGCTAATGGACAAGCAGTGTTTTATTCATCAATCCATAAGTGAAACATATATACAGAAGAACATCCCCCATCAGACCTAGTTTAGAGAGGTAGTCCTTTCCTGCCATTGTACCCTAGAAAGCCAAAATGGAATTCTGCTTGCCAGGGTCACATTAGAAGAGCTCCTCTGATCTACAATCCCATAGCTGCCTAGAGCAGCTAGACAAGAGACTTGGGGTCAGAGTTCAACCTGCCTTGACTTTTAAAGATTCTCTCCTCCTTCCCATTCTCTTACAAATGACAGTATCTTCATGTCTTGAGCTTTAAAGGTTTTAAAAACACTTTACTACACATTCTTGCTAAGTTACTAAGTCCTGTTGATCCTGCTTCAGAAAAAGTTCATGCTGCATCTTCATATGGTAGACTCACGTGGCAGCTCTATCCATTTTCGTATCTGCAATTGATAAGCTCATTATTTTTTTCTTTTTCAAAGTAGTAAATTTAAGAACCTTTAGTAGCTTGCTAATATTGCTAGCTATGTTGTGCTGACCTCTAATCTAAGCTGTTGCTTTAGTCTCTGCAACCTTCCTCATTCTTCCAAGGTGATGTCTTTATCTTTGGCCATGCTATGTACTTCCAAGTAGGACATTTTATTTTATGTACTCCTATTAACTAAGATTTCATATGTAAGGCATTCAATTTGAATTTCAGATATTTTTACCACATCTTCATAGCTATCAATACTATTATTATTTTCTCAATTTTTATTGACTGTTTTTTAGAAAGAAAATGTATATTGTACATGAAAAGCCAGTAAGCAAAAAGTAACAATGTTGGGAGTAGTAGCACACACCTTTAATCTCAGCACTCTAGAAGCAGAGGCAGGCCAGGGATATTTCTGTGCGTTCAAGTACAGCCAGGGCTGCATAGTGATATCAGTCTTTTTATATATATATAAAAAAAAAAAAAAAAGGAAGGAAGGAAGGAACATAGGACCATTACATACTTATTTTTTTTTATACCATCCAACATGTATGTGCCATACTTCTAAAGCATGTCTGATGGTAAGCCCTTTGTTCCTTAGCATCTCACACTCGTTCTTTCATAGCGTTCTGCTTACCTTACTCTGAGATTGCTTAGCTAAAGCAGAATGTTAGCAGCTGCTGCTATATGCTGGCCTTATACTCTTGAGGTCTGGCTGCTAGTGTGTGAACTTGGGTGCACTGTGAATGGTATCATCAGGCCAGTTGTCGAGAAGACTGGAGCAGCAGTTCTCTATCTTGGAGTCTCATATCAGATACCCTGCCTATCAGATACTTACATTATGATTTATAACATTGGCAAACTTATAGTAATGGAGTAGCAATGAAATTATTTTATGGTTGGGGTCGCCACAACGTGAGGAACTGTATTAAAAGGTCACACAGCATTAGGAAGTTTAAGAACCATTGCTGGCAAAACAGAGTCTGCTTGCCCCCTAAGACTTATAATGCCAAACACACATTCTGAGTATCACCTTCAGTGTGTGGTAATAAAGTACTGCTAAAACGGTTTTCTAGCTGGTTGTTGTTGTCATGGGAGAATGCTTGTTAGTCATCATGGTGCATAATAACATCTGTAAAAGAACTTTCCATACTTGATACTTTGCCCCTCACCTTTGCTCCAGTTACACAGACCACCTCATCAGTGTCTTCTGCCTGCCCTGGCAGCCTGTCGTACTTTCCATTAATAAGGGCGTACTTGAACTTTCCACTCAGCTTATCTCAGTAACCTGAGTCTGAGTCCTCTAAGCAAGGTTGCTCCCCCAAAATAAGGTTGTGTGTGTTCGTCACTGATTATAAAATTCACCCTTTTGGAGTACACAGTTTCATGGACTTTGGCGTATTTTGAGTTGTACTTTTATCACTCCTAGCCAATTAAAGCCATTAATGAGCATCCCCATTTCCTCCCTTTACCCTAGCACCTGATAGTGCTCATAGTCTGCTTTGTGTGTCTCTGTGGGTTACGTATCTTAGATATTTCATATACATGAATCATACAGTAGATGTTCCTTTGTGACTTACTTTACACACCTTCAGTGTTCCTCTGTTGTAAGATATAAACTTCATTTATATCGTTTTGTATCTGACTAATATTCCATTGCATTACTGTAGAACAGTTCTTTTTTTTTTTTAATCCGGTTACAAAATTTTCTCTACTTTTTGGTCATTGTGCATAGTACTGCTGTAAATACTTCTGTGTGTTTATGTGGGGATCTGTGTTTTCAGGGGTTTAGATACATATCTAGAAGTGAAGTTACTGAAACATGGTAATAAGTTGTTAACCTCCAAGGACCTGACTAACTTTTCCCAAGTTCATATGCCATTTTACTCTTCTATATAGTACATGAGAGTTTTAGATTTCCCACATTCTAACCATACATGCTTGCTGTTAACTGTCTCAGCAAATTCTGATAAACCCTCCTCTAAAGCACAATGGGTTCTGTTATTATTTTACAAGGACTGTGTCAGAATATAATTTTCTATTTCTACATTGGACATTTAGTTCCTAGGTTTCACATATCTTTATGTGAATGCCCAGGAAATCTAGCATAGAATGAAATTTCACGGAACAAGTAACAGATAGACCTTTTGTTTGTTGTATTCTGTTTTTGAGTAGGGACTTGCTTTATATAACCCAGGCTGATTTTGAACTCAAGATCCTGCCTCTGGCTCCTCAGTGCTAGGATTACAGATATATGCCACCAAGTCTAATCTAACCAGTTTTTAGTGATACGTGTTTACAGTTATTCATTGATAACATTTAAACTTGCCCATTTAAATTGCAAATACACAAGGTTTTGATTGAAGAAAGAATACTTGATTTAATATTAATGATTAGCGTGGTGTTGCACACTTGTGTAACATGAGTTCAAGCCCATGTAATTTAGATCCTACAGCTTTAAAAAAGGAAGAGGGGCAAAGAGTAGAATTGAAAGTGACCCTAAAGAGTTCTTCACTTGTTCTCTTTTTCTTTGATCATTGGTTTGTAGGAGCAGAGAAGCCTGATGTTCAATTACATTGCTTTACAGCTGTGTTTTTGCTTTGTGTTTTGTTTGTTTTGTTTTGTTTTTTGAGACAGGATTTCTCTGTATTGCTTTGTAGCCTGTCCTGAAACTTGCTCTGTAGACCAGGCTAACCTGGAACTCACAGAGATCCACCTGCCTCTGCCTCCTGAGTGCTGGGATTAAAAGCGTGTGCCACCAACTCTGGGCCTACCTGGCATTTTTGATATGATCTTATAGAAAAGTCATACCATGAGGAAGTATTAGCCCCTACAGTTAGATGAAATTATTTTTAAACAATTGCTTTACTTAATTGTCATTGGTATGGGGAAGTAAGTTGAATATTGAGTGTCTACACAATAGAGCTGGTAAATGGCTGTGGCTGTGTGCCAGATACTCTTATACTACATAATATCTCAGATTGTTAGTGGTCACTGAGGCTTTGGTTAGCAAATGATAGCTTTCCTGGTGGTTATTGTGGTGTATGGCATCTTTTGTTTTTCCCTTACTGATACTTTGGTGTTTCCCCTTCTCTCTATTTGCTAAAAAGCCATTAAATCTGAGCTTATTTTTTGTTGAGAAAAGCATTTGGTGGTCATTCAAACTCCCTCAGTTTTTAGAAGGGTTCATTGTGTTTGAACTGTGACTATGAACCAAAAAAAAAAAAAAAAAAAAAAATGTATTTCCTGATGGCCTGAGTTCAGACAAAAGCTGGTAGCAGTGGAGTGCCACTGTACACTATACTCCCCAGCACTCCTGAAAGGATAGAAGGTGGAAACAGGGAGAATCTCCTAGAAGCCCATGAGCCAGTTAAGCTAGCATATGTAGCACAGCAGCGAACAGCAAGAGAGACTCTGCCTCAAACAAGTTAGAAGTTGAGAACCCACAGGCGAGCTTATTGACTTCTGTACAGCAGTACACATACACACACACACACACACTTTAAATTAAATCTCATTTTCTGTGAGATAAACAACAAATCAGCTATTTGAAGTATAACTGTGAATAGGAATTTATATGCCATTATGGGTTCAATCATTTCTCTTTCTGAGCTCATTAATGACCTAACATTTCTAGGTTTAGATCTGGGCAGATGGCTCAGTTGCTAACACTGGCTTCTCTTACCAAGGACCTAGGTTCAGTTCTCAGCACTACATGGCAGGTTTTAACTGTCTATAATTCCTTGTTCCAAGGAATCTAATGTCTTCTTCTGATCTCATTGAGTACCAGACATACATGTACAATATACAATGTGGTGGACAAAAATACATACAGACAAAACATCCATAAATATAAAACAATAAAATTCCTGTTATCAATAGAAAGGTTTGTGTAGCTTCCCCAAAGTGATTGATATATTTTATTTAACCCATTTCTCTCTGTGTGTGTGTGTGCGCGCGCGCGCGCACACACACACACACACACACACACACTTAAGCATACATGTGCACGTATATGCAGAGGCCAGAAATTGATGCTGGTTGTTGGGTTTTTTTGTTTTGTTTTGTTTTTTATTCTCTACCTTGTCTTTGAAACAGAGGCTTTCTCTAGCCCTTGAGTTCACTGATTTGCCTAGGCAAGCACCCAGGATCCTCCCTTCTCCACCTCCCAAGGCTAATAGTACAATATGCTGCCACACCTAGCTTCTTATGTTGGTCCTGGGAATCCAATCAGATTGCTCAGAAAGCACTTTATTGACTGAGCCATCCGCCCAGACCCTAATCCAGTCTTTAAGACACTCTTGTAGAATTTATATGTTTTAAACTACTTTTGAAATCAGAACACTAGTTAACAAGATAACAGACTTTAAATGACAAAACTTAATCCTGTTCTTTTATTAAACTACAGTGCATAGCTGAGCAATTTTTCTGTTTTTGTTGTGTGTGCATGTTTGATTTCTGTACTTTGTAAATTGCCTCAACAAATTCAGGATCTCAAGGAAAAATAGATGTTTTTATCTAGTATTTCTCACCTAGTTCTTTAAAGCATTTAATGAATGGAAGACAGTGGACCAAAATGGCATTTCTTAAAAGTTGAGCTTCTTAAAGACCTCATTTTGCTCTACAGTTTTCAGTGTGTGAAACAAATGAATCTGCTTAACACATTAATACATTGAGGTGACAGTAGTTTTCACTCCCTGACCGACTTCATGTGAGCTACTTGCTCTAAGTTGTTCAGGAATTTTCAGAGTTAATAATAATTAGCAACTATCTAGAATTGGTTCTCTACAATGTAACTCTACACTGCCCTGAACTAATTTCTTGCATGGCAGGTAGTACCCTAGCCAGAGCCTTCATTCTGGTTTTATTTTCCCCTCTGAGATGAGTGGTCTTGCTAAGTTGCCCAGGCTGACTTTGAGCTTGTAAGCCTTTTAAGTAGCAGATACTATATATTCTACTACACTTGGTTTCCTTCATTCTTAACTTTTCTTTCATTTCCCTCGGGACTTGTATTGACCTAAATGGAAGAACCATAGATTCTAGAGTAGAGTTGGCATGTTGTAAGTAGGTCATCATTAGTGCACTGGTCACATCTTTAATTTGTTCTTGTTACTTAGGAATTCAGATAAAGACAGTCAATAAAAGAAACTTGAGAAAAGGAATATCCAAACGGAAATACAAAAGATGAGTAAAGTTGCCAACATAAGAAGAAGGACATATAGCATCCCTGAAAGCCTAGTGGCCAAAGAGCATGGTGAATTGGAAAGAAGTTTGGTTTGCTTGGGCTACTACATTAAGCTATATGAGGGTGCTGGTTTTGATTCATAGCCAAGTTACTGTCCAAATAACTGCCATTGTGTGAATATGGCTATTGTAGTATCTTCTCAAGTACTGATTGTATTCCATTAGTCTTAATAATTGCTTGTTGTTTTAAAGATTTTTAAGATTTTACATTATATTTCTATTGTGTTTTTCAGTTATATAGCTAACCATATTCTCATATTTATTTATTACCTTGTGTCTGTGTTGTAAACATTCTCTTTTTGTCCTTTGCCCAGTACTGACAAATTTATTGGCAACTGCTTTTTAGTTCACTTTATGGTATGTATCACATGAATTGAATATTAAATTGAACTGTCTCCAAATTTTCTTCTTTTTTATATTTTTAAATTTTATGTGTATGAATGTTTTGTCTGCATTTATTTGTATGTACTACATGTGTGCCTGGAGCCCAAGGAGGTGACAAGAGGGTATCAGATCCCTTAGAACTAGATTAATGGATGGTTGTGAGGTTGTTGACAAGAGCAACAAATGCTCTTAACCACTGATCCATCTTTCCAGTCTGTGTCTTCCAATTTTCCCTGTACTGTTCATTGAATTTTTCCTTATCCTTTTGATCTCTGTTTCTTTTTTATCCCAAAGTTAACAATGTTTAAGAAATAATGTGTACTAGGCACTATTTTAAACACTGTGTATCATCTTATTTTCTTGTAACTTTACCTTGAGGCATAGAGCTAATTTTCTAATGCTATACAACTAATGATCGGCTTTGTTGGCTAAGCATGGGGGTGTATGCTTGAAATCCTAGCATTTAGGCAGGCAGGAAGATTAGGAGTCGAGACCAGCCTAGGCTACATGGTGAAACCCTATCTTAAAATGCATATAAGATGGCTCAGTGGGTAAAGGTGCTCACTCCCAAGCCTGATGACCAGACCCAAACCCACATGATGGAAGGACAGAACTGACTTCAAAAAGTGGTCCTCTGACCTCCACACATAGGCACTCTGTTGATGGTGTGTAGCATTCTTTCTTATGTAGTCTGTGCACTAACTGTACTTTGTCTTTTCTGTATTGAGGCTGTCTTGGTGTGTGTGTCTGTGTGGTGAGTTATGTGCCTGTGTGCACATGTACTGAGACTTAAGCCCAGGGCATCTTGAGCATATGCTCTACTGCTAAGATAGGCCCCAGGCCCTTCCTGTCTACTCTTACACACCTACCCTTCTGTCTTACTATGATTGATACTAAGATATGTCTGCCATTTCTTCTGGGTTTGGGAGAGAGTTTTTTTTACCTGTTTATTTTTTTCCAAGTCACTCAAGTATGTTATGTCCTATTTTTAAAAAGATTCTCATTGAAGTGCTTGTCAAAAAAAATGCTTAATTATTAAATTATACAGCCAGTAACTAGAATTTTATGGTAACTATTCAAGATGTGTCTCCTGTATGTAGCCTTTGATATGTTCAAACTAAATCAGGTTGAGTGAATGGATAAATTGGGACACCTGATCTTATTACCTCACATTATTAATGTTTTCTATGTTCACCCATTTGGTCCTATAAATTCTATCTGGATGTTATTTCTTTGTCATTATAGTTTTTCCTATAATTTTCTAATTATATCATCAATGCATGAAGAAATCATTTATATCTCCATATTTTGTTGTTAAAGTTGTTTCTCAAAGTGTTTACAAGGTATGTTTTCAATAAGCAATTATCTCATCTGTTAAAACTAAAATTTTAGTTTCTTGTTTTCTTATCTGTTTATGTGTTTTGTTCTAGAGTATACCAAATGATGAGATTTTTTAAAGTTTAAATAGTTTAAATATATTGATTTTTTTCTTTTTCTCCCTTTCCCCCTCTTTATTATTTTAGAAAAATAGATTTTTTTTAAAATATGGCTGTTTTTGCCTGCAGGTATATGCTTGTATCACATGTGTCTAATGTCCAGAGTTCAGCAGAGGGTATCAGATCCCCTGGAACTGTAATTATGAATGGTTATAAGCAACAATGTTGGTTCTAGAATCCAAACCTAGCCTTTCTGCAAGAGCAACAAGTGCCCTTAACCTCTGGGTCAGTTTTCCAGCACCCGGTGTGTGTGTGTGTGTGTGTGTGTGTGTGTGTGTGTGTGTGTGTCTGTACATGTATGCCTCAGCACATATGTGGAGGTCAGAGGACAACTTCCACCCTTGGACGGGTTCCAGGATCAAACCTAGGTCTTTAGGCTTCCCTAAAGGCTTTACCTTTAATTGAAAATGTGTCTAATACACTTACTATATGCTTAGAACCCTTAAATTACTTTATAATTGGTCAAGCCACATTAAAAAAGCCATGATAAGACATCATACATACTGACATATACCTACATATATTTATACACATGAATTCTAGAAATTAGCCCTTTTGATTAATAACGATAATATAATTTCCGTAGAAGGGAAGTATTATTGAATTACTTTAAGGCTAGATAATACTTCTTCCTAAGACATAGTCAGTGTAGTTGACAGATGTACTTGTAAATTTACCAAGTTTTTCCTCTGCATTTTGCAGACATGTCAGTCAGGATGGTATAATTTGTGGGTGCTACTAATTATACTTTCTTGTAATTGTCCACATAGGAGCTCTAATATATTAACCTTTTGGCATCCACAATGTAAAAATTAGCTCTAAAGAATCTAAAGGTCTTATGAAACTTGATGTGTCTGTTTAAAAAAGCAACAACAACAACAATTCAAACCACAAATATTGTAGAGTAGGCACTACCTAAGCAGTTGGCCTCTGTCAGGGATAGTGAAGATACTAGAATGGACAGCATGCCCATTTGAAGAACTAATGCATTTTAAAATCATTTTAAGGGGCTTTCTTCATGATGAAATTACTTAATATAATGAGACAAGATTATAGATGCAGAAAATATTCAAAAGCTACTGTAGAGACAATATAATAAAGGATTTTTATTAAAATATACCTGTAATTTTCCATATGCTTAATCCTTTAATTAAAAAAAAAAGAAAAAATAGTTTTAGAGCAGGCATGGTGGTGCTTGCTTTTAATCCCAGCACATGGAGGCAGAGGCAGGTGGATCTCTGGGAATTGGGAGGCCAGCCTGGTCTCTATAAGGAGCTTTAAGCTGGCCAGTACTACATAGTGAGCTCTTGTTTCAACACAATGACAATGCAAAAAGTAAAGGAGAAGAGTTCAGTTGCTATTGTTACTTTTTTTCCTGAATGGAAATGTAAAGTGGCTGGGGAGGGGAGATGGCTCATGGGTCAGAATTCTTGCTCTTCAGTGAAGCACAAAGATTGGAGTTGAAATTTCCAGCACCTAGTAAAATAGTATCAGGCATGGCTGCTCGTGCCTGTGACCCCTAGCATTGCGGTTGGGGTGTGAACAGACACATCCCTGGGCATCGTTTAGATTTAAAACAGTTCTGGCTTGTGTGTAAAATAATGATGTAAGTAACCATTTACAGAGTAGCAGCCTTGATTTTACTTTAATGGCAAAATTCTTGAGTGCTCCACATTTCATCCACCTTAAAGGCCTTATCAGGATTCCCCAAAAGAAAAATTGTTAGTTCATCTCAATTCTACTAAATATATTATTATGATAGTGTCTAGAAAGTCAGGCGACACAGCTATGAGCATAGACCTTTTATTTTTTTTTCCCCAGACATTGACAGTGTAAACATACATAAAATACATATTAAAGTTTAGATGCTGTTTGTATTTTGTGCAATAAGTTGAAGCCTTAAAAAGGAAACATTTCATAAAAAAAAAAAGTCATTAGTTTTACTTAAGACAGTAAAATAGCAGCAGGTACCAAGACATTGTGCACTTCTTTTAATTAAGACAAGTTACTTCATTTACATAGTCAGAAATACAAGACTGGCTTTCTTGAATACTTAATATAGCTTGAATCACTGGTTAGATAGGGGCATATTTCCCAACTATACATCAGGGAGGAAGGCTTTCCTTAGTTTCAGAAACTGCAGACTCTCAACTAGCCAGCATGACCACAGCATTGAGCATAAAGAGAAGTGAAGCATTTACTTTCCAAGCACTAGCTGCAGAAGGTAGTTGAGTCTTTACATTTGCAGTTGTTTCTTCCCTCCGTAAGTTGAGGGTTGTGCTTTGTTGAGGCATTTCAGAGAAGTTACTTGGCATGCCACTAGTGATACTTAGGGTCATGGGTGTTGGGGATGATTTTGTTGCACTAGTGAAGCTTGTGTTTGAAATTATTCCATCCTGGAGGTGGATAGTCAGAGTTGCAGCTGCTGCTTCATGTGAATTGGTCATTTCTGTGGATGTGTCTTTTGGATAGGGCACCAAAGCCCTATCAGTGCTAGTAAAAGAGGTATCTCTGCTTAGTGTGACACCAAATGTTTCCTTTTCTCGATATTGTTTGGGTATTTTGGTCACTTTGGGTTGAGTTACCATACTCAGAGAGTTAATGGTATCCACTGTCTGCATCCCACTAAAAGTAAATAAGCTTGAGGTAAATCCAGAAGGTGTGGGGTACATGCTCTGTTCCTTCAGAGAAGAAGATGCTTGGTCAGAACAAGGAGTCCCTATCACATGGGCTTTTGTTTTCATCATCCACTTCAATAAGTAAGTAATGTTTTGTTTATGGTCACATGACCACCTGTTATTATGAAGCGTTATCTCTTGCAGCTGCAAGAGTTGGTCAAAAGACTGATCTGGAATGAATGTGAATTTATTGTTGTGCAGGTAAAAATGTGTGAGATTTGTCAGGTTTATTAATGTCCCTGGAAGGATTTGTGTCAGTGAGTTATTAGACAAGTCCACAATATGTAGTTTGGAAGGCATGTTGGTTGGAACTGTCCAAAGTTTGTTACTGCTCAGGTTGAGAACCTCAAGACTCCTTAGGGTATTTTTAATGAGAACAACTTTTTCCAGCATATTCTTAGAAACATCCAGATATCTAAGGTTCCACTGATAAGCAGTATCGGATTTGTCAAGAAGTTTAATATTGTTGTTAGCAGCAGACATGTTCCAGAGAGACCGAGGTAACTGAGCAGGCAGACTTTCAAGCCTGTTGTTTGAAATATCCAAGGTCCTCAGATTGGTATATTGGGTTAACTGGTTATGCAGATCAGTAAAGTGGTTATAAGACAAGTTTAAATGTATAATGTTCTCTTGCAGTCCCGGTGGTAATGTAGTCAAGTTTCTGCCTGAACAGTCCACATGCCTGTGCCTCTCTGTGCATATACATTGGAGAGGACAAATGCATAAAATGCCAGGCGTGAGAAACAGAAGGATGAACAGGCAGGAAGACATTTTCAGTATCTGATATTCCATCAAAGCCTGAAAACAAACAGATACATCCTTCTTTTAATATGCAAATACACTTTCAGCATCTGCATGGGTCAGTTAGCATTCGGCAAAATTTTCAATAAACCTCCTTGTTGTTGAGTCCTTTTATAATTGTTCCAGTGATTAAACTAACAAAGCTGCCCTTCATTTATAGTCCAAATGCCTAATCCTTCAATTGAGGCTATGTGGTAGTTGGGGGTGGGGGAAATTGAGCAAGAGAGAGACGGAGAGAAAAAGAGACAGAGGCAGGGGGGAGAGAGAGATGAGAGATGCTCTCCTTCATTTTCATTTTGTTCCTTATTTTTATCCCCTACCATATTGTTCTGATATATCTTCAAAAGCCTTAATAGGACCCAATGGCATTGTCTACAAATGAGGAGCTTTATAATCTTACTTAGGCTGTTACTATTTTTGATGTTTTCATATTCAGAAAAAAATGGCTGTCGTGTCTGTTTTTCTTAAATCTCTGCAGTATTTTAAGACACAATGTTATGTGGTTTGAGATGTTAAAAGTTATATTAAAATAGTTTTTTGAAATTTCATCTTTTCATAGATAGCTACATCCTGGTAAAACGTTTTAATGAACTAGGAAAAGACTGATAGCATACCTTTAAACCTCACGTTTTGTAAAGTAATTTCCCCCCCTGTATATGTCAGTACTAATTCTAAAGGAAAAGCAATATATGTATTTACAAAGTGAGTGGACATTAAAAAGAAAACCTCAACTATTACTGCAGCAAATTTTGGTGCATGCACTTGTTATTGAATGTATTCAATCCTAACATTGGCTTTAAAAAAAATAAAAAAATAAAGACAAGGGAAAAAATCCAAAGCCAGTCTTTTACCAATTTAAATAGCTGCTTACCATAATGTCGTCTTCAACATCAGCATCTCCTTTTCTCCGGGAAACTTGAGGCTTAAAGGTCGTCTTGTTCTGGGGAGTCGGAAGGGTTTCTGTCTGTGGGCTGTGCTTGCCTGCTCAGCTGCATTGTGTTGCTGTGAGCTGAAGCTCTGCAACCACCTGATCAGCACCACATAGGAGGACTGCAGAGCTGTCATTGGTGCTGACTCAAATTTATTGCAGGAGGTGCACACGCAACAAAATGGACTTTTTTTTTTTTTTTAATTTACAGATCTGATAATACCTTATATAGCTCCAGTTTACTGCTGGGTGGAATACTCCATGCAAATTAGGGCTGGTCTTTACTTCTTAGTGCTTGGGTTGCATATTTAACATTTCCTTGCTATAATTCTTGTTAAAGCCTCTACATTCCTTTTATGTGTGGAAATGCTGAAAATGGACTTGTTTTGTAATTGAGTTCTAGGATACTAATTGAACTATTTTTAATCTGTACATTTTTATGTTCTTTTCAAGAATGGTTCAGTTGTCATGTAACCTTTTTATGTGTCATGATAAAAATCTTGAATTTTATTTTTTCCTCCATCATGGTTATTATTATATTTATTTAGCTTTTCAAATTAACCACTTACATGTCTCATCTTTTAGGAAGTGCAGGAATTCTTTGCTATGCTTACTTTGTTTTTACCTTCCTTATACAAAGATCATTTGGCTAAATACTAGGTACAGGACAGCTACATTGCCCCCACTCTTCATGCACTCTTCCACCCTTTCCTTGGTCCTGGTGATCAAATCCAAGATAAGCTACATGAAATGAGGTTCTAGACTTTTAAAACAAACAAAAACAAAGCAGGGTTTCTCACTGTGTAGCCCTGGCTTGCCTGGAGCTCACAGAGATGTGCCTGATTCTGCCTCTCAGTCCTGGGATTAAAGATGTACACTACCACACCTGGCAGATACTAGATCCCCCCCCCCAATACTTGACTTTTAGTTATCAGTTCAAATGGTAAAATAATTGTTCATATTTTATATATTTGAGTTAGATGGAAATCTGATTAGAGTAATGCTTTCTTCAGAGTTACTGTTAGTACTAAAAAAAGACCATTAATTTGATTTGATTTATGACTACAGTGTCAAAGCTGGAGAGGCAGCACACACCTATAATCACAGCACTCAGGAGGTGGAGGCAGGAAGACAGAAATTTAAGGCCAGCCTAGAGTATATGAGACTCTGTCTCAAAATATAAAATAAAGTTAATATTTTCTAATTATTTACTTGGTGATTCATGTTTATATTTTATCTTTCCCCAAAAGTTAATAGGTTTAAAAATATAGGCAACAATGTTTATAAAAAATAAAGTCATAATTAAGTGATGAGCAAAGGGGTCAAGACCAGGCTGGAGAAACCCACAGAATCAGCTGACCTGACCAAGGGGGAGCTCATAGACCCCAGACTGATAGCTGGGAAACCAGCATAGGACTGACCCAGACCCCCTGAATGTGGGTGTTAGTTAGGAGGACTAGGCAGTCAATGGGGCCTCTGGTAGTGGATCAGTATTTTTATCCCTAGTATATGAATGGACTTTGGGAGCCCATCCCACATAGAGGGATACTTGCTCAGCCTAGACACATGGGGGGAGGGCCTAGGCCCTGTTCCAAATAATATGACAGACTTTGAAGACTCCCCATGGAAGGCCTTACCCTTCCTGGGGAGCAGAAAGGGGATGGGCTGGGGTTTGTTGGGAATGATAGAGGAGGATGGGAGGGTGAGGGAACTGGGATGACATGTGAAACAACCTTGTTTCAAATATAAATTTTAAAAAAAAAAGAATTTTTAAAAATGAGATTAGATTTATGGTAACTTAGGTAGACTGATTATATTATAATCAAGTAAAAATAAAATCTAATTTACAAAATAACCATTTTACTTTAGTAAAGAAAATAAGGAAAATTACGATATATTTATTTTCAAATTGTTCATTTTAAAGCCAGCAATTATTAGCGTATTACATGTTGAGAAAATACATAGGTATTGAGTTGTTTGTGTACTCTCCCTCATTTTGTTTGTATCTAGAAAGGAAGTGACTGTATTGAAATCTACAGCTTATCTTCTTAGAGCTGTCTTTAGGAGGCACCTTTAGAGAAAACCAGTTCCTCGAAAAGGATCTCCATCATTAGAGATGGGTATTGATTCAGTGTCTTATTGCCGCTTTACTTTAGTGTTCCTTTGGACTTTCAAGTCAGAATCTACTCATCAGTCATGATCTTTAAAAATAATGTTTGGAGCCGGGTGGTGGTGGCGCATGCCTTTAATCCCAGCACTCAGGAGGCAGAGGCAGGCAGGTTCAAGACCAGCCTGGTCTACAAGAGCTAGTTCCAGGACAGCCTCCGAAGCCACATTGAAACCCTGTCTCGGGAAAATAAGTAAATAAAACAATAATGTTTGGAATCCTGCATTCAGCAGTATGTTTTGGAGGTGAGAATGGTTTGCTTTTGAGAGTCAGCATTCCATGTCAGCTCATGAACCCACCATCACACTTTAAAGGATAAGGCGAGGATCAATTTGCCAAACCCTAAAATCTCTCTTAGGAAGACTCATTAGGCCATTATGGGAGTGGAATTATCTATTCCTATTACACTGACCAGTACTTTCATTTGAAAGAAAATGTTATATCATTAATTAGTTAATGGATTCAAAATTAATTTAAGCTTAGTCTGCATTAATGACTTTGCTGACACTGTGACAAAATACCTAACAGGCAATTTAGGGAGGAAGAAATTGTTCTGCTGACATTATCAGTTACTCATGGCAAGGAAGACCTGGGGACTGGAGTGGTCAGTGTCACAGGTCATACCTAGTGGCAGATAAGAAGCAGAAGCAGAGCCAAGTTACAACCCTCAAAGCTGACTGCTGGTGGCCTAAAGACCAGTAGCTAACCCCATGTTCCAAGGGCCTTGTAACCTCGCCACTCAGTACAGCCAACAGTAGTCCACGTGTCCAGGCTTATTAGGATTGGATTCTCCTGTACAAAGAATAATGTTTTTCATTTCAAATGTATTTCCTATTAAAGATGACTGTAGCTCCTCAGAAAGAAAAAAGGGGTGGTTGCTTCAATGTTAATTAAATATAGTAATCTTACACTGTGAAATATTCTCAAAAAATTGGATAGTATATTATTTTTATTTGTTTTGAGACAGGGTTTCTCTATTATGTAGCTCTGGCTATCCTAGAACCCAGTCTTGTAGACCAGGCTGATCTTGAACTCAGAGATTCATCTGCTTTTGCCTCTTAAATAATGGGACTAAAGTTGTGTGCCACCATACCTGGCAAGAAGAATACTGCTGGGAGGGGGAGCTCTTTTTCTTTTGTTTTGTTGACAGGGTTTCTCTGTGTAGCTTTTGGTGCCTGTCCTGGAATTCACTCTGTAGATCAGGCTGGCCTTGAACTCACAAAGATCCTCCTGCCTCTGCCTCCCAAATGCTGAGATTAAAGGCATGTACCACCACCGCCTTACAAGAATAATTTTTTTAAAAACAAGTATTTGTGAAAACTTATCTTAGATGCTAAACAGAAACCTTAGTTACACTTTAGATAAGTTCATCAGCATCACAGATGTAATCTGGTTTAGTATGAGAATTAAATTAATTGACATGTCTTTTGCCTCCAAGGATATATTGCTCCAGCATTGTGAAAGATAGCAAACCACCTGTCAGGTAGTAGCCATCCCATTGCAGTCAGCAGCTCCAGTGTTCTTTATTATTAAATTGGTAACAGTGATTGTTCCCAATAATTGTGAACCAAAGTTCTGTCATTGATGCAGCTTCTGCATCCAATTTATTTTATTTTAGGCTTATTTATTTTATGTCTATGAATGTTTTACTTGCACGTATGTGCATCGTGTGTGTGTGTGTGTGTGTGTGCTTCTGACTAAGATCAGAAGCAGGCATTAGACCCCCTAGTACTAGAACTACAAGAAGGTTGTGAGATGCTGTATGGGTGCTAGGAAGTGAACTCTGGAACCAGGTCCCCTGGAAGAACAGCAAATATAAATGTTTGTTTATTTGGTTTTGTGTTTTGTTGTTGTTTTGTTTGTGGTTTTCTGAGACAGGGTTTCTTTGTGTAGACCTGACTATCTCAGAACTTGCTCTGTAGACCAGGCTATTCTTGAAGATTTCTGGCCTCTGCCTCCTGAAGGCTGGGATTAAAGACATGCACCACCACTGCTGGGCTTGTAACAAATGTTTTAAACCACTGAGCCATATCTCCACCCTTCAGCATCCCTTTCCTAAAATGCTGGAGACCAGAAATATTTCCGAGCCTGGAATCTTTAAGATACTTATACACACATGTACATACATGCCTACTTAGCTTCCTTTGCATGAAGAGCTGAGCTCCCCAAAACTTTTGAGCATTCAGAGGATTTAAAATTTTTTGATTAGGATTGCATAGTATATAATACAGTTAACTTTTGACTGAATTTCCTGCTGACCGCATCAAACAAGAATATGGAATAAAACATTTTTAAAACTGACAAAACAGAATCATATGAACATTCAAGTAGATCACTTTGTTTACCAGCCAGCTCTCCAACCTCTCTCCCTCTCTGTCTCTCCTTCTCTCCTCCTCCCCCCCCCATCTCCCTCTCCATACCCCCTTATTAGTTTTTAGTTTTTTCAAGACAGGATTTCTCTGTGCAACAGCCCTGGCTGTCCTGGAACTCACTTTATAGTTCAAGGTTGGCCTTGAACTCACAGAGATCCTCCTGCCTCTGTCTCCTGAGTGCTGGGATTAAAGTTCTGTACCCCTAATGCCTGGCTGTCTTGATCTTTTAATGCTGAGTTATATTTTGGTTTTGATTTTTGAAAATTTTCATAAAATTGAGTTTTTCTTTTTATTGCTTCTAGACTTTGATTCTCCACTAGGAAGATGTTTTTCATTGTTCAATTCATGAAGGAATTCAGCAACATTTTCTTGTATCATATCAACTTCATACTTTCTATTTAGATCTTCATTCACTTGATGTTTATTCTAATGTAGTATAAAATGTGAATCCAATTTTCTTTTTTTCACATATCTATCGAGTAGTCCCACACTTTTTCCTACTGACATGGTATTTGAGTTTATCTCTGAACATTCTGTTCTAGTCACTGGTCTGTTCATACGTAGCATTTTCATTTTAAATTCCTTAGTATTTTGCCACTCTACTTTTTGAGCAAAATTAAAGATGATTTCTGACTGAGTCACTTGCTTTCCCTGGTTCTATTTTCCTCAGCAGCTAAGAAAAATGGTGGGGTGGGTACTAAATGGTCTTCCGGGCTGTTAATGCAGGACTGGTAAGAACATCACTGGTGTGTATGTATGTGCGTGTGTATATATATTATGAAGTCCAGTAGGCTGTTATTCCATTGTCTTGCTATTTTTAAATTCTTTAGTGTGTATGTGTCTGTTTGTCTGTCTGTGTGTGTGTCTGTCTGTCTGTGTGTGTGTGTGTCTCTGTGTGTGTGTGTGTCGTCTTTGCATTACATGATGCGTTCATAACTTGGCACACATTGTCAGGGTTGGCAGCAAGCACCTTCACTCACTGAGCTACCTCACCATCCCATCCCTTCTTGTTCTCTCTTCAGCACCCTAAGTTTGTAATCCTTTCTCTGAGGTTGGTTTGGGTTGTTGTCCCCCCCCTCCCCCAGCATTTTCTTCTCTCTTATATTTATTAGTTTACATGTCTTCTTACTGATTAAGCAGTGATTGTCACTGTTGGGCTGCTCAGTTTCCCCTAACGTTAGTAGAGAGTAATTGCATGCAGTAAAAATGAATTATTCCCCTCCCAACCCCCTACAAAATTTATGTAAACAAAAACAAAATAAATGTCAGCTATCTCTAGTATCTGCTATACTGAGAACAGGAGAAAAGCTCAGAGTAGCTCCTGATTTGTTTATGATTTATTTATTTGGGGATGGAGAAATGAGTGAACTGTAAAGAGCACTTGTTCTCACAGAGAACCCAGGTTCAGTTTCCAGCACCCATGTGGTGGCTCACTGCTTTAATAACTGCCATTTGAGGGATCCAGTGCCCTTGTCTGTCTCTACAAATGCCAGGTACAAGTGGTACACAGGCATGCATTGCAGGCCAAATACACACATAGAATAAAAATAAATAAATCTTATTAAATTTACTTTGTACATATGAGTGTCTTACCTGGATGGAGATATATATGCCAGTGGGGTCAGAAGGACACTGAACCTCTGAAACTGGAGTTATGAACAGTTGTGGGCTGACATGTTGGTACTGGGAACTGGACCTGGGTCTCTATAAGAGCAGCAAGTACTCTGAACTGCTGAGCCATCTCTCCAGCTCCTCCATTGACTCCTGTTTTATCTAAGAGGTATTTTGTAACACTCATTTTAGTAGGTCATTTTAATAGGTCAGTAAGGAAGGTGTTGAAAGAAACAAAACTTTGGAAAGAGCCCTTGGGCACTTACATGTGAAATGAGAGGGGTTTTGATGGCCTGTGGCATTTCCAACATGAACTGATAGACCTCAAATAAGAACACGAAATTCTCAAAATTCCTGTGTATGTTGTGGAAATGAGCCTTAGAATGCTGTTTGAAAACACATGAAAAACATTTTAATGTGGGTGATAGAATAGAACCAGTGTGATAGAATGAAAGCTGTCATGCTTGAAATAAGTAGCTCAATGGGTGTTTCTGCAGATAAGTGGTAATTGTCAGTAGGAGGTGTCTTGGAAGTAATAAGACAAGTATTGTGTGTAAACTAACACTGCAGCCAGGTGTGATAGCCACACCTTTAATCCCAGCATCTGGGAGGCAGAGGCAGGTAGATCTCTGTTGAGTTTGAGAACAGCCTAGTCTATATAGGGAGTTCCAGGAAGGCCAGGGCTACAAAGAGGGGCCCTCTCTCAGGAAACAAAAACAGTAGTAATTATTATCATAATAATTAGTTAAATAAGTAAAACTCCACTGCCTAAGAGACTGTTTATTTTTATAGCAGATGGGCTTTTTAGTATTTGAACACTGTTACAAATAACACTATATTATATTCTAAAAAGTCCCAAAATTTGTGCTCTAAGTAACTCTCTTCCCTTGGACATAAAGTAAGAATAAGAAGGAAAAGTATGTGTTTGTCAGGCAAACAGGACTTCTGTAGCCTCACTGATGTCTACAAAAAGTGGCCATTACCCACTTAACCCTCTACTTTGACAAAGGTGGTACCCACACTTACCTGGTATCTCATACTCATCAATTGTCAGGTAATGGTTTAAGGTTGAACTTCTACATTTAAAAAGGATGGTTGGAGCTATAGAGATGTCTCAACAGTCTAGAGAGCTTGCTACTATATTAGAGTTCCCAGCACCCACGTTAGATACACCTCATAACCTCCTGTGACTTCAGTTCTAACATGTCTGACACCTTCTATGGCCTCCACAATACCCTCACACAGGCAGCTAAAGCACATACACACACATAAAGCACATACACACACAACATACTTTTTTTTTTTTTTTTTTTTTTTTTTTTTTTAGCATTTCTGGACTAAAAGGTAGTTTTACAATAAGTATAACTGGGCAGTGGTGGCACATACCTTTAGTCCCAGCACCCAGAAGGCAGAGGCAGGTGGATCTCTGTGAGTTTGAGGCCAGTGTGGTCTATAGAATTCTGGGACAGCTAGGGCTACACAGAGAAACCCTATCTCAAAATACTAACAGATAAATAAAATAAGTATAAAATATATAATAAGAAAAATACCAGCTCTATTTTTTTTTTTTTTTTTTTTTTTTTTTGTCTCCTTTCCTCCATAACACTTGGGTGTTAGAAAAATGTCTCTTTTGGGGGGACCAGTGAGATGACTCAATGGATAAAGGTGTTTGATGCATTTTTATCTAATTATTCTTTATCAACAACAACAACAAAAAAAATCAGTCAGATATATATGGGGTAAGAACCTCAAAGATCAAAAAAGCAACCAAGCAACCACCAGTGACTTCTGACCGCTACCATTCCTTCCTTCAAAAAGGCTGAGATCCTCTCTAAGCCCTGCCTTACTACCTCCTCTGTCTTCCAAAACCTCTATGGTTAATTTTGGTCAGCTAGTGGCTAACTCTGCCATCTGATTTAAACAAACTTTATTGTCAGAATGCAATAAAAATACCACACAACAGGTGCTTGCTGTCAGGCCAGATGATCTGAGTTCTGAATTCTGTCCTTGGTGGAAGGTGAGAATACACTTGAACAAGTTGTCTTCCAACCTTCATTCTCCATTTACCTCCTTGCACCTTCACTTCTCCACTCTCCAGCATAAAGAAAAACAAAAGTACTAACAGTAGCTCAGTGGTTAAGAACGCTTACTGATCTTGCAGAAGACTCAGATTCAGTTCTCAGCACCCACATGGCAGTTCGCAAACATCAGTAACTCTATCCAGTTCCCCCGGGGATCCAGTGCCCAGTGTTGTCATCTGACCTCTAGCACCAGGCATATATATGGTGTGTATGTATATGTGCAGACAGAATACTCATACACATAAAGTTTTTGCTATAAAAATGAAGTGTGTGCGTTTTATGGTGGGTCCTCATGTTCTAATATGGTTTTGTGCCTGTGTTTCCAGTAAAACCAAAAATGGAAATGACTTGTTCTTAGACATATATTTTGATCTCTCATCCCCATAAATTGAAATATTTATTTAGTTTTTAAAGTATTAAAACTTAGACTATCTAAAGCGTCTTATTTCTACTACACCACAGATTTTGAGATGGAAAAGTAAATTTTTATTTAGTCAACACGAGCTTATATACAGCTTTTCAAGGGGAAAATCTATTGGGTAACTATAAATATATATAGATTACATGTTTTAGGAATGGTTACATTGTTGACATATGTATCAGTCACATATATAAAAGGCACTCTGCTTTAAAAAATAAGTTCTATAGCTGATAATTATACCACTGCAATAATCTATCCCGAGTACATGGGCTTCACTCAGGTGTCAGGTAATTCCTAATCAGAGGTCACCCGACTGCCAGTTGTCATGTTATATGTGTCCTACCATGATCAGGAACAGAGTGGAGTCATCTCAGGATGGAGGACAGGCTAGAAAGCAAGCTGTCACTTTACAGCAGCTCTGGAGGTGGTGGTGGCAAGGAGTCAGTGAGATCCTGATGGAAGTCAGGAGTAGAGAACTCCTTGCCCTGGATCTCATGGTTAGATTCTTGACTGTTTATACAATTTACTGCTGGCAGAGGCAAGTTAGAGTCTGGGGGTGGTGGAAATGGCTGTTTGATCTTGGAATTAAGATCTTTACATGCTTGATTATCTGAAGATGATTGGAAATTGGTAGACTCATTTGGTAAAGGAGATACAGTTACCATTGTGGGCTTGTCAGATGGGTTCCCATCCAGATCAAGAGGGGGAGGTGGCAGGGGCAGGTCTGCATCATCTGAAGAAGAAACAGCTGTACCAATTGTTGACTGATCAGCGCTGTCTTCTGATACACCATTTACTTGATCTTTTACACTCTCAGCTTTGAGGTTATTGCTATCACTTGATTCAAACAGCTTAACTTCTAAATCATCTGCTAACAATGTGCTTTTGTTTGGTTTCCAAGTCATAAGTGAAACAAATGATGTGCGCTTTATGGATACTTCATTTTCTCTAATGTTATCCATACATATGTCTGGTGTTTCTCCATCAGCGAATGGAGACCTACCGGCCCAGTTTTGATCATTTAAAACTGGTTTCCTCAAGTATTTCCACAGTATAATCATGAGCATAGCTACCAACATAGAAATTATTATTGTGGCAATTAATATGGCAGCTAATGCATTGTGGTTGGTTTTATGTGCAGTTCCTTTGCCACTTGTTGGTTCTGAAGTGAACAATGGTGTATTCTGTGGTGAGTTGCTAATCCTAGGTGAATAAATAGTTGGCGTTGGTTTTATGGGTGGATTATGAACAGTCTGTAGTACTGGTTTTCTAGAAGGGGTAGGAGCAGGTAACCGTGGCTGTTGTGTGGAAGTATAGACAAGAGGTCTTGGTGATTGGCTACTGGAATTATGGATAGAAGATGATGGTTGATTGGCCAAAGTGAACCCAGGTAGTGATGTTTGTGGGAAGGAGTTATTGACTGTTGATATTGCTTGTCTGGTGATGTTATAGACAAGTGGTCTTGCAGAAGTGTGCAATACTGGTTCTGTAGAAGAGACATAAACAGCTGGTTTTGGTTGTCTAGGAGTGATTTTGGCAGGCAGTAATTGTCGTCCAGAAGAAGCGTTGACTTGTGTTGTTTGACTTAAAGCATTCTCTGTTGTGTTTTGAGAATTAGTTGTAACATATAACATTGATGATGTAAGTACAGTAGGCGGTGGTTGCTGCTCTGTTGTAAATGCTTCTGTCTCTGAGAAAAATATATTGTTCGGGGATTGACAAAGCAAAATTAAGATGAGATACTTGGAATCCATTTCAGAATGTTTCCTCCTTACCAGTGATTTCACAGTGAAAGAAATAAAAAAAGAGAGAGAAGAAAGACAGTTAGCTGTCAGCTAATGTCTAATTACATTTGACTCTTCATTCCCTCAGAAAGAGTGGTTAGGCATTTGGTTAGTATTCACTGTGATTTATACTTGACAGAATGTAATATTCCAGTTCATAGTACAGCATTTGGAGTTCCTAGGAAGTAATCTTAATTCTTTTATAAAATCCCATTCAACCTTGCAAGTTCCTCTAGCTTCCCTAGGTTCCTTCGTTTCCTATCTTCTCAAGTGTAGAGCTTCAACCTGCAGGGACCATGTGCTCTCTCATCTGTTTCTAGAAATAAGTGGGTCTGTCTCTGCTGAAAGCACCAGTGACCTTAAACTATTGTTTTTATTTTTTTCTCCTTTGCTCTCTGTTCACCATATATGACCTTATTGACTACTCCTTCACCAACATTTCAGTAGCTTTTGTAGTACAGTCTTCCTTTCATGCCAAGTTTGTCATACCTTCTTTTTCTCCCATTTCCTTAATATAGATACTCAATATTCTGTCTCCCTCTACTTTTCACTTTTCTTTATTTGTGGTTCTCTAAGTTTCTACTCTCACCCTTGTGCTATAACTACCAAACCTGCACATCCAGCTGTAGCTCCTTTGTTCTGAGTCCGTTTATATAACTTCCTTAGGGTACATTTCATGTATGTAGCTCATGATCAGCAAATTCAGCAGATTTTAAAAAAGAGACTTCCCAGTTGGCATGGTAGTCCCCGCCTTTAATCCCAGCAGAGGCAGGCAATCTCTGAGTTCAAAGCCAATCTGGTATATATAGTGAGTTCCAGGATAGCCAGAGCTACATAGAGAGACCCTGTCTCGAAATATAAATAAATAAAGTAATTGGTAATTTGATGTTCCCTCATACTCGGTAGTAGATGAACAGAGGAACTGTCTTGGCCTGGAAGGACTTTGGGAAGGTTTCCCAGAGATGTTGAAGCAGATCTAAGTCTTAGACTACTCTAAGAACCAGTTACACACTTACATCTCCCAGCCCAGAAGACATGCGCAAGCGAGGCAGGACACAATATAGGCGTGACAGCTGTCTTTTTATGGGACGTACTTGATGCTGAAACTTGAAGGTTTAAGTTCCAAAGTTCCAGTTGTACACTGCCTGCTTAACTTTGCATGTAAGGTCACTTAATTTAACTTTTCGGTTGCTTCACACTTTATGGTGAGCCCAGTGCTGGCATTGTCAGCACTGAGTATAATGAAATGGGCTTGTGGATATCACCAAACACAGTGTCAGCTGTCTCAAGTAGCAGTGCTTTTCTTAACATTAAGGAAAGGAAAACCTCAGACTGTTAAATACTAGTTGTTATATATAAGAAACTACTTATTCCATGACTCTGAAAGCATAATAAAATATTTTGGCAATTTGAGTAGTATTTATTTCCCTATCCATCTTTATAGTAGATAATGATAAATGTTGTTTGGTTTTGTGTTTTAAGAAACTGTCTTGCTGTAGCCCTCGATGACCTTGCACTGGTGGTGATCCTTCCCCCTCAACTTCCTGAGTGCTAAGATCACAAACTTGAGCCGGAAGGACCCAGACTTACAGGAAAAAAAAAAAATGTTTTGTTTTTTTTCTTTGTTTCTTCCTTTGTATTTTCTCCCTAGTGCTTGAAGCCTAATATTTAAAACTGCTTTCTTTGAATTCTCTTGCCTGGTGCTGATTATAAAACATACACGATCTGGTTGCTACTTCATACAAGGATTCACTGTTTCTTTCTAGAGAAAACTTACAGACAAAGCTTTAACCTCTTACATATTTCCTAAGCATTAAATTAAGCTATTTTTTCACTGTCTTTATTTTAATGTGTTCTTTTTTTTTTTTTTGCCCAGTCCTCTTGCCTGCTGACTACATGTCTAAGCTTGTTTTTTTTTGTTTGTTTGTTTGTTTGTTTGTTTTGTTTTTTGTTTTTTGTTTTTTTTTGTTTTGTTTTGTTTTTTGTTGTTGTTATTGTTTTTTCTAAGACAGGATTTCTCTGTGAAGCCATGGCTGTCCTGGAACTTGCTCTGCAGACCAGGCTGGCCTGAGCCTGTCTTCATCTCATAGACCTCAATTTAAATTCCCCCTCTTAAGCCAAGTTCTCTGTAACAGACCACAGCCACAAATAGCTGTTCCCTGAGTCTTCTCTGTTCTTACTGACTTGCTGCTTTCTTGGATATACCTCACTCTTGCTTCTCTTTGCCTAAATAGTTGTGGGTTTTTTTTTTAATTATTATGTTGTTTCACATTTTCTGTTATTATTATTCCCATCACTTTAAACAAGGTTATTTAAAAAAAAAAAAAAAAAAAAAAAAGTCCATGAAGGTAGAAAGAAACAAAGAAAGAAAATGCCTATGAAGAATATGCCATAAATTCATGATTTATATACTTTATTTTATTTAATCTTCACAGAGAAGCAAATTGGAATGAGTTGAGCAATTTGTCTGGGGTGTGACTGATAGTGACAGCCTGAGAATTTGTACCCAAGACCATGTGATTCTAAAGCCTGCATTCTTTTGTTTCCCGTTATCTCATGTTTTCTTACATTGGTTCCCCTATACCTTCTATATTAGTTTCTCAGTAAATATTTGCTGGGCCTCTTGGTTCTTTGCCATTTTGCATTTGTTTGTTTGTTTATTATTTATTTATTTATTTATTTATTTATGTTTTTCAAAGCAGGGTTTCTCTGTGTAGCTTTGGCTGTCTTGAAACTCACTCTGTAAACAGACCAGACTTGCTTGAACTCTTAGAGATCAAGCCTATCTCTGCCTCCCAAGTGCTGGGATTAAAGGTGTGTGCCACCATCACCTGGCTCACTTTTGTTTTTTTATTATGACTTCTACCATAGTATAAGCAAATTCTAAGTAAATTCTGGTTTTTATTCCTTTTTCAAGGTTCTTAAAAGGGAGACATTTGAAATTTTTGGCATGGGTATGAGGATCTGACTCATTTCTTGATGGTCATCATTCATGCTGTTCTACACAGTAGTTTTTATAGGTTGCCCAAAAAAAAGGCATGGTTAGACAGTGATGCTCAGGGTTTCATTTTGTAAATGTTTCTAGAAAATGCTTTCCAAAGCAGCAGAAGATATAGGCCATGAATTGTCTCTAGCTAAAATGTTTCCTCTTTTGTGACTTTGCTTAAAATAAAGAAACCATACGGTTCCTCTTTTTAGTGAGCTGAAAAGGGAAATAGAGGAGAACTAACCAAAACAGGTTTGTAAGATCACATGTTGATAGGTTCATCACCTCTAATGTCAATAGGAAGTTAGAAACTTCAGGGTTGTGTCTCTACTTGTCAGCAGTAGTAAAAGCAAAACTTAATTTTCAGATATCCTGCCACTTTGTCCTGCTCATCACTTAGTTGTGTACCCTCCTAGGATCAGCTGTAGCAGAGTACTAGAATCTGTTAGAATGTTACTACAGCAGTTCAGAATACTTTAGGAAAGGCGCATCAAGACAAAAAGAAGAAATTTGGGATTTAATAATTTTGAGGGAGGGGAACCTGACTCTTTTTCAGAGGTGTTAATAGTCAGTGTTATTACCTATATAATACACAGAGTTATTAAATGTACTTGCAAACTATGTAGTGATGTATGCCTAAAGTGTTTACTGTTTCTGCAGAGAAAGATGGTGGCCAGCTGAATTTAGAGCAGAGGATTAAAAAAAAAGGGATAAAAAGTTAGAATAGACAGGAAATGGTAAAGAAAATACTTTTTGAAAGAACACCAAAGAGAAATTTTACACAAATTTTAAGATACAGCAGATATGTGGTGGGTAAGGATCAATAGATTAGAAAAGGTATTGAAGAAAAAGAAATAGTTGTAAATGGTAGTTGCTTATTAATTATCAAGAAGTTAGTGAAGAAGACTGCAGTAGGTAAAATGAAGCTGGGGAGAGATTGACCTGGGTAAAGAGGTTGTTGGGAATTGTTGCTCTCTGTCACTGGCCTCTGTATGGGTACAAAGAATTAACAAAGGGAACTGACCATCCAGGTCATTCTAGGGTCCCTTGTCTGCTGCAAAGGTCCTTAAGATGTCTTCTGCCCTCACTTTCCCTGAAACTACCCAGAAGTATGCCTGTTTCTACAAAGAACATACGCACAGTCTGTATAAGACTTACCTTGGAAATTCTTTAATCTGTTCAGGAAATTTCAGATTTCTCAACCTTGTTATAGCAACATTTCTCTTTATATTTTAGATTGGCACCTGAGGTCTAAATCTGTTATTTTGGTCTTTTGTTTTACTAGAAATTTAATTGTTAAAAAGAAAATGTACATTGTTTTAGTGGATCAGTATTTTAAGCACAATTACAATGAAGAAGAAGTTCCCTGCTATTAATCATGTACTTGTCGCATGCTGAACAGGGCTGGGAGTGTAGCTCAGTGCTACGGTGTTTGCCTACCGTGCACAAGGCCCTGAATTTTATCCCCAGTACCACAGAAATACCTGAGTATAATTAATGCTGTTTTAATTGGCTATGATAAGAAACACATCATTTTAATAAGGAATCGGTGAACTTTGACAAATATTCTTTAGGAAAATAAGGCAAGTGTAGATAGTTGAGTCAAAATTTTTGACTTTCAACTGTGTGTGATAGCTCAAGTCTTTAATTCCATCACTAACAGCAGAGGCAAGTGGACCTCTGAATTTGAGGCCAGCCTGATCTACTTAAGGAGGTCCAGACTAGCCAAAGCTACATAGTGAGACTCTGTCTCAGATAAACAAACAAAATATTGTGTATTTCATTTATTGTGATGTAAGAAAAGTAAGCTATAGCTGAATGTGGAAGTGCATAACTTTCATTCCCAGAGGCAGAGGCAGACAGATCTCTGAATTCAAGGCCAACTAAGTCTGCTAACAGAAGTGAGACCTGCCTCCCCCCCCCCCCAAAAAAAAAAACAGCAAGAAAAATAAATTATAGTACACATATAAGAGATAAATACATAGTGTTAGTCTTATCTCTAACTAGTAAAATTTTGAAACTGTAAAAGGAAGAAGCCAGAAAAGGAAATCTATGTTGAATTCCAAGTAGTGTTTTTATGGCTGTCTTTAATAGCTACCATTACTCAATACCCCGAAAATTCCTAGCTAATAGGATCCATTTGCTCTGGGGGGGGGGGTGGAGGGAGAAGAAGGGGGAGCGAGTGGGGAAAAACACAGTTGGTTAACTTGGCAAGCCGTCACAGTGGCACTGATGATGAGTCTCTCCAAGCTGCACCTTTGACTTCTGCGATGTGCTAGGGCCTTTTGTAGAGTTGGGCATGAGAAAGGCTTTGTGTCAGAAAGACTCTTGTATTACTGTCTCTAGGACTGTGTAACAAACTTTTGAGGCTAGGTTTACGTGAAGGGTAAGAAAAGAAATACCAGAAAACCCAAATCAATTGCAGGCAGGGGGTCTATGTAAACAGTTTAGGGGTTTTGAATGGTTAGCATAATAAGCTGTTATTATTGCAGTTTATTGCATTTTTAAAAGATTAAGCATCAGATTTATATTTAGCAAGTATTACTCATATAATACTTGTAAGTGGAATTATGTAGGAACTTGTTGAAAACAGAAACTGTTAAACTTGAGACTAGTCCTGTTTCAGACAAACCTGACCTTAAAAAGATCTTTATTTCGCAGCTTATGTAACATAACCAGGCTCCTTAAAGGGAAAGCTATGTGTTGAAGTGCTGACATGGGGTCTACCCACTTCTAAAATAATTTTCCTTGAGGTACACATCTATGGAAGCTCCATGCTTTTTATTTATTTGTAATGGTCCCATTCATTCACAAGGCAAGTATCTTTTGTATATATTAACAAGTTCTTACAAAATGTTTTTTTTCTGTGGCTGTTTTTATATTCTTCACTCAAAGGTCAGTTCAGAATATGTGGAATAAGCACATGGATGATGTGAATATTCATATACCCATTTTAATCATAATAGTTTTGCCTTATGGAGCTTTTTAAATGACATAATAGTTATATGTCATTATTACTTACATGTAAAATTCTTTTCATATAAAAAAATACATAATAAGTATCCAATTTCTTTTTAAGTTAAGTCAAAAGGAAGGTGACTATCATAGTGTGTAAACTAAAAGGAATAAACAAATAAAAATAATTTAGGCCAGGCATGGTGGTGCATGCTTTTAATCCCTGTACTTGTGATGTAGAGACAGAAAGATTTCTGCTTTAGAGGCCAGCCTGGTCTACATATAGAAACCCTGACTATCAAAAGGGGATAATTTAATTAGATAATTTCAATCTATATGAGTAGAAAGTCTTTATAAAAAGTGAATTAGACTCTTTTTTTTTTTTTTTTTTTTTTTTCCTCCTTTGTGGTAATGGGGCTCAAATCCAGGGCATTACACATACTGGGCAAGCAATGCCACTGGCCTATAGCCCCAGTCTGTAGAGTTTTTAAATAATATTTTAAAGATTTAAAATTCAGTCAGAGCCCATGGAATTTATTTTTAACTCTTAGCTTTTTTAAAACTACTAAGGTAATGTTAACAAATATTTTGACTGAGTAAACTTCAAAGGGCTGGTAATATTAAAACATTGATGAAAATATTTTAGACAATATAAATTTTTAAAATTCTATAACAGAGCCACAAAAAAGATCTGTAGGCATCTTTGAACTGTCAAGAGCTGAATTCAACTGTAAAACCTTAAGATAATTTGGTTTTTAAAATAAATTTCAGATAAGCAAAAATGAAATAAAATGGCTGTGCCTGGTATTCTTACCTGATAGCTTCTTTCCCAGAATGTAAACTTTTGTTCTACCAGGACACGTTGGTGGTTCAGATTAAAAATGGTCCTCTAGCACACTGAAATGGTTTCTGTGCAGCAGGGGAAGTTTATCAATAGCAGTTGCAGGAAGTGCAATAAGCCACAAAATGACTAAGAAATGTGCTCCTTTAACAGAGCTTATTTTGAAACACAAACTGTATAACTTAAGTGCTTTTAACTGATCTTTGATCCATTACTCTCCAGTCATTCTATAATCTAAATACTTAGGATGCAATCCTGCTGAGGAATTTTATGTTCTAAGGAGAGGTTTGTGGCTGGTAGTCCCCAAAGGGAGATCTCTTAGTGGAAGAGGTTAAGTGGTGGTTATTTGTATGTATGAGACTTTGTGTGTGACACAGAGTACTTAAATAGTAAAATACCAAAATGAAATTGTTGAAAATTATCCAGTTATACTTTGGTTTGTGCTCTGCCTATACCTTACTTGGGTGTTGGCAACAAGGAAGTAATATTAAGATGCACCAGTTACCATGTGAGGCATCATCTTAGCCAATGCTTGAAAGTAAACATTACTAGACAGCAGCTCTACTACTGTGCTCTATCTTTAGCCCCAATACTTCTTTTTAAAAGAAGATCTATTTTAATGTTTACATGTATGTATGCCCCATATGCGTAGCTGTCCTCAGAAGCCAAGGATGCTGGATCTGAGCTGCTCTTGGTTGTGAGATGCCTGGACACAGGTGGTGACAGCCAAACTCCGATCCACTAGAAGAACAACAAGCACTCTTTAACTGTTTATTAAGCTATCTCTCCCGTCTTCAAAAACTTTTTTAAATAAGAAATTTTAAGTAAGACTAAGCAAAGTAATTCAAGAGTATGAGTCTCTCCGAATGAAAGTTTCCCTAAGCAAGTCTTCTATAGCATCTTCCTCATCTAAAAAGTAGAGATTGCAATCCCTAACTTATTTAAATACATGTAAATGCCTCTGAAGTGGGGTATAGTAGATACAGTAAATATTAACACATGGGGCACTTTCCCTGGTCACTGCCAAATAAGTAACATGGATTATTATGGTTCAAGTTCTTAACTTGAAAAGGCTTATAATTTGGTACAGAAAGAATAATAGAATGTAATAAAAATGTTATAATGCAACATTTTTGATTGGGGGCTAGAAAGCTTGTTTATTTTTGAGGCAGGACAACCATTGTGTGGCCTAGACCCGCCTTGAATTTTCAGCCTCCCAAGTGCTGGACTTACAGGGTTGTGCCACCACCACACCTGATTGTTAGGAAGCTTCTAATTTAGTTTTTGTTTGTTTGCTTGTTTGTTTTGGAGACAGGGTTTCTCTGTGTAACTCTGGCTGTCATGGAGCTCACAGAGTTCTGCCTGCCTCTATCTCCCAAGTGCTGGGATTAAAGGCATACACCACCACCACCAGGCCTAATATACACTTTTACATCATTAGATTAAAATGATAGTCATTATATCTAAGAATAGAAACTAAAAAGTTTTCTTTTCAAAAATAACTTAAGAAATTTTGAAGCTGTAGATATCTTTTAACCAGTTTTTCATAAGCTCCTATTAGAAGTATCATTCTCAGGAGATATGTTTAAAAACCAAGTACTTAGTAATACATTTTAACTATTCCTGTAGTACATAAAAGTCTTCTGTTTTATTTGAAAACATTTGACTAATATGTTTAATATGAAAGTAGTTTCTTAGCCCGTTTCTTGTCTTTAGAAAAAATGTTTTTTTTTTTTAATTTCCTCTGACAAGTATTTGTTTATAATGGTTATCTCAAGGAGGATAACTGAGTTACTATTCTGCCATCCAGCCTGATATTTAATTTGTATAAATTGGAAGCATTTCCTATAGTCATTTCTAATGTGGGTGGTTACACTCTTGAAAAGACAACCAGAATCTGGCTTGATGATGCATGCCTGTAATCTCAGCTCTTGGGAGGTAGGTCAAGGGGCTCCAGTGTCTTGGAGAACATTAACGTGGTAAGTTCGAGGCCAGCCTGAGTTACAGAATACCCTGTCACCAAAAAAAAAAAAAAAAAAAAAAAAAAAAAAATTCACTCCACCCACTCACCTCCTAAAAACAAAAGAACTACAACAAAGAAACAAGAAGAGATAATAAGAGTTAAAAGGACAGTTCTGTACCCTGACCTTCATGACCTGCTGTACTACTTCATTTTGTTGACAGTTTACTTTATCTGGTGTAATGTTGTTATGACTGTGTAGGGGATGAGATTTGTTTTTTGTTTTTTTTAACTAGTAGTAAATTGCTAAGAAAGTTGGTATCAGCAGTTAAGAGCACTGGCTGCTCTTCCAGAGGACCAAGTTTAAATCTAATACCCACATGGTAGCTCACACAACCATCTGTAACTCCAGTCCCAGAGAGGATCTGATGCCTTCTTACCTCTGTGTGTACCAAGCACACATGTAGCTCATAGATACAGATGTAGGCAAAACACCAATACACATTAAATAAAAAAGATAAACTTTATATTATGTGCCCCTCAATACATGGTTCATTTAAAGATGTAACCTAGATGCTTAAAGTCACAGATCCTGACAAAATTGAATGTGATAGTCAAGAATAATACCATCTAAGTAGTTAGGAAAAAATACCCAGTACTTGACATGGAACTCAGACCGTTGTAACTGTAATCAAAAGTAGAGAATAGGAATTCGGTATTGGTATTAAATTATTTAAAATTTGATTCTGATGTATATCTAGGATGAATGGCTAATCAAGAGGAGAATGTTAAGGGGCCCACTCATCAGTTAAGGGCACTTGCTGCTCTTACAGAGGATCCGGGTTCTATTCTCCCAAACCCACCTGACAACTCAACTGTTTGAAACTCCAGTTCCAGGGGATCCAACACCCTTTTCTGGCCTTCAAGGATACTGCATGCACATAGTTTACAAGCATATGTGTAGGCAAGATACTCATGTAAGATAGGAGCACACCTGCTCTTGAATAAGACCTGGGTTCAGTTCCCAACACTCACATCAGGGGATTCATAATCACCTGTGCTCCAGAGGGGGATTAAGTAATCTGAATTCTGTGGGCACCTGCACATACCATATACATACACCATGTACACACACACAATTTAAAAGGGATGAGAATATGGTTATGATAAGAAAGTATTTTCTTTGGTGGCTAGCATGCTGCATAGAATAAAGCTAGTTAAGGAATGGATTTATTTTAACTGAACCCTAGTTATTAATTGATATACCTCTTTTCAGCTTGAGTATATACTTAGAAAGTTTCTCAAGTCAATTTTTGTGATATGTTTTATTGAGATGAAGGGCTTGACTTGAATGTTGGTTGCTATTTTACTTGAAGCCAGGTTTTTTCAAAGTTAAGCAATTACCTAAAAAAAAATTACCTTTTTACCAAATTTGATCAATTGCATGTATACAGACATACCTCACTTCCCTCTGTTCATGCTGCCTTGAGAATGAAAGTGAAAATTGATCATTTTAAAGTGACTTAGCATCCTTACAGCCTGAATATTAACTGGCTTTAAGACATTTGTATGCAAAAGGTAAATGTTAGTCTTTTTTAAATTATGTATATGGATGTTTTATGTATATGCATTTATGTCTGTGTATCATGTATATGCCTGGTACCCAAGGAAGCCAGGATCCCCTGGAGCCATCTGTGAGCCTTGAACAGCCAGTGCTCTCACTTCTGAACCATCTCTTCAGCCCCTTCAAATGATAATCTTAAACACTGAAACATTTTTATATTTATGTGTAGCCTTCTGTTGTAGGTGTGAATCTCTCTACTTTAGTTGTATTATTGTTTTTCTTATTTTTATAATATATTCTAAGACAGTGTAAATGCAATATACATGGCCAACTTTGTTGTAATTTTTTCATTTATTGTAAAAAATTAAGTTTTAATTTATTATGTATAGTAGAAAGGTGCATTTGTCTTGGGCCACATGTGAAGGTAAAGGGAAGTAACCTAAGGTTAGCTGTGCTAAGATTCAAACTGGTATGGGTTCTACCTCACCCAGTGAGAACATACCATTGCATTACTGAGTTGAATTATGGCATTAAGGCATCCGCTTGGCTCTGAGGACTTAATAGAACTCTTCCAAGTTCAAGTAGATTCAGAGAGAGGTCACCTATTGCTGAACAAGAATATATAGTTACCTCTTGTTACTTCTTTTTATTATTGTTGTTGTTTGTATTAGTTTCCTCAGATGCTGTTTTATTTACTTTTTTAAAAATTTGAAGTGTGAAACAGAAATGCAGATTTAAGTAACTTCAGCAGGCATACATTTCCCTTTTTTGTTTCTTTGATGCTAAACTGCATGTTAGATTTTTGATCAGACATCTGAACAAACACTGGTGTGAAAAACCACCAGCCAGCTTTATTTTCACCCAGCCTTCCTCATTGTTGCCTTGCATTTCCCTTTCCAAATGCATGGCCTAGTTGAGTTTTTCAGTTCCTTCTTCCTGCTTCCTTTCCTTGGTAGCTGTGAGCACACCAGTAGATTGCATCAGGAGCTTTGGGCCCGTGAGCTCTTTTGCTCTTTTCCAAGTGTCAGATTCAGCAGTCCAGAGCCCACTGCTTGCCAGAAAGTCACCATTGCTCCGAGGCTGGCGCTTAACTGCTTGTTTTGACCTTCTGAGAGATGAGACTTTGTTTGCCAGAACCACAGTTGATAGAAACAGAAGAGTACAGATAAGAAAAAGCACGGCAATTACAATTAAGCAAATCAGCATGGCCATGTTGCTGTTGTTTTCCTCACAGACATCCTTTTTAAAAATTTCCCCATGAGTTTTGCTTGTGCTTTGAGATGTCTTTGCAGTTGGAGAACTGTTTGTGAAGACATGGGGCACGGAGGGCTTTGGTGTAGATGTAGGGGCTAAAGACACAGTGGGAGATGGTGTAGGCATGTCTGTAGAACTCACTTTGTGATCCTCTGCAGCAATAACGGGGTCTCTGCTCTTCTCAATGTGCTGTCTGCTCGTGCTGTTTTGATTAAAGGAGCCCCAAGCAGTGATATTGTTAGCCCACAGATGTGTATGGTTTGCTTTTGTTCCTGGAGACATGGAACACACTGTTGTCATTAGGAAAACAAGATGCAGGTACTGTCCTGTGTGTTCCATGCCCATGAGTATACTGGTATCTGTTGAGACAAAAATATCTATCATTAGTTTGTGGAAGGATAGTGACTCGTGCATAGAGTAATTGTAGTTCTGGGACTTGCACTTGAGATAACACAAGGAAATCAGAAATCCATGTCTACCATTTGCTATTGGATTCTTCCCCAACTGAAGTGTTTCTTTTAAACTGAATTTCCATTCCTGTTCTTAGATGACATATAAACATTTTAATTTTATTGTACATTTTGAGGCTGTAAGTTAGCATTACAAATATGTCTCAACCATATTTAACTGTGCACCATACCTTTATACATCTCTCTCTATTAAGGACAAGTCATAAACCTCAGTTTGGAGTCAGCTGCTTCTGCTTTGTGCTTGTGATCCCTCATTTAAGGCCCCTTCTTACTGAAGTGTTCACCCTCTGAGTAGCACATCCTCATCTTGTAGTAAAGGGGAATTTGGCCTAGAAAGTTTCGTTTCAAGTATAAAAAGAAGTCACAAGTGGCTTTTTTGTGGGAGAGGAAGGGTGGATGTTTGGTAGAGCCTGGAAGCAAGTGTACATCGAGCAGGAATTTGAAGTGTTATTTGGCCTTTCCAGCTGTGCCATTAAAACAGCCTTAGAATCTAGTCCCAGTGTTTGTGAATGCAGCTTCATGTGCTTATCCCACCTCTGCTGCCGTAGCTGACAGTGACTTTCCAAATAGCAGAGGTAGGGTTGCTCTCTCAACCTAGAAATCAGGAACAAAGGTTTCTTCTGTTCTCAAAGTTCTACAAAAGGCAGCCACCTTTATTGTCATTTTATGACTGGCATTCTCCCCAAACCCTCATTTTGACACAAATCTACAAAAGAAATTATAAAGAAGAATTCTTTTAAAATTTGTCATCAGACTATTAGGGTCTTAGAACACAGTGACTGTCTGTGAGCAGCTCATCTTAATATTAGAAGGCTAAAATTCAGCAGTTAGGATGTAGCCGTGGGGTAGTTCATACCCAGCACTCACCACCCTTCCCCAAAATTGAAATTCAGCTTGGGCTCAGCTTCTAGAAGCCAGTGCATAAAAAGACCAAGTCTGTTATTAGTTCCTGTTATTGACCATCTGTTTGGAGATCTTACTGGGGCTGCCATGTCCACCTCAAGTACAGCTAACCTAGCAAGAGACATTTAGCACTTTTAGCAACGTGAGTTGTTTCTTTTCTTTAAAAGATTAGCCTGCTTCTGCCTCCTGAGTCCTGGGATCAAAGGCATCCATATTTGCATGTGTGCCCAGGCCCGTCTGAGGTGTTTTATAAAACTTTGGTAGTTCTCCAAAGCAGTTTTTGAGGCAGTATCTTACTCAGAGCACAAGTGTAAGGAGACTTAGAGCAAACACTAAATTGTTCTAACACTTAATGAACAGAGTTGTCTTGTTAAGAACCCTGTGCGTTATGGATGTTATTTTCAAACTTGAGTGTGTAGGGGAGTCTTTTTCAGGTCTAGGGTAGGGCCTGAGATTCTGTCTCTAAACCATCCAAGTAGCACAGATGCCACTCTGCCCATCATACTTGAACAGAGAGCTTTTCTATGGGATAGTATATGCTGTTAGACAATACCTGAATACTAATGAGACACAGAAATAAAGACTAACAGTTTTGAGTTGCACAGACAAAAATAGCATATAGGAAATGATGCTAACTGTAAACTAACTTTTGAATTAATAATTCATACTGAGTGGAGAGGGGGAAAAACAAAAGGAAACCTGTGTTCTGGGGTCCAGATCACTGTTGGGATTATGACTATTGGTAGACACTTAAAGATACAATGCACTGACTTTGTGTAATAGTATTCAACTTCAATCTTCAAGTTGAATGATAGGATACTTTATGAGTTGTTCACAAAAAAAAGCACTTTAAATTGGGTTATTAAGAAATGTCCATCAGTTTCTACCAGAGTAGATTCAATGTTAAAATGGCTGAAAGTATGTTATTCTAATGGTATTAGTTCATTCACAATGCAGCATACATCATCTGTTCTACATGCTAGCAGTGTACTACGGGACAGATAATAGGCCTGCTGTTGATTGTCTTCAGCCAGATGTGCTGCCATGCCCCAGTAAACAAGATGCTGACAGAATGAGGCTTTCTCTAATACTACAAATGCCTGAGAACTGAGGAGCTTTCCAAATCTCTGCTTTATGGCTTAGAGACCAGGTTGAATTACCAAGGTTTTGGCTCTTTGGTTTTGTTTTCTGTCTCACCATTTTTAGTCACATTTGTAATGCCTAAGCTCTAGTAATAAGAAATGTATTTCCCTAATTAAACAAAAGAAACAAAAAAAAATCAAATGAAGCTTTTTAACTCATTTGAGTCCATGCTCAGGTCCTTCCTCGTTCTGGTTTAAAACTCCATTATTAATAATTATAAATTTCCCTAGCTCTAATTGCATATGCATTCATAATAAGATAGAAAAACATAACAATTCTACTTAGGTTTATAAATCTTTGAGAAAACACTTCCTCAACACTAATCTGAACAAAATTATGAGTGAAAAAGAATGAGAAAAGCCACATGTATGACCTACCTTACAAAATGCTCTGTCACAATCTTTATTTAATAAGCCACTTCTTTTCTTCTTTCCTTACTTAAAGTAGAATAGTTTGGAGGCTACAAAACTGAAATCTGCAGTTTTTTAAGAGGATGCGTACAGCTAGCTTTCCACATTTAAAACCAAACCACAGATGACACATTTCCTTTCCGCTGCAACTCAAACACATGTCACGTGGGAAGGCAAAAACTTGAACCGCTCTAGTGGGCCACTGGGATGACAGGAGGCTTTGTAGAGCAAATCTCCACCCCCAGAATGGGGAGGGTTTTCCACTTCATTTCTTTTGACCTTTGGCTCATTGCTTATGCCTGCTGTCTGCTTTTGAAAATGGTATTATTCAATGGACGTTATGTGATGACATCTTTAATGTGGTATTGAAATCATTTTTATACTTTTTATTTTATACCACAGACAGATTTAAAAACATAAATGTGGAGTCAGATATTCATCAGATAGGAGAATCAGTCACACACATAACTGACATTTCAAGCTGGGAACTGCAACAGTGGTTTGGACCAGAGAATGCATGCTTGCTTGCTTGCTTGCTTGCTTGCTTGCTTGCTTGCTTGCTTGCTTGCTTGCTTGCTTGCTTGCTTGCTTGCTTCCTTCATTCCTTCATTCCTTCATTCCTTCATTCCTTCATTCCTTCATTCCTTCATTCCTTCCTCAAGACAGGGTTTTTCTGTGGCTTTGGAGCCTGTCCTGGAACTAGCTCTTGTAGATCAGGCTGGTATTGAACTCACAGAGATCCACCTGCCTCTACCTCCCAAATGCTAGGACTAAAGGCATGCACCACCAACACTTAGCTGAGCAGAGAATGCTTGCAGGGTGTGATATTTGCACAAGTTCTTCTGGCATCACTTTAGATTAGACATGTCTGAAATGGATCACATTATCTTTTCCCAAGACAATTGCCCCTGATGAACTCCTTGGCTCTGTAGATGATAACAGAGACCTAGATTACAACAGATCCTCCCAATTCATATCACACTTTGGAGCCTTTCAGATTCTTGGATTTACTTTTAATTTTACTGCCATTGTAGTGATGTACCTAGACTACTAAACATCTGTACTAGCCCCCAAGTACTTCAGATATTTTAAATATAACTCTTTGATCATATCCCTCTTTTTTTTTTTTTCAAATGAGCACCACACTAACCAACTGAGTTAATTGGACACTTCCTCGTTTCTTAAAAACAAGCAAACGAACAAAAAACTTTGAATTTACATAATTAAATTTTTAACTTGTTTTAATGAGTGTTGCATGTATAAGATACTGATCTCAGGCATCTTACCACAAAGCTCAATCCCCAGCCCTCTTTGTTTCTTTTACATTTTTTATTTATTATTACTATGCATATGCGCCCATGATATTGGTGCTGGGCAGGGGAGAGGCTACGTGTGTGTGCCATGGCACAGTTGTGAAGATCAGAGGACAACTGCATGAAATCACTCACCTCCTTCTTCCTTTATTTGGTTCTGAAGTCACCAGGTTTGCATGGCAAGCACCTTTACCTACTGAGCCATCTCTCTGATCCCCTCCTTTTTATTTTGAGTCAGATTTTCATTAAATTGCCCATGATGGCTTTGAACATTTTCTGAGACAGGTTCTTATGTAGCCAAAGCTGGCCTAGAACTCACTGTGTAGCTGAAGGTGACTTTGTCTTTGTGATCATCCTCCCTCCCTCCCTTTCTCCTTCCCTCCCTCCCTGTCTCCGTCCCTCTGAGGTGCTAGGATGGCAGGCTTGTAGCACCACATCCAAATGCCAGGGATTGAACCCAAACCTTTGTATATCCATTAGACAAGTACTCACCAACTGAGCAACTAAAAGTTGAAAAACTTGCCCATATTGTCAAAAATTATTCCAAAATACTTATATAAAATGGGATGGTTGTTTTAAAACAACAAAAATGCTACCCTCCCTTCATACATTCATATTCAGTTGCCCTGTGCTAGTACCAGCCATTTTATTTTTATTTAGCAAGCAGGACAGCTGGCTCCGACACTGATTGTCCACAGAACATGGCTTGAGAAATATGCAACATCACTTATTTCCCATCTGCATCTCTCAGAACTTATCTATGTGGACTTAATACTTTAGCTGTTGTTCATTTTACCTCTCTCGTCAAGTCTGACTTCTCTTTCTTGTTAAACTCAAACTTCTTCTGCCACATTCCACCACTGAATCTTCAGTGTATCTGCACAGCTTTCACTCACCAATTCATGTTGGTCTCTCATGTTTTTCTCGCTCTGTTTTCCCTCTAGTGAGTGATGTAGAACACATCATGCAGGCTGAACACCCCGTGTCTAAAGTTCTTAAGTCAAATGTGTTTGCAGTTTTAGTTTTCCTTCTGACTTCCCAATATTTACATCTACATACACATGCAATGAGATTTGGGGTGGATGGTAGTGAATACAAAACACAAAATTCATTTGCTTCATTTATACCTCATGCATATAATGGAAGGCGAACTTAGATTTCTAGTGTACCTAAGCTTTGAGTATTGGATTTGAATTCTACCCTGGCATCCTGAGGCACTCAGGAAGTTTTTTGCAGAGTAGGAATGCCCATCCTGTATTTTTTTCTTTTATCTTTTATTATCTTAAAATATTCCTTTCATCTTAAAAATAATTCAAGTTGTCATTTTACTTGAATTGAAAATTGTTACTTGAAGGTATTTATCATATCTCAGAGATAATCAAGAGATGGGAACAGTGGGCCTGAGTTAATAGTGTTTGGATCAGGGTCCAGCTCCTTATACTTCAGGGCTTCCTTACTGTGCCTGCTTGTGTTGATTAATGTTCTTTCAGTTCTAAGCAACATATGACTGTGGGGAGCCGAGGAAACCCTGAGTGAATGTGTGATGACCAAATGAAGTCCTAAGTGAATGAGTGAGTTGTTTGAATCCATTGGAACGGCAAAGCCTTCCCACCACCACCACCACCACCACCACCACCACCACCACCACCATACATAGACCCATGGTGAGGCTCACTAGGATGCAGAGCCTTCCTTTGGTCCCTAAGGATGTTGGCAGTGTGTGCAAAGATATGTGTTTACCAATAATTGACCAGTGTGTACCAAATATAGCAACTGCAGCTTTCTTCTCCTTCATCTGTAATGCTCAAGACTGTTCACCTGCAGAAGCCTCCTACTAAGACTGCCTAACCTGGCTGTATATAATAAACATCCTGAGGACCCAGGTTGCTGCAGTAGTTAGTGCTGCTCCATCAGAGCGTGCATAACCCACCTGACTCCAACTTTTCTGTATGTGCATCTGTGTCAGACCTTTCTTCATTCCCTCACTGCCCCAGTCAGGTTTTCAGGACCCAGCCAAGTGGATGTGGTATATGACCTAATGTGGTTTAACCAAAGCATGGAACTTATTAGCTTACACAGCTGAATAGTCTGGGGATAAATCTAACCATGGGAGAGATTATTATCTATGACTCAGATTATGGCCAAGACCCCAGACTGTCTTTTCATTTCTCAGCTCCTTCTCCTCAGGTTTTGAGACATGCTTTTCCATCATACAATTCCCAGGGCTATATGTTTTCTTAATCACAAACATGGGGGAAGGCTCTCCAAACCCCAACAATTTCAACTAGCCTGTGAACTGGGCCCCTGACTTTGCTGTCCTGACTTGAGTCTTTGTGTTCGTTGCCAAGCCACCTTCTGTTCAGGGTCAGGTAAATGGGTTGGCTAAAGCTTTGGGACATCTTTTCCAACCACTGGCTTCTCTGAGAAATGTGGTGCACTTAGGGGCCTTCAGCCTGTCCACTGCCTTCCTTCTTTCTACGTGGGAAGATTTGTTGTTATTTTCAGAATTCTTAAGGGATTCATCCCTTCTCTCTTTGTCCTTATTGAGCATAATATCTGGAAAATATAAACATAAATCTACACTTTGAATAATTGTTTTATATCATCGTCCTCTTTAGAAAGTTATTCAGGCCAGAGAGATGGCTCAGCCTTTAAAGGCTAGGCTCACAACCAAATATAGGAGAAAATTAATCATAAAAATTTTAAAAAGGGCCTGCGATTGATAGCGGAGAGGGGCTTAGTTCTGCCTCAATTCAGTATACCAGATTTTGTTGACTCCCCAAGGAAGACTTTACCCCCTCTGAGAAGTAGATCAGGTGTAGGAAGGGTGGGGGAGGGAGGGGGAACTGGGGTTGGCATGTAAAATGAAAAGTAAATCTTTTTTAGATAGACAGACATTGGATGGATGGATGGATGGATGGATGGATGGATGGATGGATGGATGGATGGGGCCCTACAGATGGCTCAGCAGGGGAAGGTGTTTTCATTGCAAGCCTGGCACCCTGAGTTCACTCTCCAGAACATACATGGTAAAGAGAGAGGGAATGACTCTGAATCTTCCACAGGTGTGCTGTGTTGTCTTCTGGCCTCCATATGCATACACCTGCTCACATGTGCACATACACATAACTAATAAAGGTAAAACAAAAGAAAATAGATTTATATTCTGTACATTCAGAAAGCTTAACAATGTTTATCCTTTTTGTTGCCTTTCCTAGGTTCAAAACTGGCCAAATCAATGGTGATTTGCTGATATACCATGTCTTGCTGACTTTAAAGCCATATTATGCAAAGCCATATGAAATTGTAGTGGACCTTACCCATACTGGACCTAGCAATCGCTTTAAAACAGACTTCCTCTCTAAGTGGTTTGTTGTTTTTCCTGGATTTGCTTACGACAATGTCTCAGCAGTTTATATCTATAACTGTAACTCCTGGGTCAGGGAGTACACCAAGTACCATGAACGGCTGCTGACTGGCCTCAAGGGCAGCAAACGGCTTATTTTCATAGACTGTCCTGGGAAGCTGGCTGAGCACATAGAACACGAACAACAGAAACTCCCTGCTGCCACTTTGGCTCTGGAGGAGGACCTAAAGGTGTTCCACAATGCTCTCAAGCTAGCTCACAAAGATACCAAAGTCTCTATTAAGGTAACTTCCCATCTGTTTTGAATGATTTATTGCTATTCTTGATCAAACAGGTTATAGTCTGACCTCAACAAGTCTTCTCAAGTTTCATATCTGATATCAGTTACATCCAGATGTTGGGAGACCAAGATTTCTGTCTTTATTGTGGTCCTGCAACAGGTGTGAAAAGTGCACACTTAAAAGACACTCTCATTAGGCAGTGGTGGCACACGCCTTTAATCCCTGAAACTCACTCTGTAGACCAGGCTAGCCTTGAACTCAGATCCACCTGCCTCTATATCCCAAGTGCTGGGAATAAAGGTGTGTGCCACTAATGATAGGCACAGAATTCTTGATCCTTTTTAAAGGTTAATTTTTTTTCTGATAGAGTTGATTTCTTTTGATAGTATTTATAAGTAATTGTTAAATAATGTAATATATAATAGTAGTAACATTTGAATGGCAAACATTGTGTGTGTGTGTGTGGGGGGTGAATGAATGAATTGTAGTATAACTGGAATTTAATTCTCTTCCTCCCTATCATTTTTCAGGTTGGTTCTACTGCTGTTCAAGTAACCTCAGCAGAGAGAACAAAAGTTTTGGGGCAATCTGTCTTTTTAAATGACATCTACTATGCTTCTGAAATTGAAGAGATCTGCCTTGTGGATGAGAACCAGTTCACCTTAACCATTGCAAACCAAGGCACACCACTTACCTTCATGCACCAGGAGTGTGAAGCCATTGTCCAGTCTATCATTCACATCAGGACCCGCTGGGAGCTGTCACAGCCTGACTCCATCCCTCAGCATACCAAGATTCGACCAAAAGATGTCCCTGGGACACTGCTTAATATTGCATTACTTAATTTAGGCAGTTCAGACCCTAGTCTACGGTAGGTATTTCTCTCTCACACTTTCTTTTTTCTTTTTTCCTTTAAGTTCAGTTCAGGTTAAATAGTGTATCACTGTTCACTAAGAGTGTCATTGTTTAGACAAAGAAGGCCTAAAGTTTAGTGACTCAAATGCATTACTACTTCCTACCTACTTTACTTTAGTAAAATTCTCTAAAGAAATTTTATGTTTCTCTTTTGCCTCAGTGGCTGAAGCAACATGACAAAAAGGATGTCATCTGTTGGAAAGCAACACAGAAAACACACACATTGTGTCATTGCTGTGGCCCTAAATTAGCCTTCAGGTGCTGTGGCCAAGTGCAAGACAGTGTATAGCTGCAGGGCTGAAGCAAAACAATTCTGGGACTTAGTGAATGGGGCACCTAAACATTGTCTATTGCAGATTCAGCTATGGATCCCATGAAGGAAAAACACCTGAACCCAGAAGGGCAGCTATGGTAGAAACTAGTACCATTGGCCCTAAAATAAATGTTCTGTTTTTAAAAATAAAGAAAAAAGAAAGAGATCTTTCCCTCCCTACCCCACTTTTCCCTCCCTCCTTCCCCCATTTTTCCCGTCTTCCCTCCCTCTTTAAATTTTGTTCCCTCTGAGCACCAGATAGTTGGTTCTATTTCGACATTGTGATCTGCTGTTAGCTGCCACGTCGGCCTGTAGAGCCAGCAGATTTGGCTTTGGTGTGGAGCTGCTATTTTTCACTTCTCATGCCTGAACTCTCCTTTTTGGTAACAGTAGCATGCCTTCCTAATGGGCCTGTAAAAGCTTGATAAGTAGCATTTGTTACCAGATAGCACAACACTAGCGAGTATTTTCTCCCATCCCTTTTCTCTCCTTTGTCCCCATTTCATTTTTCTTCCCTCTCCTTTTCATGTTTGGATGAATCTTAGATATCTTGGGAATGTCAAGATTTTGACTAATGAAGATTGAACATTCCTAATCTAAAATCCAAAATGCTCTAAAATCTGAAACATCTTACATACTTTGTCCAGAATTTATAACATGTCATTTTTTATTAAGATGGGTTCTCATTATGTAGCTCTGGCTGGCCTAGAACTTGCTGGGATTAAAGTCACTTACTACCACACTCAGTCCATTTCAGAGTTTTTTAATTATAGGTGCTCATTTTGCAAAATCTGTATAAATACTTCAAACCCAGACACACATCTGATCATGGTTATTTGAGATGAGAGATACTCAATTTGAATCAATTCTCAGACTCAGGAACTCTTAGGATATAGCATAGCTTAGGCTTCATATTGGACCTTTTAAGCTTTCAGGATTTCCTTTATTTAAAAGGAAAACTATGTCCAGTACCATGGCTCTGTGGTAAAGGAGTTCATCACCAAGCCTGACAGCCTGTGTTTGACTACCATTGTGGAAGAAAAGACTGACTCCAAAAAGTTGTCCTTTGACCTCCTTGTCTGTATCCTGGCACATTTGTGTCTGCACATACACACATACACTCACTCACTCTCTCTCTCACACATACACAGACACACACACACACACACACACATACACACAGACACACTCACACACACAGACACGCACAGACACATACACACACAAATGAAATTAAAAATTTAAGTCAGATATGGTAGCATATACTTTTCACACCTGAATGGAAGATACACACACAGATGCATCTCTGTTAGTTCTAGGCCAGACTGGTGTACGTAGCAAACTCTGGGACAGCTAGGGCTACATTGTGAGACTCTTGTCTTGGGGGGCAGGAGGAAAGATTTTAAGATCAATAATCAAATGAATTTTACTTATAGGCTTCATGGAATCCCAGAAATGGCTCACTAGATTTTATGTATGCTTAGCTTCTCTTATCCTGGAAGGCTCTCTGATATAATACTCCAGATTACGGGGGCCCAGGTGTATTATTTTTGTTGTTTTTAATGATTTATTTTTATGAGCATTGATGTTTTGCCTACATGTGTGTCTGTGTGAAGATTGTCAGATCCCCTGGAACTAGAGTTACAGACAGTTGTGAGCTGCCATGTGGGTGCTGAGAAATGATCCCTGGTTCTCTGGAAGAGCAGCTAGTGCTCTTAACTGCTTAGCCATCTCTCCAGCTGGGGAGTCCAGTTTTTATAGCCCTTAGATAGTATAAAATAGCATCGGCATAGTATGAGTTTCTGTAAATCAATGAAAGATAAATAAATTCATAAGCAGTGACATTAGTGTCCTTATTTTTAGGATAACTGAACTATGAGCCTGGTTTTACTTCTCAATTCTGAATAGTTTTTCATTATTTATAGATCAGGTTTTCTGGTTTTAGGGGTTGGGTCTTTCTAGCCTGGAATTTACCATCCTCCTGCCTTGGCCTCCTCAATACTAGGATTACAGACCTGTGCTACAATGCCTTGCCCTCTGACATCTTTGTTAACTAATGCCAATGTATCTCACTATTACTAGTTTGAGTGAAATTGTACCATTTTTCTAGTGATGAAGCAAGCAGATAATTTTCACTTGTTGGTAAAGCAGAGGAAAAAAAAAACACTTAGGTAAATACATTTCCGTGGCTTTTTTCCTTCTATGTCACAATGGCAAAAATTCAGAGGTAATGAAAACCTGAAATTTCCTGAGTAACCCAGCAGTTTGTTTTGCTGCATTTTAAAATTGAGCTTGATATTTGTTACTTGGGATGGGATGGGGTGGTATGGGATGGAGTGAGATGGGGTGAAATTAGGAATGGGGCCATTATTTGGAATGCTAGGGATCAAATCTAGAGCCTCACACATATAAGATAAATAACTCCACTACTCAAGTTCTTTAAACTTTTCTGATTTGCTTAAATATGTCTCTATTTATTTACAGCTCATCTTTTTTCTTCTAATAGACCCTAGATAAAGTATGATTGGTTTCAATGGTTATATATAATAGAATGAGGTCACAGAGTGGAAGATGTGACTATATCTTTTTAAACTACAGTTAACAGTTTTAACCTCTAGTTGGCAGTGAAAATTGTAGGACACACAGGCACTTCAGGGATATCCTTACTTCAACATACCACATTATAATTTGATTAAATGCTTCCTTTTAAAAGATAAAATAAAGATCTCACTGACTGTCCTGGAATTCTCTGTGTAGACCAGGCTGGCCTCTAACAGAGATCCACCTGCCTCTGCCTTCTGAGTGCCAGGGTGAAAGACGTGCACCTTCCAGGCTTCCTTATCTCTTATTCTCTATTTAACTGTATTGGCCAGAGAGTAACTGGGAGCAGAGTTCTGACTTTACTGAAAACACCTTTATTCTGTCATTTGTTCCTATTGATCCACTAGACCCAAATCTTTGCTGTTTATGTTCCTGTAAAAGTTTCTAGAAAGGCCTACACCTGCCTTCCTGTCTTAGGAGGGAATCTCGTGGCTCTTATGGCACTGATGTCATGAGTGTCTTGTTCCCAGCTTGCTCTACATTATGCCTCTAGGCGATCGTAACATTGAAAAAGAATTGAGTGTGCTTTGTAATTAAATTTTGAGTTATATGTTGTGGGGAAAATGGAATTTCAAAGAAAAAGGAATTTTAAAACAATCTCCTTTGTATTTTCTCTTAGGTCTGCTGCCTATAATCTTCTGTGTGCCTTAACCTGTACCTTTAATTTAAAAATTGAAGGCCAGTTACTAGAGACATCAGGGTTATGCATCCCTGCCAACAATACCCTCTTTATTGTCTCCATCAGTAAGACGCTTGCAGCCAATGAGCCACACCTCACCTTAGAGTTTTTGGAAGAGTGTATTTCTGGATTTAGCAAATCTAGTAAGTAATGATTTTCTTTAATAGTCAAAATGATGCTAAGACAATTCAAAGAAAACTTTTTTGTTTGAGAACTTACCAGTGATCTTTCACTTACTATATTTTAACTTCTTAAAAACTTTCCTCCCCCCCCCCTTTTTTTTTTTTTTTGGCCTGGGTACTCTGTAGCTAAAGGAATTCTGAAAGAAAATCTTGGTGGGATACACAGAGAAATCAATCAGAACTCTGGCAGGAAGCACAGGGAGCAGGTGGGACCCTCTTGCCTATGGGCTGCTCGAAGGATTTCCTTCCTTATTTCAGCTTTATGAACTTGAGCATTTCTTTTCATAGACAAGAATTGCACACATCTCCTTGATTTTAAGGAAATAGTTACTTGTCTTTTCTATAGTTGACTTTGAACTGTGGTTTTTATTTGACATTGGTGTTTCCTAAAGAGTGTCATGGTGGATAATGCTAGATCCAGAACCAGCCTCAATTTTGTTTTAATACGTCCTGTTAGTTTACTGTCTACTCTTTTTATCTGCCGCCTCCATCTCCTGTAGTAGCATAGGTGATGTTCTTTGCCTGGCCTCCTTCATTCCTGTCATTTTCTTCTCTCCTTCTCCCTGTAATAATACATGCAGCTTTTTCCTCCCTGCTTTCTCATTCAAACACATTTCTTAATATTTCAGGGTTAGGTGATTAAATGCTTTTAACAAGTCATCATGAATATATCAGATCTGTTTTGTTGTGGTTTCTTGTTTGTTGATTGGTTGGTTTTTGCTTTGAGGGACAGGTTAGTTTGTTTGATCAAATGAAAGATATAGGAGTACAATTCTTGATAAGAAATTATAAGTCTGGCAAAAGAAGAAAAGTACAAAGCTTTATTAATAACTACAAATGCTTGAAAATATTTGAGTGAACAGGCATGTTGTGTTCCTGCATAAACAACTTTTCTGAGATCATTTCAGATTTAATGCAACCCCATTAAAGTAAGCATGGAATTTGAAATTTTCAAATGCTATACAAAATAAATAACTGAGAAAATGTTGAAAAGAAAGGAAGTACAGACTTGATATTACGGATGTCTTCACGTCTGTGCACATTTTAATAGCTTGGTAATCAAAACACGGATGTCCACAAGTCAGCAGACAGATCCATTTAAGAGAAGCAGACAGCTGAAGCTTCACAAACTGCTTGGGGAGATGGAATTCATCTAAATGAGTTTGGGAAATGAATTAAGTTAGGCCATCTACACTAAAAGATACCAAAATGACTTCTGGCTATATTTAAGAGTTGAATATAAATCTAGAAGCATTAATGAAAGAGGTGAGTGCATAGTTGCCTTTATGTGAGTAGAATGGATGAAACAAACACAGGATAGAAGCAAAGTAAATGATGAACAGATTGGCTTCCTGAGACTTTGGAATGTCTCTACAAAAAATAAAACAAGGCTTCTCTGTCTACCCTGGCTGTTTTGGAACTTGGTCTGTAGACCAGGCTGGCCTTGAACTCAGAGATCCACCTGCCTCTGCCTCCCTAGTCCTGGGATTAAAGGTATGCGCCACCACTGCCCAGATGAAGAAATAATTTTAAAAGTCAGTAAACTGAACCAGGAGTAGTACTGCACACCATGCCTGATCTACAGAATAAATTCCATGATAGCCAGGGCAACAGAGAAACCTGTCTCAAAAAAACAAACATAAAATTGTACTAAAACATATACAGCATAAAATTTAGCATTTTAACCTTTAATTTTTTTTTTTTTTTTAAGATGAGGTCTCTTTACATAGCTCTGAATGTCCTCAAACTCATAGAGTTCTACATGCCTCTGCCCCCCTAGTACTGAGATTAAAAGCATGCATATACCACCATGCCTGGCCATTAACATTTTCTTCCCTTTTTCTAACTGAAACTTTGTATCCAATCACTTTTAATGTCATCATATTATTCTATAGTATGGAGCAACTTAATTTGTTTGCTTGTTTGATTTTTCAACTCTTTTTTTTCTATTAAGTAATGTTTTATTAAATTCAAAAGTAGGCAATGTAAATACATGGCAATGGATGTCATGAAAGGTCACTTTTGGTGAGGGACAATATTGAGTGAGAGCGGGTTCTGGACATCTAGAAGATAATTTCATAGTGTACTCACCATCAAAGCTCACCAATTAATACCTATACCTACTCACTTTAATGTCCACACACTTTACTATAACAAGATACACCTTAGTTTTAAAACATCAACATAAAAAAGTATGCTACAAACATCTCACCTGTGTGTGTGTGTGTGTTTGTGTGTGTGAGTGAGTGAGTATGTGTGTGTGTGTGAGTGTGTGTGAGTGTGTGAGTGTGAGTGTGTGTGTGTGTGTGTGTGTGTGTGTGTGTGTGTGTGTGTACGTACTACAAATCTTTTCTTTCAACCTCCCCTCCATTTCTTCATGATAAAATCATTGCTGGGGCTACAGAGGTGGATCAGCAGTTAAAATTACCAGCTGCTCTTCTAGAAGTCGTGGGTCTGATTCCCAGGACCCATGTAATGGCTCACAGCTATCTGTAACTCTGATCCCAGGGTATCAGTCAAGCATGTGGTACACAGATACACATGTACACAAAATACTTATACACATAAAAAGTAAAATTATTACAATTTTCATCGACTATCTGTACTAATGGAGTATTTTCTCCACAGGTATTGAATTGAAGCACCTTTGTTTGGAATATATGACCCCATGGCTGTCAAATCTAGTTCGTTTTTGTAAGCATAATGATGATGCCAAAAGACAAAGGGTTACTGCCATCCTTGATAAACTAATAACAATGACCATAAATGAGAAGCAGATGTACCCTTCTATTCAAGCAAAAATATGGGGGAGCCTTGGTCAGGTATTAAATTTGCACTGATAATTATCTAGTGCTTCCTTATGCTAGTAACTCTTGGTGCCCATATTACACAGACCACACTAATCCCCTTCAGAAGCATGCTGACACAACCCTGTGAACAGCTACGCATTTCAGAGTTCTCCTTGCAAATAGTGTTTAAATATGTACCCCAGTCCCTATACACCACAGATCTCAACAAATGCTTTTTAATGCTGTTGTTCAGAATATCTGGTTTCTATAATTGTAGCATAGGCTATGATACAACTTTCCTTTATCTGACAAGAGAGATGCATACTATCCCTTCAGAATGATCACTCATGGAAGCATATCCTTACTGAGACAATGCTGTGAATCCTCTAAATGATTTTAAATTACATTGGAGCTTGTTTCCTGGCTGAATGATGTCATTAAAGTAATTAGATTGGTCATGCGTTACTGTCTTAGAAGACCAGAGATACTTTCTAAGCAGCTGAAGATTGGCATGTACATATGTTTAGACTCTGAATACTACTCTTCCTCTTGCATGGATGGTTTACAGGTCTCTAAGTCTAGAACTTTGAAAAGCTGTGGGAAACAGGATGTCTCTGCTTCTTGGGCTCCTCTGAGTGTTTCTTATTAAAGGTTAAGCAATCAGTGTGCTTGAAAACAACAAGACTTTCCTTGTTTCACCAGATCACAGATCTGCTGGATGTTGTGCTTGATAGTTTCATCAAGACCAGTGCTACAGGAGGGTTAGGTTCTATCAAAGCTGAGGTGATGGCAGATACAGCCGTGGCTTTGGCTTCTGGAAATGTGAAATTGGTGTCTAGTAAGGTAACCACTTTTTCTATACTCTCTTGGACTGTGCCATAGTTTTTCTATTTATCATATTGAGAGTTTTTCTCTAACTAGCCAAGGTTTAAACTCATTATTTATTTATTCATTAATTTATGAGAAAGTGGGGGTATGGGTGTATGTGTGTGTACATATATAGGCTGTGGCTTACATGTAGAAGTCAGAGGTTAACTTGTGTGAGTCAGTTCTCTCCCTTCACCAGATGGTTCCCAAGTATCAAACCCAAGATAATGGGGCTTGGCGATGAGCACCTTAGCCTGATGAGCCATCTTATCATCCCTGAATTTATTTTTTAAGATTATCTATTTTTCTTTTATGTATATGTATGTGTACCACATGTGTGCATTGTCTGCAGAGCCCAGAAGAGGGTATTAGATCCTCTGGAACTGCAATTGCAGATGGTTGTGAGCTGCCATGTGGGTGCTGGAAACCAAAGTCTTCTGCAAGAGCAGCAAGTGCTTTTAACCTCTGAGCCATCTCCCCAGCCCCCTAAACTTTTTTTGTGAAGAAACTATTAGTTTCATGTTTTAAAAACATGTTCTTCTTTACAGGTTATTGGAAGGATGTGTAAAATAATTGACAAGACTTGCTTATCTCCAACTCCAACTTTAGAACAACATCTTATGTGGGATGATATTGCTATTTTAGCCCGTTACATGCTGATGTTGTCCTTCAACAACTCCCTTGATGTGGCAGCTCATCTTCCCTATCTCTTCCATGTTGTTACTTTCTTAGTAGCCACAGGTCCCTTGTCCCTTCGAGCTTCCACACATGGATTGGTTATTAATATCATTCACTCTCTGTGTACTTGTTCGCAGCTTCATTTTAGTGGTAAGTTCCTAGAAGGTAATCTTTTGTTTTGTTTTTCAAGACAAGGGAAGGTTATCTTTTTGACTAGTTCATTTCTTAGCTGTACCTTACCTGACTGCTGTAGGTTTCTTCCTTTGATGGTATCATCTCAATTAGCTTACAAGCAGTAATATGAAATTCTATCAAACAAGAAAATAATTAAAATGACTTCCATGCCATGGCAAGCTATAATAAAGGCTTTCTATGTTTGTCACGCAGATAGTTGTAATTGTCATATAACCTAAGAGCTTATTGTAAGCTGATAGTGTTGTGTTACTAGTGCCAGGATGTTATGTAGCCACTAATTTAATAAATACATCTAAGAGATTGAACTTGGGAACCATGGTTATGTGATTTTTGTATGATATTTAAATTTTCTTGAATTCAAGGTGAAACATATCACTTTAGAAATAAAATAATGATATTTTCTTTTTCTTTTACAGAAGAGACCAAGCAAGTTTTGAGGCTCAGTCTAACAGAATTTTCATTACCCAAATTTTACTTACTGTTTGGCATTAGCAAAGTGAAGTCAGCTGCTGTGATTGCCTTCCGTTCCAGTTACCGGGACCGGTCTTTCTCCCCAGGCTCCTATGAGAGGGAGACTTTTGCTTTGACATCCCTGGAAACGGTCACAGAGGCTTTGTTGGAAATCATGGAGGTATAGAAGGAAAAACAACAAACTACATTAAAATCATATTTAAAGTATGTAATATGCAGGGTGTTGTGGCACAAGCCTTTAAAATCTTAGCACTCAGGAGACAGAGGCAAAATCTCTGTAAGTTTGAAGCCAACAGAGTCTATGTAGGGAATTCTGGGCCAGCCAGGGCTACATAGTAATACCTTGTCTGAAAATAATTTTGTAATATATAGAAGAAGTACTCATTTGTTCTCTATATTACACATAGAACTGAAGATACTTCTTCAGAATTTGTTCACATCTTAAATTAGATTTATTTTACTTTATGTGTATGAATGTTTTGCCTACATGTATGTATGTGCACCACATGTGTGCCTGGTGCCTGAGGGCCAGAAGAGGAGGACATCAAATTCCCTAGAACTGAAGTTATAGATGGTTATGAACCACTTTGTGGATTATGGGAATAGAACCTATATCCTTTTCAAGAACAAGTACTCTTAACTGCTGAGCCATCTCTCCAGTCCCTGGAATGTATTTGGTTTTTTGTTTTTGTTTTGTTTTGGTTTGGTTTTTTGGTTTTTTGGGTTTTTTTTTTTTTTGGTTTTTTGTGTTTGTTTTTTTTTAACGCCAATATCACTTAATGACATGATGAACATTAAATATTTCTAGAAACATTTATATCCACATCTATTCAGAGTATCCTGTTTTTCAGGCATGTATGAGAGATATTCCAACGTGCAAGTGGCTGGATCAGTGGACAGAGCTAGCACAAAGGTGTGTCCTAAGTCAAATATAAATTGTAGAAGTCTGTGTATTGTTGAGAATAGCTGTTGCAGCATAGACAGCCTTGTATTCACTGTGTGTGTAGACACAGAGGCTCTCATCAGTTCTTTGGCTCCTTTGATCGCAGGTTTGCATTCCAATACAACCCATCGCTGCAGCCCAGAGCTCTTGTGGTGTTTGGCTGCATAAGTAAACGTGTATCTCATGGGCAAATAAAGCAGATCATCCGAATTCTTAGCAAGGTACTTACTCCGCCTTTCCCAAAAATTTGTTCCAAACTACAAAGTATAACCTTTCAGTTTATACAAACAGTTAAAATGCAATGAAATGCCCAGTGGTGGTGGCACACACCTTTAATCCCAGTACTCAGGAGGCAGGGGCAAGCAGATCTCTGTGAGTTGGAGGCCACCCAGGTCTACAGAGTAAGTTCCAGGATAGCCAGGGTTGTTACACAGTGAAACCTTGTGTCAAAAAACAAAATGTAATTAAATATATATTTTTAAACAATTTTTTCCTTACTGTAATTATTTGAAGTGATAAAATCTTGTCAAAAGAAAAACACCTGTAAGATCACCATGGTGGCGCACGCACCCCAGCACGCTGGATACAGGGGCAGATGGATTTATGTGAGTTTGAGGCTAACCTGGTCTACATAGTGACTTTCAGGACAGCCAGTACTGCATAACGGAGAGAACCAGTCTCAAAAATAACAAAAAAACAGAAAATATCTTTTAAAAAGAATCTTGCACTCTTTTCTAATCAGGTATACTTTATAGTCTGTTCCCAAAGCCTTATAAAACCACACAATTTATAAATAATATAGTAATGCCCTCCTTAATAGGGTGCAATATAGAAATATTTTTAAAATAAGAAGCCAATTATACAGTGTTCACCATTATTAGAAATTGTTTGTTAAATACCTGAATGTTTCTCAGCTAAATCTGAGATTCATTGTAGGAGCTGATGTTTTATTTCAATGAAAAGTAAAATAAAAATTTTTGTTTTCTTAAAAGGCACTTGAAAGTTGCTTAAAAGGTCCTGATACTTACAACAGTCAAGTTCTGATAGAAGCTACAGTAATAGCTCTAACAAAATTACAGCCACTTCTTAATAAGGTAATTATTGTATAGACCATGAATTTATTCATTTTGGGTATTGTTACTATGTGTCCTTTTCTTGTACAGATTTTAGAAAATAAGGTGGACTGAAAAGACGTTATAAAGAAGAAATTATAGTCAAAGTGGTGCATCTTGTCATAAGAGTTAGAAAATACAATGACTGGCCTAGCATGGTGGCAAACACTCATGAAGTAGAGGCAGGTCATTCTCTGAGTGTGAGGCCTGCCTGGTCTACATAGCAAATTCCAGGACAGCCATGGCTACATAGAGAATACTTGTCTGAAAGAGAAAGAGAGGGTTAGGGGAGAAGGAGAGGAAGGAGGAAAGAAAATTGAAAAGAGGTTGTAAAGAAGGAACTGTAGGAAAGTGTAACCTCTGTCACATGAGTTAGTTTGTGGTAAAGGAAGAGGAAATATAGTGTCTTTTCTCCTGGGCTATGTGTTGTGATACATTTTTTTTTCTCTTTGATAGTCAAAAAGACAGGTATAAATTCTTAATTCTTTCATCAAATAAAGTCTTCATTGAGCATCTTCTGTGTATCTGATAGTGCTTAGAGATATAATAAACAAAGTTAATAGAGAAGTGGACAAATAAAGTCAGTAAACTACAATTTAGTGTTAATTAGTGATTATACTATAGAGAAATGTAAAGCCAGAAGAAGTAAGTATGCCTGGTCACCAAAAAGAGTTTGTATGTGGGACTAGGGGCATAATGGAAGGTATAGCACTTGCTTAATATGGATAAGACCATGGTTTCATTTCCACTGAGAGAGGGGAAGGGGAATGAAGTAAGGATGAAAAGCTGAAAGGGTAGACTCTAACTGGAAATAGAAATAAGTAGGACAGTGGAGTGTTGAATAGACCATTCTAGTAGAGAGTTGATAGATTGTAAAGTTGGGTAGAATTAATCCAAATTCAATGGTCTTCAGGAAGGAGTTCGGAAATTATTATTTCCTAGTAGACAATATGATAACAACAGGGCATAGGTGGCCCAGAGTGCACAGTAGATCAGAGAAAAGAGGAACTGCAGGCTGCAGGAAGGTTAACTTTGGTTCTATATGTAGTGGTAACCAAGAAATGACAGGTGTCAAAAAGGACTGTAGAAGAGTCAGCGAACTCTAGGGACTAGGTTTGGCATCCCTAATTGGGAGAAATCCCAGAGGAAGCTCAGGCTCTTAGCCTAGCTGATGATATTTTTAATTAGACACATGGAGGGGACCGAGTGCTTATCTGTCCATTCATGTTCCCCAAAGGAGAGAAAACACAGGAATTTGGTAAGGTAACCTGCTTTGTGCTAGATACAGAATGCATAGAAGAGATTATTTATTGGTTTGCCACACTAACCTGCAGTGTGTCTCCTTTGCTAGGACTCACCCCTGCACAAAGCCCTCTTTTGGGTTGCTGTGGCTGTGCTGCAGTTGGATGAAGTCAACTTGTATTCAGCAGGCACTGCACTTCTGGAACAAAACCTGCACACCTTAGATAGTCTCCGGATATTCAATGACAAGGTGAGTGGGCTTTCCTCTGAGTTCCACATTGTGCACAGTGAGTCTTCTTTTCCTTCTGTTCTATGATTCTCTAGAAATTAAAAGTGGTCCATATTTAAATATCAATTGAATGTATTTTTTGTAAGTATAGTTCCTTAATAGGTCACTAAAAGCTATTTAATCCATAGTTCCTATATAAAAATAGCCAAAACAATATGCCTGCTCTTAGTGACTAGAGTAGTAATAAACAGGGCTGGAAGGATGGCTCAGCAGTTGAGAGCATTGGCTGCTCTTCCCAGTGCCCATGTGGCAGCTCACAACCATCTCTAAGTCTAGTCTGAGGAATCTGGTGTCCTCTGAGGCCTCCTTTGGCACTGTATCCACATAATACACAAACACACATGCAAGTAAAACACCCATGCACGTAAATTAAGTAAAGACATGTTTTCTTGATTTTAAAGTAGTACTGAGGAGTAATAATAGCTACCACACCAAGGCCTATGCATTCATTTCACTGATTTTCATTCTCCATCCCTCCCTTGAAGAGAAATGAACTGAGCTATGGGGAAACAAAATGTAACCTAAATCTGAATATACCTGGTCTAAAGTACTTGTTCAGTTTGGGTACAGACCCAAAGCAGCTGGAAGTCTAGGAAGTGTAGAAACAAAATGATAGGTAGAAGACATCTTGACATTTATCAGTCAGACCTCTGTTCACAAAAAGGAAAGGAGTAAAGAAGTTAAGTGCCTGGAATATGTCTGTTTCTGAGCTAGCCCCTTCTTTCCTAACTTCATTGTTCTGCTCTGGCTTGTCTTGAGATAATGGTGGTTTCCAGTAGTGGCTAGCTATTGGCTGTTTGTATTATAAGAATATTTACAGATAAAATAGATGTCTTTAAAGCATCTGCCTTGCCATGTTTTTTTTTTTTTTTTACATGTATTTATTTGTTTGTTGGGATGAATGCATGTCACAAATGTATGGAGGTCAGAGGACAACTTGTGGGAGTTATCTCTCTCTTACCATGTGGATTCCAAGGATAGAATTCAGGTGATCCAACTTGGTAGCGAGCACCCTTAACCACTGAGCCATCTCATCAGCCCCTGCCTTGCCATTTCACTTCTGGAACATCACAGAAGAAGGGACTAACCTTAACAGTGGGGCCCCAAAGTACTGGGAATCAAGTTTAATAAAACTTTATTGAGATCACTAGAATATTCTCTGGGATGGTAGAGTCAGAGTAATAGTGCATGCCTCTAGGTGTGAGACTAATCTTGACAATGGGGCTCCAAAGTACTGGGAATCAAGTTTAATAAAACTTTATTGAGATCACTAGAATATTCTCTGGGATGGTAGAGTTAGAGTAATAATGCATGCCTCTAGGTGCTGTTACTTGAGAGGCTACAGCAGAAGTTTTAAACCTACATAGGCAACATAGTGAATCTCCATGTGAGTTTGATAGCAGTTAGCAGTCAAAAGTAGCTGGGTATTGTGACTGTTGGCTATATAATCTTAGCACTTGAGAGGTATAGACAGAAGGTATTAGCCAGCCTTTGCTACATAGCAGGTTCAAGGTCAGCCTGGTAAAGATGGGATTCCATTTCCAAAGACCAAACACAAAAAGTAATAGCACAAAAATTGTGTATTGTGGGGCTGCAGATATAGCCCAGTAGTAGAGTGCTTGCCTAAAATGCCCAAGGCCCTGGGTTCAATCCCTAGCACCCCATTTAAGTACACATGTGGATCATGTGTTGTAAAGCAAGGCAATTTGAGTTTTCCACTGTCTTATTACCTAAATGTTTTTTATGGGGGTCTCTAGAAATTTCTCTCAAACTGAAAAACTTACTTAGTGTGACATAACTTTTCAACACACAAAAAAGTTTTTAAAACCAAGCGTCTGAGCCAGGAATAAATAAATATATAAATGTGTGTGTGGGGGGGGGGGTGTCTTAGTAGACTTAGGGTTCTAATACTGGAAAATAAAAGGGGAATACTTGTGTGTGAACTCCATCAACTGTCTATTTCCTAATTGCTTTAATAGAGTCCAGAAGAAGTATTTATGGCAATCCGGAATCCTCTGGAATGGCACTGCAAGCAAATGGATCACTTTGTTGGACTCAATTTCAACTCTAACTTTAACTTTGCACTAGTTGGACACCTCTTAAAAGGTACAAATTCCTTTTGTCAGAATGTTTCATGAGATAGTATCAAGAAGCCAGAAATAACTAACAGAAGTTAATTACTTGAGGTAAATTGACATAATCTAACCCATATGTTTTACTTTAAAATGAAAACCATATCTGCATGAGTTGTTTCAGTTAGTAAATACTTAACTTGAACCTAATTTCCATGTCAGATCTTAAAAGAGCAAAATAACTGATAGTAAAATTCCTAAGTACTGAGCACTTAATTGCTATGTTATTGGTTAATAGTATACTGCATATTTATGTACCGATTTAATCCCAGAAGGTTTAGGAATTAGCTCAGTTGTAGAATCCTTGTTCAAGGTCATGGATTCAGTCTCCAGCATTGCCAAGGAATAAAAGGGATTTCCATTTTAGTGTGCATTGATGTTCAGATATGATCATAGGTACTCTAACTTTGTTCTTTATCAGCATTTGTACTATATACAAGTTCTCATAGTACTGTGTACTATAGAGCCTCACCATTCTGGTACTGCTCTTCAGATTTCATTAATGTTTTTATAGCCAACCATCTCTACTAGACTGGAGCTAATTCACTTTCTTACCTAGCTTTAGCTGCTCATTGCCAACTTCATAGCTTCATAGCCATGCATGCTCTTTGAAGGTGGCCAGCTTTTTATAAAATAAATAAATATGTGTTAAAGTAGGCATAGTTGTATACACCTTTAATTCCAGCACTTGGGAGACAAGGCAGATAGATCTCTGTGAGTTTGAGGCCATCCTAGTCCAGAGCTACATAGTGAAACCCTGTCTCAAAAAACAAAAACAAGAACCCAAGCCAAAACAGGGAGGAAAAAAGAAAAAGAAGAAGTTATTTTAAAGATTTGCTTACTTTTATTTTATGTGTTTTGAGTGTTTTGCCTGTGTGCATGTATGTGAATACCTTGTTACCTAAGGTGGCCAGAAGACACTGGATCCCCTGGAACTGGAAGTGAAGTGGTTGTGAGCCACTCTGTAGATTGTAAGAACCAAACTCTTGTCCTCTGTAAGAGCAACCAGTGCTCATAACTGCTAAGCCATTGCTCCAGCCCTAAAGAAGAAACACTTTTTAATAGAGCCCTTATTGCAAATGAAATCTCAGGGGGAGCTCTAATGCTTAGTTTTGTTTGTATTTATTTCTAACCTCTGTGCTTCCTTAGGAAATGAAAAATCAGTAATGCCTTCGTTTTTCCTAACACCCTCTCCTTTAGGGTTTCAGGGACCATCCTCTTCTATAAGTGCTGGGTATTTAATCTTATATATCATTAACTTCACATTTTTATGTTTTTCCTTCACAAATGGATATTTTTGGATGGCAGGAATTTCCTTTTCTTATAGAGTTACTTGTCACAGCAAAAGAACTCAAACATTTGTTCATGGACTACGTTAACTTGTTATTTGTTTTTTTTTTTTTCTTTTTATAGGGTACAGGCATCCTTCACCTGCCATTGTTGCAAGAACAGTCAGAATTTTGCATACACTACTAACTCTTGTTAACAAACATAGAAATTGTGACAAATTTGAGGTGAATACACAGAGTGTGGCTTACTTAGCAGGTAAAAGCACAAAATTGACAAAATTAGTGTAACTGTATCATTGTCTTAGGATCACCAAAACATACCCATGCCTAGCTTCAGGTCTTTGCAGCTAGTTCTTTGACCAAAAAGAGCATTCACACTTCAGTCCTTTGGTATTTGAAATTGTAAAGGTTTTGCCAAAACAGTTTTTTGATTATGAAAATTTGCATTGGGATCTGAAATGTCCTAAAATTGAATTGCCTCAGCCTGTCATCCCAGGCCTTCATAGCCTTCTAATCCATTCCCTATCTAAATTTCATGAGCATCTCTTTTTATAGCCTCTCCAAATGGACAGGCTATTTCAAACCAATCTACTTGCTGTCTCCTCCAGGATTTTCTGCCTTTTTAATACTCATTCTTTGTGCTATTTTACCTGGTATGCCTGTCCCATCCCCACCATTTACTAAACTAATTATGTTTTATCCAATATTCACTGTATTCTACTCAGACAATGTAGTTTGATGGAAGATGCCCATTCTCACTTTAGCAAATTTCCTTTTTTTTTTTTTTTTTTTTTTTTTGCCAAGTCTTTTTGTTTCAAACATGTAGCCTTGAACAAACCATTTTACATCCCAGAATATTCTTATCAGTGCATTTCAGATACATGCCCTGTCTGCTTTTTGAAATTATTGAACCAAATAGGCAATCAAATGCTTTAGAAAGTAAGGTGTTTATCAAATTTCTTTGTGTGTTGCATGTTTATACACTTCAGTCTCACACTTTCCAAGGCTTTTTATTGTACATGTAATGGTAATTACTTCTTAAGTTTGGAAAAAATGAATCTTGTTTTAGGTTACACTTGTGTTTCTTATCTGCTTTTCCTTTTCCTGTTAGCTCTACTCACAGTGTCCGAAGAGGTTCGAAGTCGCTGTAGCCTCAAGCATAGGAAGTCCCTTCTTCTTACTGATATTTCAATGGACAGTGTTCCTATGGATACATACCCCATTCTTCATGGTGATCCTAGCTATAGGTAAGTGGACATGGTAACATAATTAAATAATCATAGTCAGGCTTCAATTTCCATATGATAGAGATAGTAGCAAAGTAATCAGAAGGGAGCAGAGCAGCAGCTCAAGATGATCTAGGAAGTGTGGAGATCAAAGCTTCCTCTACAGATGCATGGTATTTTATATGGCATGTGTCTCTGCAGGCTAGAAGAGAACACCAGATCTCATTAAAGATGGTTGTGATCAGGCTGGACGTTGGTGGTACACACCTTTAATCCCAGCACTTGGGAAGCAGAGGCAGGTGGATCTCTGTGAGTTCGAGGCCAGCCTGGTCTACAAAGTCTCAGAACAGCCAAAGCTACACAGAGAAACCCTGTCTCCAGAAACAAACAATAAAACAAAACAAACAAAAAAGATAGTTGTGATCTGCTGGGAATTGAACTCAAGCCCTCTGGAAAAGCAACCAGTGTTCTTAACCTCTGAGCTATTTCTCCAGCCCAGCACTTTATTCTTGCAGAGGGGAAGAGAGTTCAGTTCTCAACACCCACATGGTTGCTCACATCTATAGCTGAAGTTCCAGAGGATCTAACACCCCCTTTTGACCACAGTAGGGCACACACATGGAAAATATATATACATGCAGGCAAAACATTCATACATAAAGTAAATAAAATATTTTTAAGTGATATAGATTGGTAAGAATGTTTGCATTCACAGTTTACTAATGTCATTAACATTAAAAGCCTGTTTATGGGGTAGTTTTATTGTTGTTGCTTTGATACAAGATCTGGCTATGCATCCCTGGATGGTCTGGAATTCAGTGTGTAGAGCAGGCTGACCTTGAACTCAAGAGATCTACCTCCCCCCAAGTGCTGGGGTTAAAGGCATTTACAGTCACATCCAGCTTCAATAATGTAGTTTATATGATAGAATCATAAAATTATGTCTACTGTTATGTGTGGCTTTGTGTAGGTTTTTTTCCTCCCCAGTATAACTGCTGTGGGCGGGGGGGGGGGGGGGGGGTCTGTAGTAGGAATGAAACAAAAAGATCTTTAAAGTTTAAATACAGTGTTGAACATAGGAAAGTAATCTTTGAGAGATCATGTCATTGAACTTACTAAGATCTTCCTTTTTGATTATAAAAAGACTTCCCCTGCACTTAACTAAGGCTTTAATAATTATGTAATTTTTCCCAACAGACAGTATTCAGTAACCTTATTTCTTCAGTCATTCCCATGAATTTATTTCTTTGACCCTTCTTTTAGTTATTGAAAGGAAAAAGTAATTTAATTGCCTGTATTTGGGAAAATTTAATTCTCAAAATTAATTTTATTGGTTTTTCTAAATGATGCAATAATATAATTACTTATTTATACTTTATTTTCCCTGATCATAAAGTTCAATACAAGCTGGGCAGTGGTGGTACATACCTTTAATCCCAGAAGCAGAAGCAAGCAGATCTCTGTGAATTTGAGGCCAACCTGGTCTACAAAGCAAGTTCTAGGACAGCCAGGACTGTTACACAAAGAAATCCTGTCTCAAAAAACTTTGGGTAGGGGAGGGAATCCAACGCAGTAAGTTCAAGAGCTCTATTATTCAACATCAGTTAATAACAGTATATTTATTATATATTTGAAAAATGCTAAGGTAAAAGATAAATGTTCTCACCACAATAAATGAAAATAAATAGGGTAATACATGTTCTAAATTAGCATATTTTAGGCATTCCACATGTGTACACTTTTAAAACATGTTGCTCGCAGTAGAAACACAATTTTATATGTGTTAAATTGAAGAGTTTGGAGCCATGTATGGTGGCAAATGCCTGTTGCCCCAACACTTGGGGGATAGAGGCAGGAGGGTCAAGAATTCAAGGTCATCCTTACCTATATAGCAAGTTTGAGGTCAGCCTTGGTTACTAAGTCTCTGTTTCAAAAACAAACGAAATAGAGGCTAGAGATTTAGCTTATTGGTAAAGAATTCTTTTCTAATATGCATAAGGCTGTGAGCTCAATCCCCAGGGCTGCAAAAAGCTTATTGGTATCATACAACAGTCATCTCAGCACTTGGGAAGTCAGTTCAGTGTCATCCTTGGTTTCATAGCAAGTTTCAGGCCAGCTTGGGCTACACAAAAGCCTACCAATAAATAAATATAGAAGTAATAGAACACTTGCCATGTGTGTTCTGGATTCAGTCCCTGTACTGCAGGAGAGAAAAAGTTAACAAAATTATGCAGTATAGCTCTTCCTATGTAGTATTGACACTTCTTAGGAGTTTTACCCTAAGAGCCAACTGTAATGGGACCTACTTGTAATGCTACCATTCTGGAAACCAAGGATTAGAAGTTCGAGACCAACTTGGAATCCATAGCAATTTCTGAGCCAGCCTGGGCAACTTAATAGGAACTTGCCTTTTGTTTTGTTTTGTTTTTTAAGTTTGTCCTATAGCACTTTAAAATGCAGTTTTCAAAACAAAAAAATTCTGGTTTTCTGAGGTAGGATTTCTCTGTGTAGCTTTGGAGTCTGTTGTCCTGGAACTTGCTTTATAGACCAGGCTGGCCTCGAACTCACAGTGATCCACCTGCCTCTGCCTCCTGAGTGCTGAGATCAAAGGCTAATTCCACCACTGCCAGGCAAAATTTTTTATTTTTTTAATTTATTTTTTTCACTTGTTTTGCTATGGGTGCCAGTTCTCTGGAACTGGAATTAGACAGTTTTGAGCTGCCATGTAGGTTCTCTGAATTGAACCCGGGTATTCCCAAAAAGCAGTTAGTGCTCTTAACCACTGATCCATCTCTCCAGCCCCCTCAAATTAATTTATTGCCATTATTAGGAAATGGTATAACTATTAGGAATGAGTGAACAGTGGTTATATTTGTCATCTTGTTAATTAGTTCTTCTAAATTGTTTAAATCTCTCAGGACACTAAAGGAGAACCAGCCATGGTCCTCTCCCAAAGGTTCAGAAGGATACCTTGCAGCTACCTACCCCTCTGTAGGCCAGACCAGTCCCCGAGCCAGGAAATCCATGAGCTTGGACATGGGGCAGCCTTCTCAAGCCAACACAAAGAAATTACTTGGTTAGTTTATCTTCATTTTGTATAAATGTTTACATTATTGTTACTGTGAGAAATGGTCAGCTAATTTCTTTCTTGGAATTATTGGAAACTATTTTAAATTGTCAGCATTTACTGTTTTGATATAACAAAATCATTTGTGACTTTTTAATTTCATTTATTTACTTTATGTGTGTGAGTGTTTTGCCTGCATTTGTATGGATGTGTACCACATGTGTGCCTGGTGGCGAACTGAAGTTACAGACATTTCTGAGCCTCCTGTGCTTGGTGGGAAGTGAACCTGGGTTCTCTGGAAGAGTACCAAATGCTTTTAATCACCAAGCCATCCCTGTGTGGCCTTTATGAGGGAATTTGCTTTTGATGGATCAATTCAGCTACATCTTCGAGAATGAAACTGGAACAACTTTGAGTTTAGTTTGGTTTTTATTTCTGTGTTATTAATTTTCTAATTTTTAGTACTATGGCTTTTGATTTTGAGGGCAACAGACAGTATAAGTAAAAGTCATTAGATGCCTAGAAGAAAGGAAGCATTGCTGTACTAGGATCTGTATCAGTAACTTTCCCTAAATTATTATTTTGAAAACAGAATGTATCACTGAGGTCTGAAACCAGTCACCATATTTTCCTTGCAATGACAAAAAAGCAAGATATTTTTTCAGTTAATAAGAGGATATTCCTTTTAGAAATTCACGTTTGTTTGTGTATATACACACACAGGTGGAGATTAGAGGATAGCCTTGTTTTGCCAGTTCTTTCCTTACACCTTTATGTTCTGTGCATTGAACTCAGGTTGTCAGACCCTCAAAGCAAGCACTTTTTACCCACTGAGCCATCCTGCCAGCCCAAGATATGATTCTTGGCACTTAACATTGTTCAGTTCTGTGAACATTCCTATGAGAAATAGATGAGTTCTCTCCTGTCCGGTAACGGATAAGTGAGTTCCTGAAAGAGCATTCACAGACCCACAGAGCAAATGTGAGGCAATGCTTGCCTTTCATTGGCTGCCACTTTCATTGTTACTCAGATATATTGGAGACCATTAATGTGAATGTGGATTTCAGTTATGCATGCAAGCATACTTAGTATCTGGAGGTCGTATTGTGAAAATGTTTGTGTTCATAAGGAAATTGGTGAGCAGACAACAAAATGTAACACAAATAACCTTCCAGTAAATATTGAAAGGAAAAATAACAAATGCCAGTTATTGTTACATAGGTCTGTCACCTTCTATTTGAGTTCCTTTCTGCTAATCCTTTGTTATCAGTAATGGCTGGAGTTTCCTGGTTACTTTGTGTTTTGTAATTATGGATTTTCATACCAAGAAGTTGTAAGTGAAAAATTAACCTCAGAGAAAATACCTTCAAACTGTGTTCTAGGCAGAAAAGTTAGGGTCTCTGTTCTTCAAAGAAGGGATTATACTTTGTTGGCTATGACTTAAAATCATATCTGATGACAACAGTATATGCCAGATGGCATTAAAGCAATAACATTTTGATGAAGAAACTGAGGATCTTAGGAGATTAGGAGGTAATATTTGAGCCAGATCTTAAGATGTAATACATAATAGCCGGGTAGACACCATAAGGAAGGGTGTGCACTCGAGAGGAAGTGCGGTTGAAGGGAGTGGGAGAGCAGCTGGCAGTAGAGCAGAGAGGTTAGGGAAGTCACATGGGAAATGAGGCTGGAGACGCACAGCATGGCCGTGAAAACTCTGCCATGACTGGGTGTGGTGGTCAATTTTAATACCAGCACACAGAGGCAGAGATGCATCTCTGAGGCTAGCCTACTCTATACAGTGAGTTCCAGAACAACCAGGGCTATGTAGAGAGATACTGTCTCAACACAACAAAGACTGCCATGGTAAGAAATGTATCATATCATATATCCAACAGAGATATTGAGTTAAGGAAGGAACAAAGTATAATTTTTATTTTTTAGAACATTTTCCTGATAACAGTGTGGAGAAAAGTCTTTTTAAAAGATTGACTTAGCAATCTAACAGGAAAATAAAAACAGTGCCAGCTGTTCTAAGGCCAAATCTCTGGGAAAATAGTCCATTGTGCGGTGTATATTCAGAGGAAAATGGACAGAAAAGAGTTCATACATCACTGACTCATCAGGTGGGAAGAGGGAAGACTGTGAAAGATGTTATAGGTTTCTGGCTTCAAACCCTGCCAATCAGGCATGATTGTGCTGCCTATGATTCTCATGAAGTAGAAGCAGGAGGAGCACAAATAGAGACCTGCCTGTCTACACCACATAACATGTCTCTGGCTAGCCCAGGCTATGTAGTGTACCCTGTTGATAAATAAAATAAAAAATGTAATTAAATAGCAGTTAACTCACTGGGCTGGGGCTATCACTTTCCACTGCTAGATATATATTCAAAGGAAATCAAATCAGTATGTTGAAGAGATAGTTGCATTCTGTGTGAATTGCTGGACTCTCTACAACAGCAAAGAAAACAAAGCAACCTCAGTGTCCATCTGCTAATGAATAGATAAAGCATAATTTTACATTCAGATCTACAAATAATAGCCATAAAGATGGAATACTGTAACTTGTGACAACATGGTTAGAATGGGAGATACCGTGTTAAATAAGCCACATAAAAACAAGCACTATGTGATGTTACTCAAATGTAGAAGATAAAATATGGCTCTCATAAAGTGTTAAGGATAGAATGATGGTCACCAGACACTAGCGGGCACTAAGGAGGAGGCCTGCTTTGCTGTTGTACGTTGGGTGGCTGTGTGTGACGCTGTACATTTCAAAACTGGAAGAAGGTTTTTCATGTGTTCACCTTAAAGAAACAATAAGAGCTGGGTATGTTGGGGCACACCTTTAATCCCAGCACTTGGGAGGCTGAGGCAGGTGGCTCTCTGTGAGTTTAAGGCCAACCTAGTCTATATAGCATGTTCAAAGACAACAAGAGCTTCAAAATAGAGAGACTGTCTCAAAAAAACAAACAGAAACCAAATGATAAATATTTGAAGAGTTAGATAATTGAGCTGTAGGACAAGAAGGAGATCACCCAGGAGCTAGCACAAGTAAAAGAGAAGTCAATAGAGTGACCACCTAACTCAAGCACTAAAGAAAGCACTAATGAATTGCAGGAAGATTGGAGTTTTCAGCCTGGTCTGTACAGGATCCTTAGCAATGTGACTTCAGGCTAACCACTTAATGGACTTCTTCCATTTGCATGAAAGGAAGAGGCTGACTAGGTTCTTCTAGATTCTTTTGGCCTTGATATTTGTGATTATTTATTAGTCTTAGTACATGAGGTCAGAATGTTTACTTGTCAAATAAACACCTGTTAGATCTTATAATATTGGCTTTTAAAATGAATTCATTTAAGGTATGCATTACAAACCTTTTTTCCTGTATGTGTGTGTTTCTGAGCATTAAACAGGTCCTATACTAGCTAGACAAGTACTCCACCACTGAGCTACATGCTCAGCCCCACATTGTTTTTTGGAATTGCTCCAAAAAGGAAGAGACATTCTCTGACTGTAAAGAGCAAAGATAGATAAATCCCATGTAATGTGTTATAAATAATTCTACTTTAAATAAAGAGAAAGACATTTAGATACCAATATACATGATTGGGAACTCAAGGCCAAGTGTGAGACACACTTGCTGCACTCACTTGTCTCCTTGTATGTCTAATTTTTAGTCCTTCTGGGCATGCATATCCTGAACAATTAAAGTCAAACTTTAATTTTTACCTGTTACAGAAATTATCCATCTGTAGTGACAATTTCTTGACAACAGCTTAGTCTCCTTACTTGAAGAGGCTGTTCAGGTTTTCCTGTACTTTCCACTGACCAAAATCTACTCTTTGTATCTCTTTGTATTTGTTACCAATACTTGCTCTTGTTGGTGGAGTCTAGCTTCTCCTTGGAATAGTAAAGATAATCTGTAGTTTTTAGACCAGTAAGGTTCCTCCTTTCCTGGAGTGCTGTGGGCCAGACCCGTGAAGAGGAAATGGAGAGTGATGCCTCGAGACTGCTCTAGGGATGCTTCAGCTGGCTTTAGGCCCTGGAGGGAAGCTTGAATGATTAGAACTATTTGTAGACACTGTGCTTAATGAACTTTCATGTGCTATAACTTTTGTTTATAGGAACAAGAAAAAGTTTTGATCACTTGATATCAGACACAAAGGCTCCCAAAAGACAAGAAATGGAATCAGGGATCACAACACCCCCCAAAATGAGAAGAGTGGCAGAAACTGATTATGAAATGGGTGAGAAACAAAGCTGATAAGTAATCTAGATTATTGCAAACAGTGAGGAGCACAGTGAAGGCCATTCACTTCCAGCAGTCCTTTTATCTTTAGGGTACAATATAGAAACTTGTACTCTTGTTCCAAAGATTAAGTTCTCTATAGCCCTTAAGTTGGAAGTAAAAGTAATTGGCCAGTGGAATATGTTCACGGGGCAAAGGCAGAAGGATCACAAATTTGAGGTCTGAGCCAGGCAGTAGTGGCTATGCCTTTAATTCCAATACCATGGAGGCAGAGGCAGGTGGATCTCTGGGTTTGAGGCCAGCCTGATCTACACAGTGAGTTCCAGGACAGCCAGGGCTACATAGAGAAATCCTGTCTCAGTTTTAAAACAAAACAAACAAAATACAAATAAATCTGCCTGGGCTACACTTTGAGGAGAGGCAGGGGGATCTCCATGAATTTGAGGTCAGCCTTGTCTACATAGACAGTTCTAGGCCAGCCAGAGACATAGTGGGACCATGTCTCCAAAAAAAAAAAAAAAAATTTATATATATATATATATATATATATATATATATATGCATACATATATATATATGTATGCACACACATACATATGAGATCTATAATACAAAATTATATATAAATATATGTAAATGATACTACAGCACTGCAGATCACTAGCTGTTATGTTAGTAATAATAACTCTGTATGACAGTTATATTGATAATTAAAATATCTGCTTAAAAAACTGTTGAATTTAAGATTAAATTCATTAAAATATGTTGAGTAAAGTGACCATAGAGACTACTAATACAGCTACTTACATTAATCCATATCCTACTGCAGAAACTCAAAGGATTTCCTCACAGCAGCACCCACATTTACGGAAAGTCTCGGTGTCTGAATCAAATGTTCTTTTGGATGAAGAAGTGCTTACTGACCCAAAGATCCAAGCACTGCTTCTTACTGTTCTGGTAAGGAATCCATGCCCTTGTTTGTCTATTTGTTTACTTACTTATTTTCAAGGCAGAGTCTCACTATGTAACCCTGGATGTCCTGGAACTAGCTCTGTAGACCAGGTTGTCCTTGAACTCACAGAGATCCACCTGCCTCTTCCTCCTGAGTGCTGGGATTAAAGGTGTGCACCCCCACTCCTGGCAGGACTTTCCCTTTTTGAGGGTCCCCCCCTCAGATTCTTATTCTAGTCCACTCTTAGCAGACCTTTAAATATTACAAATATGAAAGGAAGATGTTTTCACTTCACTAAAATAGAAAGATTCAGTCACAACATGTTTACTTCTTTTGCATCTTGGCAGGCTACACTGGTAAAATATACTACAGATGAATTTGATCAACGAATTCTTTATGAATACCTAGCAGAGGCCAGTGTTGTGTTTCCCAAAGTGTTTCCTGTTGTGTAAGTATCTCTTGTTCTTTGTGGCTAGCCTCTGTGTCTGTCTGTGTCAGGTGCTCGTAAAGGTGTCAGAAGTGTATTTCAGGGATGTCTGCTACCTGCAGAGTGAAGAGTGGAGCTGCCATTTTTAACCATAGAGAGAGTTAGTTAGTGGTTTTAGGGTTTGGGACTACAGCTCTGTAGAATACATGCTTAGCATGCACAAGGGTCCAGGGTCGATCTCCAGCACCCAAAACAAAAACCATAGTTGTGGTGTGAAGAGATCACTTAGCATTTAGGAACCTTTACTGGTGTTGCAGAGGATTTGCACCCTCCTCTGGCCTCAGAGGACATTGAACACACATTCACATACCCACACACAAACATGCATATACATGATTGAAAAGAAAGATAAACCTTTTTTAAAAGGTTTTAATGGTGGCTAAAGCCATGTGCTTTGTTTTGTTTTTTGTTTGTTTTTGTTTCCTAATCTTACTGATTTACTTTAGTGGGTTGAGTATTGTACAGTTTTCTCAAGAGCAAACTGATAGATTGCTGTATTTAAACCAGCCTGCTTAGTTTTCTTGGGGAGGGGCATATCCAAATACTTCTTTTAAATATTTACTTTCTTTAGTGCAGACATGCATATCTACTGTGGCACACATGTGGAGGTCAAAGGACAACTTTGGGAAGTCAGTTCTCTTCTTCTACCATGTTGGTACTGGAGATCAAACTCAGGTCATTAGAATTGACAACTGTCACCTTTGTCCATTGAGCCATCTTGCTAGCCCTTAGTTTTCCTTCTTTAATAGAATTTCTGTATTTACTCACAGCTGAGTGAAAATAGAATTGACCTCTTAACTAGGAGGTTGGTTTTACTCTCAACACTTTAACTTCAGAGTATTTGCTATAGTTTGATTTCTGTTGCTGTGATAAAACACTGACCAAAACAACTTGGGAAAGGGACTGGAGAGATAGCTTAAAAGTTAAAAGCATGTCTGCTCTTCCAGAGGATGTTGGTTTGACTCCCAGCACCCACATGTTGTCTCACAACTGCCTGTAACTCCAGTTCCAGGGAATTTGATATCCTCTTCTGGCCTCTGAACATCAGGGTCTCATTTGGTGCACAGACATACATGTAGCATACGTGCATAAAACAAATTTTTAAAGAAGTAAAGAATAGAAACTTCATAGTCTTATTTCATCTTACAAATTAGAATCCAGTCACTGAGGGAAGCCAGGGCATGAACTAAAGCAGAGACCATAGAAAAATGCTGCCTACTGGCCTGCTCAGTTACCTTTCTTACACATCCCAGGCCCATCTGCCCAGGGCTGGCATAATCCACCAGTGGCTGGGCTTTCTATATCAGTTAGCAATCAAGAAATGTTTCACAGACCAATCTAATGGAAACAGTTCTTCAGTCGAGAATCCTTCTTCCTGGATATATCAGCTGACAGCTGTGACAGAAAGTTGTTGGCAAATTAAAAAAAAATAAATAAAAGGGCCTTTTTGTGGGATGCAGAACAATAGAGGGTTCAAGGTGAAGGATGAACCTAAGGCATAGGTCTGGCTAAAGTCTTTATGCATGGCATCATTAATAATTGAGTTATATCCCTTTGTACAGTGTGGGGCTATTGGAAGATCTTTGATTGGTATTGAGTTGCTCTAGAAATGTACTCTGGGTATTATGCTGAAAATGAGTTGGAAGAAACAATAGATTCAGAAAGATTGTAATAAGGAGACTATTCCAAGAGGCCAGTATCTGGTATATAAGGAGAAGTAGAATTGAAATGGCATTTAGGAGGTAAGAATTATAGAAGTTAGTTATGGATGAAGTGTGGACTAGAACAGCTCCCTAAGAAGCACTCTGCATGTTAAAGCAGTGGCAGTGGATTCACTGCTGAGATAGGAATGGTGAGAGAGCCCCATGCTGGCTATGAAAGGGGGGAGCAGAATGAACTTGGTACTGGACATTTTGAAACTTATGTGGAACAACTAAAGATATTATAGTCACACTTTAGTTTATAAACCTAAACACCTGAGTGTATCTTATTGAACAAACAACATTTGTTGTTTTTAATCTCATTTTAAAGTTTCTTTTTTTTTTCTGAATTTTACATATCTAGGTATTATTTTTTGATATATTTTTACTAATAGATTGCAGCTGATTTTGAAATGATTTCTTTGTAAGATTCCACATTCTACATCTTCTTTTGCTTTTCTTAGCAAAATTCAGTCTGATTTGGCACTAGTTAATATTAAATTTGATTACCCTCTAAGTACATCAAAAGAACAGGATATAGAAGATATACAGTGTGCTAACTAGCAAACAGAACCATACTTGTCTTGAAAAAGATTCTCTTTGCATAGTTTGACATGGTTATGTGATAGCTACTAGTTTGCTCTTATTGTGTCTCCCTGATGACTTAAAATGAAAGGCAGTACACACACTCTCACACACTCATTCGTAGGTAATTTAGAAAAGCACTAGAAACTTAGAAGCACTTGTCTTCAGTTTTGCCACATTGTTCTAAGGAATATATATTATGCTTTCCAATAAATCTTTTAATTTAATGTTCCTCTGTTTACTTTTTTTTTTTTTTAGGCACAATTTGTTGGACTCTAAGATCAATACCCTCTTGTCATTGTGCCAAGATCCAAATTTGTTAAATCCAATCCATGGAATTGTGCAGAGTGTGGTGTACCATGAGGAATCCCCTCCACAGTACCAAACATCTTACCTACAAAGTAATTAAGTATACCAGGAGAGGATGGTTGAAAATCCTGCACTGCGGCACTGTGGCCTGCAGAAGCACTGTAGCATTCTCTATAAAGGACAGGTTCCTTCATACTTGTCTCCCTTCGTGCCATTTCCTGACTCTTAGTTATGTGTCCCATAAGATAACTGTTTGACCACTTTATTAAAATGCTAAGCCTACTTTAAGGACATTTTAGTTATCTTTGACACTCCTTTTTAAGTGTCTTAAATATCTGCATAGATTCTGTCTGTTGGCTCTACAGCCTAATTTCTGTTACTATTTAAAGCTGTCTTGCATGTTGTAAGAGTAGCATTTGATGTTTTGCAGGTTTTGGTTTCAATGGCTTGTGGCGGTTTGCAGGACCCTTTTCAAAGGTAAGAAAAAATACTTTTCTCTAACCTTTGATAAGCCAGAGTCTTTAGCTATATTTGTGACCTTTTTGAGAACACACACTATCCTCAAACCAAAGTACTATCTCAAAGTAAACACATTGTTCTAGAAAAATTTTTCCAAAAGAGGAAATAACTTTAATATGTTTATATATTAATTTTTATTTTATATAATACTAAATTTAGGCTTAATTTCTCAGAAGGTTGTGATAAGCCACTATAAAACTTGTCTGCCTGTAGACCAGTGGTTCTCAACCTGGGGGTTATGACCCCTTTGGGATGATATATCAAATATATATAACTACAGTTATGAAATAACAACAAAGTAACTTTATGGTTGGGGGTCACCACAACAGGAGGAACTGTAGTAAAGGGTCACAACATTAGGAAAGTTGGGAACCATAGCTATAGATCTCTACATGTGGCAATAACTCACACACCTGTCTTGTGACCAGCAAAGAACATAATGCCTGTTAAAACTGCCTCATGGACACATTTTTACATCCAACTATGATACTGAGTTTGTGCTTCACTGCTCTTTTTCTTTGGCATTCGTTGGTGTACCGCATGAATTTGTATTTAATTTTTTCTTTTAGGTGGTCTTTTTTAAAATAATTTAAATTCCTTGAAGGTGGGGTTTCTGCCCTTCACCCCCCCACACACGCACACACAGAGCGTCCTAGATATATATATGTATGTATGTATGTGTGTATATATATATGTATATATATTTAATTAATATTATACCTTGTTCCAGTTTAAAAGTTAGATTTAGTTTATTTTGTAATATCTGTTGATATGCACAGGTTGTCGTTAAAAAGATGAGCCTGAAGTCACAGAAGTGTGTCTTACAGAAGTCTTTAACAGGTGGATTGTTGTTATTGGATGAGCTATTCCCTCTGTTCCTCGCTGGGGGGATCTGGGTAGCAGCTGGCCTGATGGCGCTCTGGCCACTTTCTCTGCTTTGGGAATCTGGCTAGGCATCATTGCTGAGGACTGCATTGTCTGCGTAGTCAAACCCTCTGTCTGGGCATGGCTTTCAGAAATTGCAGGTTCATCTGGAAGCTTTTAGGGGAAGCTAAATAACGTTTCAAGCTGTAAATTCCATAGTTGTCTCTAAATACTACTCCAGTTCCCCTTTCTAATGGTCTAGAATACAAACAAAGGAAGAAAGCAAAACAGTCAACTAAGCCCCAGATATCAGTTAACCTTTTTTGGCTTCAAAGGGAACTTTTTTAAAAAATGGAGCTAAAATAATGTCCTATTTTCCATTACAGCAAACACAAATCCCAGACTATGCTGAGCTTATTGTTAAGTTTCTTGATGCCTTGATTGACACGTACTTGCCTGGAATTGATGAAGAAGCCAGTGAGGAGTCCCTCCTGACACCCACATCTCCTTACCCTCCTGCACTGCAGAGCCAGCTTAGTATCACTGCCAACCTTAACCTCTCTAATTCCATGACCTCACTTGCAACTTCCCAGCATTCCCCAGGTCAGTAAATGTGATCTTTATGTGACTTTGAGCAATGATAGTATGATACCAACATTAGGAACTCCCTTTGGGTCAGATTATAGCAGATTTTGCTCCTTTTCCTCTTGAGGTTCACTTTACATCTCCTTCCTATGTAAGTGAATGTTGTTACTCTTCAGAGCTGTCTGCTTCCCAACAAGTTGTATAAAAGAGAGGGAAATGCATAGTGATATTTAGTATCCACATAGGTTTGTACCAAAAGCACAAAGTGAATAGAACTGTAGTTGTTTAATCAATTATAAAGTACTTACAAAAAAATAACATCTTGGAGCTGCAGAGATGACTAGGTTAGTAGAATGCTTTTCCTTGAAAGCCTAAGGAATTGAGTTCAATCCCCCAAAACCCACAATTTAAAATCCACTTGTGTATATGCTTATAATCCTATCCCAGCATATAGGAGGTAGAGGCAGAAGAATATCAGGGCACGACTAGCCAGCTAGCCTAGCCTAGTTGTTAATTTCCAAGGCAGTGAGAAACTGTTTCACAGAAAGGCAAGCTGGAGGAATAATACTACAACAGTACTCTCTCAAGCGTGTGCGTGCACGCACGTGTACACACACACACACCCACACCCACACACACACACACACACGACGGGGATGAGAGGGTTTGTCTTAAAACCCACCATTTTAAAACTGGGTGGTAGTGGTGCATGCCATTAATCCCGGCACTCAGGAGACAGAGGCAGGTGGATTTCTGAGTTCGAGGCCAGCCTGATCTACAGAGTGAGTTCTAGGACAGGCATCAAATCTATACAGAGAAACCCTGTCTCAAAACAGACAGACAAAAAAATTCATCATTAAATCCTTACTGTATAGTCATTATTGGATTGATCTAATGGGAAAAGTGAACAAGTGAATTTTATTTCTTTATTTTTATTTTGAGGCAGGGTCTCACTTTATAGCCCTAGCTGGCCTAGAACTCTCTATGCAAACCAGGCTATCCTAAACTTACAGAGATTCACCTTCTTTGCCTCTCGGTGCCAGGATTAAAGGTGTGTGATGAAATTTAGAAACGATACATGAGTAGTAATAGCTAAAAAGCCCCTGAAGAACTGAAAGAGAAAAGATGGCAGCAATGGCACCTGCCCCACTCAAAGCTCAGTACTGTCTGAAGGAATGGCTCTGGGTGACCCTAGAGGTAGTGCTCACTACAGAACAACCACACTGCTGTGTAAATTGTGACAACACTGGGTAATGGTGAAAAGCTGATGTCTGGGTCATGTGCTATATTGAAAAGATTTTCTTCTAAGTTAGTTAAAATGTTTAAAAAGGATTCCTTACTTAAGTGACCTAAGTTCCATTATCTGAAAAGGTCTACATAGAAATTCTCTGTACATACTTCATGTAAATGCCAGCTGTTAGCATGCATTTTCTTTATACAAATCAAACCATAACTACTATTCTGTGATGTTCAAGGTCTATAAATAGAATCTCTGTAAATGGTAGTCGAAGTGGAAGTGTTGTATGGACATTTTCATTTACATGGTAGTTTTGAGGATTCTAGAGAATCAGACAGTAAAATACACAATCCATATTATAAGATATTTTGTAAAACACATTCAATTCTTATTTTGTTTTGCTTGTTTTCTCAAGACAAGATTTCTCTATTTAGCCCTGGCTGTCCTGGAACTTAACTCTGTAGATCAGGCTGACCTAAGATCCACCTGTCTCTGCCGCCCCAAATGCTGGGATTAAAGGATGGACCACAGCCCAGATGTATTCAATTCTTAAACTTTCTTTATGGATTTACTTATCAATCAGGTGATCTTTTATCTCTGAGTAGTCTGCCAGCTTTTTTCCCCATATAACCAGTGTGTTTGCACCATCACTTGTTCTCTAGGACTACACCAGCATCAGCATCATTTGAGAGTATATTAGAGATACAGGTACTTGAGCCTCCCATGCCTCCTATGTGAAACCCCAAGCATGGAGCCCAATCAGCCTGATGAGCAGGGGTGATTATCATGTACACTGGGCTTTGAGAAGCTGCCATAGTTGTAGTCACTCAGACTCCCCTGCTTTCGCAGACCATGAGTACCTTTCCCAGGCTGGCCTGGAACTCACTATATAGACCAGGCTGATTTCAAACTCAGAGATGCACCTCCTCTGCCTTCTGAGTACTGGGATTAAAGATGTGTGCCTGGCTATATGTTGAATCTTTGTAATTATTTTATTCCAGGTCCTCTGCCTACATCCACTTTAGATATCGGAGAGTGAGTATATTACAAAGACGCAAATAAAGGTTGGGAGTGGAGCTCAGTGGTACAAGGTACTAAGTTTAACCCTCACAGTAAAAAGAAAGATATGGTGGCTTATATCTGGAATCCCAGGCAAGAGAATCACTTTGAATTTTAGTCCAATATGGGCTACAAGAGTGAGATCCTATCTTTAAAAAACAAAAACAAAAACAAAAACAAAACCTCAACAGAACTATGTGTACTTAACTTCCAGAAGTAGCTGAATGCATCTATTTCCAAACTATTTAAATCTGAGGTATACTCTATTACAGTGTCATCAATTTTTACATTATTTGAATTATTATTATTATATTATTATTGCATGCTCTTTTTCCCTTGACAATCTTGTATAGCTGTCTAGCTGGCCTTAATCTAATGGCAGTCCTCTTGCTTCAGCCTCTAAAACGCCACCACACCTAGCTGTGAAGACTTACTTTGTAAATGTGTATCAGGCAATCTCACACATTTAAAGTTTCCTTTTACAATTTTTAAATAACATATAAATATGAATATTTGACCTTATGTATGTATATGTGTTGTGTGTGTCCATTTCCTGAGGAGACCAAAAGAGGGCATGGGATCTTCCAGAACTGAGGTTAAGGTTACAAAGAGTTGAGAGCTGCTGTGTGGGAATTGAACCCAGGTCCTATGAGAGAGGAGCCAGTGTCCTTAAGCTCTGAGCCATGTCTCCAACCTCTGCCTGCTACCACACATTTTAAGATGAGAGATTCTCTGATTACAAGGACTTGAGGGTTTTTGCCTGTGGTTGTCAGTGTTGAGTTTTAAGTGAAAGTTATTTCTTTACAGTTTGTAGTGTTTAGCAGATTTTAGGACACAGGTGTTTTTTATTTTGTTTTGTTTTCATAAACACAAGATTAATACTGTACTGCTTTGTAGAAAATATCCAAAATTAGAGCCAGTAAAAAGGCTCAGTGGAAGCCAGGTGTCGGTGGTGGTGCATGCCTTTAGTCCCAGCACTCAGGAGGCAGAGGCAGGAAGATCTCTGTGAGTTCAAGACCAGTCTGATTTATACTTCCAGGATAGCCAGAGCTACACAGAGGATCTCTCTCTCTCTCTCTCTCTCTCTCTCTCTCTCTCTCTCTCTCTCTCTCTCGCTCTCTCTCGCTCTCTCTCTCACTCTCACTCTCACTCTCTCTCTGCTACATAGTAAGTTCCAGGCCAGTCTGGGCTATATTATGAGACTTTGTCCAAAGTGGGGGGGGGGAAAGTCCCATGAGTTTATCCTCCATATGTTCACAGCAGCGAGTGACTGCCTCTGAGGGCTCTCAGGGTAATGAGGATGACACAGTATGTTGAAGTGACTATTTTGATGCTGTGCTAGGAACATTTGCTTGGGAGATTCAGTAACTTCCACTCACTAACATTTTGTTCTTAGGAAATTCATGGTTAGAGTTCCATAAATAAAGCCAGCTTTCTTGTGAACACTGGGGATGATAGTAAGTGTCCAGTGTTTAATGGTGTCTCCCTGCTTCTGACTCTGGACATCATTCCTTTCACCCTTCTGTCTTCCTTTGTGGCTCCTCTGTGTGCTCTAAGCCAGCAGTTTGCAAGCAGCCACTCCTCTTCAAGGCCCAAGACTTCCCAGCCCTAGTCCTGGAGGCTCAGTATGATTTAGGCACCACAGGAACTTGGAAAGCTGTTACTTGATCAGGTCTCAGGACTCAAAACACTGTAATATGGTCACTGTGGCCTATTTTAGTTAAATTAATTGCCACCTGCCCTGGGCTGCTGTCCTGACCTTGGATTAACACAGTGGGTTAACAGAAATTCAAGGGATAACAACAGAGATGTATCCTGTGGGCTTTGAGGAAGTGTTCGTTAGCTTAGAAAATAATTGTTTCTCCTCACTCCTACCCCGGAAATAAAGCTAACCCCATCATAAGACTGACTATATATTCTGTCACTCGTTTTAAAGATGTCATTAAATAACGGGATGGACTAGGAGGAAGTGTGTCACATCAGGGCCTGATCTTAAAATGGCCTGCCTTTCCCATGTAGTCTTTGTATCACAGAGAGATGAGACCTCAAATGGAAAAGAAGTACCAGCTGTAGGGAAAGCCCATACAGTCTGAAAATTCCTACAATTCCAAGTTTGTATATCCAGCTCAAAATACAAATATTTCTAAATGTATACTTGGCATATCTCCATGAATATAGTCACTGTAGCATACGCATCAACTGTAACTATCATACTTAGCTTTTCTTTAAGATGTCTCATGTTTCCTTACATTAGTTTTAGTAATTTTACAAATTCCAGCATTAAGTTTGAGTCCTGTAGGTTTGTCCTAAAACTGAATTTTCTAGTTACTTACTTCTTTCATTCCAGGTATTAGAAACACCTTAATTTATGTTTTAAAAAAACAGTAATGATTTTATTTGTGTAATTCAGAGAAATCCTTCACATGGATTTTTCCCAACTTTCCTCACAGTCCTGTAAAATAGGCAATGTGGCATCCAAAAAGTTCATTCGAATAGTTCATTCTTACTACAGAGCCAACAAGAGCTCTGATCTAATTAAGACAGGAACTTTAGGGCACTTGCAGCATACAGGAAGGCCTAAGTTCATCCTCAGCACCACAAAAAAAGACTTAAAACTTTGTTCTTCAGAGTGATTGCCTGCTTGTATAGAGAAAAGAGTTTTCTGGAAGGTTTACTCTATTGTATGTAGAAAACTGAGGGAGGCAGGCAGGCACTCAAGCTGGCCCTTGCACAAGTGATAAAGTTTGGGTTGTCATTCGTCTTACCCTAGTGTAACTTTGGACAGATTACTCAATATTATTTCCTTTAAGTGTTTTAATATTTATTTGTTATGTGTCACCCAGAAACTATAGATCAGTAATGTCAAAATCAGTAAGTTCTGATACCTGCCTTCAAGGAACTCAGGCAAGTGTCTAGAGTATCATCTGGCAGTTCTCCTAATTCATTTGTCCCAAATGCCTGTTAGTATCTATCTTCATCTGGAGCCAGCCCAGCACAGTGCTGAGAACACTGAGCGACATGTCCTCAGCCCTGCACACTTGTTGTGTACAGACAGCTGGTGTGTGTTTAAACTAGCAGATGCCAACACAGAAGCTTAAGCTCTGTTTTTATTGGGTGGTGACTTATGTTTTTTTCCTCATGGAGTTTTGCTTTTGAACTCATGGAGGGAAGGAAGAAGAGGAGCCTTAGGGATAAGAGAGCACAGAAAATAGCTTCAAAGAGGCCAGTGGAGAAGTGCCAGCCAGCTTTTCTCTCTCCAGTCTGAAGTAAGGCCTGTGCCAGCGCAGGGATCTGTCTTGTGTGAGCAGTCTGCAGTCCTCCAGCAGCATGGTATAAAAATGCCCACATTTCAGAAGAAAAATGATGTAAGCACTAGGTTCATTCTGTCACTGCAGCTCTGCTTTCCTAGTATTTTGTATGTTGGTATTTTATTGCTTTTTAAAAAATAACTCTCCTGCCCGGTGGTGGTGGCACACACCTTTAATCCCAGCACTCGGGAGGCAGAGGCAGGTGGATCTCTGTGAGTTTGAGGTCTACAGAGCGAGTGCCAGGACAGGCTCCAAAGCTACACAAAGAAACCCTGTCTCCAAAAAAAAAAAAAAAAAAACCACCTATTTAGAATATCTAGAATATCTACCTTTTATTTATTCTTTGACAATTTTATACACATATACAGTGCTCTCCTAAATATTTATGCAACTTTCTCCTTGATCTTTATAGTAAAATAGTAAAACCTGTTTGTTTGGTTAGACTCAGGAAGCCCATTACAGTGTTTTGCCTTCCAACTTCCTCATTAGGAAATAAGATGTAGCAGATTCCTATTAAGGAAATAACCTCCATTGGGGAAATGCTGGACTTGAACATACAGCTCACGTGCAGATATCAGGGAATGGATGCACTGATGTCAGGTACACTGACAGCCTGTGGTCATTTCACAGGGAAGGAGGTGGCTGGGAAACATTTCTCCTAATGTGTGTGGTCATCCTTGTTGCCAGGCAAAGGCTATATGCTTTAGGACTGTGCACTAGAGGTTTCTAGCTACCGTGTTTTGAAGTGGAAGGAAGCATTTAGCCAACAGTTACTGAAAGTGATTAGCTAGATTCTATAAGAAAACAAATGAATGGTAACCGGTCCCTCTCTGGGTCTTTTCACTCTAGCAGAAGAAATAAGATGCTCATACTGGTGTACAGGTGTGACTGTAGACAAGAACTTGTGACTACATAGGGGATAGAGGTGGCTCTGGTAGGAGACAGGAGGAAAGACAGGAGCAGGTTCGAATCTGAATAAAGATGTGGCTTCTAAAGAACAGTCAGTCGTTCCCGCTTCAGTTCCCTCCAGAGGCCTGCCTTGCTGCATGGATATATTCCATTTCCTGAAACATAATAAATACCTCTGGTCTTGAAATAATACTTCTTGCCTCAAATGGAAGTGTTTCCATTCCCAAATGTAATGATTCTTTTTAAATTCAAACAGTACATACAAAAAGAAAGTTAAAGTTATACCTGAAACAAGTATGCTGTCAGGGTACAACGTGTGTGGACAGAAGTTCCCCTGTCTACCCACCCTCCTTTCTATAAGTGGATTCTCTTGCCAATCCCCTTTCTGTGTCTGTGAGAATTTATACCAGCTACTGGAGTGCTTCCCATCAGTAGTTAAAAATGAGTGTAATACCTGTTTGGGAAGCAATTTTACTGAAGGATAATGGGCAGGAAAGTGCACAGATCATAAGTTTACAGTGCAATAAACTTTTTAGAAGTAAACCCACTCAAAATCAAGATCCAGACCCAAGCACAGTGGTGCACGCCTTTAACTCCAGTACTCTGTAGGCAGAGGCAGGCAGATCTCTGTGAGTTCCAGGACAGTCAGGGCTACACAGAGAGACCCTGTCACAATCAATCAATAAATCAATCACTCAATAAAAGATCAAGATCCATATCAAGGATAGTGAAGGATCATGCTAAATACCCTCACTGTGTCCTCGGGTACTACTTTCCAGTCTCCATGTGTGACCTTTACCACTATGATGAGATCTTTCTTTTAGTCTTCCCTTTTGTTCTGATTACCTTTCTGAAAATACTACTTACATTATTTATAAAACTCATTATAGGACCTGAGAGAAAGAAATGTCAGCTGCTTGATTAAGGTTGAGAATAGTGTGGTGAGTTGCCTTGATTGAAAAGAAGCAAAGGTCCCAGAGCGTAGCCCATGTGGTAGATCACCTTTTCAGGAAATGTTTTCATTCCTCCAGAACAGGCATTGAGGCCAATAAAGTGAAAAAAGCACCTGCCTTTTTCTGAAATGACAAATGTGCAGAAAGATGGAGGCTGCTTGTGAATTTTACAGGTGCGTGGCTAGAAACTGCCCCCTACTGGACGCTTCTGGTATGGCTGGAAGAGAGTGCTCTAGGCTTCCCAGGTGGCCCCTCACCAGCTGTTCTTGCTACGTGTCTTTTTTCTCTTAATGCTGTTTTACTGCAATGATATCACATTCATCTTAACAAAGGTTGAGGTTCTGCACTGACTGGGCCTTTATAAACATCCTAGCATTCACTATTAAAATGGAATGTGCTGGAACCATTCTCCAGGTTGTATCTCACACACAAGTAAGGAGATTTGGTCCTAGAGCTCGCAGCAGGAGAGGAGGAGTAACCAGCTGCTCTTTCTCTCCAGGAATCGACAAGGAGAACGTTGAACTCTCCCCCACCACTGGCCACTGTAACAGTGGACGAACTCGCCATGGATCCGCAAGCCAGGTGCAGAAGCAAAGAAGCGCCGGCAGTTTCAAACGTAATAGCATTAAGAAGATCGTGTGAAGCTTTCTTCCTTTCACTTTTCAAACCAACCTAACATGGGCTTCTCACTAGTGACCCTTCCCTAACCTGGTCCCGCCCCACACTGCACTGCTGCACTTCGTGTCTTATGAACCCATCTGGTCTGCCATGCTGCCAGACGATCAACTCTTGGAAGCATTGCCTAAATTTAATGCTGCTTTTCTTTAATGTTTTTCCTTCTACTTTGGCATGTGTCTGGTGTGAGCACTTGTTCTGACGACTGCAAAGAAAGCAGGAGGTCAGGAAACCTGAACTGAGAGTCTGGATCATGGGAATGAGCGAGTGGATAAATCCTCCAGTGCCGCTGCCGCCGGCGGCGGCCATGGGCCATGCACGGAGGCTGGCCTTCTTTGTTCCCTTGTCTTACAGAGTGAAGTGGTTGTCTTATTTACACTTTCCAAGTTTGGGGGAGAAATAATATTTTAACCCCAGTGTATTTAATCTTCTAGCTGTGGACTTTTTTTTACCTTATGAAATTGAAGGAACCAATAGAGGTCAAGCCTCAATGAATTTACACCATAAAGCCACAAGCCAGGTACTTGGGGGAGAGGGGATAAACTAGTATTTTGTAATGGATTCTTAAGAAATCCTAACATTTGAGTATTAGCAATAATTACAGGAAAATAAGCATGACCACATACATCTTAACACTGCTGGATTAAAGCTATCGGTTCTGAGGCCTTATTCATACTTGGTCATCCAAACTAGGTAATTTTTTTTCCTGTTGATTATCTTTTAATCTTTACATATGAAGGTATTCTGTTCTTTTTTTGTAAGCCAAGGCTATACTAAGTATAGTAACTACACTTGTTTTTGCACTTGCTTTTTCCTCCTCTTTCCTATGTGATTCTGAGCAGGGTAATTAGCAGAGAGAGTGTTGAAACTTGTTTCCAGAAGCTAATTTTCATAGCTGTTTCCATTAGCTCCAAAGCAAAATGGAATGGTACGTGACTTAGGGTAACTGATATTTTTATTTTGTTAAATAATTTTCCAAGAAACAGAATATGCTGTATATTATCGTAAATTTCTTTGATAAGATGTATTTTTTAAATCTTTTCATCTTCCTCCTCTCCTCCAAATAAAATCAGGAATCTCTAGCAAAACATTTGGATTCTATGTGATAGGATTACATTTAATCACTGTGAAGTATGGTCAGCCTGCGTGGTGTGCTGATAAGGGACCTCTAGACTTGCCGCTGTACAGACAGCATGGATCAGTATGCCATAGGCCCTTCCAGGTGATGCACAGCCAGCTGCTTCATGGTACCTGCAGTATGCAAAACAATCAACTTGAGTGAGCGCAGTTGTATGTGGGTGCTGTCATTTAAGATTGAACTATATTTATTTTTAAAAGGTATTATCTCTCTACTCCCATGTTCCCTTCACATATTAAAATACAATGGCTTTGGGAGGAACAAAAAGAAACCCAGGGGGTGGGGGGTCCCTGTAGTGCTAGCTCACTAGTGGATTTCAGTAAATTAAACTCCACAGCTAAGTCAATAAATAATGGTACATTTAAGTGTTCTGACTCTAATAATATAACACATTTCACACTTATCCATACAGTAACAATGTAATATGTAATTGTAAATAAAATTGCTTTTGATATTCAGAAATAACAAGAATTTAATTTTTTTTAATTTGTTTACAGTCCTGGGAAAAGTAAGAACCATTTGCCAAAATAAAAGGAAAAACCCTTAGTATTAGTAGTGATTTTAACAGACTCATTGGGAAATATTGGTGACAAATGCAGCCAACTGAGCTTCTGTTTTCAACTGCTGCAAAGGCTTGAGTAGAGTAACTGTCATGCAGACAACAAGGCTGTAAGGCCTACTACAGTAGCAAGAGGCCCCAAGACAAGGCTGCGGGGTGCACCACCACAGCTCTGGTTCCTGCCGCCAGCCAACCATAGGCAGGGTGAGGCTCTTTTCTGTGTAACTCTGGTTGCTCATTTTTCCTCTAAGAGACTGGCACATCTGACCACAGCCATTACTGCTCCTTCGCCTCTCCATCAAACAGGAAAACTTGACAATGTAGCGCTCTTTCTGTAAGAAGTTTCCCACAGTACCGTGGTTCTTAAACATCCCCCACCTGAGCTCCCCTTGGAAAGATCAAATGGAGATATCTCCAGATTCACAAACGCTTTCGACCAGTGCATCCGGGACTCCTGAAGAGTGTCAGCTTTATCAGCTTTATTTGATGTACAGAACTTCTAACTTGGTTGGTTTTTTTTTTTTTTTTTTTTTTTTTTTTTTTTTTTTTGGTATTTTTGAGACAGGGTTTCTTTGTGTAGCCCTGGCTGTCCCAGAACTCTGTAGACCAGGCAGCTTGAACTCAAAGAGATCTGCCTTCCTCTGCCTCTGCCTCCCAAGTGCTGGAATCAAAGATGTGTACCACCATAGCCTGCAGAACTTCCAACTTTTGAGGAAAGTCTGACTTTCCAAGCTTCTGCAGCTAAGGAGCTTACGTGTCACCAGCTGCCCCTCTCCCCGACTTTTCCAGTTGTAACAACACGGCTGAAGTTCAGAGAAATGTCCTATTTTACATAATTTGGTGTGAGTTCGGTGATTTGTTCTCAATTTGTGTTTCCCTGATGTAAAAGAAGAAAACAGTAGCTCCGCCATATTTGTGCTGTGATGAGTCTGTTGAGCAGTGCTCCTGTCCTGGGCTTCCTGCCCTCCACTGTGGGGACGGACATAACACTCGCTGGCCAGTTACACTACCTGCACACTGCTGAGCTGGGGAGCAAGGACACCGCAGTACAGTCAGCCCCACCCCCGGAATGAACACCTATTGGGGGACCGAGTCAGCAACCCTGTCCTCCGGTTTTCGGGTTGCAAGTTTCCTGTGAGAGATTGGAGTTTTGTATTTTGGGTTTGGGAGATCTTTCTTCCTTTCTTTCTTTCTTCCTTTCTTTCTTCTTTCTTTTCCTACATTTACCCCCAAGCATATTGAGGCATGTCTTATTCAATATTATGCAATGGACTTATACAAAAATTCACTTAGTATCAGCCACATGATTTTTTTTATGCAGTATATTCACTTGTAAATAATTTGTGTAAAATTTGACAGAAAAGTCTATTTACTACATTGTAAATACATGTGATGATATATTGTATTATTTTGCTTTTTTGTAAAGCGGTTAGTTGCTGTACATGGATAACAAACAAAAATTTGATTATTCTCGTGTTCGTATTGCTAACTTCTTCCTGCGACTGCGTTAACATCATTTAAAGAGAATGCTGTGTGTTGTGAACTGACCTTGTATATGCTAACTTCCCTTCCCATCGGGCAGTTCCCTGCCTCCAGCCTTGTTGATACTGTAACCAGCAGGAGAATTTCTGCCCAACACACAGACTCCATCACTGTGGGGAAACCCATAGAAATCTGTTTCAGATCATTGTCCCCACCTCCTCCCATCCTGTGTATGTCCTCCCACCCACCCCCCCTTTTTTAAGTAAAATGTAAGTTCAGTCTGCTCTAAACTGTGAGGAGTTTTTACTATCTCCACATTTTCTCACTTCTCCCTGCTCTTTTGAAACACAAGGCCGTTTCCACCCTCTCAGGTGTGTTGTGGATTGCCTCACCCCAAAGGAAAGACCTTTATCTGAAAGTAAAACATCTGGGTGGAACAAATGGGGGCCTGTGGGACACAGAGATGACTGTCACTCTGGGATAGGAGTAGCCTGTTGTCAATGCCAGAGTTCCCTGCTGTCAGTTGGAGTCTGCAGGAGGGAGTTGTGCAAACCACCTCCCATAAGGAGACCCATTAGGGTCTCCTGCCCTGCTCCTGAAGGAGAAAGGAAGCCTCCTGGCCCTGGGAGAGACTGTCCTCAGGAGAACACCTTGAACAAATGGCCCAAATGTGCTGTCTGCTTATGGGGAGGTGACTTTGTGACTGCAAAGCCAAAGTGAGCCAAGAGGCCAGAGCATAGACAGGTCCCTTATCTACACAGGCATTTCCTAAGCAGGAACCCTGGGGGACAGTGCAGGGAGCCTCTCTACCCTCGTACAGTGCTTGGTCCAGTTTTAAATCTGCTCAGTTATGTGTTATGAGTGCTCAGTATATGGTCGTTAGGCACATGTTTAAAGGATTAAACAAGCAAAAAACCGATTCAGTGATACTGGTGTGGCTGACACTAGCGGGCTGGGGATTGGGCTCAGTGGTACAGTGTTTGCCTAGCCCAGAGGAGGTCCTGGGTTTATGCTCACAAAAAAGTTCTCGGTCACTGGTTCAAGTCTGCCAGCAAGACCTTGTCTTAAAACAAAAACAAAAAATTTTCTAAATGTCCCCTTATTGGAGGGGGGTGTTCCTCTCTCTCTCTCTCTCTCTCTCTCTCTCTCTCTCTCTCTCTCTCTCTCTCTCTCTCTCGCATCCACTTAAGCTCCAAAGAAGTGTCATAAATTTTAACATTTTACCTAAATAGAGGTAAAGCACCTTCTTGATCAGTTTGTATTATATCCTTTACCACACACAGATGCTAGGAGCTGCCCAGGTAGTGAATTAGGCTCCAGGGTTGTGGCCTTCAGAACCCCACCCCCCCACTGAGGGCCACTTCCTCCAGGTAAGATAGGGAAGTCACACTGGAGTCTTCTTACCAGGGACCTTTCTGCTGAGAAGTTCAGAGTGTTGGTAAGTCTAAATCCTTTCATGGGGGGGGGGGAATAATGTCAACATCTGTACTGTAATTTATGAACTTTGTTCAAAGAAACACCTTCAGTAATTGGGTCCGGCCCTGAACCAGGCATTATAAGAAGTATGGCCTCTGCCCACTAGAAACTTGTGATTTGGTGGGGAAAGTAGCCATATAACGGGTGGCCATGTGTCCTAAAATATGGGTGGGGGTTTTCAGGGGTGCGATGGCAAACGACATTGATAACTGAGATTTTGGGGGCTTGGAACTAATCAGGAAGTCTGTCCTGGTAGATGTGTTCAGAAGACTAATGATGAGAAAGCCTAGGCTGTGAAGGAAATGGTCCCATCAGAAAGCAGCCAGGGCTGGCTTCCTGGACTCCCTCCAGTATCTCAGTTAAGAACAGAGCTCCATCCACTCCCCACAAGAAAAGTACACACCTTAGCCCAAGGCCACAGAAGCAGGCACTCTTTCCAGATAATCACTCTAGACAGGTCAGTCTGGTCCAGAGTTGAGGTAGAGTTAGCCATCACTTATTTACTTAGGGAACAAAGGCAGAAGGGACTGTAGGGGGTCCCTGCCTCCACCCGAACTCCATCGCCACTGCCCATACACACTGGGGTTCTGCGGGGGACAAAAATCTTAAAAAGAGCTGAAGAGAGAACTCAGTGATTAAGAACATGGGCTGCTCTTGCAGAGACCCAGATCTGATTCCTAGCACCCACATAGTGGCTCACAACCATCCGTTACTCCCGTTTCAGGGGGATCTGAGGCCCTCTTCTGACCTTCCTGGGTACTGCATACAGGTGGTACACTTAGTATGCATGCAGGCAAACACCCATGTACATAAAAATCTTTTTTTCTTCATCATCAAAACATGAAGACCTTCAAGTTTATAGCAATCACTTGGTGACTGTCAACCGGGGCCTCAGCATGGTGTGAAGTGCTCTGACTTCCACTGGCACGGTGAGCCAGGAGCTCTTTCCTCCTAGCTCCCTGGTCAGACTGGGGGCTCAGACCAGGGAAGGCTTTGGTCAGAAGAGTTCAGTGACACTTAAGAAATAACATTTAAGGTTATGTGTTGCAAGGGACAGAAAACAAGCAAAGAAGCTCTCATTCACAATAGCATCTTCTGCTCCATGGTAGGCTGTATGTTTATAGACACCTTCAGTACAAGGGGGTGGGGGGGGCAGTGAAAAGCAAAAGCCAAACTCTAGTGCACGAAGAAGTTTCACTAACAGTAATTTTCAAACTACTTCATCAACTTGCAGAAGCAACCACACACATGCAAAAAGAAATATAAAGGTCATTTCACCCACAAAAAGCAAAAAAAGGAAACCATAGTCGGACAGACAGCCTTTATGCTTTAGAAAGGCAGTTTGCCTTGTTTTTATCCTATTTCTACTGCCAAGTACATCCATGCTCACCCATTGAGAGTTATGCCAGCCATCAGGGGAAGAACTGAGCAAATAAATACACTGATGGCTGAGGCACCATAGCCAAGCCTTGTAATCCCAGCACTCAAGAGGCTTAGGCAGGAGAATGGCTGTGGACTACGGAGTCAGACTTTGTCTCAAAAAAGAAAAATGAAAAGATTCCATCAAGAGAGCAGTTCCTCACTGTCCTCCATTGTGATCAGAGCCTGGATCCCCACCCCTAAAATATCCCTTAGCCTCACACCCCAGAAACCTTAGCGATAAGCAAGAAAGCACAGCTGAGCGAAAGGCACTAAGCGTGTACTTACAGGGAAACTCTTTAAGTATGAGATTTTAAAATGCTTTAAACCAGTAGCATGGAAGCATACTGGAAATGGTAACGCTGGGTGAATGTGGTGGGAATGCATGGTACTTGAAAAAAAATGTCATAATGAAATATTTACACAATGAGTATATACACATTAAGGAATTTTTTAAAACTAGTAGTGGCAGGGCACTCAACAGACATGTGCCAGTTCCTGGGTTCAATTTCTAGCACTGAAAAAGTCAAAACAAAACTTACTGTTGTCATTGAATTAGAACAGGTCCACTTTATACTCTGATTCTTGCATGTGCTTGTACACACAAATTTTTGTCAGTTTCAAAACCCATTTTCTACTCTGCTGTGTATCCGTCATCAGCCAGCAGGGGGCTCTGCTCAACCACTTTTTTGTCAGGCCTCAAGGTACCTGATCAACCAGCACAAAGGCTGGGGCTGCACTGCCCCAATCCACCCTGTAGAAATAAGATTGTACCGCAAGTGCCCTGGGCAATAGTGTCCACTAGCCACAAGTACATAAAAAAAGGAAAACACACAAACACTCCAAGGTGTCACTGTATCAATCTGACTGGAACTCACTGTAAACCAGGCTGGCCTCAAACTCATGGAGATCCACCTGCCTCACCTTCCTGAGATTAAAGGTGTGCCCCTCCACATCCAGTTTTTGTTCCTGGGAGATGACAAACGGGTCAGAGTGCTTGCTTTCTTCAAGCATGAAGACCCAAGTTTGAATCCCCAGTCCCCACATAAAAAGCTGAGTGTGGCTGCACATAGCTGAAACCCCAGCATTAGGGGATGGAAATAGATGGATTCCCCCAAGCTTGTGGGCCAGCCAGCCCAACAGAATCCACAATTTTTCCAGTTTAGTGATTGATAGGAAAGGGGGCCAGCCCATTGTGGGGGATGCCATCCTTGGGCTGGTGGTTTTGGGTTTTGGTAAGCAGCACCCCTCCATGGCCTCTGCATCAATCAGCTCCTGTGTCCAGGATCCTGTCCTGCTTGAGTTCCTGCCCTGACTTCCTTCAGTGAAGGGAGGTATGTAAGGAGTAGGTTTTTCTGCCGCTGGTCTTGTCCCACCACCGTGCCAGCCCCAAATAACGCACAGAGACTCTGTATTTGATATAATGCTGTTGCCCAGGTACTAGTTTCTTATCAGCTAGCTCTGTCTTAAGTATTAACCCATTTCTGTTGATCTATGTATTTCCAAGTGCTTTCATCTTACTGGAGAGCCGGCTGACGTCCTGCTCTCTCCAGACTTTCCATCTTGACTCCTTACTTCCTACATCCTCTTTCCTCCTTGTCTCCGAGTCCCTCCTATCTCCCTTTCCTATTGGCCAACAGTGCTTTATTCATTAACCAGTATGAGAAACATATTTACAGAATGACTTCTCCCATCAGAGGTACTACATACAATATGTGAAAGTGTAAACCAAATAAAACCTTCCCAAGTTAGTTTCAGTTAGTGTGTTTCATCACAGTGGTAGTAACCCCAACTAAGACAACCAGCACGCTCAAACAGTGGGATACATTTTTATTTTCTTGAGATGGGGTCTTGTTTGCTATATGAATTCCTGGACTAGGACTACAAGCGTGAGCAACAGCACTTGGCTTGGACGCTGCTTCATCTGTCTAATTAGCAGACGTATGAATTAGCAGTGATGAACCCCATGGTGATACGTAGGCTGGCATGTGCACTGGGTGCCGTCTTTCTGTGTCACCAGCCTTAAAGATATCTATCACTGCTTTAGAGTCACTCTAGGAATAGAATGCAGAGATATAAGAAAGAGGGGACTGTGACTTTGATAGTAGAACACCCCAAGACAACCAAAATATTAGGTTTTCTACATTCATCTAACCCGGTGGTTTTCGACCTCCCTAATGCTGAGACCTTGTAATACAGTCCCTCAAGTTGTGGTGGCCAAATCATGTCTATTTTGTTGCTGCTTCATAACTAATTTTGCTACTGTTGTAAATTGTAATGTGAACATCTGTGTTTTCTGATGGTCTTAGGTGGTCCCTGTGAAATCGTCATTCTGTGCCCCTCAAAGGGGTCACAACCCACAGGTTGAGAACTGCTGATTTAACTGTTTCCAGAAGCTAACCATTTCCATTATGGGACCTTTGAAAATGGACACATCCTGAGAGTGTGGGTCAGCGTAGAGAACTTGCTTGTAGGGCTTGTAGGGCTGTTGATCTCTAGGACTGTAGAAAGGGAGTTCCAGGACTACAGTTCCAGGAGCCCTGGCTGTCCTGGAACTCGCTCTGTAGACCAGGCTGGCCTTGAACTCACAGAGTTCAATCAGACTGTTTTCTTACAGAACCCAGGACCTAAGGATGATGTCACCCACAATGGACTGGGCCCTTTCCTATCAATCACTAATTAAGAAAATGCCCCACAGCAGGATCTTATGTGTGAAATAGACATAAAACTAGATAGTACATGCTTCCTGTTTACTAAGAGGCATGTGGATTCTGTCATCATACAGTACTTAGCATCAATAACATTTTATTTGAGAAGGAATACTTGCAAAAGAATCAAGAGTATTTAAGTTGTATAAGGGTTAGTCCTCAGTTGTGTAGATAAAAAAATGTGCTTATGTATAGTTGATTTCATTGAAGACTAGGAGGAAGGGGAATGTAGCCAACAGTAATGATGGGTAAGTTTTGTTTCTTTTAAATATTTGCCTGTTTTTACAGAAAGTATTACAGCTTAAAATTGAAGTCAGTGACACGTATGTATGAAAATGAAACCCATTGCTTTATATGCTAACTTTAAGTTTTTAAATTAAAAACAACAATAATTAGGCTGTTTTTAATCATAAGCGTAAGACAGTCATGATAATGGAGTTGGTCTGTGGGTGAGCCACTGTGTCCTGATGTTTCTTTTTCCTTTTGTCAGAAGGTAAGGTTTTTAATGAGTATGGTGGTGCACACTTGTAATTCCTGAGCCAGGAAGGCAGAGACAGGAGGGTTCCAGAGCTCACTGGGCAGCTACCATGGCCTATTGTACTAGGTCCCAGTGAGAGACCCTGTCTCAAAAAACAAGTTGGGGGGAGCTGGTTAAGACACTTGTGCTCTTTCAGGGGACTTCACGTAGGTTCCTTGTACCCACACTGGCAGCTCACAATGGCCCGTGTGTGGCTCTGCATCCTCTTCTGAACTCCTTAGGCTTCTGTAGGCATGTGGCATACTCTTGCCCAAGCATATATACTTGCACATAAATAAGTAAATTTAACAAGAAACCACGGTTTCTCCTTAGGAATGAATGATGCATGCACCACATGCATGTATGTGTACATGCTCACACAGGAATACTCAGTGTGAATTTAACTACTTTAGATTCCAGGGGGCTGGGTTTGTTCCTCTTCTTTTGGGGGAATATTTGCAGGATTGACATTAAGAGGAGGGAGGACAGCAGTCACTACAACCCTTCCCTCCCCTCTCCAGGACCTCTGCTCACGGCTCGGGCTCTCCACACATCAGCCAGGTGAGGCAACTCTCATGGCTGCTAAGGGGCCTGAATACACACATGTGCACAAACACAGAGGACAGGCTTTATGCTTCTGAGCTCAGGCACCATCCTCAGTGTTTTGGGCTTCTAGCCACCTGCTGCCTTCCCATTCTCCCTCATCTCTCTGAGGGCACTGCCTGTGTCTTTGACTTTTTTTTTTTTTTTTTTTTTTTTTTTCCTGCAACTGTTTCTCTGAACTTGAAACAATTCCTTCAGTGCTGAGAAGGGGGCTGGTGACCTGGCCAGAACAAGGGGAATGGATGGGGAGTGGGGAGGGCCTCACCACTAGCCATGGAAACACTTGTGAAGCAAGGGCCAAGTGAAGCCCTGTGCCAGCAGAGCTCAGGAGAGCTTTTTGGATGAGGTGACCGAGGATGGAGAAGGGAGGACCATCCATTGAGAAGAGCAGCTGTAGCATCTGTGGTCTACTGATGAACTCCATGTAGAAGGTGGGATCTGCACCACATGACCCTGGTATACTGTAACTGCTCAGCAAAGCAGAGCCTGTGTGTGCACACCAGGAAGGAGCCCTGCACCAAAAGGGGCTTCTGGCTTCAGCCCAGGCTGAGGGCTGGGGGGTGGGGACTGTTAAACAGAAGGAGCAACAGAGAAGGAGAAACTAGAAAATGCAGGCCTGTGCAGCCTGCAAGGGAGTGGGAGGCGGCAGGGCCGGGTGAGAGGGTATATCTGCTTTGGAAACCCTGAAGGGTAAATGCTATTGCCCTGCCCATGAACCACCTTCAGGGGCCCTTTCTACAGCTGGTAGCAGGATGTGGAGCCCAGTGGAGCAGGATCTGGGAGGTTTTGATGTTTACTCTTCAAAGGGAAGAATGTGGTAGCACATGCCTTTAACCCCTTCGCTCCAGGAGCAGATGCAGTTCCTGGCCAGCCAGGGCTACATAGTGAGAACCAGTCTCAAATAAGTAATAATAACAGTGATGATAATAATAATTAATGGGGAGCACTGGCTGCTCTTCCAGTGATCCTGAGTTCAATTCCCAGCAACCACATGGTAGCTCTCAACCCTCTGTAATGAGATCTGGTGCCTTCTTCTGACCTACAGGCATACTTGGAGGCAGAACGCTGTATACGTAATAAATAAATAAATCTTTAATTTTTTTTAAATAATAAAAGAATCCTAGAAGGAACTCCAGCCCTCAGCTTCCTGCTTCTGGGAGTTGGAAAGGTTCTGGGTGGGCACCTTTCCTCACCCAAGCTCCTGCAGACAAGGAAGGATGAGGCCTCAGACTCTGTGCCTCCCAGTGTAGTCCAGGCCAGGCAGGGCCCCATCACACCCCCCAGGACCTGCTGTGTGACTGGAAGTGTGTGAGCGCTCTACACTCCACGCCTGAGGCAGGTGATGAAGGAATAATTTTACCACCTCCTCCTCTCCAAAGTGATAATTATTCATGGTTTGAGAAATATCTGCAACCTGTGAGTCCTGCTCCATTTCTGGGCAGCCTGGATAGGGAAGTTAAAACCTGTGGACTGACGACAGAAGAAATGCACTCCTTTGGGGCTGGGATAAAGCTTAGTTGGTGGAGAATATGCAAGGGGCTCAGAGTTGCATCATCGGCAACACGAGATGGCCACAGGCCCTCAATCCTATCACTTGAGAGGTGAAGACAGGAAGATCAGAAATTCAAAATCATCAATGACTACATAGGAGGCTGGAGTCCAACTCAGGCTACACAAGACCCTATCTCAGCAATACATTCCCTGTAGACTGGCTCTGAGCCTGTCTATACTGACACATGGGTGGGTCACTGTGTGCCAGGCCCTGGGCAAGACAATGCACACAAGCTCTCCTTACATACCTACCAGACCTCTGTGAAGTAGAAACTATAGTCCCTGCTTTCCAGATATGAATGGTGGGCTAAAAGAGCACCAGGCCTTTGCTCAGCTCAGCTGCTGATATGACTTAGCACCAACAACTCACATCAAGAGCTGTTATTAGTCGCTGCGGCTGTTGGGCTACCACAAACTCCATAAAGCTTGGTGGCTTAAAAAACAAAACAAACAAACAAAAAAAAAACCAAAAGAAAAAAACAAAAAACAAAAACAGAAATGTGTTCTCTTTTCTGGAAGTCAAATGCATGGGTTGACAGGGCTGTGTCCCTGTAGAGGCTCTTGGGAGATTTTTTTCCCTGATATCTTCAACTTTTTTTTTTTTTTTTTTTTTTTTTTTTTTTGGGTGGCCACTGGCTTCCTGAGCTACGGCTGAAGAGTGCCTGGTTCTACCCATGGTCACGACTGTCCTCTTGTGTCGATGAGCTTGCCTTTGATGCTTCATGAGATTGCAAAGGAGTGTGGTGGTGCATCAAGGACAAGCCTTCCTATGGGAGATGCCCGCTCCACAGAATCTGGAAGGGAATTTGCCACAGGAAATGGAAGAGGCTCCCAGGCCTGGAGGCAAGAGCTAGGGAGCGTCCAGTGGTTATGGTGAGGCAGGAGTCAGGTATGGTGGCAAAGGCCTTTAATCTCTGCACTGGAGAAGTGACAGGAAGATTGTGCATTTGGAGCAAGCCTGTACTACAGAGCTCAGAACTGTCCCAGGATCTGGTAAGGGAGGCTTTGGAATTTGTCTTTGTGGAGAACTTGAATGTGGTCATGAGCTTTGGATTTGTTCTCCTGGATTGATCTGAGGCCCCACCTAAGCCAGTTGAGGTGAGTAAGGTCTCTTGTTTTCCAGGTCTCGCTTCCAGGGGTTATATTGACAGGGTGAGCTATGAGAGACATTCTTGCTGCTCCCACTAAGGGGCAAACCCCAGCTACCACCTGCCTTTCGTTTTTCATTCATTTCATTAACTCATTCATTCATTCATTCATGTATTAGTACCTCACAGAGAAGCATCCAGTTACCAGAAAAAAGAAAAAATAAAAAAAAAAAAAAAAAAAAAGCACTTCCCAGAACAATATACCTGCCCTCTCCAATAGCTGACATCATGAATACAGTTGTATCCTGACCCTCAAACCCTCGTGGCTTTTTTCCTAGGGAGATCTGAGCTCTGGAAGAGTAAGAGTATCAAATGGGACCAGCCTTGATGACCCCTGCAGTCAGGACTCTAGGGCAGACTCAGCAGTCCCTACACAGGACATCCATACCCAAGAGTCGCCTGAAGATGAGAGGGCAACAGGCTCAGATCAGGGCGGCCCGCAAACCTTGTGCAGAACTGGGTCCAAGTCCCCTACTCTTCCCTGTCCAGACACTGGATTGCTCTGGGCTGACCATCTGCTCTGAGCTCACACATGGCCCGCGATCAGGGACATGAGGTGACTAAGACCATGGTGAGGGACATGCTCCTTCTAGAAGAGTTTCGGAAATACGAGTGGGTTTGGAAGGAGGGTTCAGAACTTTGGTGAGGGAGAAAGACCAGGTTTCCCAGAGGAAGAAAGCTGCTCTGTCTGGAAGTGTGCTCAGGCAATGTCTGTGCCTGAGTAGAGGAACAACCACCCTGGTAAGGCTGAGCAAGGTGCTAGGTGGACAGCAGGCTGCGCCTGGGCTCCGCTGGGCCGGATGAACCTCAGCTGAACTTCACCCGGAGGCAAGAAACAGGCTGTGTCACCACACTCAGGATGGAGTCCTGCCCTGGGCTCCGAGATTAGGGCCCGAGGAGCTGCCAGAAAATGCAAGCGGACAGGAGGAGCTCCGGGCTCCTGAGCCCTGAGGACACCAAGCCCAATGGCTTCATTCTTCCTCTCACCTACTTTTGGTCCCCTTCACCCGCCACTCTTCCATGCCCCCCCCCGCTCCCCCGCACCTCCTCACTGCGCCCCTCCCTAGCCCTCAACAAGCCGCGCGGCCTCTCCGCAGCGTCTCAGCTTCTGAGGAAGCGAATGTAGCAATCAAACTCACTCAGGTAGGAACACCTGCAACACCCAGAACTGACAAAGGACGTGTGCACCGGCTTGTCACGGGGTGCACTGGCAGCGCAGGGGCCGGTCCTCCGCCCCCGCCCCCCGATCAGGTCTAGAAGGGGCGGAGCCTGGGGCGGCTCGGGTCCTTTTGTCTGCAGCCCCGCCCCGCCCCCACGCGGGCCCGCGGCGCGCGGCAGACACGAGCGGCTGACACGAGCGGCCGCCGCGGGCGGAGGCTGCGCGCCGCAGACCCGGGCGGTGCGAGCGCGATGGCGGCGGCGCGGGGCTCGGGCTAGCTGCGGGCGGCGCGGATGGCGGGCGGCGCGGGCTGGGCGGGCGCCCCCGCGGCTCTGCTGCGCTCCGTGCGCCGCCTGCGCGAAGTGTTCGAGGTGTGTGGCCGCGACCCGGACGGCTTTCTGCGTGTGGAGCGCGTCGCCGCTCTCGGCCTGCGCTTCGGCCAGGGAGAGGAGGTAAGGAGCTCTCGCGCGCGTCCCCAGGCTGGAGGAACCGCAGGGACCCTGTGCTGTCACACTCCCTCCCGGCCTGTGTTTCACATGACACACCCGCGGTAGCCGGCCTGTCCACCTGCATTTCCCTCCAGGCCATCCCCAATGAGAGGAGCTCTCAAATCTAGCTTCTAGACATCCCCCTCCCACACCTATCAAGTCTCAGGGGTGTATATGCACAGCACCAGGCCTAAGGGCGACAGGGACAAGCAGGGCTGATCTGCAGTCTCTGGTCCTTAGCTGCACCTACCCAACCTAGAATAGAGATATCTGCTTGGGGCCACCCTGGGTTCTGGCCCAGTTCCTAGGGACCTCCCACTCAAGCTAGATGGGCAGGCCTGACAGGCAGCGGGCTGTACTGGCTGCAGGGGGCCAGCCAGGACCAAGCTGGGAGTGGTTAGCTGAGTCTCTGGTGTTGATGTAGGGCCGCATGGGTGGCACAGAGCAGAACTGTGGGGGCTGTTAGCCGGTCTGGAATGGCAGGATCAGAACTGCCAGTGTGTGAGGAATAACTGCCCATTGGGCTAGTGTCCTCTTGCCATCCACACAGGGGCTAGTGTCCGTGTCTGAGAGGACAGGGCACTGTGTTCACGCAGCCCTGCAGTGGTTGGCATCTTCTGGATTCAGAAGCCCTGACTGAGATTTGGGTTTCCAAGGCCACGTGAGATCTCAGACCCTATGTGGAAAGCTTGGAACCTTAGTCCCAAATGTGTACTGAGTGGCATTCTGTTACAGAACAGGTCGGGATGGCATTTTAGAACATGGGAGGACCTGGGCTATGACCAGTCCGGCTGATGCCTTCTTGTCACCTGACAAGTGGGAGGTAATAATAATCCCTTTCTAGGTAGCTGGCCAGAACCTGGGAATCCCCGAGAGCGGGAGGTGGAGGAAGGAGGCAGGTGTGGATGTAAGGACTTTGGTCCCCCATCCCAGGAAGCTTACTCCTGTTGTTCCCTTATGAAGCTCATTCTCTACCTCTTCTCTGCTTTGGTTGGGGCATCTGCTGCTGCTACCTCAGCCTTTCTTCTACAGAGATTAGCAGAGTCTGTCTTCTTAGCCAGCATCTCCCACCTGAGCAGGGTGTGCAGCCCCTAACACAGGAGGCCACAGCCTGAGCATCCCTAACACAGGACAGTGCAGGTTGCTGGTGTGGAGTCTCCTTGCTTTGGCTGGAACCTAGAATTCCAGAATCAAAGACCCTCGTGTATGGGGATGACTTCACTGCAACCTCTGGCAGAAGGCCAAAGCCCTGTAATACATCTCCAGGCTGGACAGACACCTCCTGTCCTTAGATCCTCCTCCCTCTACACTTCAGAAACAAACCTTCTGGTCACTTTGCCATCATGGGGACTCACCTGGGGTTCCCTTCTGCACTGTAGCCTTTAACAATTTGGAAACATCACTCCTCCACCCCATCCCTTCTTACCCTTTCACCCCTGTCTGAAGCCTGAAGCCATTTCCCACCCACCCAGCAGGGGTGGGGGACAGGTTTCCACAGATGTCACTGATGAATTGTTTTCCTAGCACTAATAGTGCTGGACCTGGTCGGTACACACACAGGGGAGGGGAGGTGCCTTTTCAGTGGTTCTACACACTCTCTGCTCACACCAAGTTTCTGGCTACTAAAACCTCCTGGGATCTGTTTGAAAACTTCTGCCGAGACAGAGATCCTCCACCCTGGAGCTGGTCAGTGATTCCTTTACTTACTAATAATCTTGTATCATAGCAGGAGTTTCTGTGGAGTACAGCAGGTTGCAAATTCGGACAGTCAAAAATAGATACTGTCCCCCAGGAGGTGACACTCTGGTCACCTCCTTCATGAGCTGCCCCTGTACTTACTTACATGTGGCTTTCTCCAGGAAATGAGATCACACTGCACCATGTATTCTAACCTAGCCCCTCCCCCAAATGATCCTCACATTTGAGCTTACATAAACTACCATCACACTGCTCTGTTTAGCCCCAAACTGTCCACTTCTGATTTTTAGTTTTTAAGTATGTCCTCTCTTTCGGACTGCGCATCCACGTGACTCTGGCACAGTCCCCACCAGGACCCTGACTTGTTAAAGGGGTCAGGCCTCATGTCTCTCATTAGTTTCATCAGTCGAAGCCTGTGGCTCATCCCTAGTTCCTACTCAATTTCATCTTGTTTTCTTGTGTGCTCCTTCGTCCTCAGTCCTCACCGCTGCCTGCAGCAGTTCTGGGTGGGAATGGGAAGCCTCCGGCTGAGGGAGAGGACGCAGGGCAGGACCACGGACAGGGCCTGAGGCTCGGTGGGGCTGTTCTACCTCCATTCCCAGGCCTGCAGAAACACTGTTTACTACACATCAAATTCTCAACTACACCGGAGCACTGCTCTTCAAAGATGGGGTTGCTTCCCAAAGTGCTCTGAGCTCAGACTGTTTCTGCCTGTGACACTGATAACCCAGCCGTTGGTGCTCCAGAGACAATGGCTGATATTTGTTAGACATGAGGTTCACTGCCTACATTTTACTAACTGCCCTGGCATACTAGGGAGATCAGGATCAAACACAGTAGGTTTTAGAGTATGAAATAAATACCCACAAGAGCATAAATAAATAGAGGAACTAATAATGCAAACCCCCCCCCCCCGCCTACAGGAGAAATGCAGGGGCTGAGGGTGTACTCAGGTGGTAGAATGCTTTCCTGGCATATGTGAACCTGGATCTGATTCTCAGAACTACATTAAAAACAAAACAAAACAGTACAGAAAATGGATATGGCTTCATAGGATTGGGCCCATCAAAATCCAGTTATGGGGTGGGAGGAACTCACAAGGGCCCCAACCCTCCATTAACATTTATAGAGAGTTAATAGTAGCCATGGGTGAGGGGCTCATGAGGATTTTCTGTCCCTAAAGATCTATAGACAGTTAATGGTTGCTGGGAGGAGAAAGAGCCATTTTCTTCCTTTTTTATTACAAAAATTAAGAAATTAAAAAATAACTATTTTATGTTCGCTGGCACATGTGTCATGGGTGCCCAATCCCCTGAACTGAGTTACAGACCGCTGTGAGCCGCCATGTGCGTGCTGGGAATTGAAGCTGGGTCCTCTGGAAGAGCAGCCAGTGCTCTTAACCACTGAGCCATCTCTCCAGCCCCCAGTCATTTTCTTTAATGATGTAGCCACTGGTTAGGTGGCCATGCTCCCATAAATAGAACCTCTTACCCATGTTCTGTAAGCAACCCTAATGGGATTCATCGAGTCACCAAGAAGGGAAATGGGGGTGGGGAGGACATGAAATGGGGAAAGGTGGTTGGTTGGGAAGAGGGCAAGAGAAGTCAATGGAGGATGAAAATGATCAAAATACATTCCATACATGTACAAAAATATCATAGCAAATCCCATACAGATTAATCAAAAAAAAAAAATTTAAAGGCAGACATGGCATCACACACCTGTAATTCCAGCACTTGGGAGGTGGAGGCCAGGTTGGGGCTGGGAAGTTGGCTCAGTAGATACAAGCTTGCCACAAAAGCCTGGTGGCCTGAGTTCAGCCCCATGGAGGAAGGAAAGAGATGTGACTCCTGAAAGTTGTCCTCTGAACACCATATATGTGCTGTGGCAACTTTGTGTCCACACAACATCATGAGAAAAAAGTTCAAGACCAGCCTTACTTACATAGGGAGTTTGAGGCCAGCCTGGGCTAATGAGACCCTGGCTCCAAAAAAAAAAAAAAAAAAAAAAAAAAAAAAATGCCCAATTTAGCAGCACATATACTAAACTAAAATTGGAGATTAGCATGACCCCTAAGGATGACACTCAAATTCATGAAGTGTTCCATATTTGAAATAAATAACAAACATTTAATTCATGTGAGATAATTCCTCATTGGAGAAGGATAGCTTGGCTCCCCACCCCTTGGGTATGAACTATGCCTTGACTTCTTAGGAGTTCAGTAGGAAAAGGGGACAGGGCAACTTGACAGTGGAGAAACCTGACAAATACCACCACAGAGTGTCACCAGAGTCAATGCCAGTCCTCACTGTGAAGGGCCGAGTAGTGCTTCACCCAGCTCACAACTATGGTGGAGAGATAGTCGTGAGAGAAACAACAGGCAGCCCCTCAGCACCACCCGAGGACACTGCACCAGGTACTGACTAGAGCTCCTTAGAATGGCCAAGGGGAGTGGTGTCTGTAATGAGGCACCCTGGATGGGGTCCTAGGACAAGAAGAGGACACTAGCTAGACAGGAGGTCTGAAGTATGGACTTCACCGATCATGCTGTGTGTCGACCAGACTAGTCTCCTATAGTCCCCTGATTTGATAACCTAAGATCTTGGTGCCACCCTGAGGCTTCTGTCAATGGTACTACACGGGCTGTAGGTCAGGAGGAAGCACTCAGGTGTAGGGGCTTGGCAGGTGCTAGGCATGCCCCGCCCCAATAGCTAGGATCTCTGCAGGATGCAGTGAAGGAGAGTTGATTTTTCAGACTTTCCAAGCAGCAGGAGCTACCCTCAGAGGTGTAGTGGGTAGGGAACCCTGAAGTGAGGAGCCATCCATGAACTCCCTGGGTGCCTGGTATGAGTTGGAACTTTACCACATATTGCATGGGGGGGCGGTTGCAGGGCAACTTTCAGGCCCAGCCCAGTGCTTAGGCCCAGGAGCTCTCCCCTGCACTGGGAAGAGAACCAGAAGCAAAGGAGGAGAAAGAAGATGAGGCTGTGGAAAGAGGCAGCGGGAGGGGTCATAGCCTGCTAGGAAGGTAGCACTGAAATCAAGGCTGGGCCAGACTAATCCCATGGCTTCCCAGGTCTGATGCCCCAGAGCTCCAATGCCCAGGGAAGAGCTATGCTGAGCAAGTTGTCTGGGAAGGAAACAGAATTGGGACTGTTCCTGGAGGACTCCAGTACTCCTGACACCCCTGCACCGAGGCCCCATTGCAGGCAGAAACACCAGTGCTCCACAGTCTTTTATATGGGGTGTGGTAGGAAGGAATGAGGGGTACAGCTTTTGCTCTGGGCTCCTTCCCTCCAACTCCAAGCAGTCCCACCAGGGAGGGTAGAGAAGGGAACCTGGAACCTGCATAGCTGTCTGGGATTGAGAGTAGAACAGGGTAGAGCCCAGGCAGAGTACAAGGAGTTGTGGCCTGTGATCAACATGCTGTATGCATTCCCACCCATGTCCTGTGGAATGTGTAACTCCATATTTTTATAGAATACTCATTCTGTTGAGTTTTGTTGTTGTTGTGTTTTGTTTTATTTTATTTTTGAGACAGGGTCTAATTTAACCTAGATTAACCTCCACCTTACTATGTAGGTGGGCATGACCTTGAGCTCCTGATTCTCCTGCTTACACCCCTGAGTGCTGGGGTTACAAGCTTCTGGCCACGCCCAGCTCTACAGAGCAATCATAAGGATGCCTCCCATACCGTTGCTCCCAGCATGTTTCTAGCCCGAGGCCTTTTTTCACTCCTTTTTCCTCTTGAGTCCCTGCTATGTGCCAGGGCTAGGAAACAGCAGGGCTGTGAACCTAAGCCCTGATAGGACTGGAGCCATGACTAGAAAAGAAACTGGCACCCAGGCATGGTGGCCTTTAATCTCAGAACTTGGGGTGGGGCAGGGTGCAGGGGCAGGTGGGTCCCGTGAGTTGACCAGCCTGATCTGGAACCTAGTGAGTTCCAGAATATAAGACAGACAGATAGACAGAGAGAGAGACTGGCTGCTTAAAAGTGACACCCTTAGAGATCCTGCTAAAGAGCCATTACTCACAGCTCCTGTGTTCTCAAGGACAGGATAGCAGAAGAGACCAAACCCCCAAAATCTGTATACCAGGCCTCCATGTAGCCACAGCCATGATATCACTTCAAGAATGTCTCGTAATACCTTTGGACCAATGCCCTATGCTGCTCATAGCTTAAGGCACAAAACTCAGAGAAGATTGACAACCTTCTTTAGAACCAGTTCATGTGGCCTGTTGTGAGCACTGTCCCCAAGAGGGTCCCAGGCTAAAGTCAGTACCTAGACAAGGCAGCTATAAGGCTCACCTGCACAAAAACAAAACCTGAAAGGAGGAAGAGCTTGTTATAGTTATGAAGTAGCAACAAAAATAATGTTATGGTTGGGGGAATTGGAAGCATTAGGAAGCTGAAACCCACTGTTTTAAAACAATCCTACAGAGAGTTGGGCCCTTCCCACTTCCAAAGCCAGGCCATTCTGTATGGGCAAGGCTCTTTCTGAGGTCTCTTTCATACAGAGAGCTGGGGCTGTGTCCTAGCATTTCATCTGTTCATCCTTCCTCCTATCCACCAACACACTCACTAGGGCATCCATTTATCCAGTCAGTTTTTCACCATCTACCTACTCATCATTCCCTGTATCCATTCACCTTCATCCATTCCTCATTCATTGCATGGTACCCACTGTCTTAGTTAGGGTTTCTATTGTTTCAGTGAAACAGCATGACCAAAGTATCTTGGGGGAGGAAATGGTTTCTTTGGCTTATATTTCCATATCACTGCTCATCACTGAAGAAAGTCATGACAGGAACTCAAAAAGGGCAGGAATTGATGCAGAGGCCTTGCTTATTGGCTTGTTTCCCATGGCTGCTCAGCCTGCTTTCTTATAAGCCCCAGGCCCACCATCCCAGTGATGGCACCACCCACAATGGTCTATGCCTTCCCACATCCATCACTAATTAAGAAAATATCCTACAGGCTTCTGTACAGCCTGATCTTAGGGATTCCTTTTCTTTTTTCTTTAGTACCTTTTTATCTTGTGTGTATTGGTGTTCTGCCTGCATGTGTGTCTGTGTGAGGGTGTCAGATCCTAGAACTGGAGTTACAGACAGTTGTGAGTTGCCATATGGGTGTTGGGAATTGAACCCTCCTTTGGGAGAACAGACTGCTGAGCCATCTCTGCAGCTCAGAGGCATTTTCTTAATTGAGGTTCCTTCCTCTCAGATGGCTTTAGTTGTGTTGACATAAAATATCCAGCACATCCACCCTTCTCTAGCCATCTGCCTGTCTATTCATCCACCCAGCAATCCAGACTTTATCACCAGAGTTCGTCAGGCCAAGTGCAGATTTGGGGATGGGACTGGCATTTCCATGGGGTGCCAAGTGCTGTGTGTAGTAAAGTCACAGGAAGGGCAAGGAGAATGAGAACTCAGGCCAGAACAGGGGCAGATGGTGACCAGAGGGACGAAGCAGGACTGTCTGGTTCTTACATTTAGAAGGACAGCAGCATCCAGGCACATGCTGTCCTTGCTGGCATGAACTATTTTTATAATTTCCCACTCTCACAGGCTGTTACTGGTGGTAGGGCTGGGGTCATTGTGAAAGGGGCTGCAGCTGGGATTCTTTCTAAGGTGCTTGTTAGGACAGACAGACAGATGAACCTGTCTGCTCCTCTATAAGGTAGAGTTCATGGAGCTGAAGAGATGGCTTAGTGATCATTGCTCTTATAGAAGACTTGTGTTTGGTTCCCAGCACTCACATGGCAGCTCACACCAAGCTATAACTCCAGTTCCTGGGGATCCAGTCTCCTCTTCTGGCCTCCTTGAGCACTACACATGCACACAATACACCTATATACATGCAGGCAAACACTCATACATGTAAACTCTTTTTATTGCTTTTCATGTGTATGGGTGCCTTGCCTGCATTCATATGTGTTCCATGGGGTTGCCTCATGCCCAAGGAGTTCTGAAGAAGGTATGGAATTGCCTGGAACTGAAGTTATAGACTGTTGTAAACTTCTGTGTAGATGCTGGGAACTGAACCCAGGTCCTCTGGAAGAGCAACCAGTGCTCTTAACTACTGAGCTATCTCTCCAGCCCAGATTTGGTTTTTGTTTTTTGAGACAGGGTTTCTCTGTGTAACAGCCCTGGCTATCCTAAAACTTGCTCTGTAGACCATGCTGGCCGCAAACTCAGAGCTCCACCTGCCTCTGTCTCCTGCATGCTGCAATTAAAAGAGCACACCACTACTGCCCAGCTTAAATTTTTAAAATGAATGTTTCAAAAGGATTCATAAGTTGGACGTCAAGGCCATTCTTTGAGGAGTTGTTTGGAAGGCACACACAACCTTACTGCACCCCAGTGTGAGTGCCCTGGACTACCTAAGTGTCACTGTTGTCCTGGGTCCCAGGATAACCCCCCTGTCCCTTCCTTTTTTGAAATGTATTTATTTTTATTTTATGTGCATTGGAATTTGGCCTGTGTGTATGTCTGTGTGACAGTGCCAGATCTTGAAGTTACAGACAGTTGTGAGCTGCCATGTAGGTGCTGGGGATTGAACCTGGGTCCTCTGAAAGAGCAGCCATGCTCTTAACTGCTGAGCCATCTCCCCAGCCTCCCCCTCTCCCCCATCCCTTTCAGCATGGTACTTTCCACTGCGGTCTCCCTTGTGCAAAGAACAGAGTTTTTCTAGCCTCCCTGTTGGTTTCTGTGGACAGGAGTAATAAGGAATAGGCCCAGCCTTTGTGTTCTTCATTCACCCTTCAGCAACCAGAAGATCTGGGAGTTGAAGTGACTTGGGCAGGACCCATGGTGAACACAGGTCTTTCTGGTTCCAAAGCTGCTTTCTTACTGTCTGCAAGAGCTGGGGTCTTTGGCTCTCAGAGGTGGAGGATGGAAGAAGCCTCAGCAGAGGGGTCATCTGGCTTTGGGGGGGGGGTGCTAATGTGGCAGGCCAGGTTGGAGGCAGGACTGAGCCCTTTGGGAGCTGGCCCCTGGGGAAGGAAGGCTCAGGGGTCTTAGGACTTGAGGCTTGGGTGTGGCTGCCAGTAGCCACACCCCGTTCTGGTTCACCCAATGATTGAGCAGGCCAGAGAAGGTTCCTGGCACCTCCGCTTTCCCGGAGCTTACTCCTCAGTAAGCAACCTGCTCTCCGCTCTGGCCAATTAATTGGCACTACCTTCAGGAGGGAGAGGGGCGCTGGCTGCAAGCACCTCCCGACTGTGGTGCTCCAAGAAAGTACTGTTCTCCCGCCCCCTTGCTGCAGTGGGGCTGCTGACCGGAATGCCTGCTGGGTCCATAACACTGTGCCTGGCACACGGTGAGAGCGCACGTGACTTACTCTCAGCGCAGCGCGGCTGTGGTTTGATGGATAAGGTGTCCGTTTCCCTTTCCACGTGCCTTTTCTAGTGCTTGCTCTGTGTCACATCGGTGGCTACAGGATCCACAGAGGAGCAGGACATTTCTTTCCTTAGCTCCCTAACGGAACAAGAAGTCTAGGGGAGAAACCTGGGTGATTTTTTTTTGGGGGGGGGGGTTGGTGGCTTTTTTAACTTGTGTGTGTGATTTGTATTGACAATTTGTACTTAGAAATGTTGATGGGGAATGGTGTGATGCTTCAGTACATACATGTATTGTGGAATGAGCAAATCAAGCTAACCTACTTCCTTCAGTTCTCAGCATTTCGATTCGGTGAGATTGAAAACCCACTCTTGGCATATGCAGTGCATAGTTGTTAGCTGTGGATGGCAGAGCACAGTTCTCCAACTGAACCATTTTCTGACCCCCTTTCACACAGGGATCCCTTTTGCTGGTGTAACCCAGTGAGCCTTGTCCCAGAACACAGCTCTCCCCAGCTGACACCCCCCAGGGGGTGCAAAGACAGTGTGACCTGAACTTAAGTTAAGGGCCTAAGGGAGGACTCAGTCTGTTCCCACTAGGCTGGGCCTCCTTTGGCTCTGACCACTGTCCCTGTGCTTGGCTGCTAGCCAGAGCATTAGACTGTGATGTGTGTGTCTCAGAGCCCACTGTCCCTGTGCTTGGCTGCTAGCCAGAGCATTGGACTTGTGATGTGTGTGTCTCAGAGCCCCTGACCCCAAATACATACTGCCAACCATTCTTTCCCTACTCTCCACTATCAAGGTTTAACCCAGGGCCTTTAGCTTGCTAGGCAAGTGCAGTGAGTGATGCTGAGCTACTCCCTCAGCCCCAAATTTTTATTTTAACTCCTGCTCTGTGTGTGTGTGTGTGTGTGTGTGTGTGTGTGTGTGTGTGCATTCATGCATTGCTGAGAACTTGGTCTATCACTAAGCTGTCCCCACCCCATCTTCCTAGGTTTCCTGGCTCACCCCACCCCTACCCGGAGCTTTGGATTCTTCCCTTTCTGATAGGCTGCAATCCAGGTCACTGTTCTTCTCCATGCTCAAAGGTTTTCTTTGTTTCAGTGTAGACTTGTAACATCTTGATGTTATTTATTTATTTGTTTGTTTGTTTATGGTGCTAAGGATGGAACCCATGGCCTTTACCACAGACCCACATCTTAGCCTATCACTGCCTTGCTTTTTGTTGTTGTTTTGTTTGAGACAGGGTCTCATGTAACCCATGGCCTTAGACTGTAGCCAAGGGTGACTTTGTATTTCCAGGCTTCCATTCTATGCCTCCCAAGTTACTGGCATGTGCCACAGATTCGGTGTAGGTGCTGCATGCTAGGCAACATTCTACCAAAGGGATCACATAGTCAGCCCATCAGTCCCCACCCCCCTCCTTTATTTGTTTGTTTTTCTAGACAGTATTTCTCTGTGTAGTCCTGGCTGTCCTGGAACACACTCTGTAGACCAGGTTGGCTTTGAACTCACAGAGATCTTCTGGCTGGGATGAAAGGCATGTATCACTACCGCCCAGCATAGCAGACTTTCTTTTGGGCTACCAACCAGCTCCTAAATCATGACATGGAAACTTATTATTAGTTATGAATGCTCAGCCTTAGCTTAGGCTCATACCACTAGCTCTTATAATTTACTATTATTATTATTATTATTATTATTATTATTTTGGCTTTTTGAGACAGGGCTTCTCTGTATTGTTTTGGAGTCTGTCCTGGAACTAGCTCTGTAGACCAGCCTGGCCTCAAACTCACAGAGTGCTCTGCCTCCTGAGTGCTTGGATTAAAGGCATGCACCACCAACGCCCAGCTTATTATTATTATATTATATAACTTATTTTAATCTGTTCTCTTCATCTATGTTTTGCTTAGGGACTTTTTACCTTTCTTTCATTCTGTATGTCCCAGTCTGTATCAGACTGGCTGGTGGCTGCCTGGCTGGCTGGCCCTGGGAATCTTCCTCTCTTTCTCCCTCATTCCTCTTCTCTCTCTTCTCTCCTACTTATTCTCTCTGCTCACCAGCCCTGCCTAACCCTCTAGAGCCTATCCATTGACCAATCAGGTGCCTTAGGCAGGCAAAGCAACACATCTTTACATCATTAAACAAATACAGCATAAACAAATGTAACACATCTTTGCCTAATTAAACAAATATTCCACAACACATTTATTATTATTATTTATATGTTACCAGCTTATAGGAATATAATTTCTTTTTGTCAGCTTTATCTCTTATTTCACCACTACTGTGAATTCATTTATTCTAATAATTTTCTAGTTGATTTATTTGAATTTTATTGATAAACTTGTCCTCTTCAAAGGTAATTATTGCCTTTCTTTCTGAGATGTGAGATGGGATGAGCATGGGAGACATGTCCTTTGTGGGAAGGAGAGAGGCATGTTGGGATATTGGCCACATGACCCCCGTCCCCCCATTCAGAGTCAGAAGAGCAGGCTAGGCTAGGGTGCTGGGTGGCTGCTGTCCAAATGGCAGGCAGCGTTGGGCAGGAGGTGATGGTTCCTGCTGAGGTTGGGGACTGGAGTAGAAGGAAGAGGGCTGGCAATAAGCAGCAGGTGTCTTGGCTGCAGATCAAACAAGACAACCAGGACAGACATGCAGAGGAGAAAAATGGACAGGCTGGTGCTGGGCTTAGGTGGCCTTGGGTACAGAGTTGACCTTGGGCATCCAGAACAGCTGTGGAGCCCAGGCAGCTCCCTGCCCTCTGCAATGGTCTGAACTGTCGGTAGAGCTAGTAGGTGTGAGGGTTAGTGGGGGTAGAGTCAGGAGTCTATTATTCTTATCACATGAATAGTGGGGTGGGCCTGAGAGATGGCTCAGCAGGTAGAGACACTTGCATGCAGGCCTCAAAGCCGAGTTTGATCCCTAGGTTGTACAAGGTGGCAGAAGAGAGTTGACCTCTGACTTCCACATCTACATTCATGCACCCAGACACGGTTTTTGTTTTTGATTTTTAATGAGATGATGACTGCAGCATACCACCATTAAGTATCATGTTGGTAGCTGGCTTCTCCGGCCCTGACCTCCTTCAGTTTTGCTGCAGAGCAGAAAGCTTATTGTGATAAATAACTTCTCAACAGCTACCAAATGTTTTTGCCATGATTACCTTTTTTCAGTTGACACAAAGAGTTATTGAGCCTGGAGTGGGGGCATGTGTCTGTGTTTCCAGGACTTGGCTGGCGGAGGTGGCAGGATCAGAAGTTCAGGGCTGACTTTGACTATGTATCCAATCCCAGACCAGGATGAGTTACATAAAACCTTGTCTCAAAAAAAAGAAAAAGAAAAAAAAGGGAAGAAAGAGTTCTTTTTCTGCTCCCACACATGAAGTCGGGGTTCACCTACCAGGTGGCGCTGAGCAGAGACCACAGGTATGCTGAGGTCCAGGCCTGGTAGCCTGCAGATGCTCTGTAGGCCCAGCATTCCCTAAGCAGGGAATTGCTTTCCTTTGGCCTTTCTCTGTGAATGAGCACAGCATTGCCAAAGGCATGGCCAGAGTTAGTTGAACACCTGCGTGAGTAATTAGGTGAAGGGCCAGGTCCAGCCCAGAGTACAGCCTGCTCAATTCGGTCCTGAAAATGTGGGGTTCCCAGGCAGTTTCCTCTGTTTCCCCAAACACCTGTGAAGCTTTTGAGTGGGGGCTGGAGGTGTTGGGGTTCAGGGCTTGACATCTGGGATGGGAGAGATCACAAGTAGACTTTGAACTTTCCAACCTGCTGACTGTGTCTTCCAGTCCTTTAGCCTTGTCTGTGGGGTGAGGTTCCCCTCTGGAGGTGTGGAATGTGCATGTGTGTGAAAAAATGAGGGCAAAGCTCTTGGCACAGGACAGGAGTGGCATGTCCTAAACGCCTCGTGCTGGGAGTGTCTCTGTGTACACTGTGGCCTTAGGCGCATGTAGAAAAGGCAATACCACAGGATGTACTCAGGCCTTTGGGTATGGGCCACTATGGCATTGTTTCAGCAGGTGGGCTGTGCCAGCCATATGACCCAGGTTAGTGATGGTGGTGGTGGTGCTACCAGTCAGCATGGCAGTGCAGGGTAGATTGATCTGTGGGATCACATGGAGACAGAGCTTTTGTGAGTTCTCGCTTCACTTTCTAACAAGTTGGTAACAATTTGTCCTCGGTGTTGTCATCAGTGAAAATGAGCCTAATAATAGAAACTACTCCAAAGGCTTGTAGAGTGTATCTAGATTGATTCAGGTGATGCTCTGAGAAGTAGCGGGCTCAGAGTAACTGCTCCTGTTACCGGTTATTATTGTGCCATTACTAACATTATTATGACTCTGGGGAACTTGGTGTGGAGGGAGGGGCTGGTAGTGAGTTATCACATACCCAGAGAGTTGAAGTCTGCCCTGGGGAGGGTGGGTGGGTACCCTGAGTCGATGGCACAGCCCCTCTGTTTCCTGTGGCTGCTGGGACTGTTCCCCTTTCCACACCTAACTGCCAGGAGTCAGCTCAGAAAACTTGAGTATACTCAAAGACTACCCTCAGAGAAGGCCTGCCCTGTCACTCCCTGCCAGCAGGGTCTAGCTGCTCTGCCCTGTTCCCTTGGAGTGTGTGTGTGTTGGGGGGGGGGCTCCTTAGGATTTACAGGGGACCTTTGAAAATACAGAGTCCAGAGGTTCCCTGCTGGCTGCCAGGCTGAGCAGATCTGAGTTGGATTTGTAGCAAAAGGCTGTGCCTTCAGAGGGCCTAGATCTCAATGCTTGCCTCTCTCCGGCCTGGAAGGTCTAAGGCTTGTGCCCCAGTATGTTAGCAGGTGCTCTGCAGCTTATTGTTTTCTGGTCCCTGAGACCTTCTTGCTCTGACCCTCCCTGCTCCAGTCTACATGTCCGATTTGGGAGAGGAGATCTGAATTATGAATCAAGGCCTGAATTATGTATGAGGCCTTTCGCCCCATTTGCTGCTACAGTACCTGCTGGAAAAAGGTTTGCATCTGCTCAGAGCTCTTGGATGAACAGGGCTGAACTTTTCCTAGTCCCTAAGGAACTTCCCCAGCTGACTTCAGGGCCTCCTGCTACAGAGAAAGAATGGTAACCGTGAAGAGGCAGCCCTGGTCCCCTGCAGCCATGTTGGGGAGTCCCAAACCACCAGCTTCGTCTCGTAGGAAGTTGCTTGGTCACAGAGACCGCTTAGAAGCTGTCCTCCTGAGGTGTGTGTTGGGTACAGTCTTGGGGGGATGCTGTCCTCCCTCAACAGCCTGGCATTTCCCATAGTTCCCTGTTTCCTACGTCCATCCTTTAGGTCCAGCACAGCCACCTGCTCGGGCTGCATGTGAAGTCCCGAGCCCTCTGGGCTCTGCTTCCTCTGAGCTCCTGCCATTGGGGTTCAGGAACCTTCTCTTCTTCCTAGGGGTTGCAGTATGGTGGCTTCTCTCTTCTTTACCCCTTAAATACTGTGGGTCTTCCCTTTTTAAAGAATTAACCAGCTTTACTGCTGCAGCCACCCTGCTTGAGTTTTAAGATGATCCAGTTCCGTCTGTGAATTCAGCCGACAGGAAACTCTGGTGAAGAAGCAGGAGGACTGGCCGGCCATCCGGCATGCGGCACCACAGGGCTGCTTCTCTAGGGCCTGCATGTTTCTTCCTAAATCCGGCATATAATGAGGTGGGATCTGTCGTTCTGAGGGTGAGTCATGTGTCTTTGCTCACACAGCTGGTGAACGGGAGAGGGAAGATTCCAGCCCAGCTCTGTTCGCCACAGAGACCAGGAGTGACATACGGCCCAGACATGTGGGAGTGTGATCAGTCACCTACATGATTTTATGCTCTATCTAAGGCTGTTTTTATTATACTCATAATGTACAGCAGGGTATTTGTCCTTCCCTGGGAGCTTGTCATTCTCCTTTGGGGCTGAAGAAATGTTTGCTGAAGGCAGGGACAGAGGAGGGCAGACCACTCAGGGGCCACCCACACGTCTGTCATTTTGATTACTATTCAGACACTAAACAAAGCCCTCGTGGGTGGCCAGAGGGCCTTTAACTATAGCAGCTCAGATGAATTGAGGGGCTGCTGGTGACACCTGGACATTCCAGAGTCTTGAAAAGGCTTGAGATGAGGTTATACAGGCCAGGACAGAGTGGCCACATTGCCAGGTCTGGGCCATGGTGCCAGGTCTCCTTTTTTGATACCTGACCTGAGCCAGAGATGTCCCAGTGATCTGTGGTCCCTCTTTGCAACACATTGAGCACCTTAACTCATGAAATTTCCTTCTGTCCCCATCTTTTTATTCAGCAGGTCCTTGGGGTGGGGGTGGGGGGTAGGGTGGGGTGCACACAAAAATGTACAGGGACCAGAGGAGGATGCCAGGTAGGTGCCCTACTCTGTTACTCTTCCTTATGCCTTTGGGACAGGGTCCCTCCCTGAACCTAGAGCTAGGCTGGTCGCCAGTGAGCCCCAGTGATCCTCCCAACTCCATCTCCAAACAGCACTAACGGTGCACATGAAAGTCATGCCCAGCTTTTTACAACACAGTTGTTAGGATCCAAGCCCAGGTCCTCGCGTATATGCAGCAGGTGCCCGGCCCAAAGGGAGCTCTTCATCGGAGAGCTTCAGCTTCGAGAACAGAAACCCCATACATGGTTCAAATGCTAAGAAAACGTGTTTGTTTATATGTGTACATGTTTGTATATATGCATATGTCTTGAGAAGGCAAGGGCCAGACACAGGGCAGCTTCCTTCAGTGCCATCATGCAGGATGAAGCTTCCTTCCGTTGACTCCCCCTCCCCATGTAGCCCTTGATGCAGCTTCTCTGTATGACTGCCTCACCCCTTCACCATCAGAGCCCCCTGCAGGCTTCCCTTCCTCTCTCACTGACCAGAGGGTTAGCATGCATTTGCCTAAAACCAAACACTGGCCAGAGATAGGAACCCACCTGGCAGGTTTGGCCCAATCAGAACTCCTGGCCCTGGCTGAGGAGTATCCTGAAGCACCTGATCAAACAGGAGGTGGGCCCCCTGCACCACCACCCCGGGACTGCCCTGTCCAGGAGGAGCCGAAGGTGGCCAACAGGCTCTTCATTTCTTGCCATTATTGGGGGCTTCGGTTGAGTGGTCACTCTGCAGTGCCCAGTGCAGCTGCCTTGGAGGGAGAAATTGGTTTCTCTTCATTTTCTTCATTCCTTTCATTCACTATTTCTCTAGTTTTCATCTCTTCACTAGCCTCATGTGTACCCCAAACAGCCCCAGGGAGACATTCCAACCACATAGACACTCAAGGCTGATATTAGTGTTATTCAGTGTTTTCACTTCCCAAAAGGGAAACTGAGGCACAGAGAGAAGGAGATCTCCAAGACTCCTTATTGACAAGATTGATGGTGGTGCTACAGGACCGTCTGCCTCTGCCAATTCCTACCAGGATGTGTTACTCTCATCTCTCTTGAGCATCCTTTGCTCCTGCTGCATCCTCAGTTAGCATGCCTACAACGTTCATTATTCTTTGCTGAGCTATTTATTGTCTTAGTTGATTGTCACCATGGCCATTGGAGTCAGCACTGTAGATGTAATGTATGGAAATGGGCTTAGAGGGATAATATGACTGTTGTCTTGGTGTTCTGTGGCATGCAGGCTTAGGGATCTGTGCTTAGGAACTGGTGACTGGACTCCAGCCTGACTTGGGGTATAGGAGTTAGAAGGACCCTTTTTGGAAACTCTTTCCTAGTCCTGTCTACAACTGGCTTTGTCAAAACTCTTGCCCAACTCTGCTGCCCTCCCTCCCTGAGAATTAATGGAGAGAGAGGTTAGCTGCTGCCTGCACCCTTTGTCTCCTAGACTCTAGAACACAGGCCTCATTGTGTGTCTGACAGCAGGCAGCTGGGCTGCCTAGAAAAGTAGATAAACAAGCATCCATGGCCTTTGGTCCAGGGCCCCTTAGGATGGTCAGAGTCCTCTGGGTGGGTATCAGGAGGAGAGGCTGGCTTGCAGGGAGAGCAGGGCTGGTGTTAGAGTACTGCATCCTCTAATGATGGAGGAGGCCAGGGCAGGGGAGGGGTAGGACCAGCTGTTTCCCTATGCCGGTGGTTCTCAACCTTCCTCATGAGGCTGCCACTCTTTGTTATACAATTCCTCATATTGTAGTGACCCCAAGCATAAATTATTTTCCTTTCTACTTTACAACTATAATCTTTCTACTGTTAGGAATGGTAATGTAAACATTTTTAGAGACAGAGGTTTGTCAGAGGGGTCCTGATGCACAGGTTGAGAACCACTGCTCTAGGCTGTGGTGAGGACTAGGGGAAGAGGTGGCCACTGATAGATACTAGGAGGCCATGCTGTTGGGATGCAGTAGTGCAGCCAATGCTATCCTCAGACCCTAGATCACTTTGACCTTGTCCTCCTCCTGAGTGCTGAGGTTACAAGGGGCCACCACACCCAGCTTAGGCAGGGTGTCTAACTCAGAGTCTCCCATCTTAGCTATATCCCCAGCTTCAGGCCTCAAAGCTCAGGGACAACCCATCCCAGGCCACCTGTCTTTGCTGGCTTCCCTCTCTCCCCTGTTCCCTTTGCTGTTTGTTAAACCTGCTTCCCCTCTGCCAGCTAGCTCCCCGCACTCTGTACCACTGGTCCAGGGACCTATGCCCCCTATTCTACATCTGTACCTGAGTCCTCACAGGCGTTGTCTTGGAGCTTCAGACCTCCATTCTGGTAGCTTACCTAGTCCTAAGGTGCATCTGAGGACAGTGCCGTTAGGACTCGCAGCTGGATGAGCCATTGCTCTAATCCTTACATTCATTCATTCATTCATTCTCTGTGTAGCTTTGTAGACCAGACTGGCCTTGAACTCACGGAGATCCATCTGCCTCTGCCTCTGGAGTGCTGATATTAAAGGTGTGTACTACCACCGCCCGGCTTAGCCCTTAATTTCTTAAAAATGTTATATGTATAGGTGTATTACCTGCATGTATGTCTATATACCACTTGCCTAGTGTCTGTGGAGGCCAGAAGACAAAGTTAGATCCCCTAGAACTGAAGTTACAGATGGGTAAGCCGCCATGGGTGCGGGATTGAACCCAGGTTTTCTGGTAAGACAACCAGTGCTCTTAACCATGGAGCCATCTCTCTATTATCCCTATTTATTTTTATTGTATTGTATGGGTGTTTAACCTGTGTGTATGTGTATATGCACCATTTATATTCAATACCTGTGGAAGCCAGAAGAGGGTGTCAGATCCCTTGGAACTGGAGTTATAGATGTTTGTGGGCTACCATATGGATGCTGGGAATTGAACTCTGTTCCTCTGGATGAGCAGCTAGGGTTCTTAATCAGTGAGCCCCCTCTTCAGCCTCCCCTTTTTGAAAATAATGTGTGTGTGTGCATGCATGTGCATGTGTATATGTGTGTGTTGCACACATATAAGTATGGGTACACGTGCCCATGTGTGTCCTTGTGGAGTCCAAAAGAGGATGTTAATGTCTTCCTCTGTCACTCTTGACCTCACTGCATGAGGCAGAGTCTCTCTCTCACTGGACCTGAATCCTTCCGCCAGCTACTGGACAGGATCTGCCTGTCTTGGCCTCCTAACACTGGGATTATAGGCACATGTAGCCATGCCCTGCTTTTTTATGCAAATGCTAAGAATTCTAATTCAGGTCCTCATGCTTACTCAGCAAACTCTTACCCACTGAGCCATCCCTCAGCCTTGGTACCTTTTGAGACCATGTCTTGCACTCAACAGAACACATTTGAGAGTTGTCATGCCACTAGAGTCACCCAGGCAGGCACAGCTATGGTTTGTACCTTCCCATTTCAGTGCACTTTGCTTACCAGTCACTTGGAGGAGTGAAGATGTTTCAATATTGGAACAATTACATAGGTAGCTGCATACACATCTGTGCACAGTTCATGTATCTGTAAATAGGATTTCATCTCTCTGGGATAGGACTATTCTTACTTAAGTAAGAGTTTTTTTATGAGTGTGGTACCTGCAGAAACTAGAGATATGGGTTAGATACCCTGGAGCTGGAGTTGCAGACAGCTGTGATCTGCTGCCCAGGGAGGGTGCTGGGCACTAAGCTCAGGTCCTCTGCAAGAGCAGTATGCACTCTTAACTGCCGAGCTGTCTCCACAGCTCTCTTGCTAAAAGTTTTTACTCATGGGCTTGTGAGACAGCTCATCTGTTAAAGGTGCTTGCCACAAAGACTGATGGCCTGAGTTTGATCCTAGGATCCACATAGTAAAAGAATGGAACTGAGACCCTCTCTGGCTCTGCCCCCAATACACACACACAAGTAATTAAACAATAAAATAAAATCTTTGTTAAAAATGTTCAATGTAGCTGGGTAGTGGCACACGGCTTTAATCCCAGCACTCAGGAGGCCAAGGCAGAGGCAGAGGCAGAAACAGGTAGATCTCTACAGGTTTGAGGCCAACCTGGTCTACAGAGTGAGTTCTAGGACAAGCTCCAAAACATACACAAAGAAACCCTGTCTTTGGGAGCCAGAGAGAGGACTCTGGTTAAGAGCACTGGCTGCTCTTGCAGAGATCCTGAGTTCAATTCCCAGCAACCCCATGGTCACAACCATCTATAGTGGGATCTGATGCCCTCTCCTCCACATAAAGGTGTACATGCAGGTAGGACATTCATATTCATAAATCTAAAAAGGAAAAAAAAAACCCTGCCTCAAAAAAAAATTCAGTGCTTCTTAGAGGATGGTTGTGTCAACTGCCTTAAAATACTTTTGATACTCTGACTTTACTTTCCGAACCCAAATCAAAATAACACCACAAACTTTTGATGAAAATGGTAACAGCTGGGTCATCTCGGGTCAGTAACTATCTCTTAGTCTTTTCCAGTGCACATTGTCACTATCTTCTCTAGTTTGTGTGTTGAATAATTTTGGATTATAGCCAGCCACTAGCTCTTGTAGACCAGGCTGGTCTCGAACTCACAGAGGTCCGCCTGCCTCTGCCTCTTGAGTGCTGGATTAAAGGCATGCGCCACCACCGCCCAGCTGTGGGTTTGTTTTTTAAGTAGGAAATTAGTCCAGTTTGGTTGAAGCCTGGCGTCCCCACTTGTCCTCTGTAAGCAGCTATTCCCACTTAGCCAGCTCAGTGCCCACAGCCTTTGCCAATGCTCTTCAGTGCCTCCCTAAGGATGCCCACCCAGGGCTGGGCTGCTCCACTCCTCAGTCAGCAGCTTAGCTGTGAACTGACCTGCTTGCTCCCTGTGCCGCTAAGGGCAGCGCTCAGGGCTTCAGCACACTCGAAGGGCCTCCATCCACTCCCAAGCTCTGCCTTCTCAGTGTCCTGCCCCAGGGCTCCTTTCCCACTTCCTCTCCACCTGACATCTGTCCCCCACTGCTACACACAGAGACTGTGTGGCTGCTGCCACCACTCAGCTTTGGGATCTGAGTTTGCCTTGTGGAAAAGACAAAATAGCAAGACAGACAGACACACACACACACACACACAGGGAGAGAGAGAGAAACAACTAGGGCATTTTCTGTCTCAGATGAGACCCTTCCCCAGCTTTGCATCAGAAAGAGTTTCTTTTAGAGCCCTCTCTCTTAACTAATCTTCTGCACAGGAAATAGGAAAGGAAAAGTAACAATAACCACCCCAAATTCAAGTTTTTGTTTTCCCTCAGTTGATTTCAAGGAGTCTTACTCCTTAAGTCTTCCGTGTGGTGCTCAGCAGTGGTCAATGGAATTTGGGGTGCTATTCTAGCTCACCCAGAGCCAGGCGTCTTCCTTGGTTGGTTTCATTTGTGTTTGGGGGGTTTGCTTTGAGACAGGTCTCCCTGTATGGACTAGGCTATGCTGGAACTAATGACCATCCCACAGGAGGTTATGGCACATGCTACCACACCCTTCTTCCCCAAACTTTAATGCAGGCATCTCTGTAACAGATTTGAAGTCTACCGTCTGTCTGGAGTGCTAGCTGGATTTTTTTCTTTAATATTCAAATTCTGAAGCAAGGGTTCCCTGTACTGGTGTTAGTTTTTCTAGTCAAATTTTCTTAGGTTTATTCTTTCTCTAGTTGGAGCAAGCTCCTGAACTTATAAGTGATCATAAATAATTACTTTAGTAGCAATAATTACTGGAGCGTGCCTGGGCTCAGCTGCCTCCTTGTGGGTGTGTGACTTTAATCCCGAATGCCTGAGCCCTGTGTATTTCCTCATCTGTAAAATGGGAATAAGAATTCTATTCAAGGCCTGCGAGGGTGAGATAACTCTGACTACAGAGTGAGTGAACAGTTCCTGGCACAATGGCACTTGCTCTGGTGGGAATGGCTAATACTCATTCAGCACCTGGAAGTGCTGAGAGCCACAAGCTAAGCCTGCTTATCTCCTTGTTCAAGAGGCTGCTGAGACCTCTAGGAGCAAAGGGCTGCCTCGCCTTGGTTGGCTTGCCAGGCCTGCATGGGGGAGGTGTGGGAGGCCAGCTGGGGTCAGGGGGAAATCTTGCTGATAAGTAGATGAAAGCATGGCTCACAGCATCCCTTAGGGAGATGTGACTCTGGGGGATGAATGGAGAAAATCAGGCTGCAGAGAAGAGCAGCAGAAATAGAAGGGGAAGCCTGGTAATTGAATGGTTTACAATATGAAAGAACAGTATTTCTCTGCCAGCAGAACCACCATCTCCCCTGGCAGCAAGCTGCCAGTCCAGCTGTGAGCACTTCAGCTGTTCCCATCATCCCTGCTGAGCCTAGAGTTTGCTTTCTCCTCTCCTGGGAGTCAGAGGAGCCCAAGACTGCCTGGCATCCACACATGCTGACTATCAGTGTCATCTGCTGTGCTCGCTGATACGAGGGAGCCCTTCCCCTTCCTGGGACTTGGCTTCCTTGCCAGGTCGACAGACACAGCCCCAGATACACTGCAGATTGCCAGTGTCAACGCCAGGCATCCCCCTGCTCCCTTTTCTGTGTGTTTTGACGGTTTTGTGTGCTTTGGTTTTGCTGGGATTTTTGTTGTTGTTGTTTCTGAGACAAGACTCTTTTGTAGTCTAGAATGACTTCAGATACAATCCTCCAGTACATTTTTGTTTCTTTGACCATGTTAGGGATGGAGGCCAGGAATTGCACATCCTCCAGATGAAATATTTGCATTATGATTCATAACACTAGCAAAGTTACAGTTATGATGTAGCAACGAAGATAATTTTATGATTGGAGGTCATCACAGTGTGAGGAATTGTATTAAAGCTCACAGCATTAGGAAGGTTGAGAACCACTATTGTGAACTATGTGGTGATCCTTAGACCCTCACATCTCTCTGTCACCAGATGCCCCCCAGTCCCTGCCTCTGTAACAGCTTTCTCTGGAAGCAGAGGATGGACAGTCTGGCCCAGGGATGTCCCCAGGCCCTATGCATTAGGTATTAAAGACATGGATTACAGAATCCTGCTGTACCTCATAGCTGGAGCTCATCTTCAACCACTGAGCACTCTGGAGTCTTCAACCACTGAGCACTCTAGAGTAGATGCCTTGGACTTGTTCCCAAAATAATTAAGGCATAGTCCCTGACCTTGGGGAGGACTGTAGGGGTAAGGTCCTGGAGGCTGGGTGGGTGGAGGGTATCAGTTAGGGTGCCCCAGGCCCTCCTTACATTCATAGGCTCTCTGTACAGCAGTGAGGGGGTACCAGGAGGAGAGGGGGAGGGTGGCCAGCTGGGGCTGTGGGTGAGCACCCCCACAGCCTGCAGGTGGCACCTGGGCAGTTCTATTCTCAGAAGCCACTGACATTGCCAGGCAATGATGTGGCTTCCGTGGGAGTGGGAGTGGGTGTAGGGGCTGACAAATAGCTGTAACGCTGAGGGTGCTCTGGCCAGGCCTGAGCTGGCAAAAAGCCTCTTTCCCTCTTACCTGAAATTCTATAGCCCCATGGAGGCCGAGAGCAAGGGGCTATGACTTCCTCAGCTGTGGATAGTGCACAGAGCTATGGGTCTCACTGGACCTCTGCTATAGCATCCTACCCTTAGAGCTGGAGATACCTAAATCTGAGGGATGAGCCACTAGGTACCAGGTTCAGAAGCATCTTAGGACATTGCAAAGCCCCTGAGTCATCCCTCAGCCTCAGCGGAAGTGGAAAAGCAAGTCTAGCTGGAATGGAGGTATACACAGCCACCATGCACAGGGATGGAGAGGTGGCTGTGGTAAGAGCTGTGCTCACCAAAGGCCGCTGAGGCCAGTCTCTGGCGCTGGACTACTGCAGTGACCAGGGCTTCAGATGCCTGCTGCACCTGCCATACTGGACAAGCATCCTGTGGACCTGTAGCACAAACCGTCTGTGAGCAGATGAGTCTTCCCACCTGTCTGTGCTTTGGCACATGTGACAAGCAGAGTAGGAGGGAGGAGAGGCCTGCCTGGAATGCTGCCAGCACCACAGCAGTGACAGATCCCTGTCCTGCATGCTGTGTCGGTGTTCTCGGTATGCTTTCAAACCAACACCTGCAGCACAACCAGAGGGAATTCCAGAAAGAGCTTGTCCTTGTTTTTTAAACCCTTTCCCGAGGAAGATAGACACAAACACTGGCTCTGTATCATGTAGGGTACCAGCAACAAACCAAAGACAACTTAGGGAACCACTGAGCTCATAGGGCTTACCTATGAAGCATGGGTAACCCCAGAGCAGCATCACCAAAAAGTGTCATCCTACCACGGATGATGGTTTCCAAAGATGCTGATGACTGGGGGGGAAGTTGCCTAATGAGGTGCATGAGTGTGGGGGTGTGTTCAGTGACCATATGTAACCATATGTAACTAGCTAGCTACCACCGTCAACATCAGTCAAGTGTCAAGCAAGTAGAAGGCACACAGTGATCAATTGTTTAACGAATGAGTAAATGAGTGAATGAATGAATGAATGAATGAATGAATGAATGAATGTTTTGGAAGGCTGCTACTAAGGTACAAGCTAATTTGGGGGGAAAATGTCAAGAAGCTGAACCTCATAGGCTGGGGACTTAGCTCCAGGAGGACTCAGTTCTAAGCCAGCTTGGGCTATCTAGCCAGACCCTGTCTATAAAATAGACAGTGACCCTGGTAGCAGTGTTGTCCTTCCCTGTGCTGTCTTTGGAGTGGGGTTTGGAGAAACCTCTGGGACCACACCCTACATGGATGAGGCCCTCTTTACTTTTTGTTACTGAGTCTTAGCCAACAGGAATAACATGATCCCAGGTGAAAAGACTAAGTTGGTACCACTGGTGTCCTTTTAACTTGCAAGACCAGCCCCCTCCATTCCACCTTCTGCCCCAGTGCCCTTGGCCTTGGGGCGTCCAGGGGGCTTTCACACCTGTCCTCTTTCCTCCCCAAAGGTGGAAAAACTTGTGAAGTGTTTGGATCCCAATGACCTGGGCAGAATCAACTTCAAGGATTTTTGCCGAGGAGTGTTCGCCATGAAAGGTGAGGTCCTTTTGGTGTCCTGTCTGGGTAGGAGACCAGCACACAGGGTGGGTCCCAGAAATGGCCTCTGTTCCTAGGGACCTATGGGGGCTGAGGGGAAAAGGTCTTGGGCATGGGTAGTGCATGGAGCTGTGGCTCTCTCTCTGAACCTCTGCCACAGGCCCCACTACCAGGGGCAGGACAGCCTTCCTGCCCTCCTCATATCTGCCCCCTCTGGGAAACTGCTCTTCCCATCTTTTCTCCTCTTGCCACCTCTCTCTTGCTAGGATGGCTATGCTCTGGAGGATTTCCCTGGACTTCCCACTTTAGCTCTGTGGGGAGGGGGTTGGCATTTGCTCTGTCAGTGGTGGATAACTTGTCTAACTAGTGCAAAGCTCTGGGCTCTGTTGCCAGCAATGGGAGGTGAAAAAAAAATAATAATCAAATGAATTCAGTTCTGGCCACAGCTGGACGGAGCTGGCTACCATGTCTCTTAGGGCCACTTATTTACTAACTGCCCTCTCTCCTCTTAGACCTTCCTAATTCCTTCCTCCACCCATTCCCCCCCCCCTGCAAAAAAAAATTCCAAGGTCAGTTTTGAGAAAGTCGAGGAGCAGAAGTAAAAGGAAACCAGAAGTTTGCTGGGGGAGCTGAGGCAGTGCAGAAACCCCTACTAAGTTTCTCCAAAGAGATTTGTTTGATTCCCTGGGCTGGCTCAGACCACTGCTGCCCTGTGCCTATGCTGAGCCCCGGTCCAGTATAACAATCAGAGAACCACCTATGTGATGGGTCAGCAGGGTATAGGAGCCTGCTGACCTCCCAGGGGTGGCCCTATCTAGAGTTTGTGGGTATCCCCCATTCACATATGGAAGTACTTCCAAGCCTGGGCACTTCCCTGTGTCCCCATGGGGTTAGCCCCATGGAAGAAGTTCTCATCAAGTGCCTTTCTGACACCTTGTATAGTGCCCTGAGCCAGCCCCATACAGCTGGGCATTTCCCCCGATTCCTACCATTGTGTTAGAGACGTGGGCCACTTCCTTCCTCCAGCAGATCCCTCCAAGGCCCATTAGAACAGCCGTGTGGGCTGAGGCCCATACCACTCACTGTCTGTGTGTCTGTCCACAGGGTGCGAGGAGCTGCTGAAGGACGTGCTGTCAGTGGAGAGCGCGGGGACCCTGCCATGTTCTCCAGAGATCCCAGACTGTGTGGAGCAGGTAAGGACTGTGGCCCAGTGCCTCCTGCACTTGGCTGTCCTTGCTATTTGCACCCAGGCCTGACTTGGCATCTGGAAGGACTGGGACTTCCTCCAATGGCCTTCAGGCATCAAAGTCACAAAAACACCACCTTAGGAGAGCTAGGTAAGGTGGCACATGCCTCTAATCCCTAATCCTACCCCTCGGGAGACTAAGGCAGGGAGATTGCCACAGGTTTGAAGCCAGCCTGAGACACATAGCAACACTGCTCAAAATAAAACAAAAAAGAAGAAAAAAAAATCACTCCGGAACAGGCACAGTGAAGTCCTCAGGGAGCCATGATGGGACAGGAACTGGGGCCACATAGCATCTTCCTCCGCCTCACTGGTGGTGCTGAAGAGAAACCAAGTCCCTGGAGAGAACTATGGACTGGAGGTCAGGTGGGCAGGGCAGGGATTCTCTTCCTGTTCTCTCGATCCTCTTCGTCTGTGGGTACACACACACAGAGACACAATAAGTATGTCATTAAAACTTTAAATTTTTAAAATTAGTTTTCCTATAATCCAGTCTCAAGCCCCCTCTTCCATCTAGAGGTGGGAAGTTTGAGGGGCTGAAAAGCCCCAAGTGTGGTCCTTCTCTGACCAGCCTCAGGCTGTGGCATCTAGAAGTACCTACCACCCTGAGTCATAAACTGAGTGTGGGCAACCGGAAGTGGTTAGACATAAACGGCACTCCTATCAGGAAGTACCAAGGGCCCCAGCAGCTCTGTACCTCTCGATTTCTGCTGCTGATAAACACCATGACCAAAAACAAGTTATGGAGATCACAGTCCCTCGTGGGGGAAGCGCCAAGCGGTTGCTCAAGTAGGAATGCAGAGGCAGGCAGTGAAGCTGAGGCTGGTGTACGGCTGTGCTTTCTGCTTCTGTTAAGCTAGCTCCCTCATATGATTTGGCCCCACCTGCCCTGAGCTGGACCCTCCATACTTCAATCTGATGGAGGCAAATCTTCAGTTGAGGAGGTCCCTTCTTCCCAGGTGTGTACAGCTGACAACCGAGAACAGCCATCACAGAGCAAGCACCACACTTTTTCTCATTGTATCTTGTGTTTCATATATCCTTGTCTTTAGTTAACCTCCATCCTCCTCTCCCCACTCTCTCTGCTGCCCCTTACCCATGTAAACCCTTCTGTCCCTAGTGCCCCCACTTTTTACTTTCATATTAGGTATGTTCCATTATTTCTCTGCCCCTTTCTCTCAAAGCCTCTGTTGTCCCCTCCTGTAGGCTCCTTTCTAGTTTCCTGGCTTCTGTATACATTTGCTCCCACATAAATATACACTGTGTGTGTGTGTGCTTAAGATTGAACACGCATATATATATATATATATATATATATATAATCTTTTGATTCATTCTGCTGCTATTACCAAATGATGTGTTTATAAAACATTGAACTATTTTTGCAAACACAGCTTTGTACTGCAGAGATGGTTTTAAATGCACTATCTACAGTCTCCAGGGAACTTCTGGCTAGAGCAGGATTATTTTGGTTTCTCACCCAAGTCAGCTCCAAAACTTCTGTGGCTCTGGGTAGTACTTCATCCAAGGGTCACTTCCCCCTGGAAAATAGAAGAAGCCTAGGACCAGATTAGTTCATTGGATACTTCTGGGTGGTGGAGTCCAAGTGAGCTCTTGAGGGCAGGACTTGGGGAGAGGAGAGGGGTCCCATAATGTTGAAGGTGGCCAAGCAGAGGGTTGGAGAAGGCCAAGGCACTGACAAGAGACAAAACTAATCTAAGGATAGTGATGGTCTGGGCTGGCCTATAGCCTGGTGGTAATTGTTTGCCTAGATTATCATGATTGATCCTGTCAGCTTGGTCATACTGAGAAGCACCTAGGTTGGGGAGGGCCATTTCAGGGTGTTAGGGGAGGATATTTCCAGAGATGGTTAACTAAAAGGAGATCTGCCCTGGATATATGGCCTATACCATCCCATTGGCTGCAATAAAAGGACAAGAAGGGGGCCGTAGAGATGGCTCAGCGGTTAAGAACACTGACGGCTCTTCCAGAGAAAATGGGTTCAGTTCCCAGCACCCACATGGCAGCTCACAGCTGTCTGTAACTCCAGGATCTAACACCTTTACACAAAACATACATAAAGTCAAAACACAGATAAAATTAAAATAAATAAAATTTTAAAAATAAAACTAAAAGGACAAGAAAAGGGGAAAGCTGATAGACCAGCCCACCACCACCACCATACACACACCTTTCCCCACCCCTGCTTCCTGGTCACCATGAGTTTGCAGCCTCTGCCACTCATTCCTGCTAGCATGTTGCTCTTTCTAAGCTCAGGCTCCAAGCAGTGATACCAGTGGAACTCTAAAACCATGAAGTCCTCCCTCCTCCCTTTCTCCCTCCTCTTTCCCTCCTCCCTCCCTTCCTTTCTTCCAGTTTTCTTAGGCCTCTGTCACCAAGATAGCAGGGTCTAGGGCAGGAACAGAACAGTGGGTTTTGTAAGGTGGGAACTGTTATGGGTCTGGGGTTGTTCAGAGATTCACCAATCTGACCATGAATGAATTTTAATAAATAAGAGGCTTTACTAAATACTGGCCAGGACCATGGATACTGGCCAGGTCCATACCTGAGATTCATGCTTAGAGTGTGGCCCTGAATTATGTCAGTCAGGAGCTATAAAGGTAAAACCCATGAGGCTACATACATCCTGCCTTTGTCCAATCAGGGGCAAGCATGCATCCAGACATACTTCCTGCCTATGTACCTCCCTCCTATGTGTGATCAAGCACACATCCTGTGCAGTTGGGGTGACCAAGCTTGCTTACAGAAGTGAAAACACACAGCTTTGTTACCTTACAGGAACAGCACCAGCATTCCAGGAAGTAGTTATCTGTCCCTGGGCAAGTGGGGCTTACAGGTTTAGAGGCATTTTCATTTTATAGATCTCTTAAGTGAAGTAATTAAAACTTAAAGCATAGAGTCAGCCATCACAGGAACAAGGAAACTGAATAATAGAGACAAAGCTGATTGGCCAGCATCAAACTGCTGTTTTCAGGGGATTAAAGGAGGGGATTTCCTTATTGTGCCAGCTAAAGCTCTCCTGGTTTCTGGGAAGGCCACCTAGCAGCTTAGTTTCAGTCTTGGTGGCACAAAACAACATCCCAAAACAGACTCTTTTGGTCCAGTCTGCTTAGTGCAGAATCCTGGTCACATACACCAAGGGATACCTGTAATTTTTATTTAACAGTTTGAGGTGACAGAGACTAAAGCCTGTGTGGGGTCAGGGTCGGAGTCACGTGTCCAGACTGTGCTTAACATGAGGCCCCTTAGAGATGGGCCAGGATATCTGGGTCTCGTGTGCATTGCCAATGCTGAGGGCTCCAGACCTGCCATACTGGTACCAGTGGGACCATATCTGGGACAAAGAACCCCCAACATGGGACAGACACTAAGTGGTGCAGGAGTCTTTTGGGGTCTGGCCTTTGTGGAGGGTGCAGAGTGAGTAGGCCTTACCATCATTTAAAACGGGGTCCATCCCTCACTTGTGGCCACTGGCCAGCCATGCAACCTCAGCAAGTTCCCCTCACTATCTCAGAACCTCGGTTTCCTTGGCTATAAAGCAAGACTTCTCAACAAGTCTAGTTCTGACTCAACCCCGCCCCACCCCCCAAGCTGCTTCTTCCCTTTTACCCTTGGGTTCCAATGTTTCAAAAGCAACTTAAAATGGAGTGTGTGCTGAGACATAGGAACACAGAGATGCACTGAGGCCGGGGTTACCCAGGAGTATGCAGGGACAGGGACATGCTCACATGGCTCCAGCTGCTTTTGTGGTATCCATGCTGTCCCAACCACTACCAGAAAGGATGGTGCATTTACCAAAGAGGAGAAATGGGGTTGGAGGACCTGACCCCCCCCAAGAAGGAATTTTTTTTAATAAAATAATATTTTGTTGTTGTTGTTTTCCAAAGTCTAGGGGTTCCAGGGAAGCAGAAAGGTGGGGGATCAGTCATCAGAGCAACCCTGACTCTTTCCCATGGGACTGTAGAATGTGGGTGTGTTGGTGACTTCGGGTTTTAAGCCTCTTCCAGGCAAATCTTTCTGTCCTCCACACAGCTCTGGGCCTAACAAGTGGCTCAGCTGGCCCAAGCACCCAGTTGAGTTAGTTAGTGTATGGGTAGACATAGTAGGTGACCTGGTTTGTTCAGCTTTAGCCAGACAGCTTGATGGACTTGGGCCACCTCCTTTCTGTGAGTTCCTGAGTGTCACAAAACCAGCCAGGCAGAGTGAATCCACAGGCTTCACTAAAATTCTGGCTCCTGGAACAGACAGGCAAAACCATAGATCTTTATAGGCAAGATCTTCAAAGAGGGCCAGTTAGAAGCAGAGCACCTTGCTGTGCTCCAGCTGTCCCCTAGGGGTCAGCCTGAGACCATGATCAAGAAGCCAAACAGCTTCTGGTTCCTCTGGGTTTCCAGTGTGTCCCTGCAGAATACAGATCTGAGCAGTGTGTCTTGGGGAGGTAGAGGATGGTATGTGGCTTGATGTCAGGACTACAGCTGAGCTAACCATACCGTTAGGGTGTGGGCATCACGGCTTGGTGGGAATCACTTTGAGTCAGTAAAATGCTTTCCTGTTGGCTATAGGGTAGGCCTGCCATCTGGGCACCACCCTGGGTCTTTGACCTAGGAAAGTCCATTCTGGATGTTTCTCTAAGAATTGCTGTATAGTACCAGAGTCCAACTGTGGAGGATGCCAGTGTCCTCAGAGTCTGTCACACTTGTCAGGGCAAGTGTCATTGAGTGCCGCCAAACATGCTATTGAGTGTGTTTCTCAATTCAGGATGCCCAGAGATCCAGGGATGGTGTCTCTGGGACAAGTCCCTTCTGAGCCCAGTCTGCTCCAAGTGTCTCCCTTTTATGTAGCCCTCAGTCTGTATGATGAGGAGACATGGGTCCACAGGTATCAATGCTGGCCAGGGGCTATAGTCACCCCTTGGCAGTCAGTGAAGCAACACCTAACTCAGAACTGAGATTCTGGGTGTTGGTCTTCCACTTACATAGACAGATTAGTAGGGAACCCATCAAACCAAAAGGATGGCAGGCCACCTGCTCCTGGGACAGTGTCAGACAGGCCAGAAAGTTACCCATGGTGCCCTCATAAGCTGCAAGCCTCCAGTGTTCTGCTCCCCATAATCCCCTCCTATCACAGCCACTGCCTACCCAGCCGCCTGCTAGTTCCCTGCTGTTCTCTCTCCAGAAGCCCAGGCCACAGCCACAGTGCGCGCGTGCGCGCGTGCATGTATGTGTGTGTGTGCGCGCGCGTGCGTGCGTGTGTGTATGTGTGTGAGTGCGTGTGTGCGTGCATGCGTGCGTGTGTGTGTGCGTGCGTGCGTGTGCGTGTGTGCGCACGCGTGTGTACCTCCTCACATGGGAAGAAATGTAACCCAGATGCCACCTGCTTCTCAGCTGTAGTGTATCTCACATTCCAAAACTGGTGGCACCTCTTTAGTTTTGTTGTGTGAACATGCGTGTGAATGGCAGAGGCCAAAGGAGGACACAAGGTGCCCGCATCTATCACTGCTATCCCTTTGAAGCAGGGTCATCCCTTGAACCTGGAGCCCAAGTTTCCCCATCTCTGTTTTCCCCAGTGCTGGGGTCACACATGTGGCTGTGGCTATGCCCCATTTGTTACATGAGTGCTGGGATCACAGATGTGGCTGGGATTTTGCCCAGTTTGTTGCATGGATGCTGAGATCTGAGAGCGAAACTTCTGACCTCATGCTTACACAGCAAGCACCCCTGATCACTGACCCATCTCTCCAGCATCCATCTACTTACTTCCTGGGAGGCTGTGTTCTGTCTCTCCTCCAAGCCTTTGTGAGGTTTGCCTTTCTTCTGGGTCTTCTGTTTGCCTGTTGACTGTCACAGGCTGCCTGGGGTTTGTGTTTTCATTTTTGTTTGTTTTTGTTTTTGAGACAGGGTTTCTCTGAATTGTTTTGGAGCCTGTCATGGAACTCACTTTGTAGAGCAGGCTGGCCTCACAGAGATCCACCTGCCTCAGCCTCCCAAGTGCTGGGATTAAAGGCGCATGCCACCACTGCCTGATGGTATTTGTATTTTCAAACTTCCTCAGGCATCCCTTTCTCCAGGTGCCCTGTACTCCAGCCTGGAGGAGGATCTTCTCCAGGCTTCCCAGGACCTGGGCTGGTGGCCCCTTAGATCCTTTAAAAAAGATTTTACTTTTATTCTATTTGAGTGTGTGTATATATGTGTGGGTTTTGTCTGTGACCACAGAGGCCAGAAGAGGGAATTTGATCCCCTGGGGCTGGTTAACAGGCAGTAATGAAGTGCCCAACATGGATGCTGGGCACCAAACTCTTCTTCCCTAAAAGACCAGGAGACCTTACACTGAGTCATCTCTCCAGCCCCCTGGTTTTACTGTTTTTACATTTATTTGTGTGCGCATACATGTGCGCATGTGCGTGCTTGTGGTCGTGCATGCATATGTGTAGGTGTGTATAAATCAAGGGACAATATGAGAGTCAGCCCTGTCCTTCCACCATGTGGGTTCTAGGACTCTAACTCAGGTTGTTGGACTTGGTGCAGGTGCCTTTACCTGAGCCAGCATTCCAGCTTCTGAACTACCCAGCCACCCAGCTTACCAGCTCCCTAGCTCACCAGCTTACCAGCTCACCAGCTCCCTAGCTCCCTAGCTCCCAGACTATGTTGGATACTCCCCACCCATTGACACTGGTATGAGCTGCTCCCCACCCATTACTGGTGTTACTGGTTTCTCAAGTCAAGTGAGAGGCTGAAATTAGAACCCCTCTTTTGGATTATAATAATGTTAGATTCTGCAGGTTGTAGTAGCACATGCCTTTAATCCCAGTATCTGGAGGGGGAAGAAGGTGAATCTCTGTGAGTTCTAGGCCAACCAAGGCTACATAGTGAGACCCTGTTTCAAAAACAAAAATATGTGACTTCTTCTTGGTGTGAATTTTTGGTCATTGTGAGTTTTGTTTTTCCTTGGGGCTGGAGAAATGGCTTAGTGCTTAAGAGCACTTATTACTCTTGCATAGGACCCCAGTTTAGTTCCCAGCACCCATATGGCAGATCACAGCTGTCTGTAACTCCAGATCTATCACTGTCTTCTGGCGTCTGCCAGTACCAGGCACTTATGTGATGTGCATGCATATATACAGGCAAACACATTTACATACAAAAAAATAATAATAAGTAAATCTTTCTCTCTTGGGCTACTGAGGTGGCTCAGTAGACAGTGTCTGTTGCCAAGACTACCTGAGTTCCACCACCAAAACCCACAAGGTGGAAGAAGAGGGCATTCCTAAGGGTCATCCTGAAACCCTTTCAAGGTTGTGTTTACACAGCCTCCCTCCCTTAATGTACACAGTAGCAAAGCAAATGGAGTTTGCAGGGGACCAGGGCTTTATCTCAGTTCCCAGATGGCTTCCATTCACATTCCGAAGAGACTTTGCCAAAGTCCATCTTGACAGGACAGGTCTTTCTGCCTTGTACTCAGTCTGGGAATGCTACAGATCCCTCAGTGTAGACCCTAAACATCCCAGACCACCATCCCCTTCATCAATCCACATGGAAGCAAGTATTCTTAAGGCCATTTATGACTAACTGCATTTTTAAGTTCTAAGAATACTTTTTTGGGAAAGAAAGTATTGTGACTCTGCAGAGCTTGGAGGTTCGGGGGTGGCATCTCATGTGTGTGGTGTGGCAATGAGAGGAGAGTCTGTGGCTCGAAGGACTGTCCTTAACCATTTCCACTTATGTGTGTGCAATCTCTTTGTTTCCACAAATGTTCCCTCAAAAACAACAACAAAACCCAAAAACCCGCCATAAAACCCTGCTTTATCTTTGGCTCAGAACTTCTGGAAGAATATCTTCAGGAAGTAGAGGAGTCTGAGAGCAGCGCGGTGTAGAGGCCCTTTCCATTCACTCACCCCAGCCTGCAGGCTGCCTGCCCCAGCTGGCCTGAGGTGCCTCTCTCCCAGGACAGCCCCACCCTGATGCCCAGGGGCATTGTTCTGACTTAGCCTCACTAAGGCAGGGCTCCATGGAGCTGTAGGGAGTGGGTACACAGGCTCCATCTTTTCTGCCCCCAGCAGGGGGAAAGGTTTTAGTTTTGTTAACCATTTATATGCCTGGCTGTGCTGTCCCATTTCAGCATGCACTCTTTCAGAGACCACGAATACACTGGCCCCACTTTGTTCTGTGAACCTGCTCTCTCTATTACCTTCCCTCATCAGTGAGCTAAGTGAATCTCTGACACATGTGGGAAAACACATCACACATGCATGCACTCATGTAAGAGGTTAGCTCTCAGAAGCACCACAGCCTAAACCAGTGTTCTCAAGCCTGGCTGCTCGCTGGAATCAGGAAGGAGCTGTCAGAAAGCAAGGGTAACTGAGTCTTGCCCCATAGAGATTCTCATTTAATTAGTCCTCCCTCCTCCCTCCCCCCACCCCCTCTCCCTTTCTCCTCTCCCGAGGAATTCTAACACAAAGTCACCGTCTAAATCAGTGTCCTTAAGCTTTGGGCACGTTAGAATGACCTGTAAGAGTCCTATACTCAGGCTGGGCCTCTGACCCCAGAGGTGACCTCTGTGTTTTGAAGTCCTCAGGGCAATTCCATGAAGCTGTACTGCACTGCACTCTGCACTCTGGCTGGTGCCTGCCCATGCTTTCCTCTGAGTACAGAAGTGGAGGCTGGGTGAGGAAAGACTGTCCCTTGCAAATGGCTGATGCCTGACCCAGCTGTGTGCTCATATGTCCTGTGGTCTGGTAGGTATCCTCAGGCCACAGTTTGGAACTGCACCCTGGCCCAAAGCATCCACAGTTCTATAGGAGCAGCTCAGTGGATTCTCAGCTAAGGAAGAAAGCATTCCTGCTATGCAATGAGCCGTGCCTTTGCTTTCCAGACAGAGGGCTTCAGAGTCACTGGATGCTGTGCTCTGACTTTAGTTTTAAAAACTTTCAACTTTTAGAAGAACGATAAGAGCAAAACAAATACATTCATTTAAACTCAGCAGTTAGCAGATTGGTGTGTGTGTGTGTGTGTGTGTGTGTGTGTGTGTGTGTGTGTGTGTGTGTTTATTGCTGGGAATTTGTTTGCATGCTTTGGTGGGGCTTATAAGTTAGTTGCAAACATAATGACATTTGATTCTAAAATTTGTTATTTGTTTGAGACTGGGTCTCGTGTACGCCAGGCTAGCCTCGACTTCCCTATGTAGAAGAGGGTAACCCTGAAATGTTGATCCTCCTGCTGAGTGCTATGCACCACCTCACCTGACCTTAATTCTTAAACTCTTAATGGTCTCTAAGCCCAAAGGTCCTCTTCCACATAACCACAACAATCTTTTCTCTTGCAGGAAATTTTGGATGGATGCAGTGTAATATCTAACATAAACTGCTTTCATATTTCCCCAAATCTCTAGCTTCTAGTTCTGGCCTCAGATCTAAGCCATAATCACACAGTATTTTCAGCTGTCATGTCTCTTTAATGACCTTCAGCCTAGAATAGTTCCTGAATCATTCCCCACCCTCCTTTAGGCCAAGTGTCCTGAATTATGTCCTTCTAGCAGGGCCATATCGCTTCCTTCTCTGAGCTGAGCAGAGAATACCATAGTAGGTTATAGAAAGCTATATGACAGAGCTCATAACTGAGACTTCCCTGTGTCTGGTGGCTCATCTGAGGCACCATAGGACAAGATGAAAGTGCCTTTGTAGACATGTGCCTGAGAGAGGTCCCAGCCTGGTACTACTCTCCAGTCTACTTTACCCAAACAATGTACTGCTTGGGCTCCCCATCTAGTTGCTTAAGTCAAAGGTCAGTTGTCATTAGTCAACCCACTCTTGCTTTTTCCTTCCTCCTTCTCTGGAACACTGCAAAGACCTGTGGGTTTGTTCTAGAACATGTCTTGAGCCACCTGTGCCCTTCTCCCAACCCTTGCATAGCCTGTAGCTGCCCTCCAACCCACATCTTACACTCTCTTGCCTTTCTATGACAAATCTTTTATACAGATACCAGAATTGTCTTCTAAGCCCTTAAGTCAGACCTGGAACTTGTCTAGGGAGGCAGAAGCAGGAGGCACAGCTCCACTCTGCCCATAGCAGCCTGGCGAGTTCCCTAATCTTTTAAGGGCTTCAGTTCAGGCCAAGCTGGGATTTGTGGCTTTGACACAGAAACAAATTTCAGAGTAAGCCCTATGAAGCAGAGTTGATCTTTTTATTATAAGATGTTTTTACTATAGATTCTTAACTATGAGAGTAATGAGGGTGTGCTTAGAAATACAGATGCATTGGAGAGCACAGTGGGGGGGGGTTCTCTCTGAGACAGAGACTCTTACTCCATGGTCTTTATGCAGTTGTAGGTAGGACTTTGGCAGGATTTGAGATTGTTACCTTCAGAAGGTTGCTAAGAAACACAAATGAGATCACAGGATGGCTCCTGATGGATCCCCAGTGGGATTATAGCCAGTGAGGTCACAGAGATACAAGGAGGTAGCAAAGTTAACAGCCTTCAGATCCCCAGAAAGTATGTGAGGAAAGGAGGGAGAACCTGCCCAAATTCACACTCATTCAGACCTTGATGCTAACCAAAGAGTCACTGATGTTAGTGCCAAAGGTCCATATATGAAAGAAACAGTGTCAGCATGCCAGCAACTCCCCAACAAATGTTAATTGTGGTGGGATTCTCACTTCTCAATGGAGAGGCTTTAATCAGGTTCCAGAGCATGGGGTTCCTTCCTTTGCCATGTCCTCAGAATGTTCCTTGTCTTTGCATCTCACTTCAGAATGGTCTTGCTAAGATCTTCCCTAGGCCAGACCCCCAACTCCTTACAAGGAGGACCCTTCCACCTGTCTGGAAAATCAAACCAGAAAATGATGCTGGAAAGGCTTGGTACAACCTTACAGGGACACAGCAGAGAGTAAGCAACTCCCTACAGGATGCTGCCCTGGGATGCAGGTTTGCCTAGAGGAGGAAGCAGGCCAGGGGAAGGGGTGTGATAGTCTTGGTCCAGCTGGCCAAGACTGGCCACACTTCAGCTCTTGTTCTGAGAGGTGGCTTCAGAGATCACCCTGCTGTTGCTCCAGGGAACAGTTGGGTGCCTAGGAGATGACTGCTCCCACTTAGCAGGGGAAGAGAAGTTCAGTTTCCATCATGGAGTTCCTGCTTGGAGGGGTGGGGCAGGGTGGACTCTTCATATATGATCAGTCTGCTAGACTTTGTCTGGAACCCAGATTTAGGGCAATGACTGGAGACTTCTAGGCGCTACTCTAGGGGTCTGGAAGAGAGGACACTCAAACAGTAAAACTTCCCTGTTATTCTTATCTTGGAGCCTTGAGTCTTGCAGATAAGTTAGGCTAGAGCTTACTTATACTAACCATCCTTGAGTCACTAGTGTTTAGTCAGACACTCTGAGTGACTAACATGCTGATGGACAGTTAAGCAGGGGTCTGACCCAAAGTTTTAAGACCAAGGAGACAGACACAAAATGAAAACAGAAAGACCAAATATTATCTTGCTATTAATCCCATCTGGCCCCTGCAGGCCCAAGTGTAGAGTTGATGCTGTTGGTCAACAATTCCCTGCTACAATCTTGCTTGAATTAAGTCCTCATCCCCTCGCTCACCACTTCCTGTGAGGGTTCAGGTCCCTGAACCTGGGACCTGGTCCCTGCTGCCTCTCCTGGTTTTCACTGTCCCAACCATTCTGGCCTTTTTGTCTTCCTTGTTGTCCTATTTTTCTTTTTGTTGCTGCGATAAAGAACATGACCAAACGCAACTTGGGGTAAAAAAGGTTTATTTCATCTTACAACTCTTCAAGTCATACTCCATCACTGAGAGAAGCCAGGGCAGGAACTCCAGACAGGAGCTGGGCAGAAGCCATGGAGGAATGAATACTTCTTACACCCCAGGACCACCTGCCCAAAGCTGGTACAGCCTCCAGGGGCCTGGGCCGTCCCATATCAATTATTAATCAAAGCAGTATACCACAGGCATGCCTATGGGCCAGTCTGATAGGAAAATTTTCTCAGTTAAGATTTCCCAGATATGTCTAGGTTTGTGTCAAGTTGACACACCAACCGACACATTCAGAGAATTAACCTACTCAGGACCCTGTCCCTCTCTACCCTTTGTAATCAGGTACCAGCCCCAGTGCCACCTCCACAGAAAAGCCTTCCTGGCCTGTCCACACCGGGGTGCCCCCATTTCTCCAGTCTCTCTTGTCCACGTCCAGGACCTCTCCCTGGGTCCCCGAGTGTGCGCCTCCAGCACTCAGCATCCTGCCTCGTTCACCGCTGGGACATACTAGTTGGGTGGATGGGTCCCAGATGGGAAGGTCACCCCTGTGCTGGGGAGGAACTGGTTCCAACCTAGAAACCCAGGAGCACTTAGGAGACTCTCAAAGGCCTCAAAATTCATGGATGCTTGGGAAAGAACTCATAAAGAGAGCCAGCAGAAGGCCCAGAGCCCCTCCCACTACACCCCAGGCTCTCAGACTTTGTCCTGCACATGGGATTTCTAGTAACAGTGGCCACACTGACCAAGCCTCACCTGTGCCTCTGGCACTAGGAGACCCTCTCCCTGGCCTCATCCTTAAATGCCACACACCACTGGAGCAATCCCTCCTAGTCACATCTCTTCCTCCATCTACCAACAGGCCGTTTCCAGCTTGACTGTCACTTACATGTGAGTCCCCTCCTGGTTCCTGTCTCCAGATCTCTGCTGCTGTGACAGACAGACCTCCAGGAATGGTGCTCAGCTTCCTGCTTCTGTCTGATCTGCTTTGTCTCTGTACCTCAAAGCAGACTCCTAGCCATAAGCCAGACCCTATTGCTGCTATGGGTTAGAAGGCAGTGCCTACCAACCAATTGACACCATCTTGACTGGCCTTGGTGGCAGAGTTAATTCATGTTTGTTTGTTTTATATATGGAACCCTTCACAAATTTTCATGTTATCCCTTGCACAGGAGCCATGTTAATCTTCTATATGTTTTTCCAGTTTTAGCATGTGTGCTGCTGAAGTGAATACTCATGTTTTGTTTGTTTGTTTGAGATGGAAATTGTCTACTCTGGCTTCAAAGATCTGCCTTGGATAATACCCCTGCCTCAGCTTCCAAAGTAGCTGAGACTTCAGTTATATGCCACCATGCTGGGTTCCAAATTATGATTTTTTTTAAATAAAATTTCTTTTTTAAAGTTGGTGGTGGTGGCACATAACCTTTAAGTCCCAGCACTTGGGAACCAGAGGCAAGAGGATCTCAATGGATTCAAGGCCAGCCTGGTCTACAAATCGAGTTTCATGACAGTCAGGATTACACAGAGAATCCCTGTCTTGAACCCACACACCCCCAAAAAAATTCTTTAGAAAAAATACTATTTATTTATTTATTTATTTAGACAGGATCTCTCTATTATGTAGTGCTGGCTGTCCTGGAATTCACCAGGCTGGCCATGACTTACAGAGATCCTCTCTGAGTTCCTCTAGAGTGCTGGGAATAAAGACACATACCACTGTGTCTAGCCAGTTTATTTTTATTTTATGTGTATGAGTTTTGCCTTCATTTGTGTGTATCACATGTATGCAGTACCCACAGAGACCAAAGGGGGGCATTGGATCCCCAAGAACTGTAATCACAGACAGTTGTAAACTGTCCTGTGGTTCCTGGGAATTGAACCCAGGAAGAGCACCCAGTACTTTTAACCACTGGAACCATCTTTTCACCCACCCCAAATTGTGAAATTAAACTTGAGAGCAAGGCTTTGAGGCCTGAGGTTTACCTTTTGATCCTGTCAAATACTAGTTGGGTCTACAGCAAAATACTTAATCCCCATCCATGTTACTATTTTCCCTGCTTACTGGGAGTGGTAACTGGTGTGTTTCTCCAGGAATATCTGCAAAGCACAGGGTTTAGAAAATGCAGTAATTTCAGATTATAAAACAGACTTTAATTGACTGATACTTTTTGCCCTGGGTGTGCTGACCTTCCCTGGTAGCTAGGCCTACATCCCTGAGTCACCTATATCCACTCACCCTTGTTCCCACGCTCTGTCACCAGCTGTTCCTACTGGGAAACTCAGCCCTCGGCCTTCCTGCAGGGTGGGGACTATCTGATCTCAGGGAAGATACGTTTAAAAGTTTAGAAGTTAAAGGCGAATAGCTGAGCTATCTTGGTCCCTGCTACATTCTTGTGACCAGGAAAACAAAAGCTGTTAAGAATACTGTGACACAGCATAAACCTTTAGTTTTGTGTAGGGAGCATGCTAGGGACTGACCCCAGGGCCTCGGGTATGGAAGTTCAAGTACTCCACCACCAGGTTACCCTTCACACAGGGCAGGAAGAGGACTGGTCTCTAGGTAGAGGAGAAATTAAACTGACAGGAAGAAATCTCAGTCTCTCTCCCACCCTCCCCTGGCCCCACCCCTCCCTTCCCCGGCCCAGCCCTTCCCTCTCTCCTTCTCTCCTCCTCTCCACCCTTCCTCTGGTCTCTCTGTAGCGTGTGTCTGTCTCTACCCTGACCCCCACCCTCCCGCCCCCACCCACACTATGTAGCCCTCAGCCTGGAACTTGCTTTGTGGCCAAGGCTGGAGATCCACACCCTTGCTACTCTTTCCCTGGCACAAATTTACAAATTCATGTTGTCACTCCCCTCCTCCTCCTCTTTTTTGATTTATTTTTTTCCACTTTTTATTTTTCTCTCTTCCTTTTTTGAGATGAAGTCTTACTGTTTTCTAAGCTAGGCTTGAACTCATAGTAACCCCTCCTACCTCGGCCTCCTGAGGGCTGGGATTACAGGCATGCATGAACCACCTTGCCTGGATCAAGTCTTCTTTATGAAGGTGGATGTCTAACCTGCTTATCCACACATGGTGTCAGCAATTTCTCTGTTGTCTTTAACTCAAAAGAATCCTGTATCAGCCAGGCATGAACGCCTTTAACCCCAGCACTCCAGAGGCAGAGGCAGAGGCAGGAGGGTCTCTGAGTTTCAAGGCCTGCCTGGTCTACAGAGACAATTCTAGGACAGCCAGAGCTACACAGGGAAACTCTTGTCTTTAAAACAAATAAAAATACAAAAAGCAAAAATAATACTATGTCAAAGTAACATATTGGGGTGTTGATCCTCCAGTCTCTCTCTAAGACACTTCTGTGTCTACCTGAATTAAGTTGCTTGGGCCAACAGTGCAGGAAACTGAGTATCCACCACCCTGCCCTGAGAATGTGGCTGCCTTGCTCACCCTAAGATTGCCTTCCCACAGTGCTGTCTTTACAGGCTTCTGCCAGAGGGCTCCCCTGGAGCAGTTGCCTTAGGTTTACTGCTTTAGTTTTATATGTGTGGGTATTTCATTTGCACGCATGTCTCTGTACCTATGTGTGCAGTACCCAAGGAGGGCAGAAGAGGATATCAGAGCCCCTGGAACTAGAGTTAGGAATGGTTGTGAGCCTCCATGTGGGTGGGTGCTAGGGACTGAACCCTGGTCCTTTACTAGAGCAACAAATCCTCTTAATTGCTGAACCATCTCTCCAGCAGGTGGAACTCTGTGAGTTCAAGGTCATCCTGGAGTGAGTTCCAGGACAGCCAGGGCTGTTACACAGTGAAACCCTGTCTCAAGGGGAAAAAAAAAGGTGGAACACTTAATGAATTCACGTGTCATCTTTGCATAGGGGCCATGCTAATCTCTTCTGTCTTGTTCCGGTTCTAGTTTATGTGCTGCTGAAGTGAGCACCCAAGGATGGTATTAAACTGGCCCTGAGAATTAGGGTTACAGGCATGAACCACCATGCCAGAGCATCATGCATGCTAGGGAAACACTCTGCCAGCCAGCTTTTGTAGGGTGGAGGTGGTCCTAGGTAGGGTAGGCAACAGGGTCACAGAACACTGTGTCCCTGAGGCTGGCTTCTTAGGACAGTGGGAGCAGGCTTGTCCTGCTCAAGAATAATTTGGGGGCAAATACTTTGTTCCAGGTAAAGAGTGGGTAAAGTTTGGAAGTGTGGAGCCTGCTGTCTCCTGGGCCTAGCCTCACTAGAGCTCTGTCCTGCCCAGCTGTCCCGTGTTCATGGCCTAAAAAGAGAATATTGCTAGAGAAAGGAGCTGGCCCATCCCTAACCTACAAGAGCAGGCAGGTCCCTATTGTAGGGCCTCACCCTGCATCCTCTACAGTTACCATGGACTGGCTTTTTGCAACCAGTGTTGTGGGTCCCTCTTCCCTGACTACTGCCTCCCATTTACCCCCATGGGAAGTTGACAGGGGTTACCTCATAGCTTCCCCCAACCCAGAGAGATTGTTCACGGCTGTACTCCTGGAAGAAGCAAGTCAGAGGCCCAATGTCCATTTGCTGGCCTGGCCTTACTAGGTAACCACATACTTTGTGCTATTGTTCTCTTCTCTCTTTCCCCCCCTCCTTGCCAAGTCTCTTATCCCTCTCCATCCTCTCTTTCTGCTGTTTTTGTCTCAGCGCAGGACACCTTCCCTTTGGAGCCAGGTCTCAGCAAGAGACAGACACAGGGCCAGGTGGGCTGTTGGAATAGTTGCAGCACAAGCTAGGTGCCCACACTGTCCATGGCTGACCTCTGACTGCTACCCATCCTTTCTGTTTAGACTATACCCAGTTGTACCTGCTGCCCTGTGAGGAATCTGAGACACTAGCAACAGCTAAGGGGAGGACTTAGAGATGCATGGGTTGGCACACCAGTCTGGACCCAGGACTCCTGCTAGCCAGCTCTCTTTACTTGTCCTGTGGCTTCTCTGCATCCCTGCCTCTCCTTGCCCCTCTGTCCCAGCCTGGGAGAAAGGAGCAGCATTGCTAAGAAGGACTTGTAGAGCTTGTCCTGGTTCCTCATTAGAAGCATACTGTTGCTAGGAGACAACCTGAGCATCATAGGAGCTCCCAGGTGGAATGGCAAGGCAGAAGAGTGCTTCTCTAGGCCCACATTGCTGGCATCACCTGGACACAGAGGTCCTGACTTGAAGACCTTTGTCAGTCTATGGGGCAGGGAACTGTGGGGTGAATATAAATAAGAGACACTCCAGAGAGGGCCTCTTTTATAGGGAGCCTGGAGATGACCTGGGCTTCTTGGCCTCCAAACTTTATTACGTGTGTGTGTGTGTGTGTGTGTGTGTGTGTGTGTGTGTAAATGGAGGCCAAAGGACAAGCTGTGGGAGTTAGGTGGTTTTTTCCTTTCATCATGTGGATCCTGTGTTCAGGTCATCCATCTTGGTGGCATCTCTAATCTGCTGAGCCATTATGCCTCTGGACTTTGAATGACCCTAGGCACCTTAAGGACATCCCATCTGGAAGAGGTACTTTACCAACCTTATTGGCTCTTGAGACCCCTTTAAGCCCCAGAATCTTTGCTGTAGAAATGCAAATCCAACTGACTCAGGGTGTGGTATGCAATGCATTTGGGGCTTAGCTGCCACTTTCTCCCCCTGGAGGAAACAAAACTTGTGATAACAGTATGGGTTTGGCTGACAGCTTGTCCCCATACTTCCAATCAGTCATGTGTGTCTGCTCTCTCCATCTATCTGTCCCCTAGAGCCCCTGGGCTATACAACTTCAAGGAAGAACTATTCTTCTGGCTGTCTGTGGGGATGCCACCCCTGGGAGTTAATGCAGTACACAACCAGTGCAAATGAACGTGGCAGTCCCAGGCCAGCCTTCTTTCATGATCATTGTCTGGTTATTGTGACAGCCCTGTGCTGACTTCCTGTCCTCTCTCTCTTGCCTAAACCTCGCCTCTGGGTCATTACCCCAGTCCTTCCTTTAAGTCCTTCTCCCTCAGCCCACTGTAAACATAGTCTACAAATACAGGGGCCCAGAGAGGAGAACCCTGCTGTGAAGGGGCAGGCAGTGTAGTACTGGGCAAACTACTGAGCCTCTCTGAGGCCAGTGTCCATATTTGAAAAATAGGGAATATTTGTTGAAAAAAAAAAAAAATGAAGGGCCCTGGGCTGTCCCTTTAACCAGAACCCATCTACAGCTTACATAGAGAACTCAGTACCTCCTCCTATCTGGTACAAGGTCCTCCCACCTGTAAGCTGGTACCCCCTCCCTCTCCTAAGTGGCCCTCCTTCATTGGGTGCAGGTCCTGCCCCAGCAGGCTTTGCCAGCCCTTCCCTGCACCAGGACACCCCTGTCTAGGGCATTCTCTGTGTTTGGAGCACAGGGCCACTTGGACCATTGCCATGCCCTCTATGGTTCCCTAGAGCTGGGGGAGGGCAGATGCCCTGAAATCAATGACTGCTAAGATTCAACTCAGGTCAGGTCCACCTTCTAGGGGTGCCTTCCCAGAGGGAAGAAAAGACAGGTGCCATGGTGCCAGACTGGAGGGGACGAATGGCTGCCACCTCTCCAGGGCCCGCCCAGTGTCTAAAGCCTGGCTGGGTTTGGGGTAGGGTACTTGAAGATAATGTGTATGGTATGGGTAATCCCAGTGCTGAGGTGGAGGCAGGAGGTGGAGAGTTCCAAGCCAGCCCAGGTTAGGAACCAGGGACTTGTCTCCAAACAACAGCCAAAAGATAAGTAAATAAATAAGTGGTCTTTGGGTTAGATGGAAAAGTGAGACTGGAGACCCACCTGTGATACCTTGGCTTTTGAAAAATGGGCATTTCAAGTTCTTAGTTTAGGACTGGCTCTAGAGAGTAACCAACCATGTCTGTCAATCATGGGTGGAGGAGCAGGGTTTCCTTACCTGGCAGAAAGGCCCGAATCTGAAAATAGCCAGCCTTTCCAAATAAGACCTTGAGCAAGCCAGGCAACCTCTCCCAATGTCAGCTTGTCTGTGAAATGGGAACCATCTTGCTGCACCCCTGGGCCTGTTGGGATGGTTCTAGGACGTACAGCCGGAGCCTTTCCATGTTAGCCAGGAAGTGCTGGTTCCTGATAGTGAGACACGGTTCGAGAAATGTAGGTGGCTGTAAACAGTCATACTTTAGTTCCATTTCCTGTTGGTCGGCTCCACTTTCTCCTATGACTAGCTACAGGTGGTGGCTTTATCCCCAGGACTGTTTCCCACAGAAACCACTGTCGTGTTTGCATGCCTGTGTGTGTGTGTGTACATGCATATGTGTTTTATTATGTCAGGCATTAGCCCATGGGACTATAAAAAGCAGCACTGTGTTGCAGCTCCCAGTGAGGGCACTTGCTGAGCCCTCCTCTGCCACCCACTTGCTTCCCATAGCTCCTTCTCCACCCCAGGCTCTAACATCCTATCCAATAGGCTCTTTGGTCCCCATTCCCCACTGCCCCACCCCCTGGCCCCCTCATTCTGGCCTGGTTTCCAACTCAGACACCACCCATGGCCCATACTTCCAGCACCCCATGAACCCTTCATTCAAGTAGTCCCTAAAGCACACAGCTGAAAAGTACCATGTTACACAGGATATTTCCAGGAACTTGGCGGTACAAAGAATTCTGGGAATCCTTAAGAGCCAGGTGATAGACTGGTTTTCTTGGCACAGAGCCCCTCATAACTGTGACAAACCAAGCCCATCTGGACTGTCAAAAGGAATGGGAAGGACATGTAGTGTTTGCACTCACACTTGACCAGGGAGGCCATTCTTCTCCACTGGAACACACTTTGGGACATGCGTAGGCCTTGCTGCTCCTCTGTGACTTGTGCCCATATGTGTGTCCTGGTAGCTAATTAGACCTACCCAGTCCATGTGTGCACAAATCCCTACCCCCTGACCTCTGGTCAATTTATGCATATGCCCAGTTTACTGGGCACTGTGGTAGGTCACACACTGGGCTCACCTGGGGAGCCTTAAGACCTCCAGATTTTTAGCTGGTTTGCAGTTTCACCAGTTGTTGGGAGTTTGCCAAGCTGCCCTGGTGGTTTTAAAGGTGCAGCTAGCTATATGGTTGGGTGCACAGCAGACAGGGTTGGGGAATCTATTTGAAATAGAAATCTTGGAACAGGTAAGGCCAGAGGAAAACAGGGGAATGTCTCAAGGCCCCAGTGCTGGCTGGTTGCAAGGCCTGAACCAGGATAGTGCTATTCTAGTTGTAGTTGGTAGAATAACTTACATTACATCATGGCCTGGAGAGTTCTCTTCCGGAGCCTCAGCTTGTGTGTTCATCACGGGCATGGCGGGGTGGGGGTGGGGGGGAATTGGGGAAAGCACATATTCCACAGTGTACATGTGGAAGTCAGAGGACAACTTTGGGGACACCTTTGCCTGTATATGGGTACCAGGAATCAAACTTAGGTTCCCAGTGTAAAGATTCAGGCATTACGCTGGCCTGCCCCTGTCACCTACCTGGCAGAATACACTCAGACAGGGTTCCATGACTACTAGTCTGCATACAGGTGCAAAGGGACCCTGCCCACTTACTGTCTTTCTTTCCAGATCTCTTTCCTGCTGTTGCTGTCTCCCTCTTCTCTTCTCTCCTGTCCTCTCTCTATTTATGTGTCTCTTTACCTCCTCTCTCTTTCCTTCCCCCTTCCTTGCATTCCTAATAAAATTTCTCACTTAAGCTCTGTCTGCCTGGCATGTTTGTCTCCCTCCTCAGTCACCCTCTCCTGCCATGGAATCTGCCAAGCCCTGTGCGCTGCATCATAACACTCGGGTTTATGCTGCAAGCACTTTTACCTTGTGAGTTATCTTATTGGCCCCTTCACCTTAGCTTTTGGAACCCCCTTAAAAAAAGCCTTGGTTGATTCTGTTCATGAAGTCAACTCTGCACTTTGCCACTGCCAGCTCAGCATTCCAATAAACTGTCCCCAGAACGGTAAAGCTCTATTGAGGTTTAATAAGGATCAGGAAACCATCAGGGTTTGGTCCTATTACAAAACAAGCATCCTTTGGAGGGAAACCCCAGAGTTCTAGGCAGGGGTGGGATATGCACTTGGTTGGAGTCATGGAGTTGTTGGGGGCTCTTGTGTGGGCACTGATGCAGGAGGCCTGGGGTTCTCAGCTGGCTGGAGAGCATCAATCCCTGAAGCCCCTTCATCCTGCAGAGTGAACTGCACTTAACCTTTCTTCTGGTCCATCTGTTTCTCCTTGCTAGGCCCCCAGCCTGACCACCATCCCATTGGTCCTCCATATGTGTGAATATGGCTAGGAGAGGCCCTGTGTCCTGTGCTGCCACTGTAAGGACTCCCTGGCCTCCTAGGGCCCTACTATGCCAGCCACAGCTGATGGCAGCATCCCGTTGTGTGGGCGCACTCCTGACAGGGCAGCTGCTACTATTGGGGCTCTTTTGTTTTTATTCTTCCCTCTGGGTGCTTGTAATCGAAGGGCAGTATTAGCACCATTGCTTGTCATAGGGAGCAGGGATGCTAGGGTGCTATTTTCAGCCAGGCCCTGGGAGGGAGTCTGTTGCTGGCACCATTTGGGGTAACATTCTCATCTCTTAGATGGGGAAAGTAAAATTATAGAGGACCTATGACTTCTTTGAGGTGGCTTCCTTGAATTCGCTCTAGATAAGGGTCAGCACCCACTGCATCACACCTTGGCTGGCTGGGTACAGGTTGCAAGCCACCCCCCACCCTCAATCCTAGGTAGACTTGAGAATCAGAATGCTAACAAGCTGGCCTGACTGGCCACAGGTCTAGAATCCCTGCTTTGGACCCCCACCCCCACCTTCCCACCCCTGTCCTACCCCTGTCCTGTCCTACCCTCAGGTCCATACTCTCCAGCTCTGGGGCAAATTCAGCCCTCAGCCCTCCCTGCCCATCATTCTGCTTTCACTCAGAGTCACTTACCAGCACAGCTGACAGTCCTGGGGAGAGGACATTTAGACACCTGGTTCACAGGTCATGCCTTCCTCTATAGCCTCTAGTTCTGTGACTCCTGTTTTTTCTCCTGCAGGAGGGTGGGACCACCCCCTCCCTCGGTGCTGTTTGGAGAAAGTGTTATTGCAAAGATCGCTAAACACAAATTTTAGCAGCCTGGATGTAGCTCAGTTGGTAGAGAGCTTACTCAGTGTTCAGGAATGCCTGAGTTTGATTCTCAGCATGTTGTAAACCAGGCCTGGAGCATTCTCAGCCCTGGAGAGGGAGAGGCAAGAGGATCAGAAGTTCAAGGCTACATATACATAAAAATACTCAGCCGGGCACCATTCATCCCAGCACTTGGGAGGCAGAGGCAGGTAGATCTTTGTGAGTTCGAGGCTAGCCTGTTCTACAGAGCGAGTTCCAGAACAGCCAGAGCTGTTATACAAAGAAACCCTGTGTGTGTGTGGGGGGGGGGTGAGGAGAGAAAGAAAGAAAAGAAAAACTAGTGTTTTTGAAAACCTTAAAAAAAAAAAAAAGAAAAGAAAAAACAACAACAAACTGTTTTGAAAAACTTAAAAAAAAATTCAAGGCTTGTAACGAGTTCGGTTTTTTTTCTCCTGCCGCCTGGTCTTGTCCCGGCCGCTGCGCCAGCCCCAAATAATGCACAGAGACTCTGTATTTGATATTATGCTATTGGCCAGGTACTAGTTTCTTATCGGCTAGCTCTGTCTTAATTATTAACCCATTTCTATGTATTTCCACGTGGTCTTACCGAGAGTGGAGGAATGGCGGTTCTATTCTCTCCAGGCTCTCCATCTTGGCTCTCCTTACTACTTCCTATTTCCTCCTTGTCTCCTAGTCCCTCCTATCTTCCTTTCCTATTGGCCAACAGTGCTTTATTTATTAACCAGTATGAGAAACATATACAGAATGACATCTTCCATCAAAGGCTAACCTGTGCTACATTAGATACCAACTTTAAATTTTAAAAGGATTTAATTTTATTTTATGTGTATGGGTGTTTTGCCTGCCTATGTGTATGTAATTTTAAAAGGATTTAGTTTTATTTTATGTGTATGGGTGTTTTGCCTGCCTATGTGTATGTGTGTCACCATGTGTGTGCTTGGTGATTGTGAAGACCAGAAGAGGGTGTCAGATCCCCTGGAACTGGGGTTAGAGCCATTTGTGAGCTGCCATGTGGGTTCTGAGAACCAAACATAGGACCTCAGCAAGTGCTCTTAACCTGCTGTGTCATCCATCTCCTAAGCCCTAAAATGTTAATTATCTATCTCTCTCTGTTTTTGGACAGAGTTTCTTTGTGTAGCCTTGGCTGTCTTGGAACTCCCTCTGTAGACCAGGCTAGCCTCTTAACTCACAGAAATCCATCTGCTTCTTTTGGTGTTTTAAGGCAGGCTTTCTCTCTGTGGCCCAGGCTGGCCTTGAACTGCATTAGTTGCTAGGATTATACCTGTCTGTTGAGCTTATTGTGCATGTTGAAAAGTGATGCTGAGGTGAAGAGATTTTTCCCAAGGTTAACCAGCCACTGACTGGTGGGTGAGGTTGTTCAGTCTTCTGCCCTTCTCACACATAGCCCCTGTGGGTATGAGCCATCGCTCCCCTGCTGGCCAGCCACAGCTCAGCTGGTGGGTTAGCCACAGCTTGGCCTTGAAAGTCCCTTCACACTCCCCATCTGCTCTTTGCTGGCCACACACACTGTGGGTTCTAATAAATTCCCAATCCCATTAGCCAGACAGTAGCCTTCTAGAAAAAACAGGTGGTCCTACAGATCAACAGCTTCCCAAGGGTCTGAATGTCCCTCAGGGACACAAGGCCCCAGGGGAAGCTGCCACCTCAGTCTAGAAAGCTGGATGTTTGTTATGCTAATGTGCATTGACACACAAAACTAACCCAGTTTCTGGGAGAATTCACACTTGGAATCTTTGCCTTTGGTCTAAGCGGCCTGTAAACCTCACCCCCTGTTTGGCACTGGGTAGGTGCCACCAGGACCCTGTCCTTGTCTTTACCTCAGCCCAGAAAAGCTGCTGTTCCTAGGGTCTCAGTGTCTCCCCCTGCCTTCATTCTCTCCTCTGACTGGCTCTCATGCTGTATTTGGTTGAGGGCCACCTTTGTGAGTTTGTTCCTGATGACCCTGGGGAGGGGCTTTATAGTCTGTCTCTTTGGGTTGCCTGTGGGGTGTCCAGCACTGCACCCGCTGCCCACTACTCTTCCCATCCCAGCTGCTCAGGAAGGGCAGCTCCTTTGCGACCCCCTTCTCTGCTTTTATCCCTGCTGTGATGGAATGGGTCCAGGGGTCAGTGGCAACCAGCTCGGGGCCCATTCTAATGAAGGAAATTGAATGCCTGGGCGGCCAAAATTGGCCCTTTGCAAACGGCCAAGGGAGAGCCTGCCCTCACAGAGAGTGTGCCAGCTCTTGTTTGCCCCAGCCTGGTATTCTTAGATACAGTCTAGGCCATTGGGCCCCAAAGAAGGGGCCCAGGAAGGGGAAGGTGACAGAAAGCAGGTTTATTTGGGGTGAGTGCTGCCTTCATGGCATGGTGCTTTCAGAAACTGGAAGAGCAAACAGTATGTGTGGGGTGGGAATCGGGGTCAGATCTAGTAGGATTCTGATGCCAAACTCTCGGGACTCTGGATTTGGGACCCTTCTGATCAGAGGTTCTCTGTCCTTTCCTCTTCACAGAAGGCCACACAGCTGCAAAGCTGCCCCTTAGACAGTCATATACTGACCCTATCTAGGGCTACTGCTGGAGGGGGTGTACACAGTAGAAAGGGCTCAGGAGACAGGCAGGCAACATCCTGGCCCTGCATGTCCTCTGGTGGGCAAATCTTCCCAGGTTCAGCTTTCTCATCTGTGAAGTGGGAAGAATGGTGTATACTCAGGTACATCCACATTGGATGGGGCCTGAGCTCTTTGAAGGCAAGGCATGGCAGCATATCCTTGTTTTGCACGTGAGCACTCTGGCAGGTCCCCTCTCAAGTACTTGAAAGGTCTAGGACCAGAAGCTTGGGAAACTTCCACTGCAGAAACGGCTAGCTGCACCCTGCCTGGTGGACCATGAAGGGTGGAGCAGGCTGACTTACAGGCTGACTCACACCAAGCTCCTTCCAGCCCCTGCAGAGTCAGCCTCTGAGAAGCGCTCACTGTCATATCTCCAGCCAGGGTGAGCAAAACTAACCGGGCATCACTCAACACATGCAGCACCCTTGACCCCTGCCTTCGTGGTCTCACCTAATGTCTGGGGCTGCTCTGAGCATAGGATGTGGTAGCCCTCTGTAGCTTTCTGCCTGGGAGAATTATGGTCAGCATCTTGCTGTGATAGGGGTTCTCTTGCTGTGATAAAACACCATGACCAAGAGCTACTTGAAGGGGAAAGGGTTTACTTCCCCTTACACTTCCAGGCAACAGTCTGTCACTGAGGGAAGTCAGGGCAAGACCCTGGAAGTAAGACCTGAAGCGAGGGCTACTGGAGAAAGTTGCCTACTGGCTGGCTTCTCACTGCTTGCCCAGCCTGATGTCTTATAGACCCCAGGACCGCTGCCCAGGGGTGGCACCACCCCTCCCCACATCAATCAATAGTCAAAAATACCCCACAGGACACTCTTATGGAAGCATTTCCTTAATTTTGGTTCATTCTTCTCAGATAATTCTAGCTTGTCTGAAGTTGCTTGGGGTGGGGGTGAGGGTGGGGGGGTCAGTCAGTGAAGGAGCCAGACGGCCACGCTGATGATAGGCCGTCAGCAGTTCTCTGAGTCTGAGAAGCAGTGAGGTGATGCGTGGAAAAGAACAGGGTGTGAGACAAAGCCTCTGAGACACTGAGAAGCAGGAGAGAATTCTCACCATCCAGTGTCTGCCTTGCCTCTGGTTCCTATGTGCCACATTGGTGCTGCGCTGCACAGCAGTCTGGCATTATGATGCTAAGAGAACCAGAAATATCTCCAGATCCCACCAAGGACAAGCAGAGGCTGTCTGCTCGCATCTCTGTGACTCCCGGATAAGGCCCTGGAGACTGGCTGGGAAAGGTGGCTTCATCCAGCTGCACAGGTGAGATGTGGTAGGGCAGGGATAAGCAGCTGGCTGCCATTGTCCTGCCTGAAGCCCTCTGAGCTCCACAGATGGGCCCTAGTCTTCTCACATGTCCTAGGGGCTAGCCTCCTGCCGTGCTAGTGGGAGAGGGCAGCTTTGGCACTGATCATCACTGTAGAGTTAGAGAATGCGGGGAAGTGACAGAGAGAGGTAGGTGGGGGTCGCAGAGCAGCAGGCAGCCTGAGGCTGTAGCTGATGGGAGTGAAGCCTGGGGATTTTTCTTCAAGAGTAGGGTAGGTTACAGTTGCTTTCAGGATGGGGTCAGGGGTGTGTGACACGATAGTAATTATCCCACTGTAGTAGCCGTTGTACTCTGTATGTGTCTTACATACAGTATATACATTTAAAATTTATGTGGAGGGGTAGTAGCTTGGTCTAGGGTGGTGACAGCAGTTGAGTGGTCTCCTGGGCTCCTGGTGATGGCCTGTGTAGTTAGCTAAGTGCAGTGGGAATGGGGCTGAGGGACATGGCAGGTTTCCAGGGAAACTAGGCATCTCGTATGTGGATGTGTTCCCTTTGGATGCCTCTCAGATACTGGGCCATGTTATGCACAAGTGGAAGTAGGCATTCAGATCCCTGTGGGTCCCAGGCACCCATTCTCCCATCTTGAGAAGTGTGTCCTGTATTAGGCCCTCTAAGGCCATCTGGGCTGCCTTGGTAAGGGACTGCAGTCACCCCTGGAGCTACCTACCTTTCATGGCCAAGAGAGATCCACTGAAGACCCTCTACCTCTGGTTTTCCTTCTACTTTCCAAGGCCTGATGGCTAGGACACCCTAACTGCTTCCTCCAAGCAGCTGGGTGCAGGGTCTGGAGTTCGGGGCAGAGATCCAGGCTGGGCATCAACACGCTATGAAATTTAAAGCCACAGGTCAGTCAAGACTCCTGTCCCCAGGGAAAAAAGAGGAACAGGGCTTGAAGCCCAAGTTGGGGGGGGCACATTTAAAGCTGTGAGGCAGGCACGAGGGGACATCTGTACTCCAGGGGGCTCAGGTGTAGATTGCTGGGTCATCACAGAAGTCGGTATTTACCGATTCAGGACTGGTGGCAAATTATATGGCGTACAGCCGCTGCAAATAACAAGAGGGGGCTGGGTATGGTGGTGTGTACCTGTAATTCCAGCACTTTGAGAGGCTGCAGCAGGAAGGTCAGGATTTAAAAGCCCTGTTTTAACCAAATAAGATGAAAATAAAATAAAACAGAGGCTGGGGTGTAGCTCAGTTGGTAGAGTGCTTGCCTAGCATGCACATGGCTCCACATAAAACTGGACACCGTAGTTCAGATCTGTAACCCTAACACTCAGGGGGAAGCAGGAACATAAGGAGTTCAAGATCACCCCAGTTACATATCCAGTTTAAAACCAGCCTAGAATACACAAGGCCTCAAAAGCAAACAAATGGGAAGGAGGGAAGGCTCATCCATGAAAGACTAAAGACAACCAAAGAGCAAACAAAACCAAAATAACAACAGGGGGCCGAACTGCTGTCCACACTGTGGTTCAGGTGAGAACCCCCGAGCTGAAAGACTAGGTGAGTATAGGTGGTCAGTATCAGGGCCATTGGGGACAGCAGCCGAAGCAAAATGGATGCCAGGGGGCCTCACCCCTATGAATGTAGCCTTGTGTTTAAGTCGGGACAGCAGGAAACCTGGCCTGAAAACAGCTTCTTTTTAGGACACCCCCCTTACTGGCCTCCGCTGGGCTCAGCCTCTCCAGTTTCCACCTGAACACAGTGTCTCCTTCAGCCCTGGGCTGTGGTTTCTCCTTAAGTAGGAAGAACAGTGGCTCAGTGTCCCCAGGCCAGGCGTCTTTGGTTTTCCTTTGCTGAGCCCAGCCCTGGCAGAGAAGCCACAAAGAGCTTGTGTGTGTGTGCCACAAGGAGAGGCCAGCCCCAGTGCCCCAACCAGCCCGTCCCTCTGCTTCTCTGGCCTTCTGTTTATCCAGGGATAGATTGGGCAGGCCCAAGTAAGTTGGTAGCATTGGGCCCTCCTAAGTCGCCCCGGGCACTCTGCCTTGCTGATGCTGGGTCCTGGGCTCATAGCTCTGCTGAAGTACAGGGCCTACAGGCCTGCTGCTGTCATATGTCTGCTGTGGCTTAGGGGTGTTTCCACTGACGTGATTAAGGAGACAATTTTGAGGGATTTGTTTGCTTTGAAAATGGAATTATAAGCCTTTTAGTGCCTTCTGACCAGAAAAATCAGTCTACGCTCATCCATATCCAGAAATAGTTGTGTGGTGTGGTGTGGTGTGGTGTGGTGTGTGTGTGTGTGTGTGTGTGTGTGTGTGTGTGTGTGTGTGTGTGTGTGACCAGCCCCCTGGAGTGTCCCTTGCAGAGGACCTCATTTTAGGCTGAGTATAAGGCAGATAGATAACTAGAAAGGACAGGAACATGCTAAGGGTTGTCAGAGGGCCTCATGTGAGAAACTAGCCTGAGCATACATCCACAGGACAGTCTCCAAGGCCTGGCGTGAGCTGCACCTAGTGAAAAGCAACCCAGCTGGACAGTGGACACCTGGCAAACAGGTGACAGAGAGTGAAGTGAAAGCCTTCCTGTCCCAGGCAGACCAGAGGCAGGTTTCAGCTCTGTCCCCAGACCTTGTCAGTCCACTCTTCCTCATCAGTGCTGCTGCGTAGCTGGTGAAGGTGAGGCTTGTGGCAAGGCAGGCACACAGTAGACAGGCAATAATCGGTAGTTCTTATTAAGAAGAAGCTGCCAGAGTCTGGGGAAAGGCTATTGAATCTTGAAGGAGGTCTTTTTGATACCCACAGCTGTCTCCTTTCAAATGTACGTCTCAGAGCTGACATAGTATCACATGCCTACACTCAAGAGGCAGACGGCAGGATCACCACAGGTTTGCAGCCAGCCTGGGCTATAGTACAAGACTCTGTCTCAAAAAGCCTACAGATATGTGTCTTAGAAAGCTCTCAGAAGGTCCTGCTAACCCACACCCAGTCAGAGTCTCTGCTCTCCACAGTGTGTGACACCCAGAGTCTCTGCTCTCCACTGTGACACCCAGGCAGAGTCTCTGCTCTCCACAGTGTGTGACACCCAGACAGAGTCTCTGCTCTCCACAGTGTGTGACACCCAGTCAGAGTCTCTGCTCTCCACTGTGACACCCAGTCAGAGTCTCTGCTCTCCACTGTGACACCCAGACAGAGTCTCTGCTCTCCACAGTGTGTGACACCCAGTCAGAGTCTCTGCTCTCCACTGTGACACCCAGACAGAATCTCTGCTCTCCACAGTGTGTGACACCCAGGCAGTCTCTGCTCTCCAGTGGGTGAGTGATCCTCTGTCCCAGACACAAAGAAGCTGGAATTCAAAGACAGACAGGGATGTGGACCTTGTCCCCAGGAATGGCAGCCTTGTCGGGGACCTGATAAATACAAACATACATTGTCTTCATCACAGCAGCAGATTGTCACTTGACCAGACAGGGGAGTCTTTATCTGGAGGTTACAGCCAAGTGAAGTTTTGCAGGATGAACAGGAGTTTTTCAGATAGCCAGAAGGGACCAACCATTTGATAATAAAGCAATATTCCCAGGCTGCTCTCATCGCCTCTTCCAGCTGTGTGATTATTGGTGAGCCATTTTTTTATGCAGGCTTCAATTTCCCACCTTTTTCATTCCTTTTGAAACAGTCTATCCCCTCCTTTGTTCTTGCAACCTGGGGGATGAACCTAGGGTGTGGTGTTGTGAGATATCTACCCCGCCTGCACCTGTTGCATTGGCCACACCCACTGAGGCGTGGGCACAGGTGCTGATGGACATGATAGGGGAGGCTAGGTCTGTGGTCCTGGACCCCAGCTCGATCTCTTACTTCGGGTTGTGGAGAGCATCTGGGTGACATCCTTAGAGTGGGAACCCTCAGCAGTCATCTGTTTCAGAGATAAGTGATTTCTCCCCGAATAAACATCATTGGACCTATACTGTGTCCCAGTGATTATTATTTCCCACACAATAGTCTGGCCTATACAAGGTAAGTGCTCTGCATTAAGCTATACCTCAGCCTTTTGAGGCTCTCAATACTGGGCTTGTCCCTGGCCATTGTATAGCTGAGCCAGGCCTGGAGACACCTCACCTCTCAAAAGCTGAACACCCCTGGGTGACTGCATGGACAGAGTCCTTGAGGACCCACATGCCCAACTCTGGCCCTGTGATGGGTGTGCTGATGGGAGGCAGAGGGCTGGAAAGCAGAGGCCTGGCTTCTGCCAGAATTGTAACTGAAGAGAAAGAGGCTTATAGACCCTGATGGCAGAGTATCAGCTGTCCAGACAGCAAGTAGGTGTACAGTGACCCTTTCCAGATGAAAAAAGAATGAAACAAAACAAACATTGCCTAAAGCCTGGGGCTGATAGTCTTTGTACGCCACAGCCTCCCTAACCCTTACCTGCCTTGCTTTTCCTCCTTGATTCCTCTGTTATTTTGGGGGATAGGGTCTTAGGCTGTAGCCCTAGCACTCACAATGTAGCCCAGGGTGGTCTTAATCATTTTCTTCAGAGTACCTGCTTGCTAACCTGACTTCCCTGATACAGTGCCAGCCCTGTAGCACCCGACCGAGCGAGACTTTGTACTGCTCTCATGTGTACAATAGCGGGGGGACGTGGCACATCTTCATCCCTTAGGAAGGAGTGAAGGAACAAATGATACCTTCAGCCATGATCACAAGCTTTCCTTCCAGGGACTCTCCTGAAGATTTTTTCCCAGGCCCATGAGCTTTTGCCAGCTGCATTAAATTGCAAGCAGCCAGTGGACAGCAAGCAGGGCAGGGCAGGGCGGGACCACTGCCTTACAAGCCATTCTGAACGCTTGCTCAAGTTGGCAGTGAATTGATTGGGTGGGGTGACCTATCCCGTCTACTCCAGTCCAGGGAAGGTGAGAGGTGAGTCTGGGAAGAGAAGTGTTTACACTGTCATGGTGTGGTGTGCAGTTACCCGATGTCACCAAAGGAAGGAAAGGAAGGTCTCTCCTAGTCCTCCCGATTCTGAATCAAAAGGAACCTTGTCCCTCTCCTTTCCCCAACCACCTCTTCTTGGGTGACTATGTGACTCAGAGATGCTTGTCAAAGAGGAAATGTGGCTTTGCTTACCATCATCTCCTCCTGTCAGTTTTGAATGACTAAGAAAACCCATTTTATTTTGGTGGGCACTGGAGCTACAGGCCCAGCGTGGTGCTACATGACTTTAACCCTAGCAATTGGGAGGCAGGGGCAGGCAACTCTCCCTGCATTAGGGGCTAGCCTTGTCTACATATCCAGTTACATATCCAGTCCCAGGCCTGCCAGAGTTACATAGTGACACCCTGCCTTAAAAAAGAAAAAAAAAAAAAAAAAAAAAAAAGGAAAGGAAAGGAATAAAATGGAGCTGTGATCCTGAAGACCTGGTCTCTGGTCCCACCCAAACCTCACAGGGTCCAGCCAGACATTAGGTGGGAGCCTGGCCTGAGGACCTGATGGCCGCAGAAGACAGACACTTGTTTCATACCTGCTGTCCAGCCCCAGTGCAGGGGAGGCTTTGTGACCTGGGAGAGCTGACCAAGACTGGGGAGCAGGAGAGAGGATGATCCTGCTTCCCAGGGAGATGCTGGGCCTGCTTCCTGGGAGATGCTGGTCCTGTGTCAGCCCCAGCACAAACCTAATAGAGAGGAGGGGCTCAGGCTTCCACGGGCCTTCCAGGTTTCCTGTGTAGGAGATTGGAAATGACATTCCATTTTTGGAGTGACAGGCCTCTGCCACTTAGACTCCTGCCTGCCTGCCTACTTGTCCCTCTCTCCCTTTCCTAGGCCACTGTACAGTTATGATGCATCCACTATATTCTGGGACTGGAAGCTGAGACTCAAGTCACAGCTGACACTTTCTAAGGAGGTACTCTAGGAACCTCTGAAGAGAGGTGACAAATGACAAGAGCATGTGGTATGGTCCCAGCAAGCTTTGCTGCACAGCCACACTGTATTGAACAGGAGTCTTGTCCAGGGTGTGTGCGTATTGACAGAAGCACCCACTCATGTGGCCCAGCATGACTGATGTTGACAGTTCTGGTTAATGACTGATGCCACTCACGGGGAGAGCAAGACTGTGAGGGGGGAGGGGGAGCTTGGCTAAGATCCTGGCTGTCACAGGTGGACTAGACAGCAGGGAGGATTTAAGCCATTCCCAAATTGGGGCTGCTTTAGGGCGTGGTTACACAGGAGAAGAGGCTATAAATGTGGCCTCACGTGGAAAACCATATGCCAAGTAGACAGAATCGAAACTCTTAGAGTTTTAATCTTAAGAAATGTTATTGGGGCAGTGGTGACACACACCTTTAATCCTAGCACTGGAGAGACAGAGGCAGGTGAAGCTCTGTAGGTTCCAGGCTAGCCTGGTCTCTATAGTGAGTTTCAGGACAGCCAGGGCTATGTAGAAAGACCCTGTCTCAAAATGTTTCAAAAAAAATTATGTTATATTTATTTAGTGTGTGTGGAGGGCAGAGGACAATCTATGGGAGTCAGTTTTTCCCCTCCATTATGTGGGGTTCAGGGATTGAACTCAGGTCATTAGGCTTAGTGGCAAGTGACTTTACTGGATGAGCTACCTTGATGAACATTTATTTATTCATTTGTTTATTTACTTGTTTATTTGGTTTCACTGTAAGTATGTGCATGATGCTGGGTGGCATGCACACTAAGTGCATGTAGAAGTCAGAAGCCTACTTTGTGAAGCAAGGCTCATTTTTATTTTAAAATTTTTTGTGTATGTATGTATCTGTGTGTGTGAGTGCAAGTGCCCTCAGAGTCTAGAAGAGGTCATTGGACCCCTTGGAGCTTGAGTTACAGATAGTTGTAAACTTCCTGATGTAGGTGCTGGGAACTGAACTGGGATCTTTTGCAACTTTTTTGGTTTTTTTTTTTTTCGAGGCAGGGTTTCTCAGTGTAGCTTTGGAGTCTATCCTGGAACTCACTCTGTAGACCAGGCTGGCTTCAAACTCACAGAGATCCACCTGCCTCTGCCTCCCCAGTGCTAGGATCAAAGGTGAGCATCACCACCAACTGGCAGCAGTATTCATTCTTAACGGAGGAGCTGCTCTTCCTCTTATCAGTTGCCCAGAGGTCTCTTCTCTCAGGCAGGGTCTCCACTGAACCCTGGGAGGTTCAAAGAACTGAATTTGAGACCTCCAAGGCCACACTTAGGTGGCTGCTTCCTATTTGCTGCCAGCCCTCAGGCATTCTTTGCTCACTCAGCTAAGGCTGGCAGGCATCGGTAGCTTGGGTCATGTTAACACTAAGATCCCCTCTTCCTGTGTCCAGTGCTGGACGAGCTGCTGGGTGCTGGCAGTTGAAAAAACATGGTTATAGGACAGGAGGAACATGCTGATCCAAACTGGCCATCTTCTTCTCATCTACACCACCTAAACCTTGTGTGTTGGGAGGACTCCTGCTCACTGACACTTTCTCTGTCAGCTTCTACCAACTCTGGCATCCAACTTCATGGAGTATAGTGTACCCACACCCACAGGAAAGTAGGCCCCATGAAGAAAGAATCAACCTTTCAGAGTGGCTGGGCCATGCAAAAGTTATTCTTGGATACGCTCTCCAGAAGAACCGTGTGGAAGAGGATTTGGTTTGAATGTTTTGGTTTTTTTTCCTCAAAAAGAAAGTCAGGCCAGACAGCAATGGCATATACATTTAATCTCAGCACTCAAGAGAACTCTTTGAGTTCGAGGCCAGCCTGGCCTACAGAGTAAGTTCCAGGACAACCAAAAGTGTTATACAGAGAAACTCGTTCTGGAAAAAAAAAAAAAAAAAGAAAGAAAAGAGAAAAAGAAAGAAAAAAGAAAGTCAGATCCCTTAGAAGACTCGGGCTGCTGGGGTAGCAAAGTGGAGAAGGTGACTGACTCCCTGCTACTCCCCATCCCTGCCCATCTTACTCCCAGCTAAAGCAGAGCAGGAAGGAGATGGGTGTTTCATTGCAGATCTCCCTGTGTGGTTTTGAGAAAAGCCCCAGCTCACTCTGAGCCTCGGTCTCCCTGCCCATAAGAGAGACAGAAGAGTACATGCTAGACAAGATGTCTTCCAGTGTGGCAGAATATTAAGGCGTATGGCTTTTGTTTATGCTGTATTTGTTTAACTCTGTGAAGCTGTGTTATTGTGCCTGCTTAAAACACCTGGTAGTCCTAATAAAGAGCTGAATGGCCACTAGCAAGGCAGGAGCAAGGGTAGGCAGGGTGGCAGGCAGAGAGCATAAATAGAAGAAGAAATAAGAAGGACCAGCCAGAGAACAAGGAGAGGAGAATGCCAGGGGCCAGCCACCCTGCCACCTGGCCACCCAGCCAGCCACAGAGAAAGAAGGAAAGTAAGATGTTCAGAAATAAGAAAGATAAAAGCCCAGAGGGAAAAGGTAGATGGGTTAATGTAAAAAAAGCTGACTAGAAACAAGCCAAGCTAAGACCAGACATTTATAACTAAACATAAGCCTCGTGAGTGAGGTATCTGGGAGCTGGGTGGTGGGTTCCTCAAAAAGCCAAAAGAGTAAAACATTGAAATACATTCCAGTGGTGCCACATCCCCAGCTCTTTTCTGTGAACTTCTTCAGCCTTTTGTTACTTATGAGGTTTTTTGTCTTTTGTTTTGTTTTGTTTTGTTTGAGACAGTCTCATGGTGCAGCCTTGGCTGGCCTAGAATTCCTACATAAATAAGGTAAAAAAAGATATTCATACCCCAATAATAGGTTTCTCTGCTGATATAAGCCATATCAAGCCGAATTAAAAAGACCAGGTTTATTGAGCAAAGCACTCCAGGTGACCTTTCCAGTCTCCAGAGGTGGGGTGGGGGTAGCAGGGAAATCATATGGGTGGTCTAGAGGACCTTAAATATCCTTTAGGCTAGGTCTTGAGCTCCTGGCAGCTTTGGGGGAGGAGCCTGGACTTTTGGTGGCTTTTCTGAGAGGGCAGGGTTTGGAGAAAGAGGAGTGGGGCCCAGCTGGAGGTCCCAGCCCAATACCAGGCTTGCATCAAACTCCCAGAGATCACAAGCCTGTGTCTCAGGAAGCTGGGATCAAGGGCGTGCACCACTATACTGGGCTTTATTGCTCTTGCTGTTTTGAGACAGTATCATGTAACACAGGCTGGTCACAAACTATGTAGCTGAGGCTGATCCTCTGCCTCCTATGAATTGTGGTGATAGGCATCTGCCCCCATACCTGGCATTAGTTGTCTTGTTGTAGGTTGTTTTGTTATAGTTTTCTTTATGTTTGTTTTTTGAGTTAGGGTACAGGTGGCTCCAGCTGGCTTTATACTCACTATCTAGCTGAGGATAACCTTGAACTCTTAGCCTCCTGCTTCTACTTCCCAAGTGCTGGGCTTACACAACGCATCACAGCCCCTAACCCCCTTTGACTCAGGGACATAGATTTGCCCTGAACTCCTGCATCCCCACATGATATCCAATCCTTAAAGTCACTCAGTCTGGTTACCACCTCCACCTTAACATCATTGTCCCCTGAACCCTGCTGGCAGGTGGTGGGCCTCTCCTGGAAGTTAGGGGTAAATTCCCCCACAGACCGTTTCAGTTCCTCTCTGCTCTCCTCTTAACCCCTTGCCATAGGATACTGTTAGATGGCGGTTAGTGAGGTGAGGATCCTCTTTGTACCAGCAGAATTGTTCTTTAATCAGAACCATCAGGGGGTGGAGACTGCACTGGGTGTAGGGGGCTTGGGTTTTATCAGGCAGACAAAGGAATTTTGGAAGATTCTTGAATGCAGACCTTGTTTCTGCTTTCCCAGGGTGGTACATTTTGGTAGAGGTCCTTGTCACATTGGCATCTGCACCAGGTGTTCCCATGGCACGCTGACCCTAGTTGGGAGCCTTCCTGCTCCTAACTGCCCAGGAGGGAGTATATGAAATCTTCCTGCATCAAGTTTCTCAGGTTGCCTGAAGCTTCTTGACTATTAACCCTTCATATAGTTAGCAATGGTTTCTATTTCCTGAATGCCTTATGTCCCAGACTCCATGCTTATTGTTTGTTTTGGTTTTTATTTTGATTTTCCCAACATTTGAAAATGTTTAAAATTGCTCAGCAGTGGTGGCGTACACCTTTAATCCCAGCACTCAGGAGGCAGATCTCTGAGTATGAGGCCAGTATGGGCTATAGAGTGAGTTCCAGGAGAACCAGAAAAAACAAAAAAAAAAAAAAAAACAAAAAAAAAACAAAAACAAAACAAAAAAACAAACAAAAAAACCCCAAAAACAAATAAAACCAAAAAATGCTTTCTTGAAAAAATGAAATAAAACAAAACAAAAGCCCATCACTGTTACCTCTTAAATCCTAAAATGTCTTGCCAATGTTCTCTTGAGTGTATAGATGAGTTAAATTCCCTTAACCCAGGGCCTTTTAGTCATGGCCCTTGGTTCTAGGGCCATACATCTAACCCTGTGGGGTGCTGCTGGGATAACAGGGGCTGTTGGCATGGGGTAATGGAAGGCTGAAGTATGACAAGCATTGCACTGGACAGGCGCTTCACTATCTCACCCAAAACTCACACCTGAAAAAGGAAGTCTCTTATTTCTACTTTATAGAGGAAGAAACTGAGGCTCAGCACATTGGGCAACTTCCTGGTGGTAAACAGAGGGCAACAGCAGTGTTCAGTGCAGCTGAGCAATCCTATCACTTTGCGTTTTGGTTTTGTTTTTTGTTGTTGCTGAGAAAAGGTCTTACTTTGTAGCACAGACTGCCCTCAGACTCATGGCTCAGACTCCAGCCTCACTCTCCGTTGGGGTTACTGGCATAAGCCATGTCCAGCTCACTTTGGTTTTCAGGACAAATAACATTGACACCACCTACTCCATAGAGTTCTTAAACATGTTATTTGTGGGGGGGGGGTGTCAGAAAAGAGGGTATGCTTAACTAGACCAGTGATTTCAAACGTTTTAAAAGCCATGGCTGGGCTTTTCTGGCTCAAGGTGGGCCAGGAGGGGCTTTCCCAGGTCTCACTTTCCCCACTGTCTTGGTTAAATGACAGCAAAGCACCAGAAGGAATGTTTGCCTTGTACCTTGCTCTCTGGAGTAGTAGCTCAGAATGTGGGCCTTGGAAGCAAAAAGCCAGGGGACTCAGCCACACCTGACACCACTGGAGACTGCTGAGCTCAGGTGCTGGGCCAGCCACCCAAGCATCTGAAAGTCCTGCCTTTGCCTAAGGCTTAAATCTAGTGTGTTCGCTATGAGAGGGCACGCAGCACACCAGGAGATGAGATGTGGTGTCCCCTTCTTTCAGACTGAGCCTCAGAAAAATAATGGAAACTCCCAGGACAAAGAACTGACAAACAGAACTCAAACCCAGGTCTGTCTTCCTCCAGAGCCAAGATGCAATTCATTGACTCAATAGAGACAGTGTGAGAAACAGTCATGATGTTAACACAATTCCAATGGTCATACAGAAACTACGAGACAGAAATTTAGAGAAGGCCTCAGGGGATGGAATTTCCCCCTCTCACAGACCTTACCAGGAAGTTACCCTTGTCACAGACCTCTCCAGCGACGGCTGTCCAAGCTGCAACTCTAGTGGGCTTTGACCCACTAGAATTTATTGCAGGACACACAATGGGGGAGAAAGAGGTTGAGAGCAAAAGGCTAGAGCAGTGGTCTTCAACCTTCCTAACACTGCGACCCTTTAACACAGTTCCTCATGTTGTGGTGACTCCAACCATAGTTATTTTAGTTGCTACTTCATAACAGTATTTTTGCTACTGTTATGAATCATGGCTTAAATGTCTGATATGCAACCCCAGAGAAAGGGACACGACCCAGAGGTTGAGAAGCACTGACAGCTTGTGGGCAAACAGCAGAAAGGTGTGTGTGTGTGTGTGTGTGTGTGGGTGTGTGTGGTGTGAAGCCACACTGCCCATCCTAACCAGATCCAAGTGCTTGTGTCAGTTTGCAGAGCAGTTAGAACTACTCAGAAGGTGGCTTGAGGCCTGTCAGGAAAGTAATCTGTTTTTTCCAATTACGTAAAACCCTATCAAGTTGAAGAGAAAACTAGGTTCTTAACATTTGCTGCTTTGCTTTAGCCCTAACATCTCTCCCTTGTTTAAATCTTGAATGAAGTTAAGTCCTGAGAAGAATGGCATTTCTGATGTAGCCCCCCCCACCCCATCCCCCACCCCCGCTTTTTATTTTGTTCTCTAGTTCTTGTTGCCACTTGTATCTTGATGCTGGACTAGCTATGGATAACTTTCGCTTGGCGTGAAGGGAAAAAAGTTGTAGGTAGAGCTGGGGCTAAACAAATCAGATTCCAGTTGGTGATAGGTTGGGGCAGGGTTTGGCAGGCTTTCGTCCCTGAGCTTGAGCCAGGCAGTGCTGCTTGAAAGTAGCCCAGTAGTGACATCAAACAGTGACACTGCACTGAGCTGGCCAGAGAGTAAGCCCAAACTCCAGTCTTTGATCCCTGGAGCTGCAACAACTGCGCTCCGGCGAGCTCCACCCACTGAGGCGCCGACCCTGCGGCCATTGGCGGACGCCGCCTCCGCCACCTGCCCCTTACCTTGGGTGGGCGGGGCTACCTGGGCCCCGCCCCCTCGGCTCGGGTTCCCAGGCCGCCGGGCCTCTGGACCCGCCCCTGCACGGAGGCCCAGCCGCCAGAGCCTCGGGAGCCCGGGCGCCTCGTGATGTCACGGCAGCTTTGATACAAAGAACCCCTTCGGCCCACGCGGGTCTCCCGGCAACGGGTGCGGGCGGGGGCGGGACCGGCGGCTTCAACTGGTGCGGAGCAGCGCGTCGCCCGGATTGTTTTCGGAGCACGGTGCTGGCTTCGTCCCCGTTCGCTCCGCCCGACCCGACTCTACCGGCGTCTGGCTTCTACTCCGTCTGCAGCGGCCCGACCCGCGGCCGGTCGGGGGATGCACACCCCGCCGGCTCCCGGATGCCAGGTAAGTGGCGGCCTCGGGATGCACCTGACCTGGGAGCTGGAAGTTGGAGGATCCATCGTTCGCGTCCACCTTCTCCATGCCGACCAGGGAGATCGGGGTACCTGCGCTGTCTGGCGGGGGCTCAAATGCGACGCCACTGAACCCTCTGTCCACTTCGGGCCCTCGGCCCAGCGCCCAGGTGGGAGCGTGAGCGGAACCAGCTTGGTGCCCGAGTAGGGTGGCCGCTCTACCTGAGGCGCTGTTTCCAGAAGTGTTTTAGGGGGATTTGGTGGGATTGGGAAGGGGACTTATGAGCTTACCCCGCCACCCCATCAGCGCCTTGCTCTTGGCTGGACTGCTTCTCTAGGGAGCTGTGCCTGGCAAAGTTTTTCCGTAGGTGATGGCGATTGCGCGGAGCCGGTTTCCTCTCTCTCCTGGGTTATCTGAGGGGTTAGAAGACAGAGCCAGCCAGTTAAGGGATTTAAGACCGGGCTTGCTTCCCCTCAGGGAGATGCTGCTATGTTGGGTGGAGGTGTGCACAGGCTGCCAGCTTACATCCTTGTGTCCTATAAAAGCCCACCGTCCACCTCGGCGTAAGCTATTGACACTAATGCCTCTCTGCTGCGACAAGTGTCTCCTAGGAACTAGCCTCGCAGCCTCTGTAAACCTGGTCCCAACAGAATCCTAGACCGTATCCCATACCATTGTCCCACTTCTGGTCCTGCTTTTCTCCAAAAGAGCTAGAAATAACTTGTGCCCGGACTCTGAGGGAATCACCGTGTTCATTGATTTATAGCCCCCCTCAAAGGAGCAGAGGGATGGGGGGGGGCTGCCTTGTGCTTGGTTCTCGAATTCCTTTTGGATTGAGCTTGATTGAGTTCCTGGTGATCTCCATAAACCTCTTCCTCCCTTCATGGAGCTAGAGGGAGGTGATAATTGGCTTGGGTTTTCTCATTCCCTGGGGTGATTTTTCAGAGCCCTCCCCAGGTAAAAGATAGTTTCTGTGATTGCTAGATAAAGGAGTCTCTGTAGGGAGGGTTTTACAACCGCAAAGACCTCTGCTCTGCTATGGGCTGTCTCCTCTGTCCACCTTCCACCTTCTCTAGCGGACGTCTCATGTTTCAGCCCCCCTCTTCCCCCACTGACCAGGTTCTTGTACTGTGGCACCGACCCAGACTTTAACCTGCTTATGGCCTCTCATGAAATGCAGGGTTAAATGTCTAGGGAACTTTATATGTGGGGCACATCCTTGCTCTCCCTGGGACCTTGAGTTCCTGGGTCTAATCTGACACTACCAGACTATCTTGAATGCTCCGGTCAGTCCTTGTGGGTTCTTTGAGTGCAGAGTGACCTGTAGAAGTGGGGGAAGCTGGTGAAGAAAGTCGGCCTGATAGAAACCACTTTGGGATTTTGGGTTGTGGGTTTAGGTGTAGTGATCAGAGTAAATGACAAGGCAAACCTGAGAGATAAGACTGGGCTTCCGGGCAGGGATGGTTTACTAGCCAGGCCAGGTAAGCAAGCCGAAAGGTCTGACCTTTGCCCCAAGGGAGATCTTACGGGACAGACTGCCTGGAGCCTGTCCTTGGAAAGGACTTTTAGCCAGGGAAGGAGGAAAGGCTGAAGTTAGAGGGACCACAGTGGTTTGAGGCCTTTTAGGGACTCTACAGGGTAATTGCATGGGGGCAGGGGTTTCCCTCATGACCCAGCCTAAAGCAAGCTGGCACCTCCTGCCTCTTGTTGTCCTGGGAGGCCCTTCCTCTTGAGCTGTTCCTTGGGGGCTGTCACAACTTACTCCTTTGTCATTCCCACTCCTGGTGGTAATGACTAGGTGCCTTGTTTTGGGGGGCTGGTAGTCCCTCTTGGTAGCCTGTTGTGCCTATGGTTTCTCTACAGTGAATTTTGCCTTAAGGGGTTTCAGGATTTCCCTTTGTGTATTTATTTTTGGTGAGGGTCAGGAGGAGCTGGAGTGGGAGAGATTTCCCATGAGATTGCAGATGGGCAGGCAACTCCTGGGTAGGGTTGGAACAGCCTGGGCAGAGAGTTCCACTCCACTCCACCCTCTGGCCTGTGCTGTCTCTTGGCACAGGGCTTATGTTTCAAATAGGAAGATTTCTTGTCTGGTCCACCATCTGGCATTAGTGATGTCTAGTGCCCTGGCCTTTCCAGGTACACAGGACCCTGGGGTGGTGTTTTGTTTTCCATGGGTCAGCTCTGTTAGGTCTTGACTCAGTAACTAGATCTTTACGGCATCAAATCACTGGCCATGAAACGAGGAAGAGCACTCAGGTGTCACTGCTAGATTAATGAGGGTACTGCCCCGACCAGCTGCTATTTCACTGGGCGTTGTGATCTTTCCTGGATGGCACTGCAGTCTCCTCTATGAGGTGGTGTTTCAGGGCAGAGTGCTTTTCCCACATTGCCTGGCACAGGGCAAGTGCTGCTTCAACCATTCATTCCATAGGAACTTAGGTATCTGACTTGTGCCAGCTTCCGTGTTCAGGGTTAGTGCGCTGTCAGTGAGTGAGATGGATGAGTGGATGTGAACCCTTGCTGCATGGAGCCACAAGTCAGGCAGCCTGTGAGATGGGCTGAGAGCAAGCAGGGAGGAAGAGTGAAGGGGAGCTGTGTGTAGCGTCTTACATGGTGTGTGCAGCAGGACTGCAGGGTTTAGCTATGCATGGAGACAGCAGGGGAAAAAGCTGAGGGATGCCTGCTACTGGGCAGCAGGGGGATAGGATGAGAGCGGTGGTGGCTTTGAGACTAAAACAGTTGCCGCCCAGTCGCCTTTCACGGCTCTGCTGTCTTGTAGTTTTGGGGGTTGAGGGGTAATTGGCATCTCTCAGGGAAGAGATGTCTGTGTGACTGATGCAGCTCTGAGCTTCCTGCCCTCAGCCTGGGTCTGGTTAGATAAGCCTGTCCACATGATTTTAGATGGGTACAAATGATGTTTTCCACCACCACACAACTGAAACTAGTAGAAAGAACCCTTGCTGGAGACACACTGGTAGCTGTGTCTGGGAGCTGATAGCTACTTGGAATCCATCTCCATGTTCATACTGGCAAGCTCCTATCAGGTTGGGGCAAGACCAGTTAAAGGACCTACTAAGGAGCCTACATGCTGTCTTCTTCAGCTCTGTCTCTATCTCTCCAGATCTTCTTTGGCCTCAGATGCCCTAGACTTCCCTCTGCCTGTCTACTTTGGACAGTTGGCCACATAATTTGGGGTACCTAATCCCTTAAAAGGATCCCAGAGAGTCCTCCACACACTGGGACAGCAGTTTTGGGGGTTCACCTCTATCTAGGGTTCAAAGTATGTATTTTAGACACCTCCCCACCCATTTTCTCAGTGTGGGTGTGACTAAGGGTTAGGGTGCTGTTTGAGTTCCCAGCGGCTGGAATGAGTTAGTGGCTCTTTCTCCTGGGCAGGACTGTTGGCAGCTTTTAACTTGACCTCATTTCAAAGCAGTGTGCCCCAGAGGTCACAGTGGGTGTCAGGTGTGGAGAGTGTGCCCTCCAAAGCCTGGGCTTGGAGGTCTCATTTTCTCATGCCAGATGTCTGGCAGTCCTTACCCAAGTATCTAGGGCCTCATCATACTACTGTAAACTAAATGGAATTCAGCATCAGCCATTTCACATGTGCCCATGAAAACTGATAGGGTCTGGGTTTCCCAGACAACCTTACTCAGGATCCTACAGTTTGGCTAAGGTTCTCAGAACCTTCACAGGTACCTGGGGAGCCTGTTGATCCCTTCCTCACTTTTCTAGTGACATGGGAAGCAGGTAATGGGGGCAAAAAGCAACAGCCAGGGATGTGTGGATCTTGGAAGGGTCAGCTGAAGGTCAGAGCCCTCTGCAGTGGCCCAGAGCCATGGTTGTCTCTGTGATTTCCAGCTGCAGACTTGCCCAGCAGGTGTCTTCTAGTGATGGCAACTTTTCTAACACAGCATTCGACTACCTTTAACAAAGAGGAGGTTCTCTCTTGTTGGTCAGAGATTTAATTGATTCAACCAGCATTGTCTTCTTAGACAAGTGCTGTTCCCCAACCATGCCAACATTATTCAGATGAAAAGAGATCTGACCCCCCACAGGGAATAGCACTATTAGGAGGCGTGGCCTTGTTGGAGGAAGTGTGTCACTGTGGGGGCGGGCTTTGAGTTCTCTTTTCTCAAGCTTCACTCAGTGTGACAGCCAGTCAACTTCCTGTTGCCTCTGAGTCAAGATGTAGGATTCTCAGCTGCCTGCATGCTGCCATGCCCCCCACCATGATGATAATGGGCTGAGTCTTTGGAACTGTAAGCAAGCCATCTCCATTAAATGTTTTCTTTATAAGAGTTGTCATGATCATGGTGTCTCCTCACAGTAATATAAACCCTAGCTAAGGCAGTCAGTTACTAAGATGTGTGGCTTTGTCTGTGGGAGTCTTATCTTAAAAAAAAAAAGTGCTTTTTTTGTTTGTTTGTTTTGTTTTGTTTTTAAGCCAGGTGGTAGTGGCACAGACCTTTAATCCTAGCATTTGGATTGCAGAGGCAGGTGGATCTCTATGAGTTCTACAGAGATAGTTCCAAGACAGTCAGAACTACACAGAGGGTTCCTGCCTTGGGGGAAAAAATTAAAATATCCTTGTTTTGTTTTTTAAGGTTTATTATTACTTTTAGTTAACATAGGTGTGTGTGTCTGTGTGGAATGTCTGCATGTGAGTACAGGTGTCCTCGGAGGCATCAGCTTCCCCTGGAGTTGGAGTTACAAACAGTCCTGAGCCATCTGATGTGGGAACCAACCTCAGGTCCTCTTAGCCACTGAGCCGTCTTTCCAGCCCCTGGATTTTTTGTAAGTGTGTGTGTGCACATGCATGTACACATATGAGTGAGTGCAGATGCTGGCAGAGGCTAGAGGACCTGGATCTCCCTGGAACCTGCAGGCAGCTGTGAGCCACTGGTGGTGCTGGGAATCCAATTCAGGCCCTCCAGGAGAGCAATGCATGCTCTTAACCTCTGAGATTTCTCTAGCACCCCTCCTCTTTAAAAATAAAAACCAGGGTATGTGTGTGTGTGTGTGTGGGGGGGGTTGGACCAAATATCAGGACATCACCATGCAGTCCTGGAAGGGCTGGCAGTCGATATGTAGACTAGGCTGGTCTAGAACTTGCAGAGATCTCCATCTCTGCTTTCCTAGTGCTGGGATCACAGGATTGTGTCACCATGCCTGGCTGAGCCTTTCTCTTTTAAGGGACTTAAAGAGGAAGCCCTGCACAGAACCAGGGTGTGGGAAAAGGCAGGGTGTTCTCTGGTCATCTTGTCCCCTGCCCCCATGTCCTACAAGCCTGGTGTCATAAAAAGAGAATCCATGCTTCATAGCCCAGCTGGCTGGAATGGAAAGGGATTAGAGCCAAAGGCAGGTGTGTGTCTGTGTGTGCGTCTGCTCTTGGTTCCCCACTTAAGTCCTGTGTTCACATGAGAAAGCATAGAAGTTTTTCCTTTGTTTCTGCTTACTGATTTCTCCAGAGAGAATGCCTGTGTCAACCCCCAGCCTGATCCTGCTCTACACACTCACCCTTCACTGTCCACTTAGGGTAGGAAAATAGGTTTGGGAGCCTGAAAACATCTGGGTATAGGTAGACCTGGTTCTTGGCCCCATCATTCACAGCCTGAGGTACACTGTTGAATTCTGCTTCCTCATGTGCTATGTCAGAACACCATGAGTGCCTGCTTCCCAGGCATGCCCTCCCCCCACCTGACCGAGTGTAAAGCCTGAAGGGCACTCACAGCAAGCCCTGTGACTGTAGGTGCTGGCATTTCAGACCCTGCACTCATTCCCAGCTTTTTCTTGGGATTAGCAGTCTACAACAGAGTGGCTAGCAGGAAATTGGGGGTGGGGTTGGTGGTACCCCACCTCCTGAGGGTTTGTATGGAGAAGCCAAGTCCTTCCCCAGTGCCTTCATTTTTAAAGAAACCAGTTTGGTCCTGGAACATCCACCTGGGGCTGGGGGAGGGGGGCGGGGAACCAAGTGACTGGCACCTGCATAGCAATCTGTGAATGAGATGCAGAGCACATTCTGAGGTGACAGCCTTACCCCCTGGGGCTCTGTGTGGGGCCGCACTTGGTCCTTGCTCTCAGAGGCTACCTACCCACTTTGCATAGCTCTGCACAGGCTGCAGTAGTGTACTAGGGAGAGCGACCCTCTGTTCCTCTGCCCGACCACCCCTCACTCTAGCCATGACCTGCCTGTGCCTGCACCTGTGCCCTGGGTAAAGGCTCATTTGGAGCAGTGCTGCAGTCTGTCCAGCAGCCCACAAATCCTCCTTATTAAAGTGCTGCCGCTTCAGATAGCTGCAGAGGCCGCAGGAGGTCTGGAGAGGAGCCAGTCTAAACGGTGCAGGCTGAGCAGCCACTGGCCACATTAGGTGACTGTCCTTGGTAGTCTTCCAGGGAGCCAGACATACCTGCTTGTCCAGCTTGGCCACTTTGAGCTCTGCAGTGAGGCCAGACAGCCTGACTTGGTACAGTGGGTGGTGGTCAGAACAACTCCTGCCCAGCAATGTTATGTGATAACCTTGAGGTGACAGCCTTGTGGTGGAGCAAGGTCCTTGTCTGCAAGGCAGGATTGACCGGCACATCTTTGTAGTTATTTGTCCAGCTGTGCCAATTATTAGCTAAGGCTCGAAGGCGCTTATGGTAACAGTGGGAGGGGGCACTGAAAATGTATGTGTGTATGTGGGCATGCTCACGTATACAAGTATGTGTTCAGGTGGAAGCCCCACCTCAGTCCCCCCATCTCTCTCTCCAAACCCTGTCCGAACTTAGAAAACCCCAAGTTTGGCAGCTCCTCCCCCAGAGATGCTCAGTACCACACCTACAGGAGACCCACCATGTGATTTTTCGGTTTCTTCTCCTGGCTCCTCTCTGGCGGCAGGAGAATTGCCCAGGAGCGTTTTACCAATAAACCTGGACTTTTAACTATTAATTCGGTTTGGTTTGGATTACATGTCGGCAAAGAGGCTTAATATTGGGGCATAGAAACCTTTCAGTATGAATGGAGTCATTGACCACCATTGGCACACACAGGAGCAGGGACTTGATCCCCATCTCCATTTACACTCTCGCCAGACTCAGAGACAGATTCTTCCTTTGCATGTTGACATTTCAGATTGCTGTGTGTTATACACTTGGTGTGTGTTAGAACTTAGCTGATAGCACCTTTCCATTCTTGGTGCACTTAAAATAACAGTGCATCTAAAACAGAAGGCGTCTTGGATTTAATGAAACACAGAAACTAGGTAACCTCTGGAGAAATTATATAATTTGCCCAGTTTCTGCAAAGCGGGGACAGCAGAGCCACCTGTAGTGGTAGCAGAATTGATTGAGGCACGGTATTACATGGTTCAAATGGACAAGCTTGCAAACTGGACTCACCAAATCAGATCCCAGTGGGTGCTGCAGCCGTGTGTTCCTGGGAGAGCAGGACAGCCCCCCTGAGCCTCAGTTTCCTCCCCCACTACATGGGACCATGAGCTCCCAGTTGTTATTAAAGGGGGGGGTCATTGGTCAACTTTCTTCGCTGGGTATCATCTCCTCCTCTCCCCCCTAGATTGAGAGGAGAATTAGAGCAGGGAGCTGTTTGTTACTGACCTCCCCAAAGTAGCAGTAGGACACTGATGTGACAAGAGCCTCTTACTACTTAAAAAAAAAAAAAAAAGGTGTGTGTAGATATTTTGTCTTCCTTGTATGTCTCTGCACCAAGTGTGTGCCTGATGCCTGAAGAGGCCAGAAGAGGGTGTTATAATGGTTTTTAGTCACTGTATGGATATCTGGAATGAACCCAAGTCTTCTGGAAGATCACCAAGTGCTCTTAACTGCCTAGTCATCTTTCTAGCCCCCTTGACTACTTTTTAACCCTTGGGCAGAACCTCCCCTCCCGTCATTTCTCCCTGTGTCTGAGTTTTTGTTTTTTACATATGCTTTCCTTTAGCAGCTTTCTTGCAGATTTGTCTCCATCCCTCTTTCCAGGTGCAGCCTCTGTAGTTTCCTGGGGTATGGAAAGACAGGAGGATTACCCTCCGGTCTGTGTCATGGTTTCTGCACCTTTCACCAAGTCCCAGTGACTCGACACTGCTGATTCCTGTTTGGACAGCCTGCATGTCTCAATTTCGGGTTCTCCAGTGCTCTGTTGTCCACTGCGGTGTTGGACAGTCACCAAGAGTTTGGGAACTTTTCTGAGCCTTCCTCACTGTGCTAAAATCAGACCTGATTTTCAGGCCTCAGTCCTTATGGCTCTGTGAGTGTGTGTCCCTTGTCCGTTTAAATTTTTCCCCCTCTGAGTAAATGATACACACAGTAGGTGCTTAGTAGAAGGCCCTTCTCACTTGGTTGTGATGACTTTGTCCTTCTCTAAGTGGCAGAGACCACAGAAGGGTCCGTGGATGGTGCTTTTGCTTTAAATGTCCTGAAATGGATGAAGGAGTCCTGGGCAGGAGTGAGTGGTTCAGTCATCCCCATGTGCCCAGGTACCACTGTTTGTGGGAGGCTTGGGCTTCAGAAGCTGGCAGGGTGGAGGTGGAGGTGGAGAGTAGGCTGAGTCCTGAGCCTGTAGGGGTCTGCTAGACTGGATAGCTGGGCCTGGGGCACTCATGAGGTGGGGGCAGAGTTTAGGAGCAGTGGACCATGTTTGAGGTCCTGGGAGACAGGTCTTGAGAACATCCAGGTGATAGGGCTTTGCCAGGCGTTCAGTGCTGGCTGGAGACAGGCTTTAAGAGTAAGTAGTGACTTCAAATCCTGTTTGCTTAGGTCCACTTCTGATCCCTTTCCTGTCTTCTCTTAAGGGTCCAGTAGCCATTAGATGACTTCTCCGCCTTCTGTGCAGTCAGGGACTCACAGTCCCCTTTCAGATAGTAACCATAACACTCAGGCACTGCAGAGGGTGAGCGTGTCAGAAAGAGCCTGTGGAAGGGCTTGACTCTCGTCTGAGGACCAGACTCTTGGAAGGCTTCCAATGGCCTCCCCATTGAATCCTTAGCCTTTTGAGCCCCAGGCTATGGCTGTACTCAGACCTAATGTCCTCCTACCTGCCTCAAACTGAGCAGAGTTTAGGAGGGCACTAGCTGAGGCCACAGGACAGGAAGAACCTCAAGTGAAGCCTGCAGGAGGGATGCGAGGGCCCTGAGCTGATGAGAGGTACAGAACAACAGGGGAGGGGAAGGTTCTGGATACAAGGCCCTGGCTTAGGTGGTTCAGGTGCTGAGGGGAGGAAAGCCACATGGCTCTCCAGCTGTCCCTCTCGTCTGCCTGCTCCTTTGTCTGCTCCATGCAGTGTGCCCAGCCCTGTGGGTGAACATCGGGACCTCACTGAGCCATCCACGGCCTGAGGGTTTCTGTGGCAGAGGGAGGAGGCTAGGTCCTCTTTTGGCTTCAGGTTTCAGGCTATGTGTCACTCTACCCAGGGTACTCCCCAGGAGTGGCCTCTCTGGGAGTTCCACATCACCTCTCTTGAGACTACCCAGGCAGAGGGCAGAGAGCTGGCCACTGCTTCCCAAACCTTCACCTGAAATCTCCTCCTGTCACAGTGATACAATATGGCGCTCCCCAAGTCAGCCCCAAGAGTGCTGGGCCATGTGAATAATTAAGCTCTCGCTTCAAACAGCCACATCTTTAAAAGCTATAATTTGCAGCCTAAAATAGCTGCCTGTTCCAGGAGCCAGGAGAGCCCTTGTGCAGGCTTCAGTGTAGTCTGTGCATTTTGCTTTGACGACAGCACATGAGTTGCCCTGGCCCACAGTTTCTCAGGAGAGCCTGAGGCACAGTGACTGATGGGAACAAACTCTTCCCAGGGTACCTGGGGAGTTTTCTTTCAGAACTTGGGTTCAGGTGTAAAGGCAAGCCTTTCATCTCAGCACTTGGGATGGGAGGCAGAGGCAGGCAGGTTTTTGTGAGTTCCAGGCCAGCCAGGGGGCCAAGTGTACAAAAAGAGGATGTAATTTAGATGGCTATATGAAGTCAGGGGGTCCAGCTTTAATCAGGTGACCCTTACTTGGTAGATGTAGATAAAAAGAGGAAAAACGATAATTGAGGAAAGCCTGGACTATGCCTGAACTACAGTTCTCTGTGGTGATGCCACCTTACAGAGTTTAGGGGAGAAAGCAAGAGTTCTCTAGGATGCATGGAACAGTGTGGCCATGGTCAGGTGTGGCTTCACAAGTTCCCTCCACGTGTGAAGAGATCTTCTGTGTTGGTGAGGGAACCCTAGGTTATCAGGAAATGCCTCTCTGGACCCTCCGCTTCTCTGTGGCTGGCATGCCTGGAATTCTTGGGGCTAGCTGCTGCTTTGGTTTCCAGATGTGGAAGCAATTTAAATTCTGTTTTCATAAACCCTGGGAGTTTGCCTCCTAAGCCCACGTGCTTATTTGAAAATCAAGGTCATCGACTCTGACTACTAGGAAAGGGGTAGACCAGATATCCTCTTTGAATCCTTCTTATTAAAAGTTGAAGGTGGCTTCACTTCCTCGCCGGTGAATTTTTCTTAGAGATGATTCAGCCAGAATCTGCTTTAGTCACCATCACTGATCCTGCACAGCCGTGGGAGCAGGGAAGGAAGGCCCTCAGGAGGCTGGCATCACAGCTAAGCAGAGTGCCCACGTGTCTCCAGAGTGGTAGAGGCCCTCCTTCCTGTCCTGGCCACAACAAAGGGAAGAAATCTGCTCTGGATTTTAAGTAGCCAGAAATACTGTCTAGTGTGGAGAAACTGGAAATATCTTGCTCAATTACCAGGCCCTTCTGGCCACAGAGGTGACAGCCCCAGGATTAGAGGCTGTTCATACAGGGCCTGTGGTTCTGAGGCTGCCTGCTGTTTCTGCATTTGTTAACCAGTCACTGTTCACATCTGTTTTATAACCCCACGAGCAGGATTGTGGACAAATAAAATCACCTTTGCTGTTGCACTGTTTTGTTTTGTTTTTCTTGACAGGTTTTTCTCTGTGTAGCCTGGCTATCCTGGACTGTACTCATAGATTGCTGGCCTCTGCCTCCTGAGTGCTGGGATTAAAGGTGTGCATCACTATACATACCCAGCCTTGGCACCATCATTTTTTTGTATCTGTGATGCTCTTGTGTGCATCTGTTTGTAGGTGTGTTCATGTAGAGATCTGAGGATCCTTGTAGGCCTCCCCTGAAGCAAAGAGAAGGACTTGTTGGTTGCTGGAGCTCCCATATCAAAGTACTTGAGGCCTAGTGGTTTAGATACTTGAAATAGATTTCCTCAGGATTCTGGAAGCTACATTTGAGACCAGTGTACCAACAAGATTGATTGTTCCACAGTCTCTGTTTTTGTTTGTGTGCCTCCCCACCCCCACCCATCTCCATTTCTTGACAGACTTCCCTCCTGGTTGTTTTGAGTTGTTTGTTTGTTTGTTTGTTTTGTTTGAAATACGGTGTCAGGTAACCCAGGGTGGCCTCAAACTTGCTATGTGGCTCTCATGGATGGCTTTGAATTCCTGTCACTCCTGCCTCTGCCTCCAGAGTGCCGGGACTAAAGATGTGTGCCACCACACCCAGCTGACCCACAGGCATGCATCACCATGTTCATAAGTATACCAGTTATGTTGGATTAAAGCCCTGATGAGCTTGTTTCAATTTAGTTGCTTCTTTTACAGATCCCAGCTCAAAAATAGAAAACAACATAAACAGATTTTAAGGTGCCGAGTATTGAGAGTTTTACATATAAATGTACATACATAGCTGAAGAGAGCTGTCGGGGTCTCTCTTCAGAGAGAAAAGGGAAATGAGGGAGAGCAGAGCCCGAGATCCCAGGAGAGCCTCAGTGGAGAGAGACAAAGGCCTGCTCCTAGGGAGGGGCCACTGGGGATGGCTCTCCATCAAATGCTCCATTTGGAATTGGTGGTAAGAATGGCCATTTAGAGATTCACTTCAGCTATTACTGCCTGCTCTGTTATTGGTTAGTCCTGCAAGGTGTTTGTTCCTCCAGGCCTGGTGTTTCTGGGGTTCTGACCTTGCAGTGACTTTCTTTAAGAGTGGCTTTGCTTGTTTGTGTCACTTTTATTTGTTTTTTTTTTTTTTTTTTTTCAAGACAGGGTTTCCCTGTGTAGCCCTGGCTATCTTGGAACTTGCTCTGTAGACCAAACTTAGAGATACCTGCCTGCCTCTGCCTGAGTGCTGGGACTAAAGGTGTGTGCCACCTTGCCCAGCTGTTCATATTACTTTTAAGTGATGCAAAATTTGTCAGAACTCTTGCAGTTTTCTATAATCGGTTGATTACAGGGCAAGCCGTCTTTTCCTGTTTTCTGTCAGGTTTAGCTTTGTTGTTGCTGCTGCTGCTGCTGCTGTTTGTTTTGTTGGTGCAGAGACTGAACTGCATATGGGGACCTCATATAGCATGGGAACAAGTGTCCTACCACAGAGCTACAACCCCAGCGCTCCTTAAAGCTTGCTTCTAACACACCCTAAAAGAGGAACGTCCGACTTGATGGCAGTGCAGGTACCATTGTCTACCCTAGGAAGCTGTTGAAGGTTGGGCCTGGCCACATATTCAGCCATCAGGCCCTGCAGCCTGCAGCATCTTGCCCTTGGCTCAGCTCTGTAAGAGGTTATTGTATATTCCTCCGTATCTCTATGGCTCACCCAGTACATTGCCAGAAATGCTTTCATTAACCTCTCCTGACTTGGAAATGCACATTTCCAGACCTCCTAACCAGAGACGGATCCTGTCTGAGTTTAATGCACCCATCGTGTGACTTGATGTGACAGTGAGGTTGGAGAGCACTGACCTAGAACCCTGCTCCCTTTAATCTAGTTGCATGTCATTCTCCTTACTTGATTTTAGGCAGGGTTTCATTCTAGCCCAGGCTGGCCTGGGACTGCCTCTGTAGCCCAGGCTGGCCCCAGTCTCACAGTGCTCCCTTACCTTAGATCCTTGAGTGTTGGGATTATGGGCATGAGCTGTGTGAGCTTTTCTTTTTGTGGTCCACCAGTTGTGTCATAGAAGGTACTATGTTGGTTTTGGTCCCTTTCTCCTTAGTGACATGTAGTTTGTGGTTTGTTCCTCCCCATTTAGTACTTTAGATGCTAGGGCTTGATTAGATATCAACCATTTTATTATTTTGCTGAGGTCCTCGTGCTATGGGCCAGTGTCTGTCTCTTCCCATTGATGATGCTATTTGATTACTGTGTTAAAGGAGTAATCAAAGTAATCCATGTGCAAAGATCTGAGGGGGTTTCTGTGCTTTCCTGTGGTCTGCAATGGAGAGTGGGGGGTTCTCTAGTACTCTGCAAGTGTCTAGTTTCCCATCAGCCTCTGATCTGTTGGCTTTGTTGGGAAGTATGCTATGTGAACCCGGTTAGATTGGTGTTCTCTTCCTCTGTCTTCCAAATAATCATCCATTGCTTGTTCCATCCTTGCCGAGGGAGGTGACCTAACATCTCCAGCTCTGTGAAGTTTTGCTGTGTGTATTTTGAAACCGCCAAGAGATTCATAAATATGTGCAAGGGCTGCATCTTAGTAAATGGATCCTACGTCATCTTTAAGTACCTGCCACCTCTCGAAGTACTTCTGAGATTAGGGTCATCCTGCCAGCTTCCTTGGTTGGTGTGGTGGCAAGGGACATGGCTCAGCAGTAGGGTTCCTGCTTATCTGCATGAGGCCCTCCTGAGTTCTACTGCACCAGAAGACAAAGAATGCCAGAGCAGCAGCCAGTTCCTTGGCAGTGCCAGATGTGCCCTGGCTAAGGATGTGGGAGCCTTTTATCTCCACTTGGTCAGTAGGCATCTGGTCAAAGACACAGGACCCTAGGTCAGAGGTTAGGCTGGGTATTGATTGGTGTCCAGCTGAGGCAGACCACACAGCCTTCCAGACAGTTGGGGACGTGCTTGTGAGCCAGACCATACTGCTGGCCAGAGCTGCACCGCCCGCCCTGGTCTACCTCAGACCCTCCTTGGTGTTGCCCCTTACTCTAGACCTTCTGTAATGACTTGGCTCTCTAGATCCCTGCATGCCTCTGCCCCTTTGGGGAATTTGCCCATCTGTGCTCCACTTAGGGCTATGTTCTGTCTTTTAAGTTTTTCTGGGAGCTACAGCATGTCTCCCTTCCCCTAATCCTCTGCCATTCCTGCTAGCAAGTGAGAGTATGTGGCATGGGGCTGGGAAGGAGACAGTTGAAGTTGCAATGAAAGACTGTGTGGGCTTCCACATTTGTGGCTAGTGCAGCTGGCTAGGTCTGAGTGCCAGTGCTCTGTTTAAATAGCACTGGAGGCCCGAGAACCCCTGGCATGACATTCTCTTCTGCCACTGCTAAGCACCAGGCACAGGTCCCACAGAGAGCCTGCCTGAGCAGCCCCTCCCCCACCCTCTCCCCTTGCATGCATAAAACAATGAGGAAATGCCCACTGTTGTTGCTTTCCCCCATCTTGGGCCTTCAGGCCCCACTGAGGTTGACAGCAACATTGGAATTTCTGCACTGAGATCAATTCCTGGGGGCTCCTGCTGAAGTGTGCCTTGATCTAAGATGAGACCCTCTCTTGGGGTTCAGGAGCAGACATGGAACCTAGGCCCAAACCCTGCTATGGCTGCCATTCCTTGGAGTGGTGGGGTGGCATCTGGGAAGGAACATGGTAGTGTGTCTGGTCTTCTGACCCACACCTGGTGCACCAGAGCAGGAAGCTCAGGGCTACAGAGCTCTGATCTCTCGGGGTAAGGCCACTTAGAGCAACGGAGATGACTTAGTGACCAGCTCACCTGTGAGTTCCCTTGGCCTTGGAGGCGGGTCAAGGTTATGGCCTCTGTGTGTGTGTGTGTGTGTGTGTGTGTGTGTGTGTGCGTGCATGCCAACCCCAACTTCCTGGTCCCACCTTTGGCCTTTGATTGGCACTAGGTAGCCCTTTGGGGGAGCTAAGGTTCTCTTCACCACTGATGGGCATCTGGTCACTGACTTCCAGCAGGGTTGGCAGCCACAGTGTGGAAGTCAGTTACAGTCAGGATTGTTTCCCAGACCTCATTGCCACCATGTTTATGTGAGGAGAGCAGCCACGCCATGGTGGGCTGTGAAGGTGTATGTTGTTCTAGGCAGTCACAAGCTGCCCCCCCAGGTTCCTGCCACCCAAAGGGAAAACCCATTATGACCCTGGCCTGTCCCATATCTACAGACTATTAGCTGGCCATTACATAAAAGAGTCCATTACTGGCCTGGCCTAACAACCAGTGAAGTTCTCCCCAACATGAGGCTTGCCCTGTGCCTGCCCACAGCCTCTTCTCTGCAGTGGGAGGTCCACGTGTACCCACGGGTGCCTGGTTTCAAGGGAAGCTGAGATGTGCCCGCCCAGGCTATTTTTACCCACCACTGTCCCCACAGAGCTTCACTTTGGCTCCCAGTCATCGCCTGCAGAGTGGAGCTTGTTGCCAGGGCTGGGGGTGGATGAGCCTGAGCCTTGGGGCCTCCTGGGCTCCCTTCCCTAGCAAGCATCTTAACACGTATTACAGGGTGTGACTAACTTGCAGACAGACCTGCCAAGACAGTGGGCAAGAGAGGGCCCTGGTGCAGGGAGAAGTAACCTGGCCTCCTGGAGCTGGGCCTCCTTGGGGTTGGTAGAAGTCAAGATGCTCAGGTGTACCCCTGCATATCATCCTTTAACATGCTAATGACAGTAATCGCTCACATTTATCAAGCCCTTCCCATACATTCTAAGACTTGGAACAGTTACCAATTCTCTTAATTCATATTGTGGCTGGCTCAGCTGTGTAGATGGGGGAACGAGGCACTGGGTGATGCAGTAACCTGAAGGCTGCAGTGCTCACATGTGGTAGAGTGTGACCGAAGCCCTCTCTACATCCTGTCGGCAACACCCACCATCTCTGTGTCATGTTTTCAGTGCCCTGAAGAGGTGAGGTGCTGCCTGAGATTAGATTCGCTGTGGCAGTGCATTAACACAGGGACTCATCATGGATGCTTTTGGATGAGGCTCAGAAATGAAACCCCTCATCCAGTAGTCACCCCACTGGGCAGCGAGCACACCAGAGTCGGCACGAAGCCTAAGATGCTCTTTTGTTGATCACCTAGGTTCTGTGGCATGGTGAAGTTTGGTTCAAGAAGAGCTCAGTCATCACCGGCCTTGTACTCCTGTAATGCTGGCTGCTGGGGTTCAGCAGTAGAAACCCCGCGGTGGCCACAACATGAGTCTCTTTGCTCCTGGAGAACGGAAATAAGTAGTCATTCTGTACAGTCAGGGTTCTCTGTTCATCGCCTGCCAGGAAACTTAGGGTGTGTGACCTTGAGTCTGCTCCCCACATCCCTCTACCCCACCCCACCCCACCCCCACAAGGTGGATGAGAGTGAAGACCAAATGAAGCTGTTTAGTTTGGGTCCTGACACACCTCCTGGCTGCACAGCAGGGACAGTGGGCCTTTGTGAGCCTCTCCGAGGCTTGGACGGCCCCCCACGTGTATTGATACTTGGTCTTTTCAACTGGCCCTTGAATTCAGCCTTTTCCAACTTCCTACAGAGGAAGGGGTGGCTGTGGGGCCTACTGAAGGGTGAACACAGCTCTTGAGACTGAAGAGGAGGTCGACGGGCAGGCTGTGTGCCTGCTGGCAACTACTTCCAACTGGGGCCAGCTCCATCCAGCCTCAGATGAGGACAAAGTGGAAAAGTGGAGGTGGGGACACTTGGGGGATGCAGCTGGCTGGGTCCTCTTTCCCTGGGCTTGGGCTCAGTGCTGGCTCCAGCAACCCCTGTCCTTGGATTAGTCCCGGGCCCAGCCAGGATCTTGCTAGCTTATCAGCCAAGGACCCATGGCAGGTTGGACAATCCAGGCTCTGAACACAGTCTCCAGCCTCTCCCAAGGCCAACCTGACTTTAGGTGGCCACGGCTATACTGGTACTTATGTGAATTGCCATGCAGCCTCAGGCAGAACGACAGACCCTGTTCTTTAGGGGAAATCCCAGGGGCTCATAGAGATGATCTTTAATCCAGGAGCACAGGGCTTGTGAGCAGGTCTACCATGACTGACCACTGTACCCTCGCTGGTCCCAGCCGCACAGGTTCCCCAAGGGTTACACAGCGGCATACTCATCTCCTTTGCCATCCTCTGACCCCGACCTTGGGAAAGAAGGTGTCCCTGAGATAGTTTGGACACAAGCAAGCTGTGGTGGCTAATGGGAGTGTTGTCCCTATGGCCTAGAATGACAAGAGCTCTGTGATTAGGATCACCTCTTTGTCTTTGGGACAGAGCCCAGGGAAGCAGATAGAGCCACACTGCCTGCTGGGGACATTGCCCTCCTGAAGCCTTTCCATACGGACGCTGAGGAGGCCTGCGTAGCTCCAGGCTTGGATCTGACCTGGATGTGCTTGTGTAGTTAGTCAGTCAGTCAGTCAGTCAGTCAGTCTGTCTGTCTTTCTTTCCCTCCCTCCCTCCTTTTCCCTACATATTGGTGATCAGGACAAGAAAGGAGAGTTCTGGAGACTAGAGTCTCAGAAACTTACTCTGGGCAGTGACATTTCTCATTGGAAACTCAGCCTCCTGGGATAACCATTTCTTGCCCTGCCAGCCCTCTGGGCAGGTCCTGGGCACCATGAGAGATGCATGGTATAGATGTATACTTCCTGGGTCTCCAGCCAGCATGATGACCAGGGGGGATGATGACAGTGTTGTCTCCTGTCTCACAGCATACAGCACATTTGGGTGAGATTCTAACTGCCTGGGGGCTGAAACCAGCCTTGATTTGTTCAGTACAGAGGCCCACATCTTGCATCAGCCTGAGTAGAATTTGCATGGCATCCCCAGGCGGTTCATCCTCAGGTCCTACACAGTCCCCACAGCTTTCCAGTATACAACAAGGCAGCCTCTGCCCAAAGCCACACAAAACAGGTTCTCTTTGGGGCCATGGCCTGAGTAGGCATAGCTGGAGGGTGGCGCACAGCTTCTGAAAGCCCATATTCCCAGTCCAGGTCCACCTAGAACCTGTAAGGGTGATGTCATTGCCAGGGAGAGCTTCCCTTTGCTTCACAACTTAAGAATCATAAAGGAACATTGCTGGCTCAGAAGGTCTCCTGGGTGACTTGTTCTCCCTGCCTGAGAGGAGGGGCATAGGTTAGGGGCGCAGAGGCATCTCTACCTCCCAAAACTGGGAGCTGCTGACCCAGTACTCCTCACCCTTCCCTGAGGAGGGCAGGGTGAGGGGACAGACGTGGACTGGTCTCATCCTGTTCACTTTCATTATTGCTGCCTTTCTATTACTTTAATTTGAGGGGAAGCTGCAGGAATTGGGTTTGAAGTTATAATTAAAATTTCCACTTGCCTTAGGCAAACAATTGTGGGTTGAATGAAAAGGTGTTAATAAAGGGAGAAGTTAATTTTAAAAGAAAATGTTGAGTGATTATGTGGGCATACACCTGTGGACACAGAGCTAGGAGGCGGATGGGGCTCCAGACTTGGTGAGGCTGAGTCTGGTTTCAGGTCTTAGCAGAACCCTTTGTAAGCTGGGCTGCTTCAGCAGCCACCTGCCTCCCTTGAACCTCATCTTTCTCAGGCATTAGATGAGACGGGAATGGGCATCTGTGCCATGTACACCTCACGGCACTCTGAGAGGGCTGCTGTGAGAGATGGACAGAGAGCTTGGTGAAAGGCAGGCAGACGTGTGCTCTGCTCAGAAGTCTAGAAGGAGGGTGGTCTGGTCTTGGGGTGTGAGGGATGTTTGGGGACCTATATTCTGTCCTATGACTGAGATAGTCCCCATGAGGCCACTTTTCCCATCCTGTGAGGAGCTCGTGTGGCTCGCAAGATTGTCATAGTGCTGCTGTGGGGTACTGGGTGAGCACCTGTGTGCTGTGGGTCTGTTTCAGTGAGGCAGGACTCCCAGACTCCCAGGTAAGACCTGTCATCTAGAGACGGTGAAAGGCGGTGAAGTCCTGGGGCTGCGGTGAAGGTCAGATGCAGCTCATGCCTGTAAGTGGACAAGCTGATGGTGCCACTCCTGGCAGCTTGTCACATGCTCACCTTGCCTGGGATTGAAGGAGTGCACCACCAGGTCTGGCCCATGGCCACTCTTGATTTACAGAAGAGGGTGCTGAGGTTCTGCAGCTGTGCAGGGTCATGCAAGGTGCAGCCTGGCTGTGTACCATCTTGCCTCAGGTTCTTCCTGTGAGGTCAGGGTTGTCCCTGACAGCTGACCAGGATGGGCCCACCCACAGTGCAGATCACCAAAGAAGTCTTCACAAAGGCATGTGGCTTCCTGTGCCAAACTGTGCAACATAGCCACTGGTCCTCAAAAAGTAGTTGGCCTGGCTGTGGCCCTTTTCTAATGATGGCTCTGCCTGGAAGGCAGACCCCTTACAGAGCTCTCATTAATCAGCTACCACGAGAGGCTCTCACAGCTAACCAGACATCCTCATATCCAGAGTCTACTTGGCCATCCTGATTGATGAGTACTAAGTTCCAGGAAGCTGACATCACTCATTCTGTCCTTCTGTCTTTGCCAGGGCAGCGACATCTCTAGCTCTACCTTTGCTGATGGCGAGCACCTCTCCAGGGAACCTGGCTTCTTCCAGGAAGACGAGGAGGAAGCGATGACATTGGCCCTGCCTGAGGGACCCCAGGAGTTAGAAATGGATAGCCCCATGGAGAGCAGCCAGGGCCTGGAGGGCTCTGTCAGGAGTCCTGGCGAGAAGGAGCCTGAACTGGGGGGCCTGTACCTGCCAGAGGACAAGTGAGTGAGCAGCATGGCATGCGGCCCCAGGGCCAGAAGTGCGGTTCTTGGAAGGTATCTCCAGAAAGTACATGTGACACCTTGTGGGGATTGGCACCGAAGGTGTTAACTTCCCCAGGTTTCATGGTAGTAGGAATGATCCCAGAATTTCAGGTCTCTGCAGAAGTCAGCTTTATTTGGCGGGGCCTTGAACTCACAGAAATATGCCTGCCTCTCTCTTGGAATTAAAGACGCGCACCACCATGTGTGGCTTTCAGAACTCCACTTCTAATGGCTACTCAGTGATCTGGGTATGATCTCATAATGATATGAACCCATTAGGCATTGGTGGTGCACACCTTTAATCCTGGCACTTGGGAGGCAGAGGCAGGTGGATCTCTGTGAGTTTGGAGTCCAGCCTGGTCTACAGACCTAGCTCCAAAGCCACACAGAGAAACCTTGTCTCAAAAACACGAGAAAAGAAAAAAAGCAGACACAGGGCCAAGCATGTAGTTTAGTGGTGAGCACTTATCCTATGACTCTAGCACTGTTTTTTGTTTTGTTTTGTTTTTATTGTGGTCGTTTTTAAAAAGCTCATTACAAAGATGTCTTAGGAAATGCTTGGGAAAATTGGTCTTTGAAATTGAGCAGTGATGGTTTCTGGGAGGTGGGAGGTTTATCATTTAAGTCACTTTCTACAGTCTGTGTTTCAGCATTAATGCTAGGCTCTCCTCGGAAGTGTTTTAAAACAGTAATAAGATCTGAGTGGACTGGGCTGTCCTTAACTCATTGGTAGAGCAATTGTCTCTTATCACCAACGCCTTGGGTTCAAGTCCCAGCATTAGGAAGAGGAGACGGTGAACATTTGTCTAGCTTCTCGGCAGAGCGGCAGTTCCCGATATTCAGTTTGCTGTCAGCAGAAAGGACTGTCTTTGAGAGGGTCAAGGGGAAGGAGAAGGGGGAGTAAGCAAGGAGCTTTAGTAGTGGCTGAACCACATGAAACTGCCAACTGTTTTGATTTGGCGTTTTAAGACAGTGTTTCCCTGTGTAGCCCTGGCTGTCTCAGAACTTACCCTATAGACCAGATTGGTCTCAAACTCAAGAGATCCGCCCACTTCTGCCTCCCAAGTGCTGGGATTAAAGGTGTACACCACCACTGCTGGGGGAATTACCAATTTTTAATCATCTCAGACTTCATAAAAAAGTTAACTTTCATAATTGAGCCACCTGTGCTTTTCTCAGTCCCAAGCTTCTTGTGTTTGCATGGTTTTCAGAGTCAGGATGCCATCAAGGGGCCCTTGAAGTGGGCTGACACAAGAACAGTGGTTCATGACTCACAGATCTGGGAGCCATCATTTGCCATTGGGTTCTCCTTTTGTTTCCTGTGACTAATCACCAGGGCTGGGAACCAAGAGTTTGTGTTTTGTTTTTTTTTTAATCTTTAAAGTTATTTATTTATTTTCAGATTTATTTTTTGGTTTTTTTAAAGATAGGGTTTAAGATAGGGTTTCTTCTGTATACCCCTGACTGTTCTATAACTCACTCTATAGACCAGGCTGGGCCTCAAACATAAGGATCCGCCTGCCTCTGTCTCCCAAGTGCTGGGATTAAAGGTGTATGCCATGATCACACCTGATTTGTTTTTAGATTTATTTTTGTATGTATGAGTGTTTTGCCTGAATGTATATATGTGCATCACACGTGTTTCTGTTGCCCACAGGTGGCAAAAGAGGGATAGTGTCAGGTCCTCTGGAAATGGAATTACAGATGGTTGTGAGCCGCCAACCTCTGCAAGATCAACTCGTGCGCGCGTGTGCATGTGTGCGTGTGTGCGTGTGTGTGTGTGTGTGTGTGTGTGTGTGTGTGTGTGTGTGTCTGTGTGTGATGGATAATAAAAGCCCGAAGAGGGCATTTGTGAGTTTGCAGGGGCATTTCCCAATGCTGGGGTCTGAATTCAGCTCCTCTTACAAGCCGTCTCCCCAGCCCTGGTGAGGTTTTACCAACATTTATGGGGGCAAGGGAGGTTGTGAACCATTCAGGCTCAAAATACAGAGGACCCTGAGGGGAGACAACGTGTGAATACATAAAATGCAATTGGCTGACAAAGGACTTAATCCTTAGTATCTATCCTGTCGTTAGAGCTGTGATCCTTATAGAAGCTGGGGTTCCCTGGAGCTATGGTTTGAGAACTAACCTGTTTTTTTGTTTGTTTATTTATTTATGTTGTTTTTTTGGTGTGTGTGTATTTCTTTTTCCCATGGATCCAAGTTTCCCACAATGAGTGTGGACTCCCTGAGCTTGGGGAGTCATGATCTGTGGACGAGGAGAAAGTTTACTGTGACTATGGGAAGATAGACTTAGGCAGGCTGTGGGCTGAACCTCTTTTTGCTCTCAGGTTGAAGATGGCCCCAACCAGTCAGTGGCTCTCAACCTGAGGGTCACGACCCTGAGATTGTCAAATGACCTTTTCATGGGGGTGTGTATCAGATACCCTACATATCAGATATTTACATTACAATTCATAAAGGTAGCAAAATTGTAGTTATGAAGTAGTAATGAAAATAGTATTATGGTTGGGGGTCACCACAACTTGAAGAACTGTACTTGAGAACCACTGCCCTAGAGTCTGGGGTCTTTGACAAATTGGGGGCTGATTCTCACCTGGTAGCTCATGCTTACTTGTCTTGAGAGAGCTGGCTCAGTGGGTGGAGGTGCTTGCCGTGTGGCCTGAGTACAGAGCTCCTGTACAAAGCTGAATGTGGTAGTTAGCATCTGTAACCCAGCACTCCTACAGAGACAGGAGCCTCAAGCAGGCGAAGTGGCCTGGAGGAGGCAGTAAAATCAACAAAGCAGAACTCTGCTGTCCCCTCTGCACATGAGCCGTTGCACTGGTATGCCTGTGTGCGCGCACATACTACTACTACTACTAATAATAATAATAATTTTTTAAAATTAAGAGATAATTAAAAGTTGGAAAAAAGTGAGAATTGGAGAAAATAACAAGCATCTTTAACCTAAGCCCTATTATCATGTTACTATTTATATTTCTTTCCCTCCCTCCCTTCCTCTTCCCTCCTTCCCCTTCCTTCCTCTCCCCTCCCTCCCCTTCCTCCCTCTCCCCTCCCTCCTTCCCTCCCTCCCTTTCTTTCCTTGAGACAGGGTTTCTCTGTGTAGCTCTTACTATTCTGGAACTAGCTCTGTAGACCAGGCTGGCCTCAAACTCACAGAGATCTTCCTGCCTCTGCTTCCCCATGTACTGGGTGTGTGACACCACCACCTGTCCTTTATTTTAAAAAAAGACAGGGTCTTGCTATATAGCCGTGGCTGGCCCGGATTACGCTATGTAGACAAGGCTGGTCGTAAAGGTCTGCTTGCCTCTGTTTCCTGAATGCTAGAATTAGAGGCTTGCACCATTATTGCCAACATAGTAAAATCTGTCCCAAAATAAATAAGTTTATTAATTACTAAGTCTCAAAGTTTGTATCTAACTTATCATTGATTCTTATTTCTCTGCCTTCTTGCCAATATTTGTATAAGCCTTTCAACAGACATTTGATCCTCTATAATTTAATAATTTGAATCAGTGGTACATATTCTAATTCAGTAACTATAATTATAGTGTAATTTTAATCTATCTATTGCTTACCCATCCAGTGTTTTGTTTCTTATGGTGGAAATTTCTGTGTGGGATGTTCCCCTTAGGATGAGGTCTCCAAAGTCAAAAGGTCTAGACTTGGCTAGGCTCCTGCTATACATAGGGCTAGGCTGATTTCCTCCCTTCCTCCAGGAGCTGCAAGTCGGCCTTCTGTCTTTCACTAACTGGGTGCTTATGGCCCTCAGGTCCCTCGTCCTCACTCCGTCCATGACCACATCAGACCTTTCCACTCACTCCACCGCCTCTCTCATCAGCAACGAGGAGCAATTTGAAGACTATGGAGAGGGGGATGATGTGGACTGTGCCCCCAGCAGCCCCTGCCCTGATGATGAGACCAGAACCAATGTCTACTCAGATCTAGGATCGTCAGTGTCTTCCAGGTGGTCCCCTTGCTCTGGGTTGGCATTCAGAGTCCAGGGAAAATGGCAAAACCAGCCTAGCCTCATCGCAGTGGGTCAGACAGGCAAAGAACATCCTTCTCTCTGTCCAGGGCTGTGTGGCTCTCCTGGAATGTGGGACGCCCCCTTCTTCTAGCCTGATTGGGGGTCCTTTCCCCTGCTATCTTTGAGAAGAAATAGTAAACTGGTCTGTGAGTCTATAGACCCCCCTGGAGGGTTCCTATGTCATCATGCTTCCTAGAACCTCTGGACTAAAGGGCCCTTCCAAGTGACCTTCTGTGGTCTCTTCTCACCTGCCTGAGTCATTCTGTCCTGTGACATTAGCTCTCAGTATGCCTTATGTGTTAATTGAGTTCATCTCCCCAGCTTTCTCTGACAACCATAGGGAAGGGATTTCGCTGGCTTATTTCTGTTTCTCTATCCCAAAGTAGGAAGAAAAAAGACTTGGGGAACTAGGTAGAGTTCTAAGCAGGGTGGGCAGGGCACACAGCCTGCCAGCAGCGTAGAGTGACACCCTCTCCTCTTGGTCCAGTGCGGGGCAGACCCCAAGGAAGATGCGGCACGCCTACAACAGTGAGCTGCTGGATGTGTATTGCTCTCAGTGCTGCAAGAAGATCAACCTGCTGAATGACCTGGAGGCCCGGCTGAAAAACCTGAAGGCCAACAGGTGAGCTCACAGCCCAGAGAGGCGGGGCTAGGCAGGGTTAGCAAGGCAAGCCCCCTCTGTGGGTAGGAATGTGGGTGTTTGGGCAGGGCTGGGTGTTTTCTGCAGCACCTTGGCACCAAGCTGATGAATGATGTCCCTTCATATCCAGTGCCCCTCTGTTCAGTGGCTTGTGTCCCTCTCTCTCTCTAGCCCCAACCGGAAGATCTCAAGCACAGCTTTCGGACGGTAAGACCCTTTTGGGAGACGGCGAGCTGAGTGCTTCCCACCTTCACTCGCTTCTGCTGTCCTAGGGTGGGGGCTCCATGGTGGTAGCCAAGATTCAGCCTGTGCCCTGTATGTAGCCAAGCAAGCAGACTGTTGTGAAGCAGTCCCCAGCTGGGTGGCAGAGACCGCAGCAAGGACAGAGCAGCTCCTTCCCTGCCCTTGCCACCTTTCCCCCACTTAGCAGGGCCAGCATCTGTAGATCCTCACTGCTTCAGCTTAAGTGGGCTGTCTGGGATGCCCTGAGAACCATAATCCAACCCATGGCTATTGGCACTTTCACTTCAGTGAAGGACAGGCCTTGGGGAGTGCCCTGTCCAATTCTTAGAGCAGACAGTCCCTTGGGCAGGAAGGTCAGGTAGAGTGTTTCTCCTGGGGCTTTCTTTCTGACCGCCTGGTACGGAATACTCACCTAGCCCATAGCCTGAGTTGGGGCCTCAGACTGTGGCAGACTTGCAGGCATGTGCCCTCCACCCCCACAGGCAGCTCATGCACAACAGTAACTTCAGCAGCAGTAACGGCAGCACTGAGGACCTGTTCCGCGACAGCATTGACTCATGTGACAATGACATCACAGAGAAGGTGGGCCCTGGGACACTATGCATGTTACTGGGATGTATGGTGCTCCAAACTGGTCTCTGGAGCTTGGACTGTGTGCCTACCTAGGAGATCAGGGTGGGGAAGGGCACTGGCCACATGTCCCTTCCTTTCCAAGTATGCCTGCTCTTTTATGAGTAGTTATTTGGAGATCCTTGTTATGAGCTTTTTTAGATTCTTAGTTCTGTGCTTCTAAAGCCTTTCCTAATGTGTTTTACCCCACATGCTGCAGGTGAGCTTCCTGGAGAAAAAGGTCACAGAGCTGGAGAACGACACCCTGACCAGTGGGGACTTAAAGAGCAAGTTGAAGCAGGAGAACACGCAGCTGGTGCACAGGTCAGGTGCAGGGTGGCTCTTAGGAAGGTGAAGTGTCCCCATTGCCAGTGGAGAAGCCCTGATTCCAGACCAGATAGTACTGCTCTGTGTACAGCCCAGGGCTCATGACTGTCGCTGCTTAGAGCAGTGGTTCTCAACCTATAGGTCTCAACCCCTTTGTGGTCACATATCAGATATCATGCACATCAGATATTTATATTATGATTTATGACAATAGCAAAATTACATTTTTGAAGTAGCAACAGAAATAATTTTATGGTCATGGGTCACCACAACATGAGGGACTGTATTAAAGCATCACAGCATTAGGAGGATTGAGAACCACTGGACTGGAGAGACTAGAACCCGACCTCCCTTCTTGGGAACGTGCCCTGTGGTGGGGAGTGGAAGGGAGGAGGGCCCAGGTGGCCCATGTGATGGACAACAGAGACACCGGAAAGTATGCTATCCCATGCTGACTGCCTTCACCAGGTGCAAGAAACCTGGTAGACTTCCCTGTCTCTGGGTCTGGTCCTTCCCCCATTGCCTTCTTGTATGCCCTAGCTTAGCCTGATGGAGGAACTGTGAACTGTTGGAGGCTTCCAGTTGTAGGTTAGGTTATGACTCCAGAGGGCCTGACCTTTTCCTGGCTCTGGATTTCTTATGGCCATTTGCCAGGATTTGGTGGAGTCTTGGGAGGAGGTGGTGATGGGTAGTAAGTCAGCAGCAGAAAAGACAGACCTTGAAGCCGTTTGCATAGCCTCTTCACTGGGTCTGCTTCTCCCTTGAGTATAGCTGACACACTTCTTAGATGTCACAGTGTCCCTAATTTACCTGTCACCCAAGCTCATGGCACAAACTCTCCACATCACAGTGAATATGTGGGGGGGGGGGCTTTGGCGGGGTCCAGGCATGAGCGCTTGCCCTGATGCTGTTGTTCACGCCCTGCCTCAGGGTGCATGAGCTGGAGGAGATGGTGAAGGATCAGGAGACCACAGCAGAGCAGGCTCTGGAGGAGGAGGCCCGGCGACACCGTGAGGTCTACTGCAAGCTGGAGCGGGAGAAGAGCACTGAGCTGGAGCTGCTCAATACCAGGTAGGCACCAGGCCTTCTGCCCACTGTGCCTCGCTGTACCCTCTGCCCTGGCAGCCCTTTGGTAGTGCCTGGCCCCAAGTGTTTTCAGTAAAGCAGAGCCTACCATTCTAGCATTTGTACTTCAGATGCTTTAAAATTGCCCAGGTCAGCTCTTCAGGGAGCAGGCAGGATGCACTTCATAGTAACCTGGTCATTGAGCAGCAGAGGCATGTTGGAAGGCAGGGCTGGTGCCTGAAGGCTTGGAGCTCCCCCTGCTGTTAGATTCTCCCTTGCATTTGAACATGGGTAAACTGAGCCTGGGGCCCTGCAAATGCCCAATAGAGGAGTATTACCTCTGAATCAGAGATGGCTGCAGAGAGCTCCCAGGATTCCCGGGTTGGAGCATAGAGAGCCAACATGGTTGTAGCCTTCAGACAGCAGTGTTAACAGGTGAAGCCTGGACATAGGAGGACTGCTCCGTCTAGAGGAAACACCCTACCTCATTGTTTCACGAAGGGTTCTTGGTGTGTGTACACATGTATGTATGCATGTGGAGGCCAGATTTCAGAAATTTTTAGATTTTGAAATACATATTCATGTGTACATATCTTGGAAGTAGGACCCTATCTAAACATGAAAATCTTTTCTATTTTTGTTTTTTGAGACAAGGTTTCTCTGTGTAGCCCTGGCTGCTCTGAAACTCGCTCTCTGCAGACCAGGCTGGCCTCAGATTCACAGAGATCCGCCTGCCTCTGCCTCCTGAGTGCTGGGATTAAAGGCGTGCACCACCACTGCCCCTCACCCCTGGCTCCTTTGCTGCTGCTTTTTTGTTTATTTGTTTTTTGGCTTTTCAAGACAGGATTTCTCTGCGTAGATTTGGAGCCCATCCTGGCTCCAAATATATTGGGGGGGGGCAGCCTCATCATCTAACTCTGGCTGCCTGGAACTTATATGTAGACCAAGCTGTCCTCCAGCTTTGCAGAGATCTGCCTGCCTCTGCATCCCGAATGCTGGGATTGAAGGCATGTACTATCACTCTTGGCTAATGACTTTGCACATGAAACAGTTCCATGATGATGTGGGATTTTGACTTGTGGCATCATGCCTTGCTCAAAAAGTTTTGGGTTTGGAACATTTTGGATTTTCGGATCAGGGTTGCTAGACCTGAATTATCCTGTGAGACATTTATTTCTGTCTCAGTCTTTCTCTCAGTTGGTAGTTTTCTTTCTTCCAGAGGTAGAGACTGGCTGCCTTCTCTGTGGCAGGAAATGACCATTTCCACTCTAGATCCTCAGATCTGTCATTTTTCTTTCCCAGGGTGCAACAGTTAGAAGAAGAAAACGCTGATCTGAGAACCACAGTGACTCGACTTAAGTCGCAGACAGAGAAACTGGATGAGGTGAGCAGCGGGCCCCAGCATGACGATGAATCCACAGAGAGGTGGTGGCCTCAGAGGGCCTTTCTATCGTAGTCTCTGGAATAGTGAATTATTTCCCTACAGAGAGAAAGAAGTGCCAGGGTATAGTGGCACTCACCTGTCACCTGCCAATCCTAGTACTCAGACGGTAGAGGCAAGGGCTTCGGGAGTTCAGGGTCATCCTTTGCTACATCATGAAATCTGAAGCTAACCTGGGGTACGTGAGAGTTTTGTCTTAAAGATAAACAAACGTTTCTCTGTAGACCAGGCTGGCCTTGAACTCACAGAGATACATCTGCCTCTGCCTCCTGAGTGTTGGGACTAAAGGTGTGCACCACCTCTGCCACTACCACCCAGCATAAATTTTTAATTAATTAAAAAGGAAGGAAAATTGAATGATGACTTTCATTCTTGAATTTACAAGTTTTCTACAGTGAAAATATAACCTTGTATTATACGTTGTAAATGCCTTATATTGCGGAATATTTTTTTTGAAGAGGGTGCTTGGGCTAACAGCTTCTTCTTGAGCTCTGCCTGGCACCACTGAAGGACATCTGGGGCCTAGGGTGTTTCCTGCTATGATTCTTGAGTGTCCTTGGAGGGCACTCCCCAAGCTGGCTGCTCTGCCTGTCCATTTGCCACACCAAGGTCCATCAGGGCATGAGGGCCCTTTGGGGATGATTGCCCTGACAGGTCTGCCTGGCTCTAGGAACGGCAGCGCATGTCTGACCGTCTGGAGGACACCAGCCTGCGACTCAAGGATGAGATGGACCTTTATAAGCGCATGATGGACAAGCTGCGGCAGAACCGCCTTGAGTTCCAGAAGGAGCGGGAGGCGACGCAAGAGGTGAGTCTTGGGCCGGGAGCGCCTAAGGTTTTCCCTCAGTGTCATTGCTGCTGTCACAGGCTTCTCTCCCTCACAGCTCATTGAGGACTTGCGGAGGGAGCTTGAACACCTGCAGATGTATAAGCTGGACTGTGAGCGGCCAGGTAGGGGCCGCAGCTCATCTGGCCTTGGTGAGTTCAACGCCAGAGCCCGCGAGGTGGAACTTGAACATGAGGTCAAGCGTCTGAAGCAGGTAGGCCTACTGTCCAGTGGCTTTGAAGAGGCTACTGGGTCATCCATGAGGGCCTCTGTTTAGAAGTTATAGAGAGATAGAGAGGAAGCCATGGGCAGCAGCCCACCTCCTGCTGTCTGCTCTGTTCTCAGTAGCCCGATTGCCAGGGTCTGTCATCACATCCCACACTCGGGCAAGCAACGTACCTCTAGTTACAGCCAATGCTTCTTGGGCTCTAGGTCCCTGTCCTCTCCTGGGTATTGGGGTAAGGAAACCATCCCCAAGCTGCAGGTTCAGGCTTGCTTGGGAGCCTCTGGCAAATAGGGCCTAGGTCTTGAGATTTGGCTTTTCATAGAGTCCCATCACAGCCTGGATTAAGCATGGGGTCAGGAAGGGGGGGATGGCTCAAAAAGACAGTGAAACCTAAACTCAGGCAGGCCTATGGGCCAAAGTCTGGTCTTGGATCACATCTGAGCAAATTCACCCAGGCAGAAGTCCTAGTGGCCATCTCCTGAAGTACAGCTAGCCCATCACCCACCCAGGAGGGGGTCTCAGGTTCCTAGGGTAAGCTATAGGCTCTCAGTGTCACCTTCCTTCCAGAGCAAGCAAGCATGTTCTGAAACAGCTCCCTCTGAGCAGGTCCCAGACCCTGGCTATAGGAGGAACCAGGAAAACCAGCTCTCCTTCGTGCACAGAGAATTCAGAATAGCCCCTCCCTCAGTCAGGTCCAGGACTGCAGTCTGAGCTGCTGGTGGCCAGTGTTCCCCTTAGGACCCAAGAGGGGAAAGATTTCTGTCTTCCTGGTTCTCCCATGCGGGGCTGCAGTTCCCCTTCTAACTGGGGACTGTGGCATGCCACATTCTGAGCCGGGCCTCAGTTCTCTGACCTTTGTGGCCTTGCAGAGGCCATGTCGGCTGCTGGTCTCCTGGCCCCGCAGGATACGTTGAAGGAGAGTGCTGGTGTTCTGAGGACACAGACAGGGAGAGGTGGGTTCCAGAGGGCGGGCTCCCAATGCCTCCCAGAGCTCAGGTTCCTTTTGTTCTGTTGCCACAGGAGAATCACAAGCTGCGGGATCAGAACGATGACCTGAATGGGCAGATCCTGAGCCTCAGCCTCTATGAGGCAAAGAACCTCTTTGCCACCCAGACCAAAGCCCAGTCTCTGGCTGCAGAAATCGACACAGCATCCCGGGACGAGGTAGCCTTGTCCCTTCACTCCCTTGGACTCTCACATTGGTGACTGATCGCTATTCTGTGGGTCCTGTCCCCATTCCTACCTGCTGGGACCCTGAAACCAAGGCTACACAGGATTCCCAGAGGCAGCCCAAGGCCTGGCCCCAATTGCCCTCCATTACTGCAGTCACAGTAAGGCAGAGCTGAGCAGAAGGCAGCACAGGAGAGGAGCTTAGCCCTCATTCCTTAGGAGCTCTGGGTTCAGGTTAGAGTGGAGCTCAGATCAGAGATCCTCCTGAGACTTCACCCTGATGGCGGCCAGAATTTCTTAAACATCCACCTTTGCACACGTGTTTACTTGGTCTCAGCTTGCAGCTTCATAAACACTTCCCTGTTACTTGTAGAAATAACCACGTGGATGGCAGCGGGGAAAGAGCCTCACTCCCCAGCGCCTAGGCCATCTTTTCTACCTCAAATACAAAACACTCAGCTGCATTTGAATGTGAAACTGAGTTCCCCTTGTACCCGAATCTTGCCTCCACTTGAGACTCAAGAGCTAAGGGATGACCTCTGGCCTCAAGGAGATCTAGGATAGCGGGTAACTCTGTAGGGTTGGAGCAGCAGTTCGGCTGCACCTAAATGTCATGGTGAGAGCTGCTGGCTAAGGCAGGCCTGGAGTGAGGAAAGGCTGGCAGCCCCAAACATCTTTTGGGACTATACACATTAGCCCTGATTATAAGTACATCTGACCAGTGTTCCCAGTCTTTGTGAAATTTTCTCCATGCTTTAGCCCCTCCCCAGGCCAGTTGCCTTCAGGCTGACCTGGGGCCTCTCTGTTGTCAGTCACTGGCCCACTGTAAGCCCAGCCTGGGCCCAGCCTCTGACCCACCTTTCTCATTCCCTTCAGCTAATGGAGGCCCTGAAGGAGCAGGAGGAGATCAACTTCCGACTGAGGCAGTACATGGACAAGATTATCCTGGCTATACTGGACCACAACCCTTCCATCCTGGAAATCAAACACTGAGCCAGGGCTGGCTGCAGAGCGGCCATTGGACCTGGGACCTAGGGACAGCCTGCCTGAGGATAAAGATGCAGGCAGGACCCCACACTCACTCTGTAAATGTACCTCTGACCACCCTGTATGTGTGTGCTAGTGTATGTGCGGGAGACTGCACACACAGGCAAGGAGTGAGCTTAGGGCCATGGCTGTGGGTGACCAAAAAACCCCATGATGAGCTGTGTGTGCACTTTGCAGCCCCTTTGTGAGGGGCTGAGGGGGCCTGGATATGGGAGGGAGACTCTCAGGAGTTAACAGCAAGGACTGGAAGCTTGCATGTAGGATACTGATGAAATGATTCTACCTCTGGATAAGGGTTAGAAGAAGCTCTCAGGAGATGCCCCCCCAAACCCTACCCTCACCCCAGAGTAGGAACAAAACTGTTATGCTCTCCAGAGCTTGGTGTCTTTGCTAGCCTTTCTGGCCATCATTCAAACCCAGGTTTTTTAAGCTCAAAGAGGAGGAAGGGTGTTGGAGGGGGTACAGGGCCCCCTGTAGATGGTCCCCTGGGGTGCAGATAAGTGGCACCAGTGGATTTGAGTTTACAGAGCAGCTAACGTGCGCTGTCCATGCCTTTGGGTTGAGTCCTTTGTAGTTTTCCATGCCCTTACCAGCCTGGTTCTCCTACCTCCCCTTTCTGGTTTGGCTTCAGTTTGCTTTGAAGAAGAGAACTATACACAGCATTTACTTGGGGTGGAAGGAAGGCCAAGAACAAGGGTGGAGTGTCCAAGGCAGGTGTTAACACTGGGGGCCAAAGGGAGTGATTGCCTGGGAGACATGTTCCCATGGCTGCATCTAGCATGTGCACAGATGCACCTTGGTGAGGGCGGGCCTGGGGAGGTGGCCACACCCTTCTGACAGCTCTCAGGCACACCTGGATCTGGTTCCCCTGTTAGAGCAGGCCCTGCCAGTGGGAGGTCAGTGGAGAACATCATGGGGGAACCGTAGTCTTCCGTTCTGTGAATACATGGTGGGGATTCCCCCCAACCCCCAGATTTTTAAAAGAATATGATGTTTTGTTCTAGGCATCCGGGCATTGATGCTATACCTTGACTGTTGGGCAGTTAGTTTATCTCTTGTTTTATGTGGTTTGTGACTGGCTTCCTTATCCCCAGCCCAGATAAACATGGATGGTCTTGCCTCTTCCTCTTCCGTTTGTTTTCTTGAGCACGTCTTGCGTAAAAGGGAACGTTTGGTCACGTTGGGGAGGCTAGTGAGCGGAAAGGGGGGCAGTTGAAGGTAAAGAGATGACTTAGGATATTTTGCCCTGCTTGGCAGAGACAAGGCTGTGACCAGTTTCAGCCCACTCACTCCTGCTTTCCTTGGCTTTTGAGACCTGTTTTAATCATATGCACAGAGTTGTCTCATGCTGTGTAGTTGGTAGGTGGGTCACCTTACCCTGCACTGCCTGCATGAGCCACACCAGGAAGACAAGACTGCTTGATCTTAAGGTGCAGGTCTCTGCGGGCATTCTCTGGGGTCTGGGAAGATAGAGGTAGAAAAAGGCTAGGTTAGTGTCTCCTGAGGCTATGTCAGTAGGAAGGGAAAATAAACCATGGCTTGAGGTTGGTTCAGGTGTCATGCTGGGAGGAGCGTGGCAGAGGCCAGTTGGTAATGGTCCTGGCCTGTGGGAGCTGCCCCAGGGATGGATGTTTTGTACTTGAAATTGTATGGGCCTCTAGTTTCACTGGTGTCCAGATAGGGCTAGAAGCCAGAGTCACAGCATAGCAGAAGAGGAAGGGGATTTCTGTCAAGGCAACAGGCAGGGAAGGCTTTTGGCCCACGTTGTTGGACTGCAAGAATAGACTCCCCAAGGAAATGACAAGTTTGGAGGCCCCTATGGGCCTGGACTCTTGCTATAGGCCTCTGGAAGAGTGACTTCTGAGGGTGGAGCTGACTTCCATGCAACACACACCTCAGGCTAATCCAGCCTTCTTACTTTTCTCAGCCAGGATGCACTTAGAAAACTTTGTCAACTTGGCCTAAGATCTTGGTCATTGTTTCTTGTAGTGGTGGCAGTAGATTTTTATCTTTTGAGACAAGGTTTTACACTGTAGCTCTGGGTGCCCTAGAATTCAAGGTAATCCTTCTGCCTTAGCCTCCAGAGTGCTGGGATTGCAGGCATGAGTCACCACACACATTTCATTTTTAAAAGGTTCTGAGCTTGCAAGCCCAGGACTCTGGCACCACATCACTCATGGGGGTTGCAGAACTTGGAGCTCTTGCTTCTGCTGCTCCCCCAACTCACTTAAACATGGGTAAGCTCCCCCTTGATGTCCGTGTGTCTAGATTTGGCATTTGGTTAAATTTGAATTTCAGATAAACCAGTGGTTTTAACTTTTAGAATCACAATGTCCCATGCCATAGTTGATGCTTCGGGGGCTTTTTAATATTCTGTTCCTCACATGTTCTAACAGTTGGTACAGGTGTGGCCCAGGCCTTGGAATGTTTTAAGAATGCCCCAGGTGTTTAGCTTTGGCCAATTTAGCCAAATTGGAGGGGAAGGGTCAGCAGTAACTTGCCAAGATCCGAGTAGATTGGGGGCCATGAAGGGGATGCACTTTTTATGTGATGCTAAACTCCTTGCATTCCATTAGAAGCCAGACAAAATGAACTATGTCTTCCTGCGTTTGTTTCCTTTTAGCTTCGAATTGGCTAGATTTTATTTCAGACTGGTACCTTTCTTGAGAGTCTACAGAGGAAATTCCTTTTTAAAGTTTTATTTCTTACACACTCAAAACACAAACTCATGAAGCAAGCAGAGCACCAGGACTAGAGATTGGGTTTGCCAATTTGCCTGTGTGCTGCTGTCGCCTGAGGAGGCTCTGAAAAAAATCTGACGATAGAAGGCTTGGGAACGTCGGCACAGTAGAGGGCCTGGTGTGAGGTTTAGTCCCTAGCAGCATGAAAAGGAGTTGATGATAGGACCAACTGTGAGTTTCTGTGTAACCGGAAGTGGGGATGGTTCAGCACCTACCTCTCTGCATTGGTTTCCCCGGTGCTGTTCCTCACAGCTCCAGGTGGGGGCTCCTGTCCTACAAGGTCTTTGGCTCAAGCAGAGAGAAACCTCATGAAATGTCTCAGCATGAGCAGGGCTAGGAAGCTTGCCTTTGACTGGGGTGACGAAGGTGGATGGATTTTGGTAATTGTTCCACTGAGAGACTCCAGCTGCTCTCACTAGCCTGGAAGTCTGTATCCCTTAGTGGCCCCCAGCCTGGGACTCCTAGAGTCACAGGAGACGTGCATGGGCCCATTGCGAAGTGGGGGCTGATAATCAGGCAAGAGCTGGGCTTTGACAGCAGCTTTGGGTGCAGTGGCCACTTGTCTCTGGATTTTGTCCTTTTTCTGACTGCAGTGAGGCTGTCCCAGTTGCTTTCCTGTCAGTGCCAAATCAGCACCCAGTTCACACTATGAGGGCTGAGTTGTGATCCATACTGGTTCCGATGGTCCAGGGGTGGCATTACACATTGGGCTCAGTAGGGGATCTGGAGGCTCTGCAGCAAGGCCCGAGAAAGCAGGGAATGACTGTCTGTGGGGCACTGGCAAATTTGTACCTGTCTGTAGACATGACTGATGGGACCTGGGAAAGGTTTAGGGTAGTCACCAGGCCAGCCTGACATGCCCAGTGATTCTGTAGCAGGCCAGGTGACGCTCTTTTTTAGGGCTTCAGCTCTGTCCCTTCCTCCCAATCTTTCCTCCTACCCCAACCCCCACTGGAGCCCAAGGACTTGCCTCTGTGGTGGCTCCTCAGGTTGGCATCACTAACATGTGCCCACCAAGGGGCCTCGTTAGAGTGGCCCAGTTTCGGAGGGCCTCCCTGTCCTGAGGTCCATCTTGACTTGAATGTGCATGGGTGTGTCAGGGTAGCTGTGTCAGGTGACATCTTTTAGCTGCTCAGCTAAGAAGAGAGCCACTTCTAGAAGGCTTTGTCTCTGAAAGCATAGCAAGGTGACAGTCCTTATCACTCTGTTCACCAGGAACTGGGTATCTTTGATGTACCCTGCTCGTGGGTTCCTCTTCCCACTGTGACTGTAATACAGGGATGTCTACCCCAAGGTACCAGCTGGAGGGCAGCATCCCAGGCCACCGCCGCTCCTTCAGGCCTAAGTTCTAATGGCCCTGCCTGTTGTTGGGACTGTCTGCTTTTCTGTTCTGCACAGCTGGTTTTTGTCTGCATGGTTTGGGGTCCTTGTGCCTTTTTTCCCTTGTGGCCACCACACAGGTTTCTCTGTTACCGACTGCCCCCTTTTGTACACCTCCTTACCTGTCTTCCCCAGTCCTGTGTATACTCGTGTGTGCATCCATGTGCCTCCACCGAGATCAGCTGGCAGACTCCTGCTGCCCCCAATCAGGCCCCGCTTCCCCATAGGTCCCCAGCCTCTATTGACTTGGTAACTTTTGTACAGGATCTTTTGTTACAGTCTTAAGCATAGGGAACACTTAGTCCTTATGTACCTGCAGCTAGTTTAGAAGCCCTGCATCCCAGACAAGGATAGCTTTGTGTAGAGCAGCTTCTCCCACAAACATCTTCTGTGTGGGTGTGGGTATTTATAGAAGACAGATCACCTTTAACATGAGGCACTGGCTACAGCAGGGAGGTTGCAGGGCTCTTCTGGAGGAAGCCCCAGCCATGTGGTTTGCAGTGCTTTCAGTACATTTGGGTTTAGGGCCATTGTGTCTCTTGTCTCCACTGTGTGTGTGCTGAAGGAAGTCATTTGCTACTGTCCCTGCCTGCTATTACCACCTGTCCAGCCCTTCCTTGTCTGCTGGTGCTCAGACCAGAGTGCCATTAATCACCAGACTGATGTCAGGACTGGGACATGACAGTGTGTGCTGAGGACACACTTCAGCTCTGGGGTTGGGCCTTCTGGGGCCCAGGTGGAAGTAGCTACAGGCTATGGGCTCTGATTCTCCAGGGATTACATCTGGGGCTTTGCCCCCAGTGCCAGTAATTGCAAATGGCCTTAGCTTTGGGGTTGGAAAGGAACTTCCACTTTAGGCTCCAGGGAGGGGAGAGGGGTGAGTCCCAAACCCTGAACTGTTTGCCTCCAGCCTGTTCTGTCCTGAAATAGGCTTTCAACGTGGGCACCTTCCAAGGAACTGTAATGTACAGAACACAGTGTAAATAAACAGTTGGCTTTTTGTTCCTGACTTGAGTGAACTTCTGTAGGGGAACGGGGAATTAGGGGATGGAAGAGATGGAGGGAGAAAGGCAGGCTTGTGTCTTGGCTTCAGGGTGACATTTTCTTACGAAAAGCAGTCTCTTTGTGGTGTGCTATGACTGAGGTGGCTAGTGCTGCCCCCTAGAGGAAGGGTAGAGCAAGGACTGGCTCCAGTCAGTCCTGGCCTGCTTTGCATGGAAGTGCCCATTCTCCCTGGTTCCAGCCTCGGGACTGTGATTGAAAACTGTCCTGCAGTCCTTCTGGGGCTCGGGGGTCCCTGGGTCATGCTCTTCCCATGTCCTCCATTTTGTACAGGCTCAGGTGCTTCTAAATTAAGATGAATTCTGCTGTGCCATGGATTACAATGGCATTTTAGGATTGTGTGCTCCAGGACCCAAGATTTCTACCCTTTGTTCTGTATGTTTCTGTATGTTCTGAAATTCCAGTAAAAGTGCTCACTGGTCACTCAGGCTGGGTGTCCTAGACCATATATCCTCCCCATGCTGGCCCTGTGCTGTGGGTGCTCTGGGGTGGACAGGCAGCTCTGCACTGGACAGGTTTACCTGCCTTCTGGGACCACAGGGCCACTATCTGTCAAGTGCAGACTTGGGGGTTATGTACCTATTCTCTCCACTGTGGTCTCACTCCAGACTGACAAAGATACAGGATAACCCAAAGAAGTTGTGAATAAATTTGAGCTTGGATAATCCAGTGAGCCTGTCCAACTATCTCACATCTGCATGGACCAAAATAAGGTCATGTTCAGTTCACAGGTACATTGTCTCTGGAAGCTTCCCCACTAAAGGAGTCATCACTTCTGCTACAGTGCTGGAAGGGGGGGGGGGGAGGAAACTCAGCAGATGGAGATGGCACACCCTTAGCTAACCAGATCTTCCCATGTGGCCAGTCTGGCAGCCTGATTCTGGCCCCTGGAGCATGAGGAGTTTGCTGCCTTTGGACCTCTACTCAGGTGGAACCAGCATCTTGACTTTTGGACAGAAAATAATTTCAGGATACATCCATATGAAACAGCTGGGTTTATAAATAGAGATGGCAATCAGGTATGTTTGAGACAGCCTGGGCATTCAAAAAATGAGCAGGAGGCAGCCTTCAAGGGTCTGAACAATAACTATATAAGTGATTTTGTGGCTTTTGAAGTTACAGTGCTCAAAGAGCATAAATTACAAAGTAGGTTCAGTGTTTAAAATTAAGTGTAGGCTAGGCATGGTGGCACATCTTTAATCTTAGCATTGGGAGGCAGAGGCAGGTGGATGTCTATGAGTTCACAGTGTGGTCTACCTAATGAGACTCTCAAACTAACACAGTTCTTGTTTTGAGACAAGGTCTCACTGTATATCTCTGGTTGGCTTGGAGCTCATAGGTAGACCAGAATGGCCTCAAACTCAGAGATCTGCTGGCCTCTGGCTTGATAGTGCTGGGATTTAAGGTGTGTGTCACCACATCCACATTCAAATTAAAAAAAAAGGTTGTTAAAAAAAGTAAAACTACACAAGCTGTCTTACTGGTTTCTCATCTTCAAAATTCTGTTTGCAAATGAAATGGTGCAGTGGTTTATGGAGCACACTGCTCAGGTTTAAGGGGAGGGGCATGCTGATGAAGTTCACAGACCCCACAGGCAAGCTAGGAGACCCATCTGAGATCATCCCCAGAGAAGGGACTTCTCAGTCACAATCTCATTTGTCATTTGTGTTGTTTCTTTCGTGCAGACAATAAGAAATACAAACTAGATGGGATAAGGGATCCCTTTCCCTTTCATGTTATTTTCTTTCTTTCTGTTCTGCAAGTCCCACTTGCTTGTTAACCCTTTCCAGACCATGGCTTGGAAGGCTCCAATGGTGTTCCTACCACACTCTCCTGGGTTCCAGGATCCACAGCAGATACCCAAGCCTGCAGAGGTTCAGGTGCCTTGTATGAAATGGTGGAGTACTACATGTAATCCCTCATGTCCTCCCATACACTTTAAGGCCTCTCTGGATTACTTTCCTTTACAGTATTTTTTACATTTATTTGGGGGAGGGTATGCCATGGTGAGTGTGTAGTAGTCAGATAAGAACTTAAGTTGGATCCTTGCACCATGTGGGCCCTGGGAATCAAACTCAGGTTGCCAGGCTTGGTGACAAGTGCCTTTACCAGCTTGAGATTTCTCATTGGCCCTAGATTACTTTTTATAGATTTATTTATGTGTATGAATGTTTGGCCTGCATGTATACATGTGCACCTTATGTGTATCTGTGGATGGTTGTGAGTAGGTGTTGGGAACCAAACCTGGGTCCTCTGCAAGAACAGCAAGTGCTCTTAACAGCTCCAGCCCAGATGACTTTTAATAACACAAAGAAAATGCTGTACAAACGATGTTGTTGGGGGATGATGACGAGGAAGAGTCTATACATGTTCTGTGCAGATGTAGGGGTTTTGTTTTGTTGAGATAGGGTCTCACTGCATAGCCTGGAGCTTGCTATGTCAACCAGCTTGCTCTCAACTTGCAAACATTCTTCTTCCAGGGGCTGGGGTTACAGACTGTACCTGGTCCCAGACAAAGGTGGTGTGTGTGTGTGTGTGTGTGTGTGTGTGTGTGTGTGTGTATGTGTGTGTGTGTGTTATTAGGCTGGAGAGAAGTTCAGTATAGAGAACCCAAGTTCAATTCCAAGCACCCAAGCAAAGCTCACAGTGTCGAGTGTCTCTGGCACGCACATATCCACACACATATCCACTTAAAAATAAAAATTGAAAAAATACTGTATGCCTTCATGAATCTAAGAAAGGGTGTCAAATCCCCTGGAACAAATGGTTGTGAACCACCATATGGGTGCTGGGAACTGAATTCTTAACCACTGGGCCATCTCTTCAGCCTTCTCCCCACCTCCAGATCCTTTTCTTTTCTTTCTTTTTGTATTTTCAGGTCAACAAGTAGAAGGCTCATTGGGTAAAGCACTTGTCACACAAGCCTGACAACCTGAGTGCCGTCCTTGGGATCCACATCACCATGGAGGGATAGAACTGAACAGTCGTTCTGACCTGTACACATGTACTGTTGCACAACATCCCCTTAATATTTTTAAAAGATTTTTGTGTATGGGTTTTTTGCTTACATGTATGTATGTGTACTGTTTGTGCCAGGAGCCTAGAGAGGCCAGAAATGGGTTTTGGGTCCCCTGAAACCAGAGTTACGGATGATTGTGAGCCACCAAGGGGGCACTGGGAGTTAAACCCAGGTTCTCTGGAAGAACAGCCAGTGTTCTTGACCACTGGGCCATCTCTCCAGCCCTGTGACAGAGAAATATTTTCTCAGTCTATGGTTTCTTTATCTGCAACAGCGAATTCCCAGAAGCTAGGCACACAGAGAGGGGCTCCCTGGGGGCTGGGTGGTGTTGAGGTGCTACCAGATGAGGGCACTGAACCACAGGGATCCAGCTTGCCAGTTGCCCAGAATTCAGGCTGAGATCAGGCAGCCATCCAGAGCAGGACTTGACTTGTTCAAGTGAGGGTTGGGACTGCTGTCCTGGAACCCTGCAGCTGGGGCACCTCTCCCTAACAGGGCTGTGCAGAGGGTGTGGCCGCAGGGACAGGCACCTAGGAGCAAGAGTGGGGAGGTGGCAAAATGTGCCTGGGCTCAGTCAGGAAAAATAGGACAAGTCCGGGAAGGATGGTGGGCCCACTGCAAGCCGGCCCAGCTGCCCCAGTGGGCTGAGGGGATCAGCATTTGATCAAGTTTCCTGGATAAACAGCTATAGGCCCAGTAACTCTGGAGTCAGCTTTTGGCCTGTGCTGCCTGGCAATTACCAGGGGACTGGCCGTGGGGTGCGGTGACTGTTCTGGTTCTTGTTCTGAGTTCCAGGTTTATGAACTAACTTTGGTGTCTCAGATTTTGATTTAGGAACTACTATGACACCTCAAGCGAGGCTTTCGTGTTTACATTTTTTTGTTTTGTTTTTTGAAAACCAGGCATGACTTTAATCCCAGCAGAGGGAGGCACAGGCAGGCCAATCTCTGTGAGTTCAAGGTCAGCCCAGTCTATAAAGTAAGTGTGAGGCCAAACAAAACTACAAAGAGTTCTTGTCTCAACCCTCCCCCAATAAATAAAAAAATGTCAGGTATTGTCTTATGTGTGGATGGCATGGGCAGACATATGCCACACTGCACATAAATGGAGGTCAGCAACCTTGGGTCATCATGCTCCTCATTTACCATGGTTCAGGTGTTCCTTTGTCAAGTCCTGCATACCCCATGCCCACAAAGCTTCCAGGGTTCTCTTGTTTCTGCCTCCCATCTCACTATAGCAGTGCTAGAATTACAAACACTACTCAGGCTGCCTTACAGGGCTTCTTGGGGCTTGAACTCAGGTCCTGACACTAGCACAGCACTCACTCTACCCACTGAGCTATCATCTCAGCTCAGTATTTAAGGTTTTGATAGACTTAACACTCAAGGACAATAACGCTAACTCTGAGCCCACTTACATAGTACAGGTTATAGGGTGACCCAAAGGAGAGCTGTCTGGTCAGTCCACACACCCAGGAGAAATATTCATCTATTTAGAGCTAGAAACAGTGGGCTCGGTGACATGCCCACTCATTCCTAAAGGAACCCACCTGAGCAGAACTGATCCCTGATGTCAACCAAGCCAAATTCTTACTGCCCAGAAGCCCCATGGGGCACAGTCAGAGAGACCCCCATAGCCTGTAGCAGCTGTGGGTAATACTTGCAGAAGATTCTGCCTTCTCTGGGTCTCTGGAGGAGGTTCACTTGATTCATCTCTTGATTTGGATTCTCAGAGACCTTCTTTCCCCCTCTAAGTATGTTGCTAAGTACATACCAAGCCAGGAATGGTGGTGCACACCTGTGATCCTGCCACTGGGGATGCTGAAGCTGGCAGGAGAATTGGAAGTTCTAGGCCAGTCTGGGCTGTGTGAGATCCCTCCCTCCCTCCTCCCCACCCTCCCTCTTCCTTCCTTTTCTTTATTTCTTTCTTTCTGAGACCCTTTCTCTTCCTTTCTTTCCTTGTTTCCTTCCTTAAAAAAAAAAAAAAGGCCATATTATTACTAGAAAAGTCAGGGAGAGACTGACTATGCTAACCATACTGAAAAGCAATCTAATCTAAGATGTCTGAAAGTGTGGCTACCAACTCTCCAAAAGAATACAATTTGCACCCTGCCCCAGTAGTGGCAGACTTATTTCAAGCGTTGTGGTGTCTGGGAAATGTGGTCAATGGGGAAGTGTCAGGCTGCTTCAGTACCAAAGGAAGGAGTCAGGCTGGCCTTTTCCACCCCTGGGAACTAACCTTAGCAGTGGAAATGAAGCAGTCTTTTAAATGGCATCCTTATTTGCATGCACATAGTGTGTGGAGGCCAGACAACAACTTGTAGGAGATGGTTTTCTCTTCCTACTAAGAACTCAGCTTGGCAGGCTTGACACCTGCCTTTCCTCTATCTAGTCTGTTTCCATTTTTTGAGAGTCTCATATAGCCCTGCTGGTCTTGAATTTCTGATCCTCTTGCCTCAACCTCCAGACCGCTAGGATTGCAGTCATATAACATGCCCAGCTAGCTGCCTGTTCTATTTTTAATTCATACAGGGCCACACCTATTTTGTGGATGAAGAAACTAAGATTAAATGGCAGCAGTAGGGATGCTGAGCATGGCCCTTATCGTATGGACTCAGCATCCCTGCAGTTGTATCTACTCCATGGAATAACCACCAACTTCAAGCCTAGAATGGAAAGACACACGGGCTTTATGTGACCTCCCCATCAATGTACCTCTATTTCCCCTGTTCACAGGGAGAACGGTTTACATTTCCCAAGTCTGAATTTAGCTGGCAGGCCCTCTGCTGGCTGTGTCTGGCTCACCTCACTGCTGGATTCCTTGAAGGCTAGCTAGGCTGGATCCTCCCCTTTCTTCATATACAAAAATCAGCTCAGCATAGACTAAAAGGGAGCTAATGTCCAGCAGAGATATTTTAAAAGAACTCAAAAACAAACAAAAAGAACAAATGATGCAATTTAAAAAGGACTTGAATGGGCATTTCTCTGAAGACACAAATGGCCAGCAAACCCAGGAAACAATGTCACACACATGAGCCATCAGCACGCCTGTGAGGATGGCCACTGTGCAAAACATCACAATGATGGCATGGCCAGTGCTGGTAAGGAGACAGAGAAATCAGAACCTTGTGTTCGGGGGTGGCAATCTCAGATGGTAGAGCCATTATGGAAACTGTGGAGAGTTCTTTAAATAAGCCAGGTGTGGTGGAACATGCCTTTAGTCCCAGTGTTTGAAGGCAGACCTTAATGAGTTCAAGGCCACTCTGATCTACAAATCAAGAGTTCCAGCCAACCAGGGCTACAAAGAAAGACCCTGGCTCCAAACAAACAAAAGACAAAACAAACAAACGAAATTAAAAACAAACTTATTACATAACCCACAGTGCTGCTTCTGAGTGTGTATCCAAAAGGACTGACATGGTATCTCAGATCAATGTGCACACTCTTCCCACTCAAGTGTTACTGACAACCAAAAAAGTCCACCAGGCAGCCTGGCAGTGGCAGTGGTGGCTGTGCACACCTTTAATCCTAGCACTCAGGAGGCAGATGGGTCTCTGTGAGTTCAAGACCAGCCTGGGTCGGTTACACAGAGGAACCCTGTCTTGAAGAAAAACAAAACAGTAGTCTACCAGGCAATGAAAGTAAAGAGTATGTGGCATATGCCTACTAGAGAATGAGGGTCAGCCTTACAAAGCCAGGACATCCTTTCGGAAGTTACAAGTTGAGGAGCTGACTCAAGAAAGCCAGTGCCCACCAGATGGATACTGTATTGTTTCTCTTATGTGACATATCTAAAGTTGCCAGCCTCTTAAGGGAGAAAAAAATTATGGCTGTCAGGGACTTAGGGAGGGAGAAGGGAAAGGGTCTCTGTTGGGCAAAAAAGAAAGCAGTGTGGCCTGCCTGGTGGGTCACCCTGGATCACCAATTCCTGAACTGCTGGGCTCCAGAGAGTTCAAAGCCCCAGGGTTACAGAGTGCCAGCTTGAGCAATCCTGCAAGACCCTGTCTCAAAATACTACAAATTAAAAAGAGCTAAAGGGTGATTCTGTGGTAAGAGCACTTATTGCTCATGGAGAGGACCTGGGTTCTTTTCCTAGCACTTACCTATGTGGTGGCTCACAGCCATCCATATCGAGTTCCAGGGCATCCCATGCCCTTTTCTGACCTCTTCTAGAGCAAGGCGTACACTTGGTGCACATACATACACGCACGCAAAATCATCATAAAATAAAAATAAATCTAAAAAAACTTAAGAGTGTGTTGGGGTGCTGGAGATAAGTGGCAGAGCACTTGCATATCATCCAGGAGACCCAGGTTCAGTATGAAACAAATATACCAAAAAAAAAAAAAAAATCAAATCTGTAGTGCTGTGCTGTTGTACAAGGTACCAATGCCCAGTTAACAAGATATGTAAACTTAACTTAGTTATAATAAATCCTGTGTTAACACATACACATCCATAAAGATACCCCTGGGTTTTACAAATCTCCCAATTTTACACTTTTTAAAAAAGTTCTCCCCATAAACCAGGGTGAACTTTCTGGTTAAGGCAGCACGAACCCGCTGGGGGCGTTTCCTTTCCAGGCTCTGGTGTGCTGTCACAGTGTGCACTTAGAAAGGCTGGTAAATGGAGCCTTTGACTGCTCTGTGAGCATCTCAGCCCTGCACCAAAAGGGCTTCTGCTCCCTCTTGGAACTGATCCGGTGGCCATAGGATCCAGGGACCCGTCTTCCCTTAATTTTTTTTGAAACTAATTTTAAAATTAAATATTTAAATAATAAATCTAGGAACTAGGGATGTAGCTCAGTTGTAGGTGCAAAACCCTGGGTTCGATCCCCAGCACCCGGTAAAACGCGCATAGTGATCCAGGCCTGAAATCCTAACCCTTGGGAGATGGAGGAAGAAGGATCTTTAGTTCACTGTCATCCTCGCTACAGGGTGTTTGAAGTCAGCCTGGGCTCCAGTAACAAATGACGATGTAAACGTCTACAAAACAGAAGACCAATAAAAAGAAGTAGACAGTGGTATAAGCACTCGGGCCCCAAGCCCTCACCTGTTCCTTTCATAGACTTGAACAAAGCTTCATCAAATTAACGCCCCGTCTGTCCCCCGGTCCCGGTCTCCCTCTGGTGTCCGTCCGCGCCCAATCTCGGTAGTCTCCCCGCTTGGTTTCCGTTAATCACCCGGGCCTCCGCGCCGCGCCCGATCCCGGCGGTCCGCAGGCTCTCGGGGGCGCGCAGGCGTTCACACTCAGGCCGGGCTTCACGCACATCTCTGCGGCCTTTCCTGGCTCTGTGACGCAGACCCAGCGTGAGGCCGGTGCGGAGGGGGAAGCGGAAGGCTCCACGGCAGCCGAGCCTTTCCCGCGTCCTCAGAGTGCCGAGTCGGCCGCTACGCGATCCCCAGGACAACCAGTCGCCGGGCGTCGCAAAGAGGCCGTGAGATCGCCAGTCCCTGACGCTCGCTGGGCGGGCTCTGCGCGGGGGCGGGGCCTGGGAGAGAGGGCGGGGCCTGCCCACCTCCCCGCCCGCACCACCTCCCCTCCACTGAGAGCTTCTGATCCTTGCTTGGCTGTCAGGCGCGGTGGCCAAGTGGTAAGGCGTCGGTCTCGTAAACCGAAGATCGCGGGTTCGAACCCCGTCCGTGCCTGCGTTGGGAGGGGAGAGTTTGTTGGTTCTCCCGTGTTTTTGTTCTCCTTAGCGTCGTCTTTTTGTTCACGAGCCTTCTAGAAGTCCCTCTTCTACCCGAACTCTACCCGAGGCCGCACAAGCACAAAAATAGCTGCCTTCCCTGCGTCTCCTATCCCACAGCTCTGGTTCGGGTCGTGCAGTGGGAAGCGTACCTTCATTCTGAACGTCCCTAGCCTGTGTGTGTCGCCTGTTTGTCCTCAGCCCAGCCAACTGTATCACTGCCCCCTCCCCATCCCATCCCCACCCCGGGCGCCCTGACCTTCTTCTGTATCTGGCTTCAGATAGTCGTGGCACTCCCAAGTCATCTGTAAGGTAAACACCCTGATTTCATGTGACAGGACATCCCGTACTTCAGATTCCTGGTCCCATTTTGCTTGTTGTTGTTTTAGGATAGGGTCTTCTGTGTAGTGCTAGCTCTTCTCTTTGAAACTATCTGAAAGGGTGGGTAGCTACTTTTCGTTGTTGCATGTTTATTTGTTGTTATTTGGTTTTGTTTTGGAGATGTAGCTCTAACTAACCTGGAACTCCCCGTGAAGACCAGGCTGGCGTCGAACTATCCGCCCACCTCTGACCTCCAAGTGCTGGGATTAAAGACACGGGTTACTGTGCCTGAGTCTGAAATTTTCAATTGTAACGCTTAGCATTGAACATATCACTCCAGTTTCGTGAATAGAACTCAACCTCTTCATTTCTATCCTATACTTCTGCTAATGTGACTCCTCCCTCTGCCCCTCCTTCCTATTCCTCCCCAACTAAATGTGCATTTCATTCCCTCCTCCCTCCGCCCCTCCTACCCAACTAAAAGCATATTTTATTCCTTTCGCCTCCCTCTGCCCCTCCCTTCCATTCCTCCCAACTAAAAGCATATTTTATTCCCTGGGTCTTGTTGCTTAGTTGACCATGGGGTGAAGTGAGGATATTAGATATTTAGCATAAGATTCTAGTAAGTGAAAGAGAAACACTTGGCTTTGGATGGAAGGTGTCAATATCATCATGAAACTGTTACTAAATACAAAGAGGATTTGTTTCTAACAATGCCATAGCTTGATAAGCCTGGACATCAGGCACAGGTTGGGAGAAGTCTTGTACTCTTGGGTGTCGCCTCTACTGCTGCCCCTGCCTCTGGATTCCTGGTGAGAAGGCACTCCTAGGCTGGATTCAGCTTTTCTGCATTAGCTGGAACAGATAATTCTGGCCCACAGTGGTGAGGGATGAGACAAATCGAAGTCAATAGAAGAGGTACCAAGTACAGAAAAGATCAGCATACAGATTCCAAGGAAGCATGAACCTCCCCAAAGGGGAAGGGCCAGAGGCAGGGATCAAGCATGGATCCCAGACCAAGGTCTGTGATGTCAGAGGGGGCAAATGCAAGGCAGATTCTCAGCTAGGAGCAGAATTCTTGCAAGCTAGTTGTGTCCACATTGGCCTGGGGGGGGAAGTACTAAAGGCTTAGCAAGCCAGGACAGGAGCAGAAAGAAGACAGCTTTGCTGAGTTTATGGCATGTCCTCTATGAATTCCTTACAGTCTCTGGGTTTCCACTGCTTCAATTGCTAAATTCTAAAGCTGATAAATGCTTCTCAGGGCCAGGGATGGGACTCAGTTGGTAGAGTCCTTGGATAGCACACACAAAGTCTTGGATTTGATCACTAGCACCCTAGAAACCCAGCATGATAGTGTAATCTCAGCCCTTGGGGGATGAAGGCAGGAATAGCCCAAGTTCAGGGTCATCCTTCACTACTTAGGAAGTTTGAAACCAGCCTGGGCTACATGAGACCCTGTCAAGGGAGGAAAGCAAGAGGTCTTTTCCAAATGCCTTGTGCCCTGAGATTCTTAGTTCCCACCTCAGAGCTAGAGTCAAGCAAGGGACCTCAAGCAGCCACAACCTCTTTATGACTGCCCTCTATAGCACCAGGTGTAGCCACTGAAAGCCCGTAGTAAGAGCTATGTGGCCCCTCACTCCCAACCCAATCCAGTCAAAATCCTCCACGATGACAGGACTAGAGCTGCAGGCTCTATTCTCCCTCACTCCCAGAGTCTCCTGGCCTAGTCCTCTCTCTGACATGTCAGAGAGTTTTAGCACCAAAGTGTGAGAGCCACAATGCCCGGGTGATGGTTTGTGGGCACCTTGACCTCCAGGAGATTTTAAGTATACAATATACTGCCAGGCCCTTTCTTCCTGTGAGAGAATACTATCTGACTAAAGACTTCTGCAGCTGTATCTTTTATGCTTCCTGCTGTGAGTTTTACTCCAATATCCTGCCCCTGGAGAGACAAAGTCTCAGTTCTCTTATTGTACAAAGAAACAGAAACACAGATTTCCAAATTATTCAAATCAGATGAATGTGTTAACGAGTTGTAAGAGGTCCCTGTCCATTCAGAGACTTTTAGCAGGTGCTTCCAAAGCCTCTTTCATGTATCCCCTCCCAGTTACCACCATAGAAACACACGTAGCCATTTTCTGTTTAGAAGTCTCAGGCTGGTTTGAGCTCTTAGTGTTCCCGCCTTATCCTCCCAAGTGCCGGTAGATTTCCTTTGCATCGGTTTGCCTATCTTATTTTATTTTACTTATTTATTTTTTGGTCTTTGGCTGTCTTGGAACTCTCTTTGTAGACCAGGCTGGCCTTGAACTCACAGAGATCTGCCCAACTCTGTCTCCCCAGAGTGCTGGGACCAAGGGTTTGTACCACCAGCACCCAGCTTGTTTGCCTATTTAAAAATGAATGTATCTTCTAAGCTCCTGTCCATCAGTGGGACTGTTTCTCTTACTCTTTCAGCTCCTAGTTTTGGGGGTGTACTACCATGCTTGTCTTCACCCTGTCTATCTTTGAAATTCAGACATGACGATCCAGGGCATCTTCCCCTGTGTACAACTCCTGCAAACTATAGGACAAATATATTTTTTAAATAAAGACATAAATACTTATTCTCTATAGATGTTTATAATAGCAGACCCTGCAGGTCCAAACCCATCACTGGGGACAAAAACTAACTAAAGCCACCAGCCTATTGAGCTATTTTATAGCCTCAGAAATGACAAGATTTGTTTCAAGGTTACCCAAAGTCTTTTGTGGCTTGCTTTTCAAGTCAGAGACTCATGTATCCCAGGCTAGTCTTGAACCTGAGAATGACCTAGAATTGTGACCCTCCTGTCTCCACCTCCCAACTGCTGGGATTATAGGCAGATAGCAATACCACAGCTGGTTTTCCGTAGGACTGGGGATCAATCCCAGAGCTTTGTTTGAGAAGCACTCTAGCTTCACCTCCAGTTCCCGGATTTAGTGCTCTGCAGGAGAAGCAGAAAACTTTTCAGAAATCCCTGGATACTGCCACTTGACTCTTGCATCCATATCTTTTGCCAGCTGTGGGCCAAGCGAGCACTATACTTGTCTGATAGACACCACTACTCAACAGGAAAACTAGGTAGTTACCCAAACCATCAGAATCAGCCACACCAGCCAAGGACACACAGACATGCTGGCAAGGGTTGCATTCCCCAGAGGCCCAGAGGGGTAGGAAGCAGGTGTGGACAGAGGCAAAGACCATCCATAGATGATTGGATGTGAGCTGTACTTTAGACCAGGTGGCTCTGATAGAGAAGAGTTTCCTGGATAGTTGCATTCCCTTCCTAAAAGGTAAAAGGTCACAGTGACCTACACATCACACACACCCGCGCACTCGTGCACGCACACACACGCACACACGCACGCGCGCACACACACACACACACACACACACACACACACACACACGAGGGTAGGAGTTAATAAATGCAAGCATCAAGCCAGGTCTCTAGGAGACCTAGTGGCACAGGCTCATAATCCCAATTACTCAACAAGCTGAAGCAGAAAGATCAAATGTTCAAGACTGCCTGGGCTACAGAAAAATGTTTAAGGCCAATCTGTGCTATTTACTAAGACCCTGTCTCAAAAAAAAAAATGTTTTAAGGGACAAAGATATAGCTCTGTGCTAGAGCACTTGTCCATCATGAGACCCCCTGGTTTCCTTCCCAGTACCTAGTTTAAAAAAAAAAAAATCTGTCTTAAATGGCAAAAAGAGAAGAGACTTGTAGCATTCTGGCTAATGGCTTGGCCCTCAACCAAGGATTCTAGAACCTTCCAAACATCTACCCTACCCATAGAAAGTCATTCAGAGACTCCTGAGTGAGGTGACTATACCCCAGGTCAGCAGCAATATTGTGTGGAAAAGGTCACCAGATCAGGTGCCAGTTGTCACAACCAACCCCTCCCTTCCTGCCACTGGATCCAGAGGAAGGCACAGAGGGAAATACTTCCCAACTTGCCAGTGGGGAAACAGGCCCACCGGGAGGAGATTCATGTGGAAGTCTGCATCGGCACTGGGGAATTGAAACAGGTTCCACATGTTGACAAAACTAGTAATCCCACGTGAGTTTTCTTGCTGTAAAGAATGCATTCCTGGCTGTGGGGGTTTCTGCCTCATAAAACTATCTGGGTCAAGAGAAAATTGAGGGAAATTGTTAAACACAAGAAGAAAAGAGAGAGAGAAAAAGGAGCCCCATGCTATCCAGGTTCTTTGAAGCTCTTTGCTCTCTCTGGATGGACACCAGGTGACAGCAATACTTAAGACAATTAGATTTAAAACTGTTCACTGCTGTTTCTTTTACTTAACATGAACACTCTCTCCCATGTGGCCAGCTGCCTCTTAAGAGGTGCAAGGGGCATTGGAAGCCCTTGCAAATATGGGACCAGCAGACTGTGACCTTGGGGGAGTTCCTACTTTCTCTGGATCCCTATCTGACCCTGGAGGCAAGACTAGTTTCACTGCCCGGTTTGATCAGTTCCTGTGCTCAACTTTCCTATAGGGCTACCTTAAGAAGTAACGGATCTGCTTTGTTTATGGATTGACTGGCAGTGGAGAGGAGGCATTTGCAGTGTAATGAGAAGACCACATCCCTACTAACTGCCCTTCTCTTGTGTGCTGTTGTCTTGCATCCTGCCTGTGGCTACCCTAAATTTACAGAATTTCCATTCTTGTCCAGCTTTGATTCCATTGATAGGATTAGGTGTCCCCCCCTCCCCGCCCACAGCCATGTCCTTTGATGTGGTCAGGGGGTAGTAGGGGGATTTCAGGCCCAAGTAGCAAATCTGGAGGGCTTCTCTGGGATCAGTGCTTGGGTAAACCCATTACATCCTTGCCCTTTCATCCCCGCAGGACACTGGCTCCTCTAGCCTCCCGAATCTCGCAGATCCGAATGGTTTGTCAGAGGGCAATAATAAAAGGGAGGGGAACACGTCACCAGCCATGCCAGGGTATCCTCTTTTCTGCCCCTCTAATCCAGGGTCCGAAATAATGGGGATTACAGAAACCTGAAGCCTGCGCCGGTCCCCTTTAGGGCACAGAGCCTTCTGCCCTCAAGCGCTTCCAGAGTTGTTGCCCAGAGCACCTGTCATAACGGTACTTTGGTACCAGATACAGAGAAAGCACTCAGCCCCGCTACAGGATTTAAAGCAAGTTTTGGGTAGTGGGGGCAGGAAGGAGAAGATACGAAATTAGCCAATATCCTCAGCAGGACTGTCGCGTTATTTTAAGTTAAATAACTCCAAGCCTCCACCTGAAGATAGTTAGGGAACTCAATCTCGGGTGTTATTTGGCTTCTCTATGGACCCTGAAATCAACCGTCTACCGTCTAGTACTTGTTTTGGCAGAAGCCTACCGAGGGTCCACACCGGCCGCGGATAAACACACAATTAACCACTCACGAGCAGGCAGGCAGAGAGAGAGGAGACCGGGAACAGGTAGCAAGCAGGTCAGTTTTGGGAAATGTCCCTAACTGTATCTCACCCTTAAAGGAACCCAGTTTTCCAAGAGGTTCTCTCCCCGGGAACTACGCTGGGCACTTAAAATGTATCATCTCTTGGGTTTGCCACGAAGCCATCAAAGGCTCTGTCCCTGCTTAGGTTGCGGGTGGGGAGGCTGAGGCCCGCTGCAGGGCGCTGCGCCGAGGAGGGGGCGCAGCCGGAGAGCAAGGGCTGCCGGCAGGGGGCTCCCGGAGACGGTCTTCACGGGAGGAAGTGTCGGCAGCGGATCGGACCCGCCAGAGGAGGAAAAGGGAAAATTACTGGGGCTCAGAGGGGTAGGAAGGGCTGCGTGACTGGGTGGAAGGCACTCGAGACTGTCGAGTCGGGCGGCCAGCGTCCATGTCCTCGGCCCGGGGCGACTCTGGAGGGGGAGCCCCCCGCCCCACTCCCCGCAGAGTCTTCCCGCCTGGGCCGGGAGCGGGAGCAGGCATCTCGGCCGGGGGCGGCGCCGGCGAGGGGCGGGCGGAGGGCGGGCTGGGGCGGAGCGCGGTCCGCTGGGCTCGAGGAGGCTGTGCTGGGCGGGCGCTGGTCGTGTCGGTCCTCTGGGAGCCACGGAGCGCGCAGCCTTCCTGATGTGTCACCAGCACGTGGAGCCAGGTCCCGCCGAGAGAGCAAGCGAGAGGACCCCGCAACTTTCGAGGGGCCCTGCGCCAGCGCACATGTCCTTCCCGGCGCGGCGGGGGCCCCGCGGCGGTCCCCAGGACCGGGAGCAGGTCTAGAGAGGCCGCGGATCCTCGGCCCGGCGCGCACCGAGCTACGGGAACATCGGGGCGCGCGGGCCGGGCTGCGGCAGCCGTGCGGGAGGAAACGGCTTGAGTCCCTGGTGTCGCGGTTCGGTCCCGCCTCGCCGGGCTGAGCACAGGTAACCGGGCTGCGCGCAGCTGGGCCTCGCGGGCACGGCGTGCGGCCGCTGGGAAGTTTCTCGGCGTGCAGCCCTCGCGCACGGGTGGGTTATGGGGCCGGGGGCGCACGCCTCCCGCGCCCCCAGCACTGACTTTCGGGCCGCGTGCGCTGCGCGTCGTGTAACCCTTCGAGGGCTGGTTTCGGAGCCCGCAGACCGAGGCCGGGCGGGGCAGGTGGCTTATTTGCGGAACGTTCGCCGAGCCTCCGCGGTGCCAAGAACGAGTGGCGGGACTCAGCTCCGGGCAGCCCATCCGGGGCGCACGACACTCCGAACTCCAAGGTGGACGGGAGCTGAGAGCTGGGTCTTTGCGGGCAAGATGAGGGTGTCAGTTCAACTGGCCTACAAAGTCCCAGTCCTCGGTCCCCAGGACCGGCATTTTCTCCACGCTCCTCGCCGCCCGAGGCCGGCTCCTTCTTGGTCCTCGTGCGCTCCAGCTGGGCCGCCACCTCCCAGTCCACCAGGGTGGAAGGACTGGGGAGGCGCACGCCGCGGGGTGTCTGCGGGTTGGGGGAAGTCTGCTTCTGCAGGGAAAGCAACGCATTTGAAAGTGTGAGTCGGCGTCCTCTAGGCAGAGCTGGGACCTTGCTGAGGTGACTTGGGGTTGAGGGAGAAAGGGCTTTTTTTTTTCCCCTGGACCGGCCTGCATTGCTGTATGGCGCCAACCTTGAGTTTGGGGGTGGGGAAGATAGAGCCCGATTTCTAAACTTGCTCCTGGGGAAGCCGCCTGGATGCTGAATCCCTGTCTCAGTACTCCATGTCTTAAATACCGACTCTGTGGGCACATCTCTAACCAGTCTTTCGCCCACTTTAATGTAACCTAGTACTGACCACCATCAAGTTTTATGCTGAGGGAAAAAAAGTCCCTTAAGCTCTATTGCTCGTTTAAAAAAAAAACACACACAAACTCTCTCTCTCTCTCTCTCTCTCTCTCTCTCTCTCTCTCTCTCTCTCTCTCACACACACACACACACACACACACACACACACACGAAAAACCCTGAAATCTCGGGTTCCTGAACTTTAACTCCTTTTGTCTTTATGGTTGTGTGGCTGTCTGGGCAGCTTTGAAAAAACATTTAGGAGCGTGCCCTTAGGAGACTTGAATTCTGTATGAAGGGCAATTTGACCAAATAGGACACTGCTGGCCCCTCTTCCTGGCACTGGGAAACGAGAGAGATTTCTAGAAGCTTGGAGGCTGGGGAAGGAAGAAACCAGGTTGGCTCACCTCTTGGGCAGTTGTACAAAGACCATATAACAGGTATTTTCCCCCCACAGGCTTCCCACGCTTGTGGGCCACGTGAAAATAGTTCCTGTACAAATCAAACCTGGGCTGTTCCTCCCCCTGGCCTTAGGTGGCAGTGAGAACCGGAGAGGGAACCAGGTGTGGAAAGAAACCAAGACTGGGCTGGTGAGCCCCAGCAAGGATCATAGCCCGAGTTTTGTTCCTGTAAGCTTTGACCCACAGGTTCTAGTTGATGGAATGTGCTATTGCCTGAAGTATAGGAGTGTCTTAGCATCTTGACAAATTCCATTTTGAGAAGAATTGTTTAGGGAGTGGAACCGGTGGGCACTTCAACTGGAACCTTTGTTCCTAATTAAGAAAAACGCTCCCTTTGGGGGTGCTGAATCAGTCTGGAAAAAACACTGTTGAACCATTGCCTCTCCCCGGCATCGGTATCAAAAAGTAAATGAAGTGGAAATCTCCATAGTTTTTTTGTGGTCATAAAACATCCACAGAAGTGAGCTGGAGCCGTGGGATGCAGAAAACCTTGCCCAGCTGGCTGCTTTTTCACCCGCCTCAGAGGGGACAAACTTAGGAATGTAGGACATAAGTCATTGGGAATCAGAATGCCCCCAATGTCGGTAGCCTCCTGTTCCTCAGCAGGCCATGGCTGGCCAGGTGTTTGGGATTTTTAATGTAATTATTCGGTCTTTCATTTCTTTGGGGGGAAGTGTATTATTTGCTTTGTGGGGATGGGGGGAGAGGGGGGACTGGGGGAGGGGGGTGGGGAGTTGGGGTGTCCCCTTTACAAGATAAAAAGGTTGAGCTAGGCACTAGGCTGGGCTAGCCTGTCCTCCAACAGCTGATTTCTGCTTTGATTTAAACAAATGCATTTAGCAACAGTAAGTGTTTTAGTTGAAGGCTTTGCCACTCTGCTGGGTCTCCTGGTAGACTCCTCCCTCCTGGCCCCTGCACCACACCCTATTCCATCATTGGAAGATGGGTACCTCAAGGATTCTCTAAAGGAAGTGACTGGATGGCCAGGCTTGTTTGTGTTGGAACCTTCTTCAGGAAACAGCTAAATGCAAGGTGGAAAGCTGATGGGAGGGGGGGTTTTAGCCAGACCTCCAGGGAGACCCATGCTGGACTCAGGTATTGCTTGTGGAAGGAAACTTTCATTCCCTCAACTCTTAAGTAAATTGCAACTCTGTGAATAATTAACCTTACCCTTCTAGTTTTTTTTTTTAAATAAAATCCCAACTTATTAAAGATTAAAGATCAGTTTTTGCCTAGCAAGATAGGAATGATAAATATATTGGGAGAAGCTAGTCCTCTGGCCTCTACCTTTAAATCTCCTGGCAATTTGAAAGCTGTGTGTGTGTGTGTGTGTGTGTGTGTGTGTGTGTGTGTGTGTACAGGTGTTTTGTCTGCATGCCTGGTGCCCGAGGAGGCCAGAAGAGGGTGTAACTAGAGTTACAGATGGTCATGAGTGGCTTTGTGGGTGCTGGGAAGTTGCAGCCCATGCTCATAACTGCTAAGCCCCAGCTCCAGCTCTAGACATTTAATATTTAAAAATGCTTCCAGTGTTTTATTGTTGCCTCCTTGCTGGTCTCCTAGTTTCTTCCTGGGCTTTCTTCCCTGCCTTTGTCCAAAGTCAATCTGGCTGAATTTTCCAGGGTAGTGACATCCTACCCGACTCCTGCACCCCCTTTATCTAGCAACTGCTTGGCTCTCACTACTTCATGGGGTTGATTCCCCTCTCTGGCTGCTCTGCTTTTCTCTGGAAGGCTGGGAAATATTTGACTCCTTTCAAGACTTTCAAACTCCTAATCTGATAAGTCCCTGAAAGAAAGGCCACCCACTTACATGGGTGTGTTGGGTATATTGGGGCTCCATTTCTGATCTCTCTGTAGGCAAGGTGGCCTTGGCTAGATGGCTTGACTGTACCCCGATTTCTCCTTTGTGAGTCAGGGGTTATGAGTTTTACCTTCTGAGGGTGTGGTGAGGCTTATATTTTAAAATGTATGTAGTAGCTGGCACAACCTGGCAGATCCCGTATGATTAGTACACACACACACATACATACATACATACACACACACACACACACACACACACACACTGTGAGGTGGGGCATGTTCATGGTGGTGTGGCCATATCTGCACTTGTATTTTGAATCTCCCTGTTTATATCTGTTGATTGGGAAGGGTGCAGTGTGACTGAGACCTTAGGCTTCTGAGTCTGGCAGGTTCTCATAGTGACTGTTGTTTGCTGACACATGTGGCCTTGGGGAAGTTACTTGGTGTACTTAGGGAAGTACACCAGGAACAGTGGCTTCTTGATCAAAAGCTGGGGGGTAATATCTGGGAGCCCTTCCCTGCCTCAGACTTGGTCCTTTGTTTGCTTTTTGTTTAGCATATTTATTTATCTGTATATATATATTTGGATGTGCCTTCTACCATGTGGATCCCAGGGATCAAAATCAGAGATCATCAGGCTTGGCAGCAGAGGGCTCTTTCCAGCTCTCCTGGCTTTTTAGGGGTTACCTTCTATGTGCTGAGGACTGGACCGTCTGTGAGAAAGCTGGCCTCTCCACTCACTGCTCACACTGGCTTTTCTGCCAGCCCTGGGAGCATATGAGGGGAAGTGTGGCGGGAAGGGCCTCTCCCAGGATCTCACAGCTGGCCTTTGTGGCACAGCAGCCAGTTCCCTGGCCTTCAGGGTGTAGCTCCCAGGTTGGAGCCAGCAAGCCTGAGCTGCAGCACAGGAGGTGGGAGGTCTGAATTAGGCAGCACAGACCTCAGAGGAACCCTGGCTTGTCCATGTGGTCACTTTGCACTGTTCTGCATAGCAATCAACCAGCCATCTCTGACCCCAGCACAATTCATGAAAAGTGCCAGGAAAGACATCTCAATTTCTCTGGTGGCTCCAGGCTGGCTTGCTCACTGGTTCAATGGCAAGTTCAGCATACTCTATAGGGTAATAAATAGTTTGGCACACACACACACACACACACACACACTTTTGCCTCCCTGCTAGCCTCTTGAGTTTCTTCCTGGGCTTTCTTCCCTGCCTCTTTGTCCAAAGTTAAGCTGTCTGAATTCTCCAGGGTAGCGCGCGCGCGCGCACACACACACACACACACACACACACACACACACACGAGATAATCATCAGATGGGGGAAAATCAAAACTTCATGATCCTATACTTCCTTATGGCACAGTAATGTTTTTATTTAAAATTTCTAAGTCATTAACCATCATCTTCCAGGCGTCAGTGTCTCTAGTTGTCTTGACTGGCCCTGCGCAGAACAGACAGGCAGATGACTTCTCACCCACTGTGGGTGTGCCCTCCCTCCTTTTGGCATGTTCTGGGCAACTGGTGAATTTGGAAATCACTGTGCAGCCAGCCCCCTGTGTCGTGTCGGCTGCCCAGGGGGACAGGAGACGAAGGTGCCCTGTGGAACCAGCTGTCCTGTGATTTTGATTTCAGCACTGCCACCCTGGGGCCTGAAAGTGCCTGCTCTGCCCAGTGGGAAACTGGACTGACTACACTGTACTCCGTTGTGGATTCAGCCCTCCTGGGTGTCCTGGCTGGGAGGTGCCGATGCTGGGAGAGGACATAACAGAGAGGAGACGGGCTGTGTGTGGAAGAGCGGGAGGCGTGTAGGAGGGATTTGGAGATGTGTGGCTGTGAAATTTGGATCCCTCTAAGAAAGACTTTGTGGTGTATGCTCATGCAACCTGCTTCCTCTCACTGAATTTTTGCCCTGGGAGTGTGGGGTTCAAGGGCAAACACTGGCTTCTCCTTCTTAGAGGTTAAAATCCCAGTCTCGAAAGCTCATGCATAAGAAATAACCCTCCACAGCTGGCAGGATGGCTCAGTGGGCAAAAACACTGCTGAGTGCACAGAAATCTTGAGTTTTATTTCCCTGAATCCATGGTGGAAGGAGAGAACTGACTCCTGAGTGTTGTCCTTTGACTTCCATCTGTGTGCCGTGGCATGGAGATTATCTGCATTGCACACACACACACACCAATGATAATAGTTAATTTAAAAAAAACAACCCTTCGCCTTTTCCCTCCTGTCCCTGTGAAAACAACCATGTGTTGGTAGCATTTTGACTTCCAGAAGGCTGTCTGGGAAACTCACCCTTCTACTGAAGACAGGACTGACTTTAGGTTTGGAGGCTTGGTCATTGTAGACACTGGCTGGATTGGGCTGGTAATACTGCCTCAGGCATAGTTCCTGACTTCATCCAAGTTTGCTTTGTGGGCATTATGAAAAATGAACAGAAATGCCCATGGGAAATACCAGGCCCAAGGTGGAGGATAGGACATGGATACTATTCCCAAGTGTTTTAGGAGTTCACCCCTGGGCTTGTGGGGCCAATGAACAAACTCGAAGGAGGTCAAGACAGGACAACCTGAGGCTGGCAGGCCTGCTTTCTGACTTGATATCTGTAGAGAAAACTCTAGAAGAAAAGCCTTTGACAGAGAGGCTTACCTGAAACAGGGTTGGGGTGCCAAAAGTGCCATTTTTCCAGAGGAGTCCTGTGATGATTACTGGAGTCTGTTCAAGGGGACAGGTGGTAGGGGCCAGGGTGATGTCTGGCCCCTACACTCACCGTACTGTTGTGGGCTTTAGTACATGGAGGAGGTCAGTGGGAGGATGTGGGTGATGTCTGACCCCTTATACTGACCTTGCTGTGTGGGCTTTAGTATATAGAGGTAGGGACAGATTTATAGGAAGAAGATATGTCTTTGCTTTTGGAAGGTTTTGGTTTTGTTTGTTTGAGATGGGCTCTCACTGTGTAATCTTGGCTGGCCTGGAGCTTGCTATTGCTCTTTAAGTTTGAGAGCGATAGATACTTGGAACTATAGACTTAAGTATCAGCCGAATGTTAGAATCCAGTGTGCCTGGCCAGACCTCTCCACATCTGGGAGAAGCTATCACACCACTAGCTCCTACCTGGTTGGTGTGGTGGGTGAGCCCTCCCTTCTCAGAGCCCATGACCCACCCACCCACTCACCCACCTCCCCCTACTCTCTTCCTGAATCTGGTGGCGGCAAATGCTCATCTTTAGCCAGGTCTGAGGACGTGCATACGCACAGCCACACTAACCGTGGCCAGATTTTGAGTGTTGAAACATCTGGCAAAAGATCCTATTTCCGCAATACATCTTTTCCATAGAGGTAGGCTTAGCGAGGGGGCAGAGCTGGGATGCTAGGGAAAGGGGCTGGGGTCCTAACTTGGATGTGAGGGTGGGAGTGGAGCAGGGGTCAGCCTCTGAAAATAGAAGAAGCTAGAAAACTGGCCTCTTCTTGCCAGGCCCTGAGTGGGGGAGGGGCTGCTGCCAACCTCCCCTGGCATTCTCCGTTTGTCCTCTTGGTGGATTTTGTTGTAATTAGACAAGTTGTGACAAATATCCCATTGCTCTCTGGGCTGTGGACTTGTGAGGAGCCCTGCCTGGAAACCCAGTCTCATTCACTTGGAGCCATAATTAGGCAAGAGAACAGTTCATGGGCCTCTGATTCAATAAAGACTCTTTTATGATGTTGGTTTTTCCCAGAAAAATAATACCACTTTGCTCCATTTATTGCATTTGATGTGTAATCATATTAGAGGCAGGCAGCCCAGGGGACTGAAGTTACGTATGTGGAGGTTTTTTTCACTAAAGTCTGTTAGTGTCTTCAGAGAGAAACAGTGTCTCCGGAAAGGAAGAAAAAAATGACATGGAACATTGTTGACTTTCTTTGAGGATTTTCTCTCTTGTCATTCAAAAGATGTTTTCTCCCTTCAGGGTGAGAGGTGACCTAGGAATAAAACCCAGAAAGTGAAACTAGGGTGCCTGGCCCCGGGCACTGCCACGCTGAACCGGGCTGCCCCGTGTTGCTTTTACCCCAGCAGGGCTTGTAGTCCTCACGTTGCCTCTGCACTGTCCATATTTGCCCTCTGGGCAACACATGTGCTGGAGAGGGCCGGAGAAGGTGCCCTCGTCCTTTCTGTACTGCCCTAATGGATCGCTGAGCTGCAGGACCACTGAGCTGCAGGCTCCACTGTAGCAGGTGGCTGGGGCAGCTAGCCTTGACTAAATATAGCCTGGAGTTCGCCAGCAGCGATGGCTTTATCAGCAGGTGTGCCAGGCCTCAGCTGACACTAACAGGACATCTGTCCCAGGTGTTTGAAGAGCATGCTCTCCCGAGTGCAGACCCCCACCTCCACCCGCCCCACCCCTGCCCCTGCCATCTTGTCCCCAGAGCTGTTCTCATGTTTCCCAATCAGGGAGTAAAATTACTCCCACAGATCTGCCCAGTGCCAGGGTGAGGGGAAATCACCAATGGAATCAAGAACTTCTTTCCCAATTTGGGGTTTAGAAATCTCAGGCGATGAGGAAATTGCTGGTAGTCATTCGTAGGAGTAGTCTTAAGAAAGAGGGCATGACATTTCAGAATGCTGAAACTGGGTTGCATTAAACAGAAAATTCATTTAATTCCAGAGTGCTGGGTAAAGCCATCGCCCCACAGTCTCTACAGAGTAGAGAAGAGCTGTGCAGTTTCTAGGGGATGGTTGGTTTGTGTATAATGAGGTCTATTATAATAAATTCCCTTAATTTGGGCTCACAAATTGGATCAGCAGGTAAAGATGCCTGCTGCTAAGCCTGAGGACCCGAGTTCAATCTCCAGGACCTACATGGTGGAAGGAGAGAACGAACTCCTACAATTTGTCTTTGCCCTACAGGGGTATACGTGTGTGTGTGTGTGTGTATGACACACACACACATGCACACACACACACCAAATTAAAAAAAAGAGAAATTTTAATCTACTTTAAAATTATGTTTGGAAGTTTTACCTTAGGCTTTCTGGATGTTTTACACTTTTGAAAGAAGTCTGTTACATTTTGTGTTTTTACTATATTTTGTACCCCTCTCACCAAGGAGTATAATTAGAACATCTGAAATCAGATTATCCAATTAGCACATTTTTTTCCTAATTAGCTTCTAGGAAGTTGTGATGAGATATCATTTTAGATTTCCGAATGGAACTTTGGCCATAGGGAGGCTCTGAGGAGGTGCACAAGGGAAAACAAAAATGGGGACCCTAAAGTTAGAATTCCCACCTACTCCACTGCTTCTGATAAACCTAACCCATTGTGCCTGCCCCTCAGACTGCAGCAGTGACCAAAGGACAGTTTATTGTCGATGTCCACATAAACAGAGTAGGAGAAAATACTCATTCACAACCACTCCCTATTCCTGATAATACTAACTGCGATTTTCTCCACTTTTAGCAATGTTAGGAGCTGTCCTTTGGAGGGAAAAGATGTCTGGTGGTATGTAGTCGTTCAGTGTGTCCTTACTGAATATCTTGTAAGTTTGCTTTCTTGTGTCTACGTGCAGTGAAGTCCATTGGGCCAGGCGAGAGTGCTGCCCAACCAAGGCCACCAACATGAGAGACACAGTGCCTGCACTTTTAACTGTTGCAGGCCCACACCCTGTCTCCCAAGTTCTGAACTCCACAGAACTTTGAAAACCCAAGTTGCAGCTTTTGTAACTAAATCTTTGGGAAAACTTGACCTAAACCGACCTCAGACTAATAGTCTATATTTATCATGGGTGTATGAATATTCACAAGTCTCACTGCAGAGGTATTAAACACGTTTGATTACAGTTGCTGTCCCACTGGGGTATTGCATAATGTGTGGCTTAGGCGTCATGTTCCATTTGAAAACCTGGAAGGTTCACAAGCAAGCACATCTGGCCTGGGGTAAGAGAGCTGGGTATAAGGCTTTGTGGCTCTCATAGTGTCCACCTAATTAAGGTGACAACAGCGATGTGCCCAGAGCTGGGGCAGAGAAAGTCTGGCTTTCTAGGGTTCATTTCTGGTTATAGGAGGAGCCAGCCAGCCCGCACTGGAATAACTACACTTCTTCCAGTGTCAATGGCTGTGCTGTGCTGTGCTGTGCTGTGCTGTGCTGTGCTGTGCTGTGCTGTGCTGTGCTGTGCTGTGCTGTATGGCTCTTCCAGCTGCTTCGTCACAGGCCTTGAGAGCAAACTCTGCATGCAGGCTTCACTTACGTGTCTTCCGTGTTTAGCTCAGCGTGTGGTGCATGTGAACAACTGTGGCTCAGGAACAAGCAGAAGCATTTTTGTTTTGTTTCTTAGAAGTTCAAATTACAAATATTTTATGCCATGAGGGCCATCCATGTCTTATAACTAAGAACGTCTCTGCCTTAACAATTGGTTCAACTTATGATTTCTGAACCTTACAAAATGTGTGGGAATAATATACTTACTATGTGTCCATCTGTCTCTCTCATCCAACTTAGAGCACTATATATGATAATGTAGGTAGGTCTGGACCACCAAGCTCCATCACTCTGCCCTTAGAAGTTTCTCCTCTTTTCAAATATTTTTTTCATATGTACATGTTAGTGCCTGATGTGTGCCATGTGTGTACCTGTGCCCACAGAGTAAAAGAAGGGCACATTGGATCCCCTGGAGCTGAAGTTGTGAGCTGCCACGTGGGTGCCAGGAAAACCAAACCTCTAAGAGCATCAAGTGCTTTTAACTGCTGAGCCATCTCTCCAGCCCCACCCCTAGACTTTAGACCTTTTCCTGGGCTGACAAGGTGCAGTATGATTCTCTGTCACAATGTTGGACAGTGGCTGTGAGCTGCAGCTTCCAGCTAGCTCCATAGTCTCAAAGTGGAAACAGCCCATCTTCTGCAGTGTGCCGCTGCAAAGTGAGTGTATCTAGTGGGTTACGTATGGCATACACATTTCATCCTATGATGCCCTCTGCTTCTGCTAGGTGATGACATGAGCCCATGAAAGTTGAGGGACGTCTCTAGTCTGTTGTTAATACAACCTAACAGCAGCCGTAGAAAATACATCAGTGAATGAGCACTTTCTAGAAACAGATGGCTCAGTAGGCAAAGCCCTTTCATGCTGTCTGGATTCTCAGGTAACCCATGTAAAAGCTTGACAGAGTTTTAATGCACTAACTGGTCTGGAAACGTGAGTGACCTGCTCTGGGCTTGGGAGCAGATATATGTATTTATACGGAAAGTACATCTAGGCCCAGTTCCAGCTGTGCTGGGGGTGGGGAGGACCTGGGTCTCCACCTTCTAGGAGCTGAGCTGTGTTACAGGCATCAGCACAGGCCAGACAGCGCCTCTGCTGCTGGGGGAGCTAAGGAGGAGCCAAGGCTCTGAAAGTGTTCTTACCAAAAGAATTTCTGGCAGAGAGCGATTGGTTATTGTAAAGCCAGCAGCTCTGATGGATGGTTTTTAGATCCCCTGGCTTGTTCATCAGAGGCCAGAAAGGCCAAGAAGGCTTTTCACTGCAGCCCAGGATGAAATCCAGCAGCACCTCTGACCCCTACCCCCTCCACAGCCTGCTGGCCTGGAACTGACTCATTAGGGTAATTGGAAGGAAGACCAAACCCTGCAGGCAACTGGCCCCTGACCTGTAAACCTGGCCTCTATAGGGCCAGCCTTGCCCCAGTGGCTTCTCTCTGTAGGACAGGTTTCTCCCATTACTCCTTGGGCCTGGCATCCTCTCCCTGGACCACTTTCTAGCCAGGGAGGGGCTGGTACATAGCTTTCCTTCTACATCGAATTCCAAACAAGGGCTGATATCTACTTGGCTTTTCTTTCCCTTCTATCATGGTTTTGTGGGTGACTGGCCGTTTTAGGGATTCTGTTTGATGGGAACTTTTCCTTCTAGCTCCCTGGTAAGCCTTGGTTTGGTGGTGGGCCATCAGCCTCAGAAGAACGGCATGGCCCTGCACAGAGTAAGGACTCTGGGAAGGCTAGTGGCAATGGGTTGGGTGGTCACTGTTTAGTAGTGGGAAAACCAGGCCTAGAAGTGTCACTTAGGATAGCAGGGAAGTGTGTTCCTCTGACCACTGCCAGGAGTCAGATCCTGCCTTAGTTTTGAGCAACTGTACTAGAATGGTAAGGAATCCCAGGGATTGCAGGGAGGGGCAACTATTGCCAACGAGAATTGCAGGCATCCTCATGAGATAATGACAAAGGTGCTTCTGGAACCATTTTTAGATGGGGTGGACCAACAGGCGAGGAGACATAGTGTTACACAGTGTGATTGATGTGCGTTGAGGCAGCAGAGCAGAAATATATTCTAGCCCCGGGTGGGGCTGAGGTCAAGAAAGGTTACCAAAAAAGGTGAGCTAAGCCTTGAAGCACAGAGCAGGGAGGATGGCGATGAGGGCGCAATTCTAAACTTTTCACGCAAATGTCTTTTTGGTGGGAGGGGTCCTCCAGACAACCTACGAGAGGGACAGACCCAAGTCTCACAACTCAGACCATAGAAGTATGTGGTTAGTAGGTGAGGTAACAAGTGGCCCAGGCAGGCTGCAGGAGCTGTGGAGATGGGCTTCTTAGTGGACAAAACATGGCGTGGTCACGGTCAGAGGTGTAGATGACTTCAGTCCTAGTGTTTGGGGACCATTTGGGGTTTCTGATTTACTAGTGGAGTGTGTGGCTGTGACCTTGGTCAGGGCAGGAGGCACTTCTGAGCAGGGGTTAGGTACAGTTAGGCAAGACAGGAGTTGGGCTTGCTTCTCTCTGAGCAGGGAGGGACCTGGAGCATGGGAAGAAGGTATAGTGTCAGTGCTGGGGCACAGTAGGGCACACCTGACCCCATCCCCAGTCCTCACAGTGGGCAAGAATTCTCACAGTTCCACCCAGCGTTGGCATAGAGTGGAGTGTCCTCGTTGAGCCTGCCACTCACTTTGTTTATTTGACATACAGAAAAAGATAGCCACACACTGAGGAAGGTGTGGCTCCACGGAACTTAACAGGACGAGGTAGACTCCCAGTAGCCAGTGGGTGGATTCTAGCCTTGGTGGGAACCTGGGTAGAATGGCCTGGCACAGAAATAAAGACTAGGCTCTGTGGAGTGGGGTCTGTTTGGGCCTTCCAGGTTTACAGCCTTGTCTGGGAATTAACCCTCTATTGCCAGGTGGCTCACCCAGACCTGACACAGGAGAAACACCCTGTTAAAGAGCATCCTAAATAAGACCCAGTTTCTGGCAGATTTTAAAACTTGGTTTTATGATGTGTATGGCGAGGGAGAGTGCATGTGCACACGCACACGCTTGCAGAGGAACAGTTTCCAGGGATGTGTTCGCTCCTTCCACCGTGGGTTCTGGGCACTGAATGTAGGTCACCAGACTTGTGCTCCACGTAGTTTACCTGCCGAGCCGTCTCACTGGCCCTGAAAGGTGTTTTGGTTTTGGTTTTCCTACAAGGGAAGAAAAAAAAAGTTACTGCCTTTTTCTTTCTGCCAGTTTTCAAAGCCTGCAATTCCCCTGCTGAGTTAGTTTGATGGTTTGAACCTAAAAAACGTGTGGGACGTTCCAGAAGTCTGTCTTTGCCCCGCTGTTTTGGTAGGAAGGCATAGGGTAGATCCACCTTCACACACACAGACCCACCTGAAGCTCTGGACTGTGTAAAGGTAGGGCAGGGTGCAGCAGAGAAGCCAGAGGGCTAGCCTGCACCACGCCTCTCCCTACCCCCCCTCCACCGTCTCAAGTCACACAACATGGACAATGTGTGATTGGTTGCATGTCTTCACTAGCAGGCCTGAGTTCGGTGACAAGGTTACCTTGTCTCCTTTTTAGATGCTGTGTGTTTGTGCAGGTATGCATGCCTGGTGGCAAGGAGGATCCCTCTGAGCTGGAGTTACAGGTGCCTGTGGGACATCTGACTTGTCACATGAATGCTGGGCTCTGAACTCTAGTCCTCATGATTGCACAGCAAGTGTCTGTTAACCACTGGCTCATTTCTCCAGCCCCTGGTTTGGGGGTTTGATTTTTAAGACGGTCTCATTTTAAGACGGTCAGCCAAGGCTGACCTTGAACTCTGGCTATATCTGCACCACCTTGCCTGGCTTGCTGTCATCTTTGGTACCCTCAGTCAGAGCTGTTAGAAAAGCAGGGCAGAGCCCAGCTGCCATTCCTCAGTCTCACACCTGTATATTCTTCCGAATAGGCTAGAGGCCCCGCTTCCTCAGCCATATCAGACCTGAGGCCCTCACTTGACTATTGAGACCCAGTTACAACAGAGTGGATCCATCTCCTCCCACTTCGAGAGGTCACATCCCTTAGTTCAAATCCATGGATCCCTGTGGCAGGGTTCAGCACCTGGGTTCTGGATTGATTGACTGGGGGACAGTGGGCTAGGGTTGGGTAAGGGATCAGTGTGTCTACCTCCTCTCCTCACCTGGGCCAGCTGGATGACCTACCTACCGACCGACCACCTTACTTGGCACATGTTCAAGGACAGCAAGAAAAATGAGGGACTTTCAGGGGCAGCTGTGTTTTCTGACTCAGTCATAATGCCCCTAAAAATCCTTATTGTTCTTGCAGTGTGCATCTGGCAGCTGTGGAGGCCAACCCAGCCCTCGCCCACCTGGCCCTGCGGGGCTGGAAGGAACTTCTGTTGTCACATTGGAACGTACCCTCTCCCCCAAATGAGGGATGGGCACATGCTGGTTGTCGAGACAGTTAATATGGTTTACACATTAATTCCAATACATGTTCACTTTTTTTTTGCGTGGGGGGGCATTCCTGGGTCTCCCTGTTTGATATGAAGTAAAGATTGTTGGGGAAAGGGGTCGTTTTACAGGATCCACCCCCCTCTCCCATTTCCTGAGAAGTGGGGCAGGTATCTAGGCAGAAACTTTTCTTTTTAAGCATCAATGAAGAGACTCAGAGCCAGTGGCTATGTTGATCTGGGCATTTCCCCTCTGCTGTGACCCCAGAACTTGCTTACTTCGAAGTAGACATTCTCTACCCCCGTTACCACAGAGACCATCTCCATGGTGACCGATGCCTCTATATTTTCCAGCCTCACCCTACATATATTTTACTCAGGGTCTGTGGGTGTGGGTAGGGGAGTGTAACACAGTATGTGTGCCTTCTATAATCCATTTCATTTATTTTATTTTTTTTTTTGAAACAGGGTCTCATGTAGCCAAGATTGGCCTTGAACTCCTGAGCCTTCTGCTTCTGCCGCCCAAGTACTGAGACTGTAAATGCTCAATTACTGCTACCCTGGGCCTTTCCAACAGGAGCCATTTTCCCTAACACTACCGTGCCACAGAGATGTTACTCAAAGTAGCAGTGTTGTGTGCTAGCTGAGGTGGCTTGTCCTCGGGGGACAGATGATTGAGCAATAGATATCACAGGGCCTGTTACAGAAAGTCACCCATTATCTCAAGGACCTCACGTCAGCAGGGGACAGTCGGCTTCAGGTCCCCAGGAGCCAGCTTGGAAGTAATCATCGACAGAATGGTGTTGGTGCTTGGAGGATGCTAGACCACTCTTGACTGTCCTGCCGGCCCTGGGTGTGTGGGCTCTGTGTCCCCACATCTGCTAGAGAGTGCTGGCATCTCACCACCAGGTAAGGGACAGACAGGATTTACTCTTGCAGGTGGAAGAAGAGGGAGGCTTTGGTGGACTGAGACTCTCACACTTGGGATGACCAGGGTGACGGCTGTTCCATCAGCGCTAGCAGCTTTGCTGACTCTTGCTAACTTCAGTCACCACCTCCCCTGGAGCCTCTCGGTCCGTGCTAGTCCCTGCCCATGGCTCTTACTCTTTGCCAAAGCATTTGCAACGGGACAGTAAAGATCTTGTCCCAAGTTCCATCTTAACACCACTCACCTGTGATCTCGGGGCAGAGACAGTTCTGAGGGACTGGCCAGCCACCCAGTCTATCCAAATCGAGGCTCAGTGAGAGACCCTGTCAAAGAAAAAGATGTAGAGGGTTGAGGAACGTACGTTGAGGGGGACCTCTGGCCTCCACACACGTGAGCACAAACACATGCTCACACAGACAATACTACATCAGGTATTTTTTTCAGGACAGGGTCTCACTCTGTAGACCAGGCTGGCCTCCGACTCAGAGGTCCACCTGCCTCTGCCTCCCAAGTGCTATCGAACATGCATCAAAGGGAAGGATGAATTGTCTTTTGTGAGCCATGCCTTCTTCACACAGTTGCTCTGGCCCCACCCCATTTACAGGATGGGAAGGTACCATGGTGCACATATGGTGGCCAGTGCTTTTACTTCTGGAGCCATCTTGCTGGTGCCTTTTAAAAATGTATTACTGTGTCCTCTTTTTGCCTTCATATGGGCTTCTGGGATTGATATTAGGTTTGTCAGCATTACAGGGCAAGCACCTTTGAGCCAGAAGGGAACGTTTTATGGGAGCAAGGCCTCTCACCCATTGAGCCACAGGCCTGTGCCTTCAGGAGCCTAGATTTTTCTTTTTCTTTTTTCCAAGGAGGATATGGACATGCCTGGTCACTGCTGCCTTCCAGCCAGGAACTCAGAGATTTTGCAATCTTGCTGGAGGGAGGCTGAGGTGAGGTCCTCCATGAGGATGTCGACTGACAGCTCTGTCAGGCTTTTTGACTCTTGAATCACTTAAGGCAATGGTTCTCAACCTTCATGCTGCAACCCTTTAAATACAGTTCCTCATAATGTGATAACTATAAATACATGGGGTATCTGTTGATGTAAACTGGACCAAGAAGAACCCAGGATGGGCGCCTTGGCTTCTTGTTGGCTTTTTCTTGCATGCCTTTGTGTTCTGTTTTGTGTTCTGTTTAGCAGCCAGGAGGAACTATCAGGCTATAAACCCAATAGAGGTGATGGAAGACTTTCCCTCCATCTCTGCCTGGGACCACTGGCATCTGGCAGGCGAAAGTGTTCAGGATACTTACTAAGGACACAACAAGGACATGGCAGAACCAGGATTCCTATCTGAAGTTCTGACTCCAAGGTCAGTGACATTTCTAATGATAGTGGTGGTATTCATCATTAATATATAAGAAACCGAGTACTTTAAGGTGTAGCTTTGACATCTTACTGGGTAACAGTGGTAAGACCTCTCTCTGCCTACTGCTTCCCTGCTTAGGGACAACCAGGAAGGAACTGGCCATGCTTGGGGCTGGTGTAGAGGGAAAGCCCCTGCTGCTGGGGTGTCATGGGCTTTGGCACACTGTCCCTCCTTCACTTCCAAGGCAACTGCAGAAGCATAGGACTAGCTGAGTTGGCCGTCTGGAGTACAGTGAGCTGACCATGGTGCATTGTTAGCTCCAGGAAGTGGTTAGCTGTTTTCCAGCAGGTCTGCAGAGCCGGACAGCCAGCATGCCTTGGAATTGGCGGATGGGAGTCGAGAACACCGCTTTCCTGGAGCCCCTGGGCTCTGGGCCAGGCCCTCAGGCTTCCTTTAGAAGGGGGCCCCGGTTGAGCGAGTGAGCCATGCTTGCCCAGCTTGGCACAGGCCTTCTCCGCTTCTCAGTCTACCTCATGCCTTTCTCTCTGCAGCAGCGTACACACAAGCCTGCTTTGCAGAGGGCAGGAGGGCTGTGCACACCATCTCGGCCAGCACCTCAGTAGAGGAATGCATAGCACGGACTGTAGCCTGGGTAGTGGAGCTAAGAGGAAAGCCCTTAGCTGCCTTGTCAGACCTGGGTCACAGAACCCTGCCACCGTGGAACTAAGAGCTCTGAGCACAGGTCCTGGGATCTGATGAAGGGCAACCTTGGGAAGGCTTGCGTCCTTGCTGGGCCTGTTGCCCATTTGGTAGCTGTAAGAGTGTTCTGTAGACTCTATTTTGCATATATATAGAGCTGACACTGTTGCTGCCTGCCTTTTCCTCTCCAGGAGAACACTTGAGCTGGGAACTTTGGTCCCTTGGAGGAGGGTAGTTGCATTGCCTGACACTGAGGTGACATTTGGGTCTCCACCTGATGGCTGGTGTCTTCTGCCATTGATCCTGCAAGATGATCTTTCTGGACAGTTCTTCTCTGGCCTCTGGCCCTGGCTGAACCCGGGGCCGGTAGCTCTGGATTGAGCTGTAGTCCTTGCCTCTGCCCTGGATTCCCTGAGGTTTGGGTCACCAAAGCCCAGCACATAAAAAGGTATCCTTCCCCTGGGAGTTTCAAGTTCCCGCAGCTGCAGGCCTGCCTTAGGCCGTGACTTCTGTACATCTCTCCCTTGGCCTGTCAGATGTCTTGGGGTCAGACACCCAGTAGCTTTCTGGTTTACCTGACTACTGGAGAAGCAATATTCCCCTGTCACTTTTTTTTTTTTGGTCCTGGAGTTTGGACTCAGGGCTTTAAACATACTAGGCAAGTGCTCTCTACCACTGATGTATATGCCCAGGCCTTTTATGATTGAGACAAAATCTTGCTTATGTGGTCCAGCTTGGGCTTAAACTGTAATCCTTTAGCCTCCATCTCCAGCATTATAGCATTATAGCTGTGTACCACCCTGCCCACATGGCTTTCCTGTTTTGACTCCTGTGTCAGGAAAACAACCCTGGGTGAAAGTAGGGTCCATTCCTGTTGGCTTGGCCATTGCAAGAGTTGTCTAGACAGGAATGGTTAATAGCACAGTACACTGGATAGGTAGCTGTCAGTTTTTCATAGACCTTGTTTCTGTTGATATATTGTTCTTCAAAGGTTACCCTTTAATCTATGTCACCAGGGTTCAGGTAGGGACAGCCACACCCCCTGGCTTTAGAAGAAGGCATGTGTTCCAGGCCTGAGCAAAGACTGCTGAGTTCTCCTTCACACCCCCATGGGACTTCAGCTGCATCTTTCATGGGAGTTGACAAGATGTCAGCTTGGATCGCTGGTGGCCAACTTATGCAGCTGAGGATGAAGTTATGCTGTGTGGACTTGTTCCTTGTTACCCAACAAGCCCCTGGATCGAGCCATGCCTGAAGCCAACACTCAGACTAACCTGATTATATGAGCCAATTTTTGTTTTTTTTCTAAAACCCATCTTGGATTTGTGTTACAGAATGGCTCCTAGTACAGGCAATGGTTTTCTGTTTTTCTCAGAACAGCATTGTTGAGATGTTCTTTCTATACATGCAACAAAATTCACCAGTTTTAAGTGTATAATTCCTAGTCTTTTTCTGGCACACCTTGTAACCATCACCATCAGATTGGAATCTTACTTACCTGCCATGAAAAACTCCATCCATCCCCTTGATGGTCAGTCTTTTCTGGGTGGTCACATGGTACATATTAGGCATCTAGTTCAGTGTGTTTTCATGATTCATTCCTCCACGTACTAGGGTCCATCTACTCCATTGTAGGTCAGGCAGCATCACACCCTGTGGGGTACACCACCATTTGTTTATCCATCTGGTATACAATGGCTGATTTTCATTGATATGAATAAAGCTGTTTTGCATGTTCAGATCTCATGTCTTGGGTGTATGTTTGCATGTGGACAGCAGCTTCATTCTCCAGTTGAGGAAATGGGTTTGTGAAGGTAGAAATACTTGTCCCAGGTCACACAACTGGTGCAGGAAACCCAGGGAGAGATGGCGATAACATTTGAAGGGCTATGTGTTGAGTATGGCTAGTAAAGGGGTTCAGGACCACATTGAGAAGCAGCTCACTGGCTCTGGTGCCCAACCACATGGCTGCCAGGAGGAACTGCCAGATGAGCCGGAGCCCAATTTTCACCTGTCACTGGGAAGCTCAGTGGGATTCATATTCTCACTGTGAATCCCAGGTCCTAAGGGATGGGAGGTGAACTCTGACTGGATGGATATCCAGAGCCAGAATAGCTTCCCTCCACGAGGATTCACAGAGCTCCATCCAAACTACCCCCCCCCCACACACACACATACACATTGCCACTCCACTCTGAGCCACAGGGAAAGACTGGTGCCGCTGTTATTCCAGCCACAGACAAGAAACCCTTTTTCTTTTGGCCAACACCAACAGCCCACAGGTTCCTCCTGCACATCTAGAGGTCAGGCTGGCCATTCCAGCTGTGACCCTCTCATCGATGTCACAGCCACAACCCTCTTCTGGTTTCTGCCTAGCTAATCCCTTGGCGTGAAGGAGGCTGCCCCCGCCCCCATCTGTGAACTCACTTGGGCGTCTCCTGTGATGTTGTGGCACTGTGTCCAACAGCGCCAAAAGTAAGGATCTTTCCAGGGTTGTTTGAGACGGGGCCTTCTCACTGTGTATCTCTGGTTGGTCTGGAACTCACTATGTAGACCAGCCTAGCTTTGAACTCACAGAGATCCTCTTGCCTTTGCCCCTGAGTGCTGGGTTTAAAGACATTCACCATCAGGCCCCATTGACCTTCCAGTTTTGTGAGTTTGTCTTTACTTGAGCGAGCTTGCCTCTGGGAAAGGCCTGGTTAATGACTCTGGTGCCCTGTGGCATCACATGTAGAGACCCATAGGCAAGCCCCATGGCCAGCCTACTTTGTTCTACATCTCACATGTGCATGCTCCAGCTCTGGAGGGAGGGACTGCAAGAGAAACTGAGGCACAGATGTGTGATACATATCTGTTGCCTCAGAAACCCTCAGTTCCAGCTGTCCATCAAGTCCTTGGCTGTTTGTTCTGGTGTGGCCAAGGACCCTGTGGGGAACCCACAGAATCTTGAATCTGGAATCTCGTAACTGAAGGAGACCTGCTGTTCTGAGTCTGACCCCATTAGGCCTAAGCAGCCCAGGATGTGGAAGGGCTCCCAGAAGGTGACCCAAAGGGGCCCCAGCACAGGTACGACTGACCTTGTGAAGAGTTACTTGTAGCGGATGAACTTTGAGCAATGGAAGACTTTGAGCAATGGAGGGTAGCCTTGGTGTTCGCTCTGTTGCGAAAGCCTCGGGTTTCCAGGAAACCCAGGTGGCCTGGCAATGCCATGCTGGTCCAACAGAGGATGGGTGTAAAGGAAGACGAGTCAATGAGTGACCCTCTGTGGAAGATGTGTGGCTGGTGTGAGGTGGAGAGTGGCTTCTGGAAGTCTGGTGATGAACTGATCTCATGATATTGTCGTGAAAGTTTCTACCTAAGGCCTCATCTGTTCATATATTCAGTTTTACAATTCTCTAGTCACGTGTCCGCTCTCTGAGGCACCAGGCCTTGGCCTGCCTTCAAGGCAATTGTGATTTAGCAGTGAGGGGACTGACACTTTTATTTCAGTCAGGTGATTTTAGGTGTTTGGATAACTGGTACCCTTCTACAGGCCTGATAATGAAGCTTGGTCCTAAGCAAGCTGGAGTGAGTGCAGCTCATCTATGGCAGAATGTCAGTGGGTGGGCCCTGCTGGGCCCTGGGACTCAGGGGAATAGCAACTGTGTGGCAGGCTCTGTACTTAGCTTGTACTTGGGAATTTCTGTCACATCTCACTTATGGGGAAATAGGCCCAGAGGGGTAAATCCTCTTCCTGAACAGAGAGCGGATTTGAATCTGCCACTATGTAGTATTTGGGGGCCTGGAGCAGAGAGGGGACCTGGAGATTGTTGAGCTGTCTCAGGTGACATACTCTCATCTACAGACTCCCACAGAACTATGTGAATGCCCTCCGAGTCTCCCCACATCCTCCCTGGAACACAGTGATTCGCGTCCCCAGCTGAATATCGCCTTCACCCGCAGTCACAGCTCCATGTTGCCTCCATCTACACCTCTACATCTAACACACTTTGCATTTGGTACTAAGGATGCGCCAGTGCTCAAGTCTTAGTACTAAGAGCATCTCCTTCCATCCCTGCAGCATCTATTCTCTCCTTCCAGTGGTAGAACTGCGTGTGTGTGTGTGTGTGTGTGTGTGTGTGTGTGTGTGTGTGCGCGCGCGCGCACACACACGCACTCGTGCTCAGGCATGCCTGCTTGGGGTTGAACCCAGGGCCTTGCATGTGTTAGGCAAGCACCAAGTTACCCCTTAGCCCTTAAATCTGTTTGAAGATAAGGTCTTACTTGCCCAAGCCTACCTTGACCTTATTCCAAAACTCAGGCAGACTTTGAACTTGTGATCTCCTGCCTCAGCCATCTGAATAGTTAAGGTAATACTGTACCACCAGTAATCTGTTGTTACTGTTCAGGAGGGACTTGCTACAGTAACACATGTGGAGGTCAGAGAGTAACCTTAGGAAGTCGGTTTTCCCCTCCCACCTTTGCATAGATTCTGGGATTAAAATCAGGTCACTAGGCTCTCATGGCAAGCATCCTCGTTGCTGAGCCATCTTATAGGCCCACAAACTGTTTACTCTTCTCTGGTCCTAGAATATTTTAACCTTCCTGAAAACTAAATGGTCAATGATCTTACTGAAGCCAATCCTAGTCTAGCCTACCTTGGTTGGTTCAAGGACTGGACATGATCCAAACAATATCCCAAATCTTTGTGAATCATAAGCTGTACGTGCCAGATTCCAGCTACAGAGAGCCACGTGATAGAGCTGGAGAAAATGAGAACCTGAGGCTACTGGCTGAGACCAGCCCCTCTCCCTAGTGCTGGCTAGTTAGTCAACTTGACACAGGCTAGAGACATTTGAGGGATGGGAGCCTCAAGTGAGAAAAAGCCTCCAGAAGATAGGGCTGTAGAGCATTCTCCTAATTAATGATTAATATGGGAGGTCCAGCCTATGGGGCTACCCATGGGCTGGTGGTCCTGGGATTCTATAAGAAAGCAGGCTGAGCAAGCTATAGAGAGCAAGCTAGTAAGTAGCACCCTCTATGGTCTCTGCAACAGCTCCTGCCTCCAGATTCCTCCCTGTGTGAGTCCCTGCCCTGACTTCCTTCAGTGATGAACAGTGATGTAGAATCATAATCAAATGAACCCTCTCCTCCCTAACTTGACTTTGGTCATAGCGTTTCATCACAGCAGTAGAGACCCTAAGAAATCCTCTCTGTGACTGGCTTATATGGGGCAATGGAGTACCACCCCCACTTTACCTTTGAATAATTACCAAGATAACCCAGGAAGGTGCTTTGCAATCAGACAGGACAAAAGAGCTGGTGAAGGAACCTACTTCCTTTTCCCCTCAGCCTCACGGAGGACCAACAGGCTCACCTACCTCCTTGACTCAGGGTGATGCACTTAGCCACCTTTCTTGACTTCTAACTTTAGACCAACCTCCATGAGAATTTAGCTCACTTATATCCCAACTCCATTCCTTCTTCGTTTTTTGAGACCGAGTCCCATATAGCCAAGATGGGCCTTGAACTTGAAGTTGAGTTGAATGACTCTGAACTCCAGATCCCCTTGCCTCTACCCACTAGGGTCACAACCACATGCTACTGCACCAGCTCTATCATATTCTTTTTCATCTCCAGGGTTTGAAGTAACCAGGAGTCTATATCTTGCTTTCTTGTTTTCTTCTGTTTTGATTCGCCTTTAGACATGTTTTAAATCTGCCCTGCCCTTTTTAAATAAGAACTATGGACAACCTCCTCCAGTGACTCTGCTTAATCACAGCCCACTCTTGTCACCTGTCACTTTTTACTTGGTCCATGTTATTGTCTCAAAACAAATACAAAATACACACACACACACACAATACAATGGCTGTGCTCTCTTCTCTCTCTCTTTCACAAACACCACACACACACACACACACACACACACACACACACACACACACACGTGTCATCTCCTGATAGAACTCAATGCCATCTAATGATATAGTTTTACCTAAACAAATACTAGAGCGCACACTTGACCCTGACCCAGCCTCTATGCCTAACTGCCCATTTACAGGAGAAGCAGAAGATGAGGGACCTAACTACACCACAGGGCAGCAATCAGCAGAGTCCAGACACAGCCAGACACCACAAGATCCTAGTAAATAAACTGCAAGCAAAGACAAAATGAAAAACCCTGAGCTCAGAAGAGGCTCAGGAGACATACCGAGGGGTGGCGATGTGCAGACATTATTTGGGTCTAAACCTAAACCGACAAAAAGCAATTAGGTAATAAATGAAATTGAGCATCAGCTGGCTCTCGGCTAATACCAGGGGTGACCGGTTGTTTTAGTGTGCCCATGGTGTCATCACAATGGTTCCTGATAGGCTTTTGTCAGGAACAGCCCTTGCGGAGACACATACCAAAATATTTATGTATGAGATGATGTCATGCCTGGGATTTGTTTCAGAACGGGGGGGGGGGGTAGATGTAGAGGGAGGCGGGACACAGGAGGCAGCATGGTCTGAGCGTGGATGACTGACACATTGAGTGAGGAGGACAAGGGGGTTTGCTGTACTTTGCCTGATTTTATGTCTAAGTTTCTTACCTGCTTTTAGTGCTGGGGAATCAAACCAAGGACCTTGCACATACTAGGAAGTAAGTTCCTATTTTTAAGAAGGACTTTCTAAGCTGCTGATAGTCCTATCACTCAGGGGGTCAGAGGAAAAGGATAAAGAGTTAGAGGCCAGCTTGGGCTACACAACTAGACTTTGTCTCAAAACAAATAAATACAATAAAAAGAAGCTTGTGGCCTGTGGCAGGTATGGGGGGGTGACATTTGAGGAAGGGCTGCCATGCCTTTAGCAGCACAGTGACACTGACTCAGGGTTACCATATTACTCCTTCCTTCCCTGGCCAGGCTGGGCTCTGGAGGTTGCAGTCACTGGCACCCTGCCTCACATCAAAAGAGAGCTTTTTTAATGTCTGGATGAGCTCATGGCTCTGGACACTGTAATTGTTGAATAATTTTGGCCCCAGCCCACAGTTCAGGCTCTTCCCTCCCAACCCCCAGGCATGTCCTGGGCCATGTCAGGCCATCTGGCCACCAGCGGGGGCTGGAGAAGGTGTAACAGCCATGGGAACCACGGCGCACTCACAAACACAATTCTCAGAGCCTCCCTGGTGCTGTAATCCAGGGCCAGGCTGGGATCCAGTGACCTGGAGGGTCAGCAGGGCTCAGTCCCACCTCCCAGGAGCTCTTCTTGCAGAGGGAACCCTGGTGCCCAATGTGCTACATGACTTTGGCCTTGGGGTCCCCCTCCATCAGGAGGCAGCTCAGTGTCTCTCTATGGAGCCCTGGTTACCTTTGGGGAGGACTAATGCTTCCTGGATGATATTCTTGGACCCCTGCCTATTTGCAGCCTCTGTCACTATGGTAACCAAAAAGCCTGCTATATGCTTGCAACCATGCCTGACTTACAGACCACTGTGGGTCTTTGAGAGTTTTGCCACACTTGTAACCCCTCTGTCTCTGTTGCTTGATAAATCAAGTTGGAGAAGGGTAGGGCAAAAGCTATGGATGATGACTTGACTCAGTCTTGCAAGAATATGAAAGCACAATGGTTCTTGAAGTGTAATTAGGGCTTTACAAGATGCCTGAATGAGGGGAGCCAAACATTTCAGTGAAAGGATTCCTCACCTATGGACCCAAAGGTAAACATCAAACCAAAACATGGAGTATTTGGAGAAGTGCAGAAATGCTCTATGGCCCCAGGATTCGGCATGGACTACTAAGCTCTCCAGCAGAGCAGGGCATCCACTGTGGATGGCAGGAGTTAGCAAAGCTTTGCAAATGGGGTATAAATGTGCCTCCCTTCTAAAGAAGGAGTAGGTTTTCCACCCTAGTCCCTGTGGACTGAGAAATCACAGATGCCTATGCGTGAGTCAGAAACTGTCTCACTCCTGGGTCAAATGCAAGGAATGCAACTGAACAGCTGGGGCTTCTTGCCCTGGTGGTGCCCAGTGGGAGAGGGATTTGGACAGTGACAGGGAGGGAGTGAGCTGCTCAGAGTTCCTAAGCTATATAAGGACACCATATGCATGGCCCATGTGAGCACAGGCCTGCCCTCCCTTCCTCCCTCCGCCCTCCCTCCTCCTCTCCCTCCCTCTCCCTCTTCCCTCCCTTCCTTCCTCCCTTCCTCCCTTCATTCATTCCTTTCTTCCTTCTTCCTTCCCTCCCTTTCTTCCCCTCTCTATTCAACAAGACAATCTATGTCAGCTGTTTATGTTGAGCAAATACTGACCCTGACTCTCACGGAGCACATCTATAAACCAATAGATGCAGTGAGGAAAAGAAGAAAAGAATAATGTGTCCTATAAGCCAGAGCATGAGACAGCTCCAGTGTGTGTGTGAGGATACTGAAGGGCCAGAGCAAAGAACTCACTGGGTGGTTGTCTCAGAGGAGCTAGCGTTGAGTCTCCCAAGGGCCTAGGCTACACACACAGCTGTCCTGCCAACAATCTCTCTGTCCTTCAGGAAAGTTTGGGTCTACCAGAGTCCGCCAGGCACCTTCTGCCACATCCTGGCAGATGACAAGACAGTAGCTCCTCCCCAGCCAGCAGGCATGCCCAGACTTCTCACGTTTGAGCAGAATGGCCATGATAGTTGGATCTGCTGCATCTTACGACACAATGTTGTCCAACTTCCTGCCTGCCTTTTCCAACAAACTCTAGCCTGCTGGAGCAGTCTTAGCTTCCATTCATGACCGGGGGAAGGTTGATTTGGACTTTTCATAAGCAAAGCTGTAACAAGGGCCATAGAAGAGAGGCTGGAGCATGGCAGAAGCTGCTTAGCTCTCCAAGCCAGCTGCCTCTGTGTGGCTCTCACACACAGGCTCTGGGTACGTTCCCTTTCAAGCAAGTTGAAGTGCAGCCCTGGCAGGCCTCTCAGGGAGGAAATGCCAGTCGCATTTCTGTAAGCCTGGCTCAGCCTCCCCAGGGACCCTCAGGCATGCCAGTGTTGTGGGCCTGGCTGGTCAGGGTGGGCCTCCAGCAAAACCTGTGACTCAGGGCTCGTCAGACTGAGGCAGGATGTCAGCGCTGTTCACTGGGCTACAAGGAATCTCACTCTTCTATTTATAGGCAGTGCAACTTCTGGCCCAGCCTGATGGGAGGGAAGGGCCAGCACTGGCAGTGCATCAGGGGAATGGGAACAGCAAGTCAGGACCAAAACTGAGTAAGGCTGTGCACCATCCTCCAGTCGGGCTCTGTAGGAGGACGACGACTTCCAGGCTAGCACTACTCCCCACTCCAGAAAGGGTAGGCCAGGCCAAGGGACCCATATGGCCACAGTTGAATAACAGGCAGTGGTAATCATTAGGTGGTTTGGCCGCAACCAGTGGTTCTCATCCTTCCTAATGTGTCCTAATTCCTAACCCTTTAATACAGTTCCTCATGTTGTGGTGACTCCCTCAACCATAAAATTATTTTATTGCTACTTCATAGCTGGGATTTAGCTAACTGTTATGATGAATTGTAGTGTAAATATCTGATATGTGACCCCATAGGGGTCACGACCCACAGGTTGAGACCCACTGTTATAGACTCTGATGGAGGTGGCTAAGTGAATGAGGCACCCAGTGGCCCAGTGGCCCAGAGGCCCAGAGAAGTCATTCTGTTTGTTTATCGAGTCTAAATTGCTTTATCTGTCAAAGACCCCATTTCTTCCAACCATCTTGCCCAGTGTCCAGGTCAACTAATTGTTCATAGGAAACTCACTAAGGTCTGATACCTGTCACATAAAGTCTCATTCTGTTTTACAACTTTTTATGTGTGTATGTATGCACATATGGGCTTCTGTGGGGTGGGGACACAGATGGTTGTGTGTCTATACACATGGAGGCCAGATGTGCCATGTCTCAGGAGCCATCCACGTGTGTTTGTTTGAGACAAGGTTTCACTGCATAGCTCTGGCTGGCCCAGAACTCACTATGTAGATCAGCCTGTACAGAAACTCACCAGATAGGCTGGCTGGCTGGCTGGCTGGCGAGTTTCAGGTTCCTGCCTCCCCAGTGCTGGGATGGCAAGCCATCTGCCACCCATTCCTAGTACTTCACATGGGTGCAGGGGATCAAGCACAGGTCTTCATGCTTAATGAAGCTTCACGGTAAATGCTTTGCCTGCAGAACCGTATGTGTCTCTGGCTCCTCGCAACCTCTTATTAATGTAAGTCCACTTAAACAAAAGTCAGAACCGCCTCAGAACTGAAGTTCAGCATGGGTTAGGTCTTGCCTGACTTTGGGCACATGTGTCAATGTATCCCTAAAGATAAGTGTGTAAGCATGAACTGCTTGTGTGAGGAGTGTTGTGAGGGACAAGTGCCACCACCTTGGCTGTTGCTCATTTGACACCATCGCCTATAAGAACACTGTCTACACAGCTAGCTGGCTTCAGTCCTTATCCTAAGCCTGTGGCTGATGTTTGCTGTGCTGGACAAAGGATTCTTGAGGTCTGGGAGGGAATCCCATCCCTCCTGTGACTCAAGGCCCCACTTAGAGCCTGGCATGCAGTGGGAATCCCTGCCCAGGTGTGCTCAGAAGTTCCTCTACCCTGAAATGAGTGCTGCGTGTAGCTGGGCAGCTAGGCAAGGAGCCAGGCTGAGGGCTCTGGCCTTCTGTCCTCACGCCCTTCTAGTGGGACATGATTTCCTAAGTGGCAGACACTTCCAACTGAAATCAGCCAAAAGCCACACTGGGAAAACTGGAAACCTGACCTCTTCACAGCAGGAAGATGTGGGAGGAGGCTCGTGTCTTCCTTTGTATTCTGTGGGGCAGGCTCGGTCCCAAGTTCCTGTCTGAGGTTCGGAAATGACTAACGTGTGTGTATGTGTGTGTGTGTGTGTGTGTGTGTGTGTGTGTGTGTGTGTGTACCACCCACTGATCCCCTATTCCTGTCTGTTGACCAAGGGTCAGGGAACCTCCCCCTGCTCTACCATGCCAACTTCAGGGACTGTTGGAAGAACTCAGACACTTGTTGCCAAGCAAGGGAGAAGCGAAGGCAGGCGATGGCAGGAAAGAATCAGGGTTAGCCCTACTGTTGTGACTCCTTCCCCAAGAAGGAGCTCTTCCAGCTTCCCAGGGGTCCCTGCCTTTTACATGTGTTGTCACTCCAAAATCTATCTTACCTGCCCAGCCACACTCTCATCCTTCCTCTCAACCCCACGCACACCTCGTCCTAGGGTGAGCTACCAGCCTCGGGGCCCTTTGAGTCTTGCAAATTTTGCATATATGGCCGTCTCACAGTCAAGTGCATTCTTTTCTACAGAGACACCCAGGAGAACACGGAGCGGGTGCTGGGTGCCTGGGGCTGTCTCTGAATGGCTCCCCAAGTGAAGGAGGCTGAGAGAGAGCGAAAAGAGAAGAGGGGTCCTGGGTGAAGGCGAACACGGAGCTGCTCTGGTGGGTGGCACTCCAGGGTTCAGTCATCTACAGCGAATGTGTGGTACAGAAGTCTAAGGTGGAGCCAAGAGCTCCAGGCAGGAGTTTGTTTCCATCCTCCGAGCGAGCGGGGATGTTAAAGGAGTGAGGGGACAAACCAGAGGGAGACAGGGAGACAGTGTAGAATCTTCCTGGTGAGAGATGCTATGGCGGAACTTGGGTGGGCTGGTGGACAGCTATGATGAAACACTGGCCGGCCTTGACACCCTCACCAAGGTCCTCTCATGCTGGAGAGGCTGTCCAGAGAGTGGAGAGGGAGAACCTTTGAGGTGGGACCAGAGTCCAGGCCTAGAGACCTTGTCCCTTGGACCTGCTGGAAAGGCATACAAGTGACATCATTTTCAGGTGTTCCACACAAGGTAAACAGGGTGGAAAAACCCAAGCAGCCGCCCCCATGATAGCTGGCTGCTGGCTGTTAAGCAACCCATTTTCCTGGGATTTTGCCTTCCTGGAGCAGAATGAGTTGAAAGGGTCCCCGCCTGTGAGCAGGCAGGGCAAGCCTCTGGTCCCCAGGCTGGTTGCAGGCTTGTTGGAGGCTTTGATCAACCCCAAGAGCCTGGTCTGCCAAGGGCCAGGAACTAGGCTAGATGGTGTGTGCCTGGTGGAGACCAGAGCAAGTGTGGACAGGGATTCTGCTGCCAGTGACTGGGGGGGCTTGAAACATTTGGAGTAGAAGAAAGAAGTAACCAGAGGGAGGTGGACAGACATACTCAAACATGAGCTGGACAAGTCCTGGAATCCTAGAAGGTACCTGAGAGACCAGTCCAGTGTGATCCGTGATTCTGCAGAATCAAGACCCAGACAAATCAAATGGCCTCTCTAGAGTCAATTGAGGAGGAAGCAGGAGCTGTATGTGCACAGGCATCCAACGCTAGTGACACATTCTGAGAGATACGCTAAAACCCTCCGATGAATATATCAGCAGACCAGAGCTCTTGAGAACAGAGGGCTAAAGTAGGCCAGACAAAGAAAGACAAATATCAAATGTTCCTCTCACGAGCAGTCTGCAATGAATGTAGACATGCAATGAATGTAGAAAGAGGAAGGGACCAGGGGAAAGGGAAGTGAAGAGAATGGACAATGGACGAGAGGGGGCACGTGAATATGATCTACACGTACGAGAATTCCACAATGAAACCCACCATTTTGTGCAATGAATATATGCTATGGAGAAAAAAGAATTGAGGCTCAGCAAGATGGCTTTGTTGGTAAAGAGCTTGCTGAGGTTCGATCCTGGGGACCCACATGGCAAAAGAGAAGAACTGACTCTTGCAACTTGTCCTCGCTCTGGCCTCCACACTCTCGCTGTGGTGCAGGCACACACCCACATGAAGAAGCGGAAAGGGGAAACCAATCCAAATAGTCCAGTCTTTCTCTTTTTCTTGCCACCCAAGCACACACATGTGGGTTCTGTAGAAGGCTGAAGCACAGAGTGAAATCTCTTCCCACTAGCTGGGCCCCAGTGTTAGCTTTCCACCTGGAAACAGAGGCCAGGGTCATCAAGGACAGAAAACTGTGGCAGCCTCAGGGAATGTGCTGTGAGCACTTGGCTCCTCACCCTCCCTGAGGGGTTCCAGCAAGTCCAGGTGGAGGGCCCTACCCAGGGAAACCTTTGTCCACAGTCTAGTCCCTCAGGGGGCCTCCGGATCTCAAGGAGAGCTTCTACCCTAAAAACAAACACCGAAAAAATATTCAGGTCCATTTTGTTCTCAGTCTTTAAAGTGACCACCACAAATAGTACTGCTTCTCCCTTTCTGACGGTTTAGAGAAACCCTCAAATAGTATGGAAGAAATCTGTCCTTGAAGCCTCGGAGAGATCCCAGCTCTCCTTGGGCCTCAGTTTCCCTTTCCCCATGGGTATTGAACCATAACCATCCCCAAGCCTTGCAAATCTGTGACTTGGATGGCCATTTTAATATGACATAGAAGCTGGTTCATTCCAGGCCCCGACTTTCTGAGTTCTACTCCCTCATGCCTTTTTTGGGGCCTCTGAGACAGCCTTTAGAGGTATATGATCAGCTGATTAGCTGAATATTGATACACCCAAAGATGTTTGCTTACATGTGATTCCCAGAGCCTGCAAACACATTCCTCAATGTGGCATACTAGTTACAGGGTGTTACAACAGCTCCTGACAAAAGCGACTTGGAAAAAAGGGTATGGGCTCACAGTGTGAGGGGTAGGAATCCATCATGGAGGGGAAGGCATAGTGCTGGCCACATCAAGTCTGTTTTCCGGAAGCAAAGAGAGATGAACACTGGTCCTCAGCTCAGTCCCTTTTTATTCAGTCCAAAGCCATAGCCTATGTTGGGTTGTATGTGCTGTCTTATTCAAGGTGGGTATTCCTGCTAAAACCTCTAGAAATTCCCTCACAGACACACCAAGTGAGGTGCCTCCTACATGGTTCTAAATTCAGTTGACAATGAAGATGGAGTGTCACACACAGTCAGAGACTTTGTGGATGTGATCAACGTAAGAGACCTGGTGTGTGGATGTGTGTGTTGTGTGGATGTGTGTGTTGTGTGGATGTGTGTGTTGTGTATGTGGATGTGTGTGGATGTGTGTCTGGATGTGCATGTGTGATGTGTGGTGTGTGTGGATATGTGTTGTGTGGTATGTGGGTGTGGTATGTGTGAAAGTGTGTGTGAGAGAGTGTGGGGTGTGTGTGGTTGTGTGTGTGTGTGTGAGTATGGGGTATGTGTGGTGTTTGTGTGTGGATGGGGATGTGTGCGGTATGTGAGCGTGTGGTGTGTGTGGATGTGTGAGGGGTGTGTGTGGGGGGTGTGGATGTGTGTGTTCATTCATCTTTTGTCATTGTGACTACTTCCTGACATAAACTACTTAAAAGGAGGAGCGATCTGTTTCAGCTCTTGGTATTGGAGGAGTCAGTCAGTGGTCAGCACATTTGCTACTGGCCATGGTTGGGCAGAACCTGGTGGTGGACAGCATGAAATAGAGGAAACTGCTCAGCTCATGTTAGATAGGAGGCAGAGAGGGACCCAGGAGAGTACTAGGAACAAGATAAGCCACTCAAAGGCACCCTACTGTCTTAGTTGAGGTTATTCTTACTGTGATGAAGCACCATGACCAAAAGCAACTCAGGAAAGAAAACATTCATTTGGCTTACATATCCCGAGTCACATTGAGGCAGAAATCACAGGTAAGGGGCAGGAGAGAGGTGTGGGGACACCTGGTCAGAGGAGCTGACACAGAGGTCATGGAGGAGTACTGCTTACTGGTTTGCTCCTATGGCTTGCTCAGCCTGCTTTTTCATAGAACCCGGGACCAGCCCAGGAGTAGCCCTACATATAATGGGCTGGTCCCTTTCCCATTGATGACTGATGGGAGATGTCATTCTGTAAATATATTTCTCTTATTGGTTAGTGAACAAAGCACTGTTGGCCAATAGGAAAGCAAGATAGGTGGGACTAGGAGACAAGGAGGATTCCAGAAGGAGTAGGGAGGAGACCCAAGATAGAGGACAGGGAGAGCAGAATGCTAGTCTCTCTCTCCAGTAAGACAAGACCACGTGGAAGTACTTGGATTAATAGAAATGGGTTAATAATTAAGACAGAGCTAGCCAATAAGAAACTAGTAACTGGCCAATAGCATTTACATCAAATACAGAGTCTCTGTGTATTATTTGGGGCTGGCTTGGCTGTGGGTCCAGAATGTCGGGAAAAAATACTCATAACAGATGACTAATTAAGAAAATGCCCTATAGCCCAATCTTTTTTTGTTTGTTTGTTTTGTTTTGATTTTTTGAAACAGGGTTTCTCTGTATAGCTTTGGAGCCTTTTCTGGCACTCACTCTGTAGACCAAGCTGGCCTTAAACTCAGAGATCCACCTGCCTCTGCCTTCCAAGTGCTGGGATTAAAGGCATGCACCACCATTGCCCAATTTATAACCCAATTTTATGGAGGCATTTTCTCAATTGGATTCCTTCCTCTGGGATAACATTAGCTTTATTTCATTTATGTATGTATGTATGTATGTATGTATGTATTGAGACAGGGTTTTTCTGTGTAGCTCTGGCTGTCCTCGAACTCACAATGTAGACCAGGTTGGCCTCAAACACAAGGAGATCCGCCTGCTGCCTGCCTCTGCCTCCCAAGTGCTGGGATTACAGATGTGGGCCACCACCACCTGCTTAAGGTAACACTAGCTTTTTTTTTTTTGGTTTCTCAAGACAGGGTTTCTCTGTGGCTTTGGAGGCTGTTCTGGAACTAGCTTGGTATTGGTAGACCAGGCTGGTCTAGAACTTACAGAGATCTGCCTGTCTCTGCCTCCCAAGTGCTGGGATTAAAGGTGTATGCCACCAACCCACACACTAGCTTTTAAATTGACATAAAACTAGCCGGCACACCCAGTGAACTACTTCCTTTAGGAGGCCTCACCTTCCAGTTTCCATCCTAATGCCTTCAAATCAGGAATTCACCAAGGGACTGACCCACCAGCCAGTTTAGTCAGAGCCCCAGGATCCAGTCACTTCCTTAAAGTCAGCTGGCAGACAGCCAAGCCTTTACCCATGAAGCTTTTGGGAGATACTTTGTATACAAGCCACATGGGGAAGCAGGGGAGGCAGAGGTGGGCGTGTAATGGGATACTTTGAGAGGTATGTAAGTGCCAACCCCTATCAACCAGCATGGGCCAGCTGGGAGGGCACGTAGCCAGCCCAGGCAACCCACGACCTGTGACCTGTGAAGCGAGCCCACATGCTTCCTTGGTTATCTTCTGGGCTTGACTTCTATCCTGAGGTTCCCAGCCCTCACCTCACCCCCCCTTCCAGATCAGTCCTCAGTCTCTCATCAGCAGCATCCCCAAGCTACTTCCCTGGGCCCAGCTTCAGTTTCTTTCTGGAGAAAGGCCCAGCAACAGTTGCCTATGCAGGGGTCTGAGAACAGCTCTCACTGAAAGCCTTTTCAAGCTTTCATTTAATCACACAGCGACATGTGTTCCCTAGGGGAAAGAACTAGAGAAAAAGAAACAACAGGGGGAAAATTAAAAATAAGGAACAAAAATTGCAATGTCACCTAAAGCAAAACCAAATCAGCCTCTTATCCTATCTTGAGATACCGGTCTAGGAATCCACTACCAGCATGGTGGTGTATCTGACATATCTGTAATGTGTTACTATGCAATACTGTCAACTTATGTCTTTAAAATTTGTTACATTTTATTTATTCCTTTTTATACATATGCATATGTGTTTGGGTGCATACATGCTATGGGAGGGATATGGTGGGTCCTGAGAATCAAACTCAGGCTTCAGTCTTGGTTGCAGGCACTTTTATCTGCTAGGCCATTTTGCCAGCCCTGGCTACTTCCTTTTGTTGTTACTTTTGTTTTGTTTTGTTTGTTTTTCCAGACAGGGTTTCCCTATGAAGGTCTGGCTGCCCTGGAACTCACTATGTAGTCCAGGCTGATCTCAAACTCAGATACTTGCCTGCCTCCACCTCCCAAGTGCTGGGATTAAAGACATGGGCCACCACCTGGCTCTGTTATTTCCTTTTAACACAATCACATCATACAAGACAGCTCCAACATAGCCCTTCTCTCTCACATACTGCAATAGGCACCTCACCTTATGGATATGTGACATTTGTGTATGTGAACATATATGATGTATATCATATGATATATATATGGCATATGATACATATCATATGTGAGAGAGGAAGGAAGGAAGGTAGAAAGGAAGGAAGATTGAGATCACTGTGTAGCCCTGGGTGGCCTGGAACTTGCTATGTAGACCAGGCTAGCCTTGAACTCACAGAGATGCCTGCTTCTGTTTCCCAAGTGTTGTGTTAGTATTAAAGGTGTGCACAACCATGCTTGGCCTGAACTTGCTAAATTTTATTGAGTCAAGTATTAATTATGTAATTTCTGGCTTTGCAAACCCTTCCTCACTTGGCTCTTCATCTATGTCGAGAAGGCACGCTTCTAGAGAAGAGGGTGCAGGGCCAGAGTGGGAACACTGGGGAAGCTTCTGGTGCATGGTCATGGCTTGCTCTGAAGTCTAGACCTGATTACTTCATGTTCTGGGCTGTCCAGTTGCTTCTGTATTAGCTCAGGAACAACTCAACACAGGTGATGAATCTGCTATTTATAATTCCCTAGGCCACTTCTCTTCATTAAAATGTATGCATGACAAGATTCTGGTTTTCACATTTTCCAATGCCAAGTATTTCCTCACCCCAGCATTCTGGCATGTCAGGTTATTTATTTGTTTGAGACAAGGTCTCCTACTGTAGCCCAGTCTGGCCTTAAACTCCTGGCAATCTTGTTGCCTCAGCCTTCCAAGTGCCAGGATGTCATATGTTTGTCACTTGGAGCAATTTCTCTGTGCCTCAGTTTACTGACTTATAAATGGAGGGAGACACTGTCAGTACTTGGCAGAACTTGCATGTGGGTGGAGAGAGCCCACTGGCATTTAACATGAACTGAGATATCAGTATTTTATCTTTAAAAAAATGCCTTGCACACCCACAGAATGGAAAAAGATATTCACCAGCCCTACATTTGACAGAGGGCTGTTCCAAAATATACAAAGAACTCAAGAAGCTAGTCACCAAAACACCAAATAATCAATTAAAAAGTGGGGTACAGAACTAAATAGAGAATTCTCAATGGAGGAATCTAAAATGTCTGAAAGACACTTAAGAAAGTGCTCAACATCCTTAACCATCAGGGAAATGCAAAAATCAAAACTCTGAGATACCATATTACTCCTGTCAGAATGGCTAAAATCAAAAACACCAAAGACAGTTTATGCTGGAGAGGATGTGGAGAAATGGGAACACTTCTCCACTGCTGGTGGGAGTGCAAACTTGTACAGCCATTTTGGAGATCAGTATGGTGGTTCCTCAGGAAAATGGGAATCAGTCTACCTCAAGATCCAGTAATTCCACTAGACATATACCCAAAAGGTGCACATTCATACAACAAGGACATCTGTTCAACTATGTTCATAGCAGCATTATTTGTAGTAGGCAGAACCTGGAAGCAACCTAGATGTCCCTCAACTGAAGAAGGGATGGAGAAAATGGTACATTTACACAATGAAGTACTACTCAGCAGAAAAACACAATGGAATCCTGAAATTCACAGGCAAATGGATGGAACTAGAAGAAACCATCCTGAGTGAGGTAACCCAGTCATAAAAAGACAAACATGGTATGTACTCACTCATATATGAATTTTAAACATAGAGTAAAGGATTACTAGTCTACAATTTACACCACCAGAAAATCTAGGAAACAAGGAGGACCTTAAGAGAGACATACATGGTCCCCTGGAGAAGGGGAAAGGGATAAGATCTCGTGAGCAAATTGGGAGCATGGAGGGAGGGGAGAGGGAGTTAGGAGAAAGAAAAGGGGAGAAGAGGAGGGGAGAGGTAGGCATTAAGGAACAGAAGATTGAGACAGGGAAAGAATAGAGGAGAACAAGAAAAGAGATACCACAATAGAGGGAGCCATTATAGATTTAAGGAGAAATCTGGCCCTAGGGCAATGCCCAGAGATCTACAAGCATGAACCCAACTAACAATCTAAGCTATAGTGGAGAGGCTACCTTTAATGCCCTTCCATGATAATAAGATTGACAACTACCTTTATCCCATCCTAGAGCCTTCATCTAGTAGCTGACAGAAGCAGAAGCAGACACCCACAGCTAAACACTGAGCTGAACTCCTGGAATCCAGTTACAGAGAGGGAGGAGTGATGAGCAAAGGGGTCAAGACCAGGCTGGAGAAACCCACAGAATCTGTGGAACTGAACAAGGGGGAGCTCATGAATCTCAGTGTGACAGCTGAGAAACCAGCATAGCACTGATCCAGACCCCCTGAATGTGGGGTGTTAGGAGGACTGGGCAGTCTATGGGGCCTCCTGTAATGGATCAGTATTTATCCCCAGTATACGAATGGACTTTGGGAGCCCATCCCACATAGGATACTTGCTCAGCCTAGACACATGGGGGAGGGCCTGGGCCCTGCTCCAAATGATATGACAGACTTTGAAAACTCCCCATGGAAGGCCTCACCCTCCCTGGGGAGCAGAAAAGGGATGGGCTGGGGTTTGGTGGGGGTGATAGGGGAAGGACAGGAGGGTGAGGCAACTGGGATTGATTGTAAAGCAACCTTGTTTTCAAATTTACATAAAAAAAGGAAAAACAAATTCCCTTGCACTAGCTAGGCAAGCCCTGCACCACTGAGCTACATTCCCAGTCCCATGAGTCTCTGAGTTCAGGTCTCTCCCTACTCAGTGCCCAGGAATGGAAAGCAGGGTCTCCTGGCTCAGACACTGCACTCTTAGCCCTGCCTGAGCTCTGCTTCTAGCTCTCCATGCCCACATTCCCAGCTGCTCAAGGCTGATCTGGCTTCCTAAGATCTCCCAAAGCAGTCCACCTTAAAAGGTCCTTGAGCTCCCAGAAGGACAAGCAAACAAGAGAACAGAACATTAGAGCAAATTGCTTGTCTAAAGCAGACAAATAATTTTCATTTCATCCTTCCCTCCGCATTCCACTTTGCCTCCTTGCTGTTCCCTTTCCTTTGGTAAGCCACTCACGCATGAGGACGGTAGTATTCTTATGCATTCTTGAGATGGATTATGTAAGAATCTGGAGACCAAAGAAGCAAAGGTGAGTGCCAGGGAGATGGACAAAAACCTCTTCACCAATCCCAGGAGACTGAATCCAGGTGCCTCCGTCCTTGCCTCCCACCCTCGGAGCTAACTGGCCTCTTTCATGGGTTACTAGAGGTCAAAGGACCACATGGGTCCCCGAACCCTGAATCAAATTTTGTTTTCAACTTTGCTAATACATTAGGTCCCTGGAGCCTTTAAAACCCCCCATGCCCAGTTAGATCAGAGCTCTAATCATCTCAGATGTGAGAACCCTGAACTACACAGGACCAAGGGGCCAATGCCCGTGCCTGGTTTAGTCACTAACTCTCACACCATGGACTAGTCCAGTTGGAAATGGTTTCTGTCCTTGTGTCAGTCCGATGAGTGGACAGTGGCTGCCTGAGTCACAAGGCTGAGGCCCCAGGGGCCGGGACTGGACTACACAGGATGGACCCTGATTGATTCATGAAGGCTGCTGGTGGCACAGTTGAAAGGGTGCTGGCTCTTGTGTTAACACATAGGTCATGACTCGGGATAGCCATTGATTATAGCCAGGAGCTATCCCATAGGTGGCATGGCACCAGTCTGGGAAGAAGTCTGCTGAACATACTCCCAAGAAGGTTTGCTGGCCTTCTGAAGGCAGCAGCCATAGAAGGTGCCCTGCAAGTGGGGCTTTTCTACAGGAAGTGAAGATGCTGGGAAACACACAGACGTCCGTGGTAGATGAAGGCCTCAGCCAGCCTCAGCTCTCCCTGCACCGGAGGAGGCAGTGCCAGGGACAGGCTCACAGTAGGGCCAGCAGAGAGATGGACTGGGTGAAGGTCAGGCTTGTGTGTGGTTTCTGTCCCTCCTCAAGGGTGATGAGTAACTCTCCACACACTCTGTAGGATGCCCAGTCATCTTATCACGACTCTGAAGATGCTTAAGTGGCCCCCTCCCCAAACCACTATTCTCAGGAGCAGCCGTGGACAACCAAGTCTCCATAGCTAATGCCTTTGTCCCTATTTTACATGGCACTCACATTTTCACATAAACTTAGGTGCTTTAACTAGGGGGAAAGACCTTAGCCCCCTTCTGCTAAGTGATGCCTTGTGTGGGACCAGGAGGAGGGGCTGTTTCTAACACACAGCACGAGATAGTGTAACAGCCACTCCTCAGAGGTCCTTGAGGCACAGTCTCTCAGGGTGGAAACCTAGCTTTTCCTGAGCAGTGATAAAATGCTTCAACGCAGCCTCAGGGAAGCTGGGATGCTAGTGATGGCAGGCCACGTGCCCCTGAGACAGGGTACTGCTAGGAATCCCAGGACAGCCTTGGATTGATGACTCTCCTGCCTCTGCCTCTGAGTGCTGGGATTACAGCCATGCCTGGCTCCACCTATCATCATTGCTCCATCTGCTCCTCCCTGGTGCCCTCCTCTTCCTCTTCCTTCTCCCTCCTCCTTTTAAAAATGGGGTCTCACAGAGCCCAGGCTTGCCTTGAAGTCACTAAGTAGTCAAGGATGACAGGGAACTTCTGATCATCTCACCTCTACCTCCCAAGCACTGGGACCAGAGGTATATGACACCCCATCCATTTTCCATCTTATTATCTATGAGGGAAGCATTGTTTGGCTGCTCTAACTTCCATCTCTGCTCCTCACTAGCTCGGGGATGGGACTAGGTGCTGGATGCCCTGTGTTCCTGTTCTTCCCTCTAAAGAGCATGCAGTTGGGAAAGGGAGTTTTGTTCCAGGCCCAATCGTATGAGGGTAAGAGAGGCAAAATGGTATCACACCTCTTTGGGGGATTTTGGTAACATCAAGTAAAACCATATATGTAATTATTCTTTGACCTGACCATCATACTTCTAAGAATCTATCTCCAAGTCATAATGGCAAAGATCTAATAGGTATACATACATAGCTATTTGTTATGGCATAATTTGTACTAGCAAAAGCTGAAAGCCACCCAATGTCCATCAGTCAGGGATTGGTTAAAGAAAGTACCGTTCAGTACACAACCAAGTATTATGAAGCTGCCAAAATGAGTCCAAGTCACAGTGGTGTATGAAAAGGCCAAGTAAAGAAAGAACAGAAGTACACACTCACACACATACTCATTCTATATGAAAACACACACACACACACACACACACACACACACACACGCACGCACGCACGCACATTTGGACAGAGTTGATGAAGTTGGGAGGGCCCACACCTGGAAAGGGACAAAAGCAGAATGGAGATGTTTGTGAAGGTACTTCTGAAATCTCTGAAATCTTCCAAACAGGACTTTAAAAAATGCTTGTTCTGGGCTCAGTGGGTGGAAGTACATGTTGCCAGTTTGATGGCCTGAGTTTCAACCCCAGGATCCACAAGTGGAATAAAAGAACTCAATGACTCCTTCACAGAGGTCCTCACAGAGCAGAGCCGCCACCAACTCTAACCCTGACCTGGCTCTTGGGTGACTCACAGCAAGCCTTTTCTTGTTTCTGTGCGCAATGGTTGGCATCTAGTTGGTCTGCCTTGATGGATGCACAATCCTGCCATTGAGCTTCTAGCCCTGACCTTGTTCTCTCTGGCTTTGGAAGGACTGGACTCTCCTCACAGAGGACCAACCTCCAGCTTGACCTCAGGTCCTTCTTTACAGCATGTCCTGGAGGAGCTGGGACTCCAGGCCCTGTCTCAGCCTTCCCTGGCCCCAGGCCATGAAGACATTAGAATTCCACCTATCAGGAGGTCCATACTATCACTGCCCATATGTTCTATAAGAGGATATTTGCTTTGGTCTCCTGGCTTTATGTTCCTCCTCCTCTTTCTCTGCCACCTCTACCCCACCCCAGCTATTATATGTGACTCACAAGGTCAGCCTTGTTTTCTCTCACCCTCCATACACTGAAACACAAATGCCATGGATGGAGCTCTTATAGTCTTATTGGATCGTGAAGATTCCCTACTAATGACAGAGCCAACATCCTACGTGCCTGATAATTCTGGAACATCATATCATACTAGCTCAAGGCTATCAACTTCTGAACTTTGTAAGAGAAATAAAGTATAAGAAAAAAAAAAAAGCTCGTCGGACAGTGGTGGCACACACCTTTAATCCCAGCATTCAGGAGGCAGAGACAGGCAGATCTCTTGTGAGTTCAAGGCCAGTCTGGTCTTCAGACTGAGTTCCCAGACAGGCTCCAAAAGTTACAGAGAAACCCTGTCTTGAAAAACAAAACAAAACCCTTTTATCTAAGCTATTATTATTTTATTATTTAAAATAAAAGCAACAAACAAAACTCAGCTTTTGGGTGTGATGATGTACACTGTTAATCCCAGCACTTGAGAGGCAGAGGCAGAAGGATCTCTGAGTTCAAGGTCAGCCTGGTCTACATAGTCAGTTCCAGGCTAGCCAGGACTATATAGTGAAACATTATCTCAAAAAACAAACACCCAAATTCAAAACACAAACTGTTATCCAGTGGCAGTCTAGACACATTTCTGTAGGGCCCTGCTTCAGGGGACCCTGCACGTTCCTGGTGACTTGAAGTATGATGAATCAATCCTATAGCTTCTGCCCAGGGCTGACCTATGTCAACTGTGTTTATGCTTCATTGGCCTAAATCAGTCACAAGACCAGATGGAACAATGAGGTAGTGATGCCCAATACTCCTGGGGAAGAACAGGAAATACTCAGACATAATAATTCAGTTTTCTCTAATGGTTACAAACCCAAGGCCCCTGGGAGCAAAGTGGATTGCCTGATCATGGAAAGCAAAGTTAAAGTCAGGGTTGGACCAATTTAGGCTCGATGGCTGTCTCTCTTCTGAATGTCCCCCTTCACCAGAGGAGCCCATCAACTGACTACTTAATGACTGCCAAAGAGGTGTGGCCTGGGAAGTGAGGCTCACACTCAGCCCCTGAATACAGGGTGTATTCCCTTCCTCTTTTTCTCTTTCTTACTTTTGTGTGAATGTATACATGTGCACATGTGTGTGTGTGTGTGTGTGTGTGTGTGTGTGTGTGTGCATGTGTGTCTGTACGTGTGTGTATGTGTGTGTATGTGTGTGTGTATGTAAGAGGGGGTGCACATGTGTGTGGAGACCAGAAGTCAACTTCAGGTATTGGTCCTTAGGCATCTGTAGAGAGCCACCAGTGCCACTCCCGAAGATGGCGCCGGTTTCCTGTCCATGAGCCAGCAAGGTGCGGTTGTTTTCCACCAGAAGGATAGCAAAACGCATGCGTAACACACGTCATGGGGTGTTTGTCACAAGTATTGTGGGCTGCACCAATCAGTAACGGACACGACTCCTCTGAGCATATATAAGCAGAGCCCTTTTTCCTTCTCGGGGTCTTTCCTCATCTCGCCGTAAGAGCCGCACAATAAAGCTACGCTACAGAAGAATCCTGTTGTTGAGCGTCGTTCTTGCAGGCGAGGCGATAGCGCTCGACAGGCATCATCCACCCACCTTGTATTTTAAGACAGGATCTCTCACTGGCCTGGAGCTGAATGTAGGTTCCTGACTGGCCAGCAAGCCCCTAGAATGCTATTGGTTTGCCAACTATGTACCATATTCCTGCCTTTGTTTTTTTTTTTTTTTTAACTTGGGTTCTGAGGATCAAACTCAGATCCTCCCTTGAACACTCATCTTAGGGGTAGCAATCACAACAGCCCCAACTTATTTCCTCTTCTTCCCCACTTTAAAAAAAAAAAGGTAAATATTGATGTGGGATGCCCTTCCATATGCTGTGAACATGTTTTATTACTGCTGGTTAATAAAGAAGCTGATTTGGCCAATAGCCAGGCAGAATAGAGCCAGGCAGGAAATCCAAGCAAAGATACAGGGAAAAAGAAGGCAGAGTGTGTGAGATGCCAGCAGAGAAACAAGATGTGAGGTAACAAGCCACGAACTTCATGTTAAAATATAAAATAATAGAAATGAATTAACTTAAGTTGTAAGAGCTAGTTAATAAGCCTGAGCTAATAGGCCAAACAGTTTGTAATTAATATTGAGGCTCAGAGTGGTTATTCAGGAACTGGCAGGTGGGAGAGAAACCTCCAGTTTCAAAATATTATTTTATTAGCGTGTGTGTGTGTGTGTGTGTGTGTGTGTGTGTGTGTGTGTGTGTGTGTGTCTGTGGGTATGTGCACATGAGTGCAATTACCTGAGGAGGCCAGAAGAGGGCATTGGCTCCTCTGGAGCTGGAGTTAGAGTCAAATGGAAACTGAACTCATGACCTCTTTTATCTTTCCAGCTACTCCTATTTTGTTTTCCCAAAGCAGTATGGGGACATATGAGTGCCATGGTGTACATGGAGGGCAGAGGTGGATTTGAGGAGTTGCTTCTCTTCTTTCACATTTATATGGGTTCCAGAGATTGAACTTGGGCCATCAGACTCACACTGCGAATGTTTTATCAGATGAGCAAGTGCTCTGGCCCTTCTTCTGATGGGAGATGTCATTCTGTAAATATGTTTCTCTTATTGGTTAATGAATAAAGCACTGTTGGCCAATAGGAAAGCAGGATAGGTGGGACTAGGAGATGAGGATTTAGGAAAAAGTAGGGAGGAGTTTCAAGATGTAGCACCAACAGGGTAGAACTCTGGGCCCTCTCTCTGGTAAGATAAGAACACATGGAAATACTTAGATTAATAGAAATGGGTTAACATTTAAGACAGCTAGCCAATAAGAAATGCTAGTAACAGGCTAAAAGCTTTATATATAATACAGCGTCTGTATGTGTTATTTGGGGTTGGCGCAGCTGTGGGATCAGGCCATCGGGCCTCTCATCTGAGGTCAGAATTTACTAACCCAGTGGAGAGTGGGAAGCAAGGCTGCCCCAACCTGAGGGTGAATAACCAGCAATGAGGGATGTGGACTATGACCTATGTACACACAGGTACTTCTGCAAGTAAAACAGAGACTGCGGTTTAAATGTCTAGTGGGTCCATCTTGGGAACCTGTCAATGGATGCATTGATTTTAAGGACATTGGCCAAAGGGGGGAGGGCAGGCACAGCCCATGCCCATGAAGCATCCAGGAGCTCCCGCCTTCAAGTGCTTTTTCCTGTGAGCTGTTTCTGTTTCTGCATCTTCAGGACCATGGGTTTGTTTTTCCAAACAGCCATCCTAGCTTTCAATAGTCGGTAGATTTTTAACATTCCAATTTGTGCAGTCTTTTAAATTCTAGAGCACTTTTGTTTTTGAGACTGTCTCACTCTGTAACCCTAGCTGGCCTTGAATTTGTGATTTTCCTGCCTCTGTCTTCTGAGCACTGGGATTATGAGTGTGCACCACCATGCCTGGCTTCAGAAAGCATCTTTGAGTGTGACAGGGTCTCACGTGTCCTAGGCTGACTTGGAACTTGCTATGTAGCAAAGACTGGCCTTGAATTTGGACCCTCTATCTCCCAAGCCCTAAACAACTTACAGATGTGCCCCATTATGCCTGACTTTAGAAATCTTTTAATAGTCTCACTGTCTCTCCTCAAAAGTTCTTTTCTGTGTTTTGTTAACTTTATTGTATAATTTTTCCATCAGTTCATTAAGAGATTTACTCAATTAAGAAAGAAGTAGCAGGGCTGAGCAAGCAGCTTGCTGGGTAAAGCGACTGCAGTGCAAGCCTGACAGCCTTGTAGAAAGTCAGATATGGGGCTGGAAAGAAAACACTTGGTGTTTAAGGACTCTTGCAAAAGTCCTCAGCTGGGTTCCCAGTGCCCCCCATGGTAGCTGACAGTGTCTGTAACTCCAGTTCCAGGGGACCTGGTACCTTTTTTGAGCTGCGTGAGCACCAGCATGCCAGGGGAAAACCCATCCACAAAAGTAAGAGTAAATACATCCTTGAAAAAAAGTCAGCTGTGATGGCATGCACTTCTGGTTCTGTGGTGAGATGGGAGAGGGAAACTGCAGGAAAGCTGGCCAGAAACTAGTGTTTGCAGAACTGTAGCCATGGAAACAAGAGAGACCTAGCTTCAAAACAAGGTGGAAGGAGAGAACTGACTCCCAAAAGATGTCCTCTGGTGTCCTTGTGAGTGCCATGGCCTATACTAACAGACATATTTATCCATACATGCACATCCACACAATAAATAATAAACAACTCTTCTAATGATAAAAAATGGTTCTCAAGCATATTAAAACATAGTGTAACTATTAATGAGACAGATTTAACAAAAATGAAGAACCTCAGTACCATACATACACGGATACACATATGCACACATTTTACACACACACACACACAGGCAAAAAAAAAAAAAAAAAAAAAAAAGGCACTGCGGAGGGAAAGGTAAAGGAAAATATTTACAAACAAACACAGAATGCTCCGATATACTTTAAAATTCTTTCAACTTGGTAAGGGTGGGGGAAAAGCACACAAAAAGAGAAACTGGTAAGAGATTTGAATGCATTTTGCAGAATGATGCATACAAATGGCCAGCAAAGAACTGTAGAGCATCCACACAATCCCCAAGCTAATGACAACTCTGGAGGCCTCTAGGAATGGGATGGATAAATATGGTTGCACATTTGGGTGATGTAGCAGCTATAGCCACAGAAAGCAAGTAGAGGACCCTTCACAAATGTGAGGCAGACCAACATACAAAGAAATACATATTTCCTTTTTAAGATGGGGGTCTTGCACATTCCTGGCTTGCCTCTAGGAAACCTTTGTAGCCAACGCTTTACCAACTAGCAACATCCCCAGCCCTTAGAAGAATGTTTTAAGAATTCTTTTTGAAATACAGCATGGATACACAAAGGGGAAAGGTGAAAACCAAGTCTCAGTAGGTCAGCATAAAGCAACCATGCCCCATTCATAAACATCAAGGAAAAACATCAGAAAGGTCTAACCTTATCTTAGTCATCCTCTCCCTGTAGCTATAGTCTTGATGTCAATCACCTCACTTTTTAATTTTGTATGTATGAGTGTCATGCATGCATGTATCTCTGTGTACCACATGTGTCAGTGCCCACAGAGGCCAAAAGAGAGCACGTTTGAACTCAGAGTTGGCTCCCTGGATCCTCTGGAAGAGCAGCCAGTGCTCTTACCACTGAGCCACCTCGCCAGCCCATTTCCTTGTCTTTCCGGTTTTACCCAGTCAGAATCTACCTCTAAGTGTGGTCCAGTTTTGCCTTGTTTTGAGCTTCACACATGTAGAATTATAAGCATGAACTCCTGAGTTGGCACGGTAGTGGACACCTGTCATTCCGGCACTTGGGAGGTAGAAATAGGAGATCACCCTTGGCCTCACAATGAATTCAAGACAAGCCTGGGTCACAGCAGACACCGATCCAGTTAAAAAGAAATACCACCGCCATATTCAAAAGTAAAAGAATTAACCAATATGTGGGGAGGGAGGCTTTGGTTGGACTAGTTTACGTCATTCCAAGTAACTTCTACAGTGTCTATGTGTCCTCTCCACATTGCTTTTCAATAGAGAAGCATCTAACTACATCTTCGGGAATAGCGCTAAGAAAGACAAAATAAACCAGAGTGAGTCAAGGCCTGTGAAATGTGCTAAAGAAAACACAAAGCATTCTTAAAGTCTCCACAGAGAAAGTGGAAGAAGAAAGCTGAGGGTGTGTCGGGGCTTGAGGCTCTTGGCTTTTTCTATACAAATAGGCCATGAGGAGACAGCAGGGCCACTTGGCTTTTTGCTTGTCTTCAGAATAATATTCAGCCTGAAGGAGGAGGACCACGAGACAGAATTAAAGCCCAAGAATGAAGAAATGACTCCTCGTGATCAGAGAATAATCAGCAGTGTGAGTTTAAAAGTTACATTTGCACATGTATGTGTGTGCACATGTATGTAAGTGCTTGTGTGTGTCACAGAAGACAGCTTGCAAGACCTGATTCCCTTCCTCCACTGTGTGGGTCCCAGACACTGAACTCCGGTCATCAAGATTGGTGGAAAGGGCCCTGACCCTCTGGGCCCCAGAGCAGCAGCTTTGTAAAAGGAGTCAACATCAGCCCCGGAAGGAAGAGAACCCAAAGCCAGGTACAAAGGATGTGAGTAGGCAGGCCTCGCTTGGAACCTCCACTGAGTCAGCAAGGGGCAGCCTTAGCAGATGGTGTCCACTTCACACACGTGCAAGGTCCTAGAGCCGAACACACCAAGCACAGTTTGGGCTGGGGGCCAAGTGAGGATGTGTATAAACCTGACAGAGTTCTATAATTTCCTAGAAGAACAGGGGCAACTGCTACAAATGGAAATTAACCCGAGGCCTGCTGACATCTGGATAGGAAGTGACCTCTTCCCTGAAGGATAGAGTGTCAATTGGTGAGGACTGACCAGGTGGGGCTGCAGTCAGGCAGTGGCTTCAGGCGGAAGGGCTTGCTCTGCGGCGTGCTGTCAATCCCCACCATCCCACCCGCCCCACCCCATCCCCCACCCCCCATCCTCCACCCCCCCACCCCCATCCACCACCACCACCCCTTATCCCCCATACCCCATTCCCCCCCGACCCCCCCCCCATCCCGGCCCACTGCTACAGCTGGAGGCTCTGCCCTACACCTTGTCCTGGGACCCAGGCTGAGGGAAGTCTTCATCTGGAGTGGAGCTGGGCATTGTAGGAAAGGAGTGTACTGAGTCATGGGTTGCCTCTGAAAGTGTCACCTAGGAGTGACAAAGCAAGTTTCATTTCATTTCAGAGATGGTTGGCAAGTGCCTCTACACCCTGCAGGAGAGGATAAGGCACTGCTGGACTCCCCAGACACTGTCTGCCAGGCACATGGTGCAAACTCACTTACAGAGGCTCTGGGCAAGAGGTTAGACAGGGCTTCAGCCCTGGGGCATCTGACTGGGGTCCTCCATCAGCCCAGCCTACAGCTGGGACAGAGCTAGGGAAGAGGATGCTGGCTGAAGGCAGGATTCCTGTTCCTCCCCTTTTCCACAGCAGCTGCCTCCAGGTCCCAAATCTCTTTTCACTTCCCATTTTCCTCCTCCCTGGTCCTCACAGGCTTAAGGCACAGAAATCAAGTATGGCATTCTCTATTTGCTGTTGCCCCAGAAACATACTATGCAGATACCACCTCAATCTCTCACAACAGTGGGGTTAAGGAGCTGCCAGCTACTTAAACAGCATTGTAAGTAAGCAGTTCCGAGCAATGTGGACAGCAATCTATGTGACAGTCTGTCCTGAGGAGAGTCTGAAGATGATGGGATGATGGCAGGCCTCAGGGGCGCTTGGTGGAATCAGCTTCTAGCCTCAGAGGCCGGAGCTGTGCAGGGGGTAGGCACGCTGATTCAGAAGGCAAGCTGGCCACATCTGGTGGAACAGGCCTCTATACTCTCAGCTCCTCTGGAGGCTGAGGCAGGAATATCACAAGTTCTGGGCCACAGAGTGAATTCAAGGCCATGCCTAGGCAACTTAGTGAGAACCTTTCAAAATCCAAAGAGAGGAAAGGGTCATGGCTATAACTCAGTGGTCAAGGGCTAGCCTAGCATGTACCAGGCTGTGATTCAGACAAAGGAGAAGAAGGAAGAGGAGGAGGAGATCAGAAAACTGAGAAATTAGTGTCTGAATACTAGGTGGCATTAAAGAATGGGACCAAGGTGGCCTGTCCCCCAGAGCTACAGCATGTGGAAATGATTGTGAGGAAACCCATTCCCCACATCCTGTCACCTGCACGGGCTTGCCAGGAGGCCCCTAGATGAAGCCCCCTTACCATAACCAGGATCGGGCAGCCCAGAATAGGACATGATCTCCAACACGAAGAGGCTCTGAAGTCACACACATGTTTTCTGTCCATTGCTTTGTCTCTCAACTCCCCAAGCCCCGATTCCTACGACAAGGCTACCCAGCCTGAAGAACAGCACACATTGCCAGCATACATTTCCAGGGTTTGAATTCAATCTCCATGTCACAGGGAACGATCTTAAGGCAGATCCTTGTTCTGGCCTTGATGGCCCCAGGTGTGAGATACTATGTCACAGACGTATGCTGAGATACGAGTTAGAGTCAATAGAAAATGCTTACAACTGAGCCTGTCAAGGGAAGGCAGCCAATGAACTCTGAGCCCCTAACCTCTCAATTTCAGTGAAGAATCTGGAAGCCACCCAGAGCATTTCTTTCTGTAGGTGACTGGGAAAATGTGAGACTGGCTACAGGACACCGTAAATGGAAGCAGGCTGAACACTTAGATGCTGCAGTGAGGCTCAAAGCAGATGTTTAGGCAAGCAATTCAAAACATAGTAAAGCAAAGCTTTGGAGCAACGATACAAGAGAGCTCACTCAGTCATATTGACACTGGGGTGAGCCCTGAGCTAAGTGTAAGTCCACGCTGCCTCAGTGCAAGCCAGACACTTCACCAAAGAAACCAGCCTAGCCAGGATGTCCTGAACAGCCATGTGCCCATGGGCCTCTGTGGATGTCTCAATGTCTCCGGCCCACCCCACGGCTTCCTGCGTGGGACAGATCCTCTATTTCTTTCTCCCCTCATTATCATTCACCATTTCCTAACATTACACTGTTTACTTATTTATTTTCTTAAATTATCTGGTCCCTAAAGCGATTCAGAAAATGTTGCTCCAACATATGCCCCTCTGGCATAGTGAGTATTATTTTTTAGCTAAAAGAAACAAAGGACAGACTCAGAAAGTTCTTTCCTTCCCCCTCTATCACTTAAAAGAGAGCCTGCTTTTGTCTTTTTGTAGGGGAAATTCATGTTTGTAAAGGAAACTCTCATTAATAAAGTTACCCAAACCTCATCAAAGGACACTTTTATTATCCTAATGGAACAGTATTATTTACCGGATGGCTTCCCCCTTACCCCCCCATACCTGCCTCCACCTGAGCATCCCCAAGCCCCTATCCCTTTCACAGACTCAGGATGGCATCTTGGCTTCAGTCATCTGGCCAGTCCTTGAGTCTGCATTTCTGCAGGTCTCCCATCGAGTATGCATGCAACCAAAATGGTTTTTCTCCTTACAGCCGCCACGTTACTGTAATTCACAGGCAAGCCAAAGGACAGAGAGTGGTAGAAAGCGGGGGGGGGGGGAGACACAGGACGGGACACTGATCTTTTTTCCCTACAATAGAAGCATCTGGCACTTAAAAAAAAAAAAAAAAACACTTGTTGATCTCCCCAGTTAGGAAAAGACCTTCTAAGTTTAATATCAAAGGGATGGGGCTGGTCAGATGGCTCAGTGGGTAAATGTACGTGCTGTTCGAACCTGATCCCCTGAGTTCCTTTCCCGGGGGCTACGGTGGGAGGAGAAGCAACCCTGTGAGTTGTCCTTTGACCTCCATGTGCGCGGGGCACCTTCTATATTTCTGTACCCAATATACTTATTGTGTGCCCAATAATAGTAACAAGTATTTTAATTATTTTTATTTTATGTGCATTGGTTGTCTTGCCATGGAACTGGAATTACAGACAGTTGTGAGCTGCTATGTGGGTTCTGGGAATTGAACCTGGGTCCTCTGGAAGAGCAGTCAGTGTTCTTAACCACTGAGTTGCCTCTCCAGCCCCAACAAATATTTTAATTAAAACAACGAGGAGAGAAAACACAAAGGAATATGTAGATGGGGCTCTTCGTGCAAGGGGTTCCTCATGGAAACACACCCCATTTCTGACCCCTAACCACAGGACACAACTTACGATGATGCTAGAGATGACTATCTGATGGCAGCCATGCAGGAACCATATCCTACCCAGAAAGCTGTCAGGTGCAAGTCTTAATTGGAAGGGCAGAGACAGGAGCAAGCATTTGACTGCATTGTTGGAGAGATCTGGGACCTTTAAGTCATGAGAACATTTTGTTTTAAGAAATCTCTTCCTTGTGGTTCAAGGGGACTTTCCCGTGTAGGCTGCAGATCTGTGGCCAAGTTTGTCCCTGGAGACATCCTGGTTCTTCTGTATGTGACAGGGAATAAAGGACACCTTCATTTTCTATACTGTAGACAGGGAGGAGAGAAGCTCTCAGAGGGTTACAGGATAATCCATGTGTCTTGTCCCTCCCCATAATGGTCATCATCTCCATATCATAAACATTGTCATGAAAACTTGAGATGCTGTCAGGTGAGGGCTGAGATGAGCTCAGTTGGTCCAGCACTTGCCTAGCACATCCAAAGTCTTGGGCTTCATCCTCAGCATCACACAAAGCAGGCACAGTAGTGCATACCTATGAGCCCAGTGCTTCAGAGGTGGAGGCATGCGGAGCAGAAGACTGAGTGCAGCCAGGCTATGTGAGACTCCGCTTCAAAAAATAAACAAATAAGCTATATTACCAGGTGAAGAAAAAAACCAGATTCTAAAACATTATTTAATGTCTGTTTAAAGACATATAGGAGAGACTAAGATAGTTTCCAAAAGATAATCTCTCAGTAATTATTAAATGTTATTTAATAAAATAATGGTTATTATTTGACCTTGGTAGTTCATGCGTTAGTACAGAGGATGGTCTCAATAGTGCAGGAATCCTTTCAGATTGTCATTATTTTGTCACAATTACTGCAGCTTACATGACAACCGCTTATGTTAAGAAATATACCCTACATACGTAAATAGGAGAAATATACCCTATATACGTAAATGGGAAATCAGGAATGAAGACTTGCATACCTGTATTGTAGTCTCAACTAACATATTGTAAATACTTTTTTTAAAGGTTTATGTTTATTTTATGTATGTGAGTGGTTGCCTGCATGTATGTCTGAATACAGGTGTATAGAGTCCGTGAAAGCTAGAAGAGGCCATTGGATCCCCCAGAACTGGAGGTAGTGATTGTGAGCCACTAAGTCAGTGTTGAGAACCAATGTCCTCTGGAAGAGCAGCAGTGCTCTTAACTGCTAGCTCTCTCTCTAGCCCCATGCTGTAAATACTTAATATATATTCTCAACCCTAAGGGAATGATGAACAATTAAAAAAAAAAAAAGAAAAAAGAAAAACAGAAAAGTGCAGTAAAGGGGCCAGGGGAGATGGCTTGGTTGGAAAAGTGCTTGCCCTACAAATGTAAGGCTCTGAGTTCTGTCCTTATCACCCACATAGAAGCCGGAAGCAGCAGGAAGCAGCAGCACTTGCCTTAAACCCCAGGCACTGGGGAGGCATAAGCAGGGGATTGAAGAAGACACCCAACCCTGACCTCTGGCCTCTATGTGTACACACACACACACACACACACACACACACACACACACACACACACACGAATATGGGAGGTGTTGGGTAATAACACTAAGATAGAAATGAATACTTTACATTGGTATGGATTTTAGATTATGATAAAGATTTAAGGTCAGTTTTATTATACCACATGTATTATTTCTACTCTTGTTTAAGGTATTATGTTTATGCAGTTCATTTAGAAATGTAATGTCAAGAAATACAAATACAAATTAATAGTCATCCAGAGATATAGTTCAGGTGGATAGTAATCTTCGAATACTTCAAAGACCTACAGAATGTAGCATTTAAAAATGTTTTAAGAACTTAGACATTTTTCGACAGTGAGACACATCTGCTCCTGGCAGCACCAATTACTTCAAGAGGATGATGGACATTGAAGGAGCTCCTTATGGAGTTTGTCTTCAATATGGCAAGACTAGTCATTTGGACAAGAAGCTGCTTTTTCCTGGACTGTTTGACTGTTGCTGTATAAACTGGACATGCAGGGCCCACAAGAAAGTGATTTTGCTGAACTTGCCAAAACAAGATGGGACAGTTCTTCAGGGTTCCTGCTTCACGGAAGAGTCTGCCAAGACACTCTGCAGGACACAGAGAAAAATGACCAACAAAATTCCAATATAGGTGGGACAGTTTCAAATTTCCTGCTTCACTGAGAAGTCTGCCAGACTCTCGAGGCCTACAGGTGCCCTAATGTTACAGAAGAACTTTGGGTGACTGTCCAGACATCAGATATCTGTTATTTCTAGAGTTTTGGAATTTACTAATAATACACTTCCAGTTTACTTAGGTAATATAGCTTTCTGGAATCTTTGATGGAGTTGAAGAATAAATAGTTATAGTTTTCTCTAGTTATGATAAAAGATAAATTAGATATAAAACTTTAGGCTCACAAAGATTTTCTTTAATTTTGCTAAATACAAACAGACTAGATATTGTAACTGCAATTCTTGCTTGAAAACTGTTTTGTTATGTGTCAATTTTCTAGGCTAAAGTTAAAACCTTTCTAGTTAGACAGAAAAGGGGAGATGATGTGAGAGGTCCTTCTGTATGCTACGAATATGTGTTCCTTTTACTGGTTAATGAATAAAGTTGTTTTGGCCTATGGCAGGGCAGAATATAGCTAGGTGGGAAATCCAAACAGACACACGGAGAGAAAGAAGGTGGAATCAAGGAGATACCATGTAGCTGCTGAAGGAGTAAGATGTAAGAACATTACCAGTAAGCCACTGCCACATGGTGACACACAGATTAGTAAATATAGATTAATTTAATTGTGAGAGGTAGCTAGTAATATGCCTGAGCCATTGGCCAAACAATTATAATTAATATTGAGCCTCTGAGTGTTTATTCAAGAACCTCCATTCACAGATGGCTTGATCTACAGATAATTTAGTTACTGTTATTTTTCCTTCTGTACAACTTTAAGCAGCAAATGTGTGTAGATATAGAGATTAGAAACATTTGGTGTTACTTTCCACTGAAAATGGAACAGACTAATTAAGGACAATGGCTCACTATGTAGTTGGGGCTATCCTTGAGCTACTGATCCTCTGGCTTCACTTCTGTGATTCTCAGGTACTGGAGCTGCTACAGATGTGTCTGTTACCTGGCTCCCCCTCCCCAGATGCTCTCTAGGTAGCTCAATCTTCCTGCCTCTGCCTCTCAAGTATTGGGATTATAGGCACATGTCATAGCAATTAGCTTGAGAGGATCATCTTGCTAAGTGCTTTGTGTGTGTGTGTGTGTGTGTGTGTGTGTGTGTGTGTGTGTGTGTGTGTGTAAGGTAGGCATTACATTTAGGGAAGGAGCAGAGCAGTCTGTGTACAACAAACTGTCTCCACTGGGTTTCATGTGTCTCCATGATGTCCCATGGTACAGATGAACCATAATTAAATCACCACTGGATAGCTTTTAAAATTATCTGAAGGGTGGTCAAGATCTTGTTGCTAAGCCTGGCAGTTTGATCCCTGGGACCCACATAGTGAGAGCAGAGAGCTAACTCTTATGGTTTGTTCTCTGGCCTTCACATGAGAGCTGTGGCAAGTACCACACCCCAATACCCTCTGGGGAGTTCTGAGCAGATTCAGAGAGAAACAAGGTGAACTTTCTGTATTGAGAAAAGGTACCAAGTCATGTGGCTGAGTGTAGACAAGAAATACGGGTTAATTTAAAATGTAAGAGTTAGCTAGTAACCAGCCTGAGCTATGGGTCAAACATTTATAATTGGTAATAAGTCTCTGAATGGTTATTTGGGAGTGACTGCTGAGACACAGAGAAACTACACCTACAAAATACATGTAATTTAAAACTACCTGAATGATGCTACAGTGAAAACATTTTGTATATTAGATTTTATTCACGTCCTGAAGTGGGATTGTTACACACTGGTCCTGGAGTGATCCACCTTGTTCCTGTACCTGATGCCTTTTGATATTAAGTTTATTGATGACCCCAGTGTCCCAGGCAGCAAGAAGCTGTAGTGTCAGTGCTCCACCGCCTGCCCTTTCCCTGCTCAAAAGGCTAGTGCCTGCCCTGATGAGGCAAGTAGAGAGATGGTGTTGTTGCCTCCAGCCCAGCCAAGTCTGGGAACAGAGGTTCAGAATTACAGGCTGAAGGGTCTTCAATTACAGGCCCTTCAAGGCTCTAACTGGCAGTGTGTAGAGCCAGAGACAAGCCACCTCAAGTGGCAGGAGAGGTGGCTGTTTACTTAGTACCTCCTCCTCCCTCGGCCCTATGTGGCTGATTTGGGTCACCTAGCAGCATTGCAACATGACCCTGAGCCACTCCACAGGGCAAGCTCTGTGAGCCAGAACACACGCCCACAGACCTTTGCCCTTTGCACAGCCTAGCAGGCTGCCAGGCTGTGAGCACTTTGCACATTGAGCTCATGGTCTACATAAAAAGCCTTATAGCACATCTACCCTCTCCCCCTTCTCCCTTCCAGTACCCTCTGGTGTCTCCTCTGCCAGATTTCACTCATTTCCTGCCTTCCTGCCTAACTAACTCTTTGATGGACTCCACATACACCTCTGTCACCCAGCCTCCCTTACAGAAGGATAGATAACATAGAAAGTACCTTTGTAGACTATTCCTTTACACTGTGTGAAGATGTGTCCCTGTGATTGGTTTAATAAAAAGCTAAATGGCCAATAGCTAGGCAGGAGTTATAGGTGGAACTTCTGGACAGAGAGAGCTCTGGGAAGAAGAAAGGCTGAGTTACCAGCCAGATGCACAGCAAGCAAGATGGGAAGTATAAAGGTAACCAAGCCATGAAAAATAGACTAATAGATATTGGTTAAAGTTGTAACAACTAGTTAGGAACAAACTTAAGCTAAGGACAAGCTTTCATAATTAATAAGTCTCCATGGTGTGTGTGTGAGAGAGAGAGAGAGAGGGAAGGAGGGAGAGAGAGGGAGGGAGGGAGAGGGAGGGAGGGAGGGAGGGAGGGAGAGGGAGGGAGGGAGGGAGGGAGGGAGAGAGAGAGAGAGAGAGAGAGAGAGAGAGGATGCAAGCTGGTGGCCCAAAAAGAAAAATCTGTCTACAAGGTACCTAGAATGTATCAAGCAAGAATCCCTCCCTCCAAAGTCATGTAACAAACTAGTTAGTAAATGGGTAAAGAGGGCTGGAGGGATGACTCAGTAGTTAAGGTGCACAGTGCTCCTGCAGAGAGCCTGAGTTAAGGTTCCTGTACCCAAGTCAGGAAGCTCACAATTGCCTATAACTCCAGCTCCAGGGCCCCAATGCTCTGACTTCAGTGGACAACTGCACTCCTGTGTACTCACACGGAGACATAATTAAAAATAGCATTACCTTTAAAACTAAAAATAAGTAGTAAAATGGGTGAAGAATTTAAAATGAAAATCATAGAAGAAAAAAAAACCCAACAAATGACAATAACAGGATCTTAACTTGGGAAATGGAATTTCTTTCCCCTCTGAGACAGGGCTTTTCTGTATAACAGCCTTAGCTGTCCTGGAACTTGCTTTGTAGATCAGGCTGGCCTTGAACTCAGAGATCTGCCTGGTGTGTGCCACCACTCCAGGCAGGAAATGGAAATCTGATACAATACTGTGATATTATCTCACACCCATCATGTTGACTCAATTTTCTTAACCCAACAACACTAAGTGTGGGGGGACCCTGGTATATTTAGACCAGAGCTTGTATTCAGATTTCAAATGGTAGAAGTGTGAATGGGACTGTCTATTTTGGAGAGCAATTTGGCATTACCTAGTAAAATTTAAAACCTCACAGGGTAGAGAGATGTCTCAGTACACAGTCAGGTAAAGTGCCTTCTAAGCAACCAGGAAATAGAAGTCAGTCATGGTAACATATATCTGCAAACACAGTGCTGGGAAGGCAGAGAGGGGATCCAGGGGCTCTCTGGTCAGCCACTCTAGCCAAATTGGTAAGGTTCTAGATTAGTGAGAGACTGAAGGCTCAGTGATGTGGGAAGTCCTACTGTATATGTGTTTCTCTTATTGGCTGATGAATAAAACACTGTGCGGCTAGTAGCCATGCGGGAAAAATAGGTGGGCCTACGAGAAGAGGAGACTTCTGGGAAGTGTAGGTAGACAGGAATCCAGATGTGGCCCCAGGGAAGAGAGGACTCGTCAGGTATTCGCCAGTAAGCCAAGACACGCGGAAATACATAGATTAATAGTAATGGGTTAATAATTAGGGCAGAGCTAGACAATCAGAAGACCTAGCCACCCGCCAACAATTTTATAATTAATATAGCATCCGAGTGTTCATTTGGGGCAAGGCAGTTGTGGAACCAGGTAGGAAATCCAGTAACAGCTCAGCAGTTAGGAGCACTTGCTGCTGTAGCAGAGGATGTATTGATTCCTATCACCCTTGGTCAGGTGGCTCAAAAGCCACCTGTAACTCCAGCTCCAGGGGATCTGATTCCATCTTCTAGTCTCCACAAGCATCCCCACTCCTCAAGAGAGAGAGAGAGAGGCACAAATCAAAATAAATCTTAAAAAATAAGATGTAGAATGACAGAAAAAGCTACCTGGTGTTGACCTCTAGGTTAAGTGCGCGCGCGCATGCGCACGCGCACACACACACACACACACACACACACCCTCCCCAACACACACAATAAAAGGTCCACAAGTACTGTGGTAGGTGAAGGCCAGGGAAGATATCTGTCACTTTTCCCATTAATGAGTAGTGTTTATTCCAACTTCCTCTGAGTCTTCTGTTTTGACTGACAGAATTGATGGGAACTGTGTAACTCTCCAAGAGAAAGAAACTTACAACTTCTACCTCTATATCTAAAATGTTACTTCTCAATGCCATGCCACAAGGAAGTCCCAGGTAGCCATGTGAATCCAGGAACCTCACAGCTGTCCTGTAGTCCAGCTAACTCCTCAGGGGGCAGAACCTCCCCCAGGAACACGGAAACTTGGTAGCTTTAAGTTGTGGTAGCTGCAGGTTATGCTGTAATAGGTGACCAAATCCCAGGAGTTCTACTCAAGACAAGTTGTCCCACAGGGTCACAGAGAGGCAGGTATTTACCAAAATGTTCTCTGTGATGACAAAACAAAGCCAAATTTCCATCAACAGGAATGTGGTTAATTAAACTGTGCAAGAGTCACACTGTGGAATGCCATGTAGCTCATAACATTAATGAGTCAGAAGCTGAGATTGTGGCTCAGTAGTTGAGAGTGGGTTAAACCCTCCAGAACCAATTTATTATGTAATAAATCAAACAATTATTTATTAATTAAATTTATTATTTCATTAAATGATTAATTAATAAATTATTTCATTTATTAAATAATAGTCACAGCTATATATGTCACCCAGAATAAATCTCAATAGTATATAATAAACAAAATGGTACAAGAAAAAGTTAAAAGGAGAATGATGCATGGCTTGCACAAAGGTTAAAGGCATGCACAACTCCACACGTGAATGTGCTTCAAGAACAGAGCATGTGCAGAAGAACAAATAGATTGAGGACTCCAGTGTCCATGGAGGAGGAGGGAGGATGGCAGGGAGGAAATGTCTCCAGCGAGAGCTCCCAGGAAACTCCAGGTATAGTGGGGGTCATGTTCCATTCAGGTAAGATGTGGAACAGGAGTGATAATATGGAGACGTTTGGCAGAGCTAGGAGGGAACCAAGGGTACCAGTTGATGGGGTGATGAAAATTCTTCAGGAAATCCAGTTAAAGAAAGTGGTAGGGGAAAGAGTGAACACGTGACCCCCCTGTTCTCCCACAGTCAGGAGGTTGATGAGCTGCCCAAGATCATGGGGCTGGTAATGCCAAGACCCAGTAGCCTTACAGTGAGGGAGTGCTGGGTCCAATTCAGGCAGCCCAACTGCCTGACTCTCTGGCCTAGACAGGTACAAGGTCTGGGGGTTCGATCCCATTCAAGGTCTTGAGCCTGTTGATTGCTGTGTTCTCTTTCTGTCTGTGTGTCTCTGTGTTCTCAGTCTGTGTGTCTCACAGGCATGCATGCGTGTGGGCGTGTGCACGCACGCACGCACGCGCGCGCACGCGCGCGCACACACACACACACCCACACAGCCTTTGGGAGGTGGTTAGGGCCTCAAAGTGAAGCCTCTATGAAACAGACCCCTCATGCCATCTACTGTGTGGGAACATATTAAGTCACTTCTATGAGCAAGGAAAATCAGCCCTCACCAGACCTTGAACCTACAGGCACTTTGATATTGGACCTCCCCACCTTCAGGGCTGTGAGCACGTTTCTGATGTCTATAAGCTGCATAGCCTGGAGTATTTTGTTATAGCAGTCTTATCTGACTAAGAAAGCTTATTTGAGATATACAAGAAAGCTTATGTTTAGACTCTGGAGTAGTCACAATGCTCGAGAACCTAGTATCTGGAGGACAAAAGGGGACATTGAGGCAGGGCAGACAAGTTCCACAGAGCAGGAGGTGGGAATCCTTCCCTCTGTCTCTACCCTTGGCACACTCCTGCCATCACTAACCCTGAGTCCAGGAATGGCAGTCTGAACTATCAAGGCTGCGAGTCTCCTAGGCCCTCTAGGGCAGGACTTCTAATGTCTCTCCACCCTCTACCTTTTTTTGCCTGAGAAATTTTACATGACCCTAGGTATGCAAAGTATGCAAAGTAGGTATACAAATCAAACATTTGCTGGTGATAAACCATTATTTAAAACAATTTCTTTGGTGTACATATGACTTAACTATTTATTAAAGATGAAATCAAATGTGTAGACTAATGAGATGGATGTCCTTTATTTTACATAAAGAATTAAACGTTGGCCAAACATTCAATACCCCAGGACACAGAGCATCCTCACTGTCTAGAGTTGGCTAATATTTTGATTTTATAATTGTCATTGTGAAGAATGGCCCTTCACATAAATACATAGTACAAGATGTTTAGTGCCATTTCAGAAATTGTTGGAAATGTCCTACTTTGATAGATGCTGAGGAATGAAGTTAGAAAATCAGGGAAAGATTTTGTCTTCCATAATTAAACCATTGTGTTCCTATAGGCAAAGAAAACTTTGTATGTATGATAAAAACACTGAGGTTCCATAACAAACCATGGTTTCTAACCTTAGCAGAGGCATTTCAGGCAGTATTCAGGGACTTTAAGTGATGGCTTCTGCAGTGTGCAGAGCGCACGTGTGCATGCATGCGTGTGTGCGTACGTGCATGTGTTTTGTGCGTTCAGAACCAAGGCTATGGGGAAGTTCCACAAAGTCAGAGGCAAGCCCTGCCAGAAACATTGCTGATTCATTATGTGATTTTGGACCATTTTTTTTGTTCATACACATCCAGAAACAATTTACTGTTGCCAAACTGTTTTTTATTTTTTCAAACTTCCCACATCTGATGTAAGATTCTGGGCTCCCAGGTTTGTGAGATGGCTCAGAGGGTAAAGGTGCCTGCTGTCTGACCATGCAAGCCTGTTGACATCTGTCCAACCCCCAGAACCTACATAAGTGGAGTAAAAGAATTGATTCCATAAAGACATCTGATTCCTACCCTCCCACACACTGTCACACATGCACGAATACACCAATAAAAAGTTTTAAAAGTGAAAGAACCTGGGCTCTAGGAAAGGGTCAGCTAGGAATGAGTTCTGGTCATTGGTGCTGTTGGATTTTTGACAGGATCTCTTATGTGGCTTAGGCTCATCAAACCTAAGATCTTTCTGTATGACCTCCACAGAGCATATACAAGGATTCCTGGGCTTTGTTATGGATTCCAAGGGAGGGGATGTATGATGAATAGTTCTCTATTTTGGACAGGTTTTAGTTACACAATTTTCTTCTACTCATGTTCTCTTTTTCATGACACATCTGATTTTAATCATCGCACTCAAATTATGCAAAGGTGTTCAATGGTAGAGGTAGAGGATCCATCCTAAAAAAACATTTACTTAGAGGACACCATTTGTCTTATTGTGCACACACCCAAAACCAGTCTAGGCTGGATCTGGTCCCCCCACTCTTATACAGAATATAACTGGAAAACTGATTCAATATAACCTATGTTGGTGGTTGTTAAAGAGAGGGGAAACTCATACTACATTGTTCAGAGAGGGGTATGCATATGTCTTGATGCAGGTAGGGAGAGATCTTAGCTTGCTAACAGGTTCTTGGGTACATCGTTCAGGGACGCAATCTGTGCATATATGCAGTACAGGTAAGGGTCTCAGGATGCCAAGTATATTGTTGGAAGAGGGATGTTTGCACAGCCCAAGTCAAATGGAGTCCCAGTTTGGTAAACTATGCCCTCTGCTTGCTTGCTTCAGAGGATGAATCCTAGAAACTTGCACTACCCACAGAGCCTACATCAAGACTTTGCAATGTTGCTTTAAGAAACAAAATATCCAAAGATACCTCTCGCCTCCTTTCTCCTCCCTGTTTCTGCAGCAACCACACATCCAGGCCCTGCCACCCAGACTATCTCTCATCTGAAGTTTGCTTGAAAGGTGGTGCTGTGTTCACCCAGGAGCCTGGTGGGTACCAGTTCTCCTTGACACCCAGGCCTGGAAGAGGCAGCTGTCAAAGTCAAGAGAGAACACAGACTCTGGATGTTGATTGTCTTGTAGCTGAAAGAAATCGAAAAGTGACCCCAAAGAATTCTTTCACCACCCACTCACCTAAAATAAAGCCTCATTTTAACTCCTTTGTAGAGGAAACGTATGCTTTGAGTTAGATTCCAGGGCCTCAGAGTCAGTGCTGCAGAAAGGGGGTGGGGGGCACAGGGGACCTCTACCAGGTAGTTGAGTGCCCTGACTGACCACCTCCCAGCACCTTCTGGGGGGAGGCCCTGACATTTCAAGCAGCCTGTCTTGTTGTGAAGGGTTACCCTACATGTTAAGGGGTACTTAGCAACTGCTGCTCCAGCCCATTGATGGTTCAGTGTAAGCCATGCCCTCGGTTCCTATGACAAGAAATCTCTAAGCAGATTGTCCAAGAAAGCTATCTCTCAGTGGTGACAGCTGAACTTCCTGAAGGCAATGATTGTGTCTTTGAGCTTGTTTGCTCCTTCCTTAGATTTAAATCTTTGCTTTAATTTTATGTGCATATGTGCGAGTCTGTGTGGATACATACATGTGAGTACCAGTGCCCACAGAGGCCAGAGGCTTAAGATCCCATGCAACTGGAGTTGTAGGTGGTTGTAAGCTGCCTAACCTGGGGGCTAGTATCAAACCTGGATCCGCTGAAGAGTGTGTACTCCTAACTGCTGAACCATCTCTGCAGTTCCTGGACTTTTGTATTTGATGCTAACTTACACCTCCCCCCACCCCCACCCAGGACAGCCATGTGCTGATGGCCTTACCCAGGCTGTAGGCAGGATGCCATCACCTTATCAGTTCCAGAGATCCACTCAGTCAAAGTTGGCTGTGGTGGGGTGAGGTGTGATGGAGAGGGTGGGGTGGGGTGGAGTGTGACGATATCCAGGGTGACACGGAAAAGCTTCAGGGCAGAGTGACATGACACTTTCAGTCAGACCAGCCTGACTCCAGGCCAAGTCTGCCCTCCTTTGACACCCAGCCAGCTGGCATGATCCAGGGCCAGCTCTGCCCAGAGAAGACGATGGACATGTCTACTTCATGACCCATGGCCTTCCCACAGGCAGGCACTGGGAATGTTGCTAATACAGGCACTGCCCTCTTGGGTGAAAGTGTCACCCTCTCTCGGTCCTTTTTCTCATTCGCACATAGAAACAACATCCATGCTGAAGGCAAGGTATGTTCAGAGAGCATACGTCAGGAAGCCAGGGCTTCCTTCCTCCTCCCCTTCTGCCAGGAACAGCAGCTGAACAAGAGAGTCCAGTCCCAGCTCAGGTAGCAATCAAATACACAGATTTTGGCAAATCTTTGATTCTTGCCACATTCGGTCATCAAATAAACATCATAAACCATCACTGCTCTTCCTGTCCTCAGGAAGCTGTTGGGACAATCCGGTGACCTCAGGACTGTGGCGGCCTTTCTGAAGGCTTGGAAGCCAGCATAGCCTCCTGCCTGCCTTCATCTCACCCTTGGCCAGAATTCTAACATGAAATATTGCAGGAGCCGAGCAGGCCCTCCAGCCCTTCCTGGCTGATCTCTCTATGGAGACGGCTCACTGGCTTCCAGAAACACCTATGCATGATAGAATTATATGTTTTTCATGCAATTACCTCATTTCTTTCAACGAGAAGACTTTTCTCTTTGTTGTGTAAACTCCACCAGCTCTCCAAGGTTGGCATTTTCCTCTATTTTGTATGTTCACTTCCTAAGAATGGGAGGATTTCCTCTACCCTTTCTCCTTACACCCAGCAAACTTTCTTTCTGAGCAGGGTTGATTGCTGGGGCTCAGGTCAGGGGAGCAGCCAGGGACTGAAGAGTCAATTAGGAACAAGTATCACCACAGGAGAGGATCCTCCAGTTGTGCAAGCAGGAAGAGATTTCCACCTCCCTCGCTGCCCCCCTCCCCCCAGTTCAGTTTCACATTAGTCAAGTCAACTGGCTAACACATCTCTATACTATAACACTATACTATACTATAGACCCACCGAACACCCTTGGGCCCGCCTGAGTAATTTCCTGCAGATCAGGCAGTGGGTGCGCTCTCCATGAAAGTCATCCCCTCCAAATGAGAGCAGAACCTATAGCTGCCTCTGCCTTTTCACCCCTTTAAAAGGGCTTGCTGCCAAAACCAAGCCAGCTCTGACTGATGTGGCTTAATCATATTGCATTGTTCTCATAAAACTCCCTGATCCCTGGACACTAACGCTCAAAGCCTGCGCATGGCTTCTTGCTCCAGGAAGTCACCCTCCTCACATCTCAGGGACATTTTGCTCTTGAGGACTCACAGTTCTTTGCTCTGTCCTCTGCAGACTGTCCCTACTGTCACATGTTTATCAGGACCCACTTTCACCTATGCCACCCCTCCATTAACTGTGGGTCCCCACACGGCAAAGACAGTCTTACTCCTTGTCACAGGCCCCACAGTGTCAGTACTGAGCTGTCCCCAGAATGAATGAGCAAATGAGTCCGGTGTCATCCCCTTTCACCTTAACCTGACCACCACCTGGGCCAGGCTGGAAGCTTCTTTTGAGGGATAAAGCTTCAAAGTCACCTCCACAACTCAATCTACTATTGGTTCACATCCAGCAGCCACATGGGGATTAGGGCGGAAGTGATCAGTGTTGGATTACACACAGCAGTATTGAACTTGAACTCAGAATATACTCAGACCTGTAAAGAAAGCACCACTCTTCTTAGTTGGAGGACTACCTTTGTGTGTGGGGTACTAGAGATGCAACGCAGGCCTGTGCACACTAGGCAAGTATTCTCCTGTTGTGCTATGAACCTGCCCCCCAGGTAACCAGGCCAGCTAAGACTTAGCCATTAAAAGTGGTCCATTCTATTGAACTCAGTGCTGGACACATGGCCACTAGCTTGATATTCTAGGGTCCTTGTGCCTATTTGCACATGTCTTATCCTAAGCAGGGGAACCTCATTCTTAACCAAGTCCTTGGGACTCTGGGCTTGTGATTTCTTTGCCTTATATCTGCTCTCTATTTCAAAGCAGCCATCTCTGGGATCTTAACACCCATGGAGAAAGCAATGACGGGTCCTTCCTGCCATAAGACTCAGATAGCAGAGGAGCCGAGTGTCCTGCCTCTCCTCCATGCCTTGCTCTCAAGCACTTGCTATGGGGCTCAGTAAAGATCTAACTGGCAATGGTACATGGTGATTGTTGCCCTAGCACGTGGTTCTCAACTTTCCTAATGCCGCAACCCTTTAAAATAGTGTCTCATGTTGTGGTGACCCCAACCAAAAAATTACTTTTGTTGCTACTTCATAACTGTAAGTTTGCTACCGTTTATGACTCATGATGTAAATCTCTATGTTTTCCAATGGTGAACATGTTGGTTGACCCATGGGGTCATGCCCTACAGGTTGAGAACCACTTCTCTAACCAATACTGTCTCCTGAAACCCTTCACAGGAAAAACCTCATAGCAACAAGAGTTACACATATGGAAATACATGTAGAAAAATGTCTTATATATATAATAAATTGTATCTAAGGTTATGGTTTTAATTAGGCATCATCAATCCTCATTACCCATAGGTTCTGGGATTTTAGGTATGCCTACTTATTATTTACTAATGTCAAGTAGATAACTTTGCTAGCATCCTGAGCCTGCTCTGAGGGAGCTCCCTGCTGACTCCATAGTCAACCTGGCTCCCAGGTGTCCTATCATTCCAGGGGCAACCCAGCATCCTTTTAATGGAATCATGTTGTATCTAACTTATCCAGAACCACACACACACACACACACACACGATATATAATTACATATATATATATATATATATATATATATATGTAATGCATTTGGTGGTTGTGTGTGTATGTGTGTGAATGTGTGTCTGTATGTGTGTATGTGTGTGTTATACATATTGCCAATTTGACAGGATCTAGAATCACCTAGGAGATACACCTTTGTCTGTGGTAAGTTTCCAGATTAGGGTGGTTGATGTGGTATGATCCACCCTAAGGTGGGTGACAACATCCCATGAACTAGGGTCCTGAACTAAATAAGAAGAGAGTTTCCTTAATTGGGGTTTCCTTTGCCATAATAAAACATCATGACCAAAATCAACTAGGGAGAAAAGATGTTCATTCCAACTTACAGCTCCATAGTACAACCCATCACTGAGTTGGGGCAAGGACTCAAGCAGGCTAGGAACCTAGAGGCAAAAGCTGATGCAAATGCCATGGAGGAAGACTACTTAATTGCTTGCTACTTATGGCGTTTCAGCATGCTTTCTTATAGCACCCAGGGCCACCAGCCCAGGAGTGGCAACCCCCATAATGAGCTGGGCTCTCCCACATCAATCATTAATCAAGAAAATTCCCTACAGGCTTACCTACAGCCTCATCTTACAGAGGTGTTTTCTTAGTTGAGGTTCCCTCCTCTCTGATGACTCTAGCCTATATTAAGCTGACATAAAACTAGCCAGCAGTGGATAAAGCAGTTGCCACACAAACTTGAGGACGTGTCTGAGTCTCCAGAACCTATGTAAAGCCAGACACAATACTGTGGTCCCAGCACTCTTATGGCAAGGTAGAAGGTAGAGATGGGGTCATCTTCAGAAGTTAGTGGGCCAACTAGTCTGGTGTATACAGTGGCAAATGACAAGTAGAAAGTGAGGACTGACCCCTTTTGTTCCCTGAATGTGCATGCAAGCCCACATGCATGGAATTAGTTCCAACTCCTGCCGCCATGATTTCTTTGCCAGGATGAACTGTAGCCTCAAACTGAAAGCCAAAATGAACTCTTCCTTAATGTGCTGTCATCAGGAGTTGTGTCTCAAAAACAAGGAAAATAACTAATGCAGAGTGCAGGAGTGAATGGCATCAGTGTGTTGGAGACTTCCTGGAGGAGGACCTGAAGAATGGGCTGGACTTGCGGGATCGCTGAACATTTGCCATGGGAACAAAAGAGGAAGCAAATTCCAGCTAGGTAAACAACTCTTGTGTAAGCATGGAAGAAAGATCAATAGGGCACAGAGGGGATATTCTGAGTCACTCAGGGAGGTGGGGCTTATGGGGAGGAGATGCTGGAGATGGGGTTTCAAAAGTAGGCTGTTGGGATGAGGAGAGAAACAAGACCCCCATTCTTTTCATGGTCCATAAGACCCTATCTATATACTCCACCACACCTGCTGCAAGCTACTTTCAACAGTCCCAAATCGGCATTGTCTACCCTGCCTCAAGCCAAACAGACCTACTGCCAGGGTGAAGAAAACCAATGCATGCCATTTCTTCTGTGGAGTGAGGGTGGCACCTCACAAGGATATCAGCTGGTATTTCCCTGATGCTCTGAATGGGAATGCAACCAGGTCTGACCATCTTGGTCTACTCAGGCTTGCTGGGACAAGAGACTCTTCAAAACAGGGTATTTCCATATAACCTGAAGACTAACATCAGCAACTAACAAGATGGTCACCTGCCTAGCGGCACTCATGTGCTATGAAAAAGAACCAAAAAACCCACTTGCTTTCTCTTCCAGTCCTATGAAATCAGCTCCTCCCTTCATGCCTCCTGTAAGCTTAATCACTTCCCTGAACACCTCTCTTGAGTTACACTCAGTACATTAACTGGGGATGGAGAGATGACACAATTCAGCTCATAACACAGACCATCTGAGGTGCTTCACAGAGTAGAAAGAAGCCTGCTTGGAGGGAGAGACCAGCTTTTCCAGCCTGCTCTCACTGGGCAGTGGGGCCCTGGTGAACCATGTGGACAACCCCCCCCCCCGTTCCTGCTCTCACTATGATTTGCTGAGGCTCCTTTCTGGGGGGGGGGCAGCAGGGAAGATGGCCATTCAGCTCACAGAGCAACCCCAGGAAAGGTCAGGTCACAAGGAACTTAGCTGTTTTCTCCTGGCTTCTTCATGAATATGCTTGGTGCAGAGACTGCTGCCATGGAGACAGCATGCTATGGTGCTGAGCCTGAGAGACCTCCTGCTGGCTCGACAGCATCCCTGGGGAAGATGGGGCTGGAGGAGAGGGGAATCGAACAATTCAAATGGGGGACAGGACCATCAAGTTTTCTGGCAGTACTAAAGGGAAAATGAAGGGTCCCGTGGATCACCAACCCCTATCAGTTCCACTTTTTTCTTCCGACTTGTCTTCTGTATCACCTGGCCACAAGTTGAAGATCATTTCTACCAGAGTCAACTCATGTAGGCTAAGAGTTTAGCAAAGCTCAATCTGGGGCAGGGAAGATGGCTCAGCTAGGACCTTGCTGCCATCAGGGCCATACTGATCTAGGTGACCTGTGTTACCAACTGGGGCCATGGTGATTCCAGGCCAGAGCTGTTGCCAAGGACTATGTTCCTGTTGCAACTGGGGTCTGTGATGATAGCCATGTTCCATGTTACCCCAGGGGGTCATATGAACTAAGCTTGTCGAAATCTAAGAGCCAGCCCCACACTTCACTGGCCCTAGGATAGATGGCTCTGTCCCTCACTAGACACTGCAGCAGGAGAGCAGGCTCTGTTCCCCCATGGGAGAGCTGGCCCCTGCACTCCAAGATGGCCCCATCTCTTAGCATGGGTATGATAATGCTGCCCATCAATGAAGTTTTATCTTTGTGGGCCTAGGAGACCTGGCTCTGCCCCTCACCTGAATAGGGTGGTCCCAGTGGACCAGACTGACCAGCCCAGCTACCACCCAGACCCACATCCCCGGCCTTGGGTTGGCCCATCCTAACATCTATGCCATCTATGACCTGCTGGAGTGTGTGAAGAGACTGGTCCTGTGGAATGATAACCACAGGAGCTTCATGACTTGAGGTTACAGCAGGATATCTGAGGAGTTTCTATAAGGACCTGGTGATGATGGTGTGCCAGGCCTTGAACCAAACCAATGACACACTGTAATGAACATTTTTGGGTGGGGCTGACTGGACAAAAGGGGATACTGCATGGTAAACCATAGCTCCTGATGCTATTAGGATGAATGAAGAGGTGCTGGAAAGCTGGAGGAGTGGGATAGTTTTTAATTAATTTGGGGGGCATGCTAAAAGTGAGGGGAAGATATGGAGGGACTGGGAGGTGAGCGGGACTGGGGTGCATGATGCAAAATTCCCAAAGAATCAATGAAGAATTATGTTTAACATAAACCAGCCAACAAATAAGCCAAGCCAGATGCAGTAGCATGCATTTGTCCTTTTTAATTTTTTTAATTTTATATTTATTTATTTATTTATTTATTTGAGCAGGGTTTCTCTGTGTAGCCCTGGCTGTCCTGCAACTCACACTGAAGACCAGGCTTGCCTCGAATTCACAGAGATTCCCTTGCCTCTGCCTCCTGAGTATAGGGTGCACCACCACCACCTGGCAGTGGCATACATTTGTAATCCCAATGCTAGGAGGCAGAGGCAGATTTCTGGGGTGACCTGGCCAGTAGCCTAGCCTAATCAGTGAGTCTCCGGTCTCAGTGGGAGATCCTGGAAACCAAGGTATATGGTTCCCAGGGAACATGGCTTAAGGTTTACTTCTGGCCTACCTACACACACACACACACACACACACACACACACACACACGTATATGCTTTAAAATTATTTTAAAGGAAAAAAAAATCAACCTGGAAGTTCCTAATCTTCGGATATGAGTGAGGTTCTCGCGCCCATTGAAGAAGTTTCTTTTCTCAGTAGACAGAGGCTGTGACAAAGTCACATTCAGCCCAGATACAGAGAACAATGGTGTGGTGTCCAGCCCCAGTGGACACACCTACAGCATAGCCCTTACGCATATGGCTCAGGACACATTACAGAGAGGGGGTGGAAAGATTGAGACGGAAAGTATGAGCCAGACAACCAGGTGTCTGCTGCAAAACTGAGTCTTCTGGGCATGTCAGGGAAGCTGTACCCACAAAATCTCAACAATATGGCTGCTTGAATAAGGCCTGAACACTAGTTGATATACCAACATTGATGGGGAAAATTGCACAGGCCCCACCACTAGATGAAGAGCTATAGGCAGTTAAAATCCATTGAAGAAGGGGAAATTTTGTCTTCCCAAGAGATGAGTTCCCTAAATGTTTAACCTATCCCAAGTGCTCAGCCCTAAAAGTATATGCCTATAAGTAACACTAAATGGACTCAGGTTGTGTTTATATACTTATTCATATATATGTAACAATAATTAAAGAATAAGAGGTCATGAATTTGAACTAGTGAGGGGTATAGGAGAGGTTGGAGGGAAGAGAATAAGGGAGGAAATTATGTAATTCTATTTTAACAAAAATTTTTAAAAGATTAAGGAGATAATATATCAAACCATTAATTGAAATTATAAATATTTAGCTATGGTTGTTATCTAGTTTATATTATATTAGTTGTTAACATAAGAAATATTGCAAAAAAAAAACCCCTGCAAGTTTCAGTTGATATTTAATGATCACACACACAAACCTATCTGTGTGATGGTTTACGTGTATAATCCTAGCACTCAGGAACTGCAGGAAGAACACTCAGATGGAGGACGAAGGACTCTGCTGAACACATCTCATTTGGGAGGGGTCAGGGCAGGAAAGCAGTCAAGGTAGGCTTTGGCTACTAGGATGACTGTTTTAGGGACTCCAGAATCACATGGATAGGTCCTGTAGTGCCCTGACTGGCCTGAGTCCCTAGGTGGGAAGTACTTTGGGGCCAGGTCAACCAAGACTCCAGATCTCTGGGATCCAGGGCACCTGGTGGGTTAATAACACAGAAGTGTAAGGTCCAGTCTCGCACAATGCAGTCCAATGTTGATCTGCTTTGGAGTGCCTGTCTGCAACTCCCTCTGTGGGAACTACCCCTTATTTCTTCTAGTGTCTGCTGAAAGTGTACCTCTGGGTCATCATGTGTGGAACCACATGTCATATTATTCCTTATCTGAAGTATATGATTGGATGACATTCAGTCACCTGGCCAAACAGAAGCCAATCTGTGTGTGGGCTATCTGTGCTAGCTAGTTTTATGTCAACTTGACAGGCTAGAGTCATTTGAGAGAATGGGAGCCTCAATTCAGAAAATGCCTCCATAAGATTGGGCTGTAGGCAAGCATTTTCTTAATTAGTGATTTACTGGGGAGGATCCAGCCCATTGTGGGTGGGGCCATCCCTGAGCTGGTGATCCTAGGTTCTATAAGAAAGCAGGCTGAGAAAACCATGAGGAGTAAGCCAGTAAACAGCATTCTTCTATGGCCTCTGCATCAGCTCCTGTGTCCATGTTCCTGCCCTGTTTGTGTTCCTGTCCTGACTTCTTTCAATGATGAACAGTGATATGGAAGTGTAAACCAAATAACCCTTTCCTCCCAGACTTGCTGTTGGTCATGGTGTTTTATCACAGCAATAGTTAACCCTAACTAGGGCACTATCCAAGGACCAGTCAATTTTAATCTTTCAAACAACTGAGTTTAGAGATCTAGTGGAGGCTGGGCACTAACTCTAGAAGGGGTTAGAATGCCCATGTTGGACCATTTCTGAGCAAAATAAGGTGATCAGGAACAAGAAAAGAGCAGAACTCAGCATCACAGGGATGCCTCATGGGAGTCTCGGAGACCCATGAGACAGTATCAGAAACTCTGAATATTCATAAGAGTCTGGGAAAGAATGGGGAGCATGGAGGCCAATTAGGAACTCAGTAGCTGAGTTTTCCCAGTATTTGGTGAAAGACATAAGTTTACATATTCAAGAACCCCAGGGAACCCTAAATAGGATATGTAGAAAGCACGAACCTAAGCATATAACCAGGCTACCAAAACCAAACATAAAGACAAAATTGTGAAAAAAGCTAGGAACAAAGTAACATATTTCATACAAGGGAACAATGATATAAATATCTATGACATCTCCTAAGAAAGATGGGAACATCTTTAAAGCATAGAAAGCAAAACAAAACCAAATAAATAAACTGAAAGACAACTGTTAAGTCAAAATGAAATATCCACAAAAATCATTTTTATGAATGAAAGGGGGAGATATTCATTCAAAACACTGGAAGCTGGGGGGGGGGCAGGAGGAAATCTAGTGCTAGGTCCGTGTGCAAAAAGAAGGGTCTCCGATGGAAGGGAAATGATATGGAGCGGAAACAGATTACAGGAAGGTGCCAAGAGCACACAATAGCAAACGTTTGAGGAGGCATGAAGTTTTCCCTTTGGCTTCCTTACCATGCATGTGATTACTGGGGTGTGATTGGCAGGACCTGGTGGCCCAGACCTGCATCTGAGCCACTGTAGGACCAGATAGCAGAGAAAGATTACTTTGGTCCAGGGGTTCAAGCCTGGCCAGCAAGATAGAAAGACCATGCCTCTCTTAAAAAGATGAAATAAGCCAGGCCAGGTGATGCACGCCTGTTATCCCAGCTACTGGAGGCCAAAGTGGGAGGAAAACCTTGAAATTCAGGGCCAGTCTGGGTTAAGTTCATGAGTCTACCTCAAAATGAAAGGTAGCGTCAACTCAAAAGAGCCAGTAATATAATTCAGCCAGCAGGGTGCTTGCATAAGAGGCATTAAGACTCTAGCTTTAAATCCTAGTATTATATAGACATAAACAAATAAGTGTATATGCTGCCTAAAGGCAAAGTTACACGTATTTACACTATGTATACATGTGACAGGCAACAACAACACACCCTGTGAGGGAGAGGGGATTTATAACCTATACAACTGCAAGGGTCATATTTAAGTAAAGGTACAAACAATTTGCCAATGTTCTTCAGTACGGAAGTAGTGGAACACAGTGTACCTATGTCCAAATCCCCATGTTTTTTTCTCCATCAGACAAGAGAAGTGAGTAAGGCAGAGAGAAGAGAATCTAACAGCTTCCACTAGCCCCACGGCTGCTCAACACAGGATTCCCAGGCCTCAGACTCTGGCCCAGCACATACAGGGCTTCTGGTGCCAAGCAAAGGGGTGAGGCATCAGGGAGGAGTCCAAGTCAAGTGCCATCTTCTTATCTGGGCCTTGAGGTCAGTGCCCATGTCTAAACAGACACTGGAATGCCGGGTAATTTCCAACAGGTAGAACATGTGGTCATCACAGTGACCCCTGTCCCTGCCCTGGACCCTGTTGCCTGCCTAGGGTAGGCCAATGCTGGCTATCTTAGCTTGTGGAGCCTTTTAGAGAGGACTCCGGCAAAAACAGATTAGAATTCTCATGAGAGGGCCCAGGGTGTTCTTCCTCTGGCAGCCCAGAGCCTGTCTGGTAGACTGTGTGTGTATGTTCAGCTCATGCCATGTTTGAAGACACAAGCTCTGGGCACAGAGGAGGGACCTGTGATGGACTTGGGTGTTTGTTTGGGATAACCTAGCTCTTGGCTGGAGTGGAAAGGGCAGAAGACATATCCCTTATCAGTTTACCGTTGTTCCTCAGCTTGGATCTGCACACATATTGCCCAGACTCCTTTTGCCAGCTGACTTTCCATTTGACGTGACACATGGAAGGCCCTGGCAGGAGAGGGGCGAAGGTATTTCCTTTTCCTGTCAGCCCAGCCCAGCAGTGAAACTTGCCCCAGCATCCAGCTTCAGTCAGCCTTCCTGCAGAGCCAGGCGGCATATCTCCTCTGCAGGAGGAGCAACCAATGGCCCTGGAGACTCCCAGGTACCTGCCACCCCAGCTTCCTACCTTGTTTCCTCAGCCCTAGTGTGCTTCGAATCATTTTCTAGGGTTTTCTCTGAGGTTTTTTTTTTTTTTCTTTTTTCCCCCTGTCCTCTGTCACCAAACCCTTATGTTAGCTTTCCTCAGTTGAAATCCTGATGTGGCTTCTGTTGCCCTGACCTAACCCAACTGGTACAGAAGCTCCTGCAAGGAGCCTTCTGGGATTCCCAGAGGCAAAGTGGGATGGGAGGGAAGGGCAGGGCCCTAAGTCCAAATCTTCACCTAACTCTCACACCCCATTTGAGTTTGGGCAAGTCTCTTAATTTCCCCCAACTTCAGTTCTGTCATCTAAAATTTGACAACCCAAAAAGTTGATCCATCAGTCTGTGGTCACCAAACAGGGATGGGGAAAGTATTGAACTACATTAGGTAAAAGGATAAAATCCTGGGAATTTTCCAGAAAAAGAGTTATGAAAGGCAAGAATGCAGGGGCCAAGCTTGCCTCACACATGGCAAGGACAGGAAACCATTGCATGTGGGTTCCTCTTTGCTTCCCAGCAGTGCATCTCCACTCCAATCACGGCCTAATTCTGCTTCAGCCCCATCTGCTCAGGGTGGTAGGCAGAATGATCTGGAAGCTTCCAGGCTCTCACCCTTACAGCTCTGCCCAGAGAAGAAAGAAGGGCTTCTCATGGACAATCCGGCTCTTATTTTTTTCCAGGAAGGGTTCTGACTAGCCAGCCCCACATGTATCACTGTGCCTGGTAGCAAGATGACATAAGGGCTAACAGTAGTCAGTCAGTTCTAACCCATCTGGGTTTTAGAAACTTGTACTGTTTCCAGGATGAAGATCCCATTCTACAGACAGGCAAACAGAGGCACAGGGAAGAAAGTGCTGGACCACCATCCCATGACTTATCCAGTGAACAAAGCTGGATTTTTATATCAGCACAACCTGGATTATAAGAAGCTGTGTTGGCCTAGGTGCCAGATACAGTGGGGAGCCACGCCCATCGCACGAGCTATTTCAAAACCCAGATGATTTGGAGAGCTTCCTTAGATGAGCTGAGCACCCACAGTTAGAGGCACAGCTGGAATCTGATGGGTTCTGGGTGTGGTCAGCCACATCGTCTGCAGGCCCGATCCCCTGGGGAGACAGCCTGTGATTGGGTAGGCTCTGGATTAAGTGACATTTCATGGCTCATTCTAGTCTTGGATGCAGGCAAGTCCCGCTGGGGCTTGCAGCCTTTAGGGGTAAAATGTAGGAGGAGAGGGTAAAAAAGACCAAAGGCCAGAAGACTCCTCCAAGCAAGGGTGAAAACAAGCGGTCTTCTTGAGTGCTGGTGACTGCCGGAGCCCACAGTCACATTCAGTTGAGTACATAGGTCCCTACTGACTAGGAATGTAAAATGCTTCCTTACCTAAAATCCCTTTTTCTAATCCCATCCAAACTCTAGTCCTGGGGAAACTCCTACACATCCTTCAAAACATGTCAGTCATTTCCTCTGTGAAGCCTTCCCGTTCCGTGTTGCTGAGGTAGAACCTCCCTGCCTTACACACTGGGATTGACTGTGCCCTTCATCCCGACTGACACACCCACTCTCCCAGAACAGCTGTAGCTTTATGGCTACAGAACCACCTCAGGGGGATTGCAAAATATCCAAGTCCAGGCCCCACCTCATAAGAATCTGACTCAGGGAGTCTGGGGTGTGGCCAGGTGTCAAAAATGGAAGTAGATGTTTTCAAGTGTTTGTGTTGTTCAGCCAGGGGTAGGGCCAGATAGATGATGCCCTGTGGAAGCCAGGCTTCCTCCTGTAACCAGGGCCTGACTCTGAGGAGCATTGAGGGAATGAGGAACAAAAGGAATGAAGAGGGACGTGGGTACCGTTGGGGTGGACAGTAGGGAAGGAAGCAAGGTCTTGGGGGTGATGATCCTGGGACATTCTGCTGTATCCCTTATTGGCAAAGCCCCCAGTTCTGTAGATTGGGTCCTGATTCTGCTGCACACTAGGCATGCGTGCCTCAGCAAATCTCTTGGCCTTTCTCTTTCCTCTGACTAATGGGGAAGGACCTCTCCATGGCTTCTGCAAGTTGCATCCTGGTACATGAGAACCAGCTGGAACCCTGTGAACACGTAGCTGATGACTCATGTGTCTGGGCAAGAGCCCGAGTTCTGTGGTTCAAATGGCATTCCCAGGTGTCAGTGCTCGGGAATCAGTTTTGAACTGTGAGGATGGAGAGCAAGAGGCCCCTTTTAGACAGAGACAACCAAACAGATCCTCTGCTGTGTGATGTCAATGAGACCCTTCTATAGAGCAGATGTATGCCAGGCACTGAAGCCAGCTGCTTCGGGCCCCCCATTAAAGAAGACCCCATTTCTCAGCCCTGAGCAACAACAGCTAGCTCTGTGCTACTTAAATCCTCTGGCTACTAGCTGAAGTTACCACACACCCAGTAACTCAAGACGCTGTCAGTGCATTCCCTTACAGTAGTAGACGTCAGAGCTTCTGATGGGACTTATATCAGGTGGCTAAAGGGCAGGTTCCTGCTGGAGTCGGCAGGGCAGGAGGTATTCCTGGCTCTCCCGTCTCCTGGAAGCTGTTGTCGCCCCTTGGCTCAGTGGTGTGTCACCATCTCTGCCTATATTGTCATATTACCGCCTCCTTTGACTTCCCCCTCCTTATGAGAACGCTTGTGATTTCTGGAACACCTGGCCAATCCAAGATGCTTGCCCCATGTCAAGATTCTTAATGTTCTTGCCCCTGCCGAGTCCATTTTTGCACAGAAAGTCACAAACGCACAGATTCAGGGGATTGGAAAGGTTGTATCTTTGGGGACAGTTATTTCACCAACTGCCCAAGCCTTTTAGAACTCCCAAGTCAGATCCTGACTGAAAATCTGAGGCTGCTTGCCATCTCTGGGGATCACATTTTCCATCAGGATCTGGGAGAAGCCCAGGCGTTGTCTGAGCTGCCAGTGGAGGCCATGGCAGGGTGTGGGGAGGGATGCTCCTCAGCATGGGCCCTCCTGGAACCTCTGAGCAGCCTATGCTGGCCATAGTGGCTGCAGTTCACAAGAGCCAGGCCAAGGCAGTCAGCCTCACAGGCAGCTAGAGAGCGAGCACAGGGCACAGGCCAAGAAGGCAGAGTGGACAGGGGCCGAAAAGGAAGGTGCAGATGAAAAATAAGGTAAAAAAATCTCTTAAGAGGGGCTGGGAGATAGCAGCTCTTGTCTTACAAGCGTGAAAGCCCGAGTTCAGTGTCCAGAACAGACATAGAAAGCTGGACATGGTGATAAACGCTGATAGCCTCAGCACTGAGATGAGACAGGGGAGGGGGACCCCTGGGTCTCACTGGCCGGCCAGCCTAGCCTACCTGGTGAGCCCTAGGTCAGATGTTGGGAGCAAAGGCAAATAGAGCAAGCCCATGGGCTTGCCTGTCATCTCTCTCAAAAATCAAGGCAAGCCTTGGCTTGCTGAGAGGGGACCAGTCACCCCAGTTATCCTGAGGCTGAGGGTTTTCCTGGGAAACCTGGGACAAGCTGTTCACCCAACTTGCAGGGCAGCTACACAAAACCCAGCAGTGGGCTTGGCTGCTGTCTACACTGCTGCCCCAGGCAACCGGGCAGCCAGCCCAACCCCCTGGCTGGTCGGGTTCCTTGCTGTTACAAAATATTGTCCACATGAAGCGGAGTCTGTGGGTGACAGCTGGAGCTGAGCAGCTACGAGGAAAGATGGCTGTGGAGTCACAGTGGCTCAAGGTCTCTACATGATTCAGGAACTCAACTTTTCTAGGGGAGCTAGTGGGGCAGAGTTAGGGCTGGGGTTCGGGCGGGGAGGAAAGAATTAAAATCCACAAAGATTAATTAAACTTCATTGATGGGCCAGTGAGAGGGCTCAGTGGGTAAAGGGGCCTGCTGCCAAGCCTGCTGACCTGAGTTTGAGCCCTGGGATCCACATGGTAGAAGGAAAGATCCAACTCTCGAAACTTGCTCTCTCTCAGAGGTGTGCTTTAGAGTGTGTGCACAAACACGTATGTGTGCACACTCACACACAGGTGCTCTTTCTCTCTCTCACGCACACAATGTAAATTTTAAAAAAAATTAAAAAAAAAATCCCAACACTATTGGAAACTCCCAGTGCCCTTCAGGAGCTTGCCAAGGGGAAGTGGCTGCCTAGAGTCTGGGGTCCTCATGCTGGGGCCCCAGCACAGCTTCCGGGAAGGGCTGCTTGGGTGAAGAGACCTCACACTGTCGGCCAGCACGGTAACGTGCTCCCTAGCACATCGGAACTGTAATTCCTCAGCCCGGACAGACGTGATCCTAATGACACCTCTGGACAGAGTTAAGATGTGTGTGTCCTTGCCTAATCCCCTAGGGCCAGGCTAAAGGCAATGCAGAGACACTTCTCCACCTGGAGGCTGACTGCTGAGCTGATATACTCAGGGTCCCACCACCTCAGGCCCAAGTCCCTCCCCTTCCTGAGGACTCTCCATCCTATTCGCACCACTTCTTGTTGGCCGTGTGTGTTATAGACTGTAATAGTTTGCATGTATAACACACAAACACTCCAGTCTGCTCATTTTTTTATGTAAGCGATCCTATTTAACTCTCAAGAAACCTATTGGTGGGTAAATGTCTCACTTCCCATTTTACAGATATAGAAACTGAGACCTGGGAAGGTTGAGGAAGTCACTCAGGCTCACACTGAGTCAGGCCCTGGGCTCTGCAACTCCCACTGCAGGGTTTCCTACTGAAATGGGCTCTGGGCCATTACAGATGAGGCGAGGGGGGGCAGTTGACTCTTGCTGAACTGGCAGTCACACAGCACAGATGCCCCTGAGGGATGGTCCCCATTGCCAATGGGCAGAAGATTTTTTTCTTGAAGACTGCCTCCACTCCTAGTCTAGACTCGGCATCTGAGAGATAAGGCCCTGGCTCTCCTGTGTGACTCACCATCCCGTCCCTCATCTCAGTGTGGATTGATCCCCTGAAGCTGCTAAGGATAGAAGCAACAACTCTAGCTTCCTTCCATGAGGAAAGGAGAGGTGTACGGCATTGAGCAGAGACAGTTACTACCTAGTAGGAAAGTGATGAATGTCAGCTAGAGCCAGGGAGAAGTTCCCAGTCACATAACCGGCTTCCCTGACTGAATCACATTGTCCAGGTATGTCACTTCAGGGGCCTGGAATTCAGGAATCAGAGGACAGGCCAGGGCTAGGCTTCAGACCTAGTTCCCTAATACATATCCCCCAAAAATTGTTTATTGGCTTTTGTAAAGTGGGAGATTTTTAAAGCCCCAAACTGACCCCAACTTTGGTCTCCAAAGGAAACACAAAAGCATTCCTCACTGAATGCAGCTGATGATGTGACCAGCTTCACAGGCCACAAAGGAGGGAGTGTGGTGGGGTGGGAGGGTGAGGGGGTGAGTGAGGCCATGGAGGAGGAGGGAGAGGAGACCCAAGGGGACTCAAGTGTGTCTGGTACTGTTAGAACAGCAGCATGCTGATAGCAAACTTCCATGGAATTCTCTGCAGTACTTAAGATTACGATGTGGGCAGAGGGGACAGTGCTAAGAGGGATGACTAGAAAGGGGGCTTGACAGAGTTGGGTAGAAGCCTGATGCAAGGGAAACTCTACAAGGATGGCCCCAGCTGAGACTCCTGGCAGGAGGGGATGCATAGCCTGAAGTGGCCATCTCCTATGATGGGATTGCTGATTACCCTAGTTGTCATCAGAGACTTCATCCAGTGACTCATGAAGGCAGATTCAGAGAGCCACAAACAAACATTGAGCCATGCTGAGGAGAGGGAGGAGGGAGTGTAGGAAACAGAAGGGTCAGGAACATGGCAGGAAAACCCACAGAAACCACTAGCCTGGTTCATGGGAACTCAGAGTCTGAACCCACGACCAGGGAGCCTGCATGGGACTGACTTAGACCCTCTGCATATATGTAACAGTTGTGTAGCTTGGTCTATGTGTGGGACTACCAGCAATGGGAGCAAGCGCTATCCTTGGAGCTTTGACTGGCTCTTGGGAACCTATTCCTCAAGCTGGATTGCCTTGCCCAGCCCAAATGCAGGGAGAGGTGCTTGGTCCTGTGGCAGTTTGGTACGCTATGCTTTACCCATGGGAGGCCACAGCTGGAGAGAAGGCTCAGCAGGCAAAGACACCAGAGGCTGCAGAAGCCAGCGATCTGAGTTCAATCCCTGGAATCCACATAAATAGGAGGACAGAACCCACTCCATGAAGCTGTTCACAGGAGCATTGTGGCATCAGTATTGTTCACCCCCCCCACACACACACACGTACGTACGTGCGCACATACACACCACAATAACTTTTTAAAAAACAGTGTCAAGTTGAAACTTTGGTTCAAATGCTTTTGTGTCTGGTAGCACATCCTTCCTGTAGAACAAAACATATTTTTATAGAAGAGACCTCAGCTCAGGGCCCAAAGAACTGACAATTTTTCTAGGAAGTGGGAAGTTACACACATACAAGTCATCCCATGCTCAGAACAAGGCCCTGATAACACCTTCTCATAATCCGGTTCCCAGGATTATAAAAACATGTATTGTTACTGTTTTTTTTTTTTTTTTCCCCTTCCTTTCTTTTTAACTTCAAAACCACCATGTTTACGGCTGATTTGCTACAGCAACCTCCAGATGCTAACTCGGGGGAAGAGGAAATGCTCTATGAAAGAAGGGCTGGGAAGTTTCCAGAACAGCTACAATGCATCAACATTCAGATCAGTAACCCCAGTTAATCCCACTCACAGCAACTAAAAGGGACTGGCACCCCAGAACACCCTGAGACCCGACCTTAAAAGCAGCAGAGAAGCGCTGCTACATTGGATGTAAATTGGCAGCAGAAGGGTATCCTCAATGTCTGGATGGGAGTGAATATCAGTGCAAAGTGTCAGCTAAGCCATCACTCCAGAAAGGGTGAGGGAAAATCATCTTGAGCATGTAGAAGTGCGAACCTTGGATCCCCACAAAGGACATTCTGTGATGTGACTTCTATCACTAGGAGGAGGATGACCCTGATCAGGTGACTGGGGCAGGGGTAAAGAAAATAGCAAAAATGGAATAATGTGAGCAAAAATGGATTGTGTAACACCTATCATGGAGGATGTCCTTGACTCCGCCCACCAGTCACTCTACCTTGGCTCTCGTCTTTCATTACAAGGTTACATTTAGATTGTTCAATCTCCCAAGCCAGCAGGATTCCATGCTAGCAATGCAAAATGAGAAGCGTCTAAATGAGGGACAGCAGAGATAGAGAAGCATCCTTAATTCCACCCCAGTAATGGAAGGAGTGGATACAATACGGTGGAGTGCTGTGCCAGGTATCACAGAGGGTTCTTACTGTGGTCTGACCCCTGCCTAGCATTCCTTTACCTCTTAGTTTGTCCCTCCAGGCCCTTTAACACATTCAGAGCCAGACTTCCTGTATGAAGCCCTCTGTTAGACATGCCTAGAGTAATATTCATCTCACTGACTAAGTCAACACAAAGTTGAAAACACAGTCACACATGAAGGCAGGGAGGAACTGAAAAATCTGGCCACTCAAGCTCATGAAGTCACCGGATTCGAAGATTCTTGTAGCAGTTGAAGGTGTCAAAAGCTTCCATTAACTTCTGACTTTGATAAATTAAAAACACCCCTTGTGTCTAGTGGGATAATCATTAAAATAAGAAAAATTCGAAATGAGGAATTAATTTTTTTTGGTAAATATAAATCCAGCAAACTGAGCTGGAATTTAAATCCAATATGTATTATACTGAGTATATAATTGTTCTAGTCAGACATAAAGATTATCAGCATGAATTAAAAGTAAATATCAAACTACATGCTTTATATAAATGATATGTAAAAACACACAAAGGGATTGGGGACTGACATGGTTCGTCGGCAAAGCATTTGCCTTACAAATCTGACCACCTGAGTTTGAATCCCAGATCCAATCTAGTTGCATCTATAAATCTCAGCACCTTTCTGCTGGCAGATGGGAAGGGAGACAGGAATGCCACTGGAAGCTCCTGGGTCAGCACCCCTGGACTGTGCAGCAGTGAACAAGACAGACCCTGTCTTAAACGAGGTGGAAAAAGAGAACTGACAGCCAAGTGTATCAAGTGTATCCTGTGACTTGCACACACGTGCTGCAGTATGGCACACACACTCACATACACACTGACAGGCACACACACACACACACACACATACACATACTCATATATATATACACGTCCACATGTGCACACACACTCGTGCACACACATACATATACCACTCACATATACACACATACACATGCACACGCAAGCACGCACACACACAAGCAAGCACACACACATGCACATTCATGTGTACACACACATGCACATACACACAAACACTCATGTACATACACAAATACATAAAAAACAAATGAATAGCAAATGCTAGATTATAATGACACATATAAACCTTGATCAAAGAAAGTATGTTCATTAGCACATTTATTTTATCTTTTTGAAACAGGGTCTCACTATGTAGTTCTAGCTAGCTTAGAACATGTAGACCATGTTTTAGCCTCAAACTTACAAAGATCTACCTGTCTCTGCCACCTGAGAGATGGGATTAAAAGTATGCACCACCATACCTGGTCATATTAAGTTTACTAATGTCAGACACAAATACTAAAGCAAAAAAAAATGACACTTCATAACAGTAAAGGGTTTAATTTATCTATAGAACCATTAATTATGGCCAGGCAGTGGTGGTGCATGCCTTTAATCCCAGCACTCAGGAGGCAGAGGCAGGCCTGAGATCAAGGCCAGCCTGGTCTACAGAGCTAGTTCCAGGACGGGCCCCAAAGCTACACAAAGAAACCTTGTCTCAGGAATCAGGAAAACAACACAACAAAAATAATTATGAAATATATACAAAAATTAAAGAATTGAAAGGAAAAAACCAGAAGTGATGATATTTGTAGAAGATATAAATTTTATTCATGCAAATACCCTAAGTGGGCCTGGGGGTGTAGTTTGGTTGGTGAAGTGCTTGCTCAGCACTAATGAAGCCCAAAGTTTGGTCCCTAGCACCCAATAAACCAGCACTCTGGGAGGGAAAGGCAGGAGGATCAGGAGGTTCAAGGTCATCCTTGTCTACAAAGCAAGTTTGAGGCTAGCCTGGGACACTCTTTAAAAACAAGTAAAATATACATGTAAAAACAAAATCTAAAGATCTACAATGGATTAATAGATCACTAGAAGTTTGAACTTTTAGATCAGCCTGGGAAGAGGATATAATCCCAGTAAGTAGTGTTTGTCTTGCAAGTATGAAGACCCTAGTTCAATCCCCAGAAGTCACATGTTTTTAAAAAAGTCTTAATTATTTTTTAAAAAGAAAACTCACATATTTGGGTTGGTAAGAGAGGTCAGTGGGTAAGTATACTTGCCACTAGCAGCCTTAGTTAGCTATCCAGAATGCACACCATGGAAGAAAACCAATTCCCACAAGTTGTTCTTTGATCTACACACACACACACACACACACACACACAGACAGACATTCAGATGCCCACTCCAAATAACTGCAACTTTAAAAAAAAAAAAACATTTAAATGAAGTTGGACAATATTTCTAGATGCAAAACTAACATATATAAAGTTTATTCACTTTGTGATTTCAGCAACTAAAATTGTAGAAAAATAGTCTTAAAACATGTCATTTACAAAAAATTAAAGAAATTAATTTACTGAGAAAAAAACCACAAAAGATGTTATCTTCTGGGACTAATTATAAATATATATAGAAAGATATTTAAAGACTAAGACAGGGGCTGGAGAGATGGCTCAGTGGGATGACAGAGAGATGGCCGACACCCTGACTTCAATTCTGGGAATTTACACGGTGGGATAAGGAAATGGATTGTTGCAGGTTGTTTGGTTTCCATACATTGATCCTGGAAAATGTGTGGGGATGCAGCCTGCCCCCAGAACTGCAAGAGTTCTCAAACTGCAAGGAATAAAATCAGTTTAAAAGGCTAAGCAGAATGGCACAGCCCTACAACGCCAGCACTCTGGGAGCTGAGGCAGGAGGATCATAGCTTGAGGCCACCCTGCTATACAGTGTGTGGTGAGAGTTTGTCTTAAAATAAAAACGGATGAGAACAGAGCAGATGAGCAGATGGGAGTGAGCTACAGATCTGAACAGACACTCTACCAAGAAGATGTATGAATGGAAAATGCGTAGTTGAAGTTCAGTGTGCACTGTGGAGGAGAGACTACAATTCCCTGTACATATTCCCACTGCTGGCTACATTCATCTTCACTGGAGTATTGATTTCATGGATACCCACATATGTTGAAATACACTGAACATCAGGCTTCAAATCTATGCTATATACTGTAAGTCAATCACGCCTCGTTACAGTTGTTTTTACAGAGATTCCAGTAAAAGCAGAAACATACCATGTTTGTTGGCTGGTAAACTCAACAGGCCCCTCAGTTTGGTTTACAGACTGCAGGCTGTCCCAGTAAAATAAAAGCCTCAGCTGTTTCTCAGTGGACCTTGATGAGCTCTTCCTAAAATTTCTGGGAAAATCCAAGGGGTAAGAATAGACAGACAACTTGATTCTCCCCTAACAGGTCAGAGAATTTGGTTGGTAAAACAAAGTTATTATAAATCTGCAGTGTGCGGTTCTCAGGAAGAGGCCAGTGAACAACCGGGCAGAGGGGAGTCCAGAAGTAATCCTGCTTGTATGGAACACTTGGCAAGGCAGGGGGCAAGGGTAGGATCTGCGATAAACAGTGCTGGCCCACTGGGTCTGGGGAAGTAACTCAGGGAAAGAGTGCACACTTAGCATGCTCTAGGTTCAGTTTCCAGCACCACCAAAACTAACCCAATAAAACCAAAACAATAATCAATTCCAGGGGTAATAAGAGCTTAAATATCAGAGGCAACACTTTCCGTAGGGTAACGGAGAATGTCTTCAAGATGTCAGGATATGGAAGCAATCCGTGAAGACATAAAAATGCTTATCCCATAAAGGAAGTGGGATCCGCTAGATTAAAATTAAGAACTTTCCTTCTTAAGAAAGTGGAGAAAAAGTTCACCAAGAGAAAAATATACTGGGGTGAGAAAACACTATGCAATCATGAGGGCAGGAGTTCAAATCTCCAGAACCCACATAAAGAGCCAAGCGTGGCCACACATAGCAACCCCAGTGCCAGCAGGGTGGTGATGCAAGGACAAGTGGGGTTTGCTGGTCACTGACCTTACTCTAGGTTCAGTGACAGACTCTCACTCAAGGGACTACATGAGGGTTGAGGAGGACACCTGATGTCCTCCTCTGCCTCTGTACACACACGGGCGAGCAGCTGTACTCACCTACCCACACTCACGTGTGCGGGTGCACACACACGTAAAATAGAATAAAGTTTCTTTTAAAAAAAAGAAGGTAAGGTACAGTGATGCACCCCTGTAATCCCAGCAGTTGGGAGGCAGAGGCAGGCAGATCTCTGGCTTACTAGAGAGTTCCAGGATAGCCAAGGCTACTACATAGAGAGACTCTGGAGAGATGGCTCAGTAGTTAAGAGCACTTGCTACCATTGCAGAGTTCCCAAGTTTGACCCTTAGTGCCCACAACCATCTGTAGCTCCAGTTCCAGGCGGTCCAATACCGTCTTCCGGCCTCCAAAGGCATCAGGCATGCCATGGCGCACAGACGTACATGCAAGCAAAACATAATATACACACAATAAAATGTTAATTTTTAAAAATATTGTATGTTTTCAGAAGAAGAAATGCTGTTCAGCAAGATAAACCAGAATATAGCAGGTATATCCAACAACATGGATAACGCTTATAAAAATATCAATCAATGACTATAAATAAAGTATTTATTACATTTGGACTTCTTTTTAGAAGTGTACATGAGTGGGCATGGTGGATCCCACCTGTAATCCCAGCACTTGGGAGGCTGAGGTAGGAGGATTGCAAGTTAGATAGGAGGATTGCAAGTTAGATAGGAGGATTGCAAGTTAGATAGGAGGATTGCAAGTTAGATGCCAAGCTGAGATACACAGTGAGCCTCTGTCTCAAAAAAAAAAAAAAAAAAAAGGGGGGGGGCATGTGCCTCTCTGCACTCTGGGAAGGATCCCACAGCCCAGGCTGACTGGCTGTCTGATCCCTTCCCACCAATTGGATCTGGACTGTGTGATGCTCCGGTGGGACCATGCTTTTGTCTCGGCTGCCCGATCTTCCCTCTCATTGGACCATCCTTCCCACACAGGTCCAGTACTACCTTCTAAGTATTACCCTCCTCGCTGCTCAAGCATTACCCTGAGCTCCAACTGACACCCAGACCCCATTTAGGCCTCCTCCCAAGTGTGTATGTTCTTAATTTTCCTTTTCCTAGAGCATACTTGGTATTTACTATCTTTGTATGTAGTTTTGTATCATGACTAAAGCTTTTCTTTAGACTAAAAGGGGAAATGTAGTGAGATATCCACCCCACCTGCACCTGTTTCACTGACCACGCCCATTGGGGCATGGGGACAGGCTTGGGCATGACTTATGGGCACGAGGTCTGGAGTCCAGGACACCAGCTTGCTCTTACTTCCTGGTTGGAGACAGAGCATCCAGAAGCATCCTTGGAACAGGAACCTGCGGCGGTCATTTGCTTCTGGTGTAAGTGATTTCTCCCTGAATAAACATCCATCAGCCAATATTGTGTCCTGGAATCTTAATTCCCACGCAATACAGTTCCTTTAAGAAGCCAGCATCATGAAGTTTGGGAGAGACAGCTGTTAGGGACACATGTGTGAGATCCCGTTTGAAACTTATGACAAAAATAGCCTAGCGGAGGCAAACTTTGCATCTAGACACTTGGATGCTGGGAAGGGTCAGACGCACACAGATGACAGCTAATGCAGAACACACATGGCATGTAGGGCCATGTAAACACACGGAGGACCAAGACAGAGGAAGACCCTTGGGATCTGTCCCCAAACCACTCTGTCAGGGAGAGGCACAGCCTCACACAACCAAGGAGGGAGAATACTGGGGTGGGATACCAGGAAAGCAGGGTGAAAACTTCCAGAGGGTTGCTCAGGAGTGTTGCCTTCCTCCCCCATGCTGCAACGCCTCAGGCTGCATCTTCAGGCTGCTGCAGCAAGCCCACCACAGCCCATAAATATTTTTCTATTGACTTTTGTTTTAGCCTTTAACAGTATCGTATGAACTATTTCAATAAACAGTGTGAGGCAGAGGAAGCAGAGACCTGGAGCACCAAATAAATCTTTGACATGTGAATATGAGCTCCCGCCAACTCTGCCTGGGGCTGCAGTGAGCAAGCTGGGACACTGACGATCTACAGTGCACAGAGCAGCATGGATGTGGCCGCTGGGACTCTGCCAGCATCTCCAGCTGAGTGGAAAGGGAAGGAAGTTTCCAAGACGGAGAGCAAGGCCAGCTGGAGGGAGAGGGAGAAAGAGGGATGCAACCCAGCCAGTCTGAGGCCGTGGCCTCAGAGGCCCTCAGTCTTCCCCTGCTGTGAAGTGACACTTGATGTCTGGGTTCAGCTTAGGCTCTCACCAGTCCCTAGTTGTTCATCCTGATCCGATTCTCTGACCTGTAACTACTAGGTAAAAAAGCAGTGTTGGCCATACATACAGGGCTGAGGTTGGCATTGAATGAGATGAATCATGAGCAGCTGAGGATACGGTTCACCTGGTAGAGTGTTTGCATAGTATGCAGGGAGCCCTGGGGTTTGATACCCAGCACCGCACAAAACTGAGCTCAGTGGTGTGCAGCCATAATCCCAGCGCCTGGGAGAGACAGGCAAGAGGATGGATCAGAAACTCAAGGGTGTCTTAGGTTACTTAGCAAGGCCAGTCTGGGCTGCAGGAAACCCCTCCCCTCCCCATCTCTTCCAGCCCCTCCCCCACCACACACAAGGAAGGGGAAATATTCATAGAAAGTCACTTGACAAAGGTTTGCAAAATCTCAATACCTTGCATGGTTTTATAAGCTGGACTTTATGGGGTTCTGAGAACTGCCCAACCCCCAAAGATACCACACAATCTAGAAAGGCTTATTATGCCCCGATTCCTGTCATCAATCAGCCACTTCTCACTCTCCCAAAGAGATGGAGTTCTAGGGAAACAGGCTGCCATAGACTATGACCTAGGGAAGCTGTTTATTGTGTACAGTGGTCCTGGAATGCCAGACATCAGCAGCCAGCCCCTGGGAGAAGGGTTCATTCAGAAATCAAAGCACAGAGCATCAGGAGCAAGGATCAGGGACAGAGCCTGATTCCCATAGTCTTTGGAGCCTTGGGCAGCGTACCCAGCCCTTTGGAGATTCCAGTTGCTCATTCATAAAATGGCTGTGGCCAAACTATCATCAGGGCTATAGGGGAAAGCAAACAAGACAGCAAAGGTGAAGACTATTTAGCAGGGGCAGCCTGGCCTTAAGGAACAAAGAAAGAAAAGTGGCCTCGATAAAGACAAGAAAGACTTGCAGGCCATTTCTCCAACAGGGTCTAATGCACAAGGTGTTTAAGAGTGATAATACTTTCCAAGAATCCTGTTCTCGCAAACGCTCTTTCCTCACTGTACCCCAGGTTGGCTTGGATGTCACAATGTAGCCCAGGCTGGCTTACATGCACTGTGCAGCTGAACTTGTGGCAGTCCATCAGAGGAACTGGGATTGCAGGTGTAAGTCACACTACCTTGTTTTTGTAAGCGCTTGTGCGTGCAGGGTCTCACTGAAGCCTCTGAGGTTCAGACAGAAGAGACTTGCTTGAGGTTCACAGTGCAATGCCAGATCAGACACTAGCTTTACATGTCATAGTCTCCTCTCTTTCTCACTCATTCACCTAGAGGCTGGGGCTTTCTAGGCCTGCAACTCCAGGGGGATTCAATACCTCTGCTACCACAGCAATCTGCACTCATGCACATGTACTTGTATATGTGTACATGCAAACACACTATAAATAAACAAATATTAAAGAAACAAATGATGCACTACCTCATAGACCATCCGACAAGTATACTATACAAGCTTCCTTGACTGCAGCTGACCCTTCAGGCAGCCAGGGTGGAAACACACAAATCATCCATCCTCATTTGCCAGCTGCAGCGGCAACAACTTCAAGTCAGAGAGTTTTGTCAAGGAAACTTGTTCTCACTGTTCAACTGTCCAGAGTCCAATGAATGAGATCCCAGAAACAGATGGCATGAGTCATTCATTCATTCATTCACTCACTCACTCACTCACTCACTCACTCACTCAGTCCTTCTGCCTCCATGTGAACATGTGAGTACACTCTGGAGACAGAAAGACAATAGCCCCCAAATTCAAAAGATGGGGCTATATCTTTCCTCTGAGGACCAGGGGACACTTGGGCCTTGGAGCAAAGAGGTTTCCTGTTGGGAAGGAAGGCCTGCTGGAAGTGGGATCTTCAACTCATTACTCTGTTCATGACAGGGTAGACAGATGGACAGTCGGTGTGTCCCCATGCCTAGAAAAGTCATCCTGTGCAGTCCACTTCCTTTAAGACAGCCTCAATGGTCAAACTGGTTAGACATCACTAATGGGCTGGGCTGCAGTCAGAACTTCAACCCAGCAGGAAGCAGGCTTATGACCATTGTATCCCTGCCACCATCTCCGTGTGACCTGGAGCTACGCAATACAGTCCTAAAAGATTACTTCCTCATCTCTCCCATAGGCTGGACCTTGTACGATCAGGGAGCGTGATGTGGTTGGTGCCTATGACAGCCAGGGTCTTTCAAGCCATGAATCAGTGAAGGATGACCAGTCAGGGCCTTTCAGATGTTCCCAGGGCCTTCCCACACTAGAGGTCTGAGAGTTTTCTGCGGCCAAAGGCAGCTGACGAGTTAATTCTTAAGTCTGTCAGCCCGTGGGGAGTAGAGGCAGAGCAAAGGGCAGGCCTAGAGACCTCTTTTGGAAATGACAAGATCATTTAGCAATCAATTAGCATGGTCCCCAGGCTCAGGGCCTGCACGCCTGCCTGCTAGCAGAAAGAATGTGCTTTCTACACTGATTGGAAACAGATGGGCTGGTGAACAGTGCTAGCCAGGCTGGGCCTGAATTCCTGGGCACTGGGCTGCTGGCCGGGAGACGGGGATTTGTTATTACATTCTGGGCACTAGCATGGGGAAGGAGGCCCAGGCAACCTAGCTACGAGAACAGCCAGCCTGGGGAACGTGGACCTTCCAGGAGACCAAGGCACAGAGGAGGGAGGGATGTTGACTTTGTTAGCAGTTATCCAGGATAAAATTAGTTCAGCCAGATACAGACTATGACTTTTGACCAACAGATGCCTAAATTCCAAATGTGAGGCATGAGGAAATGGCAGAACAAGGAGCTGAATCACAGTTTTAAAACAACTTGGGCCCCTTCTCCTAGGCTGAGGCTGGGTGGAAGGCCCACCACCAAGCCCTTTGCGTGCTATCCCGTTTATGTGTATCTACTTTACAGATGAGAAAACAGAGGCAGAGAGGGGTAGAACAAGTCACCAAAAGTCACACCGCACAGTGGAACCCGGTTCTTGAACCTGTTTTCAGACTGTTAGCCCCATGATGGGCTGAGTCCCTCTTCTTCTAACTCTCTCCTCCCCACTTAACAAATGGAAAGGGAAGGCTGCGCCCCTAGACTCCAGCCTCACAACTCTGCAAGAGAGCTCACTAGTGTCCCCAGAGGGGCTCAGTGGCCTGTGCCACTGACAGGTGGCTCATGCACTCTGCAGGGTGCCAGGTCTAAACTCACACATTTCTTCAGGCAGCCACTGTTCCTTTCTGTGAAGGCTGAAGTTAGGGGCCTGCGGGTCTGGGGCTTCCCCAGGGTCCCTGCTTCTCCCCACTGGGTTCCCTTTCCCTTGGGTAGTCTCAGGGTGTCACAGTGACCCCAGCATTATTCCTTGAAGCAACAGAGCCTCTGAACAGATTCTCTGAGGACTCAGCTCTAGGGCAGCTCTGGCTGCCACCAACCCTCTTCAGATACAGTCCAGCCCATTCTTGGGCCTAAACATGGATGTGGGAAGTCAATTGGGCCTCTCATCTCCCTTAGCACAAGATGGAACAGCCATAAGACAGTTTGCCATTGTAAGAGTGATACAGGCCCAGCACAGGAGTGGGCATCGTAGACCTGCCTTCCCCGAGGGTGGAAAACCTTCCAATGGGCCCTCCAACCTCTTCTGCTATGCTTAGCTTTACCTCGTTTCATTCTTCCTGTCACACACCATGCTCTGCTTTTGCCAACATATCACAAGGAGCTTGCTGTTATTACAGAATGATGTCTGAGAGTCACATAGCATTCTGGGAAATGGCTGTGATTCCTTATCTGCTGGTCTTGTTTGGAACATTACTATAAATGTAGTTTTCCTCACTATGGAACCCTAGTTTTTTTGGGGTATCTACAAGATGTCACCTGCAAATCTAGGAGACGGGAAAGACACTTCTCTTTGTTTTAGTGTGTTGTTTGTTTGTTTTGAGATAGGGTCTCACCATAGCCCAGCCTGACTGGCCTCTACCTCCTTATGTAGGTGAAGCTGAATTTGAACCCCTGATTCTCCCATGGGGCTATGTTTCTAATTCCTCATGTGATGCTTAGCATTGATTGCCAGCTCAGTGGGGTCTAGAGCAGTGGTTCTCAACTTTCCTAATATGCTAAGACCCTTTAATATAGCCTCCTCACGTTGTGGTAACCCCTAACCGTAAAATTATTTTCATTGCTACTTCATAAGTATAATTTTGCTACTGTTATGAATCATGATGAAATATCTGTGTTTTCTGATGGCCTTAGGTGACCCCTGTGAAAGGGTCATTTGAGTCCCCAAAGGAGACTTGACCCACAGGTTGAGAACCACTGGTCTAGATTCAGGAGACAAACCTCTGCACATGTGTGCAAGGTAGGGTCTAGATTGGGAAGAGTACATGAGAAAAGTTATGCTAAATGTGGGATCCCATGGGGTTCTGAAAAGTATAAAAAACAGTTGAGCACCAGCCTTCCTCTCCTTGCATCATGACTGAAGATGCAGTGTGTCCTGCCAGCTCAAGCTCCTGCCACCATCCCTAGTCCACTGTAACAGACTATAGCCTCAAACTGTGGGACAAAATAAGCCCTTCCTTAAGTTACTGTTCTTGGGAATTTTGTCACAGTAACCAGAACAGTAAGGAATGCATCTGGTAATAACACCAAGCTGCTTACAATCCGGTACCCACACACAGACACACATTAGCAGGAAAGGGTTGAGGTTGCCACTAACAAGCAGACTGTGTAGGACTTTGCATAACCAGAGAGGCTTCCAGTTTTTCAGTCCAGCACTGATGTGCTCACCCTGTCCTAACCACAAGCCAAAAGCTGAACAAATGAAAACAAACAAACAAACAAACAAAAAAACAACTCTTTTTGATTCTATCAGAGAAGTGATGTCATAGGACAAGTTGCAGCTCCCCAGACTAGAGAGACAGACAGGTTCAGAGTCATCACTTAACCCATGTGCAGACACTCCTGCAAAAACCATCCTGGGGCTGGACAATAGTTGATGCAGGATTAGTAAGGATGAGTCTGAGGATGGAGACTGCAAGGAAACTGGTCAGAGGAAAGCCCCCATACTTCTGTAGTTTTATGTACAGCAAGTTCTCATGGGGGAAACCCCTTTATACTTCCAGGAATGGAGAAAGGGAGCTTAAAGAGTCACCTCAGCAATTAAGATCACTGGCTGCTCTTGCTGAGGGCCCAGGTTCAGTTCCCATCACCTACATGGTGACTTACAACTGCCTGCAACTCTAAATCCAAAAGTTCTGATGTTCTTTCCTTCTCTCCCTCTCTCATGAATGATCATATCTTTAAGTTGGGTGTAGTGGTGCATAATCTTGATTCCAGTACTTGGGAGGCAGAGGCAGGCAGATTTCTGAGTTCGAGGCCAGCCTGGTTTACATAATGAATTCCAAGATAATCAGAGCTACATAATGAGACCCTGTCTTTAAAAAAGGAAGAAAGGGCAGGCAAGCAGGCGGACAGATAGACAGACAGGCAAGAACTATACCTGTTCTTCACTACATCTGTGTGGCAGGTTGGCTATGTGGTAGGGTACATGCTTAGAAGCCATGACACCGTAGATTCCATCACTAGCACTGAAAACCAAAAGCTACTACCAAAGGAAACTGTTTTCATCTTGGCGTCTTACAAATTCCAACCAGTCAGAAAGAAGGCAAAAACATTTAGCCCTCCAGCCTCAGGAGGGGAAGGAGTAGAGCGCTGGTCAAGGTCAAGGCCAGGGGCTCAGGATGAGCTGCTGGAGACCCAAGCACAAGGCCACAGGTCGCCTCCTTCCTCGAAACCGTGTCAATTGTGTCACTAAAGACTGGTTTCCTGAGGCTTCTCTGACCAGGAACATCCTATCCAGCCACTAAAAATCACAAGACATATAAAAGGCAAAACCTACAGTTTGCAGATGCCATTCAAATACCAGATGAGACAGGACTATGACTATGATGGGGACTCCATGACTGACATGTTCCTGCATTGTAGATGTGTATCCCCAAAGGTCTATGTGTCCAAGGAGGCAAAGTGGGAGGAAGGACAAACTCTGTCAGGCGGGTGTTGGGGAGAGCCTTAGGTCATCGGGCTGTGTCTGTGGACCCTGGTCTGTCCCTTTCTGCCTTCTGAACCAATCTGTAGTTTATTTTGCCATGTGCTCCAGCCTCTCCAAAGGCCCAAAGCCTATGCCTATCTTGGACTTGAGCCTCTAAAACAGCAGGCTGGGTATACCTTTTATCTTTAATGTCAATCACCTTGGGTATTTTGTTGCAGCAGCAAAAGCTGATTAATACATAGGCTAAGGACTTTAACAGAAAAAGCAGAGAACAAGTAAGATTAAATGGTTTGTATAAGCAGAGACATCAAAACCCCAGGAAAATTTTTATTTAGATGCATTTTTAATTTCTGTTAGGACATTTTTTAAATCTTCAGCAGAAAATCAAATAAAACAAGTTAAATCTGTTGCCAGTAGACCAACCTTGTAGGAAATATTCAAAGAATTCTTCCAAGGGAAAGAACAGAGACCAGAAGCAGGGTTCACACCTGGAAAGCACAGGCATGGCAAAAGAAAACACGCAAAGGTAGAGTAGAGAACAGCCATGCATGCTGTCATATCTGGAGAGGCACATAAAGGCCATCCAGTTCCGTTGCATATGGTTAACACTGAGCCCAGGGAGGACAACTGATGGATGCACAGGTCAGTGCCTGGCCAGCACTAAGGGCGCCTGGGTCCCAGCTCCCAGCTCAGGGCTCTCTACACTGCCTAGGCTCAGCTCTGCTCCCAGATAACCAGGGGAAGGCTCAAGTTAAGGCAAGATCTGCTGTTCTTTCACAATAAGAGGAATAAAGCTAAAGTAGCCAGTCTCTTAGCACGTAAGAGTTCAATTTTAATGTAGGAAAAGGAGGGAGTGGAGATCAGTGACACAGCAGGTCACAAAGGAGGTCACATTGAAGCACACAGTATTTCTACTGTCATTGTTGGCCTCACTCTCTGCCTCCTCTTCTCTCTCTCCTATAATCCCAGCTGCCACCACCAACCACTCTGAGAGCAACAGGCTTGTAACTCTGGGGTTTGTGGCTTTAGTGTCCAGGAACCTACTGAAAAGAATGGTGGGTCCTGCTCTTGAGTGACAGACCTGTGAGCATCTGTGGAGAGCATCAATGAGAGAGCAAATGATGCCCACCTAGAATCTGCCAAACCAGCATCAATCTTCCAGAAATGTCAGAGCCTGGAAATGTTCTATTCCAGGCTCTTCACTGGCTGGATTTACTCTTTCAGCTTCTCCCAACCACATTTCTTGAAAGCTTATTGTGTGTCAGGCCCTATGCTCAACACCCAGGGAAGGCATGAGAATCCCAGTCATCAGGAGAAACAAAGGAAGGGCAGAATAGAATAGTAATTTAAAGTCAGGCTTGGGGACACAGGCATATAATCACAGCTATTCTGGAGTCTGAGGCAGGAGGATCATATGTTCAAGGCCTGTCTGGGCTATAGACTGAGTTCAAGCCCAGCCCGGCTAGGTTAGTGACATTCCATCTCAACATTAGAGAGGAAGGGAAAGTGGGGAGATGAGTCAGTGGGTGAAGTGCTTGCTGCACATGCTAAGGACCTGAGTTCAGATCCCACCACCCATGTAAAAGCCAGGCATGGCAGCCTGAACCTGTAACCCCAGCACAGAGGGAGGAACAGAAACTGGGGGTGTCCCAGGGCCAGCCTATCTAACCCAACACTGAGCTCCATTCAGTGAGAAGAAACTTTGTCTCAAAAAAATAATGTAGAGGGATGACTAAGGAAAACATTCTGATGTCAGCCTCAGGATTCCACATGTACCTGCAGGAGTGAACACACATCCACACTTCTGCACTATGCATACACCTACACATACACACACATAAAATAGAGGGCTGGGAATGTAGGCTCAAAGGTAGGGAGCCTCCTAGTATGTGGAAGGCCCTAGCTGCAAGTATTATTATAATAATACCTTTCCTTGCCAGACATTATGACTGGCAAAAGAATTGACTAGCAAATGACTGAAGGAAATATGATTCATTAACCCGAAATCACAAATGAAAACATAAAAACTCTGGGTAAAATACATATTAGCCCTCCACTCTCCCATCCATGGTTTTCCATTCTACAGTTTCATTTATCCATGGTCAAGAGTGCACTAAAATATTAAACAGAAGTACTGGCAAGTAAAGGCAGCAAGCCTATTGAGGGGAACTGGATACTCAGAACCTACAAGGTAGAAGGAGAGAACTGGCTCCTGCAAATTGTCCCGATTTCAGTATGTGTTCTGTGGTGTGTGTGCACGGGCACATATGCATGCATCCATGTATTTCGTGTATGTGTGTGTGTGTGTGTGTGTGTGTGTGTGTGTGTGTGTGCATGCACGAACAAACAAAATGCAAGAAATTTAAATATTAAGTGGAAAGAGAATTCCAGAGACAATTAACAAATTTCAAACCACACCCCCTGCTGAGGGTTGTGATGGGATCTCACACTACCCAGACCCTTCTCATGCCCTTCTCTAGCATATCAGCACTGCCTACACTAAGTGGCCATCAGTCACTGATTCTTGGTAATCAGATGGGCTGTGACAGCATCAAATTGCCAATGTTCAAGCCACTCTTATTTTGCTAAATCACAGCCCCAAAGCATAAGAGCAATGGTGCTGGTCAGGATAAAGGCATGTGCAGAGAGAGTTGGTCTGCCAAAGAGAACCGTGACGTTCATCCTGTAATGAAAATGACAGTTTCCATCTTTGTAAGGAAAGGGGGAAAAGTGTAAGCGGAGGTCTAAATAAGAGTACCTTCGGGAAACCTGTGAAGTAGGAAAAGGAAATCTGGGCTGGCTTTGCTGTCCATCTCAAAGTGTGGGGTGAGTTCTCAGTGAGATGGGAACAGCATTAAGATTGTGTAAGGAGAAACAGTCTTCTGTACAGTGTTCATTACCATCAGAGGTTTGTTACATCCCCTGGAGTCTTGAGGGTTCCCCATAAGGATAAGAAGGGGCAAGGAAATTGATACATTTGAAAGCCAGAGCTAACAGCTCAAGTAAGGAAAGCCTAAGGAACCAAAAGTAGAGAAAATCTAAGCATCACAGAAATGCACATTGATGTTAAAGCTGTAGTCCTATGATACAGGGACAGGGGTGGGGAGGAGCAGAGGTAAAAAGAAGGTGACAGGTTATAAGGAAAAAGTCTCCCTGGGACCTGTCACCTTGGCCTTCACCTCTGTGGGTAGGAAGCTTTTTTGATATCCCTATCCCAGGGTCTAGGGACTCCAAACACAATGTACCAGTATCAGGGCAGGGATCCTGGACAGCAAACACAGAACTGTTCCAAAGAGCAAGCTCAGGCTGCTCCAGATGAGCTCATTGCCCCAGACCACAAGATGTGTAAGCAGGAGCCAGACAAGAGTCAGCACTAGACTTGATCGTTCCTGCCCAGAATTTGACATTAGGACAACCACCATATAAACTACATAGGTTATGCCTTAAATAATTAACAACACAAGGAGTATTTTTTAAAAGGAAAAAGGTCGTAAAAATGATGAAGGTATTTGGGGACTATTAACTTAAAATGTTAGGAATATATTTCAGAAGTCACTGGTCTTAAAAAGAACAAAGCAAAAAAACCTCAGTATATGCATTAGAGCAGATTGGAAATGGCTGAAGATGCAGCCCTGAGCAGGGAAGACAGCTCTGTAAGAATTCTTCTTACTGCATCTTATGCAGCAGACTGTTTAGAATAGCATTACATTGTGGTAAGTTTTTGTGTCTTTTGGGGATGAATATTTCCAAGACAGAGAAGCCAGGTGTGGTAGCACATGCCTGTAGTCCCCGAATTTGGGAGGCAGGAGCTGAAGGAGTTCAGAGACCACTCTGAACAACAGTGAGACTCTTTTTGAGAAGAGAGTGGGCAGGAAGAGAGAATGAAAAGGGGAATGGAGGGAGGGAGAATAAGAGTAAAAGAGGGGGAAGGATGAGGGAAAAGGGACAGGGAAGGAGAGGGAGGGAGGGAGGTAAAAATAACACAGCGTTAGTTTGGGAGGTGACCGGGACCAACACACTGGAGGGTCAGCACAGAAACAATGCCAGCGTGATGGCCCCAGATGGCGTCTGAATGTGTCTGCCCCTCCAGAGTTGGATGCTGAAATTCTTACTCCCGAGGTGACAGTATTGCAAGGTGAGCGTTTTGACACCACAGGGTGTGGTGATGGGATCATTACAAATGGGACATAGTGCCCTGAGAAGAGTCCCCAAAGAGCCCTGGTGTCCCTTGCGTCACATAAGGACAAAGCATAGCCCTCATATATGACCCTTACTGCACACCAGCCTCCACAACATCTCTTTTGTTAAAAGCTACCTGAAGTTTGCAGGTGTTTTTAGTTCTCAAATTCCAAATGTAAAGAATCAAAATTCAAATATGTGACAAAATAGACATTAAAATTTAATAGGAAAAAAAGACGATAATGAATTCTACTAATGTGGTTGTTATCCATATGGAAAAACCTAAATTAATTTCTCCTTCATGACCTATTTAGAGACCCATTAAAGGGAGACTAGAAACAAGTATGACAGGTAAAACCCTAACAAACCAGAACAAAATATAGGATAGTCACTTAGATCCTTGTAGTTGAGAGGGCTTCACATACAAAACATTCACAAGAGAGAGAGAGAAAGAGAGAGAGAGAGAGAAGGGATCTAGGCTGAAAGAGTATCCCTCCATAGGGAATGGGCTCCTGAAGTCCTTTTGTGTACTAGGGATACATCCTGGTTCCACTGCCAGAGGCCCCATAGACTGCCCAGTCCTCCTTGCTGACACCCATGTCCATGGGGCCTGCTTTGGTCCTATGTTGGTTCCCCAGCTGTCAAACTGGGGTCCATGAGTCCATGAGTTCCTGCTTGTTCAGGTCAGCTGACAGATTTTGATGATCCCTCATGGAAGGCATCATCCTCCCTGGGGAGTGGGTGGGGGATGGGATGGGGGGGTCAGTGGGAGGAATGGAGGGAGAGGGAACTGGGATCGATATGTAAAATAAGATGATTTATAATAAAATATATTAAAAAAGTATTTACCTAGAGAGAGAAATTAGGAATTTCTGGTATATAAGAGACTTTGTAAAGTGTGAGGGAAAGAAGGCCAGAAGCTTGGCAATAATGATTGCAATACATAATACAAAGGCTGCATTTGAGGAATGCTTACAAATCAGTTTTAGACAATATCGAAGTAGATGGAAGGTGCAACCAGGGACCCCAGCCAGCACAGGGAAAGTGAATCTAAATGCACACACATATGCACAGAGCCAGGACAGTCTGCACTTACCAGCTTTGCAACAATTCAGCACTGACAATACCCAGTATTAATGAGCATGTGAGGCAAGGGGAGCTTTATATATGGAAAACGGGCTACAAAGTGGCACGGTCTCTAACTGCTAGGCACTAATTAGTAATGTTGAACACACATATAGCCTATGACCCAGAAATCTGAGTATATAATTTAAGTAAAGGAAATATCCAAGTGCCCTTAATTAGCAGGTTAGAGCTAAGCTGCCTAACAATGAGATAACATACTGTAGCAAATGTGAATGAATGGAAAGTCCAACACATAAATGTGAATGGACTTCAAAACCAGGAATCTAGAAAGAAAAACAAGTCAGCAAAGACTATGTTCACCAGTCCACTTGCTACACTTTGAAAGCAGACAATTTAAATAACAGACTGTTTAAAGAGCATATATCCATGTAGTAAAACTACCCAGAGACGGAAAAGGACCACCACCATGACATTCAGAACAGTAGGGTATGAGGATGGGACAGGATGTACTTGAACAGATGCCAGAGGGACAGTGTAAATTTAGAGGCTATTATTGTTAACTGGAGGCTGAGGCTGTCATTCTTTAATATATTTTATACTTTTGATGCTTGTTTTATATGCTTTTCTTCTTTTGAAGTAAGGCTGTTACTATGTAGCTCAGGCTGGCTTAAGACTTACAATCCCCCTGAGATGTCAAGCATGCATCTCTCATGGTCACACTCTATGCCTGATACACAATAAAAGCAGACACACTAAGGGTTGAGGCAAATGTCAGAGAACTGAGGCCACAAATGGCCCACGTTACATAGCTGATGCGTTTGACAACTACCATGCCAGCTTGGAAGTACACCAGCCAATCAGATACATTGATAAAAAAGAATGTATTATACTCAGTGATATAGTTATTAACTTCTCATTTCCTATGGTTAAAAAAAAAAGAAAGAAAGGCTTTTAACTAAATCTCTAGAAACTATGACTCATACGCTACAGGAAGCACAATGAACCTTCAGAAGAGAAGAATAAAAACCCACTTGGGTGTGCTGCAGTTAGGGGCAGGTGCCTGACGTGGCATGCTAACTGGGGTATTTCTGGAGAAAGGCATGCTATTAATAACCATCCATGGGTAACAGGTGTTACCCTCAACTGTATGTCACCCTAGTGTAATGGCACCTACACAGAAAATTCTGGCTGTGACTGTTGACCAGTGGTGGCTCTCTTAGTAGCCATGAACACAAGGGCCATGCCAAAGATCTTCAGACCACTCAAGGCAGACGGCAGCCAGCCAGGAACTCTATACTCAGGTACAGAAAAACAATAAGACTACCTTTGTCCAATCTGAGACTGAGAGGCTAGCATTTAATTATGATAAAAGAAAATCTAAAAGATGTAAAATATTAACAAAGGAGTCAGGCGGCTGGAGAGTCGACTCAGTAGTGACATGTGTACAGCTGCCCTTGAAGAGGACCTGAGTTTGGTTCCCACCACCCATGATGGGCAGCTCACAACTGTATGTAACTTCAGCTTCGTGGGATCCAACAACACCCTTTTCCTGACCTCACACGTGCAAACACACAAACACACACACACACACACACTCTCCCCTCCCCCCGCCTCTCTCTCTCTCTCTCTCTCTCTCTCTCACACACACACACACACACACACACACACACACACTGAAGTCTAGAAAAAGATAAACTAGGTAACTTTTTTTTAAGTTTTATTTATTTTATGTATGAGTGTTCTGCCTGTATGTACATCCATGTGTCAAATGATGCTCGAAATACCTGAGGAGGTCAGAAGAGGGCATCCGGTCCCCTAATGTGATAGACAGTTATAAGCCACCAAGTGGGTGCTGGGAACCAAACCTGGACCCTCTACAAGATCAGCAATGCTCTTAACCACTGAGATATTTCTAGCCCCTAGGTAATAAAAGGGAAACTGGTGTAGTTAGCTAATATATGGCTAAAAAAAAAAAAAAAACAGACTTACTGAAAATACAGAGATACTACAAATAACTGAAAAAATACTCAACAGACAACAGCTAGAGATTATGGTGTGTGTGTATGTGTGTTCCTCTAGCACAGTCCACCTAGTCTTACTACTGTGTGTGCATGCATGTGTCACAGCATGTGTGTGGAGGTCAGAAAACAACTTCATGCAGTTGGTTCACTGCTCCCACCCTTATGTGGGTCCCAGGGATTGAACTCAGGCAATAGGTTTGCATGGGAGCCATCTGGCCAGCTCACCACCCTGTTGTTTTGAGACAAAGTCCCTGAAACTCACTAAGTAGGCTAGGCTGACTGGCCAGCAGCAGGGAACAGTAGGTTTCTGCCTCCCCAGTGCTGGGATTACAAGCACACCACTATGTCCGCCTTTGAAAATAAGTGTTTTTTGAAAAGTGTTTGTGAGCATTTTCAAAACTGGCATAGTTCTACAATATAAGGCATGTCAAGTCCCGACATATCAAGAGGTAAACTCATAGTCAATAACACAACACAGCTTTAAAGATCCAGCATTTGGGGAGTATAAAACACTTCTAAACAACAAATGGCTCAAGATGTTGTTAATAAAGAAGTAGATGATAAAATTCCACCTATTAAAATGTATGGTATGTGGTTAAAATGGAAATTATAGAAACATATATGAAAGAAAATAAAACACTGATGTCTTAAATATTAAGTTCAAGAATTACGTAAAGCATGACAGAACAAACTCCAAGAAAACAGAACAAAGGGACAAAGAAACCATAGACGTCATCAAATCTAAACCTGGAAAATAGTAATACCAATAAAATAGACAACGACCTGATCTGATGGACCTCAGCAAGAAAAGGCACCAATTAGCAATACTAGGAATTGAAAGGGGGAACTACAGATATGACGTTTAATTTCAATATGAAGAGAGAGGCTGTAGAGCCTGGGGGGGGGGATGGCTCAGTGGGCAGAGCACAACATGAGGGTCTGAGTTCTGATTTCTAGAAGATGTATAAATGCCAGGCATAGCACATATATGTGATCCAGTGCACCTATGGAAAGATGGGAGGCAGGGTAGTTAACGATGAGAAACTACCTCAGACAGGGTGGAAGGTGAGGATGTCTTAAACTGTACTCTGATTCACTCACTGGCTCCCTCCCTCTCTCCCTCACCTCCCCCCACACACACACAAAGGGAGTGAGGGCTAGAGAGTGGCTCAGCAGTTAAGTGCAGTTACTGCTCTTGCAGAGGGCACAGGTTGGGTTCCCAGCACCCAGATGGTGGCTTATAACCTTCCGTAACTCCAGTTCGAGGGATGGGATGCCTTAAGTCTACAGTCACCAGGCATGTATGTGCTATATATACATGCAGACAAAACACCCATACAAATAAAATAAGTAAATCTGAAAGAAAAATTCCTTTTAAAGGAAAAAATCAAGGCCTGGGGAGATTTCTCAGTGGGTTAAGTGCTTGCTGCCCAAATATGCAGGCCTGAGTTTGGGTCCTCAGTAGCCAAACAAAGAGCTGGATATGGAGCTGTATGCTTGTAAATTCCAGCACTGTGGAGGCAGTGACAGCAGGATCCCAGGGGTCTACCCAGACAGGAATCATGTCAAACACTGACCCTCATGCATAACCAGCAAACAAGACAGCACTTCACATCACATGTGAGGGTCTCCTAGGCTACATCACTACACGCCGGACAGCATTATGATGGGATCATGTGCAGTAGGGAAGTCAGAAAGACTCACTCCATGAAACCATCGCAAACGTCCTTCCAAGGGCAGTGTCCCCAATGGCATGATTACCCAGCACCAGGCCTTTACCACTCAACATCATGCACTGAGCGCCAAGCCTCCAGCACATGAGCCTGTGGGGCACAAACCATGGTCTGTGTGACATCTGGCCAACGTCCCATGGCTGGTATGATGCTTAGTTGGAGGGCATTTATGGCTCTCATACGTGCACAACGGAGACTCTCATCACAGCAGTTTGTAACAGGAGGAAAAGGGGTAAAGAAGAAAAAGAAAAAGGCAGATGGCAGGGAGGGCGAAAACAAAATATTTAGCATCTCCATCAATAGGAGACTGGTTCATATGTGGTGTGCTCACATGACAGGACAGAAAGCAGCAGAGGTGAATGGACCACAGCCACACAGCAGAATAAACCACTGAGGGGAAAAAAAAATTGGGGGCGGGGGAGACCACAGCAGAAAGAATACATTCTGCTTCCATTTATATAAAGTTGGGGGGGGGGGAAATCCAGCAAAACCAAACAACCTGTTGTCTAGAGATACAAACGTTTGGTATAAATATAAAGACAAAAGAGAAAATCATACATGCAGCTGAAGATAATAGTTATCTCTGAGGAGGAGGGAAGGCTGGGAGATGAGGACTTCTAAGGGGCCTCCACAAGCAATGCATTCTCTCCCTTAACTGGTGGGTACACAAGGGCCACTGTTTCTCTGTCCTTTGACATTAGGCATCTTTTATAAATATTTTTAAATTTATTCATTGCTATTTTATGCACATTGCTGTTTTGCCTGCATGTGTGTCTGTGTGAGGGTGTCAGATCCCCTGAAACTGGAGTTACACAGTTGTGCGCTGCCATATGGGTATTGGGAATTGAACCTGGGTCCTCTGGGAGAACAGTCAGTATTCTTAACCACTGAGCCATCTCTCCAGCCCCCGTCTTTTATAAATATTTTTACCACTAAATATTTAAATGTTTTTAAAATCGATTTTTATAGACATGAATCAAAACGAACAGGCCTCCAATCAAACTTTAAAAAAAAAAAAAGTATCAGAGTGAGCAGAGCAAATAAGAAAACTGGACAGCTGGTCTTACCGCTGTTTGTGCCTTTAAGTATTTCATACTAGCAGGGTATGGGGTGCACACCTATAATCCTAGCACTTGGAAAATGGAGACTGGAAGATCAGGAATTCAAGGTCAACTTCAGCTCTGTAGCAAGTTCAAGACCAGCCTGGGCTACATGAAACGCTGTTTCAAAAACCAACTAACCAGCTGGGCTTGGTAGCAAATGCCTTTAACCCCAGCACTTGGGAGGCAGAGGCAGGCCTGTGTTTGAAGTCAGCCTGATCTACAAAGCAAGTTCCAGGACAGCCAGAGGTGTTACACAAAGAAAATCTGTCTCTAAAAACAAAACAAGCAAACAAACAAACAAACAAAACCCAACCAACCAAATATGTGTGCATGTGCCTGTCTGTGGATGAGTGTGTAAGTGAAAAGCAATGCTCCTATTTGAAATAAAGGGACCTCTGTGTCTGTATAGTTCCCAACCTGGCTGGCAAGATAGACGTTGATCTAGTAATCATCTCATAATGGTTAAGTACTAACTAAGCCAAAAGCTCTGAAGAAAGGGAGATCTCCCCAGAGGACTAGAATACCATGTATTAGAGTGAGGCAATACATATACATATATACATATACATATACATATACATGCACACACACACACTCTTCAGTAGTTGGCAATGAGGAAGATACCCATACTGGGAGAGGAAAGCCTGGCCTAGAAGCCTTTGTTGCTGAAAGAGATACCCTAATGGGATCTTGAATGAGAAGCAGAGCTTAGCAACAGGAAGAAAGTGGTGATAATACTATATTCAACTGAGGCACTATGAACTAGATACAGGTGTGAAAGTTAATCTTGGAGAGCTGAAGTGGTTCAGATGCGTGGAAAGTGGAGCTTGGAGCAGGGGAATGGATATGTGCTAGGAGATGAGGAGAGAGTTTGGGAGTGGCTGGTCTTGGGGCACTTATAAGCCATGCAGAGTGGGGCTGAGGACTGGACCAGATGGGGAGCGTGGGCAGGACAGCCATGAAGAAAGGAAAGCCGGGGTTCAGAACAACAAGAAGGGAATGGCATCTAGGGGTGTCTATGGCCATCAGAGGTAGCATTGTCAGAAGTCATGAAGGACAGAGCAGAAGGACAACAGAGCTCCAGTGCTTGGTGAGTCAACTAGGATTTCAGACATTGCGGTAGAATGAGGGAGTGGGAGCAGATGTTGGCCTGAGGTTACCTAGAGGGAGTCGAATAAGCAGGGCAATGTCAATCATCAATGAGAAAGGCCTGCACACCTGAGAGGCAGGTGGATAAGAGTCAGAAGAGAAGCTTGGTGTTGGTGGCACACGCCTTTAATCCCAGCACTTGGGAGGCAGAGGCAGGCAGATCTCTGTGAGTTCAAGGCCAGCCTGGTCTATGGAGCAAGTTCTAGAAAAGCTTCCAAAGCAATATAGATAAATCCTGTCTCGCAAAAACAACAACAACAACAAAAAGAGTCAGAAGAGGCTGTGGACTGGGTGAAATAACCAATGAACTGTGATGAGGCAGGGGGATTTCCCAGAGTGTGCCCCAGGACTAGCCCCTCCCAAGCTCTCAAAAGCTGTGGGATACAATGACCCTTCTCCTACTAATATGGAAGCAATGGAGAGTGGTGTGCCCCGTGTTTGAAAAGCATATAGGCAAGGACACCACCACAAGGGCCTCTGCCTAACTTCCTTTATGAAGATGTACCTGGAGACCCTGTCTCAGGAAAAAAATTTAAAAAGTCCCGGTGTCTGCCAAGAAACGGTTGGAGGAGACAACTCATATGCCAGCCTGACTGTGAGTGACCCCAATCAGCATGGGAGGTAGCCAACCCCACCTGATGTGAGAGACGACAGAAGACTGCCCCACTGTGGGAAGGGCAGAAGAGACAACACCCACTCCAGCCAGATAGTCCCTTCGCTGTTATTCCACAAACCACAGGTAGCCAGGCACAAACATCACCATGGATACCGCGATTGTCAAAGTCGGGGGTTCAAAGAGGGAAAGCTGGAGAAAACAACCTCAGTCAAGGGTAGGCACCCCAGATTTCCTCACTCCCAACCCAAGCCTCCCTTAAACTACACCCCCAAGAGAACACCAGGCAAACACTGGCAAATGTTTCACAGAAGCCTTCCGATCTGTACATTACAAAGTCTGTGCTCAAGGTTAATGCCGGAGAGTTCAGCTGGGCCAGATTCCTGTTAAACAAGAGGACGGTGGCAATGGGGGTGGCATGGGGGGGTGTTTCATGACGGCAACAAGGTCAAGAGGATGCCAGAGATGAACCATCTTGGGTAAATAACATGGTCATCAATTAGAAGCACAAATTGTTTTAGATTCCAGGGTAGTTGGCTCCTAAGCCAAACTCTCCCTGCAGAATTTTAGGTGGTGTACGTCATTGTTATAAATATACCAGCAATCCGAGTGTCGTCGAAAAGGACACATCCCGTGAGCATAACCTTGGAGGGCTTGGCATGAACTGAGAGCGTGTGCAGAAGAGTGTTGGTGGGCTATCCTGAAGAGGACGCAGATCCTTGGAGAGAGCACTCTGGCTATAAGAGGAGGAAGCTATAAGGTGCTGACCCAGAGTGAATGTGGACACATCTGGGCAACACCAACTCACAGACCCATTGAGCCACCTCACCTCCCTGTGTTAGTGCCACATGGAGTTAGTTCCACAAACAAACTGGGTGTCTGGAACAGAAAGTGGCCCTTACTGCTTTCAAGACTGGGAAGTTGAAGGTGCTAGGAGGCTGGTTTTTAGTGAGGGTCCCTCTTTGCCTTGCAGGTAGCATCTTCTCACTGGGTGCTCATGGGCATGCACAGAGAGCTCTTTGATGTCCTCTCAGATCTCAGATAGGGTTTACACGTGTTACCATGTAACCTCAATTACCCTCTTAAAAGCCAGCCACATGGGGGTTAGGGATTCAGCATGTAAATCATGAGATACAACTCAGTCCACAACACCTACCTCATAACACCTACCTCCAAAGGACCCTCCCCAGGAATTGACTCTGCTGCAATTGGGAAATACCCCCATTAGCCAAGGCACAAGAGAACAAAATTCAACGCCATCCCATTCATTCACTACCATTGTCCTGCCATACCCTGATGGCACTAGGGGATTAAAGTCCCTTGCCTACAAATTTACAATGACTCTAAAAGAGGTACTCTGAGCTCTTAGGAAAGTTCTAGAAGGAAGAACTTCATGGAGATCAAGCAATGTTTTCTGAGGGAATCTGAGTCCAACTGTGCCTAGGCAGAGAACAGCAGCCCAGAAGCCTTTCCTGAGCCGTGGGTCCCTTCGTCTGTATGGAAATAGACCCTGTACATCAATAACAGATCCTGCAAGTAATTGGCCATTCCTGTCAGCTGGGGGTCTGCATCCCCTCAGGTCATGTCTGTAGGAGTTTTTAGATTGAATTCATCAAGGTAGGAAGATGCCATTCCTGGGTGGTATGGAAGGAAGAAAGTGAATGGAGTGCCAGCACACACCTCTCTCTCCTTCCTAGCTATGGAGACAATGTGCCCATACTCCCAGCGGAAACGCTTTCTCCACCATGAACCACAATGAAGCCTTCCCTTTGTAAGCTGCTTGTTGGGTATTTTTGGCACAAAGATGAAAAAAAGTAACTAATACAATCCCCAGAACTGAACAAATACAACACTGAAAACAAAAGGGGCAAAGAGCCCCAAACAGGATGCCCACCTTCCCAGCCAGCATCAACACCAACTCAAACACGTCACAGGACCGGAAAAGGAGGAGGACTGCACGCAGCATAAGGAAAAGCAACGTGGAATAATAAAACTGTTTCCTATTTAGAGTCCCTTGAGGTGACATTCTTCAATAAGCCACACATCTTGGATCAAAATATCTGCTCCCACAGAGAAGACTGTGAACTTGTGCATGTGAGTGGGTGAGATATTGTCCCTATGTCCCCAGCACCTAGAGCAGCATCAAGAGCAGCAAAGCTTAGAGGTTGGACCCGGATGTCCTGGGCCACCTTGGAACTTCATGTGGTATTTCTTAGCTGTGTGACAAGTTAGCCCCTCGGAGTCACAGCAGCCACACCTCATACCAGGAACCCAAGCCCAACAGTCCTCCCTCTCCCACCCAGAGCCCTACAGGGGACAATCTACTTCTGGGGGTACTCTGCAGTGGGTCTGTCCTTACTCCTCTTCTGGTGTGTGGCCCAGGGCCACAGAGACATTCCGATTTCCTGAAAAAGAAAAAGGGACAATCCCCTACCCACACACCCCCCCAAAAGCTCTCCAGCCTAAGGCCAACAGGAAGTGCTAGAGAGCTCTGAGTAAGATATCCAGGACATAGCTCCCTCCCAGCAGGCAGCCTGTTTTGACAGAAGGAAGGAGAGGGTGGCAATCCCATGAGCCAGCAACCCTGACCCAGACAGGATGACTAAGAAGCTAGGGCCGGACAGGCTGCTAGCTGACCCACTGACCTAAAGGGCTTTCCTAGCCAATTTCCCTCCAGTGCTGCCCATAGCAAGTCAGAGAAGAGATGGAGCATCAGAGCCATCAATCTGGCAGCAGGGGCCAGAAACCCAATGCTTAGGCCTGCTGCAAACAGGGACATGGGGACCAGAAAACAGAAATGACACAGGGAGTCGGGTCTGGGATGAGGAGTGTGGCGCATATGGCAACATAAAGGTTCAGAAAAGAAGGGGCATGCCTGAGGAGGGCAGAAAAGAGCCCAGCTGGAGGGTGCTGCAATTGGCTATATGGAGAGGGAGAAGATAGCAAGAACTCAGTGGGGGTCAAGGAAAACATACCAGGGTATGGGCCTGAGTCTTAGCTGCCATTGGGATGAGATGACCAGTGTTAAATAGTCAGCTGAGTGGAGGGGCCAAGGATAACCAGAGATTCCTGATGGGGGTGCCTGAGGCCCTGATAGGGGTACCTATCAGGAATAGAGAATTGGGGGCTCTGAGCAGATTCACTTCCAGGGATAGGAAGAACAAGCCACTGGGAGTGAGTACAAGGAGGTAGGGGTAAAATTCTTTCTATGCTGAACTTTAAGATCAGTGAGACCTGCTCTCCAGTCCAAGGTCTGCCACTCACCAGCTCCATGACACTGGCCAAGTCATTTAACGGATTAGCTCAGTTTTAGCATTTGCAGCATCAGGTAAGACCACTCAGTCCCAAAGTCTGCCTTAAGGACCAAGATGCTATATACAAAGTATTGTATGTATTAATAAATATTTGCTGGGGTTTCATCATTCTGTGCCAAGTGTTTTACGAGGTACAACCTTGTTCGAGGCCCCCAGAACTCTGCAAATCTGGCACTGTTACATGTGAGGATCTTAAGTTCAGGGCCTGGACTAGAGCTGCTCAGGGTCATACAACAAGCAGACGGTCTAGGCAGGGACTTGAACCAAGATCTCTCTGATTCAGATCTCAGGCTTCCTGTCAGGGGACTGTACCTGCCCCAACCTTCATGGTATTACAGGTCTGCCTCCCACTTCCAGGAAGTAAGGCAAAGGGTCCAGGAAATAGGTAGGAGGCAGGTTTGAACCCATAGAACATAACCCCAAATCACCCTAATACAGTTCAGGTAATTCTGTCTTCAATGTACCTGATGACATTTTGTCTTATTTTTTTTCTCCCCACTTTTTCATCTCCAGTCAATGAGACTGTACTTTCAACTCCAGTGAGTCACCGGAAAATGTAAATTAAAAAAATTAAAAGGAACATTGCTCCTACGTAAGCGCCGGCCAGCCCAGTGAATCAACCCGAGACAAGTATAATAGGCATAATTGTAGTTCTTCCACAAGACAAACCCCAGATGGGTCCTAAGTCGATAGCAGACCCAGAGGCTTTCCCAGCAGAGCCTGTGTACCCAGCCTGGGCTGCAGACTCCAACCTAAGCCAGGTTTCAGGGGCGTAGTCATCTCACTGGGGACCTGAGTACATTGGCTGATTCTGAATGACCCAGGAATACAGTAACACATCCCACTCACTCAGGGCTCCACACTCTATTTGAACTATTTGTCCACCTTGCTTCTTAAAGGTGCCAGATCCTTATCCTTCCTGTCATTGTAAAGCTACGTGACAGCAGGAAAAAAAATAAATAAATAAAAATGGGGTGGTTATTTAACTCATAATATTGCAGGTTTTTTCTTTTCCTTTTTACTGTATGTAGACTTCCTAGACCCTGCTAAGCCAGGTTCTGCTTCCATTTCCCCTCTGCATAATGGGATGATAACAGCCTATGGAAGTTTAATGAGAATAGCTCCCACCAGTCCCCAGGTGGTGGAACTGTTTGGGAAGGATTAGGAGGCGTGGCTTTGTTGGAGGAGGTGTGTCACTGGAGGCAGGTTTTGAGGTTTTAAGAGACCTACAGCATCCCCAGTGTGCTTTCTGCCTTCTGCTTGTGGTGTGAGGTATAAGTATCCATCTGTTTCTGCTGCCATGTCTTTACTGTGCCATTAGGAACTTTAACCTCTGTAACTGTAAGCCCAGTTAAACTTTTATTTATAAGTTGCCTTGCTCATGGTGTTTTATCTAGCAATGGAAAAGCAATACACAGCCCCTTCCTTCCAGGGACTTTGTGGTCATTCAGTGAAGTGATGGGGGCTCTTAGCACAGTGCTTTTGGCCCAGTAAATGCCAGCTGTCAATATCATCTTCTCCACTAGCTTGAGAAAAGAGAATGCCATAGGTTCCAATGTAAGATGACAACCTCCTGAGGTCTTCAAGCTCCACATTCTGGCAGTGTATATCAGCCATCTCAGTGGTTAGAACGTTACAACTAGAAGATCATCTCCCCAACTCCATCCCAGAAAGGAAAAGACAGCCCTCCAGTGAGTGACAGAATCAGCATATGAACCCAGGCCTCCTGCACCTAGGCCATTTAGCAGTATCCTCCAGCACGTGTGCCTCAAGTCCCAAAGGTCAAGACCCGAAGCAGAAGTTTAACACATCTCTATCACCAGGGGCAACAAGAAGGAAGCATTTTGACAGGTTATTTCCAAATACTACAACTCAAAGCTGAGTACAGGGCTTCTGGTCAGTGAAAACCCCTCCCCTGCAGATCATGACCAGGGCCAAAATGAAAACACCCCAAAGGTTTCTCAAGGGCTGTCTCAAGGGAGACCTTCCCTAGACTTTCCTATAGTGTCTTCAGGAAGCAGGGCTAGCTCCCTTTCTAGCCTGCCCTTCCAGGCTCCTTGGATCGGGTTATAGCCCCAGACCCACAAACTCACTGCCTCCCCTAGCCTGGGAGCATCCAATTCTGTACCTTGGATCTTACATATCCTATATAGTGTCATCCTTCTCCCCTGAAGCAATTCAGCAAATACCTGTCCCCTTTGAGCTACAGGGAGGAAGGCATCATCCCTATTCTACCTGAGCTCCTGGGCTGGTGGAAGGATAGATGATGAGTGGATAACCAGAAAATACATGAGACAGAGCTTCCAGGCATTGGGAAACCCACTGGGCATTGGTAGATGAACTGAGTTCACTGTATAGCCCCAAAGGGTCTTGCACCAGCCAAAGTAAGGTCATATCAACATAAAGATACCTAAGTCTGAGAGGTCCTGCCCCAATCTACCCCTCTCCCAGATCCTCTGTCCCCATAATGTATGAGTCTGCTATAAAAAGCATCTCATGAGCATGGCTCCAGTGAGTACATGTCAACTGCCCAGTGATACGTAGGTGTTGGAAACCAGCGGTCTGCTGCCTCCGCCCCCTGATGATGGGCGGGACATGCATGGCCATGTCATTGCTACCTCACTCATTATGGGGTGCATAGGGACTCAGTTTCCCTTTTAAAGCAAGCGCATCCCCCCTCTTTCTCTGTCTTCCTCTCTTCCTCCCTCTTGCTCTCTCTCTCTCCTGCTTTCAGTTGGCCACCAGCCTCCTCCCTCTTCTTACTCCCCCCTTCCCCTCTCTCCTCTTCTGTTCCCGATGCCTCTATGTCTCTTCCCTTCTCCCTCACTCCCCTTATCTAAAGAAACTCCTCATTTAAGCTCTATCTGCCTGGCGTGTTATTCCCTCTCGCCTCGGTCTCCCTCACCGGCTATGGGACCTGCTATGCTCTCCCACATGGTCCCTTACCTTGGGGCCCCACTCACTTGGGACCCTCACTCAGGACCCCCACCCCCATTCTCCAGCTTTTATTCTTATAACTGTAACAAAAGAACAACGATAGGTAGGCTCAGCTGATGCTTACTTAATCTTCCAGGTTGACGCCAAGGATCCAGAAGTAGTCTGTGTTCCCTAAATGGCATCCTTAGCATGTTGCTTCTATCCTCAGTGTCTCAGCATAACCACTGTATTAGTCCCTGACAAGAGCAAAGTGGAGAGGGAGAGAGGGTTGACCTTAACCAGTGGGGGGTGTGGTCCATTGAGGCAGGAGGATGGCACTCAGGAGAGGCTCAGTCTGTCTGTGGCAGCAGGAGCCTGCAGCTGCCTTTTCACATTTTGGAGGATCAAGAAGCAGGGTGCTTGGGCCAGAACCAGAAAAAAAAATGTCACCCAAGACCCACTGCCAGCAACCTACTTCTGCTAGCTAAGCCACAAGGGCTCTACAATGTCCCATAACACTCCACTAGTTTGGGATCAAATGTTCAAACTTATGACCTGGGGACAGGGGTATATTTCACACTTAAACTATAACCATCTTGTTCCATCTGCGCTGCAGGGCACATTAGCCACATTCATCCCTATTTTTCTTGTGATGCTGGGGAAACAAACCAACTCTGCCTTGTACATGCTAGGCAAGTACTCTACCAATGAGTTATACCCCAACCCTTACACCCCTTTTAAAGAGTCTTCTAGAAGACCCATTCCAATGACTTCTGGTGGCACCCTGACCAGCTAAGGACTGTGCACACTTCTACTAGTGGCCACAGAGGGTTCCACCTCTGCAGTGGAACGGTGCCTCTTTAGTGTGTAAAAGTTGGCTGAGAAATTAAAATACAGTCGGAGCCCAAATTTGGTGTTTCTGACCAGCTCTATCAATCATTCTTACAGCCATACACTGCAGAAGAAAGAAGCAAGCTGTGAGGAGCTTCCTGGGAGACCATCTACTGGGTCCAAACCACCCCTATACCTGTGGTTACTTCAGGAGCAGGGATCTGCAGAATTCTGTATTGGGAACACAGTTAACACAAAATAACCATTCCAGAATTCTCCACTACAGCTACACATGGGAGCAGGATCACTCAGACTCCTGAACGTGGAGCTGTGACGGGGTGAGCCAGACTCCAGCTCCGACAGACAGGAGGGCGATCAATAGTAAACACTGCAGAGACGCTCAGCACTTCTCAGGGACAACTAGCCCTGGACAAAGGGTATAAAAGGTAAACCTCAACCTCACTGGAGGCTTGCCCATAGCCTGCTCTTCCTATAAGCCCACACACAGCCAGGAAGCAACAGCCTGAGCTTTTCTGATGCCAGAGTCGGAGGCCTTTCCCTCTTTCCCAGGATGCTTCTAGCTGTTTTCTCAGCCAATGACTCAGTTCTGGGGTCCTCAGCTGCTGGTGACCAGAGCTCTTCCAGGAGAGTAAGCAGTAGGAGCTCAGGACAGCTCAGAAAACCCTCAGATAGGGCTGAGTGACGCAAGTGGAAAGACGAAAAGCCATCCAAGGGAAGCAGTAAGCCTGGGGACTGCAGTACTCTTGCACTTGTCCTAAGACTGACCCCAAGACGTCCTGACCAGCACCGATCTGGGAGGTGGAACCAGCGAGTGGGTTGTGTCTCACCCCATCCCCACTCCCAACCATGTGTCAGCACACATCCTGGTGTCTGGGGCACTAGCCACAGTGGTGGCTAACATTGGACAGGATCTAGAATCACCTAGAAGACAAACCTTTGGTAGTCTATGGGAAGGTCCATCTCAATGCAGACAACGCCATCCCATGGCCTACGGGTCCGGGACTGAATGGAAAAGAGTGAGTGGAGCATTTCCCATTTCCCCATCCCTTCTCTTCCGGCACCGTTCTGTGTTGCCTTCCCCCAACCCTTTCCTACAACAGTTCTCTTTGCTCAGTGCTCATCTGTGGCTGGGCGTGCCTCTACAAAATAAGACTTTGCTTTTTGCCTCAGTTTTTGTGGAAGTATTAGTTCCAGTTTTCAGGGACAGACTTACTTGATTCTGTTGACATCTCCCCCTATCCCAGGGCCAGTGGGGGAAGGGGATGTCTGGCTACAAACTATTGACCAGGCATCTTCCTGACAGCAGATGCCATGCGAGCAGCTGCCTTAGGTTCCTGCAGCCATGCGTTTCCTGCCATGATGGACTATGCCCTCTGAATATGAGCCAAAAAGAAATCCTCCCTTAAGTGGCGTTTATTGGATATTTTGTCATAGGAATGAGAAAAGTATCTGGCCCAGCATCTCCTGGTGTCTGAGCACATGCTTGTTGCTGCTGGGGTCTGTACCTGATGTACCAGCCCACACACAGAAGTGGTGTTGGGTTCTCAGTACCTTAAGTCTCTGAGTGAACATTCAGATGTCAATCAGAGCTCCTATCCCAACACAGACAGTTTTGTCATGAGACCCACCCTGCTCCTGCTGCAGCTAATTGGGGTAGAGACTGGAATGTCTCCCAGGTCAGTGAATCCATAACCTCTGGCCAAATGCATCCCTCACTACCCCAGGGGTATCAGATGTCAAAAGAAGCCAATCAGATTCTGTCCCTGAAAATTGGAACTAATACTTACACACACACACACACACACACACACACACACACACACACACACAAAAGGAGCCAAAAAGCAAAGGGAAACCTACTATGTAGAGGCATGCCCAGCCACAGATGAGCACTGAGCAAAGAGAAACTTTGACATAATAAGGGGGTGGGGGCATTGTAGAACAGTGCGGGCTTGTACTGTAAGAATCATCAAGTACATCTACTAAGCCCAGATGTCTGGGCTACATGCCTGGAAAGTCCAGTTTAGAAGAGTGGCCAAGATCTGGCTTAAGCCACCATGCCAAGAGTCTGTTGTGGTGACTCAGCAACCATGCTTTTGTCCCCAATGGAGAGAAGAGGAAGGTGGCAATAGCAAGATGCAGAAAAGCAGATGATCAAGATGGTCACTGGCAGTTCTGTGAAACCTTAAGAGCCACCTTGGTTACGAAGTTCCCTGAGGTCTCACTGTCCCTGAGCCTGTGGGCCTTCCGAGTGTGATCCTGGTGACATCTAGGGCTTCCTGGAAGTGCTATGCTCTCCACTCTGCATGCTAAGAGCTTATAGGCCTTGTGACTGTATACCCTGCAGTACGGTCTCCACTCCTCACACTGGCTGGAAAGCCTGCTAGCTTTACAGAGCCGGCCCCATTCCTCCTCTGTGGATGGTAGGTGCAGGGAGGCAAACTTAGAGCCTCTCTTTTTCCTTCATAGAGGCGTGGAACAAAGTAAAGCTGACATCAGGGGAGCCAGACAAACCTTCATCAGGTCCCAACTCCTAGACCCTACTGGCCATATCAGCTCATCCTCCTGGGAACATTAGTCTCTCCTCAGAACCACAAGCCAAGGACATGGTCTTACACAATTGACACAGGCTCACTGAGCCTCGATATATACTGGCTTTCTCCCCTAGGCACACTTAAAAACTATTTTTCTTCCTTTATTTTTATTTTTTTTAACTATTTTCAAAATCTGCTCTGCTCTGTTCTGTCTTGGGGGGGAGTTTCTGATGAGCACCATGGTCTCAGCACAGACCTCAAAAACCTCCAAGGTGGCACAAGGGTCTTGGTTCTTTTTCTGTGATTTTGGGTTTAATTATGTATCAATCATCTATCTATCTATCAATCTATATCTCTCTTCTTTCTCCCTCACTCCCCTCTCACTCTCTGTATGTATGTGTGTGTGTAAGCACACATATGCTAGAGTGTGTGTATTTATAAGCACGCATTTGCTATAGTGTGTATAAGCATTGCTAGAGTATGTGTATTTGTGTATATATGTATGGGCACACAAGTGTTGCAGTGTATGTATGTGTGTGAGGACACATGTGCTATAGTGTATGTATGTACTAGAGTGTGTGTATAGGCACACATATGTTGTAGTGTGTGTATACATGTGTGTAGGTATACATTTGCCACAGTGTGTGTGCGTGCATGCATGTGTGTACATCAGAAGACAACTTGAAGGACTTCATTTTTCCTGCTGCCATGTAGGTTCCAGTCATTGAACTCAAGTTGCCAGGCTCAGTGGCAAGCACCTTTACTTGCTAAGCCATCTCACAGTCCCAAAGCTTGCATTTAATTATATGCTTGGTGGCAGTAAGGAATTTAGCAGACTGGCTCTCTATATTCTCTTGGTATGCTTATTTAGTTGGTATATTTTCTTGAAAGTAACTGGGGACTGGGTACCAAAAGCTTTATAATGTTCATAGCCTTTGCTTCGTTGCTACAAATCAATCCCCAATGAAATAACTGAGAAAGGCTACGTGCAAGATGGTCCTTACAAGTATTTAAGAACAAGAGGAAGTGCAAACAGCCTAAATTTCCAGCACTGGACAATGATCAAACAAATTGCAGCCCATTCAAAGTGTTGCATATCATCTGCCCACTTAATAGCCAATGGGTTTTCAGCTTTTGTTAACAGGGAAAGATCAAAATTCAGAGTTACAATGGGGTGGTGATATTAGCCACTCTGGGGACTGTGTGGCAAGAATGAGGCTTTTAGGCCCCACACTTACAACAGTAATGGGGTGGAGGCACTGAGGTAACCAAGGGAGCAGGGGGATGTGGCCCCTGGGGTTTCTGCTCTGGCTTCAAGTAGAGGTAGGTCTCTTCTAGCACTGTGGCTTCATCCAGACAAATGTAGTCTCTCTCACACACATTTGTGATCCTCAGAGACTAGAATTGAATCACTGGTTTCTAAAAACCCAGCTTTCTTTTTCCCCTACCTCTTCCTCTCCATTATTATATGCTCTACTTTAAAATGATGTTCTATAATTAATATTTATGTAGGGAATAAAAAGTCACTTGCCTCCTGAAACTACCTCTCAAGGTCAAGGGTCAACAGAGACAGCTCTTCAAAGCACAGTGTGGATGCCATGCTTGCTAACACTGAGAGCACAAGACCTCTGAGCTGTAATTTGGATAAAGGTATCCTCAAAAGCCAGTGCCTTCAGGCACCTGGAGAAAAATAAATAAATCAATATCATCTTAGACCTCACATTATTTCCACATTCCTCCCCCCCCTCCCACCGGGAGTTGAGGAGATCATTTGGTAAAGTGTTCTTGCAAATGTGGGGACCTGAGTTCAATCCCCAGCACCCACACAAAAATCTAGGCATGGTGTGTGGTATGTACTTATAATACCTGTACTATAGAGAGACAGGGAGATGGGAGGGTCTCTGGGGCCCACTGGCTAGCCAACCTAATTAAACTGATGAGTCCTTATCTCCAAAAGCAGGTGAACTAGGTATAGTGGTTCACACCTGTAATCCCAGCAATCAGAAGGCAAAGGCAAGCAGATCTCTGTGAGTTCAAAGAAGCCAGCCTGGTCTACAGAGTTCTATGCCAACCAAGGGTACAAAGAGAGACCTTGTCCCAAAACAAACAAACAAACAAAAAAACAAATAGAGGCTGGAAAGATAGCTTGGCAAGTGAAGAGCCTGCTCTTCCACAAGACCCAGATTTGATTCCCAGTGCTCACATTGCAGCTCACAACTGTCTAACTCCACTTCCAGGGGATCTGACACCCTTTTCTGAAGGCACCAGGTGCCTACATGATGCACAGATACATAGGAAGCCAAACTACCACACACATAAATAATAATAAAACAATCTACAACAAGGTAGACAACTTCTAAGGAACACCTGAGATTGATTCTTACCCCCAACACACACACACACACACACACACACACACACACACACACTTGCACGCACAGAAAAATATTTTCTCAAATATAAATCCTTTACCTAGAGATGACCAAGTACACAAAGAGACAAGACCTCATAACTGAAAACCAGTAGGAAAAACTGAACCCTGAAACTAAAGGACTACAGACAACTGCCCAATCCAAAGAGGCAAAGACAAACTTGGCAGGCAACATGGCACATTAGAAAGAGAACCAGACAACAGCATCAGCTAAACGAAAATCATAGTGAGGGAAGTGGTCGGAGATGCTGTACACACTGCAGCCTTCTCCTCCCTGCTCCACACCCAGCCACAGATGATTTCTTTCTGTCTCACATGAGCAATCATTGTGCACATACATGCATATGGTACAGTAAATAAAAGACCGATATTGGGGTTCAAGTGTCAAGCTAAAGATCAGAAAAGCAAAGCAGCCAGCCGCTAGCTTTTACCTCTACCTCAGCTCAGACCAAAGGGGTAATCCTCAGGCTGTTTTCCCGACTTCACTGCTCCTCAGATTCACTCAAACTGCTGTGCTCTCCTCAACATGGCTAGAGACTAATCCTGAAACTGAATGCCAGCTCTGAGTCTCTGCTCCTGTCTTATATACCTCCCTAGAGCTGGGATTAAGAGCATGTGATCCAGATGCTGAGAGCACCTTTGTGTGAGCTGTTTCTTTTAGGACTGGATCAATTTTGTGTAGTCAGTGTGGCCTTGAACTAACAGAGAGAGAACCATCTACCTCTTAATCCTGAGTCCTGGGATTAAAGGTGTGTATCACCACTGCCTGATCTCTATAGCTTGAGGCTGATTTTGCATTCGAATCCTTGGGCAAGTTTTAATAAATCATAAATATCACCATAATACACACATGTGCACACATGCACCCTGGCTCAATACCAGTTTTGGAATAAAAGATAATAGCAACAGCACTACAGGTCAGTAGCTCCTGGATCCAATATGAACTGGGCCTTGAGAAAAGGTCCTGTTAGCACTGCTTCTAAGGTAAGGAAGGGTAGGGTGGGTTCCAGGCCCTCAAATTGTTTTCAACTATTCTGGGAATTGCTTAACTTTCCTTCTCAGGAAATCTCACTGGTAAAACAAGCATGGCCTCTGTCCTTGCCAGCTCCCTGGAGGGGTTACCTGGGCCTGTTTTTTAGTGAAATCCATGCCCTTCTGCTGTCATAGCAGTATTCCAGTAGTAGGTAAGAGTTTAGGGTTTGTTTTTCAAGTAAACTTTTGAAAGACGCAGATCTGCCCAGGCCCAGCTCTCCTCTGCCCTTGTCTGCATTAGTCCTGAGTACAGGACAGGAGCAAATAAATGGGCTGATGAAATTCCCTGAGGATAAAGTCCAAACGGACAGTAAACATCCGTGAAAAACGTCCAATCTCCCTGGCCGTCAGGGAAATACAAACCCAAACTAGAGTTCCAGGATAGCCAGGGTTATGTAGAGACATCCTGTCATCTGCACCTTCCCTCCCCCCTCAAAAAAACCCAACAAAAACAAACAAACCATAACTGCTGGTGAGGATGCAGAGAAAAGGGAATGCTTACACACTGCACATGCACAGAGGTTCAGGGGTGAGGGAGGATAGTCCAGCCACTATAAAAATTTGCATGGCAATTCCTCAAAAAACTAAAACTAGATTTACCATTCTACCCAGTTATGAGGATTTGCCCCAAGGACTATAACAGCATGTCACAAAGACACTTACACACTAGTGCTTGGTACCGCTAGGCCGTGAGACCAACCTTGGTGTCCATTAACAGAGGAATGGATGATGGGAGATGTCATTCTGTATATGTTTCTCATACTGGTTAATAATAAAGCACTGTTGGCCAATAGGAAAGGAAGATAGGAGAGACTAGGAGACAAGGAGGAAATAGGAAGTAGTAAGGAAGAGTCAAGATGGAGAGTCTGGAGAGAGCTGGACGCCAGCCGCCTCCCCGGTAAGAGAAGGCCATGTGAAGATACATAGAAATGGGTTAATAATTAAAGGCAGAGCTAGCCGATAAGTAGCAAGTAACCGGGCCAACAGTATTGTATCAAATACAGAGTCTCTGTGTGTTATTTGGGGCTGGTGGCGTGGTAGCAGGACAAGACCGGGCAGCAGGCAGAAAAACCGTACTCGTTACAAATGGATATAGAAAATGTTTTATAGACACATGGAAAGTTTTTTCATCTATCAAAAAAGGTTGTCACTGGGTGGTGGCACACACCTTTAGTCCCAGCACTCAGGAGGCAGAGGCAGGCAGATCTCTTGAGTTCAAGGCCAGTCTGGTCTATAGAGTGAGTTCCAGGACAGCCAGGACTATACAGAGGAACCTTGTCTTGAAGAAAAAAAAAAAAAATACAAAATAAGGAGGAGGTTAAATGGTTTACAGGAAAATGAATGCAACCAGAGATAATCATATTACATGAATTAAATAACTCTCAGACAAGTAACCTTTTTTTCTCTCGTTTGTGGTTCCTAGACTTCATATAGACATGTAAAATCATGTACAAATACATAACATGAAACTGGCTGGGAGGAGGAGGGGGACAAGAAAACAGGAAAGAAGGGGGTGTGAAAAGTATTATTCACTCATGAAAATGTCTTATATAATCCAGTACCATATACAATAAATACACACAAGGAAAACATTTAAAAGATCGTGTGTGTGTGTGTGTGTAAGCCAAGTGTGTGCAGGTACTCACAGAAGTCAAGAGAGAGCAAAAGATCCTGAGTCTGCAATTTCAGACAGTTGTGTGCTACCAAAATGATTCCTGGAAGAGCAGCAAGCACTCTTAGGCACTGAATGACCCCTGCCCCAACTGGTAAAAGGTTAGGGTGTCAGATAAAGCTGGACTCTGTTTCTTCAGATGTAGCTGATGATCCTCAGGTTCATCTGCCCCTTGGCTCCAATCAGCCAGCCAGCCAGGAAGCAATTATTGAGAACCTGGTAAGTGTCAGATATCCAAGTGCTGAGGACACAGCCTTAAATAAATGAGTTACAGCCCTCCTGGTGTTTACAAATAGAGTGGGGAGATTGACAAGAACACACAACCATGTAAATACGCAGTCTGGATGGTGACAGGTGAGAGATGAGATGATGTACGACAAGGGAAGAAATGAGCATGGTGCTGGGGACACTAGAGCTCAGTACTTGGGGACATGGAATGGCCATCCTGGCTGATGCTTAAAGCTCCATGGGAAAGCCAGGAGGCCGGAGCTTCGATCCTCAGCTCCCAAGAAGACGCACATCTCTCAGTCAGGGATGCACAGCTCTCAGTGGCTTCCCTAAGCACAGCCTGAAGCAGCAACAAAGATAAAGAAATCTAAACTGTGAGCCAGTCCTCAGATAAGCCTGCCAGGGAGGTCTGTGGGGCAGCTGGCTTCAATCTGCAGAGTTTCTGCCCTTTACTGATTGAGACTGGCCAAAAGCCCAGAGCCCAGCTGCCAGCAGCATGGAATGTGGGTCCTAAGGCTCAAAACGCCAAGGCTTTGGGGCCTTGTTTCCAGGTCTCTAAGGGAAATTCACCTGATCCCTATCAAGGCAGCCAGCTGCCCATCCTGCCAACATACCTATACCTACCTCTCCAAACCTTGAATGTCACAGGGAGACCTCAATGGCCTTCAAAGTATCTGCCACATGAACCAAGCAGGACTCTAGTAAGCATGAACTCTAACCTCAGACATCTGAAAGCTCAGCTGAGGAACAGTGGCTGCCAGAATTGGGCAGAACCCAGAATCTTAAACCGAGTGATGAGAAAGGACCCTCCTCCTTTTCTTAACATCTGTGCCATGTACAGGTCCCCTTCCTGCCTCCGAGCTGATCCAGGACGTCTCTGGGAGTTTCAATAGAAAGCTGATATGGGGATAGTGTGATTGTTTCACCCAGAGCTCCAATGAGAGAGCAGTGTGACCATTTACCCCAACACACTCAGGCTCCAGCAGAGCAAAGCATCCTTCTAGAAAAGCCCTCTTTCAACACACCATTGCCCCTCCTCAGCGTGTTTGGTTTTAAAAAGCCAGGGGGTGGTTTTAATCCCCCCACCACCACCACCCTCCAGAAGAGATGCAACCCTTATCTTTAGGAATGACCCTGTGACAAGCATTGAATAGGCATCATCCCATTTGAGTCCAATCACCATGTGAGAGCATGTGTGCGGGCTTGCAGGGCTCAGGCTGCACGGCACGTGTCGGTCAGTGTTCCAGCACTGTGACAAACTCCTGAGATAACACACTAACAAAGTTACCTTTTTGGATCATTGCTTTGAACACACTAAGCCCATAATTTATTAGCCGTTGTTTGGGGCCTGAAGTAGACCAAAATTAAAGGAGTAAGTGGCTGAACCAAGCCACTCACTGCTTGGCCATGGAGTGAGTTCCACTTACCCCTCAACAGCACCACACTGAGGACAAAGTCTTCAAAAAAAAATTTTTTTTTAATTTTGCACATGTGTATCTACCTATGTGGCTGCACAAACACCATGGTGTGCATGTGGACATCAGAGGAAACCTGTGGGAGTCAGTTTTCTCCTCTCACCATGTGGGTCCTGGGAGTCGAATTCAGGCTGTCAGGCTTGGCAGCAAGTGCTCCTACCCACAGAGGTGTGTCACTGCCCTGACGTCCTTAGACACATGTCTTGCATACACCCCACGTGATCCTTTTTGCCTCAGCAACCTGAGTGCTGGGGTTATAGGTATGCACCAGTTTGCCGGGCTTGGGACCAAGGCTTTAATCCCCCAGGAGGCTTCCAGGGACGCTTAGTGACCAGCTGGGCTCAGGCCAGCCAGCACTACACTTCCTTCTCATGGACTAGCTGCTCCTTAAACTGATTGACTCAACTTATCTTGCCCAGAGACTTCTAGCACTTTCCAGGTTTCAGCACCAAAGCCCCTCTCCCTCCCTCCACAAATAGTCTCAGAAGCTGGGGAACGATGTCAGGAGGGCTGCTGGCTCCCACACCACGGTGGTTTGAATTAACCATCCTTCCTTTCCATCCATTGGGTAATGAAGCGCAGAACACTGTTAACACGACAGAATTTTCCATTTCCTTCTTTCTTTGTTAACAGCTCCTAAAATGCAAGCCTCACCCTGAAGTCTTCTGAACTCTACTCTTGAAGACAGATGACTTGGAAATTCTCTGGGCATGTCAATCCTACTTCTTCCTCAGGAGAAAAAAAAAAAAAAAAAAAAAAAAAAACAGACATCTAGCTAGGCCAAGAGAGGAATCTTAGAAATCAGACCATCCACCCAGGTACTGCCTAGTCAATGGCTGTGTGCCCTTTCTGAGTCCCAGTGTGAAAAGTGTGTGTATGGTGGGGGTGTTATTAAAGGGAGAAGGGAGATAGGGTCTCACTTTATGGTCCAGACTGATCCCCACCCCCATCCCTGGCCCTCCGCCTCTACCTTTGGTGTTCTGAGTACAGGAGTGTGCCATCACACTGGGCTTTGAAATGTGGGAGTGCTAAGGACAGGAAGCCCGGTCCCCCTTCTTCAGATGGACGTGAAGGCCCAGAGGAGAGAAGGGGCTTGGCCAAAATGTCACAGTGAGCTAAAGCCAAGGCCTGTGATGCTTGCTAGAGGTTTGTTTTAGGAAACATTGCACCCTCCACCACCAACCGAGCCTCTCTCAGCAGCCTCACTGAATGCCAGAGAAAAACCAGAATGTGCTAAGATGAGGGATCTGTTTAATGTTGCGCTCTAAAGCCTGGAAAGAAAATGAGCCAAATACTGTAAGATTAAGAATGCTGATCTTTAAAAACAAATCAGGGTTTAATTTGGGTTTTCTTAAACCCTCATAAAAAAAAAGAGAGAGAGAGAGAAGCCGGTCCTCGACCAAATACTCAGCATTCCAAACCAGGAAGAAGAGACCCATCTTAATCCTCTCTGCAGGCGGCTGTGTGAGCGAGTGAGCCTGTGTGCTTCCACTGACCTGCCTGCTTCTTGGGTGTACAAAGGGTAGGCAGCCTGAGCAGGAGAGCCTGAGGGCCTCTGGTCAAAGCCAGCATGAGCTCTAGCTGGTTATACCTTGATGGCCCAGAGAGAGCAAACAATTTGCTTCCTAGCACTCAGCAAGTAGATGGCAAAGTGAGGACTTGAACCCCTGTCTAGGCTGAAGCCTAAGAGCTCAGTGACTCTGCTAGGACAAATGAAGGAAGGGTCAAGAAATAAGAGCTTTCTGCTCCCCAGAGAGTATACTGGGGGCTGCCCAGACAGCTGCCTAGGTCGCTCCTGCTGTGTCTTTCGGGTCACTCTTGAGTGGGTATTTGCACATTTGGCTGGGCAGTAAGCACTGCTGTTTACTGTGTCACGGATTAATGGAGAGTTGTTGAGTACAGGAGGACTAAAGAAGGCTTCTGGAAGGGGTGATCCTTGAGTGGGACTTGAGTTAGATTTAGACATGTCAATTGCCATGTCAAAATAAACTTGGAGGTTAATGAGCTGGCTCAGCAGGTAAAAGTGCCTCTACCAAGCCTGATGACCCAGGTTCCATCCCTGTGACCCACACGGTCAAAGACACAATGGCTGCAAGTTTTCATCTGACCTCCACACATGCACTGTGACATGTATTCCTACCAACTAAATAAACACAATGTAGTTTTTAATTAAATAAATTGGCTAAATTAGTCATCTTCTAGCAACTTAAGTCCCCTTTGCTGGGGAAGATTCTGAGTGTTGCCATTAACTAGAACCAACTGGAGATGCCAACTGTCCCCAATACTCTAAACCCTCTAAACCCCAATGTGTTGATAAACTCCCCAAGTCTGTAGGGTGACTGAGGTATGAGACTACCTAGGACCCTCTGTGCCAACCATTCCAATAATTCCAGGTCTATTTAGAAAGTAGTGTAATCTCATAGCAAAGAAACAGAAGCTAATCAGATGCAGGTGACCTGCCCACAGTTACTCAGCTGTTGGGGCAGCAGTAAGGTTGGAATCCAAAGGCAACACTATTTTCATGGCCCTCCTTGCCTTCAGCATGCCAGGAGGCAGAGATGAGTCCAAATCAAAATCTTTGAGAAGATTTTTGACAACTAGGAACTGTGGGTTCTTTCCTCCAGTGGTCCTCACAGGCCAGCAAAAAGGGGACTCACTGGACTGGAAAGACCTGTGTGGCTTATGGGAAGCCACAGACACACAGGGTATCAGTGATACCCGGTCCAGTGAAAAAGCTCCCAAGAGATGACTTTATAGGCCCTGACACTCAGGAAGGACTAGGCACAGAGAAGAGAGAAGGAAGCCAGGGAGCAGTCATGGGCTGGGGTAGGTGTCCCAGTCCTGAAGCTCAGCTCTTCTTCCCTCAGGGTGGCTTTCCTCAGACACAATCCTCATGTCTAGCTGTTGTCATCACATACACATAGAATCTAGTCAAAGGGTCCAAGTAACTGGGTCCAGCATCTCCTACAGATGTGCTGAGTTTGAACCCACACAGGTACTGTCAACTCGTGAGCCAGTCAAAAAGTGGAAACCTGAGATGTCCTGTTAGCTTCTGGTTGGACCACAAGGTCTCCTCCTGAAGCTGGGAGCTGCATATCACCACCTAAGGGACCCTGGACCACAAACCAGATGCTGATGTTCCCATAGAAAATTAGCTCGTGGGTACCAAAGAGGTAGTAGTGATGGAATGATGGACTTAACCACATTGCTCTCAGAGTTCAGAAAATAGCCACTTGTTCTGTTGCCTACGGAGAAGTGATGGTTCTGAGAGAACTTGGGTTAGATCCGCTCAGGACCAGAGCCTGAATGTATCTGGAAGATACAGGTTCCACTGTGTTGACAGCTCTGAGGAGCTCTTAGGAGGACGTGTCTAGAATGGGGTGGCTCACAAGCTTCGGAGAGACTGAAGGACATAGAAAATGGAGGATTTCTGAGGGCTGGAACAGACCAGAGAGAGGGAACCTCCAACTCATTCCTGGCCGTTCACTGGGGTCTGGACACTCCAGTTCAGACAGATTCCCTTTTAGCCTGGAGTGTGATCTCAAGGGATGGGCTCCAGGAGGTAGCCTGCCCCCTGCCCCCACAGTCTGGCTCCAGCTTGTCCTTCCAGATCCCTGGCCTCCCCCCTCCCTCCCGGCACTGTGGGTTTGGCAGCCACTTGGGAAACTGTTACTTTTAAATGAATCCACCCCAGAGGAAGTTGAGAGGCAGGCATGGTCTACCAGCCACTTCTGAGCATCCAGTGTTTTTCTCCTTCCCCTCCAAAAAGAAGATCAAACACTTCTTCACAATGGAAAGGGGGAAGGGTAGGCCCCCCAGGCAGAAGAGGAAAAGGGATACAGGAACAAAGGAAGGGCTAGTGAGAGGGCCCTATTTGATCTCAATCAGGCCAAGTTTATGTCTGATTTGATATTTTCCCCCTTCCATGCCGAAAACAAAACCAAGACCTAAAAGAAAACAAATCACATTATTTATTCTTCTCGAACTCTTTCTGATTTAGAAAGATTTAGGCTCATGAGACTAAATACCATGGTGATCACTAGGAGTGAAAAGGGGGACCAAGACCACAAAGATAGCAAGGAGAAGAGCAGCAGCTGGCAGGTAGAGGTGGCTTTAACTCCAGATGCTGCAACTGGCTTCCCACTGGTTATGCAGCCTGGTGGTAGGAGCCTTCCAAACGCATCTCTGCCCCCATACTTTTCTCTGGGGCTAAATTCAAGCCGCAACATCCTCTATGGGGCTGAGAAGCTATATTTGATTACAGAGGATAACCAGGGCAGCAAGCCCCAAAGCCTGTTGGAGGAGTGGTTGTCCTGAGTGGCAGTGAATGTTCTAGATAGCATTTTTTTTTTCTTTTTCTTTTTCTTTTTCTTTCTTTTTTTTTTTTTTTTTACTGCCAAAAGAATAAACACCCTAGTGACAGAATCCAGCGGTCGGCCCAGGCCTGGGGGAGGCACCTACAATAACTGGGTGGCCTGGGAGGCACTGAGACTCTGGAATGGATGACCTGAGAGGCAGCACAGGCTGGCCCGGGCCCGGGCCCTTTGAGGCAGCCTGACCCGTCACAGAGTGCAGCCTCTGAAGTCAGGACAACTGTCAGCACTCCTCCTTCTCTGACCACCGACTCTCTTGATTTTATGATGCTGGCATTCTCTTAAGTATTAAGCTATGATACCCCCAAGTTCCACCTCCAGTGAAGGTAAAAGTCTGTGGGTTTCCTTCCCACCTTCAGGCTTTCCTGCTGCCACCAGCAAAACCCGTCAATGTCCTTGGACATGTTCTTACCCCATTCCCAGCCATGTGGGCGTGGTGGGAGTCGCCCCCCCCCCCCAGTCCAAGGTTGAATCTTGTGACCCAGCCCTTAACCAAGCCACATACCACATTTCCCTGGCCTTTGTGGTTAGTTTCAGGGAAGGGCGATGAGCCCAATCAGGCCACTCGGGGCTAAGAGGCCTCAATTCTGAGAGTTTTGATTACATAATTAGGGAGGCTGATTTTTGTCTTTCTCTTCAGAAAGAAAGAAAAAAAAAAAATGGAAGGGATTTAGACTCCAGAACTCTTGAAGCCATGTTGTGATGGTGATAGTGAGCCAGTTTGACAAAGAAGGGAACCCAGGAGACACCAGGCTGAAAGATGGATGGCCCTGCCTCCCTGCCCTGCTGCTTCAGCTGTACAATGAACCAGACTTCCCAGTTAGATTTTATTTAAGCCATTGCATTTCCAAGTTTCTCCCTGGGAACTGCAAAAATTCTAGCAGAGAAGTGGCCACATGTTCCACCATGTCCGCATGAGGCATTTGTAGGCACTGCTGTAACTCTGCCCTCTGGGACCTCAGGGCATCCTACAGAGGTAGGAGACTTCTCCTAACTCACATTCTGATGGTGACAGTGAGGAGCCCCAGCCCTTCCCAGAAAGGAAGAAAATACCCCACACCAGAGGCAGACAATGAAGGACATGAGGTCAACAGCATTCAGGGGACATGAGTGAGCAAGCTTTCCAAGGCCAGAGTTTGCCCTGGGGAGTTTGCCTGGGACATCCAGGCAGCTCAGATGCTGACAAGTAGCAGAGCTCTAGACTCTGGGTTAGGAGGATTCCTGACCAGGATACCTCTCAGGAATATGCAGAGGTTCCAACTTAGGCCCAGTTATTTGATGAGGAATTCAGGCAAGAAGGCATCCACATACCAGGCCAGCTTTGGATCTGAAGCCAGACAGAATTCCAGTTCCTTCAGCAAAGCCAAGATCAGAACCCGCTTAGATGCCAAACCACACAGTCCTATGTCTGCTTTGGTGACATCTGGCCAGGAGATTAAGTCCATAGGTCTCCAGCTGGGGAGCCAAGGCCTGGCCTGACCATCTACCTGTCCTCTGATATGTGGAGGTCCCTAGGGTTGGGCTGCCTGCCCCCCCCCATCCCTCCCTCCCTCCCCTCTCTTCTTTCTAGATTTTTGCAGGCAAATTCAGGTCAAAGGAGCCACGTGCCCAACATTATTGGACAGCAATCCTTAAGTCAGGGTGGTGGCACAGGCCTGAAATCCCGGCACTGGGGGCTAAGGCAGAAGGATCCCAAAAGTTTGGGCTAAAGAGCAAGACTATTTCACAAGCAAAAAAGTAAGTTTTCCCACCATCTATCTCCCTTCTGCTGAGCATGCTAGCATGTGAGTAAGTTGCTTGGACAATGGCAGCCATCCTACAATGCTGAAGGGAAGGCCCACAAGAGAGTCAAGACTTTACCATGAGAGCCAGCGGTTGCTGAGATGTTAAACTCATCTCAGGTCCTGGCGTGTTTGAACTTTTTCTTACATGAGGTAACTTAACATATGTTCCTACACAAGCAGAGTTAGTACCAAGTGAGAATGTGACAGAAATATCCCACCCCAAACCTAAAATTCTGTAGGTGGGATTCTGCAATCTGAGTTCACCAAGGCCCCCAGGCAGGGTGTTGGTTGTTGATTGATTGACTGACTGGTTTGGACAGTGCTGGGGCTTGAACCCAGAGCCTCCTGGTAGTATGTGCTGTATTCTGAAAACCACCGGCTTATGCTACCAGTCAGATTTTCTGTGATGAGCACTGAAAACATTTCTCTTGTATATAGTTCTTCATTGTGTCCCTGATGAAGCTAAGGCTAAGCTGGACATGGTGGTACATATGTATAATCCTAGCCCTTGGGAAGTGGAGGCAGGAGATGAGTTCAAGGCTGGCATCTGCTGCATAGTGACTTCAAGGTCAGCCTGAGCTCCGTGAGACTGTCTTAGAGACAAAACTAAAAGTAAATTGGGATAGACAACAGTCACAAAACCAAAAGGGAAATCTCAAAGAGGAAATGGAAGAGATAACAGGAAGTTAAGCACCTCTATTCATCAAAATAAATGCAAGTCGATGGAAAGACAAAATCAAAGACTGGAGAATATAATTGCAATAAATACAGCAAGGCTTACCATCCTTTGTTTGGGAGAAGGTCACAGAAACTTAAAAAAGAATCATGATCCCAGTGAAACAAATAATATTCCCACATGCAAGTAGGTGCGCGCACACACACACACACACACACACACACACACACACACAGAGAGAGAGAGAGAGAGAGAGAGAGACAGAGACAGAGACAAAGAGACAGAGACATAATGGGTAAGAAGAAACACAGTGACCTGTCAGAGTCATGTGCATTAAAAGGAAATGATCTAGTCTAAGGATTAGCACTGATGCAGGAAAACTTGTAGCTGCCCTTAAGATGTTCTTTGGAATTACTCCCACCATTCTAAACAGCAGGAGTCATGAGAAACATAATCAGGTCCATCAGGAGTTCAGCTTCTGTTTGCTTTGTCTAGAAGTCAGAATGCCTGGTTTCATATGGTTCTCACATGAGACAGGTTCTCTCACCGGTTTTCCAGTGAGGTTGGTAACTAACATAGGCCAGCAACCCTCCCACATTCCCTAGTCCCCAGTGCTGGGACTACAGGCACACACCAGCTCTTTAGCTGGGGTGCTGAACTAAGGTCCTCATACCTGTCCAGCAAGCTCTCTTAATCTCCTGGCTCCTTATTTTTCTTTTTCTGACTTAGAGGTTGGAGTCTTGCTATGGATGTAGCCTCAAGCTGGCCTTGAACTTGCAATCACCCTGCTTGCCCCTGTTGGCTATAAGCATGTGCCACCACACCTAGCTGCATTTGTTAAAATTAGACAGGATCGAGACAGGAAAAAGAAAATGACAAAGAAAGGAAAAGGAGTGGTCAGTGTGAGAAGGAACAGCAGTGACAGAGGTCTCACTGGCCAGCCAGTCTATTTAAAAGGGTGAGCTTCGGGTTCAGAGGGAGACCCTGTCTCAGCAAACAGTAGAACTTGGTAGAAGAAAACATCTGACATGGATGTGGCTTCCCTGTGCATGCCACAGACACCCACCTCCCCAGTATGAATCTCATGCAGAACATTCAAAAGCTGGGGCCAGACAGAAATGATGGTTACCACATCTACACTGCAGGATTTCCCTGTTCATTGTTACTTATTGTTTCCTTTTTAGACAGTTTTGCTCTGTAGGCCAGACAGGTCTCAAACTTGGAATCCTCCTGCCTCGGCCTCCTAACTACTGGGATTACAGGTGTGTATGCCACCACACCAGGATCAGGTATGCCCTCTTAAAGCAATCTGTTGGCCCCTTCACCCCAAATCATTCCAGCAACCAAAAATAATTCTCCTACCCGAAGGGACAATTGTATAGCCCTTGGCGACCATCAGGCTAGTAATCTCTGCTCTGTTCCTAGTAATAAGAAACTTCCCTTCAAAACACCCAGGGCCACCCACTGGCCTAAGCAGCCAGGGATTCATCATTGCTCCTCAATCTCTGATGGGAGCTCATATGAGTACACGTCTTCCTTCAGTCATATGCTTAAAAACAAAACAACAACAACAAAAACAAACCCACCCCAGTGGTTCCAGACTAGGAAGAACCCTATTCTAAGAATTCCATTCCTAAGAACATGTAAATGATCCAAACAGCTCCTAAAAATCCATGCACATGGAGTGTGTGGCAGAACCCACAACACCAACGTCAGTGAGAGGGTTAAGCTGACAGTCACCCCTTCCCAGGCCTAGGAAGCCACCATCAGAAAGAAAAATGTTGGCAGCTTTCAGCGGGCACAAGGGCCTTTGGGGTTCCCCCCCTTTCCAAATTCAAATGGCAAAGGATGGTTTACATTCTTGTAATAATTGGAAGAAAATAAACTCTACAGAGGAAAGGCAAACATCTGTGGAGCTCCGTGGTCGGAACCTTTTCTGTGGAAGTAAAGACACGAGGAGGCAGGCCTGCAGAGTGGCAGCGAAGTCTTCCCCAAAGAAGCCACCCTCTTCTTTTCCATCATGACTAGGCAGAGCTGTGGGGGGCAGACAGGCCAGGAAGGCTCTGGCCAGTCAGGGTGAGGCTGGGAGACCACCTATTCCTTTCACCCCATCTGCAAGTGTTAGTGAAAACAGCCAGACACAAAGCAGCATAGACTTTATTATTCCCACATCATAAGAATGCTTGGTGGGTAGGAGCGGCAAGCATGGCTACTCTGGGACTAAGCTTCTCTCCCTGTAAGGTGGGGGTGATGAGGACACCTATTTCTCAGAGAAATAGGATGCACCTGTGCACTTAGAAGGATACTACAAAATAAGCCCAGTGGCCTCTTCCCCCCACCCCATCTATCCATCCATTTATTTTTGACAGTGCTGGGAATGGGACCCAGGGTCTTACACATAGTGCATGAGTGCCGAGTCACACCCCAGTCCACAGCTCCATTCTAAGAGTTGTCAGGTAGGTCCATAAAGTGAACTGGCCACTCTGCACTTGTTGCCAGCAGATGGCCTTTCTGGTAACAGTGCCCCAGGCAGTAGGGTCTTGCACCTCCAGGAGTACCTGTGCCCCAGGTCTCCCCCCAGGGACTGTGTGGAGAACACCATACTGGATGATGGCATTTTAGGTGACTCTGAACCAAGCAAGGGACATAGGAGGGAGAAAGTAACCCCAGCCCAGTAGCTTCAAGAAAGTCCTCATTGAAGCCCAGTGGCCTCTTAGACGCCACCAGGAAGCTGAGTCCAAACAGATGAAGTCCCTCTAGTAACAGTCCCTTCTACACCAAGGAAGCCTGACATGAACATATGGGCAAAATCTACACGCTCATGCACAGACCCCGGAGCTGATTCTCCAGTGTTTTTGATAGAACAGACTAAGAAACAAGGAACCCAACCACGGCATTCAGAGACCATGAAACCAAAGAAAAGACAAAGGATATGCTGCAGGCTCGTCAGACAAAGCAGGGCTTTATCACCCGCACCTGTGCTGGTCTTCTACAATTTTGCTACCGAAGATGTCCTCTGCTGCTTCATAGAAGCAGGTCCTGCCGTGCCACTTGCCACAGATAAACCAGCCCAGGAGGGTAGCTGTGTGCTGAGCGACAGAGGTCTTAGACAAGATGCTAGGACAACGTCACACAGGGTGAACAGATGGAGGGATTGACTCTCACCGACGTTTCACAGATTATTTTGCATTTTGCTGGCATTCACCACTATTTTAGTTTTGATGAACACATCCATTTATCCTGTTTCGGGAATTTAACTTTTAGGCATCAGATTTTAGTTTTAGACATGCCTATTTTCTCAAGCGACTTTCTTTACAGTTTTCTCATTCCATTGCTTGAGGGCACTTGTCTAAACCATTGAGTTAATTTCTGAGCCTCCAGGAGATTCCGTGTACATAATATGTACTTGCTACAGCATTTACATGTCAGTTCTCCCAATGTGGAGATCCAGTCGTCAAATGCTTAAACACAGTGGGCGTTCATCTTGAACGTCCTACTCTTATTTCTGAGACAGGATCTCACTAAGTGGTAGCCCAGGCTGGCCTCAAAACTCACAAACCTCTTGCCCCCACCTCCCAAGTGCTGGGATTACAGGCGAGTATCACATGCCTGGCTAATCAGTATCCTGTCCAAGCCAGCATCACAAGTTATTGACAAATACGATTCTAACCCTCAATCAGAGGCTGCTATGTTGTTGCTGGTTGCTAGGGTAACCTCCAATGGGAAGGGTGCATCTCTATACATCTTTGTTCTTTGTTTTTTCACCTAGCCATCCTATGAACTCAGAACACATTCTTACCCTGGCTAAGTTTTGTACCACTTCAACTAATCACCTTGTGTCCCAAAGCTCAGGTTCCAACCTGTGCAAAGACGAATTTGGGATTTTTTTTTTCTTTTATACCTTTTTTTCTGGACTACCTGACTTTTTACAGAGTAAAAATTGCTTTTATAGTGAAGGAAGGGTGGGGCATGACTTTAGTCCTTGCACATGCAAGGCAGAAGCAGATGAATTTCTGTGAGTTTGAGGCCAGCCTGGTCTACAGAGTGAGTTCCAGGACAGCCAGGGCTACACAGAAATACCCTGTCTCCCACCCAAATGCTAGAAAGGAGGATAAAGCCTAGTAAAATGTAGGTGGGTGAGAACTGTTCATCATCCAGGCAGTGAACACTGAGCCAAGGAGACTCACAGCATAGCCCAGATAGCAACTCCTTGACCAGTCCTCCAGCGGGAGGGAGGGAGCCACAGCTAGTCACATAATCAACTTGAAATTCAGAAGATTCTACAAAGAACCAGATATGGGCACAATAGGCTCTGGTCTTAGGAGAAATGTCTACATGAGACCAACAGGCATGTGGTCTCAGTTCTCAGATAAACAGCCGGCCTATCTAAGCAAAAGGAGAACGTGACAACACCCAGGAGGAGCTTCAGCCTCTTTAGACATCAACAGAACATGCAGTAAGTCATGGCCTCATTTATCAAAAGAGCAAAGGCATGCCTGCTTCACCAATGCCAGGACTCCTTAACAGTACTGAGAAGGTAAGCGCAGTCCCTATACAAGGATGATGCAAAAATCCGTAAAGTGTTCCAATTTTAAGAAGAAAAATTTTAAAAGGGCAAAGGTTTGGGGAGTTTTTATTATTGTTGTTTTGTTTTATTTTAGACAAAGTCCTTCTATGTAGCCCTGGCTATCCTAAAGCTCAGTATGTAGACCAGGCTGACCTTCAACTCACAAAGATCCACCTGCCTCTACCTCCTGAGTGCTGAATTAAAGGCTCAGGCCACAATGCCCAGTCTGAAGAAAGGATTCTTAAACTCAGGTGAGGGGCTGCAGAAAGTAAAGGTCACTCTGGCTGCTGGGGACTGTTCTGTCACTCAGGAGCTTTCGAAAGCACTGGAGGGCATGTACTAACTACATTAAGATATTCACAACCCTTCCTAATCCTGTTTCTAGAGCCTGCTGTAAAGGAAACACACACTACTTTACTGTCAGAGCTACCCTCTGCTGCAGGATTTGTAACTTTGGAAGGTAATAACTCCCATACTGCCCCACAATAGTTGGCATGGTAGGCTTTTACAGAGCCTGTCAGTAGAGCATCTTGTGGCCATTAAAGAAATGTTTATGGAGACTGTAGTAACACTCGGGGCGATGTTTATGTTACCATGCTAAATGACACGGGGAGATATAAAGTTGTACATACAGCACCATTTTAACTACATAAAAATTCACATAAAAGAACAGACAGAAATGCTCTCACATATTATACAGTCCTCTGGAGATTAGTCTGGTGGAGTGGAATTTTAAACCCTTTTTAAAATACATTTTATTTTGATGTGATTGCAGATTTACAGAAAAGTTGTAAGAATGCCAAAAACGGCCCTATTTCTCTTGCCCCGGTTTCCTAGCAGTAATATCTTCCCACATTTACTTCTCTGCTTGCATGTGGGCTCTCACTGTTACCACGTGTGCAGAAAGGATATGATCCTAGTATTTTCTGAACTGCTCGAGAGTGAGCTGCTGAGATGATGTCCTGTCATTCCTAAAACATCCAGAGTAATTCCAACAGACACCGATGCAATGTGGAACCATGCCTTACAAGCCAGGAAATCAACATCCATACCTCACCCTCCAACCCACAGGCCTCATGCAAATTTTGCCACTGTCCCAACAACAGGTCTTTTGCCCCACCTTTCTAGTGTGGGATCTAATCTAACACCATGTTTAGTCACTGTGATGGTTTTCTTTTGATTTTCTCTTATTTGGGGTTTTTGCTTGTTTGTCTGCTTGTTTGTGCTATATAGGCTTATTTTATAGTAGAACCTGGGCTAGCTTCTACTTCCTTATGGCAAGATCTAACCTATGTAGTCTCAACAAAAACAAAAGGCTTTGCCTTCTCCCCGTGTATTTACTCTTTAAATCAATATAGGCTCCTAGATTCCAATTTCCTTCAGTGGCTTTGTCAGGTACTATCATTACCTATGCTGACGTTCAACAACCCAGGTTTGGCCAGCAGAAGCTCCTTCCAAACAGTTCCTCTGTCCCTCACAAATCACCATCTGAACACATCCTTACTTTACAGCACACGTGTTCCAGGAGCATCTGGGAACACGTTTAGTTCATTGTAGCTGAAATGATTGTAGAAGCAGAGATCCAGGATCTCGGTGTGCTGTTGCTTTTGGGACCTTGAAAGCCAAACAACACACATACAGTGACTATAGCCACATAGATTTACATGTATCTGAAACTACACAGCCACTGAATTCCTGGTGTGAATGCATGAATGCATCTGTCAATCCAGATATTTACATAGATGGATTCAAACCCATCCAGCTCCTCAGTTCCTTCTAGCACTCCCCCAGGGAACTTTGTTTGCCCACCCTTTCTCATGTTATCTCTTCTTTACTCAGTAATGACCCTGACAACCCCACCAGCAGTCTTCTCTACTCTACCTCTTCAACCCCCTGGGCAGACCAGAACCTATGTGAAGCCCCCAAACCAGGAGCACTGGTTATACTGCAAAACGTTTTTATAGCATCTTCATATAGCATCACCTCCCACATCTCCCTCTTTCCCCTGGCAAAACAATTTAATGCACAACACCTGCATTCCTTCAGAGGCTGTAGACCCATATCTCACATATTTACCATCATAGCCTTAGTGTGGTTAGTGGTACTCTGGAACATAAGCATCCTAACTCCTGTGCCTACCCTGCCCAAAGATGCAGCTTCCATCACTATGGCCTTCCCAAGAGATCCCTCTAGCTGCCCCTTCCCAGGAACCCTACACTGGCTTGAATAAGAATGACCCCCCATGGGCTCACATATTTGAATACTGGCTCCCTAGTTGGTGGCACTATTTGGAAAGAATGCTATGGTCAAGATGTAAGTTCTCAGCTGCTGCTCCATTGTAGACTCACCCTCTGGAACCGTAAGGCCAATTAAACTCATTTATAAGCTGCTTTGGTCATGGTGTCTTATCACAGCAATAGAAAAGTAATTAATACAAGCCCTGAAGGCTTTGGTGGCTCATCTCCCATCAGGTCTTGCACAGAAGCACCTCCTCTCAGAAGGGAATCCCTTCTTCATCATCCTTACAAGTCAGGCACTCAGGAAACTAAACTTTGTTCAGTCCAGGGAGAGATGGGAAGAAAACAAACCTGCTTCACAAAGGTGGTTTTCTGGAAAGCTTAAATGTCATTCATGGTCAGGCAGGACAGGGGGCAGTAGGAAGAGGAGGTAAGACAAAGCAAGCTCTAGAGTTGGGAGCTAAGGGTAATGAATGGCTGGGCGAGGGTCAGCAAGCTGGGACACTCTACACAGGGATACCTACACAGTATGGTTTAGAACCCAGACTCAAGCCTTTCTGTATGATAGAGATCATGCTCCAGATAAAGACCAGATGGGTCCTCTGGACTTGTTGGCCTCTGGCCAAATCTTTCCCGGAAATTTTCAGCCCAACCTCCTTTGCCTGGGAAGGTCTGAGGCCATCTCTGCTCACTGCACAGCTCTAAGGAGTAAGGTTTTTCCGCCCACTGCTGGTCTTGTCCCGCCGCCGTGCCAGCCCCAAATAACACACTGAGACTCTGTATTTGATATAATGCTGTTGGCCAGGTACTAGTTTCTTATCGGCTAGCTGTCTTAAGTATTAACCCATTTCTGTTAATCTAATATTTCCATGGGCTCTTACCGGAGAGCCAGCTGGCATCCTGCTCTCTCTAGACTCTCCATCTTGACTCTCCTTCCTACTCCCTCTTTCTTCCTTGTCTCCTAGTCCCTCCTATCTTCCTTTCCTATTGGCCAACAGTGCTTTATTCACTGTATGAGAATATGAGAAACATTTACAGAGTGACATCTCCCATCGCACGACCCATGCTCACTCCCCACATGTTCCCTGGGAAGGAAAGGGAAACGAGAGGTTTCTCTGCCCCCTGACACACACACTAGCTCAGCCTCAGAGAGCAACTAAGCTGACCACAGCACATCAAGATGCCCATGATGCTTTTGACAACAGGCTGTGCAGCAAGAATTCAGATGGCCTCCCTCTGGAGCAGCAGCTGCAACACCTCTCCCAGGACAGCAGCAGGCAAGGGGAAGTTCCATGGTTCCATGACAATGCCCCACTGACCAGACCCCTTGTCTTCACAAAGCGACCGTGGCAGTCAGTTTTATCTGTCAAACTAGGCCATGAGATGATCAGGAATTATTCTGAGTGTCTCTGTGAAAGTGCTGAAACACCAAAGCTGACTCTCCTAGTTCTCAGTCCTTCAGACCCAAGCTACAGCTAAAGCATCAACTCTCCAGGGTTTCCAGCTGGCCGACTCACCCTGCAGATCTTGAGGTATCTTTCTGGCAGTTTCTCTGGAGAACCCCAGTAAACCCAGAGAAGGCCAGTGATCCAGTAATGTTTCTTCTGTATTACCAGGGTGAGGACACAGGGACCCACAACCCAAACCCAACAATACACACATGCACATATGCACGCATGCGCACACATGCACGAATGCACAGAGCTTCAGCCAAGGTTGGGCCCAACTCAGCGGAACAGGCACACTCAAGATACCAGGTCAGTTGGCTTTGCAGCCAGCAGGAAGGAGCATGTCTAATTCAAAGTCACAAAAACCCCCAAAGGGGGGGAAAGCTAGGTTCAAAACCTTATTCTTCTATAAATAAGCTACTTGGTCTTGGCAGCTGGCTTCATCTCACAGGCCTCAGTGAGCCCCTCTATAAAATGGAAACAATGCCACCCAAAGCAGTAGCACTGACTGTTAAGTTCCATGATGGGTCCTAGTACAGTGATAAGACACATTAATAATAACTTGGGGGGGTATTGTTCTCTCCCATGCTCTCCCCTCTTCTGCCTCTTGAGAACAATGCTCCCAAAGAAAGTGAACCAGTCAGTCAGCATCAGTAGCCATGGGTACCTGAAACTATCCTGCCTACCCACCCCTTCTGGAAAGCATAAGCCAACAGGCCCCTCTTGTCCATCCACGGTGCCCTCTGGCCCAGGGCAGAACCTGGCCCTTTTCAGAAGGCCAAGCCCACTCTTCCTCCACTCATCCCCAAACCACACCAGTTTACAAAAACCACACCAGGTTCCCCAAAATTAAGATATGCGGAGGCCACAGACTCACCACAGGTCCTTGGAGCATAACACTATTTGCGCAGTTTTTGAAGCTGAAGGCTTAAGGATGTGACTGACCAGTCGGTGGCCAAGAGGGACACGGGTCTAGGAAGCCTCAGTCTGGCCTTCCTTGAATTGGGTTTTAAGGAGAAGGTGCAGCTGTGTGTGAGCCCAGCAGCCACGGGCACAAATTCACCTGGGGCTTGTTAGAAATGCAAATTCTCAGACCCCACCCCAGACCGACTGAGCCAGAGCTCATGGGAAAGGCAGGGCCCAGCCACCTGTGTGGAAAACCAGGGTCTGACACTCTCAAACCCAACACCCACTAAGAAGACCTGTGAGTTGTGAGCCTAGCCTTTAACAACCGAGCTATCGGTTCTGCCCCAAATGATATGACAGACTTTGATGATTCCCCCATGGGAGGCCATATCCTCTCTGAGGAGTGGATGGGCTTCACCTGAGCTTTCTACCCTCCACATGCTCAGAAAAGTTAGAAAGCCGTATAAAGCAAGGCCTTAGGACTAAGTGCCTGTACCTTACTTAAAAGCCAGCTCCCGGAATCGGGGAAATGGCTCAGCCTGTAAAGGCACTTGCTGCCAAGCTTAACTAAATTCAATCCCCAGTACTCACTTGATGGAAGGAACAAACTGACTATGGCAAACTGTCCTCTGACCTAACTAGCCATGTATACCAAGGCACAGCACACCCCCACTACCAAACACACACAGTAAATGTCCACATAGATATTAAAAAAGCAAAACCAACTTGAAGACAGTTCCTGTCCCTTTGCCTCATTGCCCTACTACTGACCCTGGACTACTGGATAAGCCTATCTTTGCATCTCTGGAGAGATCCAGTCTGGGACCTGTGTATTGTACTCAGAAGGTTCCTATGGAAACCTCCACATCACCATGCCTTCTCAGCTTCCTCATCTGCAATTTGGCATTAAACCCCTAAGAGAAAGACTCCAGCATAGAAGGCAGCCCTAGGCCGTCATATGAATAAATGACAGTAATATCGAAGGCTTCATGCCATCCAGCTGCCACTCCTGTCCACTCAATCACAACCTCACTTTTGTAGCCTTCAATGACGGTTTAGCAAAGGTTGACAATGTACAAAGGCCTGATTCAAGCCGCCTCATGTGGAAGAGTGACTCTGTGGAGGCTGTCAATGTACCTCAGCAGAGTGCTTGCCCTAGCATGCTTAAAGCCCCAAGTTCAACCCCCAGCACCACAGGAAACTGGGTGTGGCAGCACATGCCTTTTGTAATTGCAGATGAAATCAAGAGGATCAAAAGTTCAAGGACCTCCTCAGCTATACAGCAAGTTTGAGGCCAGTCTGGGCTGCATGAGACTCTGTCAGAAGGGAGGGATAAAGGGAATGGCTGGTGGGATGGCTCACTGTGAAGAGCACTGACTGCTCTTCCAGGAGGCCCAGGTTCAATTCCCAGCACCCACACGGTAGCTTGCGACTCTCTGTAATTCCAGTTCTAGGCAATCTGACTCCCTCTTCTGACCTCCAAGGTTACCATTTATGCACATGGTACACAGATACAAATGTAGTCAAAACACCCATATGCAATTGCAATAAGATGTTTTTAAAAGGAAGAAAGGAAAGAAGCAGACATAACAGGCTTTACAAACTGAAAGTGGGTTTTATGTCTACACCAGTGTCGTTTCCCCCCCCCCTCCCATGTCTTTATTCTGTTCTTGATGGTGGCTGTGTGAGTTTTCTCCTGCCAGCTGCTTTGCTCTATGAGGCCACCAACATCCCAGGCTTAAAACCACAGGAGAGTCTGACCCGGAAGTCCCAGGACAAGCCTAAGGTTTGTTTTCACTGGTTTAGCTTGGGCTCATTGTCTGTCTCTAATCCAGCCAAGTGCTGTCCAGAAGATGCTGATGAGCCAGACATGCCTGGAACATATGCTGCTTCTCCCCATTGTGGGTGAGGAGGGAGGGTTCTAGAGGGAAAATACGGAGCGATATGAGACAGGAGGATGGGAACTGTGTACTAACACCCTGCAGCACGTATCCGTAAGGGATCAGGACCCAGTGTCTGCTTCAGCAGGCCCTGGCCGGCAGCACCTCTGTTAAGGCGTGACAGTCACTGTCATGTGCTTTTCTCTGTGCACTGGCTGCACAGCAGAGAGGGGAATGGGGCTAGAGGATAGTTCAGTGGTTAGAGCACTGGCTGCTCTTCCAGAGAACCCGGATTCAATGCCTAGCATCTATAAAGTGGGTCACAGCAGTCTATAATCCAATTCCAGAAGAGCTGATGCTCTCTTTTGGCCTCTACAGGCACCATATACACATGTGGTACAGATACACCTGCAGACAAAACACTCATACACATAAAACAGATAATCTCCTTTTGAGAAGACTACAGTTGGAACTGGTTAAGACGTCACCCAAGTAGAGAAGTAAGAAAGAGGTGGAAACTATTCAGGAGGTCCCTAAAGAAACCTGAGCCTGGGAATCCCATAGTATGGGCTATGGGTTAGGAACTGGTTTGTCTTGCCTGTTAAGGAGGATGCTACTATGGTCAAGTCATGGAAGAATAAATAAACTAGTGATGTCATCACAGCTGTGATTTCCACTCTGCTAAACATGGCTAACTATAAACCTACCATAGTCCCCACAAGGTGTTATAGAATTAGTTAGCATAGCATAACTCATTAAGTTGAGGGACATTCTGAAAACAGGACACTATTGGTATCCAACAGTTGGCAGTGTTTTTGCTTTCTTTTATAGGGGAGGCATGGAAGAAAACCAATGGTCATTTTAATGATTACCAGGCACCTTGGATTCCGTAAAATACTGTGACTAGAATAAGAACAGCTTGGTCTGCTGCTCTTGGTCCAGTTCAGGAAGTAAGCCTGGGCTCAGATCTGCATGGTACAGATCATAGGGACATCTTGAGGGTGACACGCAATCCTAGGAAGCATTCCCAGCAGCAAGCCTGCTGCCCTGACCATTTCTATGTTATTAAATCCAAGCCCTGCCCACCAAGGGCCTGCACAGCTGGGCAGGACATATCTAGAAAAGGAAATTGGTTTCTCAGATGCATAGTGTTTGCAGAGGAAGGAAAATGTGGTGTTTATTCCCTGAGCCCTGCACCTGCACTTAGAAATGACCTGTGATGTTGGTGACCAAGCAATGGCCCAAGGCCCTCAGGAGCCCTCAGGGCTGGATAAGAGCCCATCTTTGGGGAGGGAGAGAGCAGTTGGCAATTACCTCAGAAATGGTCTGTTGTGAGGAAGTGCTGTTTGACTTAAGAAGCCTGGGTGTCTTCCCAGCCTCCTGGGTCCACTCAAACTGCATCTGGACACTCACATTCAGCTTCTTATACTGGCCATGTACCTGAGATGCTGGGAGGGACTGAGCAGGGGGCTCACCTAGGCCCAGGAGCCAATGGCTGAGTACAGCTCTCAAATAAAGTCATAGAGACTTATTATCAATTATGAATGTTAGGTCTTAGGTTAGGCTTGTCCCACTAGCTCTTTTAACTTAATTTAACCTGTTTTTAATTCATCTACATTTTGCCTCAGGGCTTTTTGCCTTCCTTTCATTCTGTACATTCTACTTTGCGGCTTCCTCCAGGACTGGCTGGCCAGCTCCTGGCACCTCTTTTTCTCTGTCCCCAATCCTAAATTCCTCCCCCTACTTACTTTCGCTGCCTGAAAGTCCCTCCCATGCCTCTTCCCTTGGTACTGGCCTTTCAGCTTATTAGACCCATCAGGTGCCTTAGGCAGGAAGGCAAACAGCAATGCCTTTTTACATAATTTAAACAAATATAACTCATCTTTGCATAGTTAAATATTCTGAAACAGCTGAGCATCCCTCCAAGGAAACAGCCTATGGTGCCAATAGGAACTGGGATGGAACTAGGTGTGGAGATGAACTTGTAATCCCAGCAGCACTTGAAAGTTCGAGGCAGAAGAATCACCAGTTCCAGATGAGTCTGGGTTATATAGCTAGACTCTGGCAAAATATAAATAAATAAATAAATAAATAAATCTAATTAGACATTTAGAGTTACTATCCTTATTTGAGACTCGGGACACTGAATAACAAATTTCAGGGTTTCCTAGAATCCACTGTGAACTGCAGGTAAACTGTCAAGAACCACTTGCTTCCTTGGGGCAAACCAGTGTGCCTGCCCTTCATTCCTCCAGCCTCAGTTAAAGCCCTCTGGTGCTGGGGAGATGGCTCAGCACAAAAACACTCATGCCACTTGGGCATAAGCTCTCGAGTTTGAGTCAACTACCAATATAGTAGTGTGTGTGTGTGTGTGTGTGTGTGTGTGTGTGTGTGTGTGTGTGTAAGACAGAGAGAGAGACGCCAGTGTTCCTACTGTAAGATGGGAGAGGCTGACACAGGATGATCCCCCAAAAGCTCTCTGAACAGCTAGCTTGGGGTAACCTATGATGACCATCAAAGAGATCTTGCTTCAAACAAGATGGAAGCAAAGACTGACACTAAAAGTTATCACTGGTAGTCATGGCAATGCCCACTTCTGCAAACTCTCTTGCACTGACCACACAGAGGATTCTGTTTCCTTAGCAAACCCACAGGTCACAGGGGGCTGCAGCAGATCATAAGCATAAAACGGGCTATTCTGACTTGTGGGGCACTGTGTGTAAGGAGGACATCTGAATTGAGACTAAATGGATCCAAAGCCCACAGAGCACGGTAATCCAAGAAAATAGCTTTCCAGGAAAGGAGAAGGCCAATCAAGGGGACCTGGTGGGCCATTAAAGGTGATATGTCAAAGAAACAGCAAGGTAACTTGGCTACCAACCAAGCTCGAGGAGCCCCAACCCACCACTAACAAGTCACCTCTTTTTCTTCTTAAACTAATTAACACTGACAGAGATCTTGCTCAAACGTTTGCTGGCTGGAATATTGTCTATCTGCCCCCCCTCCCCCTTATAAGATAAGCCCAGTTGAGCAGAGGGCTTGTCTTGTTTAACACTCTTCACTTTTGCCCCTGTACCTGGCACCATTCCTGGCTCCTGAATGTCTAAAAAGTGTTTGGTAACCGAACAAGTGTAAGGAGCACTGAGCACCATGGCGAAGGCAAGGTCCAGGCATAATGGAAACCCAAGAAGGAGCATTAACCGTGCAGAGCCAGAAGTGGGCTCTATAGGTGTTATTTGACTGACAATATTGGTGAGCTACTCTGGCCAAATGCAACAAGAATGGTAAGCATAAACAGAGTCATTGCGCCAGCTTTACCCTTCTGCCTCTATATCCAAAGGCCATGTTCTGTGTAGCTCTGTCTGATGAAGACATTCTTCTAGGGGCAACAAGAAGCAGAGTTTGAGGCCTAGTGACTGCCCATCTCTGCACACTGTTATTCCTCCTCTGGAGAGAACCAGCTAAGCTTCAAGTTAGACACATCCAAACTGTATGGGGAGGACTTGATAGCGAAGGGTGTGTCTACACGTCATCACAGAGCCACTCAATGACCTTGATGCATAGATACACATACATCTTTCAAAGCCAGAAATTTTTGTCCACTTGTTGCTGTGGTGTCCCAGGATGGGACAAAAGATGCAGCAACTGAAGAAATAGAACACAGCTGGGTTGCTGAGGCCTTAGCCTCCTTGCGTCTGCCTTTGGTTGACCATGACAATGAAGACACAGATAATGAAAGAGGCTTTCAGAAAACAAATCTGACCCATCATTCCCCAGCCCTAAACCCATCCAGAATCATGTGTAGTGGGCTGCTCAACTATGCTGACAGAGACTAGTCACTGTCATTCTGGCCTCCTCTGGAGCATTAATGAGCTAAGAACTTTCGTTCTTGGGACATCTGTCCATACTCCCCAGCACAGCCAGGCTAAGGATCCTTCAGCTGCAGGCTGCTCTCACTCCTTGAGGACCCACCCTCACCACTCCTGACCGAGCAAGTGAGCCTGGGTGTTCCCTCCTAAGATGCCATCCGTAGTCAGGACTGTCAGTTCCGGAGACTAATGGAGCTAATTATGAAAGCTTGGTGGATAGCTTAGGCTTGTTTCTAACTAGCTCCTATAACTTAAATCAACCCATATCTTTTAATCTACATTCTTTTATGTGGCTCCGTTACCTTTACTCCCTACTTTGTACTCTGCAGCTTCCTTGGCGCCTCTTGGTGTCTCCGCCCTTCTTTTCCCATTGTCCTCTGTGCCTGAAATCCTGCCTACCGATTGGCCATTTAGCTTTTTATTTAACCAATCAGAGTGACACATCTTCACAGTATACAAAAAGATTATTCCATCTGTTCTGTGTTCATCTCTCTTTACTTTTTTCCACCTGCCGCCTCCCCACCATCCCCTCACTTCACTGAGAACGCTTTTCAAAACAAAATATTAGTTAACACTTCTTTTGTTTGTTTGGTTGGGGTTTTTTGTTTGTTTGTTTTGTTTTGTTTTGTTTTTTGCTTGTTTGGTTTTTCCAGACAAGGATTCTCTGCCTGTGGCTGTCCTGGAACTCGCTCTGTAGACAGAGATGCAACTGCCTCTGCTGCCCCGCAAGTGCTGGGATTAAAGGTGTGCACCGCCATGGCCCAGCTTAGTTAATCCTCCTAACCCACTGCCTAGTAAATGCTCAATAAACATGTTCCTCAGTTCACTGCTACTTCGTCTCCACTCCATGGGAAGGGAGAAGACCAAGGTGTACTTCCTTCCAACCCAAAGACAGAGGGAGGGATGCACCCAGGCGAGGGAGCCCGGGAGCCCAGACAGTTCAACTCTTGTTAAAGAGCAAATGATTCCTGCCCAGTGGTCCCAGTCCTGTCCAGTGGTCTGTCATACCCTGAAACCATCCTTTCTATGGTGGCCCTGCTCCCTAAGTGAAGGGCAAAGCAGAACTCATACCGGGTTAAATTCCCTACTCTATCCTGAAGCATCTTTTTCATCTTGGTAATCATAATTGACATTACCACATCCTCCATCCAGAATTTGGGCTGGGGATTTTAAAAGCAGCTGTGGCAGCCACGCCACTTTTAATTCCTACAATAACCCTTTGAAGTTGGGATTTGGGTATGGATGCTAATGTTCACAGGGGTTCACTAAACTGTCTGGAGCTACAGAGCTCCTGAATCCAGAAGGCTTTTTCTCCACCCTTACTCTGCCCTGCCTCTCCTTAGGCATGGCCACTCACCCTTTCTGCCCAGCCTCCTGGCTCCCTGTCAAGTAGAAAAAACCCTGGAGGCCTATCAGGCGGGCCAGGGATTAATTAAGGATGAAGGGTAGGGATCACAGCTGAAGAACTGGATGTTTGGCCTCACTGAGAGATTTATGACTCCGTGGGAGAGTCTGGGGCTGAATTAGGAAGATTAAGGGAATGCCAGGCAAACTGGGAAATGATCCTGTAAATGCTGACAGCATTAGGTCATTAATGCAGCTGTCATGACAGAGACCTCTTGAAATCTCAGTGGATTAACAGAAGGGTTACATCTCATTGATATCAAACTTGGGAATGCTGGGGAAACAGCCCCAAACCCCAATGGCCATCAGGAGCTTCTTTCCCACTCCCACGGGGCTGAAGGGTTAATGGTGCTCCACCCTGCTCAGGCACCCGAGGGCATGCTGGAGGGCATATTGCATCCTGGACTGGGTATGCCTGCTCTCATACACTGTAGCACAAAGCACCACACTGAAGTATAGTCCTCTGGGTGCCCAGAAGTTGGAAAACACATCCTTACCACTGGAGGAGTTACAGAGAAACCGGGAAGAGCCAGGGAGTACCTACCTGGTAGGGGGAATCAGGACTTGGCCAAAACCCAAAACCTTTTACCGGGGTCAAGTGTGGGGTCCTGAACTGTGACCTGATGTCTGAAGCCACTCAAAGTTGAAGTGGGTCATTACGTCTAAGAAGGAAGAAAGGGAGCTGGAGGTCACCAGATCAAATTTCCCTGATCCAAACAGGATCTCATCGGGCAAGCTCTGGGGATCACAGAGCAATGGGCCATTGAAAGTTGAACCAGATTAGAAACTGCAGCAGAACTCCATTGAGACCCACCAGCTTCTTGCAAACTAAGTTCCTCTTCTGCTCTGTGACCCCAGGGCAATGTCTTCTATCATCCAGTTAGAGGGTTTATTCTAGATATTTCTACATGTTTGCATATGCAAAGGCTGTCAAACTCACTCAAGGCCTCTGAGACAAGAGGTCCATTTCTGGGCTGTTTTCACTAGGTGATGGTCCTACCTGCAGAATGGTCAGTGTCTCAGAAATGGCAGAGAGTCCCTAATGGCAGTCACAATGCAGCACCTGTAGAGTGGGCCATGCTCAAATAATGTTCATCGTTTTGCTACCTCAGTTCCTCTGAGTAACCCAGAGAGACAGAAATTATGACTCCATTTCACCAAGGTCAGAGGGAAATGCCAAGAGACAGTAATTCTTGCAGATGCACATACAGTAAGGGAAGGAGCCAACAGAAGACTCTGAGAGTCTGATGCCACCTAGCCAGGCTTGGGTGTTCCACAAAATTCATCTTTGAAGCCAGATATCCATGTACCTATGATCTCAGCATTCAGGAGGCCAAGACAGGAGAATCTGCAGTTCCAGTCCAGCCAGCACTACACAGCAAAACTGTCTCACAAAGAGAATAATAACATCAAGTGTTGGTCATAGGTCTTCCACTTGATACATCCGTGTGACATGAGAAAGTCATTTCCTGCCTTTGAGCTTCGTTTTCTTCAAAACAGGGTGGGGATGGTACCCCAATGTTGGCTACTGAGGATTAAGTAGAATACTCTCTGTCAATCTCTCAGTACGGGCCTGACATGAGATCAGCAGGAAATAAAGTGAGAGGCTGGGAGTAGTGGTGGTGATAAACTCTGGAGCCCAGAAAGGGAAGACTGATGTGGCAGGGAACTCCCGGGACAAGGTCTCAAACCTCAGGCGAGAAAAGTAAGCGAAGCTGGGTGTAGTGCTGCCCTCCTTTAATCCCAACACTCAGAGGCAGAGGCAGGTGGATCTCTGTGAGTTCAAGGCCAGCCTGGTCTACAGAGCAAGTCCTAGGACAGCCAGGGTTGTTATACAGAAAAACCCTACCTTAAAGAAACAAGAATAAAAGTAAACACACACACTTAGTTTGCCTAGTCTAGTACTTGTACGTACAGCATGACTGACTAATAAGGTTGCTTGAGGAAGCATCTCAAGGTTTGTCTGGTGCCTTACAGGAATCTGGGAGGGTCTTAAAGGAAGGAAGAGAGGATGAACAAATAGCAGTCATCATGCGTTTTCAACTGGGGATGTTCGAGAGAGATTTGTTGAGTGAACAACAAATAGATGGAAGAGTTCCCAGAGACTAGACAAGAAAATCACCATAAAATTCCAGACAAGAATGGTGAGCTTTCCAAACTAAGGGATGGTTGTGGAGAAGAGGAAGCCCTGACAGAGTGAGTTCTACTCTGTGCGCCTCACAACCAGCTGGGTAACGCTGGACTAGTATGCCCTTGATGGCAGGATGGCTAATTGGTTGCTCTTCTACTGTCCCATGTATAAATGCTGCACACCAAGGCCAAAAGCATGGAGGTGCCCGAGTCAAGCAGGGTGCCCTCTGCTTATCGCCACATGTCAGCAGCCCTTCACTCCTAGAATAGAGCTTGGTGGTCTTAGATTTGTCACATCATGAAAGCACAAAGCAGGGGCTTTCCTCCTCTTCCCTTCCCTCTCCTCCCCTACTCCTTCCTCCCCTCTTCTCTGTTCCCATCCTTTTCTTCCTATCCTCTCATTCCCTCCCTCTCCTGCCCCCCCACCCTTACCCCTCCCCTCTGGCTGGTGGGCATTTGGATCCAGTCCAGTTTCTCTCTGGTTTGAATACGGGGCCTTCCAGGTCTGCCCAGGCCTGTGTCTGGCTGCTTCTCTCCAAATCCTGAGTCACACCAGGTGGGAAGGCTCCTCTGAAGGCACTTCAGGGGTTGACTGGGCCACGCCCCCTGGAACAGCCTCACCCCTGCAGTGGAAAATGCAGAGGAGGCGCAGCTGTGTGTGTGCAATGTCACCCCATGTGGGAGGCACAATCCGATTCTGTTTACACACACTCTACTACAGTAAACTGGACACCACTCAGCAGTCACACCCACCATGTCTCCTGTCACAATGGGCACAGGCCAAAGTGAACTCCGGCCACCTCCAGGCATCCAAAAATGACAGGTGACCTAGATGGATATTCACCTATTGTATACTGAGCCTGGGAGTGTGGCCCAGTGGTGAAGTGCTTGCCTGGCATGCATGAGTTTTGGGGTTCTAGTGTTAACACAGCATACACACACAAAGATGGGGGGGGGGAGCAGAGAATCTCATGGCCAGAATAAGATGTGAACCACAAGAGAGTGAAAACCAAGCACATTCTTTAAATCCAGAAATGAAAACATACTCCAAATACATTTTTCTGATGCATCACAAATCAAAGTCAGGTTCTCTCGGGAAACACCCAATGAGTTGTTTGACCTTGATCATGAGGTTTGGAGTCAACTGAATTAATCCCATTGTAAATTACCTCCCAGGGTGGCTGCCGATGCCTTTACACCCCCACAGGACTCTGACAAACTCAGTCCCTCCATGACCCTACATCAAAGCATTCCCTTTCGTGTCTTTGATACATCCTGTCTCCAGGGACCAACTTCATTCAGCATGTGTTTTAGAGTTTGGGATGCTCTGACATTCCAGTTTTTCCCTCAAAACTGGACTAAGTAAAAGATATTCAGAGGGACAGTTGCATAGTGCTGTGTCCCTTACTCCTTCACAACGGTAAATGGTGGAGGCTGGGTCCTGAGGCTTCCAGTGGACAGTTCCCTGTGCAGAGTCCCCCTCACCACATGTCTTGCTCAGTGGAGCCATCTACCACTGTCGGCAGAAGGACCTAGTGGAGGGAGAGACATGACGTCTGTGCTCTTTAAGCCAAACTCAGAAGGGTCACTACTACAAGAGTGTGAAGCTTGGAGATAGAAGAAGGAAACGTTAAAACATTTTTAAAATAAATGCCGTTTTGTTTTTGTTTGTTTGTTTGTTTGTTTGGGCTTCTTGAGACAAGGTTTCTCTGTGGCTTTGGAAGCAGTCCTGGAACTAGCTCTTGTAGACCAGGCTAGCCTCAACTCACAACAAAGAGTGCCAGGACTAAAGGCATGCGCCACCACACCTGACTGGTTTTTATGACTTTAAAAACAGTGTTGATAGCCAATCTGGTCTACTGAGTGAGTTCCAGGACAGCCTCCAAATGTACAGAGAAATCCAGTCTCAAAAAACCAAAAAAAAAATTTTTTTAATTAAAAAAGTCTTTATCCTTTGGGAAAACTCACTGAAATGGCAGATATTTGCTTTAATATAAACTATGAAAGCCAGACATGGCATCACACCTATAACTCCAGCACTAGGAAAGTTGAGGCAGGAGAATGATGGTGAATTCCAGGCCAGCCTGGGATGCACAGAAGGGAGAGAGGATTTTCTTTCCAATCAGGATAGAATATCAGGGAACAAATGTACCCTTGTGCCTGATGCAGCCAAAGACAGGTACAGATACTAACCCAGAGCCAGTAGATGCCATTGGCATTGGCATCAGTCCCCCAGGTCAGGGGAAACAGACAATGTGAGCTTGTGGCTGCTTGGCTCACCCTAGAGGTTTCAGGCTGCAACGATGAGGGGAGACTCCTGAGCAGAGGGGTGTGCTGGAGACCAAGATCACAGCAGCCAAGTTTCCCAGGATGCAGCTGTACAGAACAAGGACTCCAGAGATATGAACTGCTTTTTGAGCCTACCTGACCCTCCCCACCACCATCCTAGCCTGAGTCTAGCCCACCGACATTTCCAGAAGATTCTGCAACACAGTTGCCATTCAGTCTGGCCAGACAAACACATACCACTGATGGGTGTCCCCAACTGTCACACACTGCTGCTGGGTCTCCCCACTGTCTACAGCACAAAAACAAACTCCCCACCTCTGCTTGTAAGGCTTTTATGATCTGGCCTGGGCCAGTATTTTCCAATTCTTTCTTTCTGGAATCTATCTTTACATTTATTTGTCTGAGTGTGTGTGAGTATGGGCACATGTGTGGAGGTCAGAGGATAACTTGTAGGAGTTGGGCTCTCCTTTTTACTACATGGATCAAACTCTGGCTTGGCCGAAAGCACCCTTGCCTGCGGAGCCATCTGGCAGGCCACTTGATTTCTTTCTTAACCCTCCCCCACACCACATTTCCCACTCTAGCCAGTGTAAACACTAGCAATTCTCTGAACTTCCAAGCTCGTTCCTGCCCCTGGGCTTTTGCACATAAAGTTTCCTCTACCCATTTCTTCCCTCTGTCCTTTCGTCTGACCCGATTCTGTTGGCTGTCACCTTAAGGCTACTTCCTCTGGGAAACTTCCTTGACTGTAGAGGACTGTACTAGGGAGCCTCTCGTGGGCTCTCTAGGTTCCATATTCTCTCCATACTGCTTGGAAAGCATCTGACTCCCTTCCCTTCAAGGCAGGGAGCCCCAGGAAAGCAAAAACAAGATCCTATTCACTGCCCAGCTCCCCATACCTGGCACAAAGTAGACATTCAATAAACACTTGTCTGCCTATCAATGGCATGAATAAATAAACATGGTACAGGACTGACTCCTAGCAGCCAGCATTTGCTATCTGCTCTCAAAACCCACATCCTTGCATAGCCCTGGGACTCCTGGGAAGGCTGGAGAGGGGCTTAGTCTTTGGAATGTTGTCTTCAAGCTGCGGTAATTTTTTTTTTTTTTTTTAGGTTGGGCTCACTTCCATTCCCCTAATGCATGTTTTCTAAAATGGCTGCACTCAAGGAATACCAAGGCCTGATCTTACCCCCAGAGATTTCAATTTAATGGTCAGAAGGATAGCAGGGCTCTGTGAGAGATTGTAGTAAGGTTTACCATCAATCCAATGCTCCCTCTGAAGTAGCCACCCTTCAAGTGTCATGCTCCTATCCACCCTTCAAAGCCTAAAACAAGCCAGGTGGTGGTGATTCAGGTACATGCCTTCAGTCCCAGCACTCGGGAGGCAGAAGGAGGTGGAGTCTAGGCCAGCCTGGTCTGCAGAATGTGTTCCAGGACAGGCTCCAAACTACAGAGAAACCCCGTTTTGAAAAACCAGAACCCAAGACAAATGTTACTCCTTAAAGAAGTCTTGCTAAGACAGAATGGAATCTATTGCTCTCTTCCCTCCTCAAGTGATCTAAAGTGGCCCTTGTCACCCTTTGTCACCAATGTCCAGCACAGTGTCTAACACACTGAGATGTCCAATGGACACTTCATGAACAAATATGGTAATGAGCAGGGTCCTGAATCAGGCATTCTGGCTAAGACTGAATGCTGGCCTGCACTGGCTAACAGTCCTGGGGAAAGAGGAGACTGAGGTACGTGCTGGAAGAGCACTATGAGCCTGAGGTCATTGCTGCAAGCCCAGAAATTACAACACCAAAGCCAAAGTGAGGCATGACCATTAAACTGAGTTTTCTTGTATTCTGCTGGTTAGGCTGTATGATGATGCATTGTAAAAAAAAAAAAAAAAAATCCTGAACAAATAATGACACAATGACCCAGGAAGAGCCATGAATGAGGAGGGCTCTGGAAGCCATGTTTAAAAGCAGAAGCACAACTGTCTTCTGGGACAGGGACAAGTCTCCTTACCCTGTTCTGGGCATAAGTGAAACACCCTGGACATTCAGGAGGATTGGCTACACAGAATGTGAGCTCCTTTTTATAACAGTAGAAATACAATGTAAATACCTCCATCGTTGTTAATGTATAGTAGCCACATGGTATGCAGAATTCATTGTTAAAGACCCAGTATATCAAGAATAGCATTTCAATATAAAATCAATATAAGAAATAATAGGTTGTAGCTTCTCCCTACCCCAAGCTTTTATGCATTTTATACTCAGTGCATCTTCAAATGATTGACAGACCTATGCTGACAGCTCCGTGTTGGGCAGGGTGTTGGCCTGTCCTTCCTCAATATGGCCAGAGTAAAGGTAGTTTCATATCTGGCTACAGTGGCATCTTCTCCTCCTCTCTGTCCTGTTTCTTCATGTCCCTTCTTCATACCACCCCTGTTCAAAATGACCTCTCAGATGGGGCAGGTGTGGAGGAGGTGGGTGCCCGCTGGACTCTAACAGTTTTCCATGCCTAACCACTGGAGAGCATATGTTGGGTGTCCAGATTTACAAAGAGTCTTATAGGCTGAAAGGTAGGGTGCATTCATTTGCCTAGTCCCCTCTAACAGCAGACCTTGATGATGGGTGAGGGTGGAACTCGACAGTTAATTTTCTCATGGTTTTGGTAACTAGAAAAACAAGGTGCCGCAGGGTTGGGCTCTTCTGATCGTCCCTCCCTAGCTTGTAGATGGAGGCTTCTCCCTGTGTCTCCGTGTGGTTTTCCTTCTGCATGTGTCTGGCTCCTTCCTAGTCTCTTATTACAAGGACTAAAATTGTATTGGTTTAGTGCCTCTGAATGATCACATTTTTAACTTAGTTTCCTCTCTTAAAAAATTAAACTTAATTAAAAACAAAAACAAGACAAACAAACAAAAAAAACAAAAAAAAAAAAAAAAAAACCAACCTCTCCTGGGGCTGGAGAGATGCCTGAGTGGTTAATAGCACCTGCTGCTCTTGGAGAGGCCCTGCTCTTACAGAGTGCCTATGTAGCAGTTTACTGTCTGTAATTCCCATTCCAAGGCATCTGACGACCTCTTCTGGCCTCAGTGGGTACTGCACACACATGGTGCCATTACATACATGCAGACAAAATACTTAGATATGAATATAGGTGTGCCTGTCTTTTATCCCATTACTCAGGAGACAGAGGCAAGTGGAGCTCTATGAGTTCCAGGCTGGCCTGTTTTACATAGCAAGTTGCAGGCCAGACATGACTACATAGTGAGACTCTATCTCAAAGAAAACAAAAGAGAAAGAAAGAAAAAGAAAACACTCATATATATAAAATAAATCTTCAAAAATCCCTCTCCCTGTATAGTCACACAGAGGTAGGTACAAGGGGTAAGGATTTCAGCATGGAACTTGGGGGGGGGGGGAACTTGTTCAGTCTGTGATGGAGGCTTGTACCAGAAACCAGGTGAGCTCCCCCACAAATCTCTTCCATGGTTCCTGGGATCCCAGCATGCCAGGAGTGGCAGAGATCTGAATATAAACACAATATCAAAATAAAAACAACAGCCAAGTACTCAGCATGTAATGATTATAACCCTTCACTCATTCCTACTCATTCACTACTGCATAAAGAATGCTAGCAGTGAGTGTCACTGACTGGCCCCAATAAGAGGCCATGCTCCATTGTAATGGTGACATCGTTCCGATTTGGATCAAAGTCCACTGTCTCTAGCAGATCCATTCCATCAGTCTCTCCACTTCGTCCTCTCAAGAAGTTACAGCAAAGCCAGTTTATGGAAATCTGTATTTCTAAAGCTCCAAGGCAAATTGCTTTTCACAAGAGTTTGATCCACCTTGTGCTATAGGACAAAGTCAATTCTGAAAAAGCTCATAGATTTTGTGTTCTCAAAGTGCTTGTAATCCTGGCACTGGGAAGGTGGAGACCGACAGATCCCTGTGGCTCACTGGCCAGTCAGTCTAGCCTTCTTTGTGAGTTCCAGGTCATTCAGAGAACCATTCAAAAATAAAATAAAGCATAAAACTTTTTTAAGTGGTAGGTTGTTGAGATAGCTTAGCTAGTAAAGCAACTTGCAACTCAAACCTGTTGGCCTGAGTTCAAACCTGGCATCTGCATGAAGATGGAAGGTGAGAACCAACTTCACAGAGGTGTCCTCTGTCTTCCACATGCGTGCTGTGGTACATACATGCACACACAATAATAACAAGTATTTTTTTAAAAGTGGAAATACCTGAGTAATGACACCTGAAATCAACTATGAGAGTGTTCATAAGTTCCCTGGTGACTTCTGGGAAATTACAACCCAAGAGTAACCATTTTTGTTTTGTTTTGTTGTCTATTTTTGTTTTGGGAGACAAGGAACTCACTCTGTAGACCAGGCTGGCCTTGAATTCAAAGATCTGCCTGCCTCTGCCTCCCAAGTGCTGGGATTAAAGGCATGTGCCACCACTATCCAGCACCAAGGGCAACCTTTTTAAAGAACTTTTTATGTGTATGACTGTTTTTGCATGCATACATAAAAGCACATCATGTGTGTGCGATGCCCTCAGAATCAAGAAGAGGCATCATGTATCCCTTAGGCCTAGGAAGAACATAGCATTTGTTTTGGGAAAATCTATGCATAGGACACTTTGTGGTAATGATACAAAGTAAATGTTCCTATAACTATGGAAACAATCAGACAGCCATTGCTCCCAGGAACCTAACAAGACCAGGAGATGCCAAGAGAGCATACCCACATAGAAAATGCAAAGGTAGACAGATCTCTGAATTCAAGGTCAGCCTGGTCTACAGAGTGAGTTGCAGGACAGCCAAGACCACATACAGAAACCCTGACTCAAAAACAAACAGACAGAGAGACAAAAAAAAAAAAAAAAAAAAAAAAAAAAAAAAAGAATCCCCCCACACCAAACTGTGCCAGGCACCTGGATGACTTCACCTGTTCATGAGAATATTGACCTTGCTACTGTGTCACCACTACTGAAAGGTGGCTGCTTCTGCTGTCATCTATACTAGCAAAGAACCTGCTGTATGTTGTGCTCCATGGAGTCATGGCTATAGCTAATTGACCAAGCCTGGTCCCAGGCTTATGTCATGGCCTTAAAAGCAGACCAGGGATGTGAATTTTGATGTCCTCACTAGAATGTCACAAGAGGAATTTTTCTGGAAGGTTAGTGTTATGGCACACACCTGTAAGTCTAGCACTCAGGAGGAGGCAGGGGAATTGTAAATTTGAGGCCAGCATGGGCTACACAGTGAGTTCCAGGCCAGTCTGGGCTATCTAGGGAGATCTATCTCAACAAACAGCTGCTAGATAGATGTCTCAGAGGACAAAGTGCCTGCTGCATAAGGACAAGGACCTGAGTTTGATCCCAGCACCTACGTAACAAACCAGGCATGGTGGTGTACCTACCCCAGTGCTGGGGGTGGAGAAGGGGATCCCTCGCTTCACTAGCCAATAGTCTGGACAAATTGGCAAGCTGTATCAAATAATAAAGTGGAGAAGTGATTGAAGAAAACACTCAACATCAATTTCTAGCCACTATTCATGCATGTGTATTTCAACACAATTAAAACTTAATTGAAAGTTAGCAACAAAAAGACATTGGACAGCTATAAATGTGACACAGTGGATCTCAACAACCATTTGGAGAGTAAGAGTAAGGCCTTAGGTAGGGATGTTGTACCCCTAGATACACAGGGCCGAGGGCCACGGGTTAGACTTGCTCAGTTTTCTGAGTGTCTTCTGTGGACCTGGAACTTTCCTGTCACTAAAGTGTATTCTGGATGACTGTTGTTTACATAATTTCAGGAAGCTAGTAGCCTTCACAGTGTTCAGCCAGTTCAAAGCATGCCTGGTGCTCTCGCTCTTGCTATAATCTGGAAGGGAGGGGTGTGGTATGGCTCAGAAGGCACAGCTCATTACACTGAGGGGAGGGTGTCAGAATTAGCCTACAGGGAGCTGGGGTAGAGTGGGGGTGGGCATAACATGAAGTTAGTAGATTCAAAGAGTGAAGATCCTGAAAAGCATATGGAGAAATTGCAAAGAGGAGCCCTCAAAGCCAGCGAGATGGTTCAGTGGGTAAGACATGCCATGAAAGTCTGTTGACCTAATTTCAATCCCAGGAATCCATAGAAAGGTGAAAGAAAAAATTCAACTCCATAATAGTGTCCTCTGACCTCCAACATGCATGCCAAGGCACACACACCCACAATACAAACACCATGCACACACACACAATAATAATATAAATTTTAAATCTAAAACATATTTAAGAAGAAATCTCAGTGTATTTAAGTCTTTTTAAAAGAGTACTCATTGTCTATGTGTAAGAGTATTTTACCTACATGTACCTATGTGCATTGTGTGCATGCCTAGAGCCTGTGGAGATCAGAAGAGGGAATCAGATCCCTGAAGTTATGGATGGTTGTGAACCTCCATGTGGGTACTGGGAACTGAACCTGGGCCCTGTGCAGGAACAGCAAGTGCTCTTAACCACTGAGCCATCCCTGGTCATATATATGTTCTTGTGACCATAAAAATGAGGTGTCTGGAGCACAGGGATGTTTGAACAAATAGGATCAGTACGCAGTCAAGGCTAACACAGCATACTGGCCTACATCTGGAAGTCCTGACTGTAAGCCTCCTCCATCACCACACATTGTAATGAGGAAAACCCCATGTAAATGAAGTAGTCATTCCAAATGGACCCACGCTGAGTCCAAGGCACTCCAGCCCAGGGAGGACTTGGGAATACTCTAGGGTGTGGTGTAAACTGGGGTCATGGGGCATGTCATCTGAATCTCATACAATAGAGGATTAACTCTAATCTGTTCACAACACCTGTTGCGTCCCCACTGAGACGGATCCAAGTCTGTATGACTGCGCAATTGTGTGCTTGCTTGTTTATCTACATTCACACCAGCTCTGTCTGGAGAGAAGCCCAGCCTGGACGAGGGTGAGAATTCACCCTTTCATAGCTTCCAACCTGACAGAGCCTTAGTCAGGCCCAAGATTATACAGAGCTAGCAGGTGCTTGAAGCGGGTACCCAGGCCTTACCACAAGAGGGGGTAGAGATCCCTATTCTGACCCTAGCTAACTATATGCCAACAAGTTCCTTTAGTTCTTCTTACCAGAGACACCGTCATTGTCAGACCCAAACTTCTGTTGCTAAAAAACAGTGGCAAAAATTCAGCCTACCAGAGCAGTTGGGAATGTTGGAATGATGCTTGTCAAGTATTGGCTCAGGGCTGGGCTCCCACTGAGGAGCACTGAGGAGCAGGGTCATGTGATTATTTGCTCAGAGATACAAATATTATTTTTCTTCTCTGGGACATGGTTTCACACAGCCCGGGCTGGCCTCTAACTTGCTATGTATCCATAAATGACCTTGATTTATGATCCTCCTGCCTCTACTCTCCCGAGAGCTGAGATTATGGCTGGCATAGCTACACCCAATTCTTGCAGTTCTGGGAATGGAAGCCTCCTGTTTGCTACGCAAGCACTCTACCAATGAGCTATAGCCCCAGCTCCCAGACATAGGCCTATGATCTTGGTATGTTTACTCCAAACTCCATGTCAGCAGTCCACTTGAGGGTTTGAGTGGGAGCATGTAGAGGATTGGACCTACACAAGAAATCCAATTTATCTTATCAAGGGTAATTCTGGGTGTGTCAACTCCATGGGCATACCCATGGCAGCCATGGCAGAGCAGAACAGGGTGAAGGTGAGCCAGCTCTGTCCTGGAACAGGTCTGCCTCAAAGTTCGTAATGAATGCTCCTTTTCCTTCCACCAGGGAGACAGCTGACTAAGCCAGTGACTTTTGGCCTTGGCTGTACCCTGTCTCCTGGGACAGAGCTAAGAGGTCAGGTTTGTAATTTGGGCATTAGAGCAAAATGGGTCCCCAGGGTGAGAAACCCACACTGGGCAGAGATGAGGTTCACAGCCAATTAGGTGGGAGGAGGAAAGTGTGTGATGGGGACTTGGGGGTTGGGGAAATAAAGGGGCCTTTGAGGACAATGTCAAGGGCTAGGGTATGTAGCCCAGGATGGCAGCCCTCAGAAGTCATGATGGGAACAGGAGAAAGCCCTGCATCTAACCAGCAATGGCAGGTGTCAAAGTCGCCCTCAGACATTAGGATGAGAGCGCTATTCTCAGCTGGAGACACCTCCTTCATTGTCAGACCCAGGGTGACATGCAAAGGCAAGGACTCCAGAGAGTCCTTGTTTGATAACAGCTGAAGAGAGACCTCTGGGCCTTGGGAGGCCTTGGATGTGAAGTCAGATACCAAAATGCATTAGTGTTTTATTAGCAACCCCTAAAAGCTCCTGCAATGGCTGGAGTCACTGCACAGGGAGCTAGTTTCATATATTTATTTTATGTGCTCAGTGCATAATTCGCACTAGCTCGCATTGTGAGACACTGGGCTGTAACACATTTTAACTGCCCTGTGATTTCCCACATGAATCTGACTTTATCGATTGCTCATAGACTGCTCTAGACAGCAGCCATTATGTTCCCACTGGCTCCTTTGCTTTCTCTGTGTGTGCCCATCTACACTATTGAAAGGCTTCTTCCCTTGTTGTGGCCTCTTCTATGGCCGACCTTCCCAGTCTCTCAGTGTTTCTCTCTTCTACGGATTTTCAGAGTCCTTCCTTCCTTCCTTCCTTCATTTCACTCAGGCAGGAGCCATAGATCAGGCTGACTTTGAACTCACTTTCAGTCTTCCTGCCTCATCCTCTGAAATGCTGGGATTCTATCTGTACCATTGTGGTACTTGGTTTCTCTGTGTAGCTTTGGAACCTGTCCTGGAACTAGCTCTGTAGACCAGGCTGGCCTCGAACTCACACCTATAATCCCCAAACTCCCAAGGTAGAAGCAGGAAGACTGGAAGTTCAAAATCATCCTCAACTAGGTTGTGAGTTCAAGGTCAGTTTGGAATACATGAGACCCTGTTAGAAGAAAAAGGCAGGATGGAAGGGTGGGTGGGTGGATGGATAGATGGAAGGAAATCTCTAACTTTTCAGAGGTAAATTTAGAACTTGGAAATGCAGAGCATCTCGCTGGCAGCTACTGGGTCCTCTGGGAAGCAGAGGTTGAGGGGGCATTAGTAGTAGAAGATCTCTTGAGGGGAAGTAGAACCAAGCAGAGAAAGTCTTCAAAGCATGCTAGATCTGATCCCATGAAGGAGGGGATGAGGTTGGGGGAGGGGCAGGACAGGGCTGTCCAGGATCACAATGCAGAGATCTCAAAGCCATGGTCATCTCAGCAGGAGAGAGACCTTGACTCAAGGCTTCATCCAGAGGCTCTCAGAGACCTGCACTCTGTGCCAAGCTCCCTCCTGAAGGGAGGGCTGAGCAGTCTGTCCCATGGCCTCCATGTTGCTCCACACTACTCCCTACACAGCTTTGTGATCACAGGCTTTGACCTCCATGTTGCCATCACTTTCATCTCCAGTCTTCCCGACCTTTATGAATCAAAACGCACGACCTCCCATGTTTACTAACTGCTACTCTAATCTTGGCCTGGAGTGGTCACATGAAACATGCCTGAAAGTCTAGGTGAGATTCAATTAAACATTTTGTAATTACTTGACAATCAGTACAAGTATGAATAACTTTTATTTCTGATTTTCTTTATCTTAGGTGATAGTAATAATCTATTTTACTTTTAATTAGAAAATACATAATGAACATTTTAAAATCAGCTGCTACAGGCTAAAGAAATGGCTCAAGAGATTACTGCTCTTCCAGAGAAATAGAGTTCAGCTTGGGCTAGAGAGATGGCTCAGAGGTTAAGTGCACTGGCTGCTCTTCCAGAGGTCCTGAGTTCAATTCCCAGCAACCACATGGTGGCTCACAACCATCTGTAATGAGAACTAGTGTCTTCTTCTGACATGCAGACAAACATGCAGGCAGAATATTATGAGAATAATAATTTAAAAAGAGAGAGCGAGAGTTCAGCTTCCAGCACCCACACTGACCAGCCCACAACTGCATGGAAGTCTGATACCCTCTTCCAGCATCCTCAGGCACCCACATGCTCATGACATAAACACCCAGAGACATACACATACACATTGTCTATGACCTTTCCAAGGTACGGTTAAGTGAAAGGTTTTTATTGTAGATTTGAGGGAGAGTACAGCCAGAGGCATCTAAAGAATCCAGAGCAGGGAAACAGTAGAGTGAACATGGCCAGCAGGATGGACTTGGCCATGAGAGGAGGGAGAGAAAGAAAGAGAAAGAGGGATGGTTGGATGGATGGATGGATGGATGGATGGATGGACAGACAGACAGATCAACCAAGAGAAAGTGAGAGAGAGGACTAAGAGGAAGAAGAAAAGGGAGCATGTGGCTGAAGTAGTTGGGTTATAAGGAGGAGAAGCTGGGGAGGGAAGTCCATGAGTTGGGGAGATCGGGTAAGGAGTGGGGTGAGAGGAGCCAGGTTGCTGTGAAATGGACTCTGAAATGTGTAACAGGTACTTGTGATTCTGAAGGAAGCTAGAGGCCAGCATGGTCTTTAGTCTGCTAACAGGCACCACGTGTACCATTTGTCCCTTGTGTCAATGATTAGCAAACTCGCTCCTTTGGTAGCTTCTGAGCAATAATGGCTTTTGACTAATGCCAGAATTTGGGGGAGTTTACTTTGGGCCTGACTCACATAAATAAAATTCGAATCTTTTTTTTTTTAATCAGCCTCTATAGTTATACCTTTGGATTAAAAAAAAAAAAAGATTCTTTTTCAATTTGCTGACTCGACAAATAAGAAATACAGTAATTACAGTAATGAGTAATGATATTACTAGAGACCACCGCCCGGTGCCTGGACCTCCTCTTCCCCTCCTCTACCTCAGCTTCCTCCTCTGGGAAGGGAAACATGTAGCCTTGCATCTTACCACTGCTTCATTGTGTGAATCAATTACAGGTTTCTACTCTAGCCACATACAGGGATAAAGCAAGAAGAATGAGCTGTGGGCTTTATTCCATGACTTGTTTTTCTCATCAGGGTTTCATCTTCTGAGCTGAGACAATACACAGCCCAGGAATGCCTCAGCTGACTCTAAAGGGGCACTGGGAACCCTTCTCTTCAGACTTAAGCTTCCTGAGGGCAAGGGCTGGATCATTAGACCAACAGTTTAATAATTAATATAGCTTCTCTGTGTGTTCAGGCAGGACATGGCGGGACAAGAAAAAAATTCAGCTACACATATGTCCAGCAGAGGTGTGATAAGCTTCCTGTAGACACATTTTGAACACAGCAAGTTTGGAGCGTGGCAGGGGGGGGAGGGGGGGACACGACACAAGTGTTTTCCTTTTCTATTTGCTTCCAAGTCCTCTGCCCTAGTTTATATTCTGTTACTGTGATAAAACACTGACCAATGGGTGTTGGTGGCACACTTCTTTAATCCCAGCACTCGGGAGGCAGAGGCAGGCAGATCTCTGTGAGTTCAAAACCAGCCTGCTCTATAGAGTGAGTTCCAGAGAAACCCTGTCTTAAAAAAAAAAACACTGATCAAAAACATCTTTGGGAGGAAAGGGTTTGTTTCAGCTTACAGCTTGCAGTCCATCATGAAGGGAACTCAAGGCAGCCCACGGAGGAAGCTGCTTGCTGGTTGTTCCTCCTAACTTTGCTCAGCCCACTTTCTTACACAACTCAGAACCACCTGCTCAGAGGTGAGCTGGGCCCTCCCACATCAATCATTAATCAAGAAAGCAAATGCCCCACAGGCCAGTCAGATGAAGGAATTTTCTCAACTGAGGCTTCCTCTTTCCAGATGACCCTGGATTGTGCCAAGTAGACAACTTCATGTTACTTTTTCCCATAATGCTTTCTGCCTAAGTGGGTAACAGTTATAATCTCAGTTCCCTCCATTTATGTACATAGTTCTCAAACTATCTTATTGCTGTTCCTCTTCTAATTGAGAAGGCGTTCTAGATGAGGGCTGCTTCTAATAAAATGCAACACAGTGCCTGTATACCAAATACTCAAACACATGTCTCCTAAGTGAATATATTACTACATAGATCAGGCCAGAGGCCCCTAAACCCTTTCTGCACAATGAGGCAAGAGATGAAAACTTCTATTTCCTGAGTCTCTACAAACAACCAGGCGAAGGGCATACAAACTCAGTTCCTTTCTGCTCTTTGACCAATGCCTGAGTTCTCGTCATTAAAAAGCCCACTCTGCTAAGCTAGCCTCTGCTGACTCCAGTCCATCTTCATGAAGGCAGTTTTCCCAAGTGTTCTTTCATGCATTGCATAAGAGTACCACAAGAAGCACTCCAAATGCTGTCTGAAAGATGAGAGGGACAGCCACTGCCATACTTCCATCCCAGTGTGACAAGGGGGTAACTAACAGTACACTGAACTCTTCCTTTGGCGGCAGAGGAACAGTATGATGCTTGACTGACAGATGACAGGGAAGAGAACTGTAGCACATGAAATTTAAAGAGAGAGAAGAAAAAAAAAACTATGAAGCTGATTCCAACACACACTGCAATATGGATGAACCTCAAAGATATGATTCTAAGGGAAATGAGCCAGACCCCCCCAAAAAAAAAGAAAAAGAAAAAAAAAAGAAAATGAGGATTCCACTTTCATGAGGTACCAGACAATCACATCACAGAACTAATTTGGTGGACACAGAGTTTCAGTTTGGGATGATGAAAAGCCCTGGAGGCAGATGGTGATGGTGAAAAATAGCAATGGACCTAGTCACAATAATCTCTATGCTTATAATATTTGAGCAAGTCAACCATGGTGATACATACCTCCAGGCAGGAGGTTTGCAATTTCCAAGCTAGCCTGGGCAGCATAGCAAAACCCTGTCTCAAGGAGAAAAAGTTTAAAATGATAGATTATATGTACATTTTCTAAAACTTTTTAAAGTGACTTTTTAAAAGTCCTCTGGAGCCCAGAGTTCCCTGAGCTCCAAGGCATACTCCCTGGGGACTTGCTTTCATAGTTCTTATAGAAAGTAGCATGAAAACTTCCAAATGAAGGAATCAACCAACAGTCCCACCCAGCTTGAAGCCTATGAACCACAACATCATCCAACAAGGCATGATAACCCTAAGGATGCAGTAGTGGCACACATACCTTGGTAGTAACCAACAGCTCTTTCATGGACTCAAGACCTACTCAACAAGAGGAAAATCGTGCCTGGTACTGGAAACTTAGCCAACTACCTAGGGCTAGTAAAGTTGTGTATCTTGGAGGAGAACCTACAAACTACCACTTTACTAAACCAACATAAGTCCTAACTACATTCTAAATATTTGTTCTTATACCCACAGATAAGTTTAGTCCTCACCTTTAATGAAAACTTTGCTTTGCAACAGATGAAGACCATTACATAAAACTGCACTAATCAAAATGCAGAGTTGTGAAGCCTAGTCCCAATTGATATATCTACAATACAACTCATGCACCTAAGACTCAGGATTGTTTCTGAAGAGTCAGATGAAAGGTTGTATAAGCCAGAGGAAAACGGAGTTTGCTATTAGATTGTATTTCCCAGAAATCTCAAGCTATGCCCATAAAGTCTCACCAACATGGCTGCCTAACCATAAGCTGAACAAGGATAACACCAATAGGCATGCTAACATGCATGAGAGAACACTCATGCACATGGAGTTTAGCTCATGAGGTCTCAACCCTACACAAAGAACTATAAGTAACTAAGGAATGTGAGAGAAATAGTCTTCCCCAGGGAAGCCCACACTAAATGGTTGTTTAATATAAAATGGCCAGACTTAAAAACATATACATACAAATAACAGAATGCATACTGAGCAGGCTGTATTTGTGTATTCAGGAATGTATATATACATATATATGCATACATACACATATATATGTTACAACAATTAAAGAAGACAGCGTGAATTTGAAGGGGGGGAGGCACAGGGGATGTTTGGAGGAAAAAGAGACAAGGAAGAAATGATACCAAAAAAATTTTAAGGATTCATGAAACATTTAAAAAGAATATTAAAAAAAAAAAACCTCTCTCTTGAGTCAGGTGTAGTGGCACCATGTCTTTAATCCCAGCACTCAGGAGGCAGAGGCAGGTGGATCTCTGTGAGTTTGAGGCTATCCTGGTCTACAGAGTGAGTTCCAGGTCAGCCAGAGCTATGTAGATAAACCCCGTTTCAAAATAATAATAATAAAACAAAAATAAAAGTTAAAACCTCTCTGGTGGTCCAAGGTGCAACATTATTTGAAGTACACACACACACACACACACACACACACACACACACACACACACGGAGGTTAATAACACTAGCAAATTTGGCAAAATTAGAAACAGAAAGAACTTATAAACCCAAAGGCAACACAGATTGAAAAGACAGAGAATGTATACACAAGTATGCCAACAAATTTAAAAACTGAGAAAAACATGAACAAATTCATAGGAAAATAAAGAGCTACAAAGAAATTAAAAATATGAAATTGAGCTAGTTTAGAGTAGACTAATAACTTTGTTCCATCATTCTAAGAACAAGGAAGCTCTTTCAGGTCCCAGCAAAGAGGAAACACTGGTAGTTCATTCCAGCAAGCCAGTATGAACTTAACACCAAGATGCACAATGGCAATGCACAAGTGGAAAATGTGGAAACATTCACCCTGATGAATATAAACACACACTCTGTAAAATCAGTGCGGTGGTTTGAATGAGAATGGCTTCCACGGGCTCATTTATTTGTATGCTCAATATCTAGTTGATGAACTGTTTGGGAAAGATTAAGAGGTATGGCCCTGCCAGGCAGTGGTACCACACACCTTTTATCCCAGCACTCAGGAGGCAGAGGTAGGCCAATCTCTGTGAGTTTGAGGCCAGCCTGGTCCTACAGAGTGAGTTCTAGGTCAGCCAGGGCTACACAGAGAAACCCTGCCTTGGAGAAAAAGGAAAAAAGAAAAAGAAAGACCCTTCAGCTACTATTCTAACACTATGCCTGTCTATTTCCCATTATGACAATGACTAACCCTCTCAAACTTTAAGCAAGCTCCCAATTAAATTCCTTCCTTTCCCAGGCGGTGCTGGTGCATACCTTTAATCCCAGCATTTGGGAGGCAAAGGCAGGTGGTGGGTCTCTGTGAGTCTGAGGCCAGCCTGGTCTACAGAGCTAGTTCCAGGACAGGCTCCAAAGCAATACAGAGAAACCCTGTCTCAAAAAAACAAAAATAAATAAAATAAAAAATAAATCCTTCCTTTTATGAGTTGTCTTGATCATGGTGTCTCTGGACAGCAACAGATCAGTAACTAAAGCAATTATAAATAAATGGAGGGTTGGCTCAGTGGGAAAGGTGTTTGTCACCAAATCTGGTACCCTGAAACCCAAATATAGTAGAAGGAGAAAACAGATCCCACAGATTATCTTCTGACCTTCACATACATATCATAGCACATACATGTCACCCCCCACATATACACTAAATAAATGAATGCAATAAATTTTTAAAAATAACATTTTGAAGATTAGCATTGTAGGGATGGAGAGATGACTCAGTAGTAAAGAACATGCACTACTCTTCCAGAGGAGCAGAGTTCTACTCCTGTCACCAACATCAGGCAGCTCATAACTGCCTCTAACTCCAGCTCTAAGAGAATCTGCTACTGTGACCTACACCAGCACCTGTACACACAGATGCATAATTTTAAGAATAGTAAAAATACATCTTTTTTAATTAGCATTATAGCCCAGCATGGTGGTGAAGGTCTTTAATCAGGAGGCCAAGACAGGTGGATCTCTGTGAGCTTGAGGCCAGCCAGGTTTGCACAGCAAGTTCTAGAACAGCCAGGGCTACAAAGAGAGACCCTATATCAAAAGTAAAAATCATTGTATGAAAAAAACTTGGGGCTGGGGAGAAGGCTCAGCAGTTAGGAACATATACTGCTTTTCCAGAGTACCTGAGTTCAGTTCCCAGCACCAACTTCAGGTAGCTTGAAACTACTTGTAACCCACAACTCTGGCTTCTGCAGGCACCTATACTCATAAGCATGCATATGTGCATGCACTCTTGAGTGTGCACACACACATGAATATACACAATACACACACACACACACACACACACACACACACACACACACACACACATTTTTTTTTTTTAATGAAAAGAAAGCCAGGCAGACTGACACAACCTTCAGATCCTAGCACAAAGAGGCAGAGGCAGGTGGATTCTAAGCCCATTCTGGGCTACATGGTAAATTCCAGGACAGCCAGAGCTACATAGTGGAAACCCTGTCTCAGTAAAAGGAAAAGACACCTGACTAAATTGTATCCATCTCAAGAAGACAAGATCATTTCTTTATTAGATAGCTAACTAATAAATTTGCCACAGTACCAGATTAAAGGGAAAAAATCATATCTCAGTAAATAAAAATTTAAATAAATCTTACTATTTATTCAAGGTAGATACAAATATGAATCTTTTGTCCACTAAAATGTAATCTCCTTAACCTCCAGCAGCCTGTCAACAGCCACACTCTCATTTCAGGTAGCGTACTGAATGCCTGCTTATAACTTTTCCATTCAACACAGTGTTTGATGAGAGGAATAAAGGTACAGAGATCAGAAAATGAAGATATTCATTATCCACATATGCAATAGCCATAAGAAAACACAAAAATCTATAGAGAAATTATTGGTTTTAATAATAGCTTAGCAAGTTACTGAATTAAAAAAAAAAAATACACCAAGTCACTGAATTTGTATATAGCAACAAATTATTTTTTTTCTTTTCTTTTTGAAACATGGTCTATGTAGCCCCTGACTAGCCTTGAACACACAGAGATCTGCCTGCCTCTGGCTCCTGAATGATGGGCTTAAAGGTGTGCACTGCCACTGCCCAGTTTTAAAAAGGTAATCTGTCTTGTGTTAGCTGAGTCTCCTGCTGCTAGGATAAAACACCAGGAACAAAAGCAATTTCCAGAAGAAAGTTTATTTTGGCTTAGGTTCCAGAGGGATGAGAGTCCATCTTGACAGGGAGGGTGGAGGCAGGGACAGGATTGCATCTACAAATGCAATCAGAAATCAGAGAAAGTAAACTAGGAATGACACAAGGTTTTAACTCCCAAACCCTCACTCCAAGTGACATACTCCCATAGCAAGGCCACACCTCCTAAAGCTTCCAAACAATGCCACCAACTGAGGCCCAATTGTTCAAATATCTGGGCCTATGAGGGCCTTCTCATTCAAGCCACCAACATACAGAAATACAAACTGAAATGAATAAATGTAACAAATCATACAAGGGCTTTATGAAAAAAGTATAAACTAACTGCAAAAAAGTAAGATCAAAGAAAACAAGAAATTTCATAGATACCTAATCATTTTAATATGCTTTTCTTCTAAAATATTCTAAAGTAACTTTTTGAAAACTTAAAAAATATTTTTATTATTTTAGTTTTTTTATTAAATTGTGGTGTGTGTGTGAGAGAGAGAGGGAGAGAGGGAGAGAGAGAGAGGGGGAGGAAGAGAGGGAGAGAGAGAGAGGAAGAGAGAATAGTTCACAAGAATCGGTTTTCTCTATCATGTAGGTCCCAGGGATCAAATCCAGGCCATCAGCCTTGGCAGCAAGCACCTTTACCTGCTGAGCCATCTTCTCAGTCCCTGTGTTTTAATTATAGTCAAACCTTGCTGAGCCCCTCAGTTAGACACAACTGTGGTTAAATCCATTCCCATTTGCTATCTCACCAGTTTCAGTGGAATACATTACACAGCTTTCCACATTTCCAGCCTTGTCGTTAGGAAGGTGCATCGCTTCAGGTAAAAGGATGCCACCTGTTGTGTGTAGCACTTCATTAGTCTGAGTCCTACGTTTTAGGTGTTTAGACAGATAGTACATGGGCTCCTCAGAAGCCAGGAGTAGAATTGACAAGAGGAAGTGGAACGTCTGGCTGTGGGCAGGGGCCCCTGCCGAGAGGGTACAGCTGAAGCAGGATGCTCTATTTAGAAACTTCAATCAAGAAACTGGCTCCCCAAAAAAGCCAGGCCGTGGTGGCACATGCCTTTGATCCCATCACTCGGGAGGTAGATGCAAGCAGATCTCTGTGAGTTCAAGATCAGCCTAGTCTACAAGAGCTAGTTCCAGGACAGCCTCCAAAGCCACAGAGAAACCCTGTCTGGGAAAAAAAAAAAAAAAAAAAAAGTGGTTCCAACAAAGAGGTCCTGGGCCCTAGGGGAGGAACTAATTTCACTGCCCAATAGGAAAGTTAGGAAAGTTAACCATCTGAAGTCTCTCATTGCATTGAGTTAGGTCAGATGTGGAGCAAGTTTGGAGGCAATTCCAGAAAAAAAAAAAAGGGTAGAGACCAGGAGAAGACAGTAAAGCCACTGACCTTTCTGTTTGCCCATAAACTAATTATAATTGAAATTAATTCAACAAAACATTTCCAGGGTGCTAACCTCAATGCTATGACTGAGAGTCCTAAAGTATTTATATTCCAGGGTCAATGAGGTGACTTTTACACATTGTCATATACAATGCACATCATATTCAACATCCATATGAATTAGATGCTATCTCCCTGATTTTACATAATAGGGGTTCACTAGATGTCAAGGGATGTGACTTGCTTGGTGGGGGAGCGTATCTAGAAGAAAGAGCAAATATATACCCATAGATACATCTTAATAATGTAACCTGGTTGAAACTCCAATCTGAGGAAGGGCATCTACACAAAACAGACAGACAAGGCATGTCAGAACAGTGAGGGACCAAGCTAACTCTAGAATAATTCAAATAGGAACAAAGTTCAGTGAGAAGTGAAAAGTAAATAAGTTAATATTGGACTGTGGCATAACGGTCTAGATCCAGAGATATTAAACTTAATGCTTAAAGCTATTCATAGCTTTCATAAATGAAAGACCCAGAGACTGATATTGGGGTTCAAGCTTCAAGCTGAAGATCAGAAAAGTAAAGCAGCCAGTCACTAGCTCTTAGCTCTACCTATGCTCAGATCTAAGGGGCAATCCGTAGACTGTTCCCAGATTCCCTGCTCCTCAGATTCACTCAGACTGATATGCTCTCCTCAGTATAGACTAATTCTCAGACTAACCACTGAAGACCCTGCTCCTATCTTTTATACCTCTTTAATGCTGGAAATAAAGGTGTGAGCTCTGTTACTCATTTATACTGACTCAATCTCATGTAGGCCTGGGTGGCCTTGAACTCAGAGAGCTCCAAGAGTCCTGGGATTAAAGATGTGTGCCTGACTTCTATGGCTAACTGGCTTGGCTGTTTTGCTTTCTGAATCCTCGGGCAAGCTTTAATAGAAACAATTTATCATCAGATAGCTGGGCATGGTGATGCAAACCTGTAATCCCAGTACACACAGGTGGCAGAGGCAGGTGGACCTCTGTGAGTTTGTTGCCAACCTAGTCTACAAGAGCTAGTTCCAGGAGCCTCCAAAACCACAGAGAAACCCTGTCTCTGAAAAAAAAAAAGATGTGTCACACTTACTTTTGCTGTGGACCATTTACATTCTTTTATGTTGCATTTGTTCACTCTGTGAAGCTATGTTACATTGCCTGTCTAAAACACCTGGTTGGTCTAATAAAGAGTTGAATGGCCAATAGCTAGGCAGGAGAGGGATAGGTGGGGCTGCCAGGCAGAGAGAATAAATAGGAAGGGAAAAGGGAAGAGAACATCAAGGAGCAAGAAAAGGAGGAGAGAAGGGTACTGGGAGCTAGCCACCCAGCTACACAGCAAGCCAGAGTAAGAAGTAAAAGAAGGGTCTATAGAAAGGTAAAAGCTCAGAGGCAAAAGGTAAATGGGATAATTTAAATTAAGAAATGCTGGCTAGAACTAAGCCAAGCTAAGACTGGGCATTCAGAAGAAAGGATAAGCCTCCATGTGATTATTTGGGAGCTGGGTGGTGGGCCCGCTAAAGAGGAAAGAATAAAAACAACCAACTACAAAGTTTTATTACCAAAACTAATAGAGCATTCTCTGAATACAGAAAAGAAATATTGGACTGTGAGGCCCTCCCATGCCTAGCCATGGAACATGGTTACCATCATGTCAGTGATGGAGGAGAGCCCTGAAAAGTGGTCTTTAGTTCCACTGTTGGCCATGCTTGAAATGGAAAGTTCAAGAAGGGTGATAGGAAGCCAGGAAGCCCTGGCAGGCAATGCTATGTTTTTAAAGTTGGCTACTGGCCATCAGAGAAAAAGAAAACAATGGCAACTAGGATGGAATGTCAGGTTCACTGCTGGCTGTCTAGCAAAGGGAAACTAATAACAAAGACTAGCGGGAAAGTAGTTAAGATAAAGGCTGGTGGGCATCAAGAGCGCTCAGTAGGGAAAAGTGTTTGCCACACAAACCTGACAACCTGAGTTCAATCCCTGGCATCAATGGCAGAAGCGAAACTGATCCCTGACAGCTGCCCTCTGACCTCCACAAAAAACACATAACGCACAGGCCTGCATTCACACGCGTGCACCATGATAATAAATGCCATATTTAAAGGCTAGCAATAATACCAGAGTAGCGCCAAGAACACACTGTAGACTTTACAAATGGCGGTTATAAAAACTGCAGCAATAAAGAAAAAAAAGACTATAGCAGCAAGGGAAAATGCTTAAAAGATAAGTGGAAAAGAAGAAAAATTTAAATCACATGTGCTTGTGATTACAAGTATCTTTTTAAGGTTTAAGATCCACCACCCACCCAAATTAATCATTTTACAGCCAAAGTTTATTTCTCTTTGAGTTGTGTTAAGGTCTAACTGCGTACATGTCCCACTAACTCATATATCAAAGCTCTAACTCCCAGTGTGACTGGCTGTGGAAAGAGGACACTGAAGGGAGTGATTAAGGCTGACTGAGGTCGTGGGGTCTGAGAAAGAGGTCATGGGAGATGGTTTGGTGGTTAAAGTGCTCAGTGTCCAGGCATGAATTCTGATCCCCAGGACCCAAGTAAATGCAGACTGGAGGTAGCATATGGCAACCCTCCTACACTTTCAGCCTCAGAAGACAGTCACAGGGGATCCCCAGATCTAGCTGGCAAGCAAGACTAGCCATACCAGCCAGCTCTGGTTTTGACTGAGACATCCTGCCTCAATGAACAAAACAGAAAAAGAATCAAGGGTATTCTCCATATCAACCTCAGACTTCCCCATATGCCCACACACCTTGTGCCCACACACATAGAAACATGCACATTCCTGAAATGGGGCAGGAGGAGAAAGAGGTGATGATACAGCAGAGATTTCACTACACACCTGCAGAGAAGCCAGGTGAGGACCCCGTGTGGTGCCTGCCACCTGCACACTGAACAGAAAGGCCTTCGCAGAACCAACACCACTGCACCTTGACTTTTGGGCCTCCAGAACCGTGGGAAAGTGAATTGCTCTTACCCCAGCCACTCTGTCCAGTCTTTTGTCATGGCGGCCTGAACTTACTAACAACAAGCCAACCCATCAGCCACCAGGTGCTACCAGTCCTTCCACTCCAACTCTTGTGCCCATTGCTTCCTCACCATTCCAGCTGCCGACCTGGCTGGAGATCCCTTGTACCCAGACACACACAGCAGTCCATTTCTCCTTTGGCTGTATACTTCCTGCCTCCTTTCTTATTTCTTAGTTCCTTCCTTGCTCCATCCTATCACCTCAAGGATCTCAGATGTTTGAATCTATTGTATTTTCTCTGAGTACCAAGGCTAGCTCCCCATTTCTAGAACTCTCTGTCCTCCCTTCTCAGACATAAGCACCTGATCCCTCCAGACCAACTAGAGTCTTCATTGTAAATGAAAAAGACATCTGATTCATACCATCACTGAGATGGCTGGCATGAACACTGTCCCTTTCTGCCACCACTCTGTCTTGCATCTCTGTGCCTTTTTAGTACAATGTTTCCAGGCCTCTTCTGAAAGCAGCTTTTCCCATGTGAATGGAAGAGAAAACCAGCAGACTTCAGCCAAAGCATCCCAGTTAACCAAGTTTCACAGGAATATCATGAACATAGAATAGCCCAACATTAACACGTCAAATCCCACAAAGGCCTGGAAGGCTCATGCTTGGATCAAGCATCCACCTATGAGCCAATCATTCTGGCCAAGAGGAAAGAGGAGTCTAAAGACCCTGGCTAGGTCACTGCCAAGGAAGAGAAAAGGCCCCATCACCACAAGTAGAAACAGTGAGCAGATAAACACATCCACTCTTGCAGGTAACACTTGTCCTGATGCAGCCCAGCACGCAAGCCCCTTCCACAGCATTAGTCCCTAAGACTTCCACCTCCCAAAGAGTGAATCCTGACTCCTGTACCCCACCCTTCCCCAGCTGCAGAGAATCTGTTCTGGGCCATAATCCAGTAGAGAAGTACTAGAGCCCTTGGAAGGATGGTAATGCTTTTCTTCTAGCATGATTCATGCAAACTTGGCCATGAGCTTATAAAAAGAAAAGAACATGCCCAAAGCAGCATGCTTGAGTCCTTCCAGAATAAAGCCAGGTCTCAATTTGACAGAATGGATTTAGTTTGCACAGCAAAGGGGAAACATCTCCTAGCTTTAGAGATTAGGGTAACACTGGATTAGAACACAAAATAAATCTACAGATGCTCCATCCTGGGAGACTTTAAAACTACAGTAAGCCACTCTTGGCAACAGAAAGTGAATTAGACACATTGTTGGTGGGGTTGTAAGCCAGAACAAGTCTCTCTGGGAGCAATTTACCATTGTGTCTTTCAAATATGAAAAACAAAACAAAACAAAAATAACCCTGAGCCAGATAGTGCATACCTATAATCCTCGAATTCAGAAAGCTGAGGCAGGAAGATTTTAAGTTCAAGGACAATCTGGCAACAGAATAAGACCCTGTCAAAGGAAGGAAGGAAGGAAGGAAGGAAGGAAGGAAGGAAGGAAGGAAGGAAGGAAGGAAGGAAGGAAGGAAGGAAAGAAGGAAAGAAGGAAAGAAGGAAAGAAGGAAAGAAGGAAAGAAAGAAAAAAGGAAGGAGGAAGAAAACCACTATTTTTTGACCAACAGATTTCATGGCCAAGGATATTTTGTAAGCATACTAAAATATAGAAGATTCATGCAAAAATATATTTACTATGATATTATTGATTACAGTAAAAACACCCTTAAAACACAAGATGGCTAAATACATTGTGGTAAATGCTGGAAATTTTTTTTAGTTACTATAAATTAAATTGACTGGAGAGATGGTAGCAGGTAAAGGCACTGGCTGCCAAGCCTGACAGCATGAATTCAACTCCCAAGCCCCCCTAGTAGAAGGAAAGAACCAATTCCCACTAGTTGTCTTTTAGCCTCCACATTCCATCCTGTTAAATAAATGAATATGATTTTTTTTAATGAGCTGGGCATGGTGGCACACACCTTTAATCTCTGTTCTAAGAAGGCACAGTCAGGCACAACTTTGTGAATTTAAGTCCAGCCTGGTCTACATAGCTAGCTCCAGGCCAATCAGGGGCTACATTGTGAGACCCTGTTTAAAAAATAAAAAATGCAGTTCCAGGACAGCCAGGACTGTTATACAGAGAAACCTTGTCTAGAAAAAACAAACAAACAAACAAATAATTATAATCATAATAATAATAATAAATTTCAAATGTTTAAAAGGTTACAAATGGGTTTTATGTATATGCTTATGACTGTATAAATATCTATGGTATAGGGTTAAAGTTAAAAAGATAAAATGTAAGCCATTTACTGCATTAGCTTTTTGTCACTGTAACAAACTACTTGAAAGAATCAACCTAAAGGAGAGAATACTTAACTGGCTCAGGGTTTTCATGGCCACTTTGACCCATCTCTGTGGACTTGTACTGAGGTAGAAGTTCCCAGTGCCCACATGACAGTTCACAACTCTCTGTAACTCCAGTTCCAAGGGATAGGATGCCCTCTAGGCATGTGCATGGTACACAGACATACATACAAGCAAACATACATACACAGAAAAAAATTAAAGATGTGAGTGCCTGCTCTTCAAAAAAATTAAACATTTAGCTGGATGTAGTGATACATACTTATAATCTCAGCACTTGGGAGGTAGAGACAGGGGGATGAAGAGTTCAAAACCAACCTTGGCTATGTGTCAGAAAACAAACAAAACAAAACAAAACAAAAAACAAAAAAAAACCTTTTAGCCAGGCATAGTGGTACAGCCATGTAATCCTATCTCTCAGGAAGCTGAGTCAGGAAGATTAGCATTGAGGATATCCCATAGGACATGGTGTCCTAGCTTCTTCTCTGTTGATGTGATAAAACATTGTGATCAAAAGCAACTTAAAGGAAGGAAGGATTTATTTGGCTTATACTTCCAGGTCATAGTTCATGATTGGGGAAAGTCAAAGCAAGAACCCAAGAAAGGACCCTAAGGCAGAAACTGCTTGATGGCACGTTCCCACATTTATACTTAGCTAGCTAGATTTTTTTTTTACACAGCCCAGGGGTACCTGCCCAGGGAGTGGTGCTACCCACAGTGGACTGTGCCTTTCTACATCAATTAACAATCAAAAGACAATGCACACACGTCCACAGACAAACCTGATAAAGACAATTACTCAGTGAAGACTTACTTCAGGTGATTCTAAGTTGTGTCAAGTTGACAGTTTGTTGGAACTAGGGACACTAGGGTAGCCAAAACTATATTGTAAGACCTTGTCTCAAAATAAAATAACTGTTAAAAATTATGTTAAGAAGCTGATAACATGCTGGGTGGTGGTGGTGACATACACCTTAATCCCAGCACTTGGGAGACAGAGGCAGGTGGATCTCTGAGTTTGAGGCTAGCCTGGTCTACATCATGACAGAGAAACCCTGTCTAAAAAAATACCAAAATTAAATAAACTAAACTATAAGTGTTTGGAGCATAGCTCAGAGATAGGATATATAGTTCACAGCCCTGTATTCCATCCCCAATAATAACAATTGCTGCTGTTGTTAATAACTCTTAATATCAATCTTTATAGTCCAAATGCAAAGGGTAGAAATAAGGGAACATACAGTCAGTAGAAATAGGGGAACACACAGTATCAAGGTCTCACATTCTTTGGCTCCATGACTCTGCATAAACCAAGTGTGTTACAGTTTCCTAATTCCTTTTTGCTTTTCTGCCTCAGAAACTGCCTCAGATGACACTTAACTCATAAATCATCTCAAAGGAAACTGCATCTCTAGCACCCAGTCTAGCCACAGCTGAAGATCAGACTTCTCTGTCAACCACATTTTAGCAAACACTTTGCCCACATGAATCTGAAGCTATAAAAGGTGTTTGCCCCCTCCGACTTCCTGAATCCTTGGAGGGCAGGAGTAACATGAAATATGAGAGAAACATGTGCACAAAGGTCTTAATTAAGGATGGGATGCAGCCATTAAAAAGTTATGAATAAATTTAGCATGTAACAGCATGGGGAAGTGCTTATGTATGACACAGTGCTGAGGAAAGTTCAAGAACATAAAACTGCAGGGACCCAGTAATTACGACCACCTATGAAAACACACATGGAAAACCCTGGGAGGAGCACACTCAGGCTGGCCAAACTCCTGTTCAGGCAGTGGAATAATGAGAGAGTTTCTCTCTCTCCCAAAGTGTGTTATAATGTGTTAATTTTAAAAATATTATGTTTGAGACTGGAGAGATGGCTCACTGATTAAAAGAGTTTGTTGCTCTTGCAGAGAACCCAAGTTCTGTTCTCAGCCCCCCATATTAGATGGCTCACAACCATCTGTAACTCCAACCTCTGACCCTATTCATGTGAACAAACCTACACACACACACACACACACACACACACACACACACACACACACACAATGAAAAATAGAAGTAAAGTCAGGCACAGTGGCACTTGCCTTCACACCCAGCACAGGAGAGCCAGAGGGAGGCTTATCTCTGTGAGTTTGGGGCCAGCCTGGTCTACATAGCAAGTTCTAAGCCAGCCAAAGTCACATGGTAAGACCCTTTCTAAAAAACAGTAATCCCTGGGCAGTAGTGGTGCATGCCTTTAGTCCCAGCACTCAGGAGGCAGAAGCAGGCAGATCTTTCTCAGTTCGAGGCCAGCCTGATCTATAGAGTGAGTTCCAGGACAGCTAGAGCTACACAAAGAAACCCTGTCTCAAAACAACAACAACAACAATAATAAATATTTTAAAATAATAACAGGAGCTGAAGAGATGGCTCAGAGGTTAAGAGCATTGCGTTCAATTCCCAGCACCCATATGGTGATTCCCAACCATCTGTAACTCCAGTTCCAGTGGGTCTGATGCCCCTTTATGGACTCCAGTGGGACTAGGAAAGTACACGACACACAGACATATATATACAGGCAAAAATCCACACCCAAACATACAATAAATATTTTTAATTAAAAAGTTAATAACAGGGCTGGAGAGATGGCTCAGAGGTTAAGAACACTGGCTGCTCTTACAGAGGTTTTGAGTTCAATTCCTAGCAACCACATGGTGGCTCACAACCATCTGTGATAAGATCTGGTGCCCTCTTCTGGCCTACAGGCATACACACTGGCAGAACACTGTAAACATAATAAAATCTTTTTTTTTTTTTTTAAGAGTTAATAATAATAATATATTGTAAGTCTTTGAAAATAGTCTGAACTATTCCATGGAAAATGATTCTTTCTCTATTTCCTTTTAGAAAAAAATAAAGCCTTTGCATAAGTCATTATTATCTATTGAGAAGCCATTTTGTACTCTACATTTTATATTCTATGCATTAACTCAACAAACCAAATGAATTAGAAACCCTTATGACCATTTTGCAAGTAGGGGAAAAGTGAGGCTCTGAGAGGTTTAAATAACATAGTGTGAGGTGACAGCACCAGGATCGAGACCACAGCATCTCCATAACTACCCAAAGCAATTCTGTGTCTCACATATGCCAGGAAGAATGCTGGCATTTCATATGCATATTCTCATGTAATAACTCTGTTGATTTAAATTGTGTCCTCACTATTCAAATAAGGTATCAGCAGCTAAGGGAGGTTGGGTCACCAGAACTAGATATACCGAAGTTGAAAAGTGCCTAAGTGGACAGTCTAAGGCAGTGTTGGTAGCCATAACCCTGCTGTGATCACCACAAGAAAAGCCCAGAAACTGAGATCCATACACAGGATACCACCCCTGGTGCAGCAACCACCTAAAGGGGAGTGTCTTACAGGAGGGACACAGGAGATGGGTTCCCAGGCTGTTCTGAGCTGGTCGGACTGGCTCTGTTGTGTTTCTGTACCTGAGGCCTCAGGCTGGATGAGGTGGGGCTATGCACAGACGTTCATGCAGCCTGGCCTCAGGCCAGCACAGATGTCGTGTCCTCTTGCCAGCACTGACAGTACGGTGTTAACCTGCCAAAATGTTTTAAGAAACACTGTTAAAGCTCTCCTAGGGATCCTCGGGGTGGGAAGGAGAGAACACACCATTTCTCCTGTGGTGGAAAATTTCCACACCACCTGGGTTGGCGTGAGAAAGTGCTATCAAGCCTCTTGGGCTGCCTCAAAACCACAGTAATTGGGTCCCAGAACCTAGAGCCAAAACTGGAGCTCGGTCCAGGGACCCAGAGCAAACAATACAAGCAAGGGCTCAAACTCTCTCAGAAGCCGGTCCAGGTCAGCCTCAGGGAGACCAGAAAACAATCAAGGCCTAAGTACATCCCGAAGGACATGGACTAGGGAGCTCTGGGGCAGAGATTATTGGGAAGTCTCCTACACTGTTGGTGTGGTTGAAGATAGACTCATGCCTGTAGGAAACAGTTAGTCACTGTTAGGTACACACATGTTCTAATATGCAGCAGATCCACTCTTTGTAACACAGCAAACTCCCACACACTGGCCCAGGCCAGGACAGTCAGGGCTGGAGAGATGGCTCAGCAGCTAAGAGTACTGGCTGCTCTTCCAGTAGGACCTGGCTTCAATTCCCTGCACCCACATGGCAGCTCACAACTGCCTGTAACTCCAGTTCCAGGGGATTTGACACCCACACACAGACAGACATACAGGCCAAACACCAATGCACATAAAATAAAAAATAAATTAAACAAATAAAAATTCAGGCCTAGAGAGATGGCTCAGTGGTTAAGAGCACATACTGTTCTTACAAAGGATCCAAGTTTGATTCCCAGCATCCACCTCCAGCTCTGGGTAGTCTGATACCCCTCCGACATGCCTCAGAAAGCAGTAATTAAAATTTGAAAACTATTTTTAAAAGATTAAAAAAAAAAAAGCAAAACTGCAAGCAGCCCAAACAGCCATGAATATGAGAAAGTTTTTTGTTTTTGTTTTTTTAAGTACTGTACTGGATTTGTAGAGACAGCTCCCTCCCAAGACACCAAATATGGGTGTAGGAAACCGAACTAAAGTCCTCTGTAAGAGATCTTAACCTTTCCTGTAACCCTGACTTCAGGGAATCCAGGCTTCTGCAGACACCTGCACTTGTGTATACATATCCACACACAAATACACATAATTTAAAATTCTTGAATCTTTGCCAATCATCTATTCACACAACGGAATACTATGCAACACTACAAATCAGCTATAAGTACAAGAATTGATCTCATAAGCACAATATTGAGTGGAAAAAGCAAATCACAATATAATGTTGACAATGTAATTTCATTAAATAGAAAATAAGAAACAAAACTCTCCAGACTAAGTAACTCTGACATGTTGGATATGTGTCTGCGTAGGAAAACTGTAGAAAGGTGGATGACACACAGAGTCGGGATGGTGACGGCCTAGAAGGGGTGAGGGTAGAGGGTGGTGGCACAAGGGGAGCATATGGGGTCCCAAGTATGAGGAACATTAAACTAGGTACTATGTATCCTGGGCATTTTTTTTTTTTTTTTTTTGGTATTCTTTAAGCTGATTCTGTGCATTATATACACTTTTGTGCTTATATAAAAGCTTTCATATTTTTTAAAAAGAAGAATCCTTATTTGTGGTTGTTGCATGGAGGTGACCTAGCATCTGGTAGCCTGCAGTGAATGGCCCAAGAAGAGACCACAAACACAATCCCCACTGATGCAGTTAAAATGGGTGTGGAGGGCTGAGGATGGCTCAGGTGGTAGAACATTTGCTCAGCATGCAGGAAGAGCCAGGTTTGCTTCCTAGCACACATAAGCCAGGCAACCCACTGTATGCTTATCATCATAGCAGTTAGGAGGTGGAGGCAGGAAGAACAGGAGTTTAAGGCTATCCTCGGGAACATACAGAGTTCAAAGCCAGGCTGGCCGATATAAGACCTTGCCTTTAAAGAAGAAAAAGAGTGTGGAGGAAAAGATACAGACCTAAAGATACAAAGGTAAAGTTCAAATCCTATCTGCCATTGCCAACGGTGGCTGCATAGTGTGATAAGTGCATCATCTACTTGCAGTGATAGAACCCTGGATGATGGAATAACTTCAAGGAGGGACAATCATCTTGGCTCACGGTTTCAGAGGACTTTAGTTCATCTAGTGGAAAAAGTCAGAGCCTAGTAGTGGGCACCTCACAGTGTGTCAGATCAGCACTGCCCAAGAGTGTCAAGGACAACAACAAAATCACAAACGGGAGAATTTAAAATGACTCCACGTACAGTAAGTATCTAGAATTGTCAGATTCCTGAACTCAAACACTGAGTCTCACTTACCAGGGGGTGGGGCCAGGAAAATGGGGAATTTGTGATTAATGGGTATAGGAGTTTTAACTTGGGATGATGAAAAAGTTCTAGAGCCGCCTGGTGGCCATGGTCACATGACAATGTGAATGTGCCTGAACTCACTTCCTAGGATCAAGAGTTCAAGCCCAGACTGGGGCCGGGGAGGTGGCTCACCAGTTAAGAGCACTAGCTGCTATCCCAGACGACCCTGGTTTGATTTCCAGCATCCCTATGGCAGCTCACAATCATCTGTAACTCTGGTTCCTGAGGATCCAACAACCTCTTCTGGCTTCCATGGAAACTGCGTGCACAGGGTACACAGACATACATGCAGACAAAACATGCACATAAATCTTTTTTTTTTAATTAAAGTCTGAAAAACTGCCAAAGTCACCCAAAGGACACAGAAGAAATATAATAATAATTGTAATAACATGTCCTGCATGGGCTGCTGGGGCAGGAGAAGGCAAGGAGGTCAGCAGCTCAGTGGCAGAGCACTTGCCTAACATATGCAAGGCTCTGGGTTCAATCCTCAGCACTACACAGAAAAAACAAAAAGGCACTGGGTGCTCCAGCTTCACTCATCTGCTGTGACAAATACCATGACCAAAGCCACCAGGGGAGAAGGGTTCATCTGGGTAACACTTCCAGGTCACAGTTAATTATTGAGGGAAATCAGAGCAAGAACTCAAACAAGAGCTAGAAACCATGGAGGAAATGTTGCTCGCAGACTCACTCACAGATTCATGCTTAGCTTTCATCTTCCTCCTCCTCCCTCCTCCTCTACCTCCTCCTTTTGTTTTTGTTTGTTTGTTTGTTTGTTTGTTTTTGTTCTTTTTGAGATAGAGATTATCTGTATAGCCCTGACTGTCCTGGAACCCCCTATGTAAATCAGGCTGGCCTCAAACTACCAGAAATGTTCCTACCTCTGCCTCCCCAAATGCTAGGATTAAAGATATGTACCACACATCCAGCTTAGCTAGCTTTCTTATATAACCCTGAACCACTGCCTAAAGATTAATAACTGCCCATACAGGGCTGGGCTCTCCTACATCAATTACCAGTCAAGGCAATCTCCAACAGGCCAATGGGACCTAGGTAAACCCTCAATCAAATATTTCCTCAGATAAATCTAGACTATGTCAAATTGACCATAAAAGCTAACTAGGATACTGAATAAAACATTAGGAAATCTAAATAAGCTATAGACTTTCATAAACCATAAATATCTGGACTGGCCCACCATACTCATTCATTATAATAAATGTATCAGACGAATACAAGGGTTGAATGACAAGAGAAACCCACAGGGTGTGAGGTATATGGAAAGTCTATGGCAGTTTCTCAGACTTTTCTAGGTTTTTCTTTTTAAGCCAGTACTTAAATATACATAACATTCACTATTGAACCATTTCTTAAGTGTAGAGGTCAATGATATTAAGTATACTCCATTTTCCTGAAAAAAATCTAAACTGTGTTAAAATTACATACTTATATATTAAAAACGAAAGACAAATGGTATGGAAGGAAAGAAGGGATGGAGGAAAGGAGGAAGGATAATGGAAAATAGGGCAACATTGGACAACATACTGGTCAAGCTGATCCTCTGCCTAGAGGACCTTCTTCCTGGATCCTAAGTACCAGACCCCTTACCCCTGCCCCAGGGTGGATCTCACCCACAGACTTAACATGCATTCTAGTTACTGTGCCTTTGCTTTGAAGAGACACCACGATCAAGGCAACTTATAAAAGAAAGCATTTACTTGTGGGTTTGCCTATACTTTCAGAGGGTCAATCTATGACCATCATAGTAAGAAGCAGGCAGGCAGGCAGGCAGTGCTGGATCAGTAGCTAAGAGCTTACATCCTGATCCACAAGTTGGAGACAGAAAGAGCATGAGACTGGGCCTGGCAGGGGCTTTTGAAACCTCAAAGGCCACCTCCAGTGACACACCTCCTCCAACAAGGCCACACTTCTAACACACTTCCTAATCCTTCCCCAAAATAGTTCTACCAGTTTGGGACTAAGCATTCAAATATATAAGCCTTCAGAGGGCCATTCTCATTCAAACCACTATACAATGTAAAATTCTTTTCCTAGTCTGGGGCTGTTGCTCAGTGAGTACTTGTGAGGCCTTCAATCTTCAGTGCCATATAAACCAAGCATGGTAACACACACCTGTATTCTCAACGCCTGAGAAGTAAAGGTAGGAGGATCAAGAGTTCAAAGTCAGAGCAGTGGGCAGTGATGGGTTGTCTGGGTGCCCGTCAGGGTTAGGAGACGCAGGTATGCTGCATCCCAAGGCTTTCACACAGGTGCTAAGCCAAGCCAACCCTGAAGGAGTCCAAAGTACCCTGCTGCTGAATAATGAAGGATCAAGGATTATTGCTGGCCTACTCTGGTTATGGGGACATAGATGCCCCGGTCACTTTGGGGATCACCAGTTACATCTGGGCTGCATAAGACCAGAATGGAAACCAAGCATTTAATGACAGCAATCTCAAATCTATCCTCATGGACTGCATGGAGGGCCATGTAGCCATCACTCGGCTGGCCAACCTTCTGCTATGTACATAGGCCTCGGAATGCTGGAGGCCAGTACTTGGAGGAACCCCTCACCCAAGCATCATCTCATAATAGAGTAATGGAAGCTACAGTCAGAGAAGGGATGGTGGGAGGGAGGATCAGAGCCCTGGAAACACCTTACTGGACTGGTTACAGGAAGGTGGAACTTTAGCTTTGGCTTTTTTGCCGAATAATTTTCAACTCTTGAAAAAAAAAAAAAAAAGAGTTCAAAGTTATCCACAGCTATATAGTGAGTCCTAGACCAGTTTGAGCTAGAACAGAAGGAGGAAGGAGGAGGGGATGGAAGAAGATGGGAGGAAGAGAAAGGCCTCTCATCTCCACATACAGGTCCATAAACACTATGCCTATGTTCTGTGTGATGTCTCTTTCTTCTCTCTTCCACCACATCTTTGAGGAATTAATCAATTGCCCCTTTTAACATTTTGGTTTAAGTTTCTTTTCCTTCTGGAAGGAAGATGTTTGCTACAGTGTTCATGGAGATCAGAGAAAAATTTGCCAGAATTGGTTCTCTCCTTCCATCAAGTAGTTTCCAAGGACCAAACTCAACTTATTAGGTTTGGTAGCAAGTACCATTACCCCGTGAGCCATCTGGCTGGCTCCTAACTGGTTAGCCTTTATTTTAAATGTTTTAATTTGTTTTATTTTATGTGTAAGGGTATTTTGCCTGAGTGCATGCCTGTGCACTCACCACACGTATTTCTAGTGCCCTTGGAGGCCAGATAAAGTTGTTGGATCCCTTGGAACTAGAATTGCAGATGGTTGAGAGTCACCAAGTGGGTGCTGGGAATGAAAACTCTGGCCCTCCAGAAAGCGACCAGTGCTCCTAACCACTGAGCTATCTCATTTTAAATCCCATTTTAAATTTCTTACCTTTGACATCCAACATCTGCCATGTCCTCTGAACCAGACCCATGAGGTGGCAGATGGCTGCTCCCTGAGAGAATACAGAAAAGCTGCCTAAACTGGAATTTTTGCCTCATAACTTCTACTAATGCGGAGACAGAGAGAAACCTCAGCCTGAAATCACAGAATCTTTGAGGTCACCTTACTCCCTGACCCCCAATTTGCCACAAAGCAGTATGTTAAGGCTCAAGGGCTCAAGGGCTCAAGGCGCTTGTATTAGACTACAGCTTGCTGAAGGCAGGACTGGGGTTAGGACAGTCATGGTCCTTCCCCTGTTGCATGTTGCTTTCCTACAGAGATACACAACAGAGTGATGTTCTGGGAATAACCAGACTGCACACTATGACCCACCTTCTACTGAAACACTGGGTGAGATGTCTGAACCCTTTACAGATGACAAAGGAGATGGCAGAAGAACTCAAACAGGTCAATCAGGAATGAAAAGCAAGAACCTGGAGATGATATAGAAGCTAGACTGTTCCTAAGGCAATGTGCCAACCCCAGTGACCTTGAGCTTTCAGCTGGGGGCCTCAGAGGGTGTGTGAAAGTGGAGATAGACTCCAGCCTGGATGAAGGGGAGAGTATATCAGAACTCTCCTACAGAGCTTGGCTATGTTTTAGTGGTGAACAACAACAACAAGAAGAAAACAAAATGCCTGTCCCCAAAAGAACAAGGGAAATGGCCCATGTCCAATTTTGAAAGTGAAGGAAAGAAAAACATTTTTTCCCTTATGTACCGGCTATCCATTATGTTTAATTTTATACATAAATAGGCCAAAACCCTCAAGCCACTCCAGCAAGGCTTTCAGGAAGAAGGAGTTAACTCTAAGAATATCTAAGGCTAAATGAGGTCAGTGCTCCCAAAGAGCAATAGCAGAGACTAACCTCTGACCTCACACCAACATGCAAGTCATACACATATACACATACACACATTTTTTAAAAACCTATCTAAGGCTGGGGGTGTAGTTCAATGGTACAATGGCAGAGCACTTGCCTAGCATGCATGAGGTTCAGTATTAGAGCTCCAGTACACACATGAACACACACACACACACACACACACACACACACACACACAAGGAACAAGTATTGTAGGCAGCAGAAAGGTCCTAACCCAGAATCATGCTAATGCCAGGAACACAAGAAGGCCTCAGGATGCAGTAGGAGAAAGCCAAGGAGAAATAGCCAATAGAGTCACATACAGTAACAGAAAGCCAGGTGGTATAAAGCCTGGTGTGCGCTTATAAAACTTTGGACTTTCTCCATATGTACTAGTCACTTTGTTCATGATAAAACACCATGATCAAGACCACTTATAGGAGAAAGAATTATTTTTGGTGTATGATTCCAGAGGGTTAAGAGTACATGGTGGCAGAGGGGAGGCATGGCATGGCAGTCATGGAGGCAGGAGCCTGGATCTGAGAGTTCATATCTTGAACCATGATCAAGAAACAGAAAAAAATGGAAATAGGTGAAAGTTTCTATTCTCAAAGCTGCTCCCAGTGATACAGTCCCTCCAGTAAGGCTGAACAGCCTAAACTTCCCCAAACAGCACCACCAACTAAGGACCAAGTATTCAAATGACAGAGACTATGGAGGACATTTCTCATTCAAACTGCCATATTCTAAAATGAGTGGAGGAATAAGATGATCTGTCTTTTTTTGGGGGGAAGGGGGAGTTGAGACAGGGTTTCTCTGGAGTTTGGAGGCTGTCCTGAAACTCACTCTGTAGACTAGGATGGCCTTGTACTCATAGAGATCCACCTGGCTCTGCCTCCTGGGTGCTGGGATTAAGGGAGTGTGCCACCACTGCCGGCAATCTGCTTTATAAAGGAAAAAAAAAAATACCTTGGCTTCTGCTCTCAGAATATATGAATGGGAACAGAAAGACCAGATACTATTTCACAGAGCCAGGTGAAAATGATGGTGGCTTCAGGAAGGCCAGAGGGCGAAAGGATGAGGTAATTTTTGGGGTATGCTAGCATACACAGAGAATTCATTCCTGATGTTGTAGTAAGAAACTGCCATGATGCCAAGGTTTTTAGCCTAAGAGACTGGCAGGAAAGAGTTGCCATTGACTGAGTGGAGAACAGGCTTAGAGGAGAGGCACAGAGGTTCTGAACTCAATGGGTCTGAGACATCTATGAGTCAAAGGGATGCATCGAGTTCAGAGATGTATGGAATCCAGGGGAACATTCCAGCTGCAGATCCAAGCTTGGGACAGAGTCACGTAGGGATAGTGTCCGAGGCCACAAAGCCAGATGAGATCATCAGAGTAAGGGTGAACAGAGCAGAGGACCAAGTCCTGAGCACTGAGGCACATCCAACAGTCAGAGGTCAGAGGGAAGAACTAGGGCGTGGTAGCTATTGGGAAGGAGCAATCAACAGGGATGGAAGAAGGCCTGAGAATGTGAGGCTGCAAGCCCAGTCAAGGAGTATGTGGAAGAAGGTGTACACGTCTCTAATTGCTGGGGCTGCTCAGTGGGTCAGAACACAGCAATTCTGATAAGAGGGTCCTCATGTGATGAATGAGGCTGGGTTGTTCCACAGAGAAAAGCACCATGGGCCAGGCGGTGATGGTGGTGCATGCCTTTAATCCCAGCACTCTAGAGTCAGGAGGATACGTGTGAGTTCAAGGCCAGTCTGGTCTATAGAGCTTGTTCCAGGACAACCAAGGCTACACAGAGAAACCCTAGCTCAAGGGAAAAAAATTAAAGGAGCCAAGGGGCAGAGGGTTAATACACACACAGAGAGAGAGAGAGAAAGAGAGAGAGAGAGAGAGAGAGGGGGAGAGAGAGACAGAGAGAGAGAGAATCACCACCCACCAAAGAAGCTAAGATCAGAACTAGCCTGAAATACTATATATTGATTGGCAAAGACATGGAGCAAATGAACCTTTCACACACTCCCTGTGGAAGTGGGGATTGGTGCAAACATTAGGAAAATCCTTTGACACTGAAACTAAAGGTATGTGTCCCATAGCAAGCTGTACATGTGTTCACCACAAGACATAAACTAGACCATTCATAGCATCAGCATAGCAGCCCCAAACTAGAAATAACCCATCACCACAGATTAGATAATACAGTCACATAGCAAACACATAACCCAGCAAGGAAAGCAAGCCAATAACTGCTATATGCAACCACATAAATGAATCGCCTGTCTATTACTGATAGATTATAAAATCATGGGCTGGGGACTCAGTGGTAAAGCACTTGCCTAGCACAAACCAGGTCGTAGGTTCAATCCACAATATCATACACCAAATTTATTTGTAATGAACCAGCACCCAGAAGGTAGTGGCAGATAGATCTCTGAGTTCAAGGCCAGCCTGTTCTACAGAACAAGTTCCAGGACAGCCAGGGCTACACAGAGAAACCCTGTCTCAAAGAACCAAAACCAAAAAATAAATAAAAACAGTTAAAACGGAATGAATTGCATAACCCATTTAAAGTTCAAACTCACATAAAACTGTTACACACAGCAACAAACAACACCTCACTGAGCTGGGTGTTGTGACACATGCCTATAATACTCATACCTAGAAGGCTGAAGCAGAAGGATTCAGAATTCAAGGCCATCTGGGCTACACAGTGAGACTCTATCTCAAACTAAAATAAGCAAAATATACACTAAGATTCATAGCAGTGAAAAAAAAAGGACATAAATTTGAAAAAGAACAAGAAGGAATATATGGAAGGGTTTGGAGAAAGGAAGGGAAAGGGGAAATGATATAATTATATTGTAATCTCAAAAGTAAAGATTCATAGCAATGCTACTCACAATAGCCAAAAGTAGAAAGGGCCCAAGTGTCCATGGATGGATGAGAAAATGTTGTACAGCCACACAATGGAACACTATTCAACCATAACAAGGGACAGAGTGCTGAGACATTCTGCAACACTGATGGACCTTGAAAATACTATGCTGAAAGGAAGAAGTCAGACACAAAAGGCCCTGCATTAAATGTGATTCCATTTATACGAAGCATTCAGAGTAGACAAACCTAAAAGCAAACTTGTGGGTGCTACAGGCTGAGGCAAACAGGGCTGAGGAGTTACAGCATGTTAATGGAAGGGCTTTTCCTTCTGAAGTGATGCCAGCAGGCCAAAATGGCCGAGATGGCAAATATTTTATGTCACATGTATTTTGCAAAAAAGATTAAATAGATCAATGGCATAATAAATCAAAACCATAGTTACCTGGGGCAAATAGAGGGGTGTAGAATCCTGGGGTGCTGGCCATCTTCTTTTATAAAATCTTGGTGGTTGTGATGTGGACAGGTTCGCTTTATGAGGAGTCACTGAGAAGGAAAAACAAAAAGAGCAGCCAATTCTTGTTTTGTCTTGTTTTCAGACAGAGTCTCCCAGGTTAGACTTGAACTCACAGCCACCCACAGCCTCCAGAATGCTTGAATAATAGCTGTGAGCTACCACACCTAGCTGAGCACAGGCAGTTCTTTTCTTTTGGCTTTTATTTACATGTATGTGTCTCTCTGTATGTATACACATGTGAAGGTGTCAGGTCCCTTGAAGCTGGAGTTACAGGTGGCTGTGGGTGGCCCAATACGGGATCTGGGAACTGAACAACCATCCTCTGGAAGAGGAGAGAGCATGCTTTTTTGGTTGCTTGTTTTCTGTTTTTGTTTTTGAAACAAGGTTTCTCTGTTGCTATGGAGCCTGTCCTGGAACTTTCTCTGTAGTTTTGAAGCCTGTCCTGGGAGCTCTATAGATCAAGTTGACCTCAAACTCACAGAGGTCTGCCTGCCTCTGCAAGTGCTGAAATTAAAGGTGTGTGCCACCACAGTTCAACAGGAGCAAGCATTCCTAACCACTGAGCAATCTCTCCAGTCCCCAGTAAAAACAATTTTTAAGGAATTTTGCTTTTGCTGGGAAAGTGAGCAGCAGCTACAGAAAAGCATGGAACTGAGGGAAGACTGTTTAAGTTGGGAGATAAAATAGTATTTCTTAAACTATTTACTTATGTGCCAGGATCAGAGGACAACTTGTAAGAAATGGTTCTCAAGCCAGGGGTGGTGGTGCACACCTTTAAACTTAGTACTTGGGAGGCAAAGGCAGTTGGATGTCTACAACTGCCAGCCTGGTCTACAAAATGCGTTCCAGAACAGCCAGGACTATACAGAGAAAACCTGTCTTGAAAAACCAAAATAATATTAATAATGATAAATTAATGTGATAATAATATAAAGAAATAGTTCTCTCCTTCTACCGTGTGGGTCCTGGAGCTTCAACTCAGGCCATGGAGCTTGACTGCCCATGCTGTAAGTTAATGTGTTATCTCACTGACCCTACAATAGTATTTTTATATACCTAAGAATAAAATAACAGAGGAGGGACGAAGCAGAGGAAACAAGAATCGCACAGCAGTCCTTGAACAATGGAGAAGCCTAGGCTCTCCCACTGAAGACTGTCTACAGGAGCAAGCAGGAGGCCGAGTGTCACACATACCTGCTCTGGGGAGTAGGGAGAGCAGTGGTTAATCCTCACAAGTGTATCTGGGGTTTATTGTCCCCCAGTTTACTGGTGCATGATCTTAGATTCCACAAGAGAGGTTTGATGAAGGTCAAGCATCTGGAGGTAGAAGTAGAACCATTGTCTCTCTGGTTCCAGCTGGACCACACCAAACTGTCCGAGAGCCTCGAGTCCACCTCTACCCTCTAAAATTGTGCTTTCTCTCATTTGCTCTCAAACAACTTCTCAGACTTTTAGAAGTAGTCCTCTGAGCTGATAAAGATTCCAGGATCCAGTGAGCAAGTCAGCTCAGCCCTGAGGCCTTGCCAACACCCCTAATCATATGGAGGACTTTAATTGCATGCAGTCCTCAGCCTCCATCTTTTCAGGCTGGAGGATTCTCACTGAAGAGGCTGTCTCCATGGCAAAAGCCATTCATTACACTGGTATCTGGCCCTCTTCCAATTGTATTACATCTTTCTTGGAATGCAAAGGCCATAACAAAAGACTCCATACTGGCTTCCATTTTGAAAAGCCCTTTGCAAGGACAAGAGTCCATTTATATTCAAGATGATAGTCAGCCAAGATATGGTTTACCCAAGGGCGCACAAAGTGTCATCAGTAGAAACTGATTGAGAATCCTAATTGTCATCATCTTTTCACTATACCTGCCTGTATGCAGGACTCCAGCTGGGCACAGGATGTCGATCAAGACATATTCAGCAGTGAGGGATAAGGGGACTGTGTGAGATTGGCTTAAAACCATCAGGAAGGAGTCTAGAAGACTGCAGATGGGTTAATGGTGGCTCAATGATGTCACAGCAGCAACTTCTCCTTCTGTCTTGCCACGGGCAGGGCCTTATAATGGAATGGATGGTGGCCTAAACCCCCAAACCTCTGTAACTTTGTTTTGAAAAAGGGTCTTTTCATATGTAATTAAGATTTTGAAAGCATCCTGGATTACTCTTGTGGGCCCTAAACCCAATAGCAAGCATCCTTATAGGCAAAGCCAAGCACATGGTAAAGTCTATCACACACCCCAGGCAGTAAGAAACGAGCAGCCAGTTTCTCTTTCTGTAAAGTGGCAATTATAAACACTATTTCCAGTCAGGTGGTAGTGGCACACATCTTTCATCCAAACACTCAGGAGGCAGAGGCAGACAGATCTATGTGAGTTGGAGGCCAGCCTGGTCTACAGAGCAAGTTCTAGGACAGCCAAGGCTATACACCCTGTCAGGAAAAGTAAAACAAAACAAAAACATTACTTCCTGGACTGAGAATGTAGTTTAGTTGGTAGAGAATTTGTTTGGCATGCACAACACCTCGGGTTCCATCCCCATACACAGCCTGTCTATTGATGCTGAGGATTAACCAGAGTTTGTCAGTAAGAAAGATGCCAATTAATAAAGTCATCTTGAACCAGACTCTGGAGATTGCAGAGTCAACGTGCCTTTACTGCCACCTGCTGACGAGCAGAATAAAGCCATAGGTGGCAGCTGGGAGAAACTCAGGGGCCTGCCTGCAGTTGCCAAACATATGGTTCTCACTTTTATCGGCCACATTTGTGCAAAAGCTAATGAAAAGTCGTCAGAGCAGATTGCTTTGGAAATCAAAACTACCTCATCAAGAAAAAGGTAAAGAAAGGAAAGCGTCAGAACGTTCAGAGAATGGGAGTGTCTCCTGTGACAGCTTCTCTCTGACAAGAAGGGAAGGATCAGTAAGGTGGTTAGATTTGGCCATCATCAAGTACAAATCCTGTCCTTCTGTCCAATATATAAAGCAGGATCTAGTCTGTCCAGAACCAGCTCAATATGAACTGCTAGAAGCTGGGAGGCCATTCTTCCTAAAGGTCTTGGCTTTGCAGCCAGACTTGCTAAGTCAGCAAAATGAGAGGCCAGCCCTGCCTCTTGCCTTTCTGTTCCACCCTGCAACCCGGTGGCTCTTCTCAGCTTGTCACATTTGCACACATTAGTGCACACTGAGCACACACACCTCCAAACCGGTCACTCTGTAATTTGGATGGGGCATCCACTCTAGAATGGGGAGGCAGAATCCAGATGGACTATATGATGGGGACTGTAGTGAGATATTCACTTTGTCTGCATGTGTGGCATAGACCACGCCCATTGGGCGTGGAAGTGACCTGAGGGAACTAAGGCTGAGGAGGGGGCTCGGGGAGTTCTCTGGCTTGCAGCATGAGGACAGGAATACATCTGGAGGCATCCTTGGGACCAGGAACCTGCTGGTGTTCATCTGTCTATGTTGTGAGTTATTTCTCCCTGAATAAACATCTATTCGGCCTATTTGTTTCTCCTGATCCTTATTAAACATCAATACGGGATCATTTTCTTCCTTCCTTCCTTCCTTCCTTCCATTCTATTCCAGCCATCCTGTCAAAGCTGAACCTAAGATTGCAAACTCTGGAAAAGCAAGGGCAGTGCAGGACAAGATATTTACTTAGCCAACGAGTTTGCTTCTGTCTCCAAAGGAGACAGGCTCGGGTTTCTTAAGAGTCCAGCCAGTTACTTTTGAGAAGGGAGGAAGTTCCTGGGAAAGGCACTGGCTGGCCCAGGCACTCAGGCAGCTTGGAAAAACATCACCCTGCAAAGCCTGCCTGGGGTTCCTGGTGACAAGACTGCCATTCTAAAGTGGCACTAAACTAAGTTAAAAAAGGGAGGAAGGAACACACTCCCCAGATTTCTCAACACAAAGAAAGCCATAAGTCAGAAACAAGGGTTACTAAAGTATCAAGATGGGCTGTCCAGATAGCTTACAGGCAGAGGCACTTACACATAGGCCTGATGACCTGGGTTTAACCCCTGGATTCCATAAGGTGACAGGATAATGTACTCCTGAGAACTCTGACCTCCATACTTGTGTCCACACATATATTAAAAATAGTGTTTGAGAGAAATGCCAAAATAAAACTTTCTCAGGGCTAGACAGATGGTTCACCAATTAAAAGCACTTGATGTTTTTGCAAAGGACCCAGGTTCAGTTCTCAGCACACACACACGGTGGCTCACAACCATCTGTGACTCCAGTCCCAGGGGATCTGACACCTTCTTCTGACCCCCAAAGGCACCACGAACACATATGGTGTACATGCAACACACACACATTTTAAAAATATTATTTAAAATATTAAAAAACAAAACAGTAAAAGTTTCTCATGCAGGCGTGGTGGCAGGCCCTGAGTTCCAGAACTCAGAGGACCTTGGGTTTGAGGCTAGGCCAACAGATCTACTCTGTCCAAAACAAGGATTGCTTTCATTTATCCCTAACAGCCTTCTGCTCCTCAGTGGCCAGTTAGCTTCTGCCCTTCTCTCTCTTTCCTTTTCTATCCCTTCATCCCCTCTTCCCAGACTGGTTCACACATGCGATAAAAGCTAGGCAGTGGTCACCTTTGCCCTAACCAACAGAAACAGTGGCCAAAGTACAGCTGGGTGATCACAGGGACTCCCATGCCCTACCCCGCAACACTATCACACAACAGCCCCCAGTCACGCGCCAGATATGCCCTTTCTCTCCTCTTCGATGACCTGTTCTTCTAAGACAGCTCCCTCCTCCTTACCAGTTCCTTTTGTCTGGCTTGAGGGGCACCTACACTCACCTGGTTCTCCCCCTCTGCTGTCAGTCTGCCCTTGTGACCAGATCTTTCTACACACCCACAACTCTTCACTCCTCAGCAAACAAATTGAAAATACTGAGACATCCACTGAAAACTTAAAAGGCTCTGTTCCCACCTCCAGCACCTCTTCCCTCTCTCCCTCCCTCCACCCATCTCCATCTCAGGCGCTTAGAATCACTGCTTGTTCACTGTTTAGCCAGAGAGAGGAGGGGATTGCTAACTTCCAGTATTTGAAAGAATATTAGAAGCACAAGCTGAGCTGGGCCAAATGCAGCTGGACACAAAGAAGACGTTTCTAATAAACAGCACCAGCCAGCCATGATGGCTCCCTCTAGAGTAGTAAAAGACATATGACTGAAGCAGGCAGAGGAGATGTGTGGACAGCCTAGACCAAACTGAGCTACATGCATGCTCAAACTACACACACACACACACACACAGAGAGAGAGAGAGAGAGAGAGAGAGAGAGAGAGAGAGAGAGAGAGAGAGAGAGAGAGAATATTCTACAATCCTCCCGGGGCATTTAGAAAACAGTTCAAATATTCAATAACTGCTATAATATTCAGCTTTCAGATCTGAAATCTTTTCAGAGGCAAGTAAGAAACAAGCCCTTGGCCTCTCAAGGAGGCCCAGGTAGCTTATTCTAATGGACCACAGACCTGTCAAGGTGTGTCCCACCCAAAGTCCCTCTGCCAGGTTTCACGACAGTGGAGCCAATGAGGCACAGAGAGAGAGAGAGAGAGAGAGAGAGAGAGAGAGAGAGAGAGAGAGAGAGAGAACCCCAGTGGTAAAGTGTAAAGCTACTCAGGTCTCAGGTCCATGAATTCTCTGATAACAAAACAAACCCAAGAAAGCATCCAGCATTTTGAGCAGCAGGCAAGGGCATGATTACCCAGGAGGCCAAGTATACCTAAGTAGCAGAATCACTCCACAAACCAGTGAAAAGATGGTGAGAGAAGCAGCCTGTTTTAGCCCAGTCCCCCAGGAAGTGCCCCTCACTCTTCACTCTTCCTCTATGCAAAAGCCCAGAGGCTGGTTGACCTCCGGTTCCTCCATAGCCTTCACTAGCCCAAATCCTAGGCACCAAGGATCCTAGCAGTATTGGCTAAGAACAGAAACACAATAAATCAATGAGCCCTTTGGACCAGGACCCCTGAAGAAGCCTATGATGCCAGAAGCTTTTTGCCACCCGGGACTAGAAAGGGGTCCAGAAACTCTTGCCTCTGGAGCTGATCCAAGTCTAGCTCACTAGAATAGCTGCAACCTTCAAGCAACCCAAGATGGCTATCCCAGTGACAGAAGGGAAGACTTGACCACCACAGACCTATATCTCAATTCCTGTGATGTTAATGTGCTCACACCACTAACTTTTAGGAGGCTTTCTATTCTAGGAACTCTGAATAACAGGGCTTCTTGCAGCCTACCTTTTTTGTTTTTCCCTTGGATGTACATGGATGTATTTACGTGTTCTTGTGTGTTTATGTACAGAAGGACTACCTCACTACAATATATCATGTGTATGTGGGCCACAGAGGCCAGAAGAGGGTGTCATCAGATTGCCCCAGAACTAGAATTACAGGTTGTAAGCTGCCTGATGTGGATGGGTGAAACCAAACTTGAGAGGAGAAAGTGCTCTTCTGAGCCATCTCTCCAACCCATAGATCCGTCTATTTTAGAAAAGTCCTGGGAGGCAGAGGTACATGGATCTCTGAGTTTGAGGCCAGCCTGGTCTACATAGTGAGATCTAGGACAACCAAGGCTACACAGAGAAGCCCTATTTGGAAAAAAAAAAAATCTAGTAAAAAAAAAAATTATAGCTGGGCAGGGGTGGTGCATGCCTTTAATGCCAGCACTTGGGAGGCAGAGGCAGGCAGATCTCTGAGTTCAAGGCCAGCCTGCTCTACAAAGTGAGTTCCAGGACAGTCAGGACTATATAGAGAAACCTGTCTCAAAAAAACAAAAAAGGGGGGAGCTGGGGAGATGGCTCAGAGGTTAAGAGCACTGGCTGCTCTTCCAGATGTCTGGAGTTCAATTTCCAACAACCACATGGTGGCTCACAACCATCTAAAATGAGGTCTGGTGCCTTTTGGTGTGTGTATACTTAATAAAGAAGTCTTTAAAAAAGCCTTAAGCTGTGCTAGAACTAGAGCCAATTCTGAGTTTTGATGTGGAAGGGTCCCTGTAGGCTTTACAGTAGGCAGGGAAAACCATCAGGGCGAGGGAAGAATGAAATTGGATCAGACTGACTTTGGCAATCAGTGCTGGGCCAAGACTTCTTGGAATCTGACATTATTAGCTCATACATTTTTGCCATGTATTTAAGCATAGCACAATTTTTTTTTAAAGTTTTTAGGTAACAACTCAGTTCTGTGAGTACAACAAAGTTCAACACATGTTTACACCGACGCTCTTTAACGAAGTACATATATATGGGTTCATCCATCCAATGGGTTCTTTTTTTTTTTTTTTTTTTTTAAGATGGGTTCTTGTTGACTTAGAAGAAATTCTCAAGATAAGAGTCTAGGGGAAATAACTCAAGTAAACATAATGCCTGGCCCTAAGACAGCCTAAAGGTCACTTAGGCTGTTGTTAAAGTATGAATGACATCTCTCACAAGAATGAGTTTTATGGCCAGGTTTTAGGGGGAAGGGTCTGGGATAAGTAAAACACAAATCCTGAGAGATAGGGGTAGAGCGTGACTCATCAGACAGCAGAGGATCACCAGGTTGTAAACTCCATCCATTCCCAGCATTCCAGGAGGAACAGGTTAAACATCTCCTTCCTTTGAAGGATGCCTGCATGTTTAGCTCTCCTGGCTTCTCCAGTGCTTGTCTGTGTGCACAAGCACTGTTTGCCCTCTACAGTTACTGTGAAGCTTGCTTGTGTGTGGAAGGAACCTTTTCTCGAGGCTTTAAATGTGAAACACAGCAGAGGGGCTGGTAAGATGGTTCAGCCAAGGCTCCTGCCACCAAGCCTGCTGACAGGTTCTGTCCCCATGACCCACGAGGTGGAGGGACAGAATCAACTGCCACTGTCCGTACCTCCACAGTCTTGGGCATGCATGAAAACAAATGCATATGCAAACAAAATGTAAAAAGTTACCAGTCTGTCAGTTCTGGAGAGAAGGCTCAGCATTTAAGAGTGCACATCACTCTTGCCAAGAACCTCAGTTCTAGGGATCAAACTCAGATCAGGCTTGGTACCAAGCCCCAGTACCCACTGAGCCATCTCACCAACCCACTTTTCTTGGACCAACTCTTCTGGAGTAACACTTGTATTTTTGGTCACTAGACAAGCTGTGTGTGTGTGTGTGTGTGTGTGTGTGTGTGTGTGTGTGTGTGTGTATTTCACTTTAAAATGCAAATAGCTTAACTCCAACTTAGTTGAAAATGGATGATAATTTTGTTGTTGTGAATTGTTTTATGTGGTACTGAAGACTGAAACCAAGGCCTCAAGTGCTCTACCACTGAACCCCTGCATTTAAGGCAAATGGTAATTAGTTTGACTACAGTGTGAAGTTGGTGTAGGATTACTTTTGTTTTCGTGTCCAGAGCAAGCTATGACCAGAAACATTTTTGGTGTGGAGGAGGAGAGGTTAGAACTTTTCTATAGTGAAAGCATTTCCCATCAAAATGAGCATCATCTCTTTATGCACTGCATACCTTACCAAGGAAAGGCAGCAAAGAACTGACTTTGTAAGCAGATCGTGGTGGAGGAGGAGGCAGGAGAATCAGGAGTTTAAGGTCAGCCTCAGCTACAAAGGGACAATCTGGGTTACATGAGACTGTTTGAAAGAAGAAACTGGCTTTTTACTTCTCACTGGGTATACCTTTATTTTCTTAAACACTCTCTAAACACTGGCTTTTGTTTTAGATTTTGTTCTCTTTGTAGAAGGCACTACTTTCTTGGAGATATCTTGTCACTAGGAAACAAACTGTGGAACTATCTATGAGGTCATTCTAAATGCTCAACAGAGGAAGAAAAGAGCTAGGGGCCCAGGCAAGATGGCTCAGTGGACCAAGGTGTTAGCTGCCAAGCCTGAACACCAGAGTTCAATCGCTGAGACCCACCTGGTAGAAGGGAACTTCCATGAGTTGTCCTCTGAACACCATGCATGTACTGTAGCATGAGTGTAGCACACTCACGATAAATTTAAGGAGAAAGCAAGTGAATACACCAGTATTCATCACTCTCCGCCTCCTGACTATAGGTCCAATGTGACTAGCTGCCTCTCATTTCTTCTTCCTCCATGCCTTTCCCATCTAGATGGCCTGTACACAAAAAGCCTGTGACAAAATATTTTTCCAACTTTAAGTTGTCTTTTTGTCAAGTGTTTTGACAAAACAAGGAGAAAAATAACTAATGCACCCAAACTCTTAAAATTTCCAGAAGAAACAATTGTTCTTCTGCTGTCCCCCTACAACTTTCTAAATTAAGAAAACAAAAACAAACTTTAAAAAGCCAAAATTATGGCTGGGTGGTGGTGGAGCATGCCTTTAATCCCAGCACTCAGGAGGTAGAAGCAGGTGTATCTCTGTGAGTTCGAGGTCAGCCTGGTCTACAAACAAGTTCCAGGGCAGCCAGGGCTGTCTCCAAAAAAAAAAAAAATTGGTATGTCCTATACATAATCAATAATCCCAGCCTGAGATAGGAAGATTACTAGAGCTTGAGGCTAGCCTAGATTATATAGCAAGACCCTGTCTATAAATAAACAAGATCAGCACATACACACAAGAAAAACCCAGAAACAAGAGGCAAAACATCATTCTCTTCCAGTAGACAGCATATCCTTCTGACAGCTCCCCAGGTACCCAATTCCCCATCAGTCTCCAGAGCAAAGCCTTCCTCTTCTAAATGAGGGCCTTTCCCATGAGTGTGATTAGAGATGCTCTGGATTCCACTAAGAAACTAATGAAGGAAGGTCTTAAAACTGATAAACCACAGGTCTGCTCAGACCCTTGTTAAACTCTGGGCCGACTTCCCAAACAGCCTACACTCTTGGGTTATCCGAGCACTTACAAAAATGTTTGGATGACCAAATATGACTGGTCATCTCTCTTCAACAAGATGTTTTATCTTAAACAAGGTCATTTAATTGCCAAGTCCTGAAATCCACATGGGGCCTCAAACAGGTGACAATTCAGGGCCATTTACATGCCATTAAGCCAAAGGGTCTCTAGCAGATGAAACAAACTTGAATTGAATTTTGTTTCTCAGCTCTTCTCTTCAACTTCAAAGAGACTATTAAAAGTTGGTGCAGATGGGGGGGGGGTGAGTTAGGAGGTCAGAGGTGCAGGGAGAAGAGTAGGGCCTGTCGAGTCATAACAGGCAGCCCTCACAATTCTCCTGCCTTCTGGGAAGTTGGAAGGTACACTGCTAAAAGGCCTCACAATACTGGAAGAAAGCCTGGAGAAAGACAATGGATTTCCAAGCAGAGTGCTTTAGTGGTGCCAGGGACCAGGGTGGGAAAGGAATCAGCCTAAAAAGGCATGGTGTTAAAACTGTAGTAGTCACAACAACTCTAAGCAGCAAGATTTTCAAAGCACAGGGTCTGGAGGCAGACTGGCTGGATTCAAATCCGCTCTGCCAATTACTAAACATGGAACTGAGCTGTGATTTACTTAGCTGGTTCCTCAGTAACTGAGCATTAGGGGCCCCAGCGACTCCACTCCTAAGTGTATTCCCCAAGGAACTGAAGACAACATTAGACAAAAATTGATGCTTGTAGCAGCCCAGCCAACAGCAGGAAGACATATCCCAGATGTCTGTCCATCGATGGATGAAGATCAACGAAATATGGTACATCTAATGATGGAAGTATTCACTCGCAGAAAGGAATGAGCGCTGACACATCCTGCAACATGAATGAACCTCAAAAATATGCTGAGTTGAGAGAAGCCAGGCACGAGAGACCATATATTGCATGATTCCATTTATAGTCAACTCACATTTTCCTACCCAGAATAGGTAAATAGATAGAGACAGAAAGCAGATGAATGACAGCAGGCTCAGGAGGGGGAAGTGGATTAACTAGTGGTGTACAGACTTTGCTTCTCGAACAGTGAGATGTTCTGGAACCAGATGGTCATAGAATATTTTCACCATGACAAATGCCTCTGAAGTATATGCCCCAAATAGTTAAGTAATAGATTACGTTACTCATCTTTTGCAACAATTAAAAACTGTCTTTAGTTTACTGTGTCTCAGTTTCCACATCTGTAAAATGGACATAGGGTTGTTGTAAGAGTGCATTTAAAAAAAGGAGGGGGCAGGGGGAAGAGAGAAGTACCCTGGCAATGAACACCCAGCAAGGGTGAGCCATGTGCTTCGTCAATCTCAACTGACATCATGCATGAGAGCTTTCTTTCAAGTCTGTGTGGTAAACAGGCTGCCACGTGTGCCCACCAAGCACATGAAACATGGCCAGGATTTCTCACTTTATTTAATTACAATTAACAAACTTACATAGGACTGGTGGCTACTATTAGATTGGACAGTACAGTTCTAGATCTTCCCACTTCACCCTCAGAACAACCCCAAGAGGTAGTTATTATGAGCACCTTATTAGAGATAAATGTGGAATGTCCCTCATAGGCTCCTGTGCGAACACTTGGTCTCCAATGGGTAGCTCAATAGAAACTCCTGTAACTACCCAGTTCCTGGAAATCTGATGTCTTTGGTCTGTGGGCAGCAGGCATGCACATGATAAACATACATACACATAAACTCACAGGTACATATAAAAAACTTTCAACAGTGCTCCACTACCGCAAGGATCAGCCCTGTCACTTATACATATGCACACCCATCTATTTGCTAAACATATTTGTCTGCCTCTGCCTGCTCTAGGACCTAAGTTCCAAGGCCAATGGCCTGTACTTTCTCTTCTCCACTTCCAAGAGGCCACACTCTTTCATCACAGAGAAGAGCACATGCTGTCCTGCTCTGCCCTGACAAAACAGTCTCACCCAACTCTGCAACCCAAAGTGACTTCCTTTACAAGTCTCTTCATAGTCTCTTGTATGCGCCATCTTGGATCACCAGCCCAATTACTGTGCACATGCACTGTGCCAGGCGAGATGCTGGGTGACAGATACAGCCCTAAGCACAGTCCTACTGCCAAGGAGCTCACTGCTAAAGCAGGGGCCAACACTGAACAAGGGCAGACGAATTGAGTAATAATGGTCTTGGAAAAACATAAATTAAAAGGGGCCTTTAAGTTTCTTTAAGTATTTATTAGAAGAATGCACACGTCTTTAAATATAAAAGAACACACATGCACAATCTGCTATTGCGGGTAAGCTGAGCATCCCACCAATATGTAGACATCTTTAGGTGAGGCCTCTCCTATTGCCCTTACCCAGTCCTCATCCAGGCTCCCCAGCCACTATCCCCAGCTGTGTCATCAAGCTTCAACTCTTTTACCAAGACACAGAGGAACCTCTAGTCTTGCTTGCCTTCTGAGTGCCTATCTTCAGCCGTGGGCTTCTCTGCCCTGCAGTCTCACAGGCTATCACCTGCCTCAGCCTGCCTGTCCTCGGGCTTCCCCTGATCCACTGCACCTGCCTACACCTTCCCACCACAGGCTACATGTGCTGCGGGAGGCTTCCTGCAAGCTCCACAGCTGCTGGCCTGAGGTAGTCATGTGACCTGCAGCACCTGACCACAGCTGCCTGAGATCCCAAACCCCACTGCCAGAGTTCCACACCTGGGAAGTTGCTTAGCCTCAAGATCTGGCTACCAGCTAAAGAATCTACTGCAAAGGTCTGTCCTCAGCAGTGGCTACTCCGAGACAAGAGGAAAGGATTCCTGTCAGGAAGAAACCGAGGCAGGGCACTGCAGACAGGATTAGTACTCCCCACTGCCTAGTGCTAGTTCAGAAAGAAACAAACTCTTAAGATACTGATTCTGGGAGCAACTACATGCATAGAGTTCAAGGCTGGGTGACCAGCTGGGTCTGAAATGACAAGTATCATCCCTTCCCAATAACTGCTGTGTGCTTCAGCTTCAATACTTGAATTCCTATCACAGTATTAAAATGGCTCGAGTCTGCCCAATGGTATAAAAATGCCTCTGAAGTTCCAACCACTTTCCACCCTACCATTTCACAGGTTTCTCTATAACTTAATTCTAGGATGCAGTTTAACTATAACTCATCCACAAATGGATGAGAACTCAGCAACCGTTCCCCCACCCTGAGTTAAGGATGGTCTTTGGGGCTAACCCGTTCAACACCAAAATAGTTCATCAAAAACTCCTACATTGTATGGACCCAGTATAAACAATGACACCATAAACAGTCCATCCTGGGACAGGCTCTGACCAGAGCCTGCCCGGTCACTCTCCTTGTTACCTCAGATAAGGTGGTATCTGGGACAGTCAGGGCTTGCAGGAGGAAAAACCCAACTTCAGACAGCCTTCACTGATGCATTCCCTCCTGAAGACTCAGGAAGCCGTACCATGAAACTATATAAGCAGTCACATAGTGCTGGGAGAGACTTCAGAAGGTTCCTGTGTGTTGGGGATACAGCTTTTGTGGGCTTCTCAGTGGTGCCTTTCAAATCCCCCATGCTCCTGTAACTAACCCCAATAAACTCACTGTTCACTAGGCTACACTTGGTATGGTCTGCTGGTATGGTGCTGGTGTGTGGTAGCGAACAACTGTTCACATGTCCCCAGGAAAAATCAGACAACTGTCCACTTCACCACTACTACCTCACCCCACTCCACCTCACCCTACCCCTGGCACTGCCTAAACTCCAGCTTTGCTCACTAAGGAACCTTCTCACAGTCTTTTGGGACATTAGTGAGTCTTTCCAACTTTATCTAGCCCAAAGGATGTGTTTATAGATACAACAAGGCATTAAGGGAAGAAAACAGGGTGAAGCTGACACATAATACTCAATGTTAGTTTTCTTCCCCCTCTATGTAGACTTTCCTATAAAGGGGAATAGGGCCCATTAATGTGCATCCTGTTGTGTTGATTCACAACTCAGTTTCCTCAAATCTCACTTCCTGTCACTGCATTTCCTTTCAGAATCTCTTGCAAGAGAGGAAATAAAATGTCTATCATCTGTACTGTCCAACATGGTAACCATGTGGCTATGTAAGCACTTAAGATGTACCAAGTGTGGCCCCCTCATAGTGGCACAGACCTTTAACCACTTGGGGAGATGGAGGCAGGTACATTTCTGAGTTCCAGGCCAGCCAGGATTACAGTGAGACCCTGTATCCAAACAAACAAACAAACAAACTGTGAATTATTGCTTACTTTAGATATAAACATAACTGTCACTGAACTAACTAGATGCATTTTCATAATATGTATAATCAGACTGGATGACCCGCCTTTGTGTCCTTGCCCCTAAAACAGCCTACCACCATCTTATCTATCCATTGCTCTCCATCCTATGGGCAACATGTACCTCTTCCTAAAATAAGAATACCAACTAATGGACTTAAGATAGCTGAGCTTCCCAGGTCCAATTCCCAGCACCTCACAACCAGAACTAACTCCAACACCTTCTTCTAGCTTCCAAAGACACCAGACGTGCAGATGGTACACACACACACATGCAGGCTAAACACCCATACATATAAAATTAAATTTTTAAAAAGCAAATGACAAGCAAACTACAGTACAAAGGCTCAAAATAAAAATGTACTAAATAGGTTTGATCAAGCCAGGCTGCCTGAAACAGAGTACCAGGTGATCCTACATTCAAAACAGCTGGACAAAGCAGCCTTACAGACTACAGCCAGGATTTCTGCATCTTCTTAGAATCCCCCATGACAGTGTCCCTTACCAGCAGGAAGTAGTTTGGAAAGAACGACGCCCAAATTCCCAAATATTGTCTATAAATGTTTGTTTTCATTTAAATGGACTTGGTTATATAAAATAAATTTAAAAAAAATATGTACTGAATAGTCGAGCAGTGGTGGCACATGCCCTTAGTCCCAGCACTCAGGAGGTAGAAGCAGGCGGATCTCTGTGAGTTCGAGGTCAGCCTGGTCTACAAAGCTACACAGACAAACCCTGTTTCAAAAAATCAAAAAGAAGAAAAAAAATGTACTAAATACTCTAACCTATATAAGAATTCAATATATACTAAGGGTCATAAATGAACCACACAGAGAATAACCTGACTAGCCTCCTAGTACTACAAGTTTTACAAGTTGTCAACTACTTGAGGAAGAGACTGGGTTGTCCTAGGGGAGAGGAGAGACTATAAAAGCCTTTAATACTGAGGGTGCAGAGTGGTAGAAATGTTTACCTCTCATGTGTGAGGCCCTAGGCTGAGCTCAGTATGGGGCAGTGGGGGAATCACATAAAATTCTTCCAGGCATCAAAAACTCCAAACAAGGGAAAGAGGGAACATAAAGGTATCTGTAAGAAACAAAAGTCTAGCATTCTCATTCTCAATGTATTTTTAAAACATAAATTAGTAAGAAAAAGTAGTTTAAACAATGATGTATCATTTTCATCTTGATGGAGATTTATAAAATGATGAAAATGAAGTATATAGTGCCCAGTGCAGAAAAGGGTGTTACCTCTTTCATATGCTGAAAACATCAGTATTCTCTACCTTTTTGCTGTCAAGTAAATCCCCTAAGGAAGCAGCCATGGATGTGACAAAAGAGTGACAAGAATCATCACCAACAGCATTTATAATTACAACAAATAATAAATGGCAAGGTCAAGCCACAGAGGATTAATAAAATAAAACAATGGAATGCTATGAATTCATTAGGTGTTTTTTAAGTTCATTTAATAACAAGAAATAATGTAACATTACTTAAGGCTTAATATTAAGTAACTTGTTCCAAATACTTTTCCAGGGATATCAAAATGTTAAATTAATCCAGGTCTAGTGATTCAGGCATATAATCTCAGCTACTTGATAGGTTGAGAAAGGAGGACTGAAAGTTCAAGGCCTGCTTAGACTTGAGTACTTTGAAGGCCAGCAAGAACTTGAAACCAGCTCAAAACAGAAAGTAAAAAAGAGCTGAGGAGCTATCGCAATGGCAAAGCACCTGCCTCAAATGCATAAAGATTTAAGTTCTATCCCCCGTATCAAAATAAATGAAAGGATTTCTTTCAATTTCCTTCCCCACTCCCAAAATGCCCTCCTCTGTTCCAAACCACCCTCCCATCCATCCATCCCTCCCACTTGCCTGCCCTTTGGTTGCTGGGCCTACTCTATACAAACACTTGTCCTGTTAATCCTTGGAGTAAATAATTTTCTGTGTTACCTTAGCCTTCTAAAAGGACAACTTCCCCTAAACCTAGCACCACCTTCTCTGTTCCTCATCCAAGTCTCCCTTCCTCCCTGGATGTGAAGGAAGGCCCACGTTTCTTGAATGGATGACCTAAAAGTCCAGTTCTGATACAGGAAATCAAGTCACTTAGGTTCAACCTCATTGGGATTACAGATGGCTTTCTTTCTTCTGTGCACTGCCTTAGTTCCTCCTGTTGCCACAGATATCATGCAGGCTTTCACAGCAAGGAAAGAACACACAAAACTATACTTTCTCTTGCCTTTGAACTGGTTTCATCATGCCTAGTCAGGATTAGAACTGTGTGTGCTTGGCCTGGAACAAGAAATGAAACTCAATACATGATTTCCACGTATTTTAGATTTAATAGGCGGCAGTAGCTCTCTTTTCTGGAACCAAAGAGTAATGCCAAATTAAAGTACGTTACACAATCAATCAGCTAACCTGTCTACCGTTATCAACAACTCATATTACAAGCTGTCCCAGAGGCTTGCAATACCATTTCACCAAATTGGTGGAACTCTTCGCTAGTGGCCAGCCTGATGCATAGCATGTTTAGCTACAAACATCTCTGCTGACTGTCCCTGTAACATTTTCATGGCTCGCCAATAGATCTGTCCACAGTTCTCAGGTCTACCAAAGGGGTGGCTCAATTCTTCTTTGATGTAATCCATCCAAAGATCTTTAAAAGGAAACAAAATAAAAAAAAAAATTACTGTAAACCTAATTAGAAAGCTGGGAAATTTTATTAGTCAAATTCAATTATTTAATACTAAGCCAATTAAAAAGTTCTAAGAAATTTCCACACATAAAATTAATATAAGTAAAATATATATATAAATAAAATGAGGTACCTTGTAATACTCTGTAAGCCTATGTGTTGCCTCGTTGATTTCTTTATAATGAAAACTTTAGAGCTCTTTTGTTGTTTTTTTTCAAGATAGGGTTTTTCTGTGTAGTCCTGGCTATCTTGGAACTCATCTGAAAACCTCAAACTCACAGATATCCTCTTGCCTCTGTCTCCCAAGTACTGATCTACTTTGTTTTGTTTTGTTTTTTTTTTTTGTTTTTTGTTTTTCAGATAGGAGCCCTTGCTGTCCTGCCTCTGCCTTCCAAGTGCTGGGATTAAAACTTCTCACAACCACTGCCCACCATCAGGCTTCCTTTCTACTCCCTAAAAGACATGGTACACTGTTGTTATCTAGTCAGCCCTCACTATCCACAGCAGACTAGCCCTGGTATAGCTGACTAAGCACTGACTGACCAGCTCTAACTACTGGCCTACACTAACATTTTCTTTATAAATACTTGTTTTGGTTTAATCTGATTTAGTGGTACCATTCTATAGTACAAGCTGGCATAAAACTCACTACATAGCCTAGGCTAGCTTCAAAGTCCTGGCAATACCCCTGGCCCCAGCTCTGCAGCAATAGGATTATAGTCATGAACCATTACATACATACATACATAATTTTACATACCAGCATACATAATTTTAAAAGTTATTTATTTTATATAGTGTGTGTGTGTGTGTGTGTGTGTGTGTGTGTGTGTGTGTGTGTCTGTGTGTCATGGCATACATTTGGAGGTCAGAAGGCAACTTGTGGAAATCAGTTCTTTTTTTCTACCATGTGAGTTCAAGAGACCAAACTCATGTCCTCATGCCTGGAAACAAGTGCCTTTAGCCAGAGACATCTCACTGGCCCATATAAATTTTTCTTTTTTACAAGACCCAAACCAAAGCTGAGTATGGTGATGCACATCTTTAATCCCAGCATTCCAGAGGCAGAGGCAGAGGCAGATATCTGTGAGTTCAAGGTCAGTCTGGTCTATAGAGTGAGTTCCAAGACAGTCAGAGCTACAGAGAAACCCTGTCTGGAAAAGCAAGAGAGAGAGAGAAAGAGACCCCCAAACCAAGCAAAGTTCTTTTTTTTTTTTTTTTTTTTTTTTTTTTTTTTTTTTCGAGACAGGGTTTCTCTGTATTGTTAAAGCCTGTTCTGGAACTTGAAGCCAGTCTAGGCTTTGTATTAAGTTCCAAAGTAGCCTAGATGACAGACTCTATGCTACCTTGTCAAAAAACACAAGAAAAGGGCAGGGAAAACACTACAGAACTGTTCTCAGAAGGGCCTAAGGTACAAACCAGAAACATTGTTCTACCCACCTAATAGGTCAGAGATGCAAGAGCAGCACTCACGCCCATAACTGAAGCTTACTTACCAGAATCTGTAGACCCAAACTCTCTCAGAGCCCTCTCGTAATACTCCCTCAGGTTCGCCATCCTGCAGGGTTCCTATAAAAACACCAGATCTTCCTTCATCCATCTAATCATAAATCCATTTGACTGTATTTTAACAACTTCTATCTGTTAGGTATATGAATGGGAAGAACCAAACCAGCCTAGTCCCAAAACATGAAGGAAAAACCAGGCTGGGGAAATGGCTCAGCAGCCAAGGGCACCTGGCACCATGCCTGACAGCCTGAGTTCAACCCCCAGCATCCACATGGCAGAAACCAAGCATCAACTACCAGAAGTTGTCCTTGGACTGTCACACTCACATTGTGGCACACAAAAAAATAAATAAGACCAAGGAAAGAAAAACACATTGACCAGAATGAAGTAAACGTCAACCAGGAAAGCACTTTGTCCTGCTGATGTAAGGAAAATCTAATTACATTTCAGGGAGGAACTTGCAAGGTGTCACAGATGAACACTTGAAACCCTTGAGGGGCTACATGGGATTTAAGTGAAAAGATAACAGAGACAATTCCATAGTGTATGCTAAGCTTTCTTCCTTTTGAGAATGTGTTCTGACACAGAGTTATGACCATCTCTTTTTTAAGATTTATTTATTATGTATACAGTGTTTTGTCTAAGTATATTCCTGCACACCAGAAGAGGTCATTATAGGTGGTTGTAAGCCACTATGTGGTTGCTGGAAATTGAACTCAGGACCTCTGGAAAAGAAACCAGTGCTCTTAATGGCTGAACCATCTCTCCAGCCCAAATTAAAACCTTTCTTTCTTTCTTCGCCTTCTCCTCCTCCTTTTTTTTTTTTTTGAGAAAAGATTTCATTATGTATCCCAAGTTGGCACAAAATTCACAGCAATCCTCTTAAGTGCTGGGAATAAAGGCATGAGCCGCCATTCCTTTCTCTAAAACTCTTAGGTCACAATATACATAAATACAGGTACATGATCTTCAAGTTCTTTAAGCCCTCTGACTTCAAGAGCTTCTTTACTTGGAAAGCTCCTCAGAACCATTACAGGTAACAAAGTGTGGGCTATGCCAGCCCATAGTCCAGGAATGGAGTCAGGTGAGGAGAATTCTGAGTGTTGTGAGAACATTCCAAGAAAACAAGACACAGTCGTTGACCTCAGTTTCTTTAAAAACACAGACTTGTTCTCGAAATCTGCTTTTGTGCTCCTCCTAAGTGTAGCAGATAGGAGTCACTTTACATCAGATGTTCATTATTGTTTGCTGTTGTTATTCAATTGCCCTTTATATGCCTCTACAGGAAGCATATTTTTGCCTTGTGTGGCTTGTCCTTATGGTTGTATACAGACTGAACTCATAAGAACTTGACTCATGTGACCTGTCTTAACTCTTGAGTATAAATTGTCTGAGGTTCTGAATAAAGATGGTTTTTATTACATGAGCCTATAATCCACCTCCTTTATTGGCTTCATTCTCCCAGGTTATCCTACCTCTAGAGTGGTGACAGGATATGACCCAACAGAATAGTGGGCACTACTTTTGTAGCTGTGGCTGTCCTTGAACTCTGTGAAACCAAGGAAGGCCTGGAACTCCTGATCCTCCTGCCTCCACTTCCTAAGTGCTAAGATAACAGGTATTCATCACCACATCCAATTTATGTGGAGCTGGGGATCAAACCCAAGGGTCTCTGCATGCTAGGAAAGGTCCCTACCATGGCACCTGTAGCTCCACCTCTACTATTAAATGTATTCCTTTGAATGCATTTTCACACAGTAGACTAACAGCATCTAAAGTCTTCTTTCAGTTTTCAAGACAGGGTTTTTCTGTATAGTCTAACTGTCCTGGAACTTACTCTGTAGACCAAGCTGGCTTCACACTCAGAGATGTGCCTGCCTCTGTCTCCTGGTTACCACTATCAGCTTAACTGAAGTCTTTTGTATGGAGCCCGAGAGATCCGCTCAACAGTTAAGAGCACTTGCTGTTCTTGCAAAGGACCTGAGTTCTGTCCCTAGCCTACACCCAAGGCCTATGGCTCACAAGCACCTATAACTCCAAGTCCAGAGGATTCAAGACCATCTTCTGGCCTCCAAGGGTATCTGCCTCCTGTATAAATACCTCCACACAGACACACACGTAATTTAAAAACTTTTTTAAAAATTTAGGATAAAGTAACTACTTTAGAGTTCAATCCCTAGCACCATTAGAAAAAAAAAAAATATTAACCTTATTCAAATCTCCCTTCACAAAACCACATAATTTGAAGTCAATTTAACCTCACAGGCACAAATATACAAACACATTTTGCCAAGGGATCATAATATACATTGCACTATACACACTACACATATTCTTTTCTTTCTTTCTTTCTTTCTTTCTTTCTTTCTTTCTTTCTTTCTTTCTTTTTTGTTTTTGTTTTTTCAAGACGGGTTTCTCTATGGTTTTGGAGTCTGTTCTGGAACTAGTTTTTGTAGACCAAGCTGGTCTCAGAGATCTGCCTGCCTCTGCCTCCCGAGCACTGGTACTAAAAGGCGTGCACCACCACTGCCTGGCACATATTCTTTTCTATTCAATATATGTCTCACTCACACTTAGCAGGCAAAGGGCCTTCCTATATAGATGAGGGTAATAAGTGACATAACTATAACATTAATAATCCAGAGACTGGTTATTAACTATTATGTTAAACTGTCCAATCATAATTATAGTAAGTATGCTATACTATACTTCAGCATAACAGGTACTTGACTTGAGCAATAATGGTTAAAATCATGAAAACAGGAGATCAACCTCACTAGTAATTTTTCAAATTTCAAATAAAAATAAAATACCAGGTAAAATACCAAAATCAAAGAAAACAAAAAACAAAGCTGAACTTAGAGAAGCTATGAGAAAATAGGTATACTCATCCATTAGCTGACTACCTCATAAACAACTAATTCTTTTGGAAGACTGCATGTTAGCATATACAACACATAGTGGTACACATCTGACGTTTTAAGAATTTTTTTTCAAGACAGGGTTTCTCTGTATAACAGTTCTGGCTGTCCTGGAACTAGTTCTTGTAAAACAGGCTGGCCTCAAACTCACAGAAATCCACCTGCCTCTGTCTCCCAATTATTGGAATTAAAGGCTTGTGCCACCATGTCTGGCTATCTGACAATTGTAGTGATATATTATTTATGATTTATTAAAGCTTGCTTAAGAACTCTGAAAGCAAAGTCAGCCACAGGCTATAGAAGTCAAGCACACACCATCAATTCTAGGACTCAGGATTAAGAGACAGATGGATCTCTGTGAGTCACCCAGATCTACACAAGAGTGAATCAGTCTAAAAGAGAACTATAACTCATACCTTTAATCCCAACATTAGGGAAGTAGATACAAAAGAAGCAAGGTCTCAGAGAGGCATTCGTTCTCTAGCCACACTGCCACACTGAGGAGAGGCTACAATCTGAGGCTTGGTGAGAGCTCCTGGAGACAGGGTCAGTCCATCCAGCCTGAGCTTGAGGTGAGAGCTAGAGGGCTACTTTGCTTTTCTGATATTCAGCTTGAAGTTTGAACCCCAAGATCAGTCTCTGGGTCATTTATTTGTGTTACAGACATTATTTTAAAATGCATTTTTTTAAGGCAGGCATGCACGGTACCACACACCTTTAATCCCACTATTCTGGAGGCAGAGGCAAGCACATATATATGGAGATATATATGTATATACATACATACATATATATAAATACACACACACACATATTCCAAATTTACCATGGTCAGAAAATTTGATAATAAATACAGTTTTTGATAAGCTCAATGATAGAGCTCCCATCTAACATTAGCAAGTCCCTGAATTCAATCCCCATCATTACAAAATTAACTAATTAAAAACATAAATGCCAGGAGTGTTGACACACACCTTTAGTCCCAGCACTCAGGAGGCAGAGGCAGGTGGATTTCTGAGTTCCAGGACAGCCTGGTCTACAGAGTGAGTTCTAGGACAGCCAGAGCTATTAACAGAGAAACCTTGTTTGTTTTGCTTTGGGATTGTTTGGGGGATTTTTTTGTTTGTGTGTTTGTTTTTTGGTTTTGTTCTGTTTTATTTTTTGAGACTATATAGTCTTGGCTGGTCTAGAACTCACTACATACATAGGAACAGACTGGTCTCAAACTCATGGAGATCCTGAGTGCTGGTATTAGAGATGAACACTACACTACCACCCTGAGCTGTATATTATTTTAACTGAGACTTTCCTACCTTTTTGCTCTCCTCCTAAGTTACAGTCAAAACAACCAGAAACTGTAATTAAGTGCTCATTCTACAGCCCAAGACAAGAGGAGAACAGTGCACTGTGGAGGCAAGCAGCAGCTGCATCCCAGCCTAGCAGGAAATCCTCCTGGGGCATCAGGATTTTCTGTTCTCCAGACATCACCTTCTCTCTGCTTCATTACCATTCTTACCAGCTCTAAGAGGCTGAACCAAGGGACCAGGAGTTTATGCTCCCCGCTAACAAGCTTTAGACAAAAGATGCTACCCTGTATAATAACCACAGAGCCTTGTTTCCAGCAGAAAGTGCTGAGAATACTCACCTGCTCCTTTTCAAACTGCATCATCTTCCTGAAAAAGTCAACTGAGAATGGACGGCTTTCCTGTAAACTAAAAAGGAGTGGGTAAATGTTAGTTCCACAATGACAGAAAGCCTTTTACAACATACAAACATGAATAAATTACCAGGCTTCGTTTCCACAAAAGGTGGTTTAACAAAGACTCAGCAGCAATCTCAGGCAAAACTGGACCTGATGAAATCACTCCCATGCCTTGACTTTGAATGACTGAACCTTCACCAACCTTAAACAATTTCCCACACACATTTTTTTGTTGTTGTTTCTCTATGTTGCCCTGTTTGGTCTCTAAGCACTAGGCCCAAATGATCTAACTTAGTCTCCTGGGGTTACAGGTATATTCTACCACATGAGGCTCCACACATTTATTTTAAATAACTGCTGCTATGGAGAACTTTTACTGAAGAGGAAAGGAGACAATCCAATGCTTAGCTATGGTATTCAACTAGGATTCTAGTGTGGAATCAACTATATAAGAAACAAATACTAAAATGATGAAGTAGGCTAGAGATATAGCTCAGTGTACAGCCCTTCTGGGTGCAAGGCCCTGGGCTCAATCCCTACTGCTTTAAAAAGAAATGATCTGCTAACAGAGCTGTTTGTACTAGTGACATAATTATAGTCATCAATGAGCTAATTGTCATTTCCTCTGAATGTATGAATTGCTTTAACTATGCAAAAACGGAAAAAGAAAGTAAGTTTTGAAAGTCAGTTATTAGCACTTCAGACACTATTTGCAACCCACATAGTCTGGGTATGAAAGGCTGAGTGTGGTCAGGAAGACTAAAAGCAGCTATGAGCATCTGAGAGTACCTTTTAAACACTGTTCTGGCCTTTTTGTAGCCACCACTTCGATAAGCCCAATCCAGGTATTTCTCCTTCAGAGTTACTGAACTGGTACCTGTGACAGCTAAAATAGCTTTCTGCATTTAAAAGAAAAGAAACAAAAACAGGCTGTGTAAAGGAACCTATAGATATCAATACCCACCCCAAGCCACTAAGTAGTGACTTGAGATATGAAATACCCATTCCCTGAACAAGAGATAGAAGAGGGAGCCTGTACCTTAAAGATTGCTTCAGTATCCTCCTGGCTTTTAGCACTTTCACTCCACTCTGCCCAAGAAATCCACAAGGGCAGACACACCTGCTCACAAAAACAAAACAAAACAAAACCTGTTAGATGTGACTTTCTCAGCACTGTGCTCTGAAAACTCATTGCTATAAAGACTGGCATAGCCAAGTTATCCAGAGAAACACCTCAAAAATTTAGTCAACTCTGACAGGTAATTCCAACTATAGCCATCATGAGCAATCACCTTTCAGTTAAGCAAGTGAATAAAAGCCACATCCAGCCAGGCGATGGGGTGGGGGATGGGGGGCACATGCCTTTAATCCCAGCACTCAGGAGGCAAAGGCAGGCAGATCTCTGTGAGTTCAAGGCCAGCCTGGTCTACAGAGCAAGTGCCAGGACAGGCTCCAAAGCTACACAGAGAAATCCTGTCTCAAAAACCAAACCAAAACAAAACAAAAAAGGCCACATCCAATCAGCCCCCAAGCTACCTAGATCATGAGTCTGTGGTATGGGAGCTACTTCCTAAGAACTGATGTAGGCTGGCCTGCCTGACCCTCACTGTGTAGAGAGAGAACAGCAGAGAGCAGTAATGGGCTTTGCTTCCCACCTTACCTTCTACAGTACATTTTCCCACTCACTAACACAAAAGATTCACTCTATCTGTGGTGGCACATGCTTTTAATCCCAGAACTTGGGAGGCAGAGGCAGGTGGATCTCTGTGAGTTTAAGGCCAGCCTGGTCTACAGAGCTAGCTCTAGAACAGCCAACACTACATAAAGACACCCTGTCCTGAAAAACAAAAACAAAAAACAAAGAAAAGAAAACAAAACATTTACTACAAAGTAAGTTTAGAACATTAATGTTTAGATATTTGTGAGTTGAGTTTATAACCAGATGTGGATGCAAGTGAGAATATTCTATTAGTATTTCTCATTTGCAAGACACTTAAACAGAATTGAGAAATCTTACATTACTAAGTAAATTTACAAATAAAGGATTAGAAGTAATTTCTCTTCAATCCTCGAACTATTACCATTTACCAACAATTATTCTAAGGGTTTGTTCTCTTTGGACAAGTATATTACAAATGAGCTTTCACTAAAATCTTAAAAGGTTTCCAAAGAGAGGGCTGGAGATACAGCTCATTTGGTAGAGTGCTTGCTGAGCCTACATAAAGCCCTGGGTTCAATCCTCAGCACTGCATAGAGCAGACATGGTGAAGCATGCCTATAAATCCCAGCACTCAGGAAGGGGAAGCTGAAGAATCAAAGTTCAAGGTTCTCCTTAGGCCAGCCTGAGCCACATGTAACCCTGTCTTTTAAAAATGAAAAACAAAACAAAACAAACAGACAAACAAACAAACCAGTTTTCTAAAAAGAGTGAAATATGAGAACTGGGAGTTGGCTCTGTGGTCAAAAACACAGATTCCATTCCCAATACCAATACCTCAGGCACCAGGTATACACATGGGACTCACACATACATGCGGGCAAAACACTCACACATAAAATAAATAGAATAAAATACGAAAGGTACAATTCACAGACCTGGGGTTTGAGGTGTGCAAAGGCTTCTTCAAAATGCGTAGCTACATCGGGGCTCTTTGACCCAATGAGCACCTGCAGCTTCATCTGCCACATTGTCACAGAGTCCTTGAACAATTCAGTCCCAGCTTCTGCCACCTGCAAAGCTTCATTAAAGAGGTCCTGGCGCAGCAACAAGTCAATCTAGAAAAGACAAAGCACATGTAAAGTGCCACTTGAAAGCAGAATGACAGATAAATAGAGCATATAAAGACTATGACAATAATCTCAACAGCCTTTCCACTACACCTTTTATCACTGCTGCTAGAGACACAAAGGGCATCTGGAATCTCCCCCGCCTTGCTTCTCCCCGCCCCCACACCTACCCATAAGACTATCAGAAAATCAAAGAGGAGGGCTGAGGAAAAAGATGGCTAGGCAGGGAAAGATGCCTGCCCCACAACTTTACCAGTTGAGTCCTCTCTCGGGATCCCACTGAAAGGAAGAATCTCCTCCCAAAAATTCTCTCCTCACACATATGTCATGACACATACATACACAGAGTAATGATATTTCCTTTCATCAGAAAAGGGATGAAAAGTAGAGAATCTAAATAATTTAAGCTAGAATCCACACCCACTAGAACATAATAAAGACAAAAACAGCATTTATACACTCAGAAGGAAATACATGTATCTGTTCAATGGACTTAACTGGTCGAATTTTTCCAAAATGTAATTTGACACTATATAATAAGAATATTGAGGGGCTGAGGAGGTTAAGTTTCAAGGATTAGGGGCACTGGCTGCTCTTACAGAAGACCTGGGATCAATTCCCAGTACCTACATATAGCTCACAACTGTATGTAGCCCAGTCTCAGGGGATCCAACACCCTCTTCTGGCTTCCTAAGACACTAGACACACATGTGATGTGAAGATACACATGCAGGCAAAACACCCACACACATAAAAAATCAAGAAAGGGTTGAGTTTTAGACTTCACTTTAACAAATACGACCCAGGAAAATAAATTAAGGAAATCTTATCCATTCAAAATTTTGTGTTCCTTAAGAAAGTTCTCAACATCCTTAGCCATCAGGAAAATGCAAATCAAAACAACTCTGAGATACCATCTTACTCCTGTCACAATGGCTAAAATCAAAAACATCAAAGGCAGTTCATGCTGGAGAGGATGTGGAGAAAGGGACACACTCCACTGCTGGTGGGAGTGCAAACTCATACAGCCACTTTGGAAATCAGTATGGCGGTTCCTCAGAAAAATGGGAATGAGTCTACCACAAGATCCAGCAATGCCACTCTTGGGCATATACCCAAAAGATGTACATTCATACAACAAGGACATCTGTTCAACTATGTTCATAGAAGCATTATTTATAATAGCCAGAACCTGAAAGCAACCTAAATGCCCCTCAACTGAAGAATAGATGGGGAAAATACATTTACACAATGGAATACTACTCAGCGGAAAAAAACAATGGAATCTTGAAATTTTGCAGGCAAATGGATGGAACTACAATAAACCATCCAGAGTGAGGTAACACAGTCACAAAAAGACAAACATGGTATGTACTCACTCACTTATGGTTTTTAGACATAGAGCAAAGGATTATCAGCCTACAATCCACACCACCAGAAAAGTTAGGAAACAAGGAAGACCATAAGATAGGCATGCACGGTCCCCTAGAGAAGGGGAAAGGGACAAGATCTCCCAAGCAAATTGGGAGCATGGGAGGAGGGGAGAGGGAGTTAGGAGGAAGAAGAGGGGAGAGGTGGGCATGAGGGAGCAGGAAGATTGAGTCAGAGAAAGAATAGAGGAGAACAAAGAGATACCATAATAGAGGGAGCCATTATAGGTTTTTTAAAAAAAATCTGGCACTAGGGAAATGTCCAGATATCTACAAGGATGACCCCAACTAACAATCTAAGCAATAGTGGAGAGCCTACCTTAAATGCCCTTCCCTGATAATGAGATTGATGACTACCTTATATGCCATCCTAGAGCCCTCATCTAGTAGCTGATGGAAGCAGAAGTAGAAACAGAAGCAGACACCCACAGCTAAACACTGAGCTGAACTCCTGGAATCCAGTTGCAGAGAGGGAGGAGTGATAAGCAAAGGGGTCAAGACCAAGCTGGAGAAACCCACAGAATCAGCTAACCTAAACAAGGTGGAGCTCATGGACTCCAGTCTGATAGCTGGGAAACCAGTATAGAACTGACCCAGATCCCCTGAATGTGGGTGTTAGTTAGGAGGACTGGGCAGTCTATGGGGGCCTCTGGTAGTGGATCAATATTTATCCCTAGTATACGAATGGACTTTGGGAGCCCATTCCACATAGAGGGATACTTGCTCAGCCTAGACACATGGGGGAGGGCCTGGGCCCTGCTCCAAATGATATGACAGACTTTGAAGACTCCCCATGGAAGGCTTCACCCTCCCTGGGGAACAGAAAGGTGGTAGGGTAGGGATTGGTGGGGGGAACAGGGGAGGACAGGAGGGTTCAGGAACTGGGACTGACATGTAAAGCAAGCTTGTTTCAAATTTAAATTTTAAAAAATTATCAAAAAAAAAAAAAAAAAACACAAACACAAAACAAAAAACCCAAAATCTTGTGTCTACACTAGTTTATTAGAGGGTAAAAAAAAAAAAAACTAATAGTCTAATTTTACAAAATTGTGAAAAAACCAACAAACAGCAGTTTATAACTAGTTCCTTCAGCATTGTTAAAGGCCAAATTTAATACTGAGCAATTACGATATTCCTCCCTGCCAATCTAACAAGATCTGTGCCACACAAAAAAGGAATCACCTGCTACTGGAGTGAAGAATGACCAGCACTGCCCATGACATGTTTAAGTTACACATATATAATTGGGCAGTGTTGGCACACGCCTTTAAATCCCAGCATTCTGGAGGCAGAGACAAGCAGAACTTTGTGAGTTCGAGGCCAGACTGGTCTACTAAGACAGCCTCCAAAGTTAGAGAAACCCTATCTTGAAAACCCTTAAAAAAAAAAAGAAAAGAAAAGAAAAAAAGATACACACATATTTGCCAGGTGGTGGTGGTGCATACCTTTAATCCCAGCACTTGGGAGGCAGAGGCTCTACAGAGTTCCAGGACAGTCAGAGCTGTTACACAAAGAAACCTTGTCTCAGGAAAAAAAAAAAAAAAAAGATACACACACGTACACTTTGATATAGGTGTGTGTGTGTACACATAGACACCAGAGGTTGGTGTTGGATGCTTTCCACAACTGCTCTTCTCCATCCTTTTTTTTTTTTTTTTTTTTTTTGCATAAGTCTATGAGTGTGATGTGTGCATATGTATGTGAGAACATACATACATGCAGGTGCACATACTTGTGTGTGCTCATGCATATGGAGGTCTAAGGCTGGTGTAATCTCAGTCATAGCTCTCTGCCTTATTCATTGAAGCAGGATCTTTCAACTAAACCCAGATCTGGCTCACCCAGGTTCCTCTGGGCATCCTGTCTTCCCCTTCAGCACACTAAATCCAGGCATTTACATGGCCCCAAACTCTGGTCCTGACACTGTATAGCAAATACTTCCCAGCTGAGCCATCTCACAGCCCTCCCTCCACTTTACGTTTTGAGATAATGTTTCTCACTGAACCTAGACCTCATCTATCCAGCTGAACTTAGACAGCTGCCTGCCTGTCTGCCCAGCACTGGGGTTACAGTGTCAATACTACAAAAATGAGAAGAGTACAATAGAGCAAAGGGAGGGAGGAGAGATGAGAATGGGAAAGGAAACGAAAGCGGTTGAGAAGGGAAAGTGGGAGAAAGGGAAGGTGAAAAGAAGGGAACCCAGGAAGGACAGGGAACAGAAGGGAAGGGAAAGAGGTAGTAGGGGAAGGGAGAGAAGGCTAAAGGGAGGGACAGAAGAGAGAAGGCCCTGAAGTTAAGAGTACTGGTTATTCTTCCAGAGGACTTGGGTTCAATTCTCAGCACCCATATGTCATAATCACAATCTGTAACTCCAGGTCCATGAGATCCAAAACCCTCCTCTAGCCTGCACATACATGTTACACATACGTATATGCAGGTAAAAACATACACATAAAATGAAAACGAAATTCTTTGCTGGGCGGTGGTGACACACACCTTAAATCCCAGTGCTCAAGAGACAGAGGCAGGCAGATCTCTGAGTTCCAGGCCAGCCTGGTCTACAAATCAAGTTACAGGTTGGCCAAAGCTACACAGAGAAACCCTGACTCAAAAATCAAAACAAAACAAAACAATCCCTTTAAAAAGAGGGGGGGGGAATGTGGAAGAGAAGAGACACAGAAGGGAGGAAAAGAGAGGAAGAGAATGCCAAGTAGGCTTACTCTGACTGTTCTGTTTTGGTGTCTATATGTTACATCAGGAGGAAGTATATGTAACTGGCAATGAATGTGCTTTCTATGGCCTTACCCACTGCTTGTACTGGACTTCAGAAAGGAGCTTCAGTTCATGGGCCTTCCTGAATGCAAGCATGGTTCTTTCCAGCCTCTGAAATCAGAAACATCTAGGGTCATTAAAGAGAATCCAACAGGGGCTCTGGCCACTAATCTGGGCAAAGTGGTCTTGCACATTTCTGAGAATTCAGAGATGGGACTCACTCTGAATGGGTGTCACTTGTGATGAGATGAGCTATACACCTGCACTTGGCACAGCCCAGTCAGCAGAAAGCCCTCCTATTCTGTACCCAGGATAAGGGCAAAGCAGACTAAATGATGACAGGTCACCCACAGCAAAAAGCAAGTGGTAGGGCTGAAATTCTAGAAGCTGGCCCAGACCCCAAAATAACTCTATCCTTATCTAGTAGACACGTTCTAACCAACCACTGTAGCTATACAAAGGAAATCCTTACCTGCCTTCTGAGGGGTATGCTACTGGTCTTCTTAGAAAACCTTTCCAAGCAAAAGTTGATGTAACACTTCCACATGGCCTCTGGAAAAGTCAGATAACACTAATTAGCTCACCATCCTCTTAGTCCAAACATCTTTCTTTCAAAGAGAATTCCTCTAGAAAAAAAACTTTAAGTTAGCAGCTGGAGATTCCACAGTGATTAAGAGCACTTGCTGCTCTTCAGAGGACCTGAGTTAGGATCCTAGCATCCAAATTGGGTGACTCACAACCAAACATAACTTCAGCTCCAAGGAATCCAACAACCTCTTTTGGCTTCTGTGGATACCAACACAAGTGACAGTATTTACTCACAGGGACAAACACACATACACATAAAACAAAAATAACAAATAATTAAAAAAAAAAAAAAAGTCTAAACCAGGCATGGTGGCCCATTCCTATAATTCCAACACTCAGGCAGATCTTTGTGAGTTTGAGGCCAGTCTTGTCTACCTGAGAAGTTCTGGGCCAACCAGAGATACATAGTGAGACCCTGTCTTTTGCCCACACCCCCTAAAAAAAAAACACACACACACATACACACACACACACACACACACACACACACACACACAAAGAAAAAAGATGGGATAAAATAAACTCTTAGGGTTTGGCTTACTTTATTTTTGTTTTTGAGACAGGGTGTCATGCAACCTAGGGTAGCCTCAAACTCACTATATAGCTGAGGATAACCTTGAACTTCAGATCTTCCTGCCTTTACCTCCAAGGTGCAATATGGGTATGTGCCACTATCTGCAGTTTATTGCAGTGCTGGGAATCAAACCCAGGGCTTCACGTGCTCTACAAAAGCACTTTACCAACTGAGCTACATCCCTACTCCTTGAACTATACTAAGTACCATCTCTGCCAGACAAATGAGTCTAAATACCTAAGAATTACTTAAGAAATTCATGAAAGCTCTTGCACACACTTGTAATTCCAGCACAAGGGAGGCAGAGGCAGATGAGTCAGGAGTTCAAGGCCAACCTAGGTTACATGAACTCTCATGAAAAATTCTAGTTTTTCATCATCACAGAAATAATAACTAGAAAGAGGAATATGGATTTAAGTATATAGCTCAGTTGGTTCAGTGCTTGTCTAGCATGCATGAGGCACCAACATACTGGTCCTGAAGTTCAAGGTCATCATGGCTTATGCAGTAGATTGAGGACAGCCTCAATTTGAGACATGAGGTCCTGTCTCAAAAAAGAAAGGGGTATAAAGAGGGTGGCAAGACAGCTCAGCAGATAAAGACTCTTGATGCCAAGCCTGATGACCTCAGTCCACTTCCTAGGTAGGACCCATGTATCAGAAGGAGAGAACCTACTCCAGTCTTCTAACTGCCACACGTATGCAGGGACATGCACTCACACACATATACACACACAATAAAGAAGTACATGTAATTCTCTTTTTAGTTTAAGGGAAGAAAAAGAAAGCCAGGCACAGTGTAAACTGTCCTCTACTGAGGTTTCTCTTCCTTTTTTGCTCTTCTCCTGGGGACTGGACTCAGGGTACATGTAGCTTGTTGGGTAAATACTCTATGACTGAGCTATATCCTTCTCCACAGAGACTTCCCATATCAGTTTAAGTGTTGACAATGAGAATGACAGTTTCATATTCTTGTACTATTACTCTTAACACAAGGCAGACTCACCTGTAGGCAGAGTCTTCACTGCCTCCTCGTACACCGCACAGCACCTTTCCTCCCTGCGGCCCACTTCCATTGCTTTGGCTTGCTTCGATACAGGCTGTTCTTCACCTGGTTGGGACTCAATTTCTAATTCTCGCCGGGCCACATAATCCCAAGTAAGTGGGTCATCAGTGTGCAGAGCTTGAAGGCTGAAAATTACAGTTCACTGGCACCTTCCCCATGATAAGAAACTAATTCCAGACAACAGAGTTCTGATGATCTATTAAAGGACATGGTACACCCTTTTACAGCTGCAATACCACAGGAGTAATTTCTGAATAGGCTTTCCAGAATAGCTTAATGTATAGACTTATCAATGGAATAGAGTTGTTACACAGCAATTGGATTTCAGAATGTTTCAGGCATCATTTACAAATGTTAACTTTTAGCTGGACATGATGGCACAAGCCTATATTCCCAGCATTCAGAAGCCTGAGGCAGGATGATTCCCATAAATTCAAGGCCAGCCTGGGCTATATGGTGAGTTCCAGACCCTGCTTCTAAAAAAATAAAATAAAAATAAATGAACAAAAACCCTATAAATATTAACTTTAAAATTATAATAGCTTGGAGACTAGAGAGGTGGCTCAGAGGTTAAGAGCACTGGCTATTCTTCTAGAGGTCCTGAGTTCAATTCCCAACATAGCACATACATGGCAGCTCACAACCATTTATAATTGTAGTCCCCATGAATTCCAATGCCCTCTTCTGGTGTGCATATGCACATGCAGACAAAATACCTATACACATAAATTAATAAAATCTTTTTTAAAAATTGTAGTAGTTCAAGTTGAGCAGTGGTGGCGCATACCTTTAATCCAAGCACCAGGAAAGCAGAGGCAGATGGATCTCTGTGAGTTTGAGGCCATCCTGGTCTGCAAAGCTAGTTCCAGAACAGCCAGAACTACACAAAGAAAGCTGTCTCAAAAAGGAAAAAAAAAAAACTATAACTCTCCAAATCAGATCCATAGTTATCTGTGGCCATTAGAAGCCTCCATGAGCCATGGAGAGCCTGGACTTCTGAATTCTTGTAACAGAGGCAGATAAAACCCACAACCTAATCCTCTCCCAAAACCCTGAAGACATCAAAAGAACAGACTATGCATATTCTAGCGTATCACCCATGACCTGAGAAATGGAACCTAAGAAAGGAAGTAACTAATGGGAACACTGTGCAGTGGTTTGAAGGAGAAACATTCCCACAAAGGCCCATGGATTTGAACACTTGGTCTCTAGTTTAAAGCGCTGTTTGGGAGGTTATGGAATCTTTAGAAGGCACAGCCTTGCAGGAGAAAGGACATCAATGGGGGCAGAATTTATGGGTTTATAGCCATACTCCACTTCCTGCTCACTCTCTGCTTCCTGTGTGCAGGTAAAGAGGTGACCAGCCAGCTTCCTGCTCATACCAGCATGCCATATCTTTCCCGCCACTATGAACTCTGTAAGTTGTTTTTGGCCATGGTATTTCATCACAACACAAAAGTTATTAGTATACACAAATAAATTTTAAACACCAGAACCAGACCCTGAAGTTCAAATTATCAAGAGCACTGAGCTCTAGAGTTACGAATATCACTCTGATTTTGCAGAAAAGAATGTGTGCTGACACAGGCTTTTATAATAAACACATTCTATTTCTGAAACAAAGCCCATTATGTCAGGCAAAAAAATAAAAAAAAAGCAGAAGTATTTTTTCTATTCATAACAACAATTTACATAATTTTTCCTAAAGTTTATAAAGCATATTCTTTTTTTTCCTCTTACTTTTTTGGTTTTTCAAGATGAGGTTTCTCTATACTGTCCTGTAACTCACTCTGTAGACCAGGCTAGCCTCAAACTCAGAGATCTGCCTGTCTCTGCCTCCACCTCCCAAGGGCTGGGATTAAAGGTGTGTGTCACCACTGCCAGGTGGATACTCTTTTTCACTTCTCCCCAGTTTCAAGTCTTTATCACTAAACCAGAAATAGACATGTTCGTCTTACCATTGTTTTACTTACTCATCATAAATTTCTTTTTGTAGATCTTTGGCAAAATCAAATAGTTGTGCAATTGAAAGAAGTGACACATGAAATTCTGCACCTAAAATTTAAAAATCAAGGGGAGTTTGCTATTAATTAAATTGTAAAGACAGACTTTACTGTAAAGGCACTGCTTTCATTGTTTTAGTCTTTAGGGTTGTTGCCTTTTGCTCTGAGACAGGGTTTCACTATATAGCCATGACTGGCCTCTACTCCTCTCTGATGCCTAATGGTAAGGATCAAACCTAGGGCCTTGTGCATGCTGGGGAATCACTCTATCACTGAGCCACAAACCCCACCACTGGCCAGCCTCCAACCGGTGAGCCTCCTGTCTCAGCAGCTGCTACATGGCATCATATCAAGCTTTGTTTACCTTTCCCTAGTGCTAGGTCAAACACATGGCCTCATGCGTGATGTATCACTGAGCTAAGCCCATAGTTAGAATTAGTAGCCTTCTTGTGGTGACCTTTTTATTTTCAATGGAACAAAGAGAAAATATCATCCTGTATTCCCACCACATAAACATATTATTGATATTTTGAACTATTCCTAACTACTCCTAAATTTCATAAACTTAAGGGAAAAAGGCAAAGATCAAATCATCTACTCCATTTCAACTCCACAAACCCTTACTGAAATGCCTGACAATAGCTCAGAAAGAAGCTTTTTCTGAAGGATATGGTACACTTGGCCTTCAAGTTAATAGTCCTCATCACAAAGAGAATACCTACCAAAAAAATATCAGTGAATATTTACCTTTAATCTTGCTTACAGAATTTTTGTAAATGATCCGTGCCAACTCGCCCTTAAGGATTTCTTCAGGATGATCAAAATTCCCCTAAAAAGATGTTACATCAACCATAATTAAAGACAGTACCAGGAAGAACAAATAAAAACCAGGATGGAAATTGACAGCCTTAGATTATCAGTGCCACAGGACCTCGGACAAATCACAATTCTAAGGCTAGTTCCTACACTTGTAAAGTGTACAGCTTGAACACAACTGTTTCTCTCGGGCTCCTTAAGTCTTGTGATCTTAGCCTCACTCTCCACTTAGACCAGAACAGATCTAGTTACACATGCTTTGACTACCCTTCTGTATAGCATATTATCTGAATAAGAAAAGTTATGAGAAGGCCAGGCAGTGGTGGTGCACACCTTTGATCCCAGCACCAGGGAGGCAGAGGCAGGCAGATCTCTGAGTTCAAGGCCAGCCTGGTCCACAGAGCTAGTTCTAGGCCAGGCAGGGCTACACAAAGAAACCCTGTCTTGAAAAACCAAAAAAAAAAAAAAAAAAAAAAAAAATACGAGGGCTGGGGAAAATGGGTCAGTTGATAAGGTACTTGCCACATAAGTATAAGGACCCAAATTTGTATCCCCAGTACTCATGCAAAAAGCCTGATGTGGTAGCACACACTTAAAATCCTAGTGCTAAGGAGGAAGAGACAGGGAGCAATGGGACCCACTGGGCAGCTAATCTATCAAATTGGTGAGTTCCACATCTAGAGACCCTGTCTCAAAAAAGAAGATGCAAAGGACCAGTGAGACAGCTCAACAGGCAAAGGCACTTACCACCAACCCTTATGACAGTGCAGTCCCTGGAACTCATGAAGTAGAAGGAAAAAACCAAAACCAACTCCTACAAGTTGTCCTCTGACCACTACACACATACTGTGGAGACTGTGTGCCCGCCCCCAACCCCCAACCCCAACACACACACAAACAAATGATTAAAAGTATCTTATGGCTAGGCTATAAAATCCCAGCACTCAGGAGGCAGAGGCAGATAAATCCCTATGAGTTCAAGGCTAGTCTGATCAACATAAGAGAACTATGCAAGGCAGAGTCAGAAATGAAAAACAATTGTTTTTTTAATTTCAACTAGGGCCAGTGAGATGGTTTCACATGTAAAGATATCTGCTGCAAGTCTGATGATCTGAGCTGCATCCCTGGGATAAATGATGGAAGGAGAGAACTAACTCCTCTAAGTTATCCTCTGACCTTCACAGGTACACAATTGGCACACAAATACATAAATGTAATTTAGAAAAACAAGTAAGAGCTGATGAGATGGCTCAATGAGTAAAGATGGCTGCTACCAACCTGACTACCTGAGATGGATTGCCAGAACCCACATGATGAAGGACAGGACCAACTCCTGTGAGTTGTCTTCTGACCTCCACACAAATACCATGACACGTGCTCCTCACAAAATAATATTTTCAAACACAATTAAAAAATAAAATATAAGGTGGAGAAATAATCGAGACACATCAACCTTTGGATACCACATACATGTACATACACATGCAACTCTTACACACATCACACACAAACACATAAACATATACCATATCATTCCATACCTACACACAAAGTTCTAAGCTGAAAACACACTAACAATACAGTAAGTTCCTTTGTTTCTGTTTTATTGTTATCTTTTGAAGACAGGTTCATGCTATGTAGCCCAAGATGGCCTGGAATTCATAACCCCCTGACTCAGATTCACAAATACTAGGATTATAGTATTCTCCCATAATACTAGCTCTAACATTCAATGGTTTTTGTTGTTGTTTGTTTGTTTATTTGTTTGTTTTTTGAGACAGGGTCTCCCTGTGGCTTTGGAGGCTGTTCTGGAACTAGCTCTTGTAGACTAGGCTGGTCTTGGACTCACAGAGATCTTGCCTGCCTTGCCTCCGAGTGCTGGGATTAAAGGCGTGCACCACCAACCCTGTCAATGCTTTTTTTTAAAAGTTATCATGTCACATTCCAAATTATATAAAAAGGTAAAGATCCAGAGAATATGGAGCACCTATAATCTCATCTCTTAGAAGGCTGAGGCAGGAGGATCAAGAACTGACTCCCTCAAATTGTCCTCTGACCTCCACACAAGCACTATCACACACACATGCATGCATACACGCAATTCTAAAAATTAAAATTAGAAATTTATCTGTAAGTGAAAATGAAACATTAAACTGGAAAGAAAATTACATCTCAAAGATTCTTTTTTTATTTGTAAGCAGGCCCAAAAAGACTAATAATTGACAGTACATTACATTCTTACCATATCCATGGCAGCTTTTTCAAATTCCTGCTTTTCCTTTCTTAGTTTCTCAGCATGCATCAGCTCCATCCTAAAGTACTAAAAAAAAGGAAATAATGACCTAAAAGTCCTTAGAGATGCCTTTCAAATTAAAAATATTCAAGATGGCTTCTTTAACAACCATTAGTATCAGATATAGGAAAATGAGGGACTATATTTTATGTTGGAAAGAAACTAGCTGATATTGACATCATGCGACAGAAGAGACTATTTTAAGATCATTTGACAGATAATCTAAGACTTAAATAGAAGTTTCTACAAGCAATTTCATTTAATCTCATCCATATATAGTAAAAAGTATCCACAAAGGCTGAGTGGGTAACCCAGATTTCTAACCCACTTAGCAACAAAGAAGCAGAGCTATAAGAGAGTATGTTTACTAACAAACACTTATTTCTTTAGGGTGGTAGTTTGAATGAGAATGACCCCCACAGGTTCATGCATTTGAATGCCTTATCCCCAATGGTGGAACTGTTTGGGAAAGACTAGGAGGTGTGTCCTTAAGATAGGCCTTGAGGTTTCAAAAGCACACATTATTACCAATTAGCTCTCTGCCTCACGAGTTCAGATCAGATGTAAGCTCAGATATTGCTCCAGCATAATGCCTTCCTATTGCCATGCTCCATGCAATGATTGGAGACTTTAACCCTCTGGAACCATTAGTCCCTAAATTTAAATGCTTTCTTTCATAAATTACTTTGGTCATGGTATTTTGTGAGGATAATAAAAAACTAACTACAGGGCACAATGGCTCACACCTTTGATCCCAGTACTTGGGAGTCAGAGGCAGGTGAATCTCTGAATTCAAGGCCAACCTGGTCTGTGTAATGAGTTGCAGATGACCAAGGTTCTGTAGAGAGACCTTATCTCAAAGTGGAAAGGAAGGAAGGAAGGGAGGGAGGGGAGGAGGGAGGGAACTACTAGTCTCACAAAATAATAGCCACAAGATGGATCACTAATCATAACAAGATCAATGCATACACACATGGCTCCAACATCAATCTTTTGCCTCTACATGTACTTTCGTGCATGCACAGACACACAAAATCGTAATTCCATTCTTAAAATTTAGTCATCTAGTGATGGCTACGCATACCTTTAATCCCAGAACTCAGGAGGCAGAGGCAGGCAGATCTGTGTGAGTTCAAGGCCAGCCTGGTCTACAGAGAGAGTTCCAGGACAGCCAAGACTACACAGAAAAACCTTGTCTCAAAAAAACAAAAAAGTAAAGAAAAATTAGTCATATTTACCAGGCAGTGGTGGCACATGCCTTTAGTCCCAGCACTCAGGAGGCAGAGGCAGGTGGATCTCTGTGAGTTTGAGGCCAGCCTGATCTACAGAGCTAGTTCCAGGTCAGGTTCTAAAGCAATACAGAGAAACCATGTCTCAAAAGACAAAACAAAACAACAACAACAACAACAAAAAGAGTTCCAGATACAGAAACTGTCTCAAATAAAAAGTAGTCACATTTGGGCAAAAGAGATTGCTCAATGACTCAATAGTTTAGAGTACTTGTTACAGAGAACCCAGCTTTGATTTCTCAGCATCCATATGGCTGCTCACAACTGTCTGGAACTCCAATTGCAGAATATCTGATATCATCTTCTGGTCTCCTCAGGGACCATTGATGTAAGTGGTACCCATGCTTATAGGCAAGCTAAACACTCAAACATGTAAAATAAAATAGCAGGGCATGGTGTCACATGCCTTTAATACTAGCACTTGGAAGGCAGAAACAGGCTGATCTTTCTGAGTTTGAGACCAGCCTGGTATACATAGAGAGTTCCAGGACAGCCAGGACTACATATCTAGACTATTAAAAAAAAAGGGGGGGGGAATTAACATATTTTAATGTTAATCTACTTATTTTGGTCTTTTTCAACTTATGTATTTTTGTGTATAGATGCTTTGCCTACAAGTATCTCTATGCACAACCTGGTGCTCTTGAAGGCAAGAAGAGAGTGCCAGGTCCCCTACAGTTACAGACAATTGTGAGCCAACATGGTGGTGATGGGAACAGAACCTGGATTCTCTGCAAAAGCAGCCAGTGCTGGTAACTGCTGAGTCATCTCTCCAGCCCCTCAACTTTGTTTTTAAAAATGGCAACAAATTTTTCACAAAACACAATTACCCATGAGGAAAAAAAGAAAAGTACATAGAACAAGGAATAACTACATTTTAAGCAGTATTTGTTCTCTTAAGAGCTATCATAGAGCTATCTCTCTCATTCTAAGTGTCACAGAGATATTGCACTCTCATTGTACGTCATAGAGATATATTGCTCTTTCATTCTGAGTGTCACAGAGCTATCTCCCTCTCTAAGTGTCACAGAGATATTGCTCTCTCATCCTATGTCCCAAGCACTCACTTCTTGATAGAGTTTTGGACACTCAGGATGAAATCGTAGTGCCCGAAGAAATAACTGTCTGGCACTTTCTGAAGACAATCGATCTTCCATTTCCCATTTCGCTGCCATAATCCACAAAGCTATAGGAAAAATAAAACAGACTTAATTTCTGCAAATTAATCAATGCTCCAATTTTAATACTTAATGAGTTATTTATTAATCTTACCAAAGAAAAAAACTTTTTTTGTTGTTTTGTTTTTCAAGACAGGGGGAAAGGGGAGTTTCTAATGGTAAGTTTGGCTGACTCTAAAGCTAGAAAAGGGCAGGCAAGCTAGCTCATCAGGAAAGATGCTTGCCAGGATCCACAGAGTGGAAGGAAAGAACTAGCTTCCACAAATTTTCCTCTGAAATGTACATGTCAAGGCATATGCATGCCCACACATACACACACATGCCCAAACATACACAAAATAAAGAAATTATGTATTTTTTAAAAAGAAGTTTTAATTAGAGAGGGTTGGGAAATAGCTCAGAAAGAGAACATTTCCTAGAATGTACAAAGGCCCTGAGTCTGGTCATCAGTACTGAAAAATTAAGACTGCTTTTGGTAAAAATGAAGCGTAATTGAAAATCATATCTGGGCTTTCTTGGCGTCACAAATGGTGGCAAGCCATTGCTTTTAGTTTTCTTGAGCATGTGACTCCTAAAATTGGGTGTTGAATTTTCCAGAATCTCCTGTATCCATTGGTAACCAAATCTATGGCTTCCTCTATCCACTCATGTAGTCACTACAGAAACCTCAACTTAGTCCTGCAACTGACTTTTAGTTCTGCAAATTGATAAAATCACCTGAGTCATATAAAATCTTTGGTTGAGCCTAATACCATGAGAACGATTACTGAAATACCTCCACTAGACAAGAGCATGCCCCTTACTCACCACTCACATGAGAATGTTTCTCTTACAAAAAAAACCCAAGTACAGGCTGAGTGGTGGTGGTGCATGTCTTTAATCCCAGCACTTGAGAGGAAGAGGCAGGCAGATCTCTGTGAGGTCAAGGCCAGCCTGGTTTACAGAGTTCCAGGACAACTAGAGAAACCTTGTCCCAAAAAAAAAAAAAAAAGTACATACTTTATGCCAGCCAACTTTATAAATATATGTCAATATTTTATCCTTCTAACTTATGGAATCACTCTAAATCTACTGCCTCCAAATAAAATGGACCCTACAGAACTATCAAGTTTATTTTCCATCAACTAAAAATATATACCATCCTTCCTGTTCACAACTGCAACACCTGGCACAGGGACAAGATGTACAAAACAAGCCAGGATAAACTAAGACACAGCAAATAATTTCCTAGGTTCATCAAGGACAGTAAATTCCAAAATGGCTGAGTCTGAACATATGTAGAAAAAGAACTGTTGAAGATCCTGATATACCTGGTTTGTTTGAATGAATAGCAAGCATGGCAGAGAATATTCTGCTAAGATGAGCTTTGGTACCCTGTAAGAGAGGAGGAAAATAATTTACTTACTGAACAGAGAGATCATTGCTATACATCTGGGAGCAATATATATATTTTACTAACTATAAAATCCAATGGGAAAGCCAGGCGTGGCAGCTCACGCTTTAAACTAAGCACTTGGGAGACAGAGGCAAATGGATCAATTTGAATTCAAGGTCAGTCTGTTCTACATAGCAAGTTCCAGCCCAGCTGGAGCTACATAGTGAGACACACACACACACACACACACACACACACACACACACACACACACTCAGTAGGAAATATCTACTAATTTGCTATTGCTAGAGACATAACAAAGACATACTCACGCTTTTTATACCTGAACCACTAAACACAAACTTTCTAGCTCTAATTTTCTCTTTTACTGAACAAATATGTATAAAAATGGCTATACTTACCCATTTTTTACAAAAAACTATATAGGACAGCCAAAGTTGAACATCATCCTGCAAGAAAAGCACAGGACAAGCTGCTTGAATTTGATCTTTATATTGCTTTAATTCACTTCGTTGAAAATGAACAAATTTCAAAAGATTCAATGTGCCACACATTCTTCATATATGAGCCTCTTCCTCACTGAAGCCTTGGACCTCTTATGAAAATTCAGTCTAACTCTCTAATACCAACCACATTCTAAGAAAAAAATTGCATCTATCTAATTTGTCCAGTAATATTTTTTGAACCAAGTGAAGAAACACAAACCTTCAATTTTCAGAAATATAAAGTACTTCATATATATATATATATATATATATATATATATATATATGTATATATGTATATATGTATATGTGTGTGTGTGTGTGTGTGTGTGTGTGTGTGTGTGTGTGTGTGTATAAGTCCCCATCAAAATTTGAACATCAACACGCTGAGGTACTGCCCATCTCCAAGTCATCACCCTACCATCTCCCTGGTGATTTTCTTTTCTTTTGTTTTGTTTTGTGTTTTTTTTTTTTTTTTTTTTTTTTTTTTTTTGAGACAAGGTTTCATACGTAGCCCTGGCTGTCCTGGAACTCGCTCTGTAGTCCAGGCTGGCCTCAAACTCAAAGAGATCCACCTGTCTATGCTTCCTGAATGCTGGGATTGATAATGTATTAAATACAGTGTTCAGTGTCATCCTCACAGAATAACAATAAAATGATGAGATGAACTTTCTTAAGGGTTTATGTGACTCAAAATCTGTTTCAAGCAATGGCACCATCATGCAAATAAGTACTGAGAACTGGAGAGGAGCAGAGAGAACACGGCATTTGAATCCTCAAACATCCAACACATACTGTACATACTGTGTATTTTCACATCTCCTCAAGTATGTACTGATCACTTACTTTCCACTTGGCTGAAGCTCTACCGAAGATACCTTGTACCCGATGTACAATAGAATATTCAATCTCATCCTTCTTAAATGAATATTTAATTCTCTAAAAGGGACAAAAGCGAAAACAAAGCCTCAGTTAATCACATTTATCCAAAGTAGTGCTCATTCTCAGTACTGACAAAAAAAAAAAAAAAAACACCCACAAAAGTCGACAATTGTAAGAAGCATCCACTCTGGGCACAACACAGGTTATCAATAATCAGTGCCTCCACAACAGAAAAAACAACTTAAAAAATTGAACACCAACTTACTGCTCTTCTTCTCTGGATCAGCTCCAAAAGATTAATTTCATACTATATGGGGGGAAAACAAAGAGAAGCATGAAATCTATAACCTTTAAATATAGGAACTACATAAAAAATTAAGACTAGGAAATAAAAGATAATTTGCTATCAATAGGCAGAATATATAATCTTTAGAAGTCAATGAAAATTCATCTTATCTCCATAAAACTTACAAATATATATAACAACAGGCTTGTAGGAGTAATTAAGATTCAAAGACAGCATAGTACTTAAAAGCATGAGACCTATAAGATCAACAATATCAATTAATCTAACTTCCTGACTTAAATTTAATAGCATGTTGCAATTTTCAGTTTAAACAAACAAAATCTAAGTCAGGCATTGTGACACATGTCTGTACCTCAGAGGCTAAGACTGGAGGTGGGTCATGAGTTCAAGATGCTAGGAAAGTAAGCCAAAAGATACAACACTTGCCAGTCAGTGTTGCAGCATACTCCATTAATCTCAGGATTCCAAAAGTAGACATGTGGATCTCTGTGAGTCCATTTCTGTTCTAAACAGAGACTTCCAGGCCAGCCAGCCAGGTCTACACAGTGAGACTCTTATCTTAAAAAAAAAAAAAAAAAAAAAAAAAAAGACTTGCCTGGCATGCACAAGGGCCCTAACTCCTCAGGTATAATAATGCACACCTATAATTTCTCAAAATATGGGTGGAAAATTAAAGCACAATTGCTTTTCTCTTTTGTATTTTCTTTTCTAGTATTTTGAGATAGTTTCATGTAGCCCAAGCTGGCTTGGGCCAAGGAGACAACTATGCAACTAAGAATGACCATGAACATATGATTCTCCTGCCTCCAAATGTTAGGATTGCAAGAGTGCTAGGATTACACATGTAAGTCTAGCCACCACATCCAGGCTTATACCAGAGCTTTGTGTACAATAGGCAAGCACTCTACCAACTAAGCTACTGCTCCAGCTTCAAGAAGCATGATTTCAAGTTAAATTCCCAGTATAGCCCCCATCTGACATGGACACACATGTTTTTGCTCCCCCTTTATTTTTATGTATATGGGTGTTTTCCCCAAATATATCTATGTACAACATCCAAAGAGGCCAGAAAAGGGCATTAGATTCCCCTGGGACTAAAGGTACAGACAATTGTGAGCCACCATATGGTTGGAAATCAAACCTGTGTCCTCTGGATGAGCAGCCAATGCCATCTCTCCAGTCCCATAACACATGTTATGTTACCATGAAATATTGCTGGGTGGTGGTGGTACACGCCTTTGATTCCAGCACTCAGGAAGAGGCAGGTGGATCTCTGAGAGTTCCAGGACAGTCTGGTCTACAGAGTGAATTCCAGGACAGCCAGAGCCTCTGTAGACACTGTACACCAATCACATGGTACACACATACAAAAAAAAATATTTTGTCTTTCTGATTCTGAACCTTACATAGTAGCTGTTCTCCCTCATTTGACAATTCATCCTATATGTCAAATGTCCCTATTACTCTCTTGCCCATTTAGAAGATGGAACAATCTTGGAGCTTAACTCTTTTGAAAGTTGACAGTGCTAAGCAAGCATTCTACAGACCTTTCTTTTCAATCATCTGTTACTGTCAAATCCCCACTCCTCTATCTTACCAACTTCTAAAAGGCAAATTTCTTGCTAAAATCCTGATACATAATGATGTCTCTGACCTATAGACCCAAAAGGAAGAAAAAGTTCAACCTGACAAAGACTAAGCCTTAGGAGGTAATATCACTCCACACAATTACCTCTTATCCTAATAAAAATGTGTGCATGCCAGGCCACAATGGTAGCGCATGCCTTTGATCGCAGCACTTGGGAGGCAGAGGAAGGTGGATCTCTGTGAGTTCCAGGCCAGCCTGGTCTACAGAGTGAGTTCCAGGACAGCCAGGGTTACCCAGAGAGACCCTGTCTCAAGAAAACAAAAACAGAAACAAAAATAAAAAATGTGTTCACAATCACAGAATCCTGGAATTCTATAGAAAACTATTGTTAAGTTCATCATTGTCTGAGTTAAAATTTGGGGGGTTTTTTGTTTGTTGGTAATGTGCATTGGTGTATGTCTGTGTGTATGACTTGTATGAGGGTATCAGATCCCTAGAACTGGAGTTACAGGCAGTTGTGAGCTGCTATGTAGGTTCTAGGAATTGAACTTGGGTCCTCTGGAAGCACAAACTGTGCTCTTTACTGAGCCGTCTCTCCACCAAAAATCTATGGGATCACTCACTTGAACATAATTGATAAAGTCTTCCTTGAGAAGGGTTCTCCGCTGTATTTTATATTCTAGGTCAGAAGCCTTCCTGATGATAGCCCTGCAGAAAAAGCCAATTAAATTGTAACATTTGAAAAGTTAAGTTTGAAGTTAAGAGTTTTATTCTGGATATATTGAAAACATACATTTAACAAAACATTTAGTTCCTAAATACACTTATCTCCCACAGGCAAAACTTACTCTCTTACACATTTACCTCTGTGCTTTTAAGAACATCCAGATATATTTTTAAACTTGCAGCAAAAAAAAAAAAAAAATCACCTCAGGCAGGTCGGTGGTGGCACATGCTTTTAGTCCCAATACTATGAAGGCAGAGGCAGGCATATCTCTGTGAGTTAGGGGCCAGCCTGGTCTACAAGAGCTAGTTCCAGGGTTCCAGGACAGGTTCCAAAGCCACAGAGAAACCCTGTCTCAAAAAAACAAAAAACCCCTAGTTGCCAGGATCATTGCTGTCTCCACCAGCAAAGCAAATAATGTCAATATTTTATACTACTTATACATATTACTAACAAAGATTTCTCCTTCTTGGGCACTTGTCTTTTTTGTTTTTTTGTTTTTGTTTGTTTTTTGTATTCCCTAGAATCAAATCCAGGCCCTTGTACATGCTAAGCAAGCACTATGCATTGCTTTTAGCTGCATCCTCAACCCTCAACCCTTAGGTTTTTATAAAAACCAAATCTCTATATCTCTATCCTAAGAGCTTGATATCTCTGTTTTTAGTATGTAAATTCTTAAAACCTAAGCTGTCTCCATCTACAAAACATTTATGGAAGAAGACAGCCCATTCTTCGTTAAGGAGTGAACACACACGTGTTTTAGGAAAATTGAATGCAGAATATGCACAATAATATTTTAAAACTGTAGATCCTATACTCACATTACTGTGATTCATTAGGACACTGTAAAGTGAATGGTCACAGAAAATCATTAAAGGCAACTGATTTTTAACAAATTACTGGATGTCAACTATATGCCAGACGCTGTGGCATAATAAGTGTATGAAACCAACTAAATGGTCTTCAATCTACAAGCTTTGTTTAGGAAGTCCTACCCACTTCCCCGAGCTTCGATGGTGCTGTACTCGAAATTCTAAAGCTGTATATCCCAAACTTGTAAACTATAACCAATTTTTAAATTTTCTTATCTGAATTCTCCCGCTATTCACATTGCCCAGTAGGTCACAGAAGGGTTGGAATCCTGACCCCAAGACCCTGACCACTGTATGACGTTCAGTATGACAGGTGAGTGAACAGATGACGGATGGCCTTGCAATGGGTTAAAAACGAATTCTGACCATCATCAAATTCCGGCAACGGACTTTTTCCTCTTTTAGCATGTTACGAGAAAACAAACTCGGAAAGTCCCCAAACCTCAAGCTCCCCTCAGCCCACCCCAGTCCTTCCTCTTCCCTGACCCTCTCACTTAATTTCCGCGCGACTGAAGAGTCCGACGCGCTCCAGCTGTTCCAACTCTGGGATTCGATCTTCTATGCGTTCCTGAATTATCTCCGCCATGAGGCTGAAACTTCACAAGCCGCGGTGCGGCCAACTAGAGTAGGCTTAAGAATCGCTCCCAGCGACTGACTGAACGTGCCTCATAGTCCCGCCTTTTCCGCTTCCGCCTTTGGGAACGTCCTCTTCGCTATCGAAGCCGTTGTCGTCTCCCTGTGGTTGATTGTAGAATTGCAGCGAGAACCCCTTCCGGTCTGGGATGCAGCTCTTGTGAGTGGGCGGTGTTGGGGCGGGGAAAGGGGTGGGGAAAGGGGTGGGAGGGCGTGGCCAAATCCTGGCGCCTCGGAGACCGGAAAAAAGCTGCTCCGGGATTACCTGAAAGAACCTTAAGTACACTTTCTAGTAGATGACTGTTTTTATCGTTCTCCTATCGCAGGTCCCCACTTCCGGTCTCCGAGAAATTAAAACTAAAATGTGTTACTGAAGATGATATTGTTAATTATGCAAATTCGATATGGCTCTAAGACTGATGATCGGCTGCCCCAGCCTTTGCATTCTGCTAGCTTTGTAAAGCAGTGTGGTAACTTGGATTTTCGCGTGCCAATTAAAACCCCTATGGGAGGTTCGTTTTAAAATAGTGAGAAATGTTTCCTTATTTAAATAAATAGGGCCATCATGCCACCTGAATTCAGTGGAAGTAGAGAACCGACTCTTGCAAATTGTCCTCTGACCTTAACATTAGCTCTGTGGCACATACCCACATGCGCGCGCCTGATTTTAAATTAAAAATAAATAACCTGACTTACGTAGACAAAATATTAGGCTTTGGTAGATATCAGAAACTGTCGTTCTTTAGAAAACGGGATTTTGATAGTGAAAAGTTTGAAAGTGGGTGAAAGAGCAACATTTGCTCAGATCTTTCTTACAGCACTGCCCAAGCAAATTAACATTGCTAAGAGAACCATCCTGTAATTCAACTGGGAAGCAATACTGCTGGTATAATTAGTACACCTAAAAACTCTGTGGTTCGGTTCTCTTTAAGTCCAGGGAGATGATAAAAAGCCAAAGCAGGAGTTCTTGTTAGACCTGTTATTACAACGTTCACTTGATTCCCCTATGTGATTTATGAAAGGGAAATAGATTTAGTAATTACTCAGTTCCACCCAGTTCTTTGCCTTCCTTTTCTTTCCATTTCACATCTTGTCCCACCCGTCTCAGAACAGACAAAGAGGTTGATGTGGGCTTCATCATTCCTCAACTCTTTCAGAGTTAAGATCTGAGAATGAAAGGAAATCAAATATGTAAATCAAAAATGCAATTTCTTTGTAAAGTAGGACTTGTGAATAGCCACAGTGACCTCAAACAGTAAATTCAGTATGGTCAGGGAGTTCCCCAACACTGAAGATTAGAGAAATGCCTCCTTTGTAATAAATTCGCAAGTGTAAGACATTTATGAACTTTCTTTAATTACAAGGAAGTCAACAAGCTCTGACAGATTGTAATCCTTCATTTTGAGACAAATTTGACAGTTCTTAAATCAACTATGCTCTCCTCTCTTGTTTTGGAATTTAGCTATTATAATTACCTTTCCCCTAAGAAACGTTATAATAAAAATGTCCACAGGTAGTGTTGATGCACACCTTTAATCCCAGCACTTGGGAGGCAGAGGCAGAGGCAGGCAGATCTTTGTGAGTTTGAAGCCGGTCTGGTCTACATATTTAGTTCCAGGACAGCCAGAGTTACACAGAGATACCCTATCTCAAAAAAAAAAAAAAAAAAAAAAAAAAGGAAAATCTTTTCACTTCTGCAACTACTAATGACATCTGTCTCATTACGTGCATGGCTCTAAGACTTTATGTGTTGACCCGCCTAATCACATCACATAAATGTTTTATTTATTTGGTCAGGCCTGGTGGCACACATCTTTAATCCCAGCACTTGGGAGGCAGAGACAGGTAGCCTCTAGTTTGCTTGTTTGGGTTGGGATTTTTTTTGGGGGGGAGTTTTTTTGTTTTGTTTTTTTTTCTTGGGGGGTAGTTTTGGGGTTTTGGTTTTTGGTTTTGAAACAGGGTCTCTCTGTGTAGCCCTGGCTATCCTGAAACTCTCTGCAGGCCAAGCTAACCTCAAACTCACAGATCCATCTGCCTCTTCAATAATTGAATTAAAAGCATGTACCATCGAGCTGACCATAACCCTATTTGTTTTATTTTATTTTTTTTAATATCAACCTAAAAGAGCTGAAAGCACCTGCTACGGGTTGGAACATCTAGTTCAATGTAATAGAATAAGAATGCAGAAAGTCCTGAAAGAAAAGAAAAGGAAAAGAAAAAAATCATTAGCTTTCTTCCCAATGGCATTTAAAACATGAATTTTGCATTCTATTTCATTTAGTTCAGTCTGGCCTCAAACTTGCTATTGTAGCCAAAAATTACCTTGAATTTCTGATCTTCTTGCCTCTGTCTCCCAAGTGCTGGGGTTATGGGCCTGGGCCACTGAGCTTGTTTTTTTTTTTTTTTGTTTTTTGTTTTTGTTTTTGTTTTTGTTTTTGTTTTCAAGACAGGGTTTTTGGAGGCTGTCCTGAAATGAGCTCTTGTAGATCAGGCTGGTCTCGAACTCACAGAGATCTGCCTGCCACTGCCTCCTGAGTACTGGGATCAAAGTCGTGCACTACCACCATCCAGTGAGCTTGGCTTTTTTTTTTTTTTTTAATGGATTTTATTTTATGTATATGAATTTTTACAAACATTGTATATGTGCATCACTTGAGTGTCTGATGCTCAAGGAAGTCCAAAGAAGGTGGTAGATACCCTAGAACTAGAGCTACAGATGGTTGTGAGTTGCCATGTGGCAAGCAAGAGCAGCAAGTTCTCTTAACTGCTGGGCCATCTCTCCAGCCTCATGTGCTCAGCTTTTTAAATAGTTTTTGCTTGCTTTAATCTTTAGTGTGTATGATGTATGTTTCCATAGGAGTGTATGGAGCCACAGGACAACGTCAGATGTTGGTCCCTGCCTTCCACCTTCTTTGAGACAGAAGCTCTTTTTATTGATGCCTAAATCAAGGTAGCTGACCCTCGAGTTTCTGGGGATTCTCTGTCTCCACTTCTGTAGAACTGGGATCAAGGAAGGTAGGTACTTTACATGACTTCTAAGGATTCTGGTGTCTAGGGGTTCAAATTCAGGTCCTTATGCTTGCATGGCAAGCATTTTACCCTCAAAACCAGCTCCCAAGCCCAGTGGTTATGTAATCTAGATTTTCAAGATCTATCAGCCAACTCCCAACCCCAATTACCAAGAAAGATATATTCTGATCACCCATGCCTTTGAGGAACAGTTGGTCCCCATTTTGGTACACATGAGCCAGTCTGGAAAACAGCAATCAGCCATGTTAAGGTCCTGAGACAATCCTCCAAGGAGCCCACCAGAGGAACACTAACCAGAAGCTAAATTCTTGCCTTTAATGCACTTGAATGCAAACTTTGAAGTAAACTTTCTCTTGGAATGGTCACATTGTACATCTGAAGACAGTGTTCACAGAGAGCTTCATGACTCAAATAGCAGAGAAAGAAATGCTACCCACCCCCTTTTCTTGTTTGATAAAGGAAAATGCCTAATTTCAGACACAATGAGAGGCAAAGCACCTGGAATCCCATCCCCTTATTTCATTCAAAGTCCCTCTATCTGCCTCTCCCACACAGAGAGTCCTGAGACTTCAAAGTCAGGCAGAAGTGATAGACACAGATGGGTCTTTGATGCCTAAAAACTTCAGAGCCCTCAGTGTGAGTGTGAGAGCAGAGCATCTGCACTTTTCAAACCTGCCGTGTTATCTAGCACTGTAGACAACAAAATCGTCCAAGTTTTGGGCGACATATGTTACATGCATTAAAATCTTTGGAACCAGTAACTTTTTATTTCTTTTTCTATTATTTATAGCTCCTTTTGCTCCACAAACTGCACTGGATAGTAAATTACTTCTGGCACTCAGCCTTGTCAGCTTGCCAGACTTCAACTGCAGCAAGTTTTTACAACCCAGCTAATAAGCCCACGAAATGAGGAGGTAGGTATAATGGAAATAATGACAGGGTCTTTAACTGCAGGAGCAGAGTGGCAACATGACAGTCTAGTAGATTCTACTTCTTAACATTTTTCTTCTAATGAAATTGCCACATTTTTTTAGACCATTGTAGTTCAAGACACATGTAACTGGAAAGGGTTTCTTTTAAGTGGAAAAAAATTAGTTTTGTGTCTTTTTCCCGTAGTTTAAGTTACTGATTTCTGTAAACTTGAAAAAATGAATAACTAAATAAACAAAAGAGAAGCAGTTGAGAAAAGAAAGGGCAAGAATATGGCAGTTTGGGAAAACAACCTGACTATTAAAATTAACTACCGTCTTCAAAACTGTATTCCAAAATGACTGGCTTCTAGACTTGGCAATTATCTGTGTGTGAATGTGTATTCTATGAAGGCCATGGCTGATTAGCTACAACTACTATTTTTTTTTCAATTTTCCCAATTTCAGTCAAAATTAAGCTTTAGTCTTTTAAATGTTTTTTTGGACAAGAGGTCCAAAAAAAAAACTGACAGTGAATATGATATTTGATTTGTATCATTGAAAGGAACGTAAAAAGTAGTATCCCTAAACTCAATAGTGACATCTGATCCCAGTCACAGTTTACAAGTACAGGGAAAATTCTTTTGCCTCCATCTCCTTCTGCTTCCCAATTAGACCTGATTTGATTGCTTCAATACCACATGTTCAGTCACAAAACATTGATGCAAAGAAGTTTGTGGTGTGTGTGTGTGTGCATGTGTGTGTGCCTGCGCTAAAATAATGTGGCCCTGCCCCCAAAATATCAGCTTTCTAATAATTTTCCAACAATGTCATGCTATTTTATATCTCACTAAACAAACATACACTATCCTTTGTGCCTGGAAGGCTCACAATCTATTCAGCAAGCTTATGTCATTTATTTATTCATTTATTTATTTATTTGCTTACGTCATTTTTAACATCAAAAAAAATTTTTTTTTTTTTGGTTTTTCAAGACAGGGTTTCTCTGTATTGCTTTGGAGCCTGTCCTGGAACTCACTCTGTAGACCAGGCTGACCTTGAACTCAGAGTTCCACCTGCTTCTGCCTCTTGAGTGCTGGGATTAAAGGCATGAGCCACTAATGCCCAACTAAAAGATATTTTAAATTACAATTAAAAATTAAACTTATAAACCAGGCAGTGATGGCAGAAACAGGCAGATCTCTATGAGTTCCAGGTCAGCCTAGTCTACAAGGCAAGTTCCAGGACAGGCTCCAAAAGCTACAGAGAAACCCTGTCTCAAACAACAACAAAAAACCCAAAAGTAAATAAATACATAAATAAATAAATATTTAAACCTGCTTTTAACATACCACCTTTACAGTCTGATCTACAAAGTGAGTTCCAGGACAACCAAAGCTACACAGAGAAACCTTGTCTTGAAAAATCAAAACCAAGCCAGTGGTGGCACACACCTTTAGTCCCAGCACTTGGGAGGCAGAGGCAGGTGAATTTTTGTGAGTTCGAGGCCGGCCTGATCTATAAGAGCTAGTTCCAGGACAGCCTACAAAGCCACAGAGAAACCCTGTCTTGAAAAAAAGAAAGAAAGAAAGAAAAGAAAAGAAAAATAGAAACCGAGCCAGGCTGTGGTAGTGTACGCCTTTGATCCCAGCACTTGAGAAGCAAAGACAGGCAGATCTCTGTGAGTTTGAGGTCAGTCTAGGCTACAAAGCTAGTTCCAGAACAGGCTCCAAAGCTACACAGAGAGACCTTGTCTCAAAAAAAAAAAAAAATACAACAACAACAAAACAAAACCAAAAAACCAACTGGCAGTTGGGGCATAATCCCAGTACTCAGGAGGCAGAGGTAGGCAGATCTCTGGAAGTTTAAGGCCAGCCTGATCTACAGAGCTAATCCAGAACAGCCAAGAGAATCACAGAGAAACCCTGTCTCAAAAAATTAAATCATAAAACAAATAACACACTACCCCTGGTTTTTTCTTGTTTGGTTTAGTTTGGTTTGTTTAATTCTGAGTGGTGGGGTTAAAGGCATGCATCAGCTGGTTTACCACCACTGTTTTTGAATAATTAAGTATATTTATATAAAGGGCTCTGTTTGCTAGATTTACCCAGGTCTATGATTTCAAATGCCATTGCTTATATTGCTACCCAAATGAACTTTTATATTTTTAACTCTATATGTAGTATATGCATGTTTGCATCTCTCTCTGTGTGTGTGTGTGTGTGTGTGTGTGTGTGCGCGCGCGCGTGCGCACGGGTCCTCATGCAAGCCAAAATTGACAGAGAGTCTTCCTCCATCACGTTGCACCTTATACACTGGGCAGGGTCTCCTGCTGAATCTGGAGCTTGCTCTGAAGATTTCCAGTCAATGCTTGTAGATGTGGGATTACTGCTGGACCAGCACATCCACCCAGATTTTACATGGGTTCTGAGCACCAAACTCTGTTCTAAGGTTTGCATGCTCATGATTTCAGGACAAGTCTTTTACCTAGTGAGCCATCTCCACAGTCCCCAACTGAAGTTATGCCAGACAGAGTCTGGCAGTATAGCCTAGCTTATCCTCAAACTGGCCATCTGCCTGCCTCCACTTCCCAGGTGCTGGCATTACAAGTGTTTGCCCTCCTTCCTGCTTTACCATATGTAAAAATGGAGATGTCCTCTATCTGCACTAGCTAATATTGCAGCCACGAGCCACAAATGTCTGTTGAGTGGCTAGAACAGCTAAGAAACTGAGTTTTCAAAAAGTAATGATTAATATTTCTTTAATTTGTTTTTGCTTTTCAAGACAAGTTTCTTCTGTATAACCCTGGCTGTCCTGGAACTCCTTCTGTAGACCAGGCTGACCTCAAACTCAGAGATCCACCTACCTCTGCCTCCCGAATGCTGCGATTAAAGGTGTGCACCACTACTCCAAGCCCCCCCCCTTTTTTTTTATTTGTATGTGTGCATGCCCACCAACCTGCTCTCATCCCAGGACACATGGATGGAGATCAAAGGACAATTTACACGTGTGTGTTTTCTTCTTCTGCCATTTGGATCTCCATGGAGCCATTTCACCAGGTGCAAGAGAAACCACATTCTAAATATCACTTTACTTGGTCTAATTTTAATTGCCACATGTAGTTAGTAGTTGCTTCCAAACATAGCACCAATCCTAAATTCCAGAATTATGCTAGTATACCCAACTACCAATTCAACATCTCTACTTGGAGATCTTAGAGGCATTTCAAATGTAATATGTCTGTAGAGTTGAGACTATAGCTCAGTGATAGAGCACTTGCCTTAACACTGTCATATATAATATAATTTAATATATAACTATGTACACACACACACACACAAACTCCTAATACTCTAGTTCCAAACCTTGCTCTAATGTCAAGATGGAGGCACACACCTGTAATCCCAGGAGTGCTTTGGAGGTAGGAGCATCACTCAAGCTCCAAACCAGCTGGGGGAGCCACTGAGGTGGCTCAGTGGGTAAAAGTGCTTACTGCCAAGCCAGAGGACAACTTGAGCTCAATCCCTGAGCCCATTCAAGGAAAGGAGAAAACCATCACCACACACTTGTCCTCTGAGGATTTTCTTCCACTCGTGAACCAGGTGATGGTTTTACACACTTTTAATCCCAGCACTTGGGAGGCATAGGCAGGCAAATCCCTGGGCTACACAAGAAACCTTGCTTCAAAAAACTAAAAATAAATAAATAATAAAGAAGGAGAAGAAATAGATATATAAAGGCAGGTGTGTAGCTCTGGTAGACTGCTTGCTTAGCATGTATGGGGCTTTGGATCTAATTGCCCAAGTCTACAAGAAGAAAACAAAATGTAACAAGAAAGTTATTTGGTGGAGCTGTATTATTTACAGTCAAAAAGAATCTATAAGCAATAGGCCCTTGACAAAGGAAAGTTGATCATTCTTGGTTTTGGAGACAGATTCCCACGTTGTAGCTCAGGTTTTTCCGATACCCACAGTGATCTTTTCCCTCAGCACCTCAAGTGCTAGGATTACAGGTTCTAGTCACCACTCCCATTATCTGACAAGGGAACTTGTAAAGAAACCAAACATACAGGAGGAACTATGGTGTATAGGAAAGACATAAACTAAAGATGCAAGGGAAGAACACAGCAACTGAAATAAGATTGGAGAGTCAGTGAGTCACCCTGAAGGAGGATTCACAAACTCCCATAGCTGAGGACCCACTTTGACCTGTGACATCCTCTGTGTCAGTTTACAATGGTGTCAAACTGCCAAATAAGAAACCATAGCATCCTCTACAACCCCCAAGCCCCTCCCACAAACAACACTGGTGTGCATAGTTGCTGCCACATACAAAGAGTGAGGACATTTATTTTCTTGCTTTCTGACCAAGTGAGACACTTGAGATGATCTTCAAAGCCCATGACAAATGGAGCCCATAGAGCTTTAACAATTATTACAAAGCACAGGGTGAAATACTATCCTTGGAGCCATTGAGTTTGTCAAGAGAAAGTACAAAGAGGATCATAAGCCAAGTACAATCATATTTATGTATGAAAATGCCACAGTGAGTGGTTAGAGAGATGGCTCAGCAGTTAAGAGCACTGGCTGCTCTTCCAGAGGCCCTGAGTTCCAAGAGAGTCAAGGCTGTTACACAGAGAAATCCTGTCTTTGAAAAGCAAACAAAAAGTCACTAAGTTTTCTTTATTCTGAGTACACTTTGGCAATATCTATTCACATTTTAAACACACATAACTTAAACCCACCAATTCCAACATTTCCAAACCTGTCCTTTATAAGAATGGTCAATGAAGCACTATTTGTAATAGTTTAAAAAGGAAGAAGCAGCTGGGTGGTGGTGCACACTTTTAATCCCACACTCAGGAGGCAGAGGCAGGCTGATCTCTGAGTTCGAGGCCAGCCGGGCCCATAGAGCTAGTTCCAGGACAGCCAGGGCTACACAGAGGAAGCCTGTCTCAAAAAAAGAGAAAAATTATTTGTCAAGAAAATAACTAAGCCAGGTGTTGGTGTTACACGCCTTTAGTCCCAGCACTCAGGAGGCAGAGGCAGGCAGATCTCTGTGAGTTCAAAGCCAGCCTGGTCTACAGAGCAAGTTCCAGGAGAGGCTCCAAAACAATACAGAGAAACCCTGTCTCGAAAAAAAAAAAAAGTAAGTAAATAGTACATATACATAGTGATGTACTCAGTGTGTGTGTGTGTGTAGCAATTGAATTACAGTATTACAGGACACGGCACATGATGTCACACCCAGCTTTCTATGTGCATGCTGAAGATTAGAACTCAGATCCTTATCCTTGTGTAACAAGCACTTTACCCACTAAGCCATCTCCCAGGCCATACTGTAGAACTGTTAAAGAGAGTGAGGCTCAACATAGTGGTACACATCTATAATCCCAGCATTTAGGAGACTGGGGCAGCAGGATCATGGGTTTCAGGGCAGCCTGAGCTACATAGAAAGACTCTAACAAAAAACAAAACAGAAGAGCAACAACAATGAAAAGAATGGAGACTGTGTGTAAGTATACATACACAAGAAAGTGGAAATAGGACCAAGTCATTGTTAAAATTTTAAAAGACAAATTGATTATATATAATCCACTTTAGGATTGTGTGGGAAGTGTTCAAACAAAATAAATAAACAATGGCTACCTCATTGGATAAAGGCACTTGCTGCTCAGCCTGGCCACCTGAATTTGATCCCTGAAACCTATGTAAAAGTGGAAGAAAACAACCAGCTCCACAAAGTTGTCCTCTAACCTCCACAGAAGGGCTACACATACATCATGCACCCACACATGCAATAATAAATAAATAAAATTTAATTGATAAATAAATCTTGGAGGATTGTTCCCTAAACCATTCATATTTGTTATCAGGGGAATGGTGTAGTCAATATGAATCACATAATGAAGGCATTGTTTGTTTTGGTTTGGTTTTTGTTTTTTGCAGACAGGGTTTCTCTGTAGCTTTGGAGCCTGTCCTGGAACTAGCTCTGTAGACCAGGCTGGTCTCAAATTCACAGAGATCTGCCTGCCTCTGCCTCACAAGTGCTGGGACTAAAGGTGTGCATGCACCACAAATACCCAGCTAAGGCATATTGTTTTTTTATCATTTCTGTTTAAGGAAAACATTTTAATAGAATCTAAAGAAAAGTACTGGAGGGCTGGAGAGGTGGCTCAGTGGTTAGGAGCATTGACTGCTCTTCCAGAGGACCTGGGTTCAATTCCCAGCACCCATATGGCAGCTCACAACTGTCTGCAACTCCAGTTCAGGAGATGTGACACCTTCACACCAACAAACATACAATAAAGTTAAATAAAGTATTTAAAAAACAACAACATGGAGTCGGGCGGTGGTGGCTCATGCCTTTAATCCCAGCACTCAGGAGGCAGAGGCAAGTGGATTACTGTGAGTTCAAGGCCAGCCTGGTCTACAGAGCTAGTTCAAGGGCAGGCTCCAAAACTACTGAGAAAAACTGTCTCAAAAAACAAAAAACAAAAAAAGAAGAAAGAAAAAAGAAAGAAAAAAAAAGAAAATATCATTTTTTAAAAAAGGAAAAGCATTGGAATTAAGCTTTGGTTCAGATTGCATGTTCATTATCATTTTAGTTTTAGCTAGGATATTAGGGTGAAAATATACATTACTTGAATTTCTCACTGGCAAGTCACAGCAAATAACCTCAGCTTTTCTTCTAGACACTGTTAGTTCTGTCAGAGATTCTTCTGCCTAAAGGAACTTGAGATTCATTTTTCATAGGAGAAACACTTTTTGTAAAATGAAATACATAATAATGAATAATGTCACTCTGGAAAATTCTGTCCCCTCTTGTCCCCCATCTTTCCTTAAGCTTCTACAACCTGGGAACCATCCAGGTACAAATTAACATTTTAAAAGACCTCAAATTGTTCACACAAGCAGCTCTATTATTGGCCGCTCTTTTACAACTTTGGTTTGCTCAAAAACCCACATACAAATTGGATCGCCTCCACTCCAGCTCTTCAACACACAGGTATTGTGGACAAGAGGCCGCTTTTTGACTACAAACTGCCTTATTCATTTAGAATAACTTCATTCATAAGGTTCTTTGGACAGCTAGTTTGTGCCCATCACGGGCATCACAAAGCAATTTGCCTACCTTGTCATTAATTCTTAAGCAGCTGTGTGTTACTACCCTCATTTAACAGATAAGCAAACCAGGCTCTAAATGAAGTTACTTGGCCAAGATCACTAGTAAGTGGGGAGCTTGCTGGGAAATTTAAGACTTGCAGTTAAAAAAAAAAAAAAAAGTGACTAACGGTTCTTTTTAAACAGTTTTTGGTTACATTCATTTTAAAAGAGACAAGGCGCGTTCTAGGGTTGTAAAAAAATAAAATAAAATAAAAAAGTAGTAGCATTCCCTGCCGGCTTGCATCCCCTCTCACATATTTTAACTTCGCTGTGCAAGCAAGCATACGGACCATCTCCAGCTATTTCTGTTGATTTACCTCAAAATTTCTAGATGTTCCTTAAAACCAACGTGTAGCAACGTGTAGCACCCAAACACCACCCTCCCATTAGCTCTTTTGGCTCTTTTCTACCCAAAACCAGAGCCTCCTTCCCTGCCCAGGTTGACAGCTCTGTCCTGCCTCCTGCTTTGAGGTAGAGAACCCGCTGAGGCTCACTTTGATCTTAATACACCCTGCGGTTACTAGCGGGCAGGGCTGAACGATGGACGCGGTTCAGGGGGATTGCCCAAGGAACACGCTGCTCAGCCACCTGCCCTCCTGCCTGTGCTGAGCGCTGAGCGTTTCCGAACAGACCCTTTGAGAGCTCCAGCCCGAGCGGGGTTGGGGTAACACAGTTGGGGCAATGCTCAGGCGTGAGGATTGGGTGAGAGAGTTAGCTCTGAGTTAAGAATCCGGCCAGGTGTGTGTGTGTGTGTTTGGGGGGGGGGGGAGACACAATGGAAGGGGGGTCGGGGGCATGGGAGGGAGGGAGATGGGACTGTGATCGATATGTAAAATAAGAAATATATATATGAATTCGGCCAGGGCCAACATGGGTGGAAAGGGTCAAGTCTGAGGTGAGGATGGGGTAAGTCCTAGGTGTGGAAGAGGGTTTTGGGTAAGTCTGGGGTGAGGATAGGAAGAAGCCCATGGTAGGAGAGAGAGATCGAGACCTCAGATGATAGGGCTAGAGAGGTCCAAGTCTGAAGGGAGGGTCCGGGAGGTCCTGGGGGAGGATATGCAGGTATTAAGTTATGGTTTGGATAAAGCTGGAATCGGGAGAGGGATCCAGGTCTGGGGTGGGGTGGGGTGGGGGGTTGAGGCTGGGGTGGGAGAGAGATCCAAGTCTGAAGTGAGGTGGGGGTGAGAGCCGAGGACTTCGTGTGAAGTCCAGAGTGGCGAACAGCAGATGGAAATTAGCTTAGCTGGGCTTCGCGGCTCGGGAGTGTAGGAGTGGAACTGCCGCTTCCCTCTCGCCGCAGGCAGCGCCCTATGGGATCTCCCGCCCGCCCTGGACCCGCGGCTGTGCTCCGACAACAGGGCCGGGCCTTATCCTCCCGCCTGGACCTAGCTCCGCTCTCCTGGACCTAGCTCCGCTCTCCTGTCCGGCCTCGCAGATGGAACCCGGCGCCAGCAACTCCTGCCCAGCTGCAGAGCCCTCTGCCCAAAGGCAAATCGGCCTCTCCCGACCACACGTTCCTTGTGAAAGCAGGGCTAGGTCGGAGCCCAGGGCGGCGCCAGAGCTTCAGGCTTCCCAGATGGGGCCTCCTGGGCCTCAGGACTTAGGATAGCACTGCCTGAAGCTTCCTCCAAAGCAGGTGGGAGCAACACCACCCGGTTCCAAAAACCCTGCCATCAAACTCTCCACTCTCATTCCTGATATCCCTTTTAAAGTCTTTATCAATCGGAAAGGAGTTCAAGACTGCAGGAAAACTTCCTCTATCTTTATGGAACCCAGCAGGGTCTGCTTCCCACTAACCTTGGTATCATCGCTATATTGGTCCCTTGCCGATGCAGACTTTCATTGATCTTTCCCCATGCTCTCCAAACGTCAATTCAATTGTGGGTTAAATAAAATTTTAATTTACGTTGTTATGAATTCAGAACTACTATTCACAGGGTGTTTGTGTAGTAAAATGCAGCTGCATTTCCTTTATTAACCGTTCACACACACACCCCAATCAGTTATCTTCACAGTTTTTGGCTTTTTAAACTTTCTATGTGCCCATCATTAATTTCCCCTCCAATGCTCTGTCAGAATTGTAAATATTCACTTGGCAGGGTCGGGCTGTAAACATTTTCTGCTGTTTCTTAGAAAAGCCTTCCATGGCAGATCTCTGTGAGTTCGAGACCAGCCTGGTCTATAAGAGCTAGTTCCAGGACAGCCTCCAAAACCACAGAGAAACCCTGTCTCAAAAAACAAAAAAAAAAAAAAAAAAAAAAAAGGGATAAAGAAAGAAAGAAAGAAAGAAAGAAAGAAAGAAAAGCCTTCCTAATACAGTCTTAACTGTTCTGGGATTTCTCTTCACTCTCATGCTGGGATTTCACTTCTTGTGTGAGTCCCTTGGAGTTCTGGATTCTGTGTTTATTTTTCTCTTATATTTTAATATAGCACATCTTCCAGTATCTTTCTGAAAAAAAAGGTAAGATGATAAAAAAATTTAAAGATTATCTTATTATTATTATCATTATTGGTTTTTCGAGACAGGGTTTCTCTGTATTGTTTTGGAGCCTATCCTGGAACTTGCTCTGTAGACCAGGCTGGCCTCGAACTCACAACTCATAGAGATCTGCCTGCCTCTGCCTCCCAACTGCTGGGACTAAAGGAGCATGCCACCAAAAACCAGCTTCAAAATTTTAAAGATCTTAATTGTCTTAAAATATCGTTATTTGATCACCTCACTTGATTAATGTGATAAATTGCCTGAATACAGAATTCTAAGTTGGAAATTATTTTTCTTTTTTTAATGTATTTGTTTTTATTTTGTGTGCATTAATGTTTTGTCTACATGTATGTTTGTGGGAGGATGTCAGGTCTTGGAGATACAGGCGATTATGAGGGCCATGTGGGTGCTGGGAATTGAACCCAGGGCCTCTGTTAGGAATAGCATATGCTCTTAACCACTAAGCCATCTCTTCAGCCCCAGAAATTACTTTTCTTTAGAACTGTGAATTGTTCTCCCTTCCAGTTTAACTGGTGAATAATTTAATGAAGTGCTTTTGTTGTTGTTGTTGTTTACATGTTGAAATACATTTGTGTGGGAACCTGTTTTCATTGTTAATTCTGGAAGCATTGTTTTTGATATTCTGATATGCTTTGATGTGCATCTTTTCATTCATTAAGTTATAGTCAGGCTCCATTCAGAAACTTCGGAGTTTAGTTCTGGAAACTTTCTTGTGTTAAATTGTATCCCTTTACATTGTTCATTATTTTCTGTTCTAGCTTCATTTCTCTTATTGTGGTAAAACACCCTGACAAAAAGCAACTTAGGGGAGAAAGGATCTACTCTTGATCACAATTCCAGGTTACATACAAGTCCATTATTGTGGAGAAGTCAAGCCACCAGGAACTTGAAAATAGCTAGCCACATGACATCCATACTCAAGTAGAGAGGCAGGAATGTATACATTCTTACTTGTGTTCAACACCCTCTCTAAACTCCCACAGTCCACTAACCCTTTGCAGAAGGAATGGTACTGCCCCCAGTAGCCTGGTTCTTCACATGTAACCAGATAATCTCCCACAGAGCTACCCACAGGTAAACCTGATCTAACCCATACTTTCTGAGAATCTCTACCCAAGGAATGCTAGATTAAGTCAAGTTGACAAAACTAACAGTCACAATCTCTTACACACACACACACACACACACACACACACACACACACACTCCACTCACCATCCTCTGTTCTTTTTCAAATTCCTGTTATTCGTATACTGAACTTTCCAAATAGTTCTGTTCCTTTCCTCTTTTCTCTCATACCGCTCATTTTTTCCTACTATCTGCAAACTTCCTCCATCCTATATTTCTTCAATGTCCTGATTCCAGTTTTGACTTTTAACAATGATATGCTAACTAATGTTTAGCAACCGCCTCGTAAGGAGGGGGAAAAAGCAAAGGAAGGTCTTGATTTGTAGCACTTTGTCCACTGCATAATGAACTCTGTCCTTCGTGTTGATTTCAAGCTACCAAGATTGTATCACTGAACATATTAACATTTCTAATGTATAGTTTAGACGGACATAATCTCAAGAGCATATATAATAGCAAATCACCTGAAGTGATAAGCTTTAAGTAATTCTTTTAAAATTTAAATTTACTATTTGGGTTGGGGCGGGGACTCATGTATATATACCACAGTACACATGTGGGAGTCCAAAGAAAACTTTGTGAGTTGCTTATCTTCTTCCACCTTTTTATAGGTTTTGGGGATCAAACGCCAGTTGGCAGTTTTGCATGGCATGTGTTTTACCTAATGAGCCATCTTGATGGCCCCAAATATAATTTATTTCACCAGAATATTAAAAAAAACTTATTTTTAATAATGAATGCTTTAACAACTAGTGTACAATCCTGCCATAAGCCAGCTTCTGCAATTGTTGCTTCAAAATAATCTTGGTTCCCTAATAATAAATGTAAATTACAATAATCTTCCAAAAGCTTTTCTAATTACATTACACATATCACCTAAGTGGTTTGTTTGTTTGTTTTGAGACACAGTTTCTCTATGTAGACCTGGCTGTCTCAGAAGTCGCTCTGTAGACCAGGCTGACCTTGAACTCAGGGATCTGCCTGCCTCTGCCTCCCAAGTGCTGAGTGCAAAGGCGTGTGCCACTATGCCTGGTGTGGTTTTTGTTTGTTTTGTTGTTTTTGTTGTTGTTGTTGTTGTTTTTATTTAGCTGCCTACAGAAACCCTTAACAATTAAGCTTTAATTCACAATCTACCTTCCTTGTTAGTTCATCAGAGATCCTCCTGCCTATGCCTCCCTAGTGCTGATATTTTTCTTTCTTTGAGACATTCAGTGTAATAGAAACAATAAAAGCTAAGTACAGATAGTACAATTAAATGTGATAAGCAAGTAGAAAGAATATACCAATGTAAAGGAATAACTAATGCAGGCTAGAGGAATTTAAAAATAAGTAATTAAGCATGCCCTTTTTGTTGTGGCTGTTTTTTAAAGGCAGGCTGTCACTATATAGCCCAGTCTTTGAATGTGAATTAGCAGTGATCCTGCCTCAGCTTCTGGGGTTACAGATGTGCTCTACTCTATCAAGACTCCTTGTCAGTAGCAGCAGTGATCTCACCTTGTTACCCAGATTGGCCTCAAACTCCTGGGCTCAAACCATCCTCCTAGGCCAGCCATTTGGGTAGCTCAGATTACAGGTGAACACCACCAATACACCACTTCTTATCATTCAGGTCACTTCTAGCTGCATTATTGTCATTATAGAGGTGGAGGCAAACAGAACTCTGAGTTCCAGACCAACCTGGTCTAAAGAGCTAGTTCCAGGACAGCCATGGCTGCAAAGAGAAACTCAGTCTGGAAAAACAAAAGAACAAAAACAACAACAACAACAACAAACAATCCAAACAAAACAAAATCTTCATAAGAAGGGCTGGGAGGTTGACAAGGTGGCTCAGTAGAGAAGGTTAAAAGTGTTTACCTAACAGGCCTGATGACCTAAATTCAATCCCTTGAACCCACATAAAAGTAAGAGAAAATCAATTCCACAAAGTTGTCCTCTCACCTATATGTCATACTAGCTGTGTGTGTGTGTGTGTGTGCACGTGTGTGTATGACATAAGATGCATGTGGAGGTCAGAAGACAACTTGTAGCAATCTGTTCTTTCCTTCCAACATGTGGGGCCCAGGGATTGAACCAGGTCACCAGGCTTGACAGCAAGTATCAAATCTGCTGAGAGACCTCACTTGTCCCACAGAGAGATCTGGCCTGAAAGTAAAAATGCATCAGAGAATGAAGTATAAAATATATTGAAATATGCTTAAAATGCAAAACTGAAATATAAGCTTCCCACATAAAGCATATATTTATGCCTGTCATTAGTGTATTTTTTCATGGACTTAGTTCACATTTTATCAAAGTTGTACAAAGGTTTTTCTGGCCTAAACTATTTAAGGGTATGAGGTTATGATTCCATTCAGACAGACATCGATAGATAGCATATAAGTCTCTAAATGTATATAGAAACAGGTCCAAGAAGTTGCAATAAGTTCTCCAATATCTGTACACGGGGCTTCTAGCAAGGATTAGATCTCTATTCAATATCTTCTAAACACTCTAAATGGTTACCTGGAGGCACGCTCAGAACTCCACAGAGCAGCACTGGAAGCAGGTGCTATATCCGTGTGTTCTATCGTTTCATGAATCAGTTCAATAGGCAATTACTGAATACCTATTTTACAACTGGCTTTAAAGACACACAGATGATATTGGATGCATCCCCAACCTTCATTATCTAATGGAAAGACTAATACAAAAAATATGGGCAACTCATGCTATCTGGGAATATTGAGAGAGGTTTTCACTTCATAGATTCTGTTTGAGTCATGAAACATTACAAGTCCATGAAAAGTATAGAAAATTATTGTAGAACGATGCTCGAAGTAGAATAACTGGAGAATGGGAATATGGCACATGCCTTTAATCTCAGAATTTTGGAGGGAGAGGCAGGTGGATCTCTATGAGTTCGAGGCCAGCCTGGTCTACAGAGTGAGTTCTAGGACAGCCAGAGGTGCACAAAGAAACCCTGTCTCCAAAAATACAAACAAACAGATAAGATAAATATTGATAAACATTCTGATTATTCAAGGCCTATATCTGAAAAATTAGGGTAATTAATTTACAACAAGGTCTCACACTGGAGTCCTGGCCGAAACTTGCTACAATGACCAAGCTAACCTCAAACTTTGAGCAATCCTGCCTTTGCCTCCCAAGTGCAGGTATCATAGGCATGGACCACCATACTTGGCTCTATCTTAATAATCTCCCCCACTGAAGCTGCAGAGATGCCCCAATGGTTAAGAGCACAGACTGCTCTTCTAGAGGACCCTGGTTCCACTTTTAGAATCCACATGGCAGCTCACAACTGACTGTAACTCCAGCTCCAGGGAACCTGACACCCTCACACAGACAGACATTCAGGCAAAACTTCAATACACATAAAATAAAAAAATAAATCATTAAAAAAGGAAAAAATTGGGGTCTTATGGACTCCAGACTGGTCTTGAACTCACATGGTTGAAGACGCTCTTGAATTAATCTTGCTTTCATCTCTCAAATGCTGGAGCATTACATAGTGTGCCACAACACTCTGTTTATGCAATACTGTGAAATGAACCCAAGACCCTATGCTTTCTAGGCAAGCACTCTGCCAAGTAAGTTCCATCCCCAGCTCTCTAAATATTTTTGAAGCAAGAGCCAGTAGCTGGGCTCTTAAGAAAGTCTTCATGACTCAGAGCTTTCCCAGCTATTTGGTATATATCATACTTCTCTTGAGAAAAAGCTTCAGCATCACAAAACACTGAGCACAGGATGTAACGAGTTCCTCAATTCTATTTGGGAATTTTATCATGAACTTACTCTCTCTGTGGCTCTGTTCTTCTGCTTTTCAAAAACTTAACTAAAAAAAACAAAGACTTCTAAGAAACAAAAACTTGCTCATTGAGGAGGGAAAAGGGAACTCTGCTTTGATTAACAGCCTAACCAACATGATCAGAATCCTAAACATAGAATTCATGTTACAATTTTATAGCGTTCACTCATAGTGAACTGAACATGTCTTTTACGATGTGAACTTATCCATAAGGAGGGAACCTCCTGCCTAGAGAGTGAAGTCTTCCATTAAACAGGAGGTACCACTAATAGGCAGGCCTTCCGTTCATTTGCTAACCTCATTCTTTCTTTCACCAACACTTGCTGCAAAGGGCGCTGTGAAGAATTATCCTGCATTTGGTGATTATCTCTCTCCTTTCTGATACTTCAAGGTCCCAGAGAAGAGAGAGTCTTCCTCACTAAAATGAAGTGCCATTTAGTAAATACATGAGTAACTGTATTAACAGCACTAGCTGGGGCCTGATAAAGTACTGAGGAAAGGGAGACTACAGAGGAAAGCCATTCCTAAGAAAACAGGTTCAACAAGTAAAGGTTCTTGACACACATTTCTAATGACCTCATCTCGATTCCTGGGACCCAAGTAAGGTAAAAAGAGAGAAATGACTCCACAAAGTTGTCCTCTGACTTCCACGTGCGTGCCACACCTCCACGTGCATGCCACAGCATGAGCATGTCCCTGCCTCCATCACAAGCACACATACACACACAGGAATAATAAAATAAAAATTTAAGCCAGGCGGCACACGTGTTTAACCCCATCACTCACTAGGCAAAGGCATGAGTATCTCTGTGAGTCTGAGACCAGCCTGGTCTACACAGAGAGTTCCAGGAGAGCCAGGATTGTTACTCAGAGGAACACTGTCTCAAAAAACAAAACCAAAAAACAAACAAACAAAAAATTTAAAATACATGGTGGTGTAGACCTTTAACCCCAGCACTTGGAGGCAAGAGGCAAGCAGATGTCTGTAAATTTTTATTAACCATAATAAATTAGCAATTGTAAAATGACATGCATTTATAAAACTTAATCTAATATCCCAGCCATAGAGAAACAATTATATACTTGGTTGTATTAACATGGTTTATGAGGAACAATGATCTAGTTCTATGGCTTTAATAATTCTCCAGTGTCGATGTGTAGGTAATACTCGGAGCGTCAGTGCTGAGGTAATTACATAATGAGTGTGAAAGGCACAAAGGTCTTTTGAGCACAGATAAGCACTAGAGCACCTGGAATGTTAAGCAAACTGGGTTGTTCCTTCCGGAGAAAAAAATGCTATCTGTTATCTGTCCAGAAGACTGGAGTGAATGTGCTTCCTAGCCTGGTGACCCTTGCACTATCTGTGTGGTCAGAGACTGAGGCGTTCAACCCTCCCCCAGACCCTTACTTTGACCCTCAAGGAGTTTATATGTGCTTGTGCTCATGGTATTGAGCTAATTATCACCAGAATGGCTTTTACCACATTGTGCTCTTTCTAAAATAAACCACTCAGAGTCAGAACTAAGTTGGACAAATACAGAGTACTGAACTATGTTGTACCTTCTTCTCTCTTGTCTCTCGTGGCTCATCACTCTGCTAGCCATGGAAGTCTCAAAGACCCCAGACATGAGAGCAGGATCCTCATGAGTGGTTAGATGACATTGTTGGAGGAGTATGTTTTTGTTTATGACAGTGGGCATGTTAGAAAACCAAGTTCAATTTTTCTTGTCCTACAGGCTTTTTAATTTGGGTTTTGAGGTTTTTTTTTGTTTTTTGTTTTTTTTTTGTTTTTTTTTTTTGTTTGTTTGTTTTTTTTGTCATTGTCATTGTTTTTCGAGACAGGGTTTCTCTGTGGCTTTGGAGCCTGTCCTGGAACTAGCTCTGTAGACCAAGCTGGACTCACAAAGATCCACCTGCTTCTGGCTCCGGAGTGCTGTGATTAAAGGTGTGTGCCAACAACACCCGGCAAGATTTTTTTTTTTAACCATGTGAGGCAAATCTTGTGTGACAGTTTCCTCCAAGACTGAAATAGTCTATCCTGCCAGGAAGCTCCTGAAACAGGAAGGTAAAGAACTCAAATAGCTTCCAGAACTTCCTGAAATTGACCAGATTCACTAGGCCCCTCCCTGCCAGAATAAGCAAGAACCAACTGAGAGTCCCTCTCAGAAGAAGTGAAGCTGAGCTTCAAAGAAGACACTCAGACAAGAGCTGCCTGGAAAACATTTAGACCAGTGAGGCACCTGGAAAAGACACTCCAAACTGTTGAGCTCCCAGCAGGCTGTGCAGTGTGGCAGTGTGCTCCAGGTTCCCAGCTATGAGACTGATGCTGGGTTGGGCTTTGGTGATGCATCTGTCTTTAAGTCATTTCTGCTCCTGTAAGTAACCCCTCACCCATATATATGTTTTTTCCAGGCGTGGTTTCTCTGTGTTGCTTTGGAGCCTGTTCTGGAACTTGATTTGTAGACCAGGCTGGCCTTGAACTCACAGATATCTGCCTGCCTCTGCCTCCTGACTGCTGGGATTAAAGGCTTGTGTGGCCACTACTGCCTGGCCCTCGCCCATTTTCTTGTAAGTAACCCCAATAGCACTCATTGATTCATCAAGTTTAACTTTGGTCTGTCATGGGACCCCTATCCAGGGTGAGTTGATGTGTGTTGCATTCCCCCAGGAAAGATTTTGTCACACAACAGCAGTGTAGCATGGAGACATGCATCCTGGATCTTGAGATTCTCAAGCAACGTCATGAATTGTCAGCTAAATGACTTACTACTCTTTATAAATTGTTCAGTCTGTATTATTCTGTTACAGCAGTCAAAACGACTAAGACACATACAGTGCTTCCCCTCCATCCATCAAGATTGAAGCAAACATTTAGTTTAGAAACAATTAAAATAGGACATGGTGGTGCAGTCCTTTAACCCCAGCACTTAGGAGGCAGAGGTAAGCAGACCTTAGGTTCCAGGCTAGCCTGGTTGACACAGCAAGTTCCAGGCCAGCCAGATCTACAGAATGAGATCTTGACATAAAAAAACAAACAAAACAGCAAAAACTTGGAAGTAATTATAACAAGATTAAATTTTTTTCTAGACAAGTACACATGAGAAATATAGATACTCCTTTGCTTATAGTATGGTTATATGCCCATGAGTTCATTGTAAGTTGAAAATACGTTCACCTGCAACCCTGCTTCAGAAAGCAAGGAGCTGTTAGTTCACTTTCCAATACAACCTGGCTTGCTTGCCCTTAATGTTGCCATATTAGCTCAGCAACACAGTGCACAGAAAAGTCATTTGTTTCCCATTGTGATCATGTAACATGTAAGGGAATGGGAAGCTGAAGCTGCCAGTCCATGACAAACTGTCACAGTTCATATCAGCAGCTTATAAATACAATAAAATTGAGGTCTAGGGACACAATGTGATTGGAGGAGTATTTGCTTGGCATTCACAAAGCCCTGGGTTCCATCCTCAATTCCACATAACCCAGGTATGGCAGCTCAAGCCCATAATCCCAGCACTGGAAGGGGGTAGTGTTGGGGGAGGGAGGAGTAAAGACAAGAGAATCAAACGTTCAGTTTTGAATACAACTATAGTTTGAGTTCAAGACCAGTCTGGGGTACACAAGATCCTGTCTCAAAAACAAATAAACAAAATTAACAATAGAACAACAATAAAAGCCAACAAGAGAACAATAAAAACCAAGACAAAAACCCAAAAGACTGGAGAGATGGCTCAGAGCATTTGGTTTCCTTCCAGAGTGTGGGGTTCCAAAGAAACCCAGGAGAAGTCTCAGTACCTGTGGCTCCAAAGCATTTCTCACCCTACCCCCTATCCTAAACCCCCCCCCAGCTTCTGATCATATATAAATCAGCCATTTTGGCTTTGAAAAGCCAAAATTCAACTTCCAAGTAAGGTTTCTATTGAATGCCTATTGCTTTCATATCATGGTAAAGTTTACAAATTGCAAGTTCAGGGGCTGAAGAGATGGCTCAGTGGTTAAGAGCACTAACTATTCTTCCAGAGGACCCAGGTTCAGTTCCTAGCATCCACATGGAAGCTCACAATTGTCTGTAATTCCATTTTCAGGAGATCGGCACCCGTGGTCAAAGTGCCAATGCACATAAAATCAACAGTTTTTTTCAAAATTGTGAGTTCAACTGCAAACAGGGATCAGGGCTGGGAAATAGGTTAGTTGTAGAGCCCTTGCCTACTTTATAAGGGAGGCACTGGATGGGAACCAGAGCACTACAAAACAAAAACATGAATCACAGCCTCCTTCAACCCACCCTATAATGGTATCACTGACAAGGTAGAAGGATCTTAAGCTCCAGGGCAGTGTGGGCTGCACAGAAAGTTTAAGACCATCTTGGGCTAAATAATAAGACTTGTCTCACAAAATGAAAGCCAAAGGCTGGGGATACAGTCCAGTTGGTATAGTGCTAGCCTAGCATGAAAGAGACTGGGGACTTACCCCAGCACCACATGAAAGAGGAGGGTCAGGAATTCAAGGTCACCTTCAGTCTGAACCAGTTGTTGGGCAATGGGGCATACATACTACTGTGTCTTTAAAGAAAAAAAGAAAAAGAAAACACAAAAGGCAAAATAGTATAAACCATAGGCCATCTCCATACAGAATACTTTTTTTCATTTACTGCTTACTATGAAACAAAATAATCAGTTTCCAGTGCTCTTGAATTTTGAGGTATATTCCAGAATTCACAATTCATATGCTCAGTGATCCTCACTAGCAGACTCTAGAAGACAAGTGTAATGAAATGGTGGAAAAAAGACATTTAGCAAGTAGAAGCATTCCCTTCAGATGATGCATAGAGATAAAAGCTAAACTGCTTTTTATTAAAGATTAGTTGGGCTACAGAACTTACCATAGTGTAGCTTAAGGTTCTCCCTGAGAACTTTCCTGAAACTGTGGGGTATCCCTGATGACAGCTTGGATCTGCTCCATTCAAGAAAACAAGGGCTGTTGAGCCCCCTTGTAACTGGGTTTATTTGCTTTTATCTTTATTTTTTTTTCTTTGTTTCTTTTTAGAGAGAGCCTTAAGTAGGCAAGGTCAGTCTTGAACTTCTGATCCTCCTGCCTCTGCCTCCTGAATGCTGGAATACAGGCACATTGACCTCCTCTCCTGGCTCTGTAACTTGGTCTAGTTCTTCCTTTTATAAGGGGTAGGAGGATTTGTTAATATGAAGTTTACTTATGTATGTGTTATTACAGAATATATATATATATATATATATATATATATATATATATATACATATATATGTATTTTTTTTCCAAGACATGGTTTCTGTGTAGCCCTGGCTATCCTGGAATTTGCTTTGTAGAACAGGCTAGCCTCAAACTCAGAGATTCACCTGTCTTTGCTTCTGGAGTGCTGGGATAAAAGGCATGTGCCACCACTGCCCTCATTACTGTTTATGGCTGCTATATGGATAGGATGTTCAACAAATATCAATCCACTTTACTTTTAAAATTAAAACGTAAAACAACTTATGATACAGTTTTTAAAAAAAGAGCATAATAGCTGTTTCCATACACAGGGCTCTCAAAATCCAAGTGTAGATAGTTCTAATTTGGCTCAGGTGGCTTATTTTTCCCCTGGTTATTAGTGTCAAGTTTCTTCTTGTCCCTGGGGTTCTAACTATGGCTTGCTACCACCCTTATTATTTCTAGTTAACTCTAGATACACACACACAAACACACATCAGTGGTTTATTATGAAAACCTCATAATACATAGCAAATATCCCATGGTTCTTATGTTTTTCTTTCCTAGACAAAGGAAACAAAAATGATTTAACATTTGGTTTTAAGTTTCAAGTAAGATGAATGAAACTACTTTCTTCCCACCACCACCTGTTAAGCAGGTTGTCCTATTTTTATCTTGGGGCGTTTTTATTTCTGTTTTATTTGAAAGTTGAATTATATTTCTCTCAAAATTACCATAAAACATAACTAATTTACTCAAAGCATGACCAATATTCTTGATGCAATGTTTGTAGGCTTATTTTAATAATTTCAGCCCTTGACTTTAAAGTGACATGGGTAGATGGAGGATAGAAAGACATTGTACATGTTTTAAGAAACAAAAAGCAGATTTTTAGCGGACAGCAATGGCACCAGCCTTTAATCCCTGCAGTCAGGAGCCAGAGGTAGGAGGAGCTCTGTGTGTTTGAGGCCAGCCTGGCTTACAGTGTGAGTTCCTGGACAGCTAAAGATACACAGAGAAATCCTGTCTTGAAAAACCAAAACCAACCAACCAAACAAGACTGGGTTTGATATCTTGGTTAATTTTAGAAAATGTACAGATACTTTTGACTGACTTGGTATCAGGGGTAATTTTTACTACCTTCTGGACCTAACAGTGATAGGCACAGCATCTTGTAAGACTCTGATATTTTATCATATGCTGCTCAAGAGTGCGGCTTCTGGGGATAGACTGTCTGGATTAGCATGTCAGCCCCAGGGATGTTAAGATGGCTCAACAGGTAAAGGTGCTTATATACAAGCCTGACTACCTGAGTCATATTCTCAGGAGCCATGTAGAAGGACAGAACCAAGTCCTGCAAGTCGTCTTTGACACTGCCCACAACCCCATGTAAGTATAATAAAAAAAAAAGAAGTCTCTGTTTCCACTACTGATTATGTCAAGTTTATTTTTCCTTATCAATGAAGTGGATATAATAATACTGTCTTAGATGGCTATCAGAATATTGAATGAGCAAGAATATTAAAAACTTAATATATTGCCTGGAACATGATAAGCACTCAACTGTTATAATTTGCAATTGTGGACTGGTGACTATCCTTAGTGGCATTCACTGAGTTAGCCCTTATATATGCCAGACCCTGTGGCAGAAATCAGCCCTATCCAAGGGTTTATTGCAGAACAGAATAAAAAAGATTTGCTAGCTGATCATGGTGGCTCAGATCTGGAACCCCAAGACAATGGAGGTTGAGTCAAGAGTACTGTATGCATTGTGGACCAGCCTGAGCTACAGAGTAAGATCCTGTCTCAAAACTAAAGATTACTGCTGTACCTCACAGATGTTTGCTTTGTTTTGATGCTGGAACTTGAACTCAGGGGCTTTCTAAAAACATGCTCTAGCATGGAGCTAGCCTCCATCCAGTTCATCATTAAGTTGAAAATAATTCAGTTCGTGAGTTTGGATGAGGGGATAAAGAGTCTTTATTTACCCTACTATCTAAGTGAAATTTAATCAATTATTAATATGAGCAGATAAATTACAGTGATATTAGTCATTTCTATGGCTTTGTTACCAAGAGAAATGACAGCATTTTCTTTTTCTTTCTTTTTCTTTTTTTCTTTTTTTTTTTTGAGACAGGGTTTTTCTGTGTAGCTTTGGCTGTCCTGAAACTTGATCTGTAGACCAGGCTGGCCTGGAACTCACAGAGATCCACCTACCTCTGCCTCCTAAGTGTTAGGATTAAAGGCATGTGCCACCACTGCCTGGCTAATAATAGCTGTTTCTATACTGCTTTATATAGTTCTCTCAGTAATTCAAAATGCAACTTAACCTTATCAATGTTTTGTTTTGATAGACTGTCCTATGACTAAATCTTATATAAAACACAGAACTGAATTCATAAAGAAACATTTAAATACAACTGTATCATTTTGCTGTTTTGGTATTAATATTTTATAATCTGTTTTATACACATGTGTTTTTATGAAGTCTTCATTAGACCACCAAAGATCCATGGCATAAAAATGTCAAAAGCCAAGCATAGAAGTCTACACAAAGCAAGATACAGACATTAATGAGAGAGAACAATGGGAAGAAATACAAACATTATGTTTTGGTAAGAAAAAATAGGTTACCCTCTTTTGAAAGGAATTTTAAAAATAGGCTAATTTTATTTTGATTGTAAAAAGCACATAGTAAATGGTATTGAAGTCATAAATCAGAGAGCCACTTAATAAACAAGTCATTTCACCTCCCTTGGCCTGTTTTGTCAGTTGTAAAATGAAAATAATGCCAGTGTCATAGGATCATTATGAAAAGTGAGTTAGTACCCATAAAAACATTGATAACTGCAAGTGACAACACGATTACTATTCTCTCCTCACAGGCACATCTGGTCATGTGCTGGAAATGTAAAAGAAATGGAGTATGACCTTTGACTTTTAGTAGTTTACATTCAAGCACAGATATGGCATGAAGGAAAAAACAAACATAACATTTAGAAAGCAATCCAAATTCATTATTTGGAAGGGGAATCGAACATCGTATCATTGACTGTCAGTCGGCATCACAAATCTCAAAAAGCACTTACATCCCAAGGAACAAGTTGAACCACAGTCAAGAGAAGCCTAGAGGTGGTCTGCAAATGCTTTGCCTATCTGATTAAGATGTAACTAAAATAACCCCTTGGTTAATTCCAATTTGTCTGAAGTCACTCAGTATTTTAGCATTCTATATACACTCTAGATAAAGAATGTCAAAGTGAGAACCTGTCAGTAGTGCCTTTCTCACAGCACACACGGCTTTTTCTTGATCAAGGTTGGCTAGCTCAGCTGTGTAACATCCCATCAATGCCTGATACCACCATTTCCTTTAAGGATACTCCAAATCCCTCAGGTCCATTTCTCTTTTCATCAAAGATTCATGATAATCTTTCACTGGTTATTTGACTGTATCTGTCCCTTCATACTTTCCTCCCCTACAAGAGAACCCTGACAAATGATGAAGAGGGAGCATTTTGACAGCTATATTGATGGCTAGTTACATTAGCAGTCTAGTTTGTAACTTGATATTTTGGGATTTGCTTAGAGTGATTTAATTATCCAGACTCTGACTGAATTTCCAAATACTATATAAAGCAAAAAATGGGCAGATAAAACTTCAGGAATCTCAGTGGGATGGCATTAATCAGAGATGTACTTCAGAAATCTAAAGAAATAAATCTCTATACCTATTTTGCAGGGGAAATATTTTTAAATACATAGACTAGTATAAAAAGATCTGAGTGCATTCTAAAGTTTTGTCTGAGTATAAAACATAGGCTGGGGCTGGACATATGGCTATGCACTTAAGAGCCCTGGATGCTTTCAGAAGAGGTAGTAGGTTCGATTACCTGCACCTACCTGGAGACTTAAAACAACCATCTGCGACTGTTGGCCTGCAATGGTAAAGATTTACATGAAGGCACACGCATACACACAAAATGTATATTTTTTCATGTAAAAATTTTGCCTGTTTACTTTGTCCAACTTGAAATTCGTTCCGGGTATTACCACAACCGTAAGCCAATTTGTAGTAAAAGACTTGGTCGGGCCTGTACATCCATCTTTTCAAGCAAGACGCCCAGAACGCGGACTCCCTCACCAGCTTTTGACAGTACAATGAGTAGAGTCTCAAGAAGTGTCCCTACTTCGAATAACCCATTCCTCTTGGAGGACAAAATTAGTATCTACTTTGCTCTCATCACGTTCAGAACCACAATTTTAGTCTTAATTGGGAAGGATCCTGAAGCCTCACAGCACCTTAAAAGAAAAAAGAAAAAAAAAGTCTTATTTCTTTTGAGACACGCCCGCCACAAAACAGATCGCTTGCTTTCGTGTATCGAGCCCATTCACAGCCGACAACGGCCGCCCAGACAACCCTGGGTCTGCGCTCGTGAATTTCGGCCATGGGTGGCTCGGGGCACGTGGCGGCGAGGGGACAGGAGAGCGGGTTTCCTCCCGCGTCCGCTGAGGAGAGGCTGTGCGCACACATCCACCCCGGGGCAGGCCACTTCCTAAGACCACACAGTCTCGGGATCCGCAGAGGATCTCAGCTCCTTTCAAAGGCCCCTTCGCCGTCAGTTTCTCAGACACCCGCCTCTCTTCAGGGGTCCTCTCCCCCCTGGGGGCGGTGACTGACAACGCTCTCCAGGCGAGAAACGGCTCTCTAATCCGCTCTCGGGTCCCCCTCTGCCCACAATGCACCGGGACCAGCAGGAAGGCCGCTCCGACCCCTAATTTTCCCGCGAATTCAGTTCAAAGAGGCGGCCGGGCCCGCGGTCGGCAGCGCGCACGGGCCAACCAAGCCGCGCCTCCGCGAGAAGCGCCTCCGTGTGACTGACGGGGGGATCTGCGGACCAACGGGCTGGGCGGCCGGGCGGCGCGCGCTCCCGTCGGCCAATCAGAGCGCCGGGCGGGGAAGTGGGAGGAGCCAGGCCAGGGTAGGGTGAGCGGCCTCCGAAGCGGAGCGGGGCTCGGAGGAGACACTTTTTTTTTTTTCCTCCCTCCTTCCCTCCTCTCCTCCTCCCTTCCCTTCCCCTCTCCTCCCCTCTCTCCTCCTTCCCCCCTCGGTCCGCCGGAGCCTGCTGGGGCGAGCGGTTGGTGTAGCAGGCGCTCACTCTCCGGGGCCGCCCGGCGGGTAGCTGGCGGGGGGAGGAGGCAGGAACCGCGATGGCGCCTCAGAAGCACGGCGGTGGGGGAGGGGGCGGCTCGGGGCCCAGCGCGGGGTCCGGGGGAGGCGGCTTCGGGGGTTCGGCGGCGGCGGCGGCGGCGGCGGCTTCGGGCGGCAAATCCGGCGGCGGGGGCTGTGGAGGCGGCGGCAGTTACTCGGCCTCCTCCTCGTCCTCGGCGGCGGCGGCGGGGGCCGCGGTGTTACCGGTGAAGAAGCCGAAAATGGAGCACGTCCAGGCTGACCACGAGCTTTTCCTCCAGGCCTTTGAGAGTGAGTGTGAGAGGCTTCGAGAGAACGAACGCCCCTCTTGAGCGTTCGGGGCACGGGGCACGCCGGGCTTTGGGAGAGTGCACTTGGTTTGGGAGTGGAGGGAGGAATCGAGGGGGACGTCCCGGCTCCTGGGATCCGAGCCCGGGGCCGGTCCTTGACTCCCGGAAGGTTCGCCCCGGGGCCCCACGTTCAGAGCAGCCTTTTTTAGGTGAGGACGTGACGATTGAACTGAATGCAGACACATCCCGAGACGAGTTCGTGTTTCCTTTTATGCCTTCCCTACTCTACAAGTACCGGGGTTCCAGTTGTAGGTTTCGGGGAACAAGATGCATCCTGTGTGGGCATGAGCGTAGTAAAGCCGAGGAAATTGTCATTGGTCTGAAATGCCTTCGCACCCACTTGGGCTGCGTGTTAGTTAACACGGCACCATTTGAAACCCTAAGCCTTTCAAACCTATCCTCCCATTTTATGGATACGTAGACTGAGACAGAAGGGACAAGCGTCTTCTCCGGGGACAACCTCGGAACTGTGTCTTAATTCCAGAACATTATCTTATCTCAATTTTCTGTTTTAAAAGATGAGTGGAGGACGAAACTATGACTTACTCGGAAAGGGGAGCAGTGTCTGGAAACAAACAATAGAATTTATAAACAACATTATGACTACAAGTAAAATTGCTACTTAATAGATATTCTATCCTGATTGCTTTGCTTTGCTTTTGTGTAGATACTGTTATCTGGGTAGTCTTCTAGCTAAGTCTTTCACGGCAACTTGAATAAACTTAGCTTTACCCTCGACTGTCTTTATTTACAATATTACCGTGGCATATGTTACGGACATGGTATCGTCTGTGCTTGGAAAGACGTTTTACATTGTTTAATACTCTTCTCATTAGCGCTTCATAAAATTCTAATTAGAATGTAATACAAATAATTTCGGTTTTTATTGACAAATATTGAACCTGTTTCAAAGATCATTCTTTTGCTTAATAAACTTTTACAAAAATCTGAGAAGCTTTTAAGTGGAGACGGAACTTTAGAACAGTTACAAAAACAAACACGCTTGTTTGTGCCTCTTCTAAAATATCTCCTTTTAGTTTAATTTGAAACTAAAACTAAACTGGAAATTAAGTGGAAATTTAAAACTTTCTAAATGTTATGAGGAAATAAGTCCTCTGGGAAGATTTTAACTACTTGTTTTCAGATGACTCCACCTGGGAGAAGTTATTAAGAGTTAGATCTTATTTTTTTTTCCCTAATACTGATTTCAGTTTCTGGATGTTTTAAGTTCTTAATATAGTTATTAATTTAGGTACTCATAATTAGGTTAATATTCCTTACAGAAATGTGTTCTAGTAGCTTACTAATATTGAAATGGGGGTATGAAGCTATATTTTCAACTTTAACCTAAGTCTTTTATAAAAATTTAAAATTTAAGCATTAAAAATATTGTGAGAGCCTATCAATTATGAGTTTAAAATATAGTGAATTTTATATACTGATTCTGATCATATCGGTATTAGAATGTTTGGGAAGAGTTTTATTTGATCGTGGCTAGTTACTACAAGTTTTTGTAATGGCTAGTTAGAATGAAATTTTCATCTTTTTTGACATTAGTTTTTATAGGATAGAGATAGTTTTCAGAAGGATAAATAAGTAATCAAATGAATTTACTGTTCTTTGTTTCTGCACAGTAATGGTGGCCACTTTCAAAAGGATTAGTTTGAAATTGTAGATTATATCTAGGGAGAGAGGGTGACATGGGGAGGGAAGAGGATTTTGTGACTATGTTGCTGAATGATCTTAAGTGCTTACTAATTTTCTGGATATAAACATGTAGTACATTATTTCTACACAGTAGATTGTTGTGTATGGTTAGAGTGTGGGTTCCAGGGGCTGGGTTGATGGTTTACTGACAAATTGATTAAAAATAATGTTTGGATTTTGTTTCCTATTAACCAGAACCAACACAGATCTATAGATTTCTTCGAACACGAAATCTTATAGCAGTAAGTAGTCAATGAAATTCACCAATATTAATATTATTTCATTTTTATAACTTCATTTGTAATTTTAATACTTTTAATTTTTTATAGCCAATATTTTTGCACAGAACTCTTACTTACATGTCTCATCGAAACTCCAGAACAAACATCAAAAGGTACATTTTATGAATCTTATTTCAAACTGATCAAACTACTAGGAAGTTTACTCTTAGAGTTGGTGACAGATTCTCAGGAGAGAATTCTTCAAAGTTTTGTCTTAAAAGTTCTAGTTAAATATTATAAAAATTCAAAGAGCAACTAGTTGCTCTTTTTTGTTAGTATAGTTTGTCACTAGTTTTTTTTTACTGACATATATTTTTAGTCTGCTGTTATCTTCAAGTTTGGTTGTTAGGACTTAAATTGATTTCTAAAGGTCTCAGGGTAAATGTCTTTGATACTTCAGAAGTCAGGTTTCTTGGTTCATGTGCAAGATTTACTTACTGAGCATATCAAAGTGAACAACTTTGAATTGAACAGTAAGATCTTCCATTAAACTTGGTAGTATCAATATAGTATTACTGTTTGTCTGTTGAGTCAAGTTCTTGCTAGGTAGACATGATAACTTGCTATATAACCTAGACTGGGCCCAAACTTGTGACTGTTCTGACTCAGCCTTCATCCCAGTATTGGGATTATAGGTGTGAGCCACCATGCCTATCTATTTCAGTAGTCCTGACTTAAAAAAGCTATTAAGCTACTTCAGTACATTAGAAACTAAACTAGTCTCAAAAACTAGAAAGAAAAGGGGGTTAGATAGACAGACAGACAAACTAAACTGCCTGGGAGAATCTTTGGTACTATAAAGGCATCACATTTCCAGGGCAAGATAGAGTTTTGTAAATGCATCAGAGTTTATTATGAATAATTGAAATGTAAGATGGTCTTTTGGCAATTGGAGAGAGCTTGGGGAAATAGTAATTAATTGCATTTAATAGGTAAAAGTTGCTAATACTCCAATAACTAGGAAAAAGATCACAAATTAGGCAACAGAATTAGATTATCTACTTTTTGTCTTGTCTATCGCATTATTGATCTATGCCAATATTCACCAAACTTTTTCTGTTAAAGGAATAGTGAATATTTTAGGGTCTTTTGGCCAGAAGACAAAATCAAGAATGTTATCTAGGTATTTAATATAAAGATAAAAGTGTTTATAAATGTTCTATTAATGAAATTGTATATATAAAGGTTCAATGTACTCTGTTTTGCAATATAAGCCTACTAGAGAGAAATGTAGAGTCCTTTTTGTGTTGCAGAGTAAAGAATAGTTTACTTAATGATAAGAATTCACAGGCTGTTTGTATCATCAGGTCAGCTAGTCACCTTTATCTTCAAAGACCATTCTTGGCTTGTGGGTTTATACAAAAACAGTAAGCCAGATTTGGCTTGTGGTCTGTAGTTACTTGATTACTTGATTCATTCCATAGAACTTTGTGAATTTAACTTTTTTTTAACTAAAGTTTTAAAATATAGTTAGTTATTCTAGGGTATGACCAGATTTTGATTTTAAAAATAATAAAGTTTTTGAAAACTAAATTTGGATTAATTTATAAGTAGATTGCATATGCATCATTTTCATGATATTTGCATATTAGATAATCTTCTCGTTGGGATATATTATATGCCAGTAAAGACAGTATAAAAAGTTTGGTTGTGCTGGACATGGTAGCATATGCCTTTAATCCTAGGACTTGGAATAGCAGAGGCAGGTTGGTCTCTGTGAGTTCAAGGCAAGCCTGGTCTACATAACAAGTTCCAGGACATCCAGAACTATCTAATAGGACTCATGTCTCAAAAACAAAGCAAAATTTTGGTAATAGAAATGGGTTTTCTGATTATTTCCCTTTGGTCTGTCTTTGGGGGATTTTGAAGCAAATTTACTAACCTAGAAACAAATCTCATTTAGATTATTTCCTCACAAAACAACATAGGGATTACTTAATTCTCTTGTTATATCTGACTTTAGGAGTTTAGGAATAGGACCTTTAGATGTATGGTCTTTGCCATCAGTGAGTTTGAAGGTTTATGTTCCATAATAAATATCTACATTTGCATTTACGTATAATATGTACTATTAGTATAACAGTATTTTGTGGGGAAGACACTGTTGGGAACTGAACCCAGGATTTTAGGCATGCTAGACAAATGCTGTCATCACTTAGCTACCCCCTTGCCCTCATATTACTCCCTTTGAAGTCATACCATTGGTTATATTAATTCTAGTGTATTTGTTAGACTCAGACTTTAGTCTTACTTCATAGATGATTTTAAGTTTTTATTTAAATACGGTAAACTTACCTTACTATGATATAATAGGATTAACGATGAAGTGAACACTTTTGTTTGTTTATTCATTTATTTATTCATTTAGGGAAATTATTTCGTAGTGTATCCCAAGCTGAGCTGGAAGTTGTAATCCTCCTGCCTCAGATTCCAAGGTACTATGATAACAGGCATGCAGTTACACATCTAACTCAGAAAAGATCTTTTTATTTCATCTGTTTTATTAGATACCTTTAAGTTATTCTGAATCTTTCCAGTGTCGTCTCCCTAAGTTTGTGTACTTTTAATCATTCTATTTATCGGTGACCTTATGGTACCTTTTTGTTAATCTCAGCTCTGCTGTGGTATTGCTTTTCTAAGAAATGCTTGGAATTGGAGAGGTGCTATTTTTCTGTGATTGCTTCCTTTTTCCCTACAAAAGGCTGGATTGTCCTTATGATCTTAACTATTTCAAACAGTTGCTTCTGTTGAGTTATATTGGATTCTTCTACATGAAATTCAAATGTTGGAAGAAATGCTTGGGTTTTTGAGTCTTATCTTTCTGCAGAAAAAATTAAAAATTTTTCTTAGTTATAAAGTTACTGTTCTTAAATGTTTCCAGTAAATGAAGAAAAAAGAACCTTGAATATTTGTATTGAACAGTTCTTTATAATTAGTCTAAAAGAGTCCTTCAGTTTTCTTATTTGTAGGTTCTCTTATTTGAAAATTGAAAATACACTGGTTTTTCTAAACGGCTAGGCTCTATGATAAAACTTGAAAAATTTTTTTTTTTTTTTGTTAACCTAGGGATAAAGAGATTTAAAAAAATCTTTCATTAATGGAGGATATTTTTGTTTGCCTAAAATATAGATACTTAATACTGTTCTGTCAATATTTTACTGTAATGCATCCTTATTAGCACTTTCCGGGAGATACTTTTATTAGAGTAACTGAGTATTTGGCGTGACACAGTGGCACATGTTTGTAATATCAGGTATTGAAGGAAACAGAAAAGAGTATCTTAAGTTTTAGGCTACTTGTCAAAAGCTTATTTGGGGGGATGGCTGTATTTAAATATTAAACCTTATGTTTGTAGTTTCTATTACCTACACACAAGTATTAAGAAACTGCTTCTGAGGGACTGCAGAAATGGCTCAGAGGTTAAGAGCCCTGGCTACCCTTCCAGACGACTTGAGTACAATTCCCTGCAACCACATGGTGGCTACAGTCATCTATAATAGGATCTAATGGCCTCTTCTGCCTGATGCCCTCTTTCATGCAGGAATAATGCAGATAGAGTAACATATACATTAAATACATAAATAAATCTTTGGTTTTTTGAGACAGGGTTTCTCTAACAGCCCTGGCTGTCTTGGAACTCTCACTTTGTAGACTGGGCTGACCTCAAACTTACAGAGATCCACCTGCCTCTGCCTGCTGAGTGCTGGGATTAAAGGCATGAACCACCACTTTCCAGCAATAAATAAATCTTTAAAAAAAGCCATAACTATTTGTGGATTACATTAAGTTTTTTCAAGTCCTAATTTTGAAAATATCTCTGTATAAAGAGACACATTTGTTTCTGATAAATTGCATGGAACTACATTTTTAATTTCTGTCTCTAGAACATAGCTCATTTTGAGAACTAAGGTGAGGCATATTTTATAATCCATTCAACTTTCATTACTTTGGAAGATTTTATTTTTTGTGTGACAGTTTGTTTTCTCTTAAGCAGGTTAAGCAAGGTATAGTGGGGTATGCCTGTAATCAAGTTCCCAAGACTCTAAGGCAGAGGGATGGCCTTGTGTTTGAGGCTATCTTGAGCTTACTTAATTAGTGTTAGGACAGCCAAAGCTGTATTTAACACGACTCTTACCAAGAGTCAAAAGTGTTAAGTTAAAGATGAATACATAATTTTATGATTGAATGGTATGTGCCCTAACCTAATTGTTACTGGTTTTTGTTGTTGTTAAGCTTTTTGGTGTGGCATATCAGCTGAAAATTTGCCAGTAACCCTTTGAGGATGTTTCATGACTGTCAGTTATATTTTATAGTCTGGTGTGATGGCTCATACTATAATCCTAGGATTTGAGCAGCTGAGGTAGGAGGATTTGTCCTGAGTTTACGTCTAGCTTGGACTACAGAGTGAAACATTATATTAAAAAAGATGTAAAAAGAATAACCATGGTGCTGGTATGTATTTATTGGGTTGCTCCATAGGTACTGAATGTTCTATCAGGGCGTGGTGGCACACACCTTTAGTCCTAGCATTGGCAGGCAGAGACAGACAGATCACTTCAGTTCAGGGCTAACCGGGTCTACCAAGCAAGTTTCAGGATAGCCAGGGCTACATAACAGAGAAAAACCCTGTCTCTGAAAGCAAAAAAGAAGGCTGTTCCAAAACTGCTTACTTTGCATTTGTTTGGCTCACCTTGATAGGTGCTTAAATACCTAATAAGATTAAGGTCTTATGAGAAAGCTATATACTTAATGAAAAGTAATTACTCCCCTTCAGGGACTTACAGCTTATTAAGAAGTAAAATACTTAAGAGAGAATTTACATGTAGGAGACTTTAAAAATAAGTAAAATTAAATGCCATGGGTGCAGGAGTTTTCATGAAAAATAACATTTACAGTTGAACTTGAAGGAGTGTCTACTGTATTATAACAAACTATTGTCTCAATAGCATGTGTATTGTTATGAACTAGCCATCTAGTTTATCTTGAAATAATCAAAACTGAATTTCTATTTTGCTTATTACAGTATAATTTTGTATTTTCCCCAGTTGAAGTGATTATTATGCTTATCTGTTTCTTACAGGAAAACATTTAAAGTTGATGATATGTTATCAAAAGTAGAGAAAATGAAAGGAGAGCAAGAATCTCATAGGTAAGATAATCTGTCAGTTTACCTTAAGGGATATAATTGAGGAAAGAGGGACAATTAAAGTGACCATTTCCTAGTGATCGCCTCAAGATTGTTAGGAGTTAAAAAAAAAAAAAAAAAATCTTAGAATCAGTTGTTCTAGGTACATGTATGAGTCAGGAATTAATTTATGAAGCATCTCTGGCAGAGATTCCTCAATACTGTTTGACCATCTCTAATGTTGGAAACTGTTTTCTAGGACATAAATCATTGTTTATCTCTTACCAATTTCTGGAATTTTCAAATCAACTTCTTTAACTTGGGCATTATGTCTTAATCCTACCTCATCTACGGAGGAGTGGCATCTAGAATTTATAGTATATGTATTTTGTGGTAGGTGTTTGACAGCATTGTATTTCCTCTAAGTTGGTGGCTCTCAGTATTCCTAAAGCTGTAACCCTTTAATACAGTTCCTCATATTGTGGTGACCTTCAATCATAAAATTATTTTTGTTGCTACTCCATAACTGTAATTTTACTACCACTAAGATTTATTTTTGGGACAGGGTTTTTTTTTTTTTTTTTGTAGTGCTGGATGTTCTGGAATTCAATCTGTAGGTGAGCCTCTCTTCAAACTCAAAGTAATTTGTCTGTCTCTGCCTCCTGAGTTCTGGGATTAAAGGTGTGCATCATCACCTGGCCCAGCTATGAATCTTTTTTGGGGTGGGGTGGGGTGGGGTTGAGACAGGGTTTCTCTGACTTTTTGGCTGTCCTGGAACTAGCTCTTGTAGACCAGGCTGATCTCGAACTCACAGAGGTCTGCCTGCCTTTTCCTCCTGAGTGCAGGGACTAAAGGCGTGTGCCACCACCACCCAGCCCGGCTATGAATCTTAATGTAAAATCTGTGTCTTCCAATGGTTTTAGGTGATCCCTGTGAAAGGGTCGAAACCCTCTGGTTGAGAATTGCTGCTCTTAAGTAATTATCCTTAAATGTGAGAGAAGGACCCCCTTTTATTCTTCTCCTTATTTATCTTAGTACAGAATATTCATTATTTTATCTGGGAATGGTGACAAATGCTTTTAATCCAACAACTGGAGAGGCAGGGCCAGGTGAATCTGAGTTCCAGGACAGCCAGGGCTGTTATAAAGAGAAACCCTGAAAACAAAACAAAGAGAAACCCTGTCTCAAAAAACCAAAAATGGAAACCTCATTGTTCCTTTTGAATATTCCAGGAACTAAGATGCTGTTTATTTATTAACTACTTGTAGGGAGAATGTAGAAACTGGAAATTCTGGATAACTCCATCCACCGATCCCTCAACTTCTATGTTGGAGATTGAATACGGATTTTTGTGAATGTTATCCAAGTGTTGTAACTAGTTATATATTCTCTCCCTTTTAAAAACCTTTATATAGAAAATTGTGGCAGTGTATTTTCTTTTTTTCTCAAAGGTTTTGTTGTGGAGAAGGGGTCTAGCTTTAAACTCATGACCCTCCTGAATTAGCCTCCCAAGTATAGAACAGGCATGTGTCATTTACTATCTTTCCAATCAAGATAGGATATTGTCCTTAATATTTCTAGTGTTGTGATAAAACACCATGACCCCAAAGCATCTTGGGAAGGAAGGGGATTATTTTAGCTTGGTTCCATCATAGTCCATCATTTAAGAAAATCAGAGTAGGAAATTAAGAAGTGAAGGAACCTGAAAGCGGGACTGAAGCAGAAGCCTTGGAAGAATGCTGTTTATTGGTTTGCTCCCCAAGGCTTGCTTAGCTTGCTTTCATTCAGGACCACCAGCCCAAGGGTGCTACCATCCATAGTGAGCTGGGACCTCCCACATAATCATCAATTAAAAAAAAAATGCCCTATAAGTAAACCTTCTGGGGACTTTTCTGGATTGAGGTTCCTCCTTCCCTTCCCTCTTCACCCCTTCCCTGCTCTCCGCTCCTTTCCCCTCCCCAAGAATGTATTGTAAGGAAGGTATATGAACTAGTCAGTTTTTTCTGATCAGTTGCTCTCTGATAAGTTTCTTTTAACTCAGTGGTTTGAACTGCAATTCATAGAAACATCAATAGATTATATAAAATACTTTTTTTAATTCTCTATTTTCAACTTGACATCAATTCTTCAGTATCTTAAATACTATAGCTATATAAATCTTGTTTTATCTTTTGAGGTGCTCTTAACTATAACCCTGAGTGGCCTAGAATGCTTTTATGGTTTTTTTTTGTTTTGTTTTTTTTTTTAAATCAGGCTGTTCTTGAACTCATAGGTTCACTTGCCTCTGCTTCCTGAGAGCTGGAATTAAAGCATGTGCTACCACGCCTGCCTTGCTATATAAAGTTCTTGGAATTCCTCAGAACAGGTCCTACAGACATGTATACATACCTGTACCACGTAAACACTCAAAATTAAGAAGAGCCAAAGTTGTCTAATAAGCTTTAAGGCATAACTCTGAACCCCAGTTCTAAATTAAAGTGTGTGCCTGGCTTTGTATGAGGGTGTATAGATAAGGACCCAGGTCCTCATGCCTGCATGTTAGCCAAGCCATCTCAGTCTCTTGACCACAATTTTGAAAGAGAAATTTTAGATCTTTAAGATCCAGTTGGGTACAGCGAATTTAAGCCTCCCCTAGGTTTATATATCGTCTCAATGTTGTTACCTAAGGTACTAAGATAATTTGAGAAAGTTTTTCAAGTTTCTCCTCACACTCCCCAGTAGTGTTATTTCAGTGCACTTCTAATCTCAGATTAAGTCTTATTGTAGTGTTAATTTATTACACAGGGTTATGGAAAGTATCTTAGCAGCATGTGATGGGACTAAAGGCGCGCATCACCACTGCCTGGCTTGAAGTAGAACTTTTATTAGTTGTTTTTTGTAGTTATTTTGTTTTGTTTGCCTTGCTGGGAAATTAACCCAGGGCTTTGTGCTTGCTAAGTTAAGCTCTAACTTTTAAGAGATATCTTTAGTTCTAAAGGGTCTTTTATCACTGTTTTTGTTAAAACCTAAGCTTTAGAGTTACTTATCTTTCCTTTGTAAACATCCCTTTTGGTAAGCATTTAACCCTAACCCCATCCAGCATGGTTGAATGAAAGAAAAGAACTGATTCCTAAAAATTGTCCTATGACCTCTGACCTTGTCACATGCATCATGTATGTACCCACACACAAACACAGAATAAGTTAATGTGTAAAAGAGAAGTAGCTACCTTTGCACAGTATAGATGCTAGCATACAAACTATTCCGTTTGTTTGTTTCTGGTTTTGAGACAGGGTTCTCTGTGTAACTGTCCTGAAACTCTATAGACCAGGCTGGCCAAGGTATTTGGGTTTTGGTGTTTTTGTTACTTTTGTTTTTAAGACAGAGTTTTTTCTTTATAACAGCCCTGGCTGTACTGGAACTTGGTTTGTAGATGAGGCTAGTTTTAAAATCAGAGATCCACCTGCCTCTGCCTCCCCAGTGCTGGAACTAAAGACATGTTCTACTACACCCAGCTGGATAAATAGCAATTCTGTGCCCCCTGTCCCCTCCAGGATTTCCCCATGTGGCTGGCCTGGAAATGGCTGTGTAGACTAAACTGGGTTAGAGTTCAAAAAGATCTACCCACCTCTGCCTCCTGAGTACACTGGGATTAATATTGTAAACCATGCTGGCCCTAATCCTTAGGTTTTACCTTAGTCATCTAATTCTGTCTAGCCTGAAATGAAATAATGCTTGACTAACCTTACATGTTTTTCTTCTTTCTTATTATCTGATCCAGCTTCAAATGTGGGTACAGTAAATGTAAGGGGAGAGGAAAGGGAAAGAAAATGTTCTTTGGAAGACATCTGTGGTTGACATGGTAGTAGTATATACCTGTAATCACAGCTTAGGGAAGTGAAGGCAGAAAGGCCTTTGGCTGCATAGTGAGTTAAGGACCGCCTAGGAGACTCTAGATATTTAGGTTATTTACTTATTAGTGTGTGCACACATGCACAAGTGGAGATCAGAGGACAATTTGTAGGAGTCATTTTTCTCTACCTTATGGGTCCCAGGGATCAAACTCCGGTCACCAGACTTGATGGCAAATGCCCTTACCTAAATCGCTATCATGCTAGCCCTAAGGTTCCTTTTTTGTTTGTTTTTGTTTTTTTTTTGTTTGTTTGTTTGTTTGTTTTTTGTTTTTGAGACAGAGTTTCTTTGTCTAGCCCTGACTGTCCTGGAACTCTCTTTGTAGACCAGGCTGGCTTTGAACTCACAGAGATTTGCCTGTCTCTGCCTCCCAAGTGCTGGGACTGAAGGCATGTGTGACTACATCCAGCAGAAAAATGCAAAAGTCTTAGTTTCAATTTCTTACATTGTTTGTGAATGATAAATTTATAGTAGTAACTCTAGTTTGCAGAGCATTTTTTGAATGGTACTGTTTAAAATTGTTTTCTAGGGCCAGGTGTGCTGGTGCACGTGGCCGGCTTGAGTCATCTTGCCTGGTTCCCAGGAAAGCAATATAATTAGTACTCTTAGCACTACAGTGTAATAAGCTACAATCCCTAACTGTAAAGCCTACCACCCTAAGAGAACACTTTGACCTTGGAGTTTACCCACACACACAAACTTGATTCTTTAAAGGGAGAGGAGCCAGACAAGATGGCCCATTTGCTAGAGTACTTGCTACCTAAGCCTGGCCCCATGAGTTCAGTCCTTGAAAATAGGGTCTTCTAGGGTAGCAGTATATATTCTTTCTGGTTTTTTTGAGACGGTTTCTGTTTGTAACAGCCCAGATGTCCTGGAACTCGCTCTGTAACTAGGATGGCCTAGAACTCAGAGATCTGCCTGCCTCTGCTTCCCCAGTGTTGGGATCAAAAATGTACATCACCACTGCTACATTATATACTCTTAATCAACTCCTGTGTTCTGTGTCCTCTCCCATCTGCAGTCCAGTGGATTATCATTTGTTTGTTTTGTTGATTCTGAGCTGAGTAGTTGAGACTATCTCAAAAGGGAAGGGAAGGGGGAAAGAGATAATAAACACAGAAAGCAGAAATAGAACTCCAAAACAAGACTTAGAGGAACACTGTATAATGGCTTTGCCATTGGGCTCTGTTTTTGTTTTCCTTTTTTTTGTAATGCTAATGGTTGCCCTTGTTTATATTTGTATACCACTTGCATACCTAAAGAGGAAGACCAAAGAAAGTGTTGGAGTTCCTGGAACTGAAATTACTGATAGTTGAGGGCCAACTTGATACTTCAGTTATGGTTGTTGCTCTAATATATGTGAGATAAGGAGAAGACATTTATTTTGGCTTATGGTCTTAGAAGTGTTGGTCCATTTGGGCGGTAAACACATACTGATAGTAGAGTCCATTTTTTGTCAGCTAGGAAGTAGAGGAACAACATATAGGACAGGGCCTACTTATAACAAGCAGGCCCTACCTCCCAAAAAATGTGTTCATAATTGTGAATCTGTTTATTAGGTCCCAGTCTTCATTAGCTACTGTGGAAATGTCATCCCATCCATATCTTAGCCAAGTATGTTTTTCTAGTCTTAGAATTCCAACCATCATTCATCGTAGACTTTACTGAGCTTTGTTGCTCTATTTACTTTAGTTCTCTGTAAAAACACCTTGTTCTTGCCCTGCGTAATGGTGAACCTCTAATCCCAGCACTCAGGAGGCAGAGGCAGGCAGATCTTTGTGAGTTCAAGTCCAGCCTGGTCTACAGAGCTAGTTCCAGGACAGGCTCCAAAGCCACAGAGAAACCCTGTCTCGAAAAACCAAAAACAAAACAAAATAAAAACAAAAACAAAAAAACCCTTGCTCTTGTCTGCCATCTTTTCTCTTTAGTCCTCTATAATCCTGGTTCTTTGTCACCACAGAATCTGCAACAAATGTTTGTTATCTTTTGCTGTTTGAGTATATTAGAAAAACTTGTTGATGTTTTAATAATTTTCCTGTTAGCAATTTTTTCATGCTTTGTTGTTTTCTAAGATAGGGTTTCTCTGTGTAGCTCTGGCTGTCCTGGAACTCTTAAGACTAGGCTAGCCTAAATGCTGTGATTAAAGGTGTGTGCTACTACCTCCTGGCTTGCTTCCTTTCCTTATTGTAGATCTTCTAACTCTTATATGAAAACAGCATATTAAAAAAGTAGATTATATGGGGCTGGAGAGATGATGGTTCAGTGGTTAGGAGCAATGGCTACTCTTCCAGAATTCCCTGATTCAATTCCCAGCACCTACAAGACAGCTCACAACTGTCTGTAACTCCAGTTCCAGGGAATCTGACACCTTCATACCAATGCATGTAAAATAAAGTTAAATTAAAAAAAAATAAATATACATTTACAGAAAATTTGTGATTTTGTGTTTCACTCTTTTTTTTTTCCTCTTGAGACAGGATTTCTCTGTGGATTTGGAGGCTGTCCTGGAACTAGCTCTTATAGACTAGGCTGGTCTTGAACTCACAGAGATCTGCCTCCCGAGTGCTGGGACTAAAGGCCTGTGCCACCAACACCTGGCTTGTGTTTCACTCTTAATTGTAGTAAAGTAATGGCTCCACATAATCTGTAAGGATACATGAATTTGCATTGCTTTAATGTATTTGAAGGCCTGGGGATATAACTCAGAGGTAGTGCATTGCCTAACATGGGAAGTCCTAGCACCATGGGGAAAATACTAAATACTAATACATCCATTCAGATTCCATTGTCAAATATGTCTTTTTTTTTTAATATTGAATGATAGGAAACCTTCCCCTTTATAGCAAAGACAATAACACACTGTGGTTATGGAACATCATTTGGTAATCTGCTCTTTTTTGGCCTTATTCTTTGGGTGTTTTTACTTGTATTTTTGTCAGTTGTGAGTGAACAGAGTTGGTTATAGTTGTTTTGATTTTTGTTTTTTGAGATAGGTTTTTACCATATGGCTTAGGTTGTCCTTGGTCTGGATAGTTAACATCTTTGTTGAGTGCAGAGATTACAGAAATTGTACTAACCTCTGTGTGTGTGTGTGTGTGGGGGGTTGTAGACCTTGTTTTGGTCGTTAGAGTTAGGAGAGGCACATTGAGTTCTGAGCCTCAGTAGTTAGGAGTGAAAAAAATCAGATGTTCACAAATTACCTGGAATATTTTGCTCTCGGTATTTTAAGGTCTGTTCTATATTTATTACAGAATATTAAAGTGATAAGTTTTTGTTTTATTTATATTAAAGTGATTAACTTTTTGTTTTATTTAGCTTGTCTGCTCATTTGCAACTTACATTTACCGGTTTCTTCCACAAAAATGGTAAGTATTGCAATGGAAAAGTTATTTATTCTGAATTCTTTGTGTTTAATTTTTTGTTTTATTTTTTGCAAATTGTCATTTGTTTGGAATTTCTTGGTTTTATTTTTTTTTGTGTGTGTGTGTACTGGGTATTAAACTCTGTCCCTCTCAAACAAAGCAATCGTGTTACCACTGAGCTATACTCATAGCCCTGTAATGGTGCTTTTCAATGTTAAGCTTAAAATGTTATGATTAAAAAATTTTAAATAGTTACCTCACGAGTTCAAGAGGCCAAGCATCATCGTATGACCCATTTACATAGATGTTTTGAGTTGGTGCTATGTCATTGGTTGTTTTGGTTTGGTTTTGATGTTTCAAATAGAACAAAAAGCAGCTGAAATAACCACTATTACTAATGAGATATTATTAGAATGTCACTTAGTACCAAGAAAATATGTAGTATTTTGTGCTCCATTTCAGTGTTTCAGTGAATACTAAAAGCATGTTGGGAAACTTGCATTGTTTTAAAAATGGAGAAGGATCAAGAGTGGTAAGGGCCTGGTATGGTGGTGCATGCATGTAGGAGGCAGAGAGGTCTCTGTGATTTCAAAGCCAACCTGGTCTAAATAGTGAGTTACAGGACAGCCAGTGAGACCCTGACTCAAAAAAAAAAAAAAAAAAAAAAAAAAAAACCAAAACCCAAAACAAAACAAAAAAACACACACACACAAAATAAAAAACAGCCCCCCCCCCAAAATATGAACAGGGAATTATTGAGATAGCTCAGCAGATAAACATTTGACCAAACCTAATGGCCTGAGTTTGATCTCCAGAACTCACATGGTAGAGGAGAGAACAGACTCCCATAAATTGTCCTCTATCTCTATATTCACACATGCCTATACCAAAATACACACATTCGAAATAATTATTGATTGTAAAAAGAATAGACAATGCCTGTCCATCTTGTTTATGTGTCCTCTTACTCAGTGGAATAAAATTTTTACCAGAAAAAAGCTAAGTTTTTCTTGGAATAGTTCAGTAAGCAACAAAGAACGTTTAAGGGTTTGAGGAGTAGAGAGTAAGTAGTGTAGTGATTGCCTAGCACAGGTAAGGTCCTGTGTTCTGTCTGCAGCCCTGCAACAACAGACAGATGAGGGTGATAATAAAATAGTGTGGTTACTTCTTGGTAAGTGATTCATGGTTTTTATATTAGAAACTTAAAATCTGGTCATAGAGTTTTAAGCTTTGCTTTAAGATCTGACCTGTTTTGTATTTGGAGGTAACCCAAATAACAATTTCTATTTTTTTTCTCGTAAATAATTTATGTACAATTCCTTTTTAATCACACATATGAACTCATATTTTAACTTTATGGATTCATTTAGCTCTGTTTCCAGGGACTTGTTTAAAACATACATATATTGATACTTAAATGGTATCTTTGTGAAACGTGATTAAAAAAAATTTTCCTTGGCAAGTACAATGGCAAGAATTTTGAGGGAATTAAGAATTTGTTTTGAAAAAACAAACAAACCAAAACACTTAAACCAGAATTGTGAAACCAGCTTCAAGGTTCCTAACAAAGCTGCATGTGGTAGCACATGCTTTTGTATGTAACTCCAGCACCTAGGATACCTAGGCCAGAGGATTGATAGTTGGGCAAGATCCATGTCAGCTTGCCTGTTTCAGACAAACAAAATGTCCAAAATAGCAGAAATTACTTGAGAGATCTGAGAATAAATTTACATACCTCGTTAGGGCTCCATTCTCATGGTAAGCACTGTTTTGATAATCTTTCTGTTTTGGACACTGGTTGATTTTTGCCATCTAAAAATATTTTCATTGTGGCTGGGTGGTGGTGGTGCATGCCTTTAATCCCAGCACTTAGTTGGCAGAGGCAGGGGGATCTCTGAGTTCAAGACCAGCTTGGTCTACAAAGTGAATTCCAGGATAGACTCCAAGGCTATACAGAGAAACCCTGTCTTGAAAAACAAAAACAAAAAATTTCATTGTGATTATAATTTTCAGAAAGACTGATTCAGCCATCTTCCCAGTATATGCTGCATAAAATGATTGATGTGCATTTGTTTTGTTTTAGTGCTTTCTGTTACTGATTTTATTTGGATTGGGTGCTAGATATCAAACCCACAGTCTTCAGCATACTAGGGAAGCAATCTAGCCCTGATCAGTGCCCATAAACCTAAGAAGGTTGATTTTTATGTAGGAAAAGAAGTTACCTAAAAATCTTAAGAAGGGGAAAAATTGTTTGCAATATATATAGGTATATTAATGATCCATTAATAGTTCTATATATTTATTGAAGTTTAGTATTTAAAATTTGTAGGCTTGAACTATTAATAACTTCAGAATTTTAAAGATCAGTAAGTAATAGACAGTACTTTAGAGCCATGGCTTGCAAAAATTGTTTCTGTTTAATCATAAAGTGTAGAGTGATACTCAAAACTACAACTTGTTAAGTTTTGTAAGCCAAAGCAACGCTAAGTAGTAATAATAGCTAAAGTTTTGCTATTGTTATTTAGAAAGTTTCTTTTCTCTCTCTCTTTTCTTTTTGATACAAGGTCTTATTATGTAGACCAGGCTGGCCTCACACTCACAGAGATCCACCTGCCTCTACCTCCCAAGTGCTGGGAATACAGATGTGTACCACTTTGTCCCACTAAATAAATTATCTAGTAATAGATTTTGGGAGAAGGAAAAAGCATTGAAAATTTTTTGGTGTAGTCCTCTAGAACTATTTTACTCAAGCTTCCTATCAAAAAGTTTTGCCTACATTGTCACTTTTGACAAATAAGTTTTTTGTATCATCATAAATGTTAAATTTTCAAGAGAAAATAATAAATATATATCTAAAATGTTAAATTTTCTAATGAGAAGTAAATAGATGAAGTGTAAATTGAAACAACTGAGCCATCATACTCAAAAGAGAAAAATCTTAGTCTATAGGTAGATACATATATTTGTCTTATGAAAGTTTTATTTATCTTTAAAAAAAGAGTGCTACAAGTCTGGAACTGAATTGGGAAAAAAATACAAAAAATAAAGCTTGTGATATGTTTTCATTACAGGAAGTCTTTTGAGAGTCTTAAATTAGGAAAATATTTTTCATTCTTTTTTTTCCTCATATATATTAAAAAGATTTTTAAGACATTGGTTTTTCTATTTAGATAAACCATCACAAAACTCAGAAAATGAACAAAATTCTGTTACCCTGGAAGTCCTGCTTGTGAAAGTTTGCCACAAAAAAAGAAAGGTAATGTATAAAATACGAGTAGATGAAGTAGGATAATCTTTAATTGATTATCTTTAATCTACTATGATTACTAGCCAGTTATCTCAGAAATGAGTACCATATTGAGGCTGGGCATGGTAACACAATAACACAATGGGCCTTTAGTCCCAGCAGTTGGGAGGCAGGAGCAAGCCAGGTAGGTCTGCATAGTGAGTTCCAGGCCTGCCAGAGCTATATAGGGAGAAGGTGTTTTCAGAGTGGAATAGGGAGACAACTACATGGTAGCCAACTTACTCTTACTATAGCCTGTTGCCATCTTTCCTAATTTGCCTCCTGATCTGAGCATCTGTACAAAAATTGTCCAGGAGGAGTCACAGGGAGAAGTTGTGGTCTTAGTGCAGATTCAGCTGCTTCTACTGTTTAGTCTCATTGGTTGTTTCTTAGCTATTATTAGTACATTAATATGGATGTAGTTGGTATAGTTTTAAATAAGATTATTTCTTATATTTTTGGTTGTAAGTCTAGCCTTAACAGCTGAGCAATCTCTCCAACTCTAAAGCATTATATCTTTTATTACACATTATGGAGAAGAATTTATTGTCAGCATTATCAGCCATTAACTTATTAATAAATAACATCCCTTCAGATTGTATTTAGAAGATTAAATCTTTTCATTATAAAAACAGCTGTCAAAAATGGCAACATACATTTCCTGGTTAATCCACCAAAACCAAAAGTATGTACTTCTAGTAGACTTAAATCCTCCAGTCTTTCTTTTATGAAAAGCAACAAAGTAATAATGGCTACAGAATAGGAATGGATATTTCTTTCCAAAGAGAATAAAAGTATCTCCAGTAAGCACAAGAAAAGGTGAAAGAGGGCTATTTTTTGTTACTATTTTTAAAGTGCTCCTATGTATCATTACACCTTAATTTAAGCAGGAGTTGAACTATAGACCTAGAGATGCTTTTCCATATGGTTTTAAAGTGATGAGGGACTTAAAATCTGCCATTCATAATAGGAAACAGACTAGATGATAGGAAGGTACTTACGTAACATATTAAAAAGTATGTGTAAAGTTAGTGTATATACTACTAGTTACTCATACTCAACCCCCATAAAGTTTATGATAAGCAGTAGAGTGAAATTTTAAAATAAATTATTTATGAGGAAAAACTGTTTCATGTTTTAGAAAAAAAATTATTTGTAAATATCTTTAAAGGACATGTACCCAACTGTTTACTTTAGTCATTTGTGAAAAGACTTAGTTTAGGGTATAGGTGAGGCTTAGATTTCTCTCTCTCTCTTTTTTTTTGGGGGAGGATGGTGGGGTAGGGTGGGGGTTGTTTTCGTGTTTTATTTTTTAATTGCTGTAGTTTGCATTATTTCTTTACATTGTTCCACATGATGGGAATCTATAGCAAAAGGATTCATTAAAGCATAAAGACGACACATTTCCGCAGCCAGCATTATTGCATTATTAGTAACTATAAACTTTCTCTGAAGAAATACAGAGCTGTTAAAATGCCATAAAATAGCTGCAAGCAACTTGGAGACTCCCACCTGCCGAATTAAATAAGGATGGTGTGGTAGCAATTGCAGTGTCCACACAACACAAACATACATTTACATGTTCCTTTTTCTCACAGTAATTAGAAACTGCAGGCAATACACAGTGAACACAGGAGACATGCATCTTCTGTCTTACATGGTTCTGGGTTTCCGTGTGAAAAGCAGACACCAAGTGTGTCACACATGCAAATACTACCCTCCAATAATTCTATAGTAGGTGTTGTTATCCTCCCTATATCTCCTGAGGCTTAGATTTCTCATGTAGAGTATTTTCTTTTAGTCTGTAGGTACACGTTTATTATTATTTAGAGTTATTTTGCCTGCATGCATATCTGTGTGCCATGTACATGTCTGATGCCAGAAGAGGCATCCCTAGAACTTGTGAGCTGCTTTGTAGGTGCTGTGAATCAAATCTGGGTCTTCTGGAAGAGTAGTCAGTGTTCTTTTCTGCTGAGCCATCTCCAACCCATTTTTTATTTGTTTTGTTTTCCCCCATTTATTTCTTTTAAGAAATTACTAAGTTGGTTGTGGAGGATCATCAGAGCTTTGAGGCCAACTGCATGGGCTGTCCTGTCTCAATAGTATGAGATGCAGAATTTTTTTCTACTATGTAACTATTTCTCAGATGATTGCTGATGCTTTTAAAGAATATAGAAAACAGATACAGATACACTGTTTTGTAGCAATGGGGTTTTCTGATGGTCCCATTTGTTATGTCAAAATAGAAGATTTAAGGGAAATGTTGAAGGAGTTTAATATTTTAATCATGCCATTAATCTTTTTTTCTTTTTTTGTTTTGAGACAGCTTTTCTCTCTGTGGCTTTGGCTGTCCTGGAACTAACTCTGTAGACCAGGCTGGCCTCCAGTTCACAGAGAGCCACACAACTCTGTCTCCTGAGTCCTGGGATCAAAAGCATGCACCATCACCACCCAGCTTTTGTGTTTTGAGTTTTTGGGGTTTTGTTTGTTTATTTTATTTATTTATTTATTTATTTATTTATTTTTCAAGACAAAGGGTTTCTCTGTGAAATAGCTCTGGCTGTTCTGGAAACCAATTTTGTAGGCCAGATTGGCCTTGCACTCATAGAGATCCTCAGTTTCTATCTTCTGAGTGCTGGGAAACCAGGGACTTGTGCATGCTCTATTACTGACTTATCACCAGCACTTTAATTCTGGTTTTTTTTTTTTTTTTGTTCCTTCTTCTTGTTGTTCCAGTTGTTTTGTTTATACTTTAGGTTATTTATCTATTTATTTTGAGGAAGAGTCTTAAAATAGTCTGTGCTGCTCCAACTTGCTACATAGTCCAAGATGAGCTTGAATTTGTGATCCTCCACTTGTACCACCATGCCTGTTCATGTAGTGCTTGGGATTGAACACAGCATTCATGGTTTAGTGTATACAAGGGAAATTCTCTACCACCTGCTCTGCATCCCTAGTTTTGTTTTATATACTCTTTTCCCTCCAGTGCTTGTAGTTGAGCCCAACACCTTTTACATAGTAGACAAGTATTTATGCCTTGCACATAGTTGACAAGTGCTGTAACTGTTGTTCTGTACTTCTAGGACCCATATCTCCATTCTAGCCCATATATACCACATTTGTAATATAAATTTCACAAATAACTATCAAATAGATACTGGATATACTTTTTTCATTATATTGTAATAATCTTCAATTTCTTTAATATTGGTAATTTAATTATTCCATTTTTATTTTTGCTTCACAATTTTCAGCAGTATGATTGTTTTAAAATGCCATTTGGTAATCATGACTTACACATGTTTCCTATAAATGAGTAAAAGTTTTAGTGTAATTTATCATTGCATATGTATAAATTAATTTATGAATCCTTACTTTGCAGGATGTAAGTTGTCCAATAAGACAAGTTCCTACTGGTAAAAAGCAGGTGCCTTTGAATCCTGACCTCAATCAAACAAAACCAGGAAATTTCCCATCCCTGGCAGTTTCCAGTAATGAATTTGAACCTAGTAACAGTCATATGGTGAAGTCTTACTCATTATTGTTTAGAGTAACTCGTCCAGGAAGAAGAGAATTTAATGGGATGATTAATGGAGAAACCAATGAAAATATCGGTAATTGTATTTCTGTAATTTCACAAGATTTTATTGTTGGATATTAAATTAGTAAGTGAAAATATTTGAGTTAATATTTCTTAGTATTTAGAATTGTGGAGCCAGGCAGTGGTGGCACATGCCTTTAATCCCAGCATTCAGAAGGCAGAGGCAGGCAGATCTCTGTGAGTTCAAGGCCAGCTTGATCTATATGCGAAGCGAGTTCCAGGACGGGCTCCAAAGCTACACAAAGAAACCCTGTCTTGGAAAAGAAACCTCTCTGGCTTTGTACAACTTATACCAATTTCTCTGTTTGACTGCAATCCAGGGCCTTCCTTGTGCTGGTATCTTACTGTTTGTCCACCTGCTTTTTTTAACTTCCCTCCCTCCCTGCCTCTTTTCCTTTCTATGTCTTTCTTCTTGCTTTCTTGCTGTTTTCCTTTCTCTCTTGATATATGGTCTCATCATTATCTAGGCTTGTCTTCAAACTGAACTCATGATCCTTCTAATTCACCTTTCAAAATGTTGGGACTATAGGTAATGCCATTGTACTGTCTTGAACATGAACCATATAATACATATCACATCGATCCCTGTTATTTTTCCAGCAGTTCTGAATTTATCATTGAGGTAGTCATTCAATTGATGTATAGATGTCTACAATACAATACACATGCAGTACTTTTCTCAGAAGGCTTATAACCTAGTTTAGGATGCTCAGCCATGGTGGCGCCACCTTTAATCCCAGCACTTGGGAGGCAGAGGTAGGCTAATCTCTGAGTTCAAGGCCAGTCTGGTATACAGAGTGAGTTTCAGGACAGCCAGGGCTACACAGAGGAACCCTGTCTTAAAACACCCCCCCCCCATAAAAAACCTAGTTTAAGGAGAGAAATCTGGAATAAATGATTGCACTGAAATGAACAGTGGTATAACAGAGGCTTATGTCGAGTACTTTGTAAAAGTTGTTGTAAGGCGTTGGAGGTATAGCTCTGTAAACACTCTAGGGATCCATGTTTGGTCCCATCAACCACATAGCAGTTAACTGCTGTCTACAACACCCAATTCTAAAGGATCTGACACCCTCTTCTGGCCTCCATGGGCACTGCATGTACATTTACATGGGGCACAAACAAATGGAGCCAAGACCACTAATAAAATAAAAACAATGTCTCTTTATAAATCCCTTTTTAAAAAAAAGTTATTTATATAGTGTTCTGCCTGCATGTAAGCCTGCAGGCCAGAAGAGGCACTAGATTTCATGGAATTACGGATGGTTGTGATCCATTGAATTCAGGACCTCTGGAAGAGCAGCCAGTGCTCTTACCGATGAGCTATCTTCCCAGCCCCCCTTTGTTTTTTTGTAGCACCCCTGGCTATCCTGGTTCTCAGTTTGTAGAACAGGCTGGCCTCGAACTCACAGAAATCTGATCTGCCTCTGCTTCCCAAATGCTGGGATTAAAGGTGTGTACCACCATATCCTGGTGACTTAAATTATTACAGAGGAACTCTGAGTAGTAATGAGAAACCTGCTCAGCATGAGTCATTCTAAAAATGGTATCATTTGCAAAGATGAGTTCTGATGTCAGTAATGTTAAGAAGTAAGGGCAGACACAGCTGAGTTGTATAGGTCTACAGTTCTAGTACCCAGTATACCAGCCAATGCATAGCCATTTCTAGACTAGTGTGGGCTATATTATGAGATAATGTTGTAGAAAAATAAAGATGGACACAATACATGCTAGAAATCTACAGTTGAAACAAATGAGTCTGAATATTGATACATTGTAATTTGTGCCTCATTTGGATAAATGAAGCACATTTTACCTTACAACATTAAAAGGGACCATATATTGTATAGGTGACACTTTTTTTCTAAGTAATTGTTTGACCAAAAAAAATTTTTATTCTATTCAGATGTCAGTGAAGAAGTTCCTCCCAGAAGAAAACGAAATCGTGAAGATGGGGAAAAGACATTTGTTGCACAAATGACAGTGTTTGACAAAAACAGGTAATATTGATGATCAAATAAGGCTTCCATAGTGTTGTACAAATGTTTTCATTTTGATGCAGAGTAATGGTGATATTGCTTGTGTTTGTTTTCTTCTAATAAATGGAAAGACAAATTTGCAAATACTGAATTTTTCTATTACATACAGAGCAGTAAGCAGAGATAAGGAACTATGAGTGACTCAGTTAAAACTGTTTATGGAAGAAGTATTTTATGAGTGCCTACTTTTTGATAAACACTTCTAAACAGTGAGGAGGCCCAAAATTTCTGTCATTGTGCAGCCAATTCATGCATAACATACTGCTATTGTTGGTCTTCTTATATAAATATAAATATATATATATATATATGTGTGTGTATATATATACACACACACACACACACATGAATTTTTGGAAACTTTAGCTATGCTGTCAACTTTGGCAAAGAAGTATCCCAGTTTACCATGCTGAGTTGGCATTGTACAGAAATTAACAGCCATATTGGTCTAGAAATGTTGAACTTAATATTTCCCCCATTTGTACAGGGTAACGCACTGTATTAAATATGTAAGGCCTTATCTACGTGGGTTTGATTTCAAAAACTAAAATAATCTCTAAATAAAAAAAAATAGTTATGTCTGTAGCTTCTGGAATACAATTATCTATATAGTTGTAATTGCTTTTTGTTAATATTGCCTTTATCAGAACGAGAATGTAGATAATTTGACATCCTACTGTTTTGTGAGGTATTATACAAATGTAATGCTTTTTAGTGTAAATCTAGAATGTAGACTTTTTTGTTCTTACAATAATACACAGGTTACTTTATAAAGTGTATGTGTTTATCTTACAGGCGTTTACAGCTTTTAGATGGAGAATATGAAGTAGCCATGCAGGAAATGGAAGACTGTCCAATAAGCAAGAAAAGAGCAACATGGGAGACTATTCTTGATGGGAAGGTATGATTGACCTAGGAGGTTGAGCATTCTTGTCATCTCTTGATTGATGTTTCTTCCCCAGATGCAAATTGTATTAGAAATAAAGAGTCTTTGTTTTTGTAAAACAGGGTGTTACTATATAGCTTTGACTTTCCTGGAACTCTATAGAACATGTTGGTCACAAAGGCACAAAGGTCTCTACTACCACGAAATGACGGATTAGAGACATTATATTACCACATTAAACATTTACTTATCTAAACACCATGCTATGCCGAGGTCATAGCCATATTGCTTACCCTGAGTCCTTTTGTTTTTAATATTTGTAAAAATACAATAAAATGGTTTAGTCAGAAAATAAGAGGGCATTGTGTTTAAGAACCTGGCTGAGTCACATCTCTGCTGTTAGATTTGTGGCATTTGACAAGATCATTCATTTGCCTTGTTTGTCTCTTCTGTAAATATGAGGGCTGGAATTGAAAGATTTAATAGCATAATGAATGTCCGTGTGCCTAGCATCCAATACTTGATCAATAAATACTATGTATTATTTTATGTGTTACATTCATAATAACAGGAAGTAAAATGTAATCGTTAGTAATACATTTATTGAGAAATCTACAAAAATTAGGTAAATCATACCCAATATAACGTTAAAGCTTTTTTATTTATTTCAGTTGTTGTTTGTTTTTTTGTTTTGTTGGTTTTTGTATGTGTGTATGTGTTTTTGGTATTTTGAGTGGGTTGTTTGTTTGTTGGTTTTTGAGAAAGGTTTTTCTCTGTAGCCCTGACTGAACTAGAACTTACTTGGTAGATCAGGCTCGCCTTGAACTCAGAGATCCACCTGCTTCTTCCTCTGCCTATGGAATGCTGGGATAAAGGCATGTGCCACCACCGCCCAACTGAAAAAAAAAAAAAAAAACCAAACTGAAATTCTGACTATTATGTGTCACTGTTTCCATGGATTAGTAATTCAGCATTTGTTGTAAGTAGCCTCCACTTCATACTGCCTGAGCTTTCCATTTTTCTAGTAATGACATACTCCGTACGTTATTTCGCTATGTTTGTTGCTTTTGGACTTTAAAAATACATTTACTTGACTGGAGAGATGGTCCAGAAATTAAGAGGGTGTACTGTTCTTCTAGAGAATATGATTTCAATTCTCAGCACTGATGTTGGGCTTGGGACTCCAATTCCAGGGTGGCTCATACCCTCCTGGCTTTCTTTGACACTGCACTGAAGCACATTTGTACAGGTGTGAAAAAGTTGTATTGGTTTTAAATAAATTCACAATGGCATGCTACAATGAGTATTTCTCATTCTTGCGGTATCTTTGAAGTCATCATAACTCTTCCCGTATTCTTTTGTTTGTTTCTTTGTTTAGAGGCTGCCTCCATTTGAAACATTTTCTCAGGGACCTACATTGCAATTCACTCTTCGTTGGACAGGAGACACCAATGATAAGTCTACAGCTCCTGTTGCCAAGCCTCTTGCCACTAGAAATTCAGAGAGCCTCCATCAGGAAAATAAGCCTGGTTCTGTTAAACCTGTACAAACTATTGGTAAGAACACCATTGCTATCAAAATAGTGATTTCAATGTTTTAGACTTTAAAGTAACTCAGTTGTTTTTTTGTTGTGTGTAATTATTTAGGAAATACTATTTGGCTTATTAAGTAGCCATATTATTAACTGTAATAATTAAATGTAAAGTTCTGTGTTATAAGTTCTGATTAATAATCCCTTTTCTACAACCATTGTGGTGAATATTTCTGGGAATTTCACTTTGTCTTTAACATTTCAGAAGTATGATTTGTAGTATGGTTACTATATATAACACCTTCAGGTGGGTCTGTAAATATCCTTGTGATGATTTTGAACAAAATTTTTCACTAGTTTGCCTCAGATAAAATTATTTGTTTCCAATGCATTATTAAAATGTAAGAGTTGGGCACAAGGACCTGGGTTCAATCCCTGGTACTGCAGATAAAGAACAGGTTCAGGTAGAACCAGAGCTCTGCTGTATTCAGTCCTGACTTGATATTTTAGGTCTTTCTAATGAGATCAGTGCCCTTGATTTCAGAGCATCTAGGTATTGTTATCTGAAAGGAAAGTTTTCTCTTTGACAATGCACTATCATGTGCATGTTATGTACAAGTAAGTAACTGTAAAAAATGAGAGATAGAAGTGACTTGTTATAAATGCCTTTAATCCCAGCACTTGGGAGACCTCACCAGAGATTCATAGTGAAGCCATCTGCTTGCTATGCAAGCTTGACATCCTGAATTGATTCTCAAATCCCCTGTGGTGAAAAGAAAAAAATGACTCCTGAAAATTGTTCTCTGTCCTCCACACATGTGTCCTGGTACTGAGTGTTAAACTCACAAAGATGATAAACAAAACTTAGAAGGTAAAAAAGATATAACCTGTACCATGGAAAACATTTACTGGGTTAATTTGTGGTTTGGGCACTTCTCAAAATACTTGTAAGCTAGTGAAATCAAACCCACAGTCCAGGCCAGGTTTGTAGCAGATGAATGGCATGTGTGGGGGCCTGAGTTCAACCACAGCACCACCCAAAACAAAACTAAAGATACCTGTGACTTTGAAGTATTTAAAAGCTTTGTGACTACATAGAGTTATTTGGGGTTGTTTTTACTATGGTTTAAGATAACAGAGGATAGCCCAGATGGTGGCCCACACCTTTAATTAATCCCAGCTCTTGGGAGGCAGAGACAGGCAGATATTTGTGAGTTAACAGGCCAGCCTGGTCTACAGAGTGGGTTCCTGCATAGCCAGAGCTCTGTTAGTCAGAGAAACTTGTCTTGAAAACTAAAAACAAACAAAAAGATACATCTTTCATTATTGCTTGAAGTTAAGAACATAAATACCACAGATATAATTCTTTGTTTAATAAATATCTTGGCAAGATGCTTTATAGAAGGGAGTTTTATGTCAATTAAGCAGGTTTATATTTTCAGCTGTTAAGGAGACTCTGACTACAGAGGTGCAGACAAGGAAAGAAAAGGATACTTCAAATGAAAATCGCCAGAAACTAAGAATATTTTATCAGGTAAACACAACTGATTTGTGTTTATTAATTGTAAAATACAATTTTGTATGTTCTGTCTGAATATTTTTCTAGTTTAACTGGCTTTAGAGTCACTAATGAAACAGTGCTTTGAATTGTGCAAGTTGTAAGCTTAATGCTTTTTATTTTTAGTTCCTTTATAATAATAATACAAGACAACAGACAGAAGCCAGAGATGACCTGCACTGCCCTTGGTGCACTCTCAACTGCCGAAAGCTGTATAGTTTACTCAAGCATCTAAAACTCTGCCATAGCAGGTTTATCTTCAATTATGTAGTAAGTAGTTTTTTTTTTTTTTTTTTTGCTTGCTTGCTTTCCATTAGTACACATCACCCATAGAACAACCTTAGAGAAAGTGCAGTTTGCATGTAAATAGAAGTTCTGCCCAGATTACATTGAGTGTGTTATATTTATATTTTAATAAAATAGTACTTGTAAATACATATATTCATTGAATATAATTAAAGGGGAATGTCCTTCTTGATTCAATAAGAGTTTATTTTACTTTTTGTGGGTTTGGTTTTTTTTTTTTTAAACCAGATCTTATCTGTAGCTATGCTGCCCTGTAGTCTTCCTGTCTCTGACTCCCAGGAATAGGGATTGCATTTGGAACCACTATGCTTGGCCTGCATTTTTTTGTTTGTTTGTTTGTTTGTTTTGTTTTTTATGCTTGTTTCTTGTAAGCCTTCTGGTGTGCTTTTCTTTGTTTTGTTTTTGCTTTTTGAGACAGGGTTTCTCTGTGGCTTTTGTGATGCTGTCCTAGAACAAGCTCAGTAGACCAGGCTGTCCTTGAACTCACAGAGATCTACATGTCTCTGATCTGGTAATCTTTTCTATCCAAATGATAATGCTTGTCTTAGTTTAGCTTTCAAAACATTAAGAACCATAGCTTAGGCAGAGGCAGGAGTATCTCTGTGAGTTCAAACCAGCCTGGTCTACAAGATCTAATTCCAGGACATTTTCCAAGGCTACAAAGAAACCCTGTCTCCAAAAGCCAAAACAAACAAACAAACAAATAACATAGCTATATTTAATTAAATTGGATGCTTAGAGTTAGCTGTTTAGAATTATTAATATTTTCTCTTTAAACACCCTATTTCTCTTTTTGTTTTTTATAGTACCATCCAAAAGGTGCTAGGATAGATGTCTCTATCAATGAGTGTTATGATGGCTCCTATGCAGGAAATCCTCAGGATATTCACCGCCAACCTGGATTTGCTTTTAGTCGAAATGGACCAGTAAAGAGAACACCCATCACACACATTCTTGTGTGCAGGTAGGGGAGAAGCTTACTTATACTCAGGCTTTGTGTGTGTGAAGTTTGTAGAAGTTGGTTCTCTCTCACCCACCATGTGGGTCCCTGGAATTAAACTTAGGTAGTCAGGCTTGGCAGCATGTACCCTACTTTTACTGATGTTAGAATAACAAAGGGGATCCAGAAAAAGCATTTTGGTAGAATTCTTTTTCAGGGTTACATATTTGAAGTAGTACACTATTTTATAACCTTTCCTAGATACTGTTTCTATTAGGTTTTTCCTCTTTTCATTTTGAAATTTCCCAAGTTTTATTGTTGGTGTGCTGCTGAGCATTAAGCCCAGAGCTGTGTGCTGATGTAGCTCTGTTTTCAAGTTTTTAGCATTTAATCAATCAATCTAGATAGATAGATAGATAGATAGATAGATAGATAGATAGATTGATTGATTTCTTTTTATTTTTTGGTGGGGGTGGGGGGAGTGTTGTTTTCTAAGATAGGGTTTCTCTGTTTATCCCTGGCTGTCCTGGAACTCAATCTGTAGACTAGACTAACACTTGAACTTAATCCCAAGTGTTCGGGATTAAAAGTGTATATCAGCATGGCAGTTACGTACTAATGTTGCTACTCATTCATTGATTTATGGACTTAAAGATTTCTCTACATTGGGCCTGGAGAGATGGTTCAATGGTTAAAATCACTTGCTTTTGCAGAGGATCCAAGTCTACATAGGAACCTACAGAAAAGGGATATATTCTATTTGGGTAGTATGAAATATAAATGACTCTATGCCTGTCACTGAAGGTCCCATATGATGCTATCCTAAGAGAGCTGACATTATTTTCTCTCTTCATTGAGTTTTATAAACACACAATAGTGGTGAGTTTGAAGCAGCAGATGTGACTGCTGAGATGAAAGGTTCATCTTCATAAAACAAACCTAAGAAATAATCAGGCAGTAGTGGCACACACCTTTAATCACAATGCTTAGGAGCCAGAGGCAGGAGGATCTCTGTGATTACAGGGTCAGCCTGGGCTAAAGACTGAGTTCCAGGACAACCAGGGCCATTACATGGAGAAACTAGGCCTTAAGAAACTTAAAAGAGATTTTTTTTTTTTTTTTTGGTTAGATGTATATCTGCAATTATTTTTCTGGTATCCCACTTTGTAAATATATTTATAATATAATAATACTGGGTTGGAGGGGTGACTCAACCATCAAAGACTAGGCTCACAACTAAAATGGTAAAATAAATATTATACTAACCAGTTCTGATATATAAAATTAGTTATTTTGGAGACAGTTTTGCTATCTGATACACTGGAATTTATGTGTAAGTATTGCCATGTGCATGTGGGTGCCCAAGAATGGAGAAGATATCAGATCCCCTTTAGCTGAAAATAGATAATTGTCTAGATAGCTACCTTATGTGGCTGCTGGAAACTGATCTTGGATCTTCTGCAAGAACACTTAATTACTGATACATTCCTATATCTCTGTCAAATGTTTGTTTTTTTTTTTTTTTTTTTTTTTTGTGGCTGGGTTTTTTGTTTGTTTGTTTGTTTTGTTTTATTGTTGTTAATTTTTGTTTTTAGAGATGGGGTTTCTGTGTGTAGCCCTGGCTGTCCTGGAATTCACTGTTTAGTCCAGGCTGGCCTCAAAGAACTCACAGAAATAAGCCTGCCTCTGCCTCCCATGTGCTGGGATTAAAGGTGTGAGCTGGCCCTTGTATACATTTTTAACTTTTTTTTTTTTTTTCTTTTTAAGTTTTATTTTTCTCACCCAGAAAGATATTTTTGTCTTTGATACTTTGGTGTAGTTCTGGGTCTACAGTTTAGGCTTTGATCTTTAATTCTTGGGGTGGAGGGTGGTCTTGAGTCTACTTTGCATTATATATTAAAAGAAAACAGGACTAGGGAGATGACTCAGTGGTTAAGAGCACTGACTGCTGCATGGGTTCCATTCCAAGCACCCACATGGCAGCTGTCAACTGACTCCAGTTCTAGGGGACTCAGCCACCCTCATACAGACATACATGAGGCAAAAACACTGAAGCATATAAAATAAAAGCAAAACAATTTTTATTTACTGAATAGTAATATTAAAGATCTTGGCTCATGTTCGGTTATATATGGGTATAGAAGTTGTCTTGTATCAGCATTGATTTCTTTTCATTAGGCCAAAACGAACAAAAGCAAGCATGTCGGAGTTTCTTGAATCTGAAGATGGAGAAGTAGAACAGCAAAGAACATACAGTAGTGGCCACAATCGACTCTATTTCCACAGTGATACCTGCTTACCACTCCGGCCACAAGAAATGGAAGTAGATAGTGAAGATGAAAAAGATCCAGAATGGCTGAGAGAAAAAACTATTACAGTAATTACTTCTGTTTTCCTCCTCCTCTGCAGTGCTCATACACATTTTGTAACTATGTCATTTATAAAGTTATTTAAGTATGGAAAATTTTCTTTTCCTTGTGTGAATTTGTATTGGGAACTTTGATTTCTATTTTTAATTGCAATTTTGTAACTTAGGACTTCCTTTCTAAGATAATTGCTTAAGTAAAAGTTGGTTTTAAGGAATGCTGCCAGATGTGATAGGTAGAGGCAGGTGGATTTCTGAGTTTGAAGACAGCATATTCTACTACATAGTAAGTTCTAGGACATCCAGGACTGAATAGAGAGACCTTGTCTTTAAAAAAAGAAAGGAAGGAAGGAAGGAAAAGGAAAGGAAGAGCAGGCATTGATGGTGCACATCTTTAATCCCAGCACTTATGAGGCAGAGGCAGGTGGATCTCTGAGTTCAGGGCCAGCCTAGTCTACAGAGTGAGTTTCAGGACAGCCAGGGCTACAAAAAGCAACTCTATCTTTGGGGAGGGGGAGCGAAACTATGCTATTTTTCAGTTCCAAAACATTCTAGTTTGACAGCCTGTTTTTCTTAGAAATACCTCTTCTGTTACATATGTAATGGGTATTTTTCTTTCTCTTTCAGCAAATTGAAGAATTTTCTGATGTGAATGAAGGAGAGAAAGAAGTAATGAAACTGTGGAATCTCCATGTCATGAAGCATGGGTAGAGTGTTTCTGTTCCATTACTTCGTTCTTTTTGCTGCTTCTCATTCTGAGTCTGTCCAACTTTTTTAGTTAGTTATTATTTTATGTGTTTGGATGTTTTGCCTGTATGTATGTCTGTGTACCTTTTGTGTGCCTGATACCTGCAGAGGATGGAAGATGGAGTCTGGCCCCTTAGAATTGGAGTTAAGATGGTTGTAAACTGCCTTGTGGGTGCCGGGAATTGAACCCAGGTTCTCTACAAGAACAGTAAGTGCTCTTAGCCACTGAGACATCTGTTCAGTACCCACCCACCTTTTGTTTTGAGGCAATGCAATGCAATGCATCATGTAGCTTAGGCTAACTTTGAACTCCCTATAAAGCTAAGATGACCTTTAATACATATACTCCTGCCTCTGCTATTATTATTATAGGTGTGCAATATGATGTATGGCTCATCCTTTAGTAGTATTATTACTATTACTCTTATGTGGGTGTTGATACACACAGGATACACACACTGTTCATGTGTGAAGATCCTTTGGGAATCAGTTGTGCTTTTCCACTGTGACATCTCGTATCCTCTTTTCTGAGTATACAAAGAGATAGATTTTTTGGTTTTATTTCTTTTTGAGACAGGATCTCTTTACATAATCCTGGCACTCCTGGAACTCACTTTGTAGATCAGGCTATCCACAAACTCACAAAGATTAGCCTACCTCAGCTTCCCAACCTCTAGGATTAAAGGCATGCACCACTACACTATCAAAGATCACTTTGTGTAGACTTCTCTGCAAAGATGGGCGGCAGGGGGCAAGGTGTAATGATAAGTGAATGACCTGTCAAAATCGTCAACTGTTACTACAGGTATGTGTCCTAAATATTACCATCAACCAGAAGTATGTTAAGTATGTGAATTAACTAATGATGTTTAGAGAATGAACTGCATAAAGGGTCTTGAGATTTTTAAATATTTGTTTTGTTTTGTTTTTTTATGCATCAGTTTACTACTGGTTGAATTGAACACTAATATACTATGGCTTTCTGTGCAGACATGATTCCTGAAAGCTTAACACAATGTGTCATTATTTTGTTTACTTAGGACCAGAGGCTGGTCCTAAACTCATGTCCCTTCTATACTCTGGGATCATGAGTGTGTACCACCTTGCTTAGCTTTTTTACATTTTTACACATACATACAGTCTCAAAATTTTTCCCTGGGTGATTTTAACCTTGTGGGTTCAACACTCTCTCACTTTATTTTTAAAAAAGATGTATGGGTAGGTGAATGTGTGTTTATTTTTACCTCTAGAGGCCAGGAGATGAGAATCCTGGAGCTGGAGTTCCCTGTGGTTGTGATCCACCTCACATAGGTGCTGAGAACTAAACTCAGGTCCTCTGTAGGAGCTGCAAATGGTCTTAACTATTTAGCCATCTCTTCAGCTCCTTACCCCATCCCAAATAGTTAAAACTATGGGCATGTGCCACCATCCTTGATTCCTTTTTTCATTTTTATTGCCAGTGAATACAAAAATAATGTGTGCTTAAAAGTTATGAAAGTGTGGAGTGCTTTCCACACAAGTCTGCTAACCTGAGGTCAAACCCTAGAACAAATAGAAAGGTGAAAGAAAGAACCCACTCCGTAAAGATGTTTTGACCCAAACAGGCACATTTACAATGCTAGAAATATTTAAAAATGATGAGGGACTGGAGGAATAGCTCAGTGGCTAAGAGCATCTGGGTTCAATTCCCATCACCCAAATGGTGGCTTGCAGCTGTAATTCCAGGCACACATGAGGGTCAGGGTGCACAGATGCACATGCAGGCAAAACAACCATATACATTTAAGATGAAAGAGATCGGATTAAATATGTTTTACTTGATGTGCCCATTTCAAGATGCAGTTTTAGACTGGGGAATGTAGGCAGTGGTCTTAGGTAGATGGCTTGCTTACAAGGATCAAACACCACAGATATCATGGTTTGAGTCAGATCACTTTCATTTAATATTCAGTTCTCTGGTCCAAATCTGTAAGTATGATAACTACAGAGACTTGTTTATTGAGGTTCCTGGATAAGGTCTATTTAGATCATGTGTCCTTAAATTCTAAAATACCTGGCTTGATCATGGTTGAAATGTCGTGTCTTGCTGGTGACTTTGTATTAAGTCATTTTCTAAGCTTGGGTGTGTTTGTCAGGTTTACACATTGCTTGTCTCTGTTGTTTTCACAGAAGATCTGTATCACTATTAATGCTTTGTTTTTCCTTAATAGATTTATTGCTGACAATCAAATGAATCATGCCTGTATGCTGTTTGTAGAAAATTATGGACAGAAAATAATTAAGAAGAATTTATGTCGAAACTTCATGCTTCATCTAGTCAGCATGCATGACTTTAATCTTATTAGTATAATGTCAATAGATAAAGCTGTTACCAAGCTCCGGGAAATGCAGCAAAAGCTCGAAAAAGGAGAATCTGCAACCCCTGCAAATGAAGAAATAACTGAGGAACAAAATGGGACAGCAAATGGATTCAGTGAAACTAACTCAAAAGAGAAAGCTTTGGAAACGGATGGTGTCTCAGGGGTTCCAAAACAGAGCAAGAAACAGAAACTCTGAGGTCTAACCCCATGATGTGGACAAACACTGAAATTTCTTCTAAGGAGTTCAGCCTCGAAGATGAGTTGTGGTTTTAGATTGTTTGGTTTTTAATCATGGATTTGGAACAGGCAGTGTTAGATGAAGTCAGTGATTTCAGCACGGAGGCTCTGTGGGTCTGCTTACTTCGTTCTCACATGTTTATCAGCTTTAGTGATGTTATCACAATTTGGTTTAAGCCTGAAAAGCAGTAAGTACTTCAAGGAAGTTTTTTTTTTTTTTTTTTACTGCAACAGTCAATTTATGAAATATTGTGTTAATCTAGAAATTTCACACCTAAATTATAAGGCTTTTCGCATTTGTGACGGGCTGTTTTTCTGCTTTGTAATTATGAGGTGTTTTCTGGGGAGGGAAGGTTGGGGTGTCATTCCCTTTTAGAAATGGAGAATTTTTGTGAAAGAGTTACATTGCCATTTTTCCCAAACATTGACCCTTGATTCTGAAATCATTTCTACATTTGGAATGGAAAGTTGGAAGTTCCTGTTGCGATTTTAAAGTAGTACCTATTCATCTGCCTGTTGGTGATGTTAACTCTCCAGGTAGACCATGCATTGATGAAGCTACCATTTGCTTTTCAAGTGGGTAATTTTATTGTTTGTTTACCGAATGTTTTTTGACTTGGAACAAATTTTAATTTTTCTTTTTCAATTAGATAATCCCATGGAAACTTCTGTATACATTTTGCATTAGGATTATAAAGCAAGAAAACAGTTTGAGATTTTATGAGATTCCACTTGGGTGGGGGTGTCCCTGAGAATGAACACAGATGTTAGACCTCTTTTCCTTGTGATGTACTTTATGACTAGAATATCCAATGCAGATAAGCTGACTTGAATTGTTTTGAGAAATTTTCCCTGTGTTGTGTGTTTTGCGCACATGTTTGCAGTTGGATTTTCTCCAACAGAAAGTGGTTTCACTACTGGCGTATTAATAAGCACCAATAGGTTTTTATTCCAACTCCAAGCACTGTGGTTGAATAACATCACCTCAATTTTTTATTATCCTTTAAAGATATTGCATTTTCATATTCTTTATTTATAAAGGATCAATGCTGCTGTAAATACTGGTATTTTTAATGTTTTAATTTCATTCCACCACCATCAGATGCAGTTCCCTATTTTGTTTACTGAAGGGACATAAGCTTTCTCATGGTGTCTTCAGAGATTTATAAAGTGTAAATAATGATTTGGCTGGTCTTTACGATGTGTTTCACTGTGAGACTATTTAAATAGTGTGGATGTGATTTGTCATCCAGTATTAAGTTCTTAGTTACTGGTTTTTGTGTTTAAAATATAGGGAAGAGGGAAACTGCAGTGTTCACTGCTGACTCCCTGGGTGGGAAGCTCCTCTCCTGACTTCACTGAGCTGTCATTTGGCTTCTGGTTGTGGGTTCTGAGCATTTCTCTTGGGCTTTAATTTGCTAAAGCTGTGCACATATGTAAAAAAAAAAAAAAAAAAAATAGATTATTTTAGGGAAGATGTAGATGTAGAATTATTGCTTATGTCATTTCTTAAGCAGTTATGCTCTTAATGCTTAAAAGAAGGCTAGCATTGTTTGCACAAAAAAAGAAAAATTTGGTGATTTCCCTCCCCTAAATAGTAATGAAATTACTTCTGTTGAGTAAACTTTTTATGTCATCTTATAATAAAAGCTGAAAAATCCCTTTGTTCTATTTATAAAAAAAAAAAAAAAGCTTTTCTATATGTACCCTTGATAACAGATTTTGAAGAAATCATGTAAGATGATAAAGCATTTGAATGGTACAATAGATGTAAAAAAATTCAGTTTAAAAGAAACGTTTGTTTTTACATTAAATGTTTATTTGAAATCAAATGATTTTGTACATAAAGTTCAATAATATAAAGCTGCATTCTGCTTTTCATTCGTGGTCTGCATGTATGCATTTTAATTTTTGTTATGATAGCAGTTTCATGAAAGAGCTAATAAGGAACCAAGGAAAAAAAAAGAAACTTGACTTTCAGTGTGTTCATGGGTGATACATGGTCATTCACAGTGGTTCTGTGTGTGCTGTGCATTGTGTTGAGCTGGAGTTCTGCCTATTCTAGGCACTGGCTCTGTTATCTCTATTGAGGTAAATGATAAACTTTGAACATATATAGAAAGTTATTGGCCCTAAATTGCTGTTCAGAGCAAAGACAGTAAATCAAACTGATATCTTTATTTATAGATGTTTTTTGTGTGTGTGTGTATGTGTGTGTTTTGTCTTGTTTTTTTAATTTTTTTAATTGTTTTGAGACAGGGTTTCTCTGTATAGCCCTGGCTGTCCTGGAATTCACTTCATAGACCAGACTGGCCCTTAAGAGATCTACCTGTCTCTGCCTCCTGACTGTTGGGTTTAAATACCGTACCTGAATTTTTAAAATATTGTTTTCTAAGGCTGAGTTTCTCTGTGTAGCCTTGGCTGTCCCAGGCTGGCCTTGAACTTACAGAATTCTACCTATCTCAGCCTCCAGAGTGCTGGGGTCAAAGGTGTGACAATTGTGCCTGGCAACTTTGTTCAGTGTTCATAATAAAAAAATGTATTTATCTTGGTCTTCAGAAAGATCAGAGAGTTAGGAATCCAAGTAAAGTAAATTCTTTTTTTTTTTTTTTTTTTTTTTTTTTTTTTTCCCAAGGTGATTGTGGGAGGAACTTGTACACAGCCATAAAACACTTAAGTGGTTCTTGGGATCAGTGATGAGTTGTTAATACACGCCTGAGTGTGGCAGGGGTTCTCCCCTTCAGGTTGGTGACATCTGAAAGTCTGCCTCAGCAGCAGCATGAACAATTGAGGTATCTTGATCACTCTTGGGGCAAGTAAAGTAAATTCTTAAGCAAATGATTGATTTACAGTGGGTCCACTTTATTATTAGTATGAAATTGATAGGTTGAGATGAGTGTGATTTTGGACTCTTACCTTTTCCTGGGCTAGTGACAGATGGCACAGCTCCTCTGTGCAGCCACTCACTCGTGTTTATGCTTGCCAGTCTAGTAAATGCTTCCTAATATTGGTGGGCTGCAGTGAATGCTTTTCTTTTGAGATGTTTTCAGCTTCAGGGTGGCTTGACTGAAATGTGTCTTCATCTAAACTCCAGCATCTATACTAGAGTATGTAGAGGTCAGTATGGGGCTAGAGACAGCCCAGCACTTAAGAGCACTTGCTGTTCCTATTCCTCCAGGGGATGCAAGTCCCAGTGCCTTGTACCCATATCAAGTAGGTCACATCCAACTCCTAATTCCAGCTCCAAAGGAGCCAATGCCCTCCTCTGGCAGTTAGATGCATCAAGGCATGCAAGCACATAAAAATCTGTTCAAGCAGTTGGGGGGCTGGAGATGTCTCAGTGGTTAAGACCACTGACTTCCCCAGACGGCCTGGGTTCCATTCCCAGCAATCACTTGGTGGCTCACAACCATCTGTTAACTATACATATTTAACACCCTCTTGGCTTCCTCAAGCACCTGACATGCATGTGGTACATACATATACATACATAAATATCAGCAAAACACCTATACACAAAATTTTTTAAGAAAGAATAGAGAACTAATTGCATATTCAGGTGGGACATTAAATTCATACAACCTTCAGGGAAAGCTATCTGGTAGACTTGTTAAAAATCACACAGCAATTCTTTTCCTCCCCCTTCAGGGGAGACTCAGATGCATTCAAAATTCAACTTCAACAGTAGCAACCCACCAATGGCTATTGGAGCTGTAAATGCATTAATATACTTTACATGATACATTGATTACCAGCCTCACCCAAAATAGCCTAGCACATAGAGTTCATGAAGCTGCCCTTTAGTCTTAGACAAAGTCATTTCAGTTAAGGGTGTAACTAAGTTTGTAGAGGATTTGATTAGCCTACCATGCGTGTTGCTTTGGACTTAGTGCCCAGTAACATATATAGCATGGTGGTACAAACTTGTAATCCCAGCACTTAGCAGGTGGAGTTAGGAGGATCAGGAATTCAAAACCATCAGGGGTTGCATAATGAATTCAAGGTCAGTCTGGGCTACATGAAAAGATAGACTATCAAGAAATAAAAGTGTAAGTCTTAGAACTATCACATATCAATACACCAAGAAAGGTAGGTATGTAATTTAGTTCCAATTGTGTGCCACTGTACATGTGAAGGTCAAAGTCTGCTACTATGTGGGTTCCAAGAATCAAATTCAACTTAGCCCGAAGGATTGGCAGCAAGTGCATTTGCTGAGCCATGATAGATTATCTGGGTGGTTCCTAAATCCATTAGTGTTAGGGTTTTGATGCTATTGAGCTGGCTCATTGGTGTTTGCTGCAAAGCCTGGTGACTTGAGTTCTATCCCCTGGACCTACTTCCTCAAGCCCTCTCATCTATCAAAGATAGCTATGTGTACCTTTACCGCCAGAACGGAGAGCTGTGTTCATTGCCTTGACCATCCAGCAACATGTTGCTAGCTTGGAGATGTGTTTACTGCCATTGCCAGCTCCCATACACACCATTCAGTTGTTAGCAGAGCTCTTTAAAAGCCTTGCCGCTTATGCTGAGTCAGGAAATACCCCTTAAAGGAGCCGCACAAATCTCTGCTTGTCTCTAGCAAAGCAGAGCCCAACTGAGAAAAATGCTGCTACTAAAAAGCCTTGCTTGTCTCTGTTCTTGTTTCTAAAACCCTTTTTTAAGCTTTTGTTAAGTTTTAAGTAGAAATTCTTATTAGTCATGTTGAAGGCACCACTATGTTAGAGTATGCTGTTTCTCCAGCCAGTCTGGTCCCACCGCCACTCCAGCCCCAAATAACACACAGAGACGCTGTATTTGATATAATGCTGTTGGCCAGTTACTAGTTTCTTATCGGCTGGCTCTGTCTTAAATATTAACCCATATCTATTAATCTTAAGTACTTCCACGTGGTCTTATCTTACCGGAGAGAGGGGCTTGCATTCTCTGTCTCTCCTCCATCTTTAATCTCCCGACTCCTTCTGGAATCCTCCTTGTTTCCTAGTCCCACCTATCTTGCTTTCCTATTGGCCAACAGTGCTTTATTCATTAACCAATAAGAGAAACATTTACAGAATGACATCTCCCATCAGAGAATGCTTACAGACATGAGAGTCATTAATAAAGTAATTCAGCCAATGGGTTCTCTATAGCCTGGAATGCTGCTGCCTTCTGTATCACTTAAATAATGGCCTGTTATTGACTAAAAAGACATTTTTTCACTATACCTTTGAAAGATTTTAGTTTGCAGAGCAAGGATGTAGGAAAGGGGCAGGAGAATAATTCTTGCAAGAAGAATATAGAAAATCATAAAGCATGGACATTGACATGGGAGGAGAGAACAGAAATTATGAAAACAAGAAAAGATTACTGTGGTGATGGGGCTAGTGGTTATACGCTAGACTGATCTTGTTAAATAGGACTAGTTACTAAATCATCAAACCTTTGTGGAATAACTGAAGGCTCTAAATGTATAGCCAAGAGAAAGCCAGAGTATGAAAAAAGTTTCTCACAGGTCTTGGCCCACAACAAGGAAATAGGCCCCCAACCCTGGAACAAATGATTCCAGATGAACAGTCCTGTTTAGGTCACTCCTGGCCAACAGACAGTCTGAGGACTTTACAAGTCATTCTATGGTTTATCCTTTGAATAAGAACAGGTCATACCTGGGTGATTTCTCAAACATGAGAGCATACTTTGTAATCAGTCACCTTGTGCCCCATGCATGTATGCTGATTTGCAGTTTGTCTCTATAAAAAAGAAGCCTAAACCCTTTGAGGGGTGTGCAGCTTTCCCCGAGATTGCTGACACCCAAGTGCACTAGTTCAATAAACACCTCTTGCTTGTTGATCTCCTGGTTTTGGTGTTTGTGTCATAGGGCTCTCCCATCGGCCCATCAGGACCTCAGAATTAGGATCCAACGCCTTTACAAAAAACATAGGGGGAATTTGCCTTCATGGTTCCTACTTACAATAATTCTCAACCTGCTAAAAGATATCAGTGGAAGGTTATCCCACACGGAATGTCAAATAGCCCCACCCTGTGCCAATATTTTGTCCAGCAGCCATTGGAAATAATACATAAGCAATTTCCTCAATCTATAATTTACCTTTACATGGATGATGTTTTATTAACTGATTCAAATGCAAATAATTTAGAAGTAAAGAAAATTTTGCCTTGTTAGGGATTACAAAATGCTCCTGAAAAAATACAAAGAGGAGAGTCTATTAATTATTTAGGCTATAAAATAGGCTTACAAAAAATGAGATCACAAAAGGTACAAATTAGGAAAGATCGATTTCAGACTCTTAATAACTTTCAGAGATTGCTAAGAGACATTTCCCATCTATGGCACTTTATTGGGGTAAAACCTAATCAACTGATTCATTTGAACAAAACCTTAGATAGCTACTAAGACACTTCAGGGACTTGGAATTAACAGCTAAAACTGAGAATTGGCATTGGCGGAAGACAAATTACAGATGGCATATGTGGTTTGTGTGGATCCAAAACTTAAGTGCATTCTAGTCATATTGCTCTCTAAGCATTTCCCTGCAGAAATTTTAATGCAAAGGGAAGATATCATAGAATGGATTTCTTTTACCACATAAACCAAGTAAGAAATTAAAAACTTATGGAGAAAAGATCTCTGAGTTGATTCTAAAATGAAAATTGAGACTTTGTCAATTAGCAGAAATAAACCCAGCAGAAATTGTAGTATGTTTTACTAATGATGAAATTGACAAATTATGGGTAGAAAGTGAACACTGGCAAAGAGCTTGTTATTTTTGGGGAGAGGTCAATAATAGTTATCCACAAAGCAAGAGAATTCAACTTATAAAGAGAACTAACTAGATCCTTCCTCACTTTGTAAAGGAAACACCAATAACTGGAGCCCCTACATTTTATATATATACTGATACAAGTAAATCAGGAAAGGCAGGTTACAAGTCAGAAAATTTAAATAAAGTGGATCTATGTTCTTATAATTATGTCCAAAAGTCAGAATTATGACATTCTCAAGGTTTTAATGGATTATAAGGAACCTCTCAACATAGTTACTGATGTACAATATGCAGAAAGAGTTGTTTACATATTGAAACCACTGAATTTATACCAGATAATACAGAATTGACTTATTATTTATTCATTTACAAGACATAATCAGGGGCAGTAACCGGGGGCTGCAGAGATGCCTCAGGTTAACAGCACTGGCTGCTATTACAGAGGTCCTGAGTTCAATTCCCAGCAACCACATGGTGGCTCAGAACCATGTGTAATGAGGTCTGGTGCCCTCTTCTGGCCTGCAGGCATACATGTAGACAGAATACTTTATATGCAATAAATAAATAAAGTCTTATAAATAAATCAGGGGCAGTAATCATCCAATATATATAACACACATCAGATCCCACACAGTCCTGCCACACTTGTGCTCTAGCACAAGGTAATGATGAAATTGATAACTATTAATAGGAAGTGTGTTAAAAACCTCAAATTTTCATTAAAAAAACTTGAAAAAGACTTTTCCATCACTTGGCAACAAGCCAAAGATACTATAAGGAAATGTCCTACTTGTTCTTTATAGAACCAAACATCACTACCTGCAGGAAGTAACTCAAAGGAATGAAATATAGCAGATGGATGTGTTCTGTTTTGAAGAATTTGGAAAATCAAAATATGTACACCGTATCATTGATACTTATTCAGGTTTTCAATAGGCAACTGCTTTAGTTCAGAAAAGGCTGATTCAGTAATTACACATTTGCTAGAAATTATGGCCATCATGGGTATACCAGAACAAATAAAGACAATGTTCCAGCATGTCTCTAAGAAAATGCTTGCACTTCTTGTTTACTCAGTTAATATTATTTCCTTCTTGGGTCTCTGAGGGATTTGAAGACTAGATAGTATAGTTATAGTTTTCCTTGATTATCAGACTCAGTAAAGAAACTCACTAAAGATGTGTTAAGTGTAATAGGACTGAAAGGCATTAAAAGATAATTTGATAATGCAAATTAGAATAGAAAGTAAATTGGTACAAGACTTTGAACTCAAGAAAGAATAGATAGTGGAGTATTTCTCTGGATTTGTCATATGCTAATATACTAGGCACTGTTGACATACTTATTGCCTATATATATTGTATATAGTTTTTCTTGTATTAGTTATAACTTTTTAAAAATTTTAGACAAAATGGAGGGTATAGGGTAATATCTTGCTTGTACAAATGAAGCCTGTCTGAGGGTCAGAGAATGGAGCTTACCACTAGCTAACCACAGAGGTCTGAAGGGCTGTACAGATAGACAGGAAGTGAGATAGCTGAGTGGAAACAGGGTATAAGCAGGGAGAAACAGAACTCTCTTGTCTGCTGATACACTAAGGATGTAAGGTGTGGCAGTGGCTTGCTCCTTCTCGTTGATCTTTCAGCATTTTCCTTTATATCGACTCCCAGTACCATTTAAGAACTCCACTTACATCCAAGGAAGACACATGGGGCTAGACTTGCACCCCAATTCAGAATCCAGTATCCATTATACTGTGATGTAGAAGATAGCTAACAGCTGTGTACTTTAGCTGTGGTCTAGTGGTGAGGTCACCTCTACTGCAGTGTCAGGAAAGTCACACCCAGCTCACAGCAACACAGCCCTAACCCCTCAAGCCTCTGCCTCAGAACAAACAGCTGTGACTAGCCACAGAGGGTGAGATAAACTTCCCCTTCAGAACAGGCAGGTCCTTCCTTTCCTAACACTGCCTCTGCTGCAGGCATGACTGGATATCAGCAGCTAAAAGAACTAATAAATGGGGCTAGAGATGCTCAGTGGGTAAGAATGACTGATTGCCACACAACCCTGAAGACTTCAGTGTGGATCCCAGCACCTACACAAGCTCTTCCTATGCCTGTTCTATGTCTTAACAAGTCACTCAACCTGAAGACAGGCTGCTCATTTTTAATTATTGTGTCTGTATTGGCACATGCTTATGAATGCAGGTACTCACATAGGTCAGAAGAGGGCGATGAGTCTTTTGGAGCTGGAGTATACTTGGTATTGAGCTGCCTGCCTTGACTGGTGGGCACAGAACTCTCCTCTGCAAGAGGAGCTTGTGCTCTTAACAGAGTCGCTGCTCTAGCCCCTTTATTTTTGAGACAGGACCTCATTATGTAGCCTATGTTGAGCAGAAATTCCAGATGCCCTTGCCTTGACTTCCCACATGCTGGGATTACAGGTGTACAACTCCCAGAACCAGCTCTGAGGGAAACACTGAATTCTGCAAGCACTCGTTGGGGCCCCTGTGTTCACCTAGCATTGATGGGAAATCCCCCAAATTTTACTGATATTTCCAAACTGCTCTACAGTGCTTTCCAGAGAGCATCTGTTGACGATTCAGGGTTCCTCCTGTTCTCTCACTTTCTCTTCCTGTGGAGACACTAAGATCACAGATGCTGTGCAGCATTTGTGCTTTTATCAACTTGGACTTGGGATTGGAAGGAATTCCCTGGCACAGCTTAAGTGAGAAGTTTTATTAGTAAGGGGAGGGAAGGGGTTAGGAAAGAGAAAACAGGTAAAGAGACACAGAGACAGAGAGAGGACAGAAGAGAAGAGGGAGACAGGAAAAGTCCTGTCTGCCCCAGGGGAATAGGGGAAAGACAGCAGAAAGAGAGGGAAAGAGAGCCAAAGTGTGTGGGGTCTTTCACATGGGCCCTTTGCACCTGGGCTGACCAGGGTACTGACTGAGCGCATTCTGCCAGGTGACAGGGGCAGGCCAGGATAATGCCTGAATCTTTACACTGGATCTGGTTTGGAAACCATCAGTAAAGTTATAGGGCTAGCTTGATCTTCTTTAGTCACAATTTCCATCAATTCACACAGACATGGACATACCTGGAAGAGTGGACTCCATCATACCGGCCTGTGGACATGCCTATCAGCCTTTTCTTGATAAGTGACTGACAGGAGGAGGCCCAATCCCACTGTGAGCTGTGCTGTTCTCGGGGTTGTCCCAAGAAAGATGGCTGGCCAGGCAGTGGTGGCATACATCTTTGATCCCAGCACTTGGGATCTCTGCCTCCCAAGTCTGAGGCTGGCCTTGTCTACAGAGTGAGTTCTAGGACAGCCAAAGCTACACAGAGAAACCCTGTCTCAAAAAACAAAAACCAAAATAAAAAGAAAGATAGCTTATGTTTGTTACTAACTAGTTCTTTCTTACAACTTAAATTAACCTCCCTCCATCCACCTCTCCCTCCCTCTTGATTTTTCAAGACAGGGTTTTTCTGTAGCTTTGGAGCCTATCCCGGAGCTTGTTCTATAGACCAGGCCGGCCTCAAAATCAGAGATCCACTTGTCCACTTAATCCCAAGTGCTAGGATTAAAGGAGTGTGCCACCACCACCAGGCTTAACCCACATTTCTTATCTAAATTCTATCATGTGGCTCATGGCCTCGTTTTTTTCTGCATCTGGCTAGCAACTCCTCTTACTTCCCAGAATTCTCCTAGTCTGGCTCTACCACCTAACCTTACTATGTTCATCTACTGGACAGTCAGCTTCTTTATTAAACCAATCATAGCCACATATATTCATACTGTGTGAAGGAATATCCCACAGGATCCCAACAGTCACAAAAAAAGCCTGATATTATAAATGCAGGTGTACACCTGCATAAATGTGCATGCACAATACAGATATACAAACACAAATATATGTTTAAAAGAAAGAGAAAGATTAAGAAAACATGTATTCAACTTCCATGATCAAATACCAATATTTAACTAGGGAGTCAAGACTTACCATCTGACTGCAGATGCTGTCTCCAGACTCTTCTGCAGCCATGGCACTGCTGGCCTCCAGACCCTGACTCCAGCCTGCCACAGCAGGCCTCTGCCTGCTACCTCTAGACACTCAGCTTGAAGAGCTGCTCTCCAGGCACCGTGGGTAGCCTGAGACTGTCAGCCTTCCTTCATCTGTCCCACTGTTGTGACCTCCAGCTGGCACTTCTTCATTAATATCCAGCTCCCCTGAGCACAATAGTGAGATGTGGGGCTCCTGGAGAAATGTCTCAGCATCCTGACAAGACCAGTTACTAGCCATGACCTCAGGCACCTTACATCTCTTTAACCTCATATTCTCATCTACAAAGCAGGAATAAAATAATACAAATGTCCTCAGTATGATGCATGGACTAAATGAGATAGCATATTCTGAAAATTCAGCACATTTCCTGGCATGTACTAGGGGGCAATACTCATTCTTACTATATATATCATCACCCAAAGTCTCTTAGTGTTATCCATTTGTACACAAGGAGTTCATGTTGTAACAAAAAAAGAAAAAAAAAAAAAAAAAAAAAAGTTCTGGCTGGGCAATGGTGACACACACATTTAGTCCCAGCACTCAGGAGGCCAGCCTGATCTCAGAGTTCTGAGACAGCCAGGCTATACAAAGAAACCCTATCTTGAAACATACCTATATGAAAGCTCACAGCTGTCTGTAACATCAGTTCCAGGGGATCTGACATGCTCACACAGACATACATGCATAAAAAACATCAATGTATAGTAAATAAAACTAAATAAATTATATAAAAAAGGGAAAACAAAACAAATATTAGTTCTGGGTTGTTTTTGTTGTTATTCCCATTTTCCCCCTTCCTTCTTTCCTCATATAGTCTAAACTGAGATCATCCTGCCTCAACCTCCTAAGTCACAATTGTTCTTTACAATATCTAGCTAATTTCATTCTAAGTCAGTTTTTCATATAGGCACGAATTAAGATGCATCCACTTTTATTCTATTTTATTTTATTTGCTTTTGGTTTTTTGAGACAGGGTTTCTCTGTGGCTTTGGAGGCTGTCCTGGCATTCACTCTTTAGATCAGCCTGGTGTTGAACTTACAGAGCTCCATCTGCCTCTGCTTCACAGGTGCTGGGATTAAAGGCCTGTGCCAGCAATGCCCAGCTTGCACCTACTTTTAGAAAGAACCAAGCTGAGCACTCAGGAGGCAGAGGCAGGTGGATCCCTGTGAGTTCAAAACCACCATGGTTTACCGAGTTAGTTCTAGGGCAGCCAGGGATACAGAGAGAAACTATTTCTTGAAAAACCAAAAACAGAACAAGAGCTGGAGAGGTGGCTTAGAGGTTATGAGCACTGAGTGATTATTCTTCCAGAGTCCTGAAACCACATGGTGGCTCACCACCATCTATAATGAGCTCTGGTTCCCTCTTCTGGCCTGCAGGCATACATGGAGGCAGAATGTTGTATTCATAATAAAATTAAAACAACAATAACAACAACAAAAACAGAACAACAAAAAGAAAGTAAGAATCAAGCCAGGAGGATCTCTAAACATGCTCTACATATTCAGTTCCGGCTAATCAGGACTACATAGAGACCATGTGTCTTAAAAACAACAAACACCTAAAGTCGCCCACATTAAACATACATTTAATGGATGAAAAGATGTCTGGAGAAAGTGACTTATCTCCATTCATTCAATCCAGCGTTGTGCTAGGTGAGATGAGGTACAGAACATAATCATATATAAGTAGCCATTTACAAGCTTAAAAAAAAAAATGCCTGGAGCCACAACAAACCTTTTTAAAAATTTCTAATAAAAAGCATATTAAAATGGTTTATTATACACACAACACACACACACACCACACACACACACAAAAAAAAACCCACAAAATACAGTTAGCTTTTGATTTTTTTTTTTTTTATTTCGTTTCAGAAGTCTGGATAAAGGCACCTATACTCTAGAATGTCTTATTAACATGAGAAAGGGCACTTACTTATATAAAACAAGGGAAGGAGGAAAGGGCATGATTGTCAAAAAGGGAACATAAATCCCCAAATAAATTATCTTACAAAAATACCACACTTGTTTTTCCACTTTTTCACTACTGGTAAAAACAAAAAGAAAAAATTCACATTAAAGCTTATCTGTACGATGGCTGGTATAACAAGACCACACTTTTTTACATATTACGTAAGTCAAATAAATATTTCACACAAATTTAAGTTTTAAAAAAATAGGTCAAGTATTTACCCTATATTTCTTTGGTCCATTAAAAGACCATTTCTCAACCTGATATTACACTAGATTGTAATACTCTGCATGGTCCCATGTGCATGGCTGAGGCAAGATGCTCATGGGCACATGCTGTGCACATGTGAACTGGTTAACACTGCTGTGTACTTCCGTAAATGGCTTCACCTTAAGGAATACAGACCCTTCATCCTATCTTGTCTCATACTGCTAGGGAAGAGCGAGGATACTTGCTATCACAGACACTTGTTCAGGCCCTGTAAAAACACAGAATCCACTAAGCTTTTCAGACTTAGAGACAATTGAACACAGACAGGAGCAAAGTCAGCACACTCAGGGGGGTTCAGGTGAGGAAGAGCAAGACAGACAACTGAACAATATTACAGAACCCTGGCCTCTAGCTGTATTTTTCTGTTGTTCTCTTATGGCCTTTGATCTTGATGAAGATTTAATAATGTGACATTTTTCTGTTCTAACGACCAAGTTTAGGAAGAACAGTGGAAAAGTATGCAGACTTTTAAAGCTAGTTTGATATTTATACTAAAAACAAAACAGAACTACAGTTTTATTCACCTCATTCAGCTCACTTCTTACTGAAATATTACTGAAGCAGTTTTTCTCTGTGTAGTCCTAGCTGTCCTGGAACTAGCTCTATAGACCAGGTTGGCCTCAAACTCAGAGATCCACCTGCCTCTGCCTCCCAAACTCTGGGATTAAAGGCATGTGCCACCACCTCCCAGTCTCCTACTGAAATAATTACAACACAAACCTGGCAATACTTTACATTTCCAGTGGCCCAAGAGGTAAGCTCACCTTTTTTAAAGTCAGATGCAACTAAGCTAGGCTTAAGACTGAAACACCAAACCCTCAAACCAAGCCCTCAAAATGTTAAAATACCAGCACTTTCCATCCAGGATAGAAAAACGAGCATCCGAAGTAAAGAGAGCCACAGGACTGGTCAAGCAGCCAATCAAACACCACTTCCCTGTTACTGGAGCTAATGGTTACTCGGAGCTTGACGTTTCCGCCTTCACTGTTGTTAGCAGTCCCTAGAGTCACAGCTTCGATGTCAAATGTGACAGTGGATCCAGAGGTAACTGCAGGCAACTGATTAGTCATTTCTTTGCCATTGACAAAAACTGCACCTAAAACATTAAGAGACATTCATCTGTGACTGAGAAAATCCAAACAGCTTCTAGATGACTTAGGAAAAAGAAACACTCCAGAAAATCGGGTATTAATAATTAATTTAAATAGAGATTAACCCTCATTCCCATAGTCAGAGCAAAAACTCAAGTTTCAATCACTTGAAGGGGCTGGATTCTTCCAGGAGAGACTGAGTTTCCTATGATCGAAAGAATGCCACAGAGCTCAGCCCCTCAGCAGCAACACAGTTTCCTACATGATAGACAAGAAGCTTGCCACGGAAGATTAAATGCTGACTTAGTGATTTAGTCATTTATTTCCCCCAGAAATGGGGGAGTGGGGGGAATCCCAGACTGGCCTCAAATTCCCAAATGCTGAGATTACAGGTATGTGTGTGCCACCATACCTGGATTTTGGTAGTGAGGGACCAAAAAGTACTTGTTATTATATATGTGTGATGTGTATGTAGATGTGGGCTTGTTGGTTTTCTCTTCACACCTTTATGTGGGCTCCAGGTGGTTGGATTTGCATGGCAAGTGCTTTATCTGCTGAGCCAACTGACCAGCCCTAACTAGTTTGTATGTAGCTGGGCAGAACTGTTGGTTGTTTCCCTCCTTTGTGGGTTTGCATGGTGCACGGTCATACTAGTAAGTTAGTCCTTAGGGAAGTGCCTTTCACTCAGGTCTGCTCCAGCTACCAGGTCTGTTTTAAGGGCACAGTCAGATGTGTCTTACCATTGGTGCTGATGCACACAGCTTGGTCCCGCTGCAGAGAGTCATAGCCATTCTGCTTTTCTGCACACACTCCTATACTGTCTCTTCTGTCTGGCTGTCCCACTGTTTCAACTCTATAATTGAAGTAAAAAGGTAATTTCATCTCTTTCTTTTTAAATGTAACATGAGATGGGCAAGATAGTTCAGGGGTTAGGAGCTTGCTACTCTTGCAGGGGATGGGAGTTCAGTACCCAGCACCTACATCAGATGTCTCACCACTACATGTTAACTCCAACTTCAAGGCATCCATTATCTTCTGGTCTCCAGAAGCACTTGCACATACATAACATACATTCATACACACACATACACATTAACAAAAGATAAATAAATCTTAAAAAGGAGTATGTTAGCTGGGCTTGGTGGTGCACAACTTTAATCTGAGGTTTTGGGAGGGAGGCAGGCTGATCTCTGAAATCAAGGTCAGCCTGGACTAGAGTTTGTTCCAGGATAGCCAGGGTTACCCAAAGAACCCCTGTTTTGAAAAACCAATATAAGGGCTGGAGAGATGGCTATTTGATTAAGAGGTCTGGCTGTTCTTCCAGAGAACTCAGGCTGAGTTCTCAGCACCTAAACAGCACCTTACGGCTGTCTGAAACTCCAATCCCTGAGGATCTGACACCCTTACACAAAAAGCAAAAAATAAAATACAACACAACTCTTCTTTTTTTTCCCCAAAACAGGGTTACTCTGTAGCTTTGGAGGCTGTCATGGAACTTGCTCGGTGGACCAGGCTGGCTTCAAACTCACAGAGATCCACCTGCCTCTGCCTCCCAAGTCCTGGGATTAAAGACTGGGCCTCTAATTCTTTATAATATGCAGCGCTCTAAATACCCAGAGTGGGAAAAGAATTCACTGTGATTCACTTAAAAAAGAAAAAAAAAAAAAAATTCTGCAGTCAATCGGGTTGGCTTTCCATTTTAGAAGTGACATTAAGTAACAGAGAAAGTTGGCAGTTGTGGTGCACATCTTTAATCCCGGCAGTCCAGAGACAGAGGCAGGCAGATCTCTGTGAGTTCAAGGCCAGCCTGAGCTACAGGGAGTGATCCTAGGATAGCCAGAGCTACATAGAGACCCCTATCTTGAGAAAAAAAAAAAAAATGCCAGACATGGTAGCTTATTGTGCTATTTTTTACTTTTGGCTTTTTAGGGGAGCCCACTACCCAGCTCACAAAAAAAAATCTTATGCGGAGGGTTATTCTTAGTCAGAATGCCTGGCCTTAGCTTGGTTTGTTTCTTGCCAGCTTTTTAAAAATTATCTCACCTATCTTCAACCTGAGGGCTTTTGCCTTTCTATTCCTGTACACCTTCCCTTTCCTTCTTAACTCTGTGTCTGGATGTGTAGCTGTGTGGCTGGTCCCTGAAGTCCTCTTCCTTCCTCTCTTGTTCCCAGATGTTTGTCTCCTCATAGTTCTCCTCCCTGCCTGCCAGTTCTACCAGGATGTCCTCAAATCCAGAGATTCTCCTGTCTCTGCCTCCCAAGTGCTGGGATTATAGGTATGAGTCACCATTGCCCAGCTTATTTGGTATATACTTATAATCCCAGTACTTTGGAAGAGAGTTTGAGGCCAGCCCGGGCTACATAAAAAAGTATCTCAGAAACAAAAAACAAGGGCTTGTGTAAAGGTTCGGTAGGTAAAAAAGTGCTTGCCTTACAAGTCTGACAACTAAAGGGGGCTGGAGAGATGGCTCAGTGGTTTAAGAGCACTGTCTGTTCTTCCAGAGGTCCAGAGTTCAATTAGCAGCAACCATGTGGGAGCTCACAACCATCTGTAATAAGATCTGGTGCCCTCTTCTGGCCTGCAGGTATACATGCAGGCACAACACTGTATATAATAAATAAATATTTTTTGAAAAGTCCAACAACTAAGCTTATTCTACAGAATTCACATTGTGGAAGCTTAGAGCCCACTCCTAAAAGCTGTTATCTAACTTTCATATGCATGCCATGGCATGAGTACACTTACACTCACACAATTTAAACATATGTGCTGTGTGATGATCTTTCTGTATGCTATAAATGTGTACTGTTCCCATTGGGTAATAATAAAAGCTATTTGGCCTATGGCAAAGCAGGATGAAGTTAGGCAGAACAATCAAACTGAAGACACAGATGAAGAAAGGCAAAGTCAGGGAAGACTCAAGGAACAAGATGCCAGAGGATTAGGAAGCCACAGACCACTTGGCAATAAGCAGATTAATAGAAATGGGTTAGTTTAAATGTAAGAGCTAGTTAGTAATAAGCCTGAACTATAGGCCAAACATTCTATAATTACTATTAAGCCTCTGAGTGATTATTTAGAAGCAGCTAGGGGACAGGGAGGGACAGAGAAACCTCTATTTACACATATGTATATACATCTATACATATGCACAATAATAAATACAACAAGCCAGGTACGGTGACACACACTTGTAACCCTAACACCAAATAGGAAGAAACAGGATTGCTGAAGATTTGAAGTGAGTTCTACCCAGACCAATTTAGGCTATAAAGTAAGACCCTTACTGAATGAGGAGTGTGGAGGACAAGCAAGCACTGAATCAAATTCACATATCCCAAAGCTATTAACCTCTGGGTGTGGTAGTACTTGTCACAATACTAACACTCTGGAGATAGAGAAAGGAAGATTATTGTCAAGTGCAAGGCCAGCATAGATACATATTAAATTCTAAGCCAGGGAAGGTACCACAGTGAGAACCTGTCTCAAAACACAAGCAAATGGCTGGGGCTTTTAAAAATTGCAATTGATGTGGGAGGGCCCAATCCTCTGTGAGATGTGCCATCCTAGCATGTGGTCATGGGGTATACAAGAAAGGTAGCTAAGCGAGTCCTCTCTGCTTCAGGTTTCTGCTTTGATCTCCTGCCTTAGCTCTCCTCAGTGATGGAGTGTGAACTGTAAATGGGGGTGGGGGGGGGAGCTGGAATGATAGCTCAGTGGTTAAGAACACTGTCTGCTCTTCCAGAGGACCCAGGTTCAATTCCCAGCATCCACATGGCAGCTCACAACTGTCTGTAACTCTAGTTCCAGAGGATTTGACACCCTCACACATACATACATACATACATACATACATACATACATACAAAATACTAATGTACATAAAATAAAATAAATAAAAAAGAAATAAAGGGCTGGCCGGATGATGATGGTGCATGCCTTTAACCCCAGCACTTGGGAGACAGAACAGAGAAAGTTCCAGGACAGCCTCCAAAGCTACAAAGAGAAACCCTGTCTCGAAAAACAAACAAAATAATAATAATAGGCTGGAGAGATGGCTCAGGGGTTAAGAGCATGTGCTATTCTTAAAGAGGACTAAGTTCAATTTCTAGGGCACACAAGAGGCAGTTCACAACTGACTGTATGTACTTCCAGCTGGAGGGAATCCAACTCAAGAGCATACTGACATACATAATTAAAAAGTAAATCAATGATATCAGGAAAGGGTAAAAGCAACCAAAAAAAAAAAAAAAAAAAAAAAAAAAAAAAAGGAATGTTCTTTCACGAAACAGGAGAGGCCAGGAGAAGGGCTATCAGCAGACTCTGGCACCAAAGCCTTGAGACTCCTGGAACAGCTAGCATTCAGCCAGAGACAAGTTCTCACTGGCTTCAGATGTTCTACCAAGCATACCTAACCTGTGGCCTATAGCCCACATGCAGCCAAGGATAGTTGTGAATTCAACCCAATGAAGAATTATACACTTACTGAAAATATTTTTACTTCAGAAAAAAATTTTGCTATCTCCTCTTCCCCCTTTGCTTTAACGGCACTGCTCAGCTCTCAAGTACACACTTTCTAGATGACAACACCAAGTCACAATTGCCAAAAGTTTGGTCATACTGTAAGACCTGCAGAGCATGGTCCTTCACGCTCCCACTCAGGAAAGGCAGCACACCAAATCACTCATGAGAATCGGTCTTGATGCAAATAGCATGAGGAACTTTTATTCCAAGTGCACTGGGGTCCACAGTCATAAGCCACGCAGGGGTAGAGGACTGAGGACCTCGAGGGCAGAATTGAGACAGCTTTTATAGGATTTACATAAAAACTAACAAGGCCAGTTTTAAAGCTAGCCTGTTATTTTTACTAGGCCTAAAAGCAAGGACATAGGATAATTCAAAATTTGGGATGGTTAGTAAGGTTTCCTAGGTTACAGAGATTGAGCACACCTGCAAGGTTAGGGGATTTTTCTTTCTCAAGAACCGGCGGGCTCAGTAGCCTCGTCCTTGAGCAGCTGGGAGAATGTACTTTCCAGTTAGGGAGTTATCTATATCTATTGGCAGAGGCTCTTGTTTTCTCTCTTTCCCTTTTTGTTATGAGTCCCATCTTTTAGATATTGATTTTTTTTTTTTTTTTTTTTTTGTAGACAGGATGACCCATAACAATTCCCAGACTGTTGTGGATAACAACATTTTTTAGAAACTAGGTGATTATGAATAATAATAATAATATCCAGAAATCAGTCATCATGATTAAATTATTTTATGTGTTTTTTTTTCCCCTGAGCTCTGCATGCAGCTAGGGTGATTTTTAAATATATGCTGATGGACTTTTTCTAAATTTTTGACTTTTAGTGGTCATTAGAGAGTTAAGCTGTATTTTTATCCTTTCAATCAATACCTGCAAGCCCTCTAGAAACCACAGCAAAGATAAGATGATCTTCATGCAGGTACACTCATTTGCCCCTCCCATTCACCTGATTTAAGTGCTGCTGCCTTTGAACAAGGGGAAAAAACACTTAGTCCACATTCAAGGGGGAGAATGACAAAAATGCAGTCTGGCTCACTGAGTTTAACTGAGTTTCAGTTACTCACTCAGGCAAGCGGGGACCAGTGAGGCTTCCCTGGAAGAGGACAGAGAAGCCATGTTTGATTGAGAGCTTCTGTCAGACCAGTAAGCAGTAGAGTCCTATCAATCTGTATCATTGCAGGAATGCAAGCCATTAATCAAATACGTCTCTGTATCCACAGAGAGGGAACTTAAAACGTAAGACAGCAGGCTGGGTAGGGGTGGTGCATGCCTTTAATCCCAGCACTTTCAAGGCAGAGGCAGGTAGATTCAAGGCCTGCCTGGTCCACAGAGAGTTCCAGAATAGCTGGGGCTACACAGAGAAACCATCTTGAAAAACAAAACAAAAAACCCAAAAACACAAGACAGCATTATGATTAAGCAATATGGGGGTGGGGGGCTAAAATTAGGAAGAAGGGGTGGGCAGCTCTGTGGAAGAACAAATGCTTTACACTCCCAAGGCCTAAAGTTCAGGACAGCACAACCACCAACATAGGAGTGAGAAGGCACCAGCAAGACTGTAGATCTCCACATTAGTAAGAATCACACTTACATTCTCACAAAAAAGACAAAGCAGATGCAATGACAAGTAGCTATGACCACTAATTTCTCTGGGTGTGGTAATGCCTGTCTATGCCATACTCAGCAGGTCAAGGCAGGAATTCATAATGACAGATTCTGAATGCAGGCTCCCTGGACTTAAATTCCAGCTTTGGCAATTACAAGCTTTGAGGCACTGGATAATTAACTTCTTTGTGCCTTAATTTCCTCACTCCTAAAAGTGTTAACTACATTTATCACTTTAGGTTATCTTAAAACTAAAATGCAGCTTACTGTATAGCTCAGCTGGCAGAGTGCTTACTTTGCATTTACAAAGCCCTGGCTGGGTTCAGTCCTTAGCATGAATAAGCCAGCAAAGCAGAGCCTGTCCCTGCCCCAGCCCTGGGAAGAAGGGGATCAGAAGGTCAAGGTTATTCTCAGCTACATAGCCTAGGGCACATGAGACCATATGCACAAGTACTTGGCACAGAGTGAGTACCACTTAGATAGCAACTGCAATTGTTTATTATCATTATTCTTATCTGAGCTCTTTGGCCTGCATCTATTAAAGCTCAGAAAGTCTGTTGATGTGCACAAGTACCTGGTTTTGAGGCATTTCAATGATGAAAGTTCTTCTGTACACAAAGACATAGACACAGGAGTATATTTCAGTATAGAAAATTCACTATGTGGGGCATAAGTAGATTTTGAGTTTTAGATTCCGCCATAATTAGATATAGAATACCTCTGTACTCCTGAAAGGCAGTGTCAAAGGTTTGGTCTTTGGCTGGCACTGTTAGGAATGGGTGAAAATCCTGCCACCGTACTTTCTGGAACAGGCCCCAAGAAGCGAGCTTCCAGTCACGAACTAAACTACCAGAAGGTGAACCAGATAGCCCTCTTTTCTTTGTAAGCTGATTATCTCAAGTGTTTATTGTAGAAATGGAAAGTTAACAGAGACTCATTTTTCTCCTCTTGGCATTTTTCTGGTGATTCAACCATTCTTTCCTTATGACTTAATGGGTGAGAGGAGGTGTCAGAAGAAAGACAAAGCATAAACTAGCATATCCTGACAGTGGGGAGCAGTTCAAATTATTTGGTTGGATGTGAATACAGCAACACTGGCTTAGACACAACTTCCAGATGTTCTCCCATGCCTTACATAAGGAAACAAAATAGAAAAAAATCTGATCATCTGAGGCTGGTGAGATGGCTCATAGAAAAAGACACTGGTTGCTCTCGCTCCCCGGCCATTTTGGTGGCTGCTCTTGGTTGGGGGCTGTCTGGCACCTAAGGCAGGAAGATGGTGGCTGCAAAGAAGATGAAAAAGTCCCTTGAGTCAGGCTGGAAAGATGGCTCAGTGGTTAAGAACACTGGCTGCTCTTCCAGAGGACCCTGGTTCAATTCCCAGCACCCACATGGCAGCTCACAACTGTCTGTAACCCCAGTCACAGAGGATCCGACACCCTCACGAACAGTATATACAGGCAAAACACCAGTGTACATTAAATAAATAAATGTTTAAAAAAAAAAAAAAAGTCCCTCAAAGTCCATCAACTCTAGGCTCCAGCTTGTTATGAAAAGTGGGGAGTATGTGCTGGGCAAAGCGAAGTTGGTTATACTCACCAACAACTGCCCGGCTTTGAGGAAATCTGAGCTTTGAGGAAATCTGAAATAGAATACTATGCCATGTTGGCTAAAACCGGTGTCCATCACTACAGTGGCAATAACATTGAATTGGGCACAGCATGTGGAAAATACTACAGAGTATTCACACCGTCTATCGTTGACCCAGGTGACTCTGATATTAGAAGCATGCCAGAACAGACTGGTGAGAAGTAGTAAACCAGAAAAACCTTCCTTTAATAAAACCACCAGAGCTTTTTTTTTTAAAAAAAAAAAAGAAAGAAAGAAAGAAAAAGAAAGGAAGGAAGGAAGGAAGGAAGGAAGGAAGGAAGAAAGAAAGAAAGAAAGAAAGAAAGAAAGAAAGAAAGAAAGAAAGAGACACTGGTCACCAAGCTGGAGGACTTGATTTTAACTCTAGGACTTACACAGTTGAAAGAGAACTGACTCTTGCAAGTGTGTGTGCCCCAACACACATTATTAAAAGCATTTTTAAAGAAATAAAAATAGGCACTGAGGAGATGGCTCAGTGGTTAAGAGCACTGGCTGCTCTTCTAGGATTCAGGTACCCACATGGCAGCTCATACCCTAAACATTCCATTACATGGCTAGAAGGCATGACAGGCATTTCTCAGTCTACTTACCTGAATGTTAATGTCTGCCCACAGAAGTAGGTTGGAGCACTGGAGTAGAGAACACCCGAGGACTCGGCATCATTCCGGAGTGCTATATTTCTTCGACTGCTCAGACTGTATCCCTCAAAGCCAGGTGTCCACTCTTTAAAAGGAAAGTCATTAAAAATTATAACACTCTTTTCAAGAGTTTATTGAATAGAGACACCTTAAACAGAATTGAATGAAAGTAATTTACTTAGAGTAGTCTAAGAGAAATTTAATAAAAGATTTAGTAACAGGGTATTGGGGTTAGAGCCACAAATTACAAAAAAGAGTTTGGTAAATTCCTATACAAATTGAAAAATAAATAAAATAACCGTCATCATCTATCTAAAAAAAAAAAAAGTTCAAATTAATATTATAACCTGAATAAATAACAGAGCATGTATTTATTAGCATGTATAAGGATCTGAGTTCAATCAACAGTGTCATATTAAAAATAAATATACAAGCCTGTCAGTGTTGGCTCACACCTTTAATCACAGCACTGGAAAGACAGAGGAAGGAAGGTCTCTGGGGATCTGAAGACAGCCTATGTACAAAGAGAGTTCCAGGACAGCCAGGGCTGTGGCACAAAGAAACCCCATGGTGTGTGTCGGTGTTTTAGGCACTGTTTTCAAAGTGTGGTTTGGGTGATGCTCAATTTTGAATTCCAAACACAAGAGCTGATGAAAACAATTTACATGGAATAATCTGAGTAAAAGGCAGGTTCCATGTTCTCTCAATTCAAGATCATCCTTAGGAAAGTGGTTACCTGTGCACCACTCTCAGCACAGGAGGTAAACTTCCCTACACCCTATTGAGTTTTAGGTGTGACAAGGTAAGAGCATACCATGAGGCACCAGTGTAGAGTGCCCTGTCTGGGGAACACTCCAAGGACTCCACTCCTGCCGACCATCTCCTCGGGCGCAGACTCTGAATTGATAATCAACATTGGGGTCTATGTGCAACACTATGAATTCAGTGTCAGACCCTACATATACATCTTCAAAATGATTTGCAGTACATTTACGGAACTGGAGCCTGTAATCTTGGGCCGTAAAGTCATCATCCACCTATGGGGAGAGATTTTTTTTTTAAGTTAGGTAAAAACCAGAACGGGGGCATCTAGCAAAAAAATATTATGTCCATTTGCTGAATAGAGGCAAAAATGAACACTATGGGGAAGGCACAGACAACACGTTTATCACTATTTCCTTTTTCTTTTTGTTCTTCCTGAGATAGGGTTTCACTACATGTAGCCCAGGCCAGGCCTTGAATTCATGGTAATCCTGCTTTGGTTTCCTGACAGTTAGGACTATAGATAAGTATTACCATACATAGTTGCTTCTCCTTTTCTTTTTGTGTGTTTGGGTTTTTTGTTGGTTGGTTTTAAAGACAGGGTTTCTCCTTGGCTTTGGAGGCTGTCCTGGAACTAGCTCTTGTAGACCAGGCTGGTCTCAAACTCACAGAGATCCGCCTGCCTCTGCCTCCTGAGTGCTGGGATTAAAGGCATGCGCCACCACTACCCGGTGTGTGTATTTGTTTCTGAGAACAGGTCTTGCTCTACTGTCCAAAATGGCCTTGAGCTCACCAACCTCCTGCCTTGCCATACCAAATACTATGAGTTACCATGTCTGGCTCCTTTGTTCCACTTGTGTGTATGTATGTGCACGTACGCTCATATATGCATACCACAAAGCACATGTGAAGGTCAGAGGACAACATGTAAGAGTCAGTTCTTTCCCACCATGTAGGCTCCAGGAAATGAACTCAGCTTGTCAGCCTTCATAACAAATGCCTGTATCTGCTTAGCCATCTTAACAGCCTACCTTTCTTTCTCTTTTATAAATTGAAAAGTGTCTTTAATATTACCCATTCTGAAGCTGGGGATGGTAACATTGCTTCTAATCACAGCAGCTAGAAAAGCAGACAAGAGGCACAGTAGTTAAAGCCCAGCCTTAACTACATAGCAAGTTCAAGGCTAGCCTGGACTATATGAGACTCTGCCTCAAAAACAGCTCAGCAGGAGGGTGCCCAACAGAAAGCCTGATAGAGATCTGAGTTCAATCCCCAAGACCCACAAGGTAGAAGGAGGGACAATTCCTGCAGGAAGTCCTTCCACCTCCAGACATTTGAAATGGCATGCATGCTCCCCCAACACACACACACACAAAATGTAATTAAAAAAGAAAAAGATGAGAGAAAGAATAGCTGAACAGAGAGGCACATGACTATAATCCCAGCACTTAGAAAGATAAGGCAAGGGGATAATCAATCTGGGATTAGAATACACTACACACCAAACCGTTCATTTAGTTTGTTTATTTTATGTGTGTAAAGTATGAGGGATCAAACCAAGTATCTTGCACAGGCATACATGCTACCAATGAGTCATAGTCTCAGCTCCACAGCAAATTCTAGGCCAACCTAGGCCATACAACAACCTCAAGCTCAAAATATTTTTTAAAGGAAAATTATTCAAAAGACAGGAAATACACATGAATAGAGAGATATGAAAATACAATATAAAACCATAATGAGATAGCATTTGTGCAAAAACATACGTCTGACAATCCTAAGTACTGGTAAAGACAAAGAATAGTAGGTATTCATACATAGCATGCACCTGTAATCCCAACATTTGGAGGGTGAGACAAGGGGATTGTGATGAGTTTGAGGCTAGCCTGATCTACACAGCCTTATCTAATACAGATCCAAAACATTAAGATCTCATAATTTACAGTAAGGTATACTTTTAAAAAAAAAACTTACATGTGTGCACAAGAAAGCCCAAATAAGAACTAGTGATTAACACTAAAAGAAATAGGCAAGCAAACAAAAACCCTAGAAATAACCAGTCCTTGCGGGTTTCTGTTGTGGAGTTTTTGGTGATGATGGTACATCTCTACTTCTTTCTTCTATATAAAAGCTTCAAATAAAAAAAATATGTTGAAGCCATTCTGTATACTCTGGTACAGTTATGTGTGCATATGTGTTCCTGTGCACATGACACAGCATGCATGTGAGAGGGCAGGAGACAACTTTTGGGAATTAGTTCTCTCTTTTCTTTCTTTTTTGTTCCAAAACAGGGTTTCTCTGTATAGCCCTGGCTGTCTAGGAACTCATTAGGTCGGACTGGCCTCAAATTCACAGAGATCCACTTGCTTCTGCCTTCCCAGGACAGCTAGGGCTGTTACACTGAGAAACCCTGTCTCAAAATAAAATAAAATAAAATAAACACCAACAAAAACAGAATTCTGGACAATACTGAGTGTAAGAGAACTGTAGGAATATTTATTTAATCACTTTCTGTTTTAAGATAGTCTCACTATGTAATCCTGGCTGGCTTGAATCTCACTATATAGGCCAGGCTGGCCTCAAACCCATAGAGATCCACCTGAATCTACTACTTGAGTGCTAGGGTTAAAGGTGTGTACCTCAGCTGGATGTTGGTGGTGGTGGTGCACACCTTTAACCCCAGCACTCAGGAGGCAGAGGCAGGCAGATCTCTGTGAGTTCAGGGCCAGTCTGGTCTACAGAGCTAGTTCCAGGACAGGTTCCAAAACAATACAGAGAAACCCTGTCTCAAAAAACCAAAAACAAAAGTGTGTACCTCCACAACAAGCCTATACTTTAGAAATCCTATTTTAGAGTCATTCAATGTTTAAAAAAACGGGGGTGGGGGGGGGGGAAGAGGTCCCTGAGCAGTGGTAGTGCAGGCCTTTAATCTCAGCACTCCAGAGGCAGAGTCAAGCAGATCTCTATATGAGGCCAGCCTGGTCTACACAAGGTAGAGCCTGTCTCAAAAAAGAAAACAAAGCCTGACGTGGTTTTAATCTCAGTACTTGGGAGGCAGAGGCAGGTGGAGCTTTGTGAGTTCAAGGTCAGCCTGGTTTACAGAGGAAGTTCAAAGACAGCCAGGGCTGTTACATAGAGAAACCTCGTCTCGAAAAAACAATAAATAAGTAAATAAATCTTTAAAGCCCACAATCACAAATCCATAATGTCAAGGCTATTTCTGTAATTTGGTACATACCTTACACCATCGTACTATGATGCCTCCAGGTTTCTCTATTAATTCTTCAATTTGTACTGGTGGGCGGGAAGCTACTGTTCCATGCTTAAAAATGTGGTCTTTTACTATGTTAAGAATGGAATCATCCAACTGAGCCGACAAACAGGGTACATCAACTAGTAAAGGCACTTCTGGTAAGCTAAAGAAACAAAGTCATGTGTTTAAGACATGCTTCACTTGGAGATGAAAACACAAGGACTACTTTAGATTGGCCACATGCTAGAAGAATCCTAAAAGCCTCAGCAAATAATTCTGAAGACGCTGCAAGTGTTTTTGTGAAGAGCTTTCATCTTTATATTAAAAATTCTCTTCCGCCATCATTGTAAGCAAGACAAAATCTTTAACTGTATACTAGCATGTGCCCAATCCCATCACTCAGAATACTTCCACAGGAGAATCACAAGCCAGAAGTCAGCCTAAGATGCATACACAGTGATACCCTGCCTTAAAAAAGAAGAAAAAATTGATAAAAATCACAACTATTGAGTTTATATCAAAAGATCTCATTAATGAAATAAGATTTGGTTTCAGTAAGGCACTCAATGTTTTTTTCTTGTGCAGAGACCACCACAATTCTCTATGGATTGCTCCAATTATGTCATTATGAGTGCTGCTCTGGAAGCATGCACCAGAAGTTTTAGAATTTAATAATTCTATTAACTACTAGAATTGAAAAAGGTCTATAATAATACCTATATCAAAAATTTCAACCACAGTCATATGACACTAGCAGTAATGATAATGGGCAGTAAAGCCTTGAAAAACAGATTCTCTACTTCCTGTCATCAGAATTTTTAATGGGGACCAAGGAGGTAGGAGGGTGAAGATTGGAAGGGAGGCAAAAGGAAAGTCCAAAAGGGACAAATTCTTTTACCTGTCCAACTGAATGTGTGAGGCCTTTTTGGTAAAGTTCCACAATTTGTCATTCTGTTCTATACCACCAAGAATGGCAATCTCACCTACAATGGAGGGTAAGAAAACAAGCTCAGTAAAAAAACAGTCACACTTTAAAGTCATTATTACACAGTAACCAATACAACTCATGTTTACTGTAGATTTCTAGCTTTTTTGCAAGTTAATTCCCAAGTGACACAGAATCAAACTCTCAAAATGACTTGGCAAGCCAAAGAGAACAAAGATCAAAGATTCTGTTCTATAACTGCAAATCTAGCTCAACAACCAATTTTACACAGAGCAGAGAGCCAGGAAAATTTCCTCATTCCTCTTTATCAATTAACTTTTTTATTTTATCCTGTGATGGGGATTTTGTTTTTTTTTTAACATTAATTTACTGGAGGAGATATGTGCATATATCAGTCAGATGTCAGCTTGAGGGAATTTATTTTTCCCCAGCCCATCATGTGAGTTTCAGGGCTGTCAGGCTTGGTACCAAGCTCCTTTATACACTTAGCCAGCTGATCAGCCCTTTTTTTTTCTGACTTTTTTGAGATAAAGTATCACTAATAGCCTTGGCTGACATGAAACTTGCTATGTAGATTAGCCTGGCCTCATGACTCACAAGTTATTTCTGTCTCCAACTCTTGAGTACTAAGATTCCAGGGGTGAACCTCCATACTCCTGGCTCCTCTTTATCAGTTCTAACAGGAACAAAGTTATTATCATAAAGAGCAGCAAAAGGACATAGGATCTTAAACAGCAAAATGATACCAGCTGAGGTGGTACACGCCTATTATCTTTTTGTTTGTTTTTTTATTTTTTTGAGACAGGGTTTCTCTTATTTTGAAGCCTGTCCTAGAACTAGCTTTGTAGACCAAACTGGCCTTGAACTCACAGAGATCCGCCTGCCTCTGCCTCCCAAGTGCTGGGATTAAAGGCAGGAGCCACCAATGCCTAACCATGCCTATTATCTTAGTTTTTAAGGCTGAGGTTTTAGACAAGCCTGTGATATATGAGACCCTATCTCAAAAGTCAACTGATTCAGTCAGACTTCCCTGAAAGTACACTAGACATTAGATCAGAAATTACTCAATAGGCTGGATGGTGGTGGCATAGGACTTTGATCCCAGCCCTTGGGAGGCAGAGGCACCCTGATCTTCAGAGTGAGCTCCATGACTGCCAGGATAACATAGAGAAACCCTGTCTTGATTAAAAACAAAACAACAACAAAAGAGATTACTCAACAGAACAACAATAAGTAAATTCTTTACAGGGCATGAAAATGACCAATCTCTATATCCTTTGAAATGAAGGATAGTATTATATCATCCAAATGCACACTGAAGTTACTAAAGTTTTTTTTTTGTTAACTATGATTATATTTATTCATTCAGTGTGTGTGTGTCTTTGTGTGTGGGCATGCATACCATGGCACACATATGGAAGTCAGAGAACAACTTGCAGGATCACGTGGTCCCAAGATCAAACTCAGGTTTGTCAACAAGATCCTTTACCCAATGAGCTATCTTGCCAGCCCTAACTCAAGTTTTCTGAGAGGATATGACCTCCTTTACTAAAAGAAAACACAGACATATTGAATACTGCCTCAAAAGTCTACTTAGGAGGTAGAGGCAGGGTGATCAGAAGCTCAAGGTTATCTTTAGCTAATAGGAAGTTCAAAGCTAATAGGAAGTTAGGAGGGCCTGTCTTAAAAAAAAAAAAATAAGAGGAGGAGGTGGGGGGACTGAAGAGATGGCTCAGGGATTAAGAGTACTTATTCTTGCAAAGAACAGGGGTTTGCTTCCAAGCACACATATGGTGGTTCACAACCATCTGTAACTCCACTTTCAGGGGACTGGCCTCCACAGGCACTAAGCACACATGTGTGCACATACACATATATGCAGACAAATAATTTTAAAAATAAAATGAATCAACTTAATAAATTAAATACACATACATACACACAGAAAAAAGCTTTTATCTTCTCTGTAGGGGAGAAGGGGAAGAATTTGAAACTAAAAATGTTTTTTAAGTATAAAAATATTCAAGCATTAAGTGCTATGACAAACAAGCATATGCCTCAAAAGATTTATTTTCAAAAATGAAAGCACAGCATTCAATATTATGGGTGTGCACACTCCAGCCCTGTGCTGACCTGCTTCTGGGTCTGTTTCCAAATTCAAAGCCTCAAGGGGAAGACGTTCTGTGGTTCTGCTAAAAAGAATTTTCTCAAAGGCACTATTATGTCAGTAAAAAATAAACATGTCTCATTGAGGATTACAATTAGCTACACAGCGATTGGCCTGGGCCAATCCCATTACATAACTCTTAGTGAAACAGATCTTTGACATTCACTCCACTCCTGATGTTACTTGTGCTTAGAATCACAGCTGCCTCTTTTTCCTTTGCTTGATGAATTTCTTCAAGCCTCTGCCAAACTCCCACAGAAGGCGTCCTATATTTCCTGAGACAGACTCCTTTGTTATCCAGTAAGATTTTAGATCTTACTCAGCATGACTCCCAAAAACAGAACTGTTACCTTTTTATTATTTAATATAACTAATAAAAGGTCTGCACTGGAAGAAAGAAGGTCAACACCAACAAAGGAAGATAAGAGATGAGCAATCTAAGAGTTACAGGTGACTTAACAACAACAAAACCTGCCTAAAAACTGGAATATAAGAACTAAAAATAGCTGGGCACACTCTTTAATCCTAGCACTCAGGAGGCAAGTGGATCTATGTGAATTGAAGGCCAGTCTGATCTACAGAGTGAGTTTCAGGAAAGCCAGGGCTACACAAAGAAACTCTGCCTCACCTCCCCTTCACCAGGAAAAAAAAAAAAAAAAAAAAAAAAAAAAAAAACTAAAAATGAAGTTAGGTATGATGGCTCAGACCAGTAAGCCCAGAACCCAATTCATGGCAGTCTGGACAATAATAGGAGACTCTATCTCAAGAACATAAAACAGTAGATAAAAAAAAAAAAAAAACAGTTTACAGGGGCTGGAGGGATGGCTCAGTGGTTAAGAGTGCTGGCTGCTCTTCAAGAGGACCTGGATTCAATCCCAACACCCACATGGCAGTTCACAACTGTCTGTAACTCCAGTTCAGGGGATATGACACCTTCACACCAACATATATACAATAAAGTTAAATAAAGTATTTTTTTTAAAAAAAAAAGTTCACAAGAAGTTGTAAAATAAATTTGAAATTATATGCTGAGTATATGATTTAAAATGTAATGCACGAGCCAGTAAGATGACTCAGTAGGCAAAGAAAGGTACTTGCCACCAAGCCTGCTGACATTAGCTCTATTCCTGGAATATAAATGGTAGAAGCTGAGAACCAAATTTGTTGGCTGTCCTTTGACCTCTATGCATGTGCTGTGCCATGTGTGAGCACCATCCACTGAGAATGTAATATATAACCCCTTCAAAAAATTATGAATACCATAATCATAGAACTTTTTGAAATAAACACTTTTTGTTTTATAAATGATCCCAATTAATTCTTAGACTAGTATCTCTCACAGCATATCTATATTATAAGCTATCCCAAGGAAGAAGCATCCCAGGTACCCTTCAGATGGCAAGAAGCCTGCTAGTATCCTAAGAAATCAGCCAGGTGTCAATAGGAATGTAAGGATTTCGTAGGTTCTCTAGAGTCCCACCTTCTCGGACCAGGTCATCTGCGGTATTAACTCCATGCTCTATGAGCTTCTGGCAGTCATCTAACGGTTTGATGGTCTCCTGTTCAATTGTGTCCACCTCTTGCAAAAGGGTCACCAGTCGCTCATCCAACAGCTTTCCAAGGGTTCCTTTTAAATCAGTAAAATGTTGTTTGAGGTCATCTCTTGTCTGTGAAGCACTCTCCTTTATCTAAAAAGAACATAAAAAACCTCAAAATTTAGAATTTTTAGGAAAAGTTAAAGTATAGGCACCATTCATAATTACCTAATTGTACCAAACTACTACCATCTTCCACTCATTACAAAAAAAGATGGTTTCCTGTGCTGAATTTAGGGCCTCACACATGCTAGACAAGCATTCAACTGCTGAATTACTATGTATCCACAGTGCTCTCTCTCCTTTCTTTTGTTAATTTAGACAGGACCCTACTATGTAACCCTAGGTTGGCCCCAAATCTATAATCTTCCTACCTCCCAAGTGCTAGGATTACAGGATCGTCCCAGCCCAAATCACTTTAAAAAGGGGGGCAACAGATAAGACAGGGTCTTCAGGCCTGGAGCCTGTTTTGATGCTGTGATCCTCTGGACTCAGCTTAGTAGAAAATTTTAATGTAGCCAAGCATGATAGAACATGCCTGTAATTCCAGCACTCAGGAGGCTGAGGCTTTAGCCTCATAAATTTGAAACCTGATCAGATTAAATAGCAAGATCCTGTCTTACAAAGAAATTTTTTGTTGAGTTATAAACATTTAAGGTACACAGTGTGTTTTGACATACATATACAGTCAACTGATAGTTCAAGCTAATCAATGTATGCATCTCTTGACATATTTATTCTTTGGTATTTTGGGGACAAAAACTGTGTAGTTCTAGCTGTCCTGGAACTCACTCTGTACACCAGGCAAGTCTCAAACTCAGATCTGCCTGTTTTTGCCTTCCAAGAGCTGGGATTAAAAGTATGAGCCACCATGACCAAAGATTATTATTTCTTTATATGTGGTAAGAACACTGAAGATCTGTCTTAGCAATCTGCAAAACACAAGACAGTATAAACCACAGTCCCTATCCTGTACATTAGGGCTCGAGAATACATTCATCACATATAACTAAAACACTATGCCTTGGGGCCACCATCTCACTATTCTTCCCACCATACTCCTGCTACCCACTATTCTACTCCACATTTCTATGAACTGGACCTTTTCCAGATTCCACATAAGATCATGTAGTACCTTCCTTCTGTGTTCACTTGTTTGTTTCACTTGGCCTCTTGGTAAGCATGTGTCACCATACTCAGCTTTGTTGTTGCTAGTGTTGTTATTTGTATTTTACGAATTTGCTTTATTTTTGTGTCTGTGTGTGTTCATATGTGCAAATGCGTACGTGAGCATGCACAAAATGTCTTCCTAGATCACAGCCCATCTTATTTTGGGGAACACAAACTAGATCACAGAACTCAATGATGGGCTAGCGTGGCTGGTTAATAATCAAAACAAGTAGTAACTATGAAAATTTTTTTGCCAAGGTATTCTGTGTGCTTCCTGTTAATTCAGACTGCTAGAGTTCCATCTGAGACTGACTGAGCTTAGAGGAGGAGCAGGAGGGCTATATGCTTACAATTCTCGACTGCCGTAGGCACAAAGATGATAGTGCCCACGTCTGGGGATACACTGTCCTCAGTCCACAGAACTGAGATCAAGAGTCTTTGTTCCAGGAGTTAGGACAGAAAGGTCTTTGTGCCTCACATATACTCTCTCACTTAAATACTAACTATAAGTTAGCAGTTAAATTAGAGCAAACTCATGAACTGGGATATAACTTGTCCTGCAGTGAAAGGTCCTGGATTTAATCTCCAGCAATAAAAACAGAAACAAGTTCCCAAAGCCAACACTTTGCTTCACAAACAAAAGTAGTTTCACATGACTATTTTAAACTACCCTAATCCTTTTGCCAGCTTTCTCTCGATGAGTCTTAGTGTACACACACACACACACACACACACACACACACACACACACACACACACACACACACAAATGGTTCACAACTTTTATCCTAGCACTGAGGAGGCAGAGGCAGTCAGATCTCTGTGAATTCCAGGACAGACAGCCTGGCCTATCTAAATAGTGAGTTCCAGGATAGCAAGAGCTACACAAAGAAACCCTGTCTCAAAAAAACAAAAACAAACAAAGAGAGAAAACAAAACCAAAAAACCCGAATACCTTATGGGGTTTTTTTTTTTGTTTTGTTTTGTTTTTTGTTTTTGTTTTTTCTTTTTGGTTTTTCAAGACAAGGTTTCTCTGTATAGCTCTCGATCTCCTAGAACTCATTCTGTAGATCAGGCTGGCTTCCAACTCATAGAGATCAGTCCACCTCCCAACTGCTAGAATCAAAAGTGTGCATTACCACACCCAGCTGCCTATTTTTATATTGTTAGTAATGTCCAGTAGCAGGCTCTGGACTTATTTGTAATGAGATATTTACTTTGTCCACACCTGTAGCACAGACAGGGGCAGATGTTACCTGGGGAAACTAAGTCTGAGGAGGGGGCTCCGAGAGCTCTCTTGCTTGCAGCACCGGGACAGGAGAATATCCAGAGGCATCCCTGGGACCAGGAACCTGATGGTATTCATCTGTCTATGTTGTAAGTTATTTCTCCCCAAATAAACATCTATTTGGCCTATTTGTTTCTCCTGATCCTTATTAAACATCAATACTTATTGCATTTTAACTTTTTTGTTGTTTTGAGATAGAATCTCACAGCTCAAAACTCTTCCGTTGTTCTGACCCTCCTTCTCCCATCTCTCCAATATCAATATTATAGGTAAGGGCCCCTATGTCCAGCTTCATGCATGCTAGGCAAGTATGCTCCCAACTAAGCTAAATCCCAGCCCCAGAACCTGCACTTTTGAAGACCACAGTTGACTTATAAATGCAATACAAGTAGAATAAAGTCATCACATAGGATCATTATGCTACATTTCATACCTCCCTCTAAGAGTAAACTCTGCACTTGAGCACTGGACCAGCAAGGTCCTGCCTGAGTCTGTAATAGACACAGCATATGCAGGAAGTGCACTAGTTAGGTAAAGTCAATTTCCTCTTGCACCCTCAGACATTGCAAGCCCATGTTATGTTTGTTTTTGTTTCAGAACCTTAGGGGAAAAAGGAAGTATGTAACTATGAGCAGTGAAGACTGTGGAAGGGAGAATCCATTTCTAAACCTCTATCTGTGTATTCATCACAAATTTGCTATCTTTTGTTCACAAAATACCAACCACTGCCATTTCAAACCTGCTTTTACCATAGATAATTCTCTTCTTCAAAAAATAGTTTACAATTCAAAGCTAAGTCAACACTAATCAAACCATTTAAGTAACCAAATACATTTACTTGGCTTTATAAAAAAGTTTTAAAATAGAGGCTTCACTGATAAGAGAAGTTCCTTGTGTTTGATGTAGTTCCAGTGGTCCAGTGTGTTCATTCTTATCTCAGTGAAGCATCAAAGCTCTGAATCTGCACTGTTTACACACTGGAAAGTCAGATCTAAGACTTGAACAATTTAGCATGGCTTTACTGTCCCCTCACCTCACTCTACTGAGGTGATTTGTACTTACAGATATGATTTTAAGAAGTTTCAAGCATGATGGCACACTTCTATAACCTAAACACTTAAGAGGTAGAGGCAAGAACCAGAGGTCTATGGAGTGAGTTCCACACTAGCCAGTGTTTTATTGTGAAACAATGTTGATAAATAAATGGTTTCTAGCAAAACCAGTAAACTTAGTATTGCCTGAAGAGGCTTTCTATCATACCATCTACTTTATATATTATAGATGTATCCCAAGCTGGCCTTGAACATGATGTAAAGTTCACTCAAGGATGACCTTGAACTGACCCTTCCTGCCTCTGCCCCAAGTGTTAGGATTATACATGCATTATGTGGTGCTGTGGGTCCAACCCAGGGCTTCATGAATGCTAGGTAAACATTCTACCAACTGAATTATATAGTGCCTCAATATATCAGTCTCATATGCTACCTAGACATTAGGATGGTGCTTCTCAACTGTCCTAGATGGTCAAGACTCCTGGAATTGAATGACTCATAGGGGTCACCTAAGACCATCAGAAAACACAGATATTTACATTACAGTTATGAAGTAGCAACAAAGATAATTTTATGGTTGGACAATGCAGCAAGAGAGCTGTCCCTCCACTCCCACACTAGGGAAAGATGACCCCATCCCTCAATCTGATGGCATGGGTATAGGGAAGCTGGTTCCACCCCTCACCTGAGGGGAATGCTCCAATCTAGTGCCTAGACTGATCAGCTCAGCTACCACCCACAGCTGGGCCTGAAGTTGACCCATCCTAACATCTACCCCATCTAGAACCTGCTGGAGCTCATGAAGGAACTGGTTCTATGAAACAATAACTACAAGCTCCCCATGACTCGAGGAGGCCTACAGATATCCAAGAGGCATCTTGGTGAGGATCCAGGGATGATGGTGTCCCAGAAACCAGAGGCCTTGTACCAGACCAGTGACTCATTGTAATGCTGAATGAACAAAAAAAGTATACTGTGTGACACATCACAGCTCCAAATGCCACCAGGACAAATGAAGAGGTACTTTTGGAGGTCCTGATGCACCATGAAAGTCGTGTGATTATCATAGCAAAGAAGACAAATGGAGAAGGGGGAAGACAGAAGATGGTGGTATGGGCAAGAAGAGATAGGAGAAAAAGGAAGATTGAGTTAAGTTAGGCCTCTAATGGGAGTCCTACTAATTAACACTAAAGTTCTGAGAAGTAAACACTCTACCTTAAGCATCTGCTGTAATCTGACAGCAGTATTAAGATCTTTGCTGGCACCAGCTTTGGTGGTCCACGCCTTTAGTCCCAGCACTAGGGAGGCAGAGGCAGGCAGAAGATATCTGTGAGTTGGAGGCCAGCCTGGTCTACAGAGCTAGTTCCAGGATAGTCTCCAAAGCAATACAGAGAAATCCTGTCTTGAAAAACAAAAACAAAAACAAAAAACAAAAAAAAAAAAAAAAGACAACAAACCAAAAACCAACCAATCAACCAAAAAGCATCTTTGCTGGATAAAACCAGAACTGCCTAATTCCATCCCACTTAAATCCCAGAACTTTTTTTTGGAAGGGGTGTGTTAAAAAAAAAAGTGACTAACTATGTAGCCTTGGCCTGGAACTCATCATTTTCCTAGAATTCCTCCTCCCTCATTATTGCTAGGATCATGAATGTGTCGCACCAGGGACCTAAAAATCTTTGCTTCTAAGATGCTGAAATTTTGCAATACAGCAGGAAATAACCAAAACATATGATGAGACATGTTTAACTCTTGATTAACTGAATTAATGAATAGAATGTATATAATCAAGATTGCAATCTAAGAGGGAGCTCTACAAAAATACACCCACATTTATAAAGGCTTTCATTCACATGTTTATTAAGGCCTATTATGTGCCATGAACTGGGGTTGTAAAAATGAATAAGGCATAATCTTGCCTCTTTGCTGGGCATGGTGGCACATGCTCACAATCACAGCATCCCAGAGCCTGAGGCAGGAATACCACAAGTTTCAAGCCAGCCTACCTCACAAACCAAAAAGAACTTTCATTTTGGGAAAGGACATAGAAAGTTTCCCACACTGTAATAAAATATATTATTTTCATATAAATGGGACAACCAAAACCTGCCACCAGGAGTCAAAAACAGCATTTTGCTGGGGAAAACCATAGCAAACATTTAAAAAATAAGCTATCAGTAAAAGCAAGAGATGTCATCTTGAATAACAATATTTAGTAGTTTATATCATTGTAGTTAATGCTAATTGAGAACATTCTATGTCCCAGACATTATGCTAACCACTTTAAATGCACCCTTTGAAATTTGTATTTATTAGTATTCTGTGTGTATATGATGGGAGTGGTCACATGCACCACCATATTCATTAGAAGGTCAGAGGATAACTTTGTGGATTTGGGTCTGTCCTTTCACTTTTATGTATGTTCCAGAGATCAAATTCATGTCCTCAAGCATGAGCAACCAGCACTTTACTTCCTGAGCCATTTCATTCACCACAGTACTTATTTTATATTTATTTATTTATTTACTTGTTTATTTATTTATTTATTTATTTATTTATTTATTTGAGACAAGAGCCTCTCTACATACATAGCCCTGGCTGTCATTAAACTCTCTGTAGAGCAGGCTGGCCTCAAACTCAGAGATACACCTGGCTCTGCCTCCTAAGGGCTGCGATTAAAGATTATGTGACCACACCCAGCTGTACTTATTTTTATTCTAATCTTTAATTACAGATAAGGAAACATGATCAGGAAAGTCAGATTTCACTAGATCTCCTGAATAGAAAGTGTATGCAGTAATTAATATAACACTGACAGCCCTCAACAATAAAAGATTATCCCTACACTTGATGGACTTTCGAGAAAGCAAATTAGCTGTACTTACAGTTTAAAATAAAGTGCAGTCTTATATCAAAATGATATGTATGATGGGGGCTGCAGAGACAGCTGATTAGTTAAGTATACACACTACTCTTGGAGAAGACCTGGGCTTGGTCTCCAGCACCCACATGGCAGATAAAAGCCACCGGTAACTCCAACTCTAGAGGATTAGAAAATTTTTTCTGGCCCTCACAGGCACTGCATGCATACGAAGTACAGATATGCAGGCAAATACCCATACATATAAAAAATTACACACACACACACACACACACACACACACGAGAGGAATGGCTCAAAAGCTACAAAAGCACTAACTAACTGCTCTTTTGAAGGGCCTGGGGTTCAGTTCCTAACACCTGTATCAGGCAGCTCACAAATACTTGTAACTCCAGTTCCAATGGCTTCAACACCCCCTTCTGGCCTGACACTGAATGAATGTGGTGCAGACATTCACTTGGCCATGCACACACCTCTCAAAAATAAGTAAATAATTTCAGAAACTGGTGTATATGCAGGCCAGGAAATAGTGGCATACACCTTAATCCCAGCACTCAGGAAGCAGAGGCAGGTGGATCTCTGAGTTCAATGCCAGCCTGGTCTACAGAGTGAGTTCCAAAACAGCCAGAGCTACACAGAGAAACCCTATCTTGAAAAAGGGATGCACCATCACAAACAGCAACCTTTTATGTTTGTTTGTTTTTTAAGAAAACAGTCTTAATAAATGCTTATACTGCTAACCAAAAGAAAATATTAGATATATGGTTACATATAGAGCAGTTTCTCACCTCTACAGAATATGCATTGACAGATACATCAAAATGTTAACTACAGCTGTCCACAACTATAATTATGAGCTATTTTCTTTATTACTTTACATGTTCTTAGCTTTCCCTAGACCTAGATTTAATGCTTTATTAGGCTACTAAAACAGTGTTACTGCTGTACCAAATTACATCCAAACAGATTCCTATACTGTTTTCAAAATGGTAACAGAAGGGGAAGTGAGAGATAAAAGCAGCAATAATAGCTTTCTTTTCTTCACTGAGCTACTAAGACTTCCTGTCTTGGTTTTCTGTAATAACCCATGTTTTTCTTCATGAGTCTTTGGTTTGTTTTGTGTCTTTAACTCTTGTGGTAATAAATAGAGAACCTAATCTTCCAAAACCAAAAACAAACAAAAAACTAATTAAATCTTTAAAAAGTAGTCTTAAAATCAATTATCTTTAAAAAAAAATAAAATAAAAAACTAAGCTAGGCATAACACTGTGACATAGTTTCTAACAGGACAAGTGCAAGAGGACCTTCTGAGCCTAGAAATTTAGCTCAGGGAGATACTGCCTCCAAAACAAAAGCAAGCAGGGTACCCATGGAATTGCCTGTCATCCCAGCACACTTGAGAAGGAGGCAGGAGAATAACAAGGTTTGAGGCCAGCCTGGACTACACAGTGGATTCTAGACCATCAGAGATACAATGAGACCATCCTTCAAAGACCGACCAACCAAAGAAAAGAAATACACAAAAATAAATTATAAATAAAAACAAAGTACATATAAACTTATTCATTGACTGGCTACATTATAGATATTAAAAGATGCTAGCCAGAGTAGTGGGATGAATCAATAATATAAACTAACCGGAGGCAGATGCAGGCAGGAGAATGGACAGCCACCCTGTGGGCTTATTGCCACAAAAAGTCATGCTAGGTAAGCATTGGCTTATGATCATCAATTATTCATCTGGACATGTTGACACAAGGGGCTGCAGAGGCAGGAGGATCTCTGTGAGTTCAAGCGTAGCCTGGTCTACATCGTGAATTCCACGACAGCCAGAGCCATATAGAGACCCTGTCTCAATAAACAAACAAACAAACAAATAAACAAATAAAGTAAGATCATCAGTTATTCCCTTGTATTTTTCGTATAATTATCTAACATACAAATGTACTATACTTCAAACACTATTTTGAAACAGGGACTCGCTAGGTCCCTCAGGCTAAGGTAGAACTTTCCAGCCTCCTCCTCTAGCTTAAAATCTAGGATTTCCAAAATACACCACAATGCTCCATACAACATTTTAATCTTGAAAGAAAAAAACATGGCAACTTAGAAAATTCACTTACTTTAAACCCTGGAAATCAATGAAGGTCTATTGAAATAATTAAAGTACTCTGAATATGTGCACCTCATTCTTTAATGTGTCCTTTTAAAAATTTATTTCATTTTAATTATATGTATGTATGTGTTCATGAGTGCAGGCACTGTGGAGGCCAAGGGAATTGCATCCCCTGGAGTTACAAGTGGTTTTAAGCCACTTGACATGGATGCTGGGGACAGAACCTAGGTCCTCTGCAAGAGCTGTATGAACTCTAAAACACTGAACCATCTCTACAGCCCTTTAATGTGTTTTCTTATCTCACCTAGGGATCTTGCTAAAGTAGATTCAATGGGTCTAGTGTCTGAAGCCTAAGACTGTACATTCTTTTTGAGATGAAGTCACTGATGTAAGTCATGGACCACAGTTATAATAGCAAGTACTCAGGGGTCACCACTGGCCACAGCTGGGTAGAGCCTTCACCAAACAGTACCTCAATCAGATCTCAGCATATAGACTGAGGGAGCAAAGATTTGTGTTGGTTAATGCCCGGAGGCTAAAGAAATCACCCTACTAAAGAACACAGGAAAGGTAAAATAGTAATTTTAGAAGATACACTATACACACAGATTCAAACACTGGCATTTCTCACTGTAGGTGCTTTCTGATATTTCACACTGACCCTCCCCATCAGTGATGAAAGACAAGAGCTTCTAGAGCTGTAAAACTCAAGTGTTAGGCCTAAGACTGTAGCAATGTCCTTGAAGTACTACTGCTGTTAGGCCTGAGTGGATGGTTGGCATCCTTGATCTTTGATCTTGGCTTATAAACAGAAACAACACTGTTCTAGAAATAGCCCAAGTGATGAAAAATACAGTGGACATAAAATCTTAAAAAACAAAAAACAAACAAACAAACAAAAACTACACCACAACTCAGACTCCTCTTGTTTGTTTTTAGGGGTGATAACCTACTTATTGGGCACCAAAGATAAGAGTAAATTCATGAAGGTTTATTTCCCTGATCTCAGTATACAGGACTTAGAATGGGATTTAATTTCTTTGGTATTCACTCCTTAGTACCAAGGATTCCAGAGAGGTATAGACAACTGTTCTTACGGACTCCCACATCAGAATAGGCTGCTGTGAACATGATCTGCTTTCCCGACAACCAAACTCATCTCTAGCCTTTAATTGGGTGACAGGTCTGTACTAGTGGCATTTCAGAGGTGGAGGCAGGAGTTAAGATCATCTTCAACTAAAAATCATATTCAAAGCCTACCTAGAAACATGAAAATTTGTCTCAAAAAAGCAAACAAACAAACAAAAAAACAAAACAGTAAGTTAGAGACAACCCTTGCATTCCTACACAGAACTTCCTTTTCTCTAAAGACAGAGGGCAGGGCCAAAAGTTAACCACAGAGAAGAAACTGCTACATGTTTTTGACAGCATAAGTTAAAAGATTTTTATCCTTCTTCCCCCAGACTTTCATAAACACCATTTCTTGACGATCGACAAAAATTTATGAGAAAAATTTAAATGGTAAGAAACCAAAGAAAATATATGCCAAGAATTTATGAAACAGTTAAACAAATCTTAAATGAAAAGTTACCACATGATCTCATAATTGGTAGGTATATTCTAAAAAAAAAAAAAAAAATGAACTGAAAACAAGTGCACATAAAAAACTGTACTAAGTCAGGTGGATCTCTGACAACCTGGTCTACAGAGCGAGTTCCAGGGCAGGCTCCAAAGCTACACAGAGATACCCTGTCTAGGAAAACAAAAACAAAACCAAACTGTACAGAGATATTTGTAATTCATAATTGTCAAAAAGTAGAATAAACCCCATTGTCTACCAACTGGTAAATGGATAAATAACACAAGATTTATTCATATCACAAATATTATTCATCCACAAAAGGACTAAGTACTAAGAAATGCTCTAAGAAGAACTAAGATGAACTCTGAAATACATTCGTTTTGTTTGTTTTTCAAGACACGAGTTTCTCCATATAGTATTGGCTATTTTTTGTAACTCACTCTGTAGACCAGGCTCAGAGATCTGCCTGCCTCTGCCTCTCAAATGCTGGGATTTAAAGGCACTGTATGCCCAGTTGAAAATACATTCTAAGCTAAGAAAGCCCGCCACAAAGGACTACATGTTGCATGATTCTGTTTATACAACACGCCTAGAATAGGAGCTAAGGATATAGGTCCTTGACTACCACTTAAATTAGGAATGATGGTGTGTATGCTTGTAGTCCAAGAATTTGGAAGGATCAGAAGTCTGAGGTCATATTTGGCTACACAGAGAGTTCAAGGCCAGCCTGGGCTACATGAGACCTTGTTGGAAGGAAGGAAGCTGAGGAGGAAGGAGGAGGAAAAAGGAAAGGTCCAAAATAGGTAAATCCATAAAACAGATAATAAGCCAGGTGGTGATGGCACACATCTTTAATCCCAGCACTCAGGAGGCAGAGGCAGTCAGATTTCTGTCAGTTAGAGGCCAACCTGGTCTACAGAGCAAATTCCAGGACAGGATCTAAAGCTACACAGCAACCCTGTATCAGAAAAAAAGAAAAAAAACTAATAAACAAACAAATAGAAGATAATAGTTTAGGTTGTTATTAGGTTACTTAAAGTGAAAATTGGTAAATTAAAGTATTTCTGGAGAATAATGAAAATATTCTGAAATTAACACATCATGATGACTAAACAATTTTTAACTAACTTTTTAATTATTATTTTTTAATGTGTTTGGATATTTTGCATGCTCAAGAGAGAGAGAGAGAGAGTGTGTGTGTGTAGGCCAGAAAAGGGTGTAGAACTGGAGTAATGTCTGTAATTTGCCATGTGGATGCTAGGAATTGAACCAGGTCCTATGGAAAAGCAGCCAGTAACCTTAAGCTCCGAGCCATCTCTCCAGTCCCAATAGCTAAACAATTTTATAAATACAATAAGCCACTGAATAAATTTCATGATGTGAATTTTATTTCAAGTTAAAAAAAAAAAAAAGAAGAAGAAGAGGGCCTAGAAAGATAGCTCCAGCTGAGAGCACTGTTCTTCCAGAGGACCTGGGTTCAATTCCCAGTACCCACATGGCAGCTCACAACTGCCTATAACTCCAGTTCCAAGGGATCTGACACATTCATACCAATGCACATAAAATGAAGTTAAGAAAATTAAAAAATAAAGAATCACGAGCTTAGGGTATATCTCTGTGGCAAAGCATTTATATGAGGCCTTGGAGTCCATCCCCTCTCAAAGAAAAGTCATAAGGAGCTCTGAGTTCAAGGCCAGCCTGATCTACAGAGCAAGTTCCAGGACAGCCAGAGCTACACAGAGAAACCCTGTCTCAAAAAAAAAAGTCAAAAGCAAGTAAAAACATACCCAGTGAAGCATCCCTTCTTCTCTAGTCTTCTTATCCTTCCTAAAACAACATTTCTACTCAAAAAAAAAAAAAAAAAAAAAAAAAAAAAAAAAAACCCATATACTTGATGGTGTTAATCTGAAAATGACTGGAACTCTAAAAATATCCTAGACACCAAACAAAGGCACCTTTTATTTTGATAATATTTTTGTAACAGAATTTTCTAAAAATTTGACTTGATAGGACTCTTATTCTACAAATCCAAACAAGCAAAATGAGTTAGAAGTAGCTGTGGTAACTCACAACTAGAACAAAACACATTCCAGTTGACAAAGGCGACTGACACTATAACTTGGGGTAGTCAGAATGTAGTGTCATCAGAAATCCAAACTGTGATGGATGTGTTCTCATTTTCTGTGTCAAGCATGACACAATGCCTTTCAAAAACAAAACAAAATGAAAAACATACCAAACCACACTAATTACAGGAGTATGTTATGTTCTGTATTTAAATTATTGGATTCAAAGTATAATTGCTCAAGAGGAAGAGCAGTTTTCCAGCATACCTAGTGTCATAGGTTCCATGCCCAACACAAAAGGAAAATAAATATAAAATGAAAGAACATAGGTTTAGATTTTTTTTTTTTTTCCAGAGCTGTGGATCTATTAGGCAAATGTTCTATCACTGAGCCACACCCATACACCCAGGTTTAGATACTGAACAGTTTAACTATCTAAGGTGGGGATCACATTAAAAACTACACTTAATATATACACAAGAAATTAATGAGTACTACACCCAGGTGCTTACTTCATTCTTCTAGTGCCAACCCTAATGCTTCTTAGTTGCTGGGGCAGTTAAACAACAGCCATGCTTATGTAGAAGATATCTGAACTGGCTGTAGCATTAGTCACTGATCAAGGGGTACTTTAACCAAGAGTAGTGGAAAATGCCTGTTATCCCAGTACTCCGGAGTCTGAGGCAGGAGTATTTCTAGTTTGCTATTTGTCAGTCTGGGCAACATAATGAGTCCCAGGACAGCCTTAACTACTTATTAAGAGTTGTATTAAAAAAAAAAAAATGCTGGGTAGTGGTGACCCATGCCCTTAATTCTAGCAATCTGGAAGCTGAGGCAGGTGGATCTCTGAGTTTGAGGCTAGTCTACTGTACCAAACTAATTCCAGGACAGCCAGGGCTACACAGAGAAACCCTGTCTCAAACAAACAAAAACTTAATTAAAGTTAGAGGGGGCAGAGTTAGAGGTGGATATGATAAAAATATACTGTACACATGAGAGTCTCAGACTAAACAATATTATGTGAAGAAGTACTTTAAGCTTTTTTTTTTGAATTTTGAACATTTATTTCAAAATACTAGAAGGAATAATGCATATGCTTTCAAAAGGAAATCCAGATGTGTGCAATAGAAGACCTTGAAAGTATTCACCAAATCAGGTTTAATCATAAGTCATATATTCAGATTCTGATCCCAGTTTTTTTTTTTTTTTGCTTGTTTGTTTGTTTTTGCTAAAATAATGATGCCTGGTTATCAAACATTCAAAAACATAAAACCCAAAGCTTATGGAGAAGTCTTAGTGATGAAGACATTCAAAGGCACTGTTATAACAGCGCTGTTACCATTTTCAGGTTCTACACAGCAGCATGGGCTTTAGTTACCAGCGGGATGATACACATTCGCAGCAAATTAGGCCTAGAGAAATTCTAATGGAATTCCATTTGTTCAAAAAGCATTAACTAAGCATTTAATATTACCCTGGGAGATTATCTGTCTTATCTAGCATTAGCAGAGGGCTATCTTTTTCTGTATACGTTTGAGAGTGGAGAGGAGCCATGTGGCTTTCCTCTATCTTTCCTGGCCCTTTCCTTGTGGAGAGATAACTACACCACTTGAAAGTATATTTAGTTTTTCCTTTTAGCGGTCCTTTCCTTAAATCTGTTTTTTCTACTTCCCTTCACCTTTGTATACCCTCCCTGAAACATCTTGTTTTCCTCCTTCTGCCCTTTGAACATCCTTGAAGCCAACTTCTAGCCTGTCTAGAGATTGCTCTAAATAATATTTCAAGATATTTGCGATCATGTGAGATCTTCAAGTATTAACCCCATTCATTCAGCATTAATGTTATCGCTGCTCAACCTCTCCCTTTCTCCTTAACTTCGTCCCTTTCCGTGTCTACTTCGTCTCCACTTTTACAGGTCACTGCCCTGAGGCTCTCTAAACTGAGTATCTACCTCAGGTATCCCCTCACTATGCCCTCCTCTTACTCCCGACTCTCTCCGGTCATTACTTAGGGAGCCCTCGCTCGGATTTTGCTCCGGTGGCTCAACCTCCGACGCCACCCCACTACCACCAAAGGGGCTGAGGAACGCTCCCCGTACCCTTCCTCGGTCCCCCAAACTTGACTCCACTTCAAGAGCTCTGTCCACCTCACCATGACCCGCCTCCAACAGGTCGGCGTCCGCCTTGCCCTCAGAGCCCCCGCCGCGCGCGCCCACCCTATGGCCCGCGCCCTCCAAGGCCCGCAGCGGCCCTCCGACCTGCCTCTGCGCCTCCCGCAGCCCCTGCAGCCGCTGGCCCAGCTCCCGCCGGTAGCTCTGCGCCGCCTCCACGTTCTCGCGGGCTTCTTGTAGCAGCACCTCCGGCTCCGGTTCCATCGTGCCCCTCATCCGGCTACGCTGCCCGCCGGGTTCCCGACTGCGCCGGGTTCCCGCGAGCGGCCCTGCGCGGCCTCGCGCAGCGGAAGCGCCGCCCCGCCCTGCCCTGCCCGTCACACCACGCCCCCCCGCTGCCGCTTGATTGACAGGCGACGGGGAGGGATGCGTCCTGGTCAGAAAGAGTGGGAACTGTGGCGCCGCCTACTCCCGCCTGTGTGCTGCGCAGGCCCGTGTGCTTCCTCAGGAAACGAGTGGAGGCATTAGTAGAAGCACGTGAACACGTCGCTCGAGCGCTTCCCACTTCTAATCTCACGGCGCTGCGTTATCTGTCATGCACAGAGGAGGAAGTGCAGGGACACGGGGGAATCTTCTCTCCCTCAAAAGCTCAGTGCATGATCCGCAGAGTCGAAGCTCTGGCCCTTAAATTGTCGCTGTACTATCTCCCTAGTAAATGCCAGCAGGCCAGCTGAGTCAGACATTTTAGGAGGGTACTGAAATCCAGGTGCCACCACCTAGCTACTTTAAGGAGGGAGGTAAGAGGGAGGCCCAAGTGATGACCTGTACAGGGATCCTGGCAGAAGTTCAAGCGGCTGTTGGCACGCTTTTTTCTATGAGGTCGACTAGTAAATATCCACTTGGCATGTGCTAAATTGTGTGCTTCAATGTGTTAAGTAAATAGGTGTGACCATGTGCAGTAAAATAACTTGTCCCTGAGGATCTGCATGCTCCTGTAGTCCCAGCTACGGGAGAGGCTGGAGAGAGTGGGTTGCTTGGAATGGGGAGTTAGAGGCCAGATTGGGCAACAAGGCTGAAAAAGTAAACTTTTGAATACTGAAAATTAGATTTGAAGTAAATTTCACATGTCACAACATGGTCTCTGTATTTTTTTTTTTCTAACTATTCAAAAAGGCAAAAGTGATTTGTTCAAAAACTGGCTGGGCTGGGCGTTGGTGGCACATGCCTTCAGTCACAGCACTCAGGAAGCAGAGGCAAGAGGATCTCTGGAGTTTGAGGCCAGCCTGGTCTACAGAGCAAGTTCCAGGACAACCTCCAAAGCAATACAAAGAAACCCGTCTGAAAAGAAAACCAAAAAAAAAAAAAAAAAAAAAAAAAAAAAAAAAACACACACACACACACACACACAAAAAAAAAAACAACAACAACAAAAAACCTGGCTGGATTTGAGTCCTAGACCATAGTTGGTGACCCATAACCCAAAGTTTCAGATATGTAAATTGTCTTTACCAGGGCTAGATACTGTCCATGATTGTCTCAGGATTACGCAATGAATCTGTATTAGAGGCCAGATCTCAGATGTTCTGGCCCAGACTACTGCTCTTCCTACATATGGGATGGACACAGGGACATGTACCTGTAATCCCAGCTCTTGGGGGGAGGGGATCAGGAGCCCAAGATAATTCTCTGGTTGTTTGGTAGTTAGGTTGTAGGCAGCCTGAGGGAGTTATTTTGAGACCCTGTCAAAAGTGGGTAAAGGGAGGAAGAGAGGAGAAAGGAGGAAATAAAAGAATACTTGAAAGTAAGGAAAACAGCTTGTGGTGGCACAGACTTTAATCCCACCACTGGAGAGGCAGAGGTAGGCAAATCTCTGAGTTTGAGGCCAGCCTGGTTTACAGAGTGAGTTCCACTACAGCCAGAGCTACACAGAGAAACCCTGTTAAAATAAATAAATAAAGAAAGAAAGAAAGAAAGAAAGAAAGAAAGAAAAGAAAATAGAAGGGAAGCCCATTTGAAAGAAAAACAAAGGAGAGGCCAGGGGAACTCTTTATCCTAAAGATAAGGTAGCCTGCTCCTTAGTAGACAGTTGGTATCTGCTTAATGAATTAAAGCATTAACTAAGTAAGCAGAAAGCAGTGGGGAAAGCAGGAAAGAACAGTGCTGCCCCAGATAGGACAAAGTGAGAAAGAACAAACTTGGAGATAGAAGAAACAAAGGAGACTCTTGAACAACAAATAGATGAGTGTTGCTGGGAAGATAGAACTGCATGCTATTTGAGAAGGTGAAGATTAAATAAAAAGGACCTAGAGAGACATCTTCCTGGTCAAGAGCACTAGCTGCTTTCCCAGAGAACTGGGATTTGACTCCCAGCACCCACATGGCAACTCACAACAATCTGTAACTTCAGTTATGGAGGCTCTGATGTCTTCTTCTTGCCTCCACAGGTACACATATATGGGCAGGCAAAACACTCATACACATAATATAAAAATCAATAGCAAAATAAAATTTTTGTTGTTTTTTGAGACAAGGTTTCTCTATGTAGCTTTGAAGCCTGTCCTGGTGTCCTGGAACTTGCTCTGTAGATCAGGTTGGCCTCAACTCATAGAGATCCACCTGCTTCTGCCTCCCGAGTGCTGGGATTAAAGGTGTGTGCCACCACCACCTGGCCATAAATAGCAAATCTTAAAAAAAAAAAAAAAGAAAAAAGAAAAAAGAAGAAATATATATGTGTGTATTATATTTGTGTGTGTGTGTGTGTGTGTGTTAAATATGAATAAGAAATATTGGAGAGATGACACAGTGGACAGAGCCAGGTTCAATTTCTAGTACTCATATGGTAGCTCATGACTGTCTAAATCTCCAGTTCTGAGGATCTGATGGCATTTTCTGGCTTTCCTGGGCAGCAGGTGCATACATAATGTACATACATACATGCAGGCAAAATACTTATACACATAAAATAAAAATAACTTTAAAAAAAGAGCAAGGGCCCACTGCTGATCTCTGAGTTATAGTTCAGCCTGGTCTACAGGTTGAGTCCCAAAACAGCCATGGCTACACAGAGAAACCCTGTCTCAAAAAACCCAAGTGGAAAAAAAACAAAACAAAACTAAACTAAACTAAACACACAGGCCTAAGAATTCAGGATAAGAAGTATTGCCTTACTTGGCCAGGTTTGTTGACAAGCCTGTAATTCCAGCATTCAGAATGCCAAAGTGGAAGGATAAGTTGAGGCCAGCTTGGGCTGCATAGAGTTCAAGGGCAGCCTGAACTACGTAGTAAGATCCTGTTTAAAACAGCCAAGAGTTATGCTACTGATGCAGGTAAGTGATAGAGACTTACCTAGTGTCTTAATTACTGTTCTATTGCTGTGGAAAGACATCATGACTAAGGCAACTCATACTGCATTAAGTTGAGGGAGGGCTTGCTTACTGTTTCAGAGGGTTATTTCATAATCATCTTGGCAGGGAGATGTGGCAGCAGGCAGGCAGGCACTGGAGCAGTATCTGAGATCTCATATCTGATCCATAAATTGCAGGCAGAGAATGAGATTGGGACTGGAGTGGGCTTTTGAAATCTCAAAGCCCACTGTCAATGACACACCTCCTCTAACACCTCCTAGTTCAAACCTTTATACCTCATGTGTCTGAGGCTCTAGGTTCAATATCTAGCATTAGCAAAAACAAACACAGAGAAGGGAGTGGGTGAGGCATGTGCACTATCATTTATAAATCAGTATCTCAGGGAAATAAATGATAAGTAGGACATAGATCCATCTTATCTAGCTTAACATAATGAAGATAATACACTAAATGCTCAAAAATGTTTATTCAATTATATATCAATATATATATTATTCAATATATATATTATTCAAATATATATGACAGATGGTGAAGAGTAGGATAAATAAGAAAAAACACATGGAATAAATATAATTATGATAATTATGAGAGAGGCTTGAATAAGGATGGTGGTCATAAGAGAGGTCTGACAATAAAAAGAAGGGAAAAGTTAGTCAAATGGATCAAGAGTAGGACTTTGGCAAAAAAAAAAAAAACAGTAAAAACCAAGAATATTTAAATGTTTACATTTGGGATTTGTTTTCTTTCTTTTGTTGTTTTATGTATTTATTTATACTTATTTATTTTATTCTGTATATACCATGGGTGGAAATCAGGAAAACTTGCAGAAGTCAGTTTTTCACTTTCTACCATGTGGGTCCAGGGAATAAAAACACTTTATCAGTCTTGGTAGCAAGCACCTTTTGTTTGTTTTTGAGGACTCTCTGTCCTTGTCTCCCCATAACCTTGGCTGTCCTGGAACGCACTATGAAGACCAGGCTGGTCACAGACTCACAGAGATCAGCCTGTCTCTACAGGGTATGTGCCACCACTCCTGGCAGGCCTCACTATTTGTTTATTTATTTTGGTTTTGGTTTTTGGAAACAGGGTCTCTCTGTGTAGTCCTGGCTGTACTAGAACTAGTTCTATAGACCAGAGATTGACCTGCCTCTGCCTCCTGAGTTCTAGGATTAAATGCATGCAACACCACTGCCCTGCTGTTTTTAGCCTTCCAGCCTAAATTCCCAAAGATTGAATCCTCTTGTCCCTAGAAGTAAGAAAGGGAGAGAGTCCAGAGGCAGTAAGGACAGATGTCAGCTGGCTGTGAAACTGGGCTTAGATTGCAAAGATCCAGAGACATCGATGGAATTAACCTTCCCAAGTAAGTGGAACAAGCAGGGGAACCTATTGATACCAAAATGACAAGAGAAAGGGATTTTGGAAAAAGGGGGACTATGAGAGGGAGGAAGAACACTGTGAGTTTAAATATCTTTAAGCACTGGGCACAGTTCGGTGACAACAGCACAAGCCTAGGATGTGCAAGGCCCAGCACTGCACAAAAATAACCAAAAAGAGGAACTCCATCAGTGGCTCAGCAGGCAAAAGTGCACACTCTCTTGCAGAGGAACTGAGTTTGGTTCCCAGTGCCCATGTATGGTGACTCCTGATTCCCTCCTTTCTCCAGGGGAATCTGTTGCCTCTGGACTTCTCAGGCTATTTCACTCATGTTCAAATACCACACACAGACACCCACTCTACACATAATTAAGAATGGTAACAATAAACTTAAAAAAAAAAAGGTTGATTATGGTGGTACACAGCACTCAGGAGTCCAAGGCAGGTGGATCTCTGTGTTAAGGCCAGCGGGTGTATATATGGAGTTCCAGGGCAGCCAGGACTATATATACCATAGACCATGTCTCAAAAGCAACAACAACAACGAAAACACAACACCAAAAAGAAACATCTCTAAGCTATAGCCTCTCTCTCTCTCTCTCTCTCTCTCTCTCTCTCTCTCTCTCTCTCATTTGTTTGTGTTCAAGACAGGGTCTAGACTAGTTGTTCTGGAACTTGTTCTGTAGACCAAGCTGGCCTCAAATTCAAACTCAGAGATCCACTTGACTCTGCCTCCTGGGCCACCAGGAGGAAAATGTAAAAGTGCATGTTTGTGAAGCCTGGATCATATGGCTGGCTATGCAGAAGCACACACTCATTCCCAAAATGTTTAAGAGCAATTGGGATTAAAAAAAAAAAAAAAGTCAATGAGCCCCCCCCCACTTGCTTTCACAGTCCAGTCATGGCAACACATACGTAAACAGAAATTGGTGACATGATGCATCAAGTACAATGGAAGCTCAGAAACCTTAAATTTTAACCACAAAATCTTGGCCGAGGTAGAAGAGGTAGCTGTGCAGATATTGTAGAGAAAGTTTCTGAGAAAAAGTAATCCCTAAGCTCAATCTTATGGTTCTTTCTGGCTTGGCTACTTTTCTTCTTTCCTTTCCAAAAATCTATCACATAATAGTAAAGGAATGTAAGGTTAGAATTAGGAATAGGAGAATGAGAGGACACAAGAGACTATCAGAGAGGCCCAGAAATGGTAGGAAATTGGAAAGCAGATGAAAGAGATGTAACTGCCTGTGTCAACAGAAGGAAGTTGCATCTTCAGAGAGGAACCACTCACAACTCAGCCAACTACCATCTGGTCTGAAGATGCCCAAGAAACTTTGGTTAGAAGAACCGTGTGTGTGTGTGTGTGTGTGTGTGTGTGTGTGTGTGTGTGTGTGCGCACGCTTGTTTGCTTGCTTGCTTGCTTTCATGTACTCCAGGCTAGCTTCAAACTGGCTATGCAGTCAAGGATAATCTTGAACTTCTGATGTTCCACCTGACTTCCTAAGTGCTATGACTACAGGTGTATGCCACCACACCTGACTAGCCCCAGATAATGCTTCCATTTTAATATATATGTGTGTGTATGTGTGTGTGTGTGTGTGTGTATGGATATTTTGCCTGAATACATATCTGTGCACTCATTCATGCAGGGCCCATAGAAGCCAGAAGAGGGCATCATATCCTTCAGGATATGTAGTTGGTTGTGCTGGCAATCAAACTTTGGAAGAACAGCTGATAGTCTCCCCCTCCCCCCACCAGGTATATAAACTATTTATTAACAGTGAAGGCCCAGGGACTCATTTCTTCTTGGATATACCACAGTACGGCCCCGGCGGCCAATGGTCTTGGTGTGCTGACCTTGGACACGAAGGCCCCAGAAGTGGCACAGCCCCCTGTGAGCTCTGATCTTCAGCTGCTCCAGGTCCTCACGTAGCTTGTTGTCTAGATCATTGGCCAGAACCTGGCTGTACATGCCATCCTTCATGTCCTTCTGTCTGTTCAAGAACCAGTCTGGGATCTTGTACTGCCGTGGGTTCTGCACGATGGTGACCACGCGCTCCACGTCGTCCTCCGAGAGCTCTCCAGCCCTCTTGGTGATGTCAATGTCCGTTTTCCTCAGCACCACATGAGCATATCTCCGCCCCACACCCTTAATGACAGTGATGGCAAAGGCTATTTTCCGCCGCCCATCGATGTTGGTGTTGAGTACTCGCAGGATGTACTGGAACTTCTCAGGGATCACTAGAGACATAACGGCGGCACAATCGGCGCCGTGTAGGCCTCCAGTGGAAGAGCAGAAGAAAGCTGATATTCTTAACAGCTGAGCCATCACTCCATCACTCCAGTCCTCCCTACCCCTCCACACACACACCTTTATGTGTGTGTGTGTGTGTGTGTGTGTGTGTGTGTGTGTGTTGATTTATTTTTGTATGTGTGGAGTGGTAGTACATGGTACATGTGTGCCATGGGTGCAGTGGTTGGAGGACAACACATGAGAGTCAGCTGTCTAGTTCTCTCCTTCACCAGTTCTAGGGGGTTGAACTCTGGTCATCAGGCTTAGCACCAAATTACCTGCTGAGTGAAACCTGTCTTTCCCTTACCCTACTACCATCACTATTTTCTCTTCTGTGTTTGCCTTTACATAACACACCATGTACTTTATTGTCACTTTAATTAAAGTGTCTTCCAACTAGTATATGAACTTCAAGAAGGCAGTGGTTTTCATCTGTTTTATTCACATATGTTTTGTTGACAGCTTGCATGGAGCAAGCATGACATACTGTTTAAGGGATGGGTGGATGGTGGAAGTATATCATGGAAGATGATGAGAGATATGAGCTTGAAGGAGATGATTACTGGTGAAAATTAAGAGTTGGATTTCGAGCTGGGCATTGGTGGCACACACACACACCTTTAATCCCAGCACTTGGGAGGCAGAGGCAGGTGGATCTCTGTGAGTTCGAGGCCAGCCTGGTCTACAGAGAGAGTTCCAGGACAGGCTCCAAAGCACTACAAAGAAACCCTGTCTTCACACACACACACACACACACACACACACACACACACACACACACACACACGAGTTGGATCTCATGAGTTAAGTGATCCATTCTCCTTGCGTCTGTCCAGTCCCCATCAATATGCTTTAAGGACTCATGTAACAGGCTTTCTTGGACAGACATCTCCCAACTTGTGACATTGAGACGTATCATTAGTTATGAATGCTTGGTCTTTTCTTATGCTTCTCCCACTAGCTCTTGTAACTTAATTTAACCTGTTTCTCTTCATCTACATTTTGCCTCAGGGCCTTTTACCTTTCATTCTCTATGTCCTGTTGGGTTTTTTTTTTTTTTTTTCTGCTACAGTCTTTTTCTGGCTGTCTGGCTGATGCCTGGCTGGTCCCAGTTATCTCCTTCTCTTTCTCCCTTGTTCTCTTCTCTCTAGAGCCTAGATTCCTCCTCCTACTTCTTCTCTCTTCCTGCCAGCCCCACCTATCCCCTCCCTACCTAGCTATTGGCTGTTTAGCTTTTCATTAGACCAATCAGGTGCCTTAGGCAGACAGGGTAAAATATATATGCAATACATCTTTACATAGTTAAAGCAATATTCTACAACATAAACAAATGTAACACATCTTTAGATAAAGTAATATTCCACAAGAGAATTTTTTAGATGCTGGAGAGATAGCTCAGCAATTAGGAGTTCTTGTCCCACTGGCAATGGTGGCACAGGCCTTAAATCCCAGCGCTCAGGAGGCAGAGGCAAGTGGATCTCTGTGAGTTTGAGGCCAGCTTGGTCTACAGAGTTCTAGGACAGCCCGGGCTGTTAACACAGAGAAACCCTCTCTTGAAAAACCAAAGAGTACCTGATGCTCTTGCAGATAATCCAGGTTTGATTCCCAGCACCCACATGGGTAGCTTATAACCATCTGTAAACCCAGTTCCAGAAATCCAACACCCTCTTCTGACCTCCTCAAGCATCAAGCACACATGGAGTGAGGGCAAAAAAAATTCACACAGATGTAAAATAAAAATAAATCAATTCTTTAAATTTTATTTATTTATTTAATCATCTTTTACAGTCCTGGGGGTTGGCTCTAAGGCCTTCTGCATGACAGACCAATATTCTGTCCTTGAATTATATCCCAAGCCCTCAGTATTTTGACACAGGGCCTCTCTACTTGTCTCACTCAGGCTGGGCCTTGAACATTTTTAAAAACTGATTTATTTTTATTTTATGGGCATTTGTGTTTTGCCTGCATGTATGCCTGTGTGAGGATGCCAGATTTCCTGGAATTGGAGTCACCAACAGCTGTGAGCCAACATGTGGGTGCTGGGAATCAAATGAGCTCTTAACTGCTGAACATTTTCTTTATCCCAATTTTTTTTTAAAGAATGTCTTTCACCTGGAACTCACTGTGTAGACCTGACTGGTCTTAAACTCAGAGATGTACCTGTCTCTGTTTCCTGAGTGCTGGGATTAAAAGTGTGTGCCACCATGCCCTGCTTAGGCCTTGAACTCTTATTGTAAAAATATTTATGTATATTTTTTTCTTCCTCCATGGATTTTTTTTAACATTTTATTTATTATGTAAACAACATTCTGCCTCCATCTATGCCTGCATGCCAGAAGGTGGCACCAGATCTCATTAAGGATGGCTGTAAGCCACCATGTGGTTGCTAGGAATAGAACTCAGGACCTCTGGAAGAGCAGCCAGTGCTCTTAACCTCTGAGCCATCTCTCCAGCCCCTTTATGTTAATTTTTAAAAAACAATCTTTTTTATTTTTCACACCAATCCCAGTTCCCCCTATTTTCTTATTTTTTTTTCAGACTTAATTCACTTTTTCTTGTATAAAACCCCTTATGTGATGGCAACAGCTGGAGTCTGGGTCCTCTGAACAGAGACTCTGGTATGGGCTTTCACAAGATGGTCAGTGAATTCCTGATAAGGAGACTTGGTGAACACAGTCTCTTTCCAGAGGTCAGGGGTCAGGTAGCTGTAGGTCTTGGAGATGGCATCAAAGGTGACCTTGGCAAAGTAGCCCAGGGTGGCAGTGCAGTCCCTGGCTGATGTGTAGCAGTCATCAGTAGCTTCTTGGGCACAGGAGCAGAGACGATACCAGTGCCTCTGGGGGCAGGGATGAGACGCACCAACACAGAGCCACAGCGGCCTGTCACTTTGCATGGAACAGTGTGGGGCTTGCCAATCTTGTTCCCCCAGTAGCCTCTCCTCACAGGGACAATGGAAAGCTTGGCCAAGATGATGGCCCCTAGGATAGCTGTGGCTACCTCCTTGGAGCACTTAACACCAAGACCAACATGACCGTTGCAGTCCCCAATAGCGACAAAAGCCTTGAACCTGGCCTGCTGGCCAGCCCTTGTCTGTTTCTGTACTGGCATGATCTTTAGAACCTCATCCTTAAGAGAGGCTCCTAAGAGGGAGCTGGAGAAATGGCTCAGAGGTTAGGAGCACTGGCTGCTCTCCCACAGATTCTGAGTTCAATTCCCAGCAACCACATGGTGCCTCACAACCATTTCTAATGAGATCTGGTCCCCTCTTGTGGCTTGGAGGCAGAACACTGTATACATAACAAATAAATAAATCTTAAAAAAAAAAAAAAAGAGAGAGAGAGAGATGCCCCCAAGAAAAAGTCAATAATCTCGGATTCCTTAATGGGCAGAGAGAAAAGGTAGATCTCCTCCAGGGACTTGATCTTCATGTCCTTAACCAGGCGGCCCAGCTTGGTGACAGGGACCCACTCCTTGTCTTCAGCTTTACCTCCACAAGACCCACGGCCTCGACCACGACCGACCTTGGCCCCTGAGACCGCTGCGGAAGCCTCCGCATCCTGGGCCCCGGGTCCTCCGGGCCCTCCCACTGCACTGGCTTCATCCGCCATTTGGTGTTTTCCCGAAGTAGAAGCCTGTAGGTCAGAAAAGGGCACCAGATCTCATGACAGGTGGTTGTGAGCCACCATGTGGTTACTGGGAATTGAACTCAGGACCTCTGAAAGATGAGTCAGTGCTCTTAACCACTGAGCCATCTCTCCAGCCCTATGCTTGTTTTTTAAAGATTATTTTTTATATGAATGAATGTTTTGCCTGTATCTGTGTCTATTCACTGCTTGCTTCATGCCACAGAGACCAAAAAAAAAAGGGGGGGGTGGGGGGGATGAATCTATTAAAACTGGAGTTACAGACCACAGTGAGCTGCTATGTGGGTGCGGGGAATTGAACTTGGGTCCTCTGTTAAAGGAGCCTGTGCTCTTAATTGCTCAGCCATCTCTTTGACCCCCTACTCCATGCTTAGCTTTTTATTGATTTAGAGTTGTTTCTGACAGTGCTCAGGATTGATCCCACCACCTCGTGAATGGGAGATGCTTTTCCAATACACTATCCCTAGCCCTCATTTCTTTTCATTGCTGAGAAGGGTTCCATGGTACAGTTATGACATAGTTATGTCTCAGTGTGCTTACTAACCTATCCGATGGAAAGGGTGAAAGAAGTTCCATTGCGGGGATGTTATCAAGACGTTAAATATTTAACCCTGGTAGAAGAGTTTTACGCATACTCTTTGTAAAGATTAAATCATGGGCTGGGTATGCAGCTCAGTAATGCAGCCCATGCTTTTCATATCTGAGGGCTAGAGAGAACTCAGCTGTAAAGGGCTTTTGTTGCTCTTACAGAGGACCTGGTTTTGGTTTCCAGGACCTACATGGTGTCTCATAACTGCCTGTAACCCCAGTTCCAGGGGATTCAATGTCCTCTTCTGGTCTCCACAGGTACCAGGCACACACATGTAGGCAAAACACTCATACACATAAAATAAAAACAAAAAAAAATTCTTTTGAAACAGGGTTTCTCTGTGTAGCACTGCCTGTCTAGATCTTGCTCTGTAGACCAGGCCAACCTTGAACTCAGAAACCTGCCTGCCTCTGCCTCCTAAATGCCAGGATTAAAGGGGTGCATTCACCACCACCACCTGGCTCTTCTAACTCTTCTTAACTTCTTTCTGTTATTTATTATTTGACAGAGTCTCTTGGCTGAACTTTATGTAGACCACCACCACCCGGCTTTTCTATCTCTTCTTCTTTCTATTTATTTATTCATTCCTTTATTTCTCTCTCTTTCACCATCTATCTATCTATCTATCTATCTATCTATCTATCTATCTATCTAATCTCTATCTATTGACAGAATCTCTTGGCTGAACTGGAACTCTATATGTAGACTGGCTGTGCTGGAATTAAAGTAATGTACCACTACTTCCCGGCTTTAAAATATAATTTTAAGAATGGTTAAAGTCTCTGGGCAGTGGTGGTGCACACCTTTAATCCCAGCACTCAGGAGGCAGAGGCCTTCGAGGTCAGCCTGGTCTACAAAATGAGTTCTGGGACAGCCAGGTCTGTTAACACACAGAAACCCTGTCTCATAAAACAAACAAACAAAAAATAAACAAACAAAAAAGTGGCTGAAGTCTAAGTCTTAGTTAGGCCACCAAATGACTAGGTAGCCTTAGACAAATCACGTCCTCAACGGTCAAATTCAGCTGTAACACCAAATTATGAATGTTTGTATTGCCTGTTGATTCGCCAAACGAAATAGTTTGGTCTTCTTGGCTCACCGTAGACCCAGCCTCCAGAGCAGTCATAGGCTCCGCCCCCTGCGCTCCGGACGGCGCGAAAACCCAATTGACAAGAAGTCTCACCGAAGCCCAAGGCCTGATCAGCGTTCCGTGTGCAGCGCCCACTGCGGCCCGGGGCTCGAACGCTGAGCCTGGAGCGCCTGCCTCGGGGGCATTGTGCATTGTCCAGCCTTCCCCGCTGGGCCTGCGCCTGCACTTTCTCGACTACGCCTGGCTGGACGGCCCTGGGCCCAGCCTCGCACTCGCGTCCGTCCGGTGGGCTCTGGGGGACCCGCGACGGACCCCGCGGCCCCGCAGCTTGCTCCGATTGGACCTGTCGCCTCCATGGCCTCCAGCCAGGCTGGGCCGGACCGCTGGAGGTCCTAGGATCCGTGGCTTTGTTAGGCAGGGATCATGGTGGGGGTCCTGACCATGGCGGCGGCTGCAGCTCCCGGTCCAGTAAAGGACTACGAGATTGAGGTGAGCTCGAGGATCTGTCAAGTTCTTTTCTGTCTGTGTCGGGGAATTGTGGCGTGGGGTTGGTGGGCGTCCTGCTTGCTCCTGGAACGGGAAAGGAGTGATGTGATGTTACCCAGATATAATTTTGTGTGGGATGGTTGCCTCGGTGTGTCGTGCTAAGCACTAATTGGAAATCTCAGAAATTTTCGGGCTTGCTGTAAGCTCAAGTTTTAAAAAACCACTGTTCCCGGGTCCTGAAACATTAATGGAATAACATGTCACCGAGGATCTCAGACTCAAATTCTTTGTGCATGATGTGGAATCATAGAACAGTGAGAAAAGATAAAAAAAAGCTTTAAGTTCATCTAGTCGGTACAAACGCACATCTGTCCTAGGAATTCCATTTAGAATGTCACTTAAGAATTAAGTGAGGTACTTAAGTCGGTTTCTCATTGCTGCGGAGCTTAATGTAGTTAAGAGTTTCAGTAACATGTTAGGTATTCTGTATTTACCATATTTCAGACAATACACTAAGCTGGGGACAGTGTTTAATGTGGGGAGCCCTGGGTTACAGAAAGAAATAAAAATACTCTAAGCAACCATAATGATATTCTATGCCATTAAGTAGTGGTTAGGATCTTAAAGTACATGGCTGATATGTATATGTAGATAGAAAAATACCCAAGCTGGATTCGGACCTACTGATTCTCCTGTATCACTTTCCAAATGTTGGGATCACAAGCTTGTGCATCTTCATAGCTGCTATGTTTTGTTTATACACCATAGGTCAGACTAGCATCCTAATTAATGTGTTCCGGGGCCTTTGAAGTGAGCTAAGATGTGTGTTCACTTCAATTCTAACTCTTTGTTTTGTTTTTTGAGACAGGGTTTCTCTGTATAGTTCTGTCTGTCTTGGAATTCATTCTATAGATCAGGCTGGCTTAGACTCAAAAGAGATTCTCCTGCCTCTGCCACCTGAGTGCTGGGATTGAAGGCTCTCGCCACTTTCTCAGGCTTGTTTTTCTTTCTTGTTACATTGGTGAATTTACATTTGTTTTTGGTGGTGTGGAGATCACAGGACAACTTATAGGAGTCAGTTCTCTCACTGTCTTTTGCCTATTAATTTGAATGTCAGTTTTACCACTTAAATTCTTTCTAAAAGTAATTTAGCTACATTTGTTTATTTATTGTATTGCAGGGGTGAGCATATGTGTGGAGGTCAGAGGGCAACTTGTGGGAAGAGGTATCCCTTGTTACCATGGTCCTGGGAATCAAACTAGGTCCTAACTCTGCTTGGCAGCAAATACCTTTGCCTGATGGGCCCTGTCAAGGACCCCTGTATGAATTCTTATACAGCCTTGTCTGCTTTTGCTTTTCAGACACACTCCATTGAGCTTCTTGCCTACTTGTGCAGCATCATTGCTATGCTTTTAACCACAATAGCTTTGTTAATTCATTTGAATTTTCTAAAAATGAAAATCTCGTCCTTATTACTTATCTTTAAAAACAATGTCTTTGTTATTTTGGCAGATATATACATATACATTTTTCAAATGAACTGAGAAGTTAGATTGATAGTAGGATGGAAATATAGCTCAGGGGTAAGGTTCAGTGAAGCAAAAGACAGAAAAAAGTTAGGGCTAGAGAAGTAGCTCAGTTGGCAGAGTGCTTATACCAGCAGGGAGTGGGGTGTGTATGGAAACTAATGGAGTTGTTTGCTTGTTTGTTAATTTATTTATTAGACAGTCCCATTAGATATATAGACCAGACAGACTGGCCTTGAACTCAGAGATGTCTGCCTATCTCTGCCTCCTGAATGCTGTGATTAAAGGCATGTGTGACCGTGCACAGCAAATAATTATTTTGTGACCAATATAGTAGTATGCATTTTTAGTTATGCAAGTTACTGGTACATTTATTAACTCATTTTCATCATTTTGGTTTTATATACATATGTCTTAGTCACTGTTTTATTTGCTATGAAGAGATACCATGACGAAGGCAGCTTATTTTTTAATTTAAAAAAAATTAGTTTTCATTTTACATACCAACCCCATTCCCCCCTTCCTCCATTTCTCTCCCCACCCCAAGGCAACTATTAAAAGAAAACCATTTAATTGAGGTTTACTTACAGTTTCAGAGGTTTAGTCCATTATCATGCAGGAGCATACTCACAATGCTTGGAGCAGTAGCTGAGACTACATCCTGACATGCAGACCAAGGGAGAGGGAGACTGAGCCTGGCATGGGAGTTTGAAAATATCAAGGCTCACCCCGCCCACCCCCCTCCCTCACTGCTGCCAGTGACACACTTTCTCCAACAAGGCCACATCTTCTAATTCTTAAATAGTGTCACTTTCTGATTACTAAGAATTCAAATATATGTGCTTATAGGGCCATTCTTGTTCAAACCACCACAACACATTTGCTTAATTTAGTGAATTTCTAGGCCAGGTTTAAGGGTCTTTATAAGTAGTATATGTTATTTATCCTTGTTTCTTTGAGTTCTCATCCTGAAGTCCATGCTGACCTGGAACTCTGTGCAACCTAGGAGGGCTTCCAGTTCCCTATAGCCCTCCTGCCCCAGCTTCCAAGGTACTGGGATTATGGGTGTACGTCACCATGCCCAGCTTTTGTTTATACTTGAAATGTACAATACACGTAGAAACGGACTGAGAAATAATGTCCTTTTAAATTCACCTTGAGCTTCTGATGCTTCTGCCTCTATCTCCTCAGTGATGGAGTTGCAGGCATGTGCCACCATGCTTGGTTTTACTTAGTGGTGGGAACCAAATCCAGGATTTTGTGCATACCTAGGTACAACCTAGTTATGGCAATGAAAATCATTTTTTTTAATAATAGTTTTTCTTAATAGTATCACCTGGCTCATGATTGTCTACCTTGGGCTTTATGCTCTCTTCCTAGCAGCCAGTGTCTTGCCCAGTTTTCATTAGCCATACCTGGGTTCATTGTAATCTCTGGTTAGCCTGGATGCAAGTAGCATTGCTGACTGAAAGTGACTAATACGAATGTAACTGTCCTTAGTGTTATAATCTCCTTGATTCTGTGAGGGTACGCAGGAGGTATGCAGTGACTTATAGTAGCAAAACAGTAGACTTGTGGCAAGTGTTCTTTTGTTGGTTCTGTGCTTCTTAAATAAGTCACTATTTCTTAGAGATACTTGGGATGATGTGTTTATTTTTAACCAAAAAAGTAAAGCAGAACGAATTGTTTGTAGGAACCCTACCCTGTGTTAGGCTCCACATATTTTAATGTATGCAGTATAGATTCTGTGAGGTAGATGGTGCTATTCTAAGGTTATAGAGGGTAGGTAGGGCATGGTGATTGACACCTGTAGTCTCAGCATTTGGGGGGTAGAGGCAGACATAGTGAGTTCTAGGACAGCTGGGGCTACATAGAAACATACTTTCTCAAAAACACAAACTAAAGTAAAATAATCAGAGGACAGTAGAAATTTGTGTTTTCTTATGAGTTTAGTTTTATTTCAATGTAAATTTTTTTTTTGTTTGTTTTGTTTTGTTTTGTTTTGTTTGTTTGAACTACAGTCTCACTATAGTCCCTGGCCTGGAGCTTGCTATGCAGACCAGGCTGTCTTCAAAATCATAGAGATCAGTCTCAGATTTCTGAGTGCTGATCAATATAAACTTTGTTGTTGTTTTTTGTTTATTTGTTTTTGAGGCAAGGTCTGACTATCTGTCCAGTGGCCCTGACTGGCCTGGAACTCTCTCTGTTGACCAAGCTGGCCTCCAGCTTATAGACTCCTAAATACTGGGATTAAAGGCATAAACCACCACACCTAGCAATATAAACTTTTTATTGAAGTATAGTGGTGTAAAGTATAAAAATTACACATGTAACTTGTTATAACATTAAATTTTGAATGTAGGTTTAACATTAAAGGTCATTTTCTTTCTAATGTTTCTTTTTTTTTTTAACCTAAAGTAGCCTTGGTATATAGCTCAGTTCAAATCCCCAGCAAGTCAGATATGGCTGTACAGGCCTATAACTCCAGTGTTATGGGGAAGCAAAGACAGGAAGATTGCTGGTCACCAAGCTAGCTCCAGGTATCATGAGAAAACCTACAAGGAAATAAGTGATAGAGCATGACACCTGACACCCTTCTCCAGCCTCTGCATGCATCCTCCTTATGTACACGTGTATGCATGCATCACACACATCTTGTATGTATACACACAAATAAAATAGCTGTTCAGAGTTTTTCTCTCCATTTATTTGCACTGTTAAATTTGTGTTTACAGTTACTATTTCATATTATTTTACTTGAAATAAATGTGTTTTTCCCTCCTTTTTTTAAAATTGCTAGCCATGTAAAAAGCGGAGAAAAGATGATGACGGCTCTTCCTGTGAAACCATTACCAAATATTTATTACCAATAGAGAAGACTGGAGACAAAGTCTTCTCTCCACCAAAACCCAGTAACATTCTTCATTATTTTAGAAAGACTTCACCCACAAATGAGAAGCTACAGTTGACAAAGGAGTGCAAGATAAAGCCATCTCCCTCTTTGCTTGTTGGCAATAGCAAAGAGTCTAAGACAACTTTGGAAGTGCTCTCAAATATGGAACTTAAGAAGAAAGGAAAGAGAGTTAATTTATCTCATCGGCTGAATGATATGAAAATTGAATCTCCAGTTGAAGTTAGTAGTGGTGATCATAAGGAAGACTGCAGTTTAAGTGATTTTGTGGAAACTGATGTTTTCCTTTACAAGAGACATGTAGAGGTTCTTGAAGAAAGCAGTCAGGACAGCAGAAACCAGCCCAATACAATGACCTCCAAAAGAAACTCCCAGAAAGGAAATCCTAAACAAGGCATCACAAAAAATGATGGCAAAAGATTGAGAAAAAGGAAGCACAGCAAGATACTAGATCTGTCTGAAAGTTTACCCTTGACAGATGAAATAAGCCTTCATAAGAAAGGTGGTAAAGACAGTAAACAGACCAAACCTTCCCAGGCCAATGAAAACGAGAGGACGACAAATCATGTAGACTCCAGGGCTTGTACAACCAAAATAGCTGATTTAAACAAGAGTACAATAACTGTCTCCTATGAGGAATTTTTAAAAAGTCACAAGGCAGCTAGAGTGGAAGAGATACCTGACCCTGTGATGCCAGCCTGTGTTACTTCTGGACCTGGTGAAGCGTTCAAAAGTGGTTTTGAAGGTGAATCAGAAAGCTGTGAAGTATCTCCACAGGTACACCTTAAGACAGTTACTGTTCTTGCACAAGTTCACCCCACTCCCCCCAAAAAGAAAGGGAAAATACCCTCAATTTTTTTGAAACAGAAACAGCTTGAGCTTGAAAGTAGCTTCTCTGATCCAGAAAATGAGCAGACAGTTCAGAAAAGGAAATCGAATGTTGTGATCCAGGAGGGACATTTAGAACTGGCTGTGCTGGAAGCCGGGAGCTCTGAGGCTTCAGTACCGAAATGCAGCATGGAAGAGAGACAGCAGTTCATGAGAGCATTCAGACAGCCACCATCAGAACTGCTTAAAAATGGGCTCAAGAAACCTGTGGAGAAGCAGAAAGACACAAGTGAAAAATCTGTAAACGAAGAAGGAGATAACAGTTCTGAAAAAATCATAGAAAATCCTAATATCCAAATGATTTCAAAGCATGCCAGTTCACAGACACACACTGATAAAGCAAGTTTTCCTAAAGAGAAAAGTAAAAAGCTGAAGAAAAAGGATAAGAAAATGATAGTCACTAGGACCATCCCAGGTGGAAGCAGAGAAGAAACCATGCAAAAGGAACAAACATCCTTTTCCTCAAAAGATAAACAAAAGCAAAATAGCCTTCGAAGGAGTTTAAGGCATAAGTCTGAAGTATTCAAAAGCAATTCCTTACCTAACAGTGAAAGTCTTGTTTGTGAAGATATAGCACATGACTCTTTAAAAAAGTCTCTGTGTGACAGAAATAAATCAAGAAAACACAGCACACCAACCAGGGATATGGTTACACACTCCAAAGCTGATCCTGAAAACAGGCTGGTAAACGTTTCCACACCCAAATCAACCAGGAGATCTCTAAGAGGCAGCAGCACACTTGCCACAGTCACCCTTGGAGGTTCTGAGTCTGAGGATGCCCAGGACACTACTCCAGTGAAGGCTTCTACTCCAAAAGCAGCCAGCATGTCTGAAAAACACAGCCTGTACACAGCAGAATTAATAACAATACCCTCTGATTCAGAGAGCCCCATTAGGTAAAGTTTTGTTTTTCTTCTCAAGTTGGAACATTCTACATGTATTCTTAATTGGGAAGGGAAATTCTTCAAGCATTGAAGAGTTCATTTATTTTCTAGAATACAGTTTAGTTATAAATATGTGTGTTTTTTTATATGTTTACAAACCTGAGAACTGAATCTCAGGTAAGTGGTCTACCACTGAGCTACATTCCCATCTTCTTTATTTTGAGACAAGGTCTCCTAGGTTGCCCAGGCTGGTCTTGATTTTCAGCCAGGTCTTAAACATGCTCACCTTCTCTGTACTTTTCCAAGTGGCTGGGATGACAGATTTGTGCCACCAACCTTGTTTTTTGGGTTGTTTTGTTTTTGTTTTTCAAGATAGAGTTTCTCTATCTTGGTTGTCCTGGAACTCACTCTGTAGACCAGGCTGGCCTCAAAGTCACAGAGATCTGCCTGCATCTGCTTCCCGAATGCTGGGATTAAAGACCTATGCCACCACTGCCCATCTAGTACTAAACTCTTCGTTCTGTTTTATTTTTTTTGAGCTAAGATTTCTTCGTGTAGCTTTGGAGCCTCTTTTGGCACTCTGTAGACCAGGTTGGCCTTGTATTTATAAAGGTTCACCTATCTCTGCCTCCCAAGTACTGGGAGTAAGGCATATACCACCACCACCACCCAGATTAGTACTAAACTCTTATTTGTCATAGTTGAGTAGTAGTCCTCAAATATAAGTGCATCAAATATGTGATTAAAAATAAATCATCAGAGTGTTTTTTTGTTGTTAGTTTTTGTTGTTGTTTTGAAACAGGAATTCTCTGTGTGTCTTGGCTGTCCTGGAACTCTATGTAGACCAGTCTGACCTCCAACTCAAAGAGATTCCCTTTCCTCTGTGTCTGTGGTGCTGAGATTAAAGACATGTGCCACCATGCCTAGCTGAGTGTTACTCCTTAGGTAAACTGACCAGTCAGTGCATGATGGAGTATATTCCTGAATGCTGGGCCTGTCTAATGGAATAGCGATCCAGGGACTAGTTTTAATTTTCTTCAGGAAGTATTTTTCTCTGTTTGTTTTTACTGTGCTGAGTGAGGCTTAAGCTCAGGGCTTTTGCTCATGCTAGCTATGTAGGCTTATCTCCCCTCCTTTCTTTTCTTTTCCTCTTTCTATCCCTCTTTCTTTTTTTTCTTTCTTTTTTTTTTTTTTTTTTTTTTTTTTTTTTTTTGATTTTTAAGACAGGGTCTTCCTTGGATAGCCTGGAACTTGCTATAGAGACAAAGCTATAGTGTGAGTGATCCTTCTGCCTCTGGTTCCCAAGTGCTTGAATTTTAGGTGTGTTATCACTGTAGTTGAACCTTTTCTTCAGGACTGCTGGCTCCCCAATGACATGGAGACTTATTATTAATTATGAAAGCTTGGCTGGTAGCTTAGGCTTGTCCCACTAGTTCTTAAAACTTAAATTAACCCATTTCTACTTACCTATGTGTTGCCATGTGATTGGTGGCATTTACCTACCCTCCTTTGCAGCTGGCTGACAATTCCCTGTGTCTCTGCCCTTCTTCCCAGTGTCTTTTCTACTCTGAAAATCCTGCCAAGCTATTGGCTATTCAGCTTTTTATTAAACCAATCTGAGTGACAAATCTTTACAGTGTAAAAAAGATTGTTTCACAGCATTTCCCCCTTTTGTCTCAATAAAAAGAAAAAGTTTTAATGCTAACATAATAAAACTATAAACAAGAAAAATTGTCAGGTAAGAATTATATTATGTCCAGTCCATTTGTTTTTGGCATATTTGGGGAAAACACTCCATTATTTATTCTATCTTGATGAGTCCAAAGCTCTGTACTTAATTTACCTTCTATCATAACTAAGGAAAACTATGACTGTCTACTCTTCAACTCCATCAAAAAACCATAGAAGGAACCTTAGTAAACAGGAAGTGCAGAATAAGCAATTCTGAAACTATACAAATGACAGAAACGGCTGGTTGCCTGACAGTCACCTAAGCTTCCTCTGCAACATTGGTTGAATCCATCTTCAGCCTATAGGTCTAGAATATCTGACAGACTTTTCTGTGAAGCAGGAATTTTTGAAGGACTGTCATACCCTGTCTTGGCAAAGTTTGGCAGTCACTTTTCTTTGTATCCTGCTGGTCCTATTTGGATACCATATTGTCAGAAGTCAAGGCAAGGGCAGTTTCTTGCCCAAATGGCTAGTTTTTGCCATAAAGAATGCAAATGCCACGTGGAGCTTCTTAGATGCCCATCATACTTTTTTTTTTTTTTTTTTAAGTAGATTGGTACTGTCAGGAGCAGGTACATCTCATTGTCATGCAAAGTCTTACATTATTAAAACATTATTAAATGCTGTATCCTGTACATCTCTGAAGTGTTGATGACTACGTGTCTATCTAAAATATATTTTTGTTTGATCTTGAAAATGTATCTAACATGAGACTACATGTTTGATTGTTATAGGGGAGTAACTACTAGCCTGCATTGTTTTTATTATCCCTAATAGTTTGTAATAACGTTCAAGGACTAGAAATTTACATTACATTGTTAAAATGAGCTCTATAGGTACAATACCTTAAACAAGAGTAGAAATGTATATATAGTATGCTAAAAAAAACCTTAAATTTGTATCAGTATACAAAATAACTTAAACAAGAGTAGAAACATATGTACAGTATAACAAAGATAATCTTAAATTTATATCAACATGCAAAAACCCATACCAATGTAAAATATTTAAGACTAAGTTGCTTTTTTAGTTTAGAAGTAGATTCAATAATCTACCCTTTTATCCTATCATTTCTATATTCCTTTTTTTTCTTTTCAGAATGAGATCCCTGAATCTAATTTCTTTTTCTTAGTTTTTTCCTGACCATTAGCAGTAACAATTTGTCACTAACTCCCCTAAATGATGATAAATATCCATAACCCATTGTTTGACCAAATACCATCCCCCTCACTTTTGGGAACATGTGCATTGTGTTCTCTAGGTTGTTTCCTGTTGTCTGGGGCTATTGGTATCTTTAGTGGACCCTGGGAAAGTGGGGATAATGGTCAAATCCTGGGAGAGCTAACTTGTCCAGTCTCTGTCTAATGGAAAATTGTAAGGCTTATCTGAAGTCCCAGCTGGAGAAGTCCTTGAGGCTGGGCTATCTCAGCCAGCCATCTTGAAGCTATTCCAGATGCAGAACTCTGAGGAACCTGCAACAGAGACATTGAGAGGCTGGATCACCTGGGTTACCCATTTTCATTGGTGTCTGGTCTCCTTGCTCTGAAAACACATAAATTTTCAAGGGTAACACACATATCTGTATTAACACAAGTACAGAATGTATAGTGTATACATGTCAATTAAATTGATTTTTTGTTTTATGTTTGAGCAGGTAAAAGGCATCTGTCAACTTTTTAAGTCTGTTTGGACTGTATAATCAAACTGTATTATAAATCTATCTATGTCATATGAAAGGATGACATGTATTAATAAGTCATGAGAAACAAAAACATAACATCTCCCGGAATGCAGCACATTGACTTCCATTTTGAAGTTAAGACATTTTCAAAATGTTGGTTTAATTTAGCAGTGTCCATACTTCAGTGTCTCTCAGCAGCTATTGTTTTTTGTACATTAGCATTTAAAAAATTTAAAGTTAATAAAACATTATATAGGATCCAGACTCCCCATGTATTTTCCATTCTTTTATTGATTGATTGATTGATTGATTTTTTTGTTTTGTTTTGTTTTTCGAGACAGGGTTTCTCTGTTGCTTTGGAGCCCATCCTGGAACTAGCTCTGTTGACCATACTGACCTCAAACTCACAGAGATCGACCTGCCTCTGCTTCCCAAGAGCTGGGATTAAATGGGATTAAAGGCATGTGCCACCAATGCCTGCCCTATTTTCCATTCTTATGTGGCTTTTTTTTTTTAAACTTTCTCTCTAAAGATTTGGTTTATTATTTTTAAATTTTTTTTTTCTATGACTGTCTGTATCCATTTTATGTTTTAGGCACATTGTTAAATACACTGTAACCTGTTTAGAGGTTTTCCCAGTCTGGACCTGTTTTATTCTGTATCTGTAACCTTTTTGTCTGCATGAGCAAAAACTTAAATTCACTATGTGGCTTAGCTCATGGGGCACTGGTGACTTAAGCACCCAGGCAGCTGTTGGGAGACATGTTTCAGTACCATGCAGCATTAGAGGCAGGAGACTGGGAAGCCGAGTTTGCCTTTTTGTGTGTGTGTGTTTAGAACGTTTTTAAAAGCTTTCTCAGGTCTTACATAGATATATGTGGCCTCATGTTGGATGCCATTTGTAGTTGGACCTTTTTGTCAGGACTGCCAGCTCCTCAATAATACAGAGACTTATGAATTATGAAAACTTGGTTGATAGCTTAGATTTGCTAGCTTTTATAACTTAATCCATTTCTATCTACCTATGTGTTGCCACATGACTCATGGCATTTAACTGTCCTGTATGTCTTGCTCCCCCTCTGCCTGGCTGATGACTTCCTGCATCTACACCCTTCTTCTCAGCATCCTTTCTGCCCTGAAAATCCTGCCAAGCTATTGGCTGTTCAGTTTTTTTATTAAACCAATTCAAGTGACAGATCTTCACAGTGTACAAAAAGATTATTCCACAACATGTCATCACACCTAGTAAGGCTTATTATTTGGGATGGGGCTTTGAGAAGGGTTTCTTTGTTGAAGGCTTGGCTGTTCTGGAACTCTTCTCTAGATCAGACTGGCTTGCCTTTGCCTTCCAAGACCTGGCAAGACTTGTTGATTTTAATTTTTTGCAAGCAAGCAAGATTTTATTGAAAAGTAAGCTGTCCACAGTAGAAAGTGGTTTTAAAAATGTGTTGAATAGGCTTATTATTTTTCTTTTCTTTCATTGTTTTTGGTTTTTGTCCAGAGTTTCTCTGTGTAGCCCTACTTGTCCTGGAACTAGCTTTGGAGACCAGACTGGCCTCAAATTCACAAAGATCTGCCTGCCCCTGCCTCTTGAATGCTGGGATTAAAGGTGAGGGCCACCACCTCCAGCTGGGTTTATTCAGTGAAGCAATAAATGATAAAGCTTAAGGCTGGCAATGTAGGTTGGGGGTAGAATGATTGTTCAGTATGTACATGATTCCATCCCCAGCACCAGAATTAAATAAAAAAAATTGACTTACTGTTGAATCAAACTGATGAGAATTGTTTTTTCTTTTTAAGTTGGAATATTAACTATTTGCTTTTTTGTTTTTATTTATTTGTTTGTTTGTTTTTTGTTGTTTTGTTTTGTTTTTCAAGACAGTGTTTCTCTGTATTGCTTTGGATCCTGTCCTGGAACTAGCTCTGTAGATCAGGCTGGCCTTGAACTCACAGGGATCTGCCTGCCTCTGCCTCCTGAGTGCTGGGTCTAAAGCGGTACACCTCTAACACCCGGCTCTTAACTGGTTTGTTTTTATAGTTAAGATTCTTGTAAATTATTATGAAAATATGTGTAAATGTCTTTTTTTCCCCCCAGAATGAAATTCACTAGAATTAGTACTCCCAAAAAATCCAAGAAAAGATCTAAGAAATCTGAAACAACTGAGGGAGATTTCACTTCTCAGAAGAAAAAGGTAATCAAAATATTGGAGTCCTGAATGTGATACTGTTTCCTTAAAAGACTGGCAATAGTTACTGTCATGTCATGTCTAGTCATGTCAAAAAAGATTCCATGTATTTGAGTCCATTAATTACAACCTGTGCTATTTATTCCCTGTTCTTCTATGTAGTTTATTAATATGTTAAGGAATTTCACTGTGCCAGGACAGCCAGGACTGTTACACAGAGAATCCCTGTCTCAACACCCTTCTCCCCACCCAAAAAAAAAGATAGATCATGTGGGCTCAAGCCTGCTGCCCTGAGTCTGATCATACACACACACACACACACACACACACACACACACACACACATACACAGAGTGTTTTATGTGACTGAATTAGCTTTGGGGGTCATGGGGACAGTGCTGGGATGTGTAAGGCCCTAGGTCTTATGCATCCTAGGTTAAGTAAAACCTTATCACACACACACACACACACACACACACACACACACACACACACACACACAGAGTGTTTTATGTGACTGAATTAGCTTTGGGGGTCATGGGGACAGTGCTGGGATGTGTAAGGCCCTAGGTCTTATGCATCCTAGGTTAAGTAAAACCTTATCCTCTGCCCTCTTTTACTTTTCTTTCTTTCTTTTTTCTTTCTCTTTGGTTTTTTTTTTTTTTTTTTTTGAGTCATGGTTTTCCTAAGTTGATTAGCTGGCCTTGAACTCAATATAATAGGCAGACAGGCAGGCATTGAATATGTGATTGGACTGCTTCAGTCTCCCTATGTGCTTTGTTTTGTTTTAATTTTCTTTATTTTTATATTCTATTTCTGGGTGTTTTGCCTGCTTTTGATCCTGCATCACAAGTGTGCAGTACCTGAAGAAACCAGAAAAGGGTTTCAGATCTGCTGGATGGTGGCAAATGAACCTTGTGCTAGTAACTACTAAGATAACTGTGTTTTTTGGTTTTTTTTTTTTTTAAGATTTATTTATTTATTATATATGCAGTGTTCTGTTTGCATATATACCTGCAAGCCAGAAGAGGGCATCAGATTTCATTGTAAATGTTTGTGAACCACCATGTAGTTGCTGGGAATTGAACTCAGGGCCTCTGGAGCCACCCTCCAGCCTCTCTCTCTCTTTGTTCTTTATCCCTTGTATGAAACAAGGTCTCTTTATGTACACCTGGTCTAGAACTCACAGAGATCCACCTGCCTCTGCCTCCTGAGTGCTGGGATTAAAGGTGTGCGTCACTACTACTCAGCTGTTTCTGGTTTTTTAAACTCAGATTCTCATACTGAGCCATCTCTCCAGCCCTTCTGGGTATTTTACACATACGTAGATACACTTACAATGATAATTACAGATTTTTAAAAAGCATAGTAATTATCACTAAATACATTTGCATGTGGGGACCCTGGTAAGATTTGAATAATCATTTCTTGGTTGACTATTAGTGTGATATAAAGGTATTTTTTCTATTATATATTTCTGGGTTTTTTTTAATTCTCAAATATGAAATTCTTGCTGTGTTCTGAATTAATAGTTCAAACTTTTGTCTAGGCAAACAGTACTTCAAAAAATGTATCAAAAGCAAAACAACTCATTGAGAAAGCAAAAGCTTTTCGAGTCAGTGGGTCAAAGACTGAAGACACAGCGGTGCCCTTGAGAAGGTCCTCTAGGCACCAGACACTTCCTGAGAGGGAGAAGTCACCAGAGACAGATGTAAGTATTCCCTTATCCATTGATACAGTTGTTACTGTTTTGTTATTATGGTGGGAGAAGAAAACCTTTACAAAGCTGTAAGGTCACATTTGATAGCCTGGACATGGTGGACACTCTGCTTTAAAAGCCTTTGGTTTACAGGATATAGTCCAGTCTCAGGTCACTTAAGGTATCTTGTAAACTGAACCTATTCTTCCCATTCCCCAAGCAGTTCCTTACCACAGCCATACTAAATTTCATTGCTCCCCAGATAGTTCACTTTTCACTGTTTATTTTCTCACTTTGAAATTCATATTCCAAGGACTGTCTTCTACCTGAGAATTCTCTACTATCCTGCTAAAACCACTACCTCCTAATTTTTAAAAAGTTTTATTGAGATATAATTTATATGCTGTACAGTTGGCCATTTCAAAACCTAAGGTGTAATGATACATACCTGGAATTGTAGCACTAGGGAGGTAAAACAGAGGAATCAGAAGTTGGGGGTGATCCTCAGGCTATGTGATAATTTCAAAGGCAGCCTGGTGTACAATGAGTCCCTGTCTCAAAAAAAGAAAAAAGAAAAAAGTATGAAATTCAGTGTCTTCAAATACATTCAAAATTGTGCTTCTAATATAATCAATTTTAGAAAATTTTCTGTTTTTTGAAACAGGATCTTACTGTGTAGTCCAGGGTCCTTCAAAGTCTCCATTCTTTTGCCCCAGCTGGGGTTGTCTGTGCCACTATGCCAGTTTAGAACATTTCCATTACCTCCAAAGAGGACACCATTCCCCTTTGCTGTTGCTTTCCAGTCTTCCCATTTCTCTATGACAGCTATTTATCCTCTTTCTATTTCTATAGATTTTCTATTCTGGACAGTTCATAAAACATTTTATAATAAAATATGGGAGACTTCTACCAGCTGAGCTACTTCCCCCAGCCTTCTATGATATCAACTATCCCCTTTTCCAGTGTATTTATCCTTTATATGCCATCTATCCAATAGTTATTTAGTAGCCACTTAAGTTATCTGATCTAACAATGCTTGTGATCAGGCATCCTTATTTTGCTAGATAGTGGCTCCATAGTGTAAGAATAGTAATACTGGCAATTTGGGTACACAAAAAAGAAGTAGTGAAAAAGGTGAAAATTCTTCAATGAATAAGGAATGAACCTCGGCATGATGGTACATGCCTTTACCCTGAGCATCCCAGACAGTGGTAGGTAGGAGTTTGAGATTAGCAGAGCAAGTTTCAGGACAGCCAGGGATATACTAGGATGACCTGTCTCAAGGAGAGAAAGTTATATTTTGAAATTGAAAACATCTGTAGTAAGAATCATTTATCTGTGAAATTATGAAGAAAAAAGGAAATTCCTTCAGTTTCACTGTCACACCTCAATCTGTAAAAGTTACGGCTCGAAGTGTGTGTTATCAGGTATGTACGTTTGTGACACCATCTGAGAGGCTTAGGTATGCACTGGGGTTATTGGAATCTCTTGTGGATAGGGAATACTGTAACATTAAAGTGGTTTTTTTCTTCCTTATTATGTTTTAGGACTCTATAATACTAATAGATTCAAGTCCAACTTCTGTAAAGCAACCAGAGAACAATCAGAAGAAACTTAAGAATTTGAATGATGTACTAGGAAAAAAAAATAACAAGCCTTCTAAAAATATTCCTGGTAATTGGATTTAATACTGTCTGATGAATAGTAATAGAATGTTTGGGGGCAATTAATTCTGAATTTTCTGGTGCAAAGTTAATGTCTTATTCCATAAAATAGAAAATTTAGGTATTTTGCTTGTTTTCTTTTTTGAGACAGGTTCTCACTATGTTTCCCTGGCTGAGATCTGTCTGCCTCTGCCTGAAAAGGGGTGGGATTAAAGGCATGTACCATTATGCCTGGCTCTTTTTTGTTTTGTTTTTTGTGGGTCAGGATCTCCTTGTCACCAGGCAAGTTACTTTCTATGTAGTTGAGGCTGGCCTTAAACTTCTCATCTTCCTGTGTTCACCTTCAAGTGCTGGTATTGTAGTCTGCCATCTTGCCTGCCTAATTATTTCCGTTTTGATCAAGCTTTTGAAATTTTGATCAAGCTTTTGAAAAAAAAAATGAACATCTTATTTTTTAAATTTTGTATTGGGACATAACTTTAAATTATTGTATTTCTGTATACATATACTTAGCAGCTCCCAAAATTGACTGTCAGATTTTTCTGTGTTCATTAAAACATTTCCTTATAGCTGGGTGTGATAGCACATGCCTTTAATCGAGATGCAGAGGCAGGCAGAACTCTGTGAATTCAAGTCCAGCCTGGTTGGCAGAGCAAATTCTAGGACAGCCAGAGCTACACAGGGAAACCCTGTCTTGAAACACCAAAACAAACCAAAACCATACAATTAATTTCCTTATTACTATTATTATTATCATTTTGGTGGTTTAATTTTTTAAAGATAGGGTTCCTCTGTGTAGCTTTGGGTGTCCTGAACTACCTCTTGTAGAAAATAATGGCCTGGAACTCAAAGAGATTTTCCTACCCCTGCCTTCCGAGTGCTGGGATTAAACACCACTGCTCAGCACATTTCCCTACTTTTTTCAAATTTATTGATTGATTTGTGTGCTCCCATGTGAGGGAGCAAGACAGTTTCAGGTATGGCTCTTCACCTTCCACTTGTGGTTTATACATGGGCTTCAGGCATGAAACCTGGTTTGTCCAACTCTACCTACTTAGCCATCTCTACAGCCCTCATTTTTTAAAAAATAAGATTTATTTATTCATTAACTATTTATTTTTAAAGGTTTATTTATGTGTTGTGTGTATGTGAGAGCTCTACCTGCATGTATACCTGCATGGCAGAAGAGGGCGTCAGATCCCATTACAAATAACTGTGAGCCACCATGTGGTTGCTGGGAATTGAACTCAGGAACTCTGAAAGAGCAGCCAGTGCTCTTAACTGCTGAGTCATCTCTCCGGCCCCAACTATTTATTTATTGACACAAGGTCTCACTTCACAATCATACCTGTTCTGGAACTTACTATGTAGTACAAGCTGGCTTTGAACTCAGAAATCAACTGGCCTCTCTGCCTTCTAAGAGCTGGGAATAAAGGTATGCCCTACCATGCTCAGCTTCATTTATTTACTTGTTTGTTTGTTTATTGGTTTTTTCAACACAGGGTTTCTTTGTAGATTTGGAGCCTATCCTGGAGCTCAATTGTAGAACAGGCTAGCCTTGAACTCAAAGAGATCCTCCTGCCTCTGCCTCTTGAGTTCTGGGATTAAAGGCAGGAGGTGGTAGTGTTTGTTCATTTCTTAACACTAAAACATTTCAAATTTTAGGTATTTTTCCTTGATGTACTGAGCAAAATTTAAGGTATACATTATGGGATGCTGTGGTTAAAAATGAAAGTTTTCCAGGGAGTTCCGCTATTACCAAGTTGATGAAACATTATTATATAGCATTTTTATAGTTGAAAAGTTAGATTTATAGAAGTTTTTAGAGATAACTGAAGTGGAGATGCTAAACATTTAATACTAACCCAAATATTCCTTTTTCTAAGGAAAAATGAAAATTGCTCCTTTATTTCTTGCCAAAAAGACTAAGAGAACAGCTGTTCCTGTCATTGATTTGGACGAAAGCAGGTCAGTCCAATCCAAATATATAAACATTTAATATTTTAGGGAATACAAGTTGTATCTACTTGTTTAATTAGATGACAATGACCATTTGAAATCTTTTTTTATTTTGCATGTGTGTGTGTGGTGTATGTATATAGCATATTTGTGGGTATCTGTGCTCACATGTGTGTTTGTGTACTTGTGTGCAGTTGCTCATAAATGTATAAATGGAGGTTAGAAGCTGATAACAAGAGTGTTTCTCTATTACCCAGCTTTTCTGTGAGTGCTGGGCATTGCAGCTCTAATCTCCACACTTATATGACAAATGCTTGACTCACTTGAGTTGTCTCCTCAGCCCTCTGGTGAAGTTTAAAACATACTTTTCTGAGTTTGTGCTGTCCCCTGAAAAATAAACAAATAAGTACTGTTGATAATGCTTGCACTACTGTTGAAGGTCTTAGGTTTTTGTAAAGGCTTTGGGGTTATTTCACATAAAATAGCAGAATTAAAAAAAAAAAAACCCCAAATTATCAATCTTTGTTCATGTCTCTTGTTCAGTAAATATTTAAATGTCTACAATATACCAGGCACTATTTTTTGACAATAGGAATGTTACAGAAAACACATTACTTGTCCTCATAAGGTTTATAGCTTCCAGAGGGAATAAATCTATAATTAAACATTAACTGGCTTACCAAATGAAGAATTGACATTGTGCTAAGGAAAGGCACAAAATTGTTTTAGTTTATATTAAAGAGATTTTTGTTTGGTTATTTCACAGGTCATTTTCTTTACCTGACCTGTGAAGAAAAAGCAGGGGCACATCAAGGAGAGGGATAGTGTTCTAGCCAGAGGGAACTATGTGTGCATAGTACCTTGGGCTACAAGGAATGTGCTAAGTACCAATGATGGGAAAAATGCTACTGTGACCTGAGCATCAGAGCAGGAGAGGAATGCAAGGTTAACTGGAGAGATAGTTACCAACCAGTAGAGGACCATAGATGCCATGCTGAAGAGTTTACTAAGAATGAAACAAATGCAAAAGGGTTTTAGGCATGAATATACATGTAAACATATTAGGTTTATGAAAGCTTAATGTGCCTACTTGATGAATCTTATGCCTGCATAAACAGTGGGATACAGGTTGGTAGAGTACTTTGTCTAACTTGCTTAGAGCCACAAGTTTAATTTCTACCTCTGAATAATTTGGGTGTGATGTTAGACACCTGTAATCCTAGCCTTTACAAAATTAAGGCAGAAGGGTCAGAGGTTCAGAGCCATCTTCAGTTACATAGAGAATGTGAGGCCAGCCCAGGTTATCTAAGACCCTATTTTTTGCTTTTTTATTTATTTAAAAGGGTAGAATGAAAAATAAGTTAAAATAGATGTAGGAGTACAGGTTTGAGATGTTGGGAATGGAAGCTAAGTTGTTGGAAGTGATATGTGAATAGATTTTCGGAGATAAATTGTGTGTGTGTGTGTGTGTGTGTGTGTTTATGTTTTTCTCCAGTACTGGAAATTAAACAGAGGACCTTGTACTAGTCAAGCACCCAGCCCTACATTTATTTATTTGAGACAGGGTCTTGCTAAGTTACCCAGGCAGGCCCTCTATCTTCATCCATATCTGGTGAAATCTTTTCATGATTACTGGGTTTTAGGTTATGCCTGGAATCATGTTTTACTCTAGAAAGATTATATGTGCTTGTGTGTGTGTGTGTGTGTGTGTGTGTGTTTTCTTATTAATGCCACCACCTTCATGACAAGAGATTATTATTTAAAGTATCTATTTTTATTCCTTTTTAAAGATTTGCATACTGCCTTATTCACTATTTGAATGCTGCAAATTGACACCATGACCAAGGCAGCTCTTATAAAGCAAGGCAGTTAGTTGGGAGCTTACTTACAGATTTAGATGGTATAGCATGTTTTTTATTTTGGGACCACCAACCAGCTCCCAAATCATGACACAGACACTGTTGTTGTTGATTTTGTTTTCAAGACAGGGTTTCTTTGTCTAGCCCTGGCTGTTCTGGAACTAGTTGGGTAGATCAATCTGCCTGGAGCTCACAGATTCACTTGCCTCTGCTTTCAGAGTGCTAGGATCAAAGGTGTATACACACACACACACACACACACACACACACACACACACGCATGCACGCACGCACGCACGCGCACACACACACACACACACACACACACACACACACACACCCCTCCCCCGGCCAATAGAGACTTCTTATTAGTTATGAATGCTTAGCCTAGCTTAGGCATATTTCTGGCTAGCTCTTTTAACTTAAATTAACTTATTTGTCTTTATTTACCTTTTGCCGTAGAGCTTTTTACTTTTCTTTCCTTCTGTATATCTTACTTCACTGCTTCTCATGTCTGGCTGCCTGTCTTCTTGCCCCAGATGTGTCCCTCTTTCTCCTCATTCTCTTCTTTCTTGTTCTCGAGCCTAGATTTCTCCTATTTATTATTCTCTTTCCTGGCCAGCCCTGCCTATCCTTTCTGCTGCCTACGTATAGGTTGTTCAGCTTTTTATTAGATCAATCAGGTACATTAGGCAGACAAGGCTAAACAAATGCAACACATCTTTAGGTAATTAAACAAATGCAACATAAACAAAAAAAAAAAAAAAAAAAAAAAAAACACACCTTTGTAGGCAGAGTTTCTCTGTGTCCCAGCAATAATTCCCAAATAATCACTCAGAGACTTACTATTAATTAATTATAAATCCTTGGCAGATGGCTCAGGCTTGTTAGTAGTTATCTCTTACATTTTCAGTTAACCCATATTTCCTATCTACACTCTGAAATGTGGTAGTACCTTCTTTAAACACAGCACATTCATTTTGCTTCTCTCTGCATCCTGTTATGACTCCTGAGACTCCATCCTTTTTCTTCCCAGCATCCTCTGTGTCTGACTCTCCCACCTATTCCTCCTGCCTAGCTATCAGCCAGTCAGCTGTTTTTTTTTAAACCAATCAGAAAAATAAAATAAAATAAACCAATCAGAAGGTGCCTTAGCAAGACATATCTTTACAGTGTACGAAAAGATTATTTCATAACATTTCCCTCATTTTATCTAATTAAAAAAGGTTTAACTTTAACATAGTAAAACTATATATAACAAAAACATTTATCAAGTAAGAATTACAGCTGCAATTTCCAGTCCATTTGTTTTTTGGCAAAATAAGAGGAAATGTTCTATTATCTATTTTATCTTTGTGAGTCTAAAGTTTTATACCTAATTTATTTTTATCATAACTAAGAAAACTATAAATTTAATTAATTAATAATAATTATTATTAATAATTAACTCCCTCAAAGACTCCAGAAGGTGTAGGGACATCTGGCTGCCTGGACAGTCACTCAAAGTTTTTCTGTAACATTGGGACAGCTAACTTTGGCCTACAGGCCTAGTACATGTGAGAGGTAGTTCTGAGAAGCAGGGAATTTTTGAAGGACTGCCCTGCTGTGTCTTAGCAAAGTTTGGCAGCACTTTATTTTGTGTCCTGCTGGACAGTATACTGTCAGCAGTTGAGTTCAGGGCAGTTTCTCTGCGGAGCTGGCCAGCTTTTGCCATAAAGAAAGCAAAACTCCATATGGAGGTTCTTTGATACATATCATCTTCTTTGTTTGTTTTTGTTTCTTTGAAACAGGGTTTCTCTGTGTAGCTTTGGAGTCTGCCCTGGAACTTTTGCTCTGTAGATCAGGCTGGCCTGGAACTCAGAGAGATCAGCCTACCTCTACCTTGAGTGCTGGGATTAAAGGCATGCACTACCATAGCCCAGCCACCATCTTCTTTTAAAATAAATTGGTGCTGTCAAGGAGCAGCCATATCTCCTTGTCATGACCTAGGTTATTAAGCATATTAAATGCCATAGTCTGTAGAAGTATTTGAAGACCACCTATCTTTCTAAATAAATCTGTGTATGACCTTGAAAACATACATGATATGACTATGTTTGACTATTATAGATGACTATTAGTCTGTATTTCTTAATTATACTTTACATTTTAAAATGAGCTGCATAGACACAATACCCCAAACAAGAATAGAAGCATACATACAATATAACAAAATTAACTTTCAAATTGTATCAATAAACAAAAATCTATCCAATTTAAAATATTTTGACATTAATGGTTGTTTTTTAGATTTAAGTAGATTCAATAATCTACCCCTTTTTTCCTATCATTTCTATATCATATCTCCTTTTTTCCTTTAGAAAGACATCTTTGAATTTAACTCCTTTGTTTAGTGTTTTTTCTGATTATAGCCAATAACAACTTGTAACCATTCCCCATAAATAATGACAAACATATATAATGTGTTGAACAACCATAACCCACCCACACTCCACCTCTTAGGGATGTGGGCATCATTCTCTAGACTACTTCCTGTTGTCTGTGGGGGAACCTTGAGAAAATTAGGGTAATAATTATTGGGTCTTAGCTGGAGTAGTTTGTGAGGCTGGAACACTTCAGCCTTGAAGCTGTTTTAATGCAAAATCCTGAGACTAGCAGAGGCATTTTGAGAGGCTGGATCACCTGAGCTATCCATTTTCATTGTCTGGTCTTCTTGTTCTGAAAATATTTTAAAGGTAATATACATTTCTGTATTAATAGGAGTAGAGACTCTCTACCTCCCTTATTTCTCCCTGTTGCTCTATCTGGCTTCAAATTTCCGGGTTCAAGTAAACCATGCGTCAGCTTTCTGAGTAGGTGGGACTGTAGTAGTTGCATGGCACTACAGTTGGCTATGCTACATTTAGATATACTACTTAGGGCAATACTACTCAGGGAAAGTAAACAGTTTGAGTATTAACAAATGTGCGTATTTGTAATCATCACTGCAATAAAAATAGAGAACAGTCTCATGATTCTCAAGAAAATTTCCTTTGCCTCTTTGCAGCTAACCCTGCCCCTGAGTTCACATCATAGTTTAGGCTATACTGCGCCTGACAATCCTTCCACCTATACTCTCAAATTTGCTTTGATTTCAGCTGTTTGTCAACACAATAAGTCTTTCAGGGTTGTTTTGGGTTTTGTTTTGTTGGTTTGTTTATTTTTCTGTATGTGTGTCTATGTGAGCTCATGAGTGTACTTTAAAAAAATTGTCATAGTGGTGGTCATACTTGTGAAAGTCAGAGCACAACTTTGTGAAGTTGGTCCTCTCCTATCTTTATGTTGGTTTCAGGGATTCAATTCAGGTCACCAAGCTTTCATGACAAACACTTTACTTGTTGAGCCATCTTGCTAGATACGATATTTTTTGTTTGTTTCATTTAGAACATTTTCATGTAGTGCTGGCTGGCCTTGAACTCATTATGTAGTCAAAGATAACCTTGATCTCCTGACTCCCCCCGCCCCCAGTGCTAGAGTTACAGATTTTTACCATCAGCCAGGTGGTGGTTGCTCATGCCTTTAGTCCCAGCACTCAGGAGGCAGAGGCAGATAGACCTCTGTGAGTTCAAGGACAGCCAGGACTACAATGAGAAACCCTGTGTCATGTGCCCCACCACCAAATCAAACAACAACAAAACCAGATATGTACCACCACACACAGCTATAATAAAAGCTTTTTACATAGATTCACTGGTTGGTGTTGGCTCATGCCTTTAATCCCAATACTCTGGAGGCAGAGGTAGGTGGATCTCTGTGTTCAAGGCCAGCCTGGTCTACAGAGAAAGGTCCAGGATAGACAGGGCTACACAGAGAATTCAGGTATCCAGTTCTGAGGTTGAATCTTTAAAAAAAAAAAAATTAAAAATTATATATCTGTGTGATTGTATACTTTATGGGTGTGGGTGCACTCAGAGGACAGAAGAGAGGGTCATAGCCCTTGGACCTTGAGTTAGAGGCAGTTGTGATCTTCCTATTATGGGTACTGAGAACCGAACTCAGTAACAAGTGCTCTTAACTGTTGAACTGTCTCTCCAGCCCCATTTAATTCTTCTTATCTGGCGTTAAGACTCATCTGCCCCTCAGTTTTTACTCAAAGAAAAGAGGAAAACAGATGCATAATTTTCTTTTGCAACCTTGTAAAACTTACCAACCCAAATTTGTATAGAAATTTTCAGTCCTTGTATATGTGGCAGGCCAGGAAGGATATGCAAGCTGTGACAAACCCACACTTTTTCTGCCTCCACTGCTCCAACTCCCTAGCTTCCTGAATGCTGGGATTACAGGTGTATGCCACTATATCCAGCTTATTTGTTTCTTTTCTTTGGTGGTGCTGGAGATTGAACACAGGCTCTTGCATATACTAGGGAAGTGTTCGCCCATCAAGCTATTGTATTAAGTTCTGACTGTGACACCGACCTTGTTTTTCTGATTATAATATATATGCTTATTTAATAACAACAACCTCGTGCTGTAGTTTGCAGGTAGAATGCATGCATCATTGTACAACCCTGAGTTTGCTTTCTAGGCTCAGACCAAACAGCAGGCATAAAGAAGAAAACTCCCAAATGTAGAGAGTCCCAGCTAGCATTTTCGTGGGTGCCTTCTATGACAGATGTTTTGTTTTGTGGTTTTTCTTTTTTTATATATATACATATTGTCTTATTTAATTTTCTGACACGAGTAATAAGCAAAAAGGATTTTACCAACTAATTGATTGAATGTACTTAATTCTGAAAATTTTTTTAGATTTCATTTTGTGTGTGTGTACTCCTGGTTGCCTATCTGTGCTGATGCATGCTTATGTTGGTATGGGTGTGAAGGTCAGAGGAGATTGTGAGTTGGTTCTTTCCTCTGTGTGGGTTCCAGGGATGGAACTCAAGTTGTCAGGCTTAGGCTTGTGTGGCAAGTGCTCATTAGGTTGAAGATAAAATTTAAAAGTGTTAACTTTCTAGATAAATTGTTCTTTACAATTTTTGCATTTATTTATTTACTTGTGTGTGTGGTGCATTTATAGGGCAGAGATTTGGTTTTGTTCTTACTACCCTGTTGGTCTAGAGATTGAACCTAGGACATAAGATTGATAGCAAGTACCTTTACCTGCTGAGTCTCACACTGACCCTAAATAGCTTGTTCTTCATTTTATTTTACTTCATTTATTTATTTACAGATAAGATCTAGTTGTCTTGGAACTTATTATGTAGACTTGGCTAGTCTCTAAGTGATCCTACCTTGGCCTGAATGCTGAGATTAAAGGCATGCACTACAACACCTGGCTATTTTTTTAAAAAATTTTTTTTGTTTCTTATTTTTCGAGACAGTGTTTCTCTGTGGCTTTGGAGGCTGTCCTGGAACTAGCTCTTGTAGACCAGGCTGGTCTCCAACTCACAGAGATCCACCTGCCTCTGCCTCACGAGTGCTGGGATTAAAGGCATGAGCCACCAATGCCCGGCTTAAAATTATTTTTATTACATTTATTTACTTACATGTGCATAAACACATGTGCCGTGCTTGTGAAAGATCAGAATACAATTTGTTGGTGTTGATTCTCTCTTCTATGTTGTAGGTACTAGGAAATTGAACTCAGGTTGTCAATTTATTCATTTTGGTGCTTATAACTTTTGCTTTTATTTTTTCCAAATAATTTTCTTCAAAGTCAAGACTCATTAGAACAAACTCAGGATTGTGATGTACAGTTTAAAGCAAAGCGTGATTTTCTAATGAGTGGTTTGCCAGATTTACTGAAACGACAGATTGCAAAGAAAGCAGCTGCACTAGATTTATACAATGCAGTGAGTACCAGTTTCCAGAGGGTTGTTCATGTACAACAGAAGGATGATGGTAAGTTTATTTTGTGTTTATGTGTATATGCATGTCTTTGTTATTTATGTATTTAGACATGGTCTCTGTGTAGTTTGGCTGTCTTAGAACTCATTATGAAGTCCAGGCTGGCCTGAAATGTATGTTATTGAGCCAGAGTTTTATTCTATAGCCCAGTCTGGACTTGAAATTATGTATCCTTAAAATTAGTAGTACTTCTGCTTTAGCATCCTGAATGTTGGGATTAGAGACTATGGGCCAGTACCTGGCTAAGTATTTATTTATTTCTTTGATTTTTTTTTTTTCGAGATAGGATTTCTTTGTGTGATAGTCTTGGCTGTCCTAGAACTTGTTTTGTAGATCAGGCTGGCCTTGAACTCACAGAGATCCACCCCCCTCCCTTTAGTACTTAATCTTACCATGTTAGAAGTAATCTGATAACATGTAAAGTGATGTTAGAAAAAAAGGGGGGGACTGTCAGTTGGTGGTGGCACATGCTTCTAATCCCAGTACTTGGGAAACTATGGCAGGTGGATCTCTGTGAGTTCCAGGCCAACCTGGTCCACAAAGTGAGTTCTAGGACTGCCAGGGTTACACAGAGAAACCCTGTCTTGACCAACACCTCCCCCACTCCCCCTCACCCCCGCAAAACAAAAAATAAAAAAAGGAAAAGGGACATAGGGATGTTTCTGTTTGAAAGAATATCTGCCCATATATGAAGTCAGCACAACAAAAGGTAAAATTGAGGATGAGCTTTAATTAAGGACAGTAGCACATACCTGTTATCCTAACACTGGAGCCTGAGAGCAGGAGCATGATGAGTTTGAGGCCATTCTGAGCTATAATGAGGCTCTGGGGTTTTTGTTTTTTTTTTAAAGAAAAAGTTGGAGAAATGGCTCGGTGGTTAGGCACACTTACTGCTCTTTCAGAGTACCTGTGTTCCAGTTCCAGCACCCACATGGAGGCTCAAAACCACTTGTAACCCCAGGTCCAGGAGATGAGGGTTTATTCCATTGAGGAAGGAAAAACTCTCCTGTCCTCAATGGGCACCTGTATACATGTGCTACACATATATACACATAGTCACACACACACACATAAAAATAAAATAATCCCAGTGCTTAGGAGGTATAAACAGGTGAAACTCTTGAGTTCAAGACTAGCCTGGTCTATATAGCATGTTACAGGTCAGCTAGAGCTTTTTATTATGAGACCCTGTCTTTAAAAAAAGGAAGAAATGCTTTCAAAAAACTAATAAATTGTTTGTTTTTTATTTGAGACAGGGTTTTTCTTTTCTTTTTTAAAAGATGTTCATTTATCATTGTTTTGTCTGCATGTATGCCTGCATGCCAGAAGAGGGCACTAGATCTCATTACAAATGGTTGTGAGCCACCACATGGTTGCTGGGAATTGAACTCAGGACCTCTGGAAGAGCAGCCAGTGCTCTTAACCGCTGAGCCATCTCTCCAGCCCAAGACAGGGTTTTTCTGGTTGTCCTGGAACCTATAAGACTAGGCTGGCCTTGAACTCACAGAGATCTGCCTGCCTCTCTCCTGAATGCTAGGATAATTAAAGGCATGTGCCACCACCTCCTAGCATTAAATACAAATTTTAAAAAGAAGAAAATGAAGGAGGTTTTCTAGTTTTATAGCATTCTGATGGTGGTTTTAGTGCTTACAAGAATATTTTATCCTTTTTTTCTAATCCCTGGACCCTTTTACTAAAGATGCTCTTATACAGAGTAAAGAAGGCAGAGGGATCCTTATTCTACCCCTTGTGCCATCCTTGCATCCCTGCTGTAAGGGGCCTTGGATGAATACTGTTTTAATGTTTAAACTTGGGCTTGTTGTGAGGCTGGGACTGAGGATCTATAGATCATGACCTGTAGTGAGGCTCTGTCTAAAAACAAATAAGACAAAAACAAACAAAAAATCAAAACCATAGACAGACCCTAACTCCGAATGCTAAATAGTACCTTGGTTTTTAACCTATGTATCAAGGTTGATTTAAAAAGAAATTAATTTGCAGGTATTTGATCATTTTTTATACATTAAAGAGAAGATGAGGTGATTTTTATCAGTTTTTTGGTGGGAGTCTTTCTGTGAAACCTAGGTAAGCCTTGTGCTTAGTCCTGTCTCAAGTGTTGGCATTATAGGAGTTTGCCATGGCATGGCTGAGCTATGTATTTGTTCACTATGTATTCACTTGGGTGTTTGATATTTTTGTTTGAACTATATAGCTGCTTTGGTTTGTTTGTTTCCTGGGGGTTTTGCTTTTGTTGTTGTTGTTTGGTATTTCTGAGCTTTGAACTCAGAGTCCCATATGTAAGATTTGTCAGACCTTTCCGTGTTTGCATGTTTGAAATCCCATAAATGAATAGTGTATAACTTAGGATACTTCTCTTTTTTTTTTTTTTTTTAGAGTATTGGTTATGGCAATTGAAGCCACCTTCTTGTCCTCTGTTAACTGAATTTAAAGAATTGAGCAGTAAAGTGACAGATCTCTCAAAATGTGTTCTTGCTCTTGGTGAATTTTCAACATTGAATTCAAATCCAAGAAGTAATTCTGCTGTTGTGGTAAGTTCAGAGCCCATCCATAATTCCAGGGGTTGTTCTTTCCCAGCTTTCAGGAGAAATCACTGCCTACCAACTGTTTAGCCAGGGGTTCTTCTTTTCCTAGGCTCTAGTTTTTAAAACAATTCTAATTGAAATACACATTCTCAGTCAGGCAGTGGTAGCACATGCCTTTAATCTCAGTGTTCCAGGCAGAAGCAGGAGGATTTTTGAGTTCAAGTCCATTCTCTTCTACAGAGCTAGTTCCAGGACAGCCACGGTTATACAGAACCTTGTCTCAAAAAAAAAAAAAAAAAAAAAAAAAAAAATATATTCTCTTTAAATAGTCATAGAGCTTTAAAGAGTGTATATATATATATACATATATATATATATACTTTAAAGAGTGTAAATATATATATTTATTTAAATTTTATGTTTATGTGTTCCTCATTATATGTATGTACAGTTGCTCACAGAGACCAGAAGGCATGATGTGCCCTGAACTGGAGTTAACAGGCAGTTGTGAGTCACCTAATGTTGGTGCTGGGAACTGAGCAACAAGAGTACGTGTAAGCACTGGGCCATTTCTCTTACCCCTTTAAAACATTAGCATAATTAATGGTAGAGCCAAGCACTTGAAAGGTTAAGGCATGAAGTAGATGAATTTAAGGCAAGCCTGAGCTATTACCTTTATTTTATTTTGACAAAGGTTTTCAAATTCACTATGATGCATTGGCTGGCATGGAGCTCACTATGTAGGCCAGGCTGGCCTTGAATTCACAGAGATCCACCTGCCTAGGGTCTGCCATGCCTGGCAAGACCTTACATTTAAAATAAATTTTAAAAAAGAATAAAAAAGCAATTGTAACAGAATATTAGATTATATAGAACATTTAAATACTTTGTAAGTCAGAACTACTGTGTAAAGTATAATTAGTTGAAAGTAGAAGATAAATATATGAAATAGGTCCTCCAAAGCTAAGCTTTTGTGTTCGGTGACTAATATTCCATTGATAGAGTTTCTGGGCAGGAAGCATTTGGTAGTGCTGTGACTAAGGCAATAGATGATACAGGCTCATTATTGTACATCTCGTTCTTCATTGCAGCTGATGAGGACAAGGAAGGACTTTACTAAAGAAGTAAGGGATCTTTTGCTGGAGGAAATAAAGTGGTCAAATCCTGAGTTTTCTTTAAGAAAATATTTTCCCTTGCTTCTAAAAAAACGAATTGAGCATCAGGTACTTTCTGAGTGTCATGGTAAACAAGGTTAGTGAAAATCATTGTTATTATATCTACATTTGAGTTTTGTCTCTCTTTTTGTTTGTTTGTTTTTATAATTTATTTAACTTTATTGTATTTGTATTGGTACAAAGGTGTCAGATCCCCTGAAACTGGAATTACAGACAGTTGTGAGCTGCCATGTGGATGCTGGGAATTGATCCCAAGAGCAGCCAGTCCTCTTAACCTCTGAGCAATCTCTGTAGCCCCCTTTTTTTGTTTTTTGAGACAGGGTTTGTCTATGTAGCTTTGGCTGTCCTAGAACTCACTTTGTGGACCTGAGTGGTCTTGAGCTTAAAGAGAACAGCCTGCGTGCCTCCAGAGTCCTGGGATTAAAGAAGTGTGCCACCACCACTTGGCTTATATTTGAGTTTTGAAAACATGAAGACCCAATCTTTGGCTCTTAGAATTGGTTTTTACAGACAGAACTTTGCTGCCAATTGGCAAGGGAGATTGTTTAGGAGTACAGTGTGGTGTTTGGTCCTGCTAACTTCCAGAGATCCTAACCCAGGCAGATCTAGTTATGTTAAAATGATAATCATTCTTTAGTAAAGACTTAAATGAAGCCATTGCAACTTATGTTCTTGTACAATCTAAATATTAAGGTCTTCAGCTTACTGTAATTACATAATATTTGATTTTACCTTTTCATCTTAATGTTGTAAGACTATAGGATATTTGAAAGTGACAGGAAGATTATTGGGTTTTAAAGATTGTTTTATTGATTACTAAATACATACATTTCTTTCAATTCCCAAAATAGCAAGTCCACAACTACAGTCTCATGTCAGTCAAAAAGAAACCAAAAGGAAACGTGGAGAAACAGGAAATCAGAAGTCAAAAAGAAAGAAACCAAATGAATATTCAGTGAGCCCAGAAAAGATAAAGGAGAAGTCAGAAGATCTTGACAAAAGAATCAGCTCTTCTGGGATAAATCTGCATTCTTTCAAAGGTACATTTCTAAATATCTCAGGGAAGAAGCAAACTGCTGTAAGTACATGTAAAGTTAAGACAGAAACAGTAGATGATGCTATTCTGATAATAGATGAAGGCAGAGTCAGTAGCAGGAATACTATCCTTTCCTGACAAATTGAAATTTTTTTTAACCTTCTCATCATAGAACGCTTGATTTTGTAACCTCTCAATCCCTAACCCATTTTGAGATAGTCTTATATAGCCCAGGCTAACCTCAAATAATCTCATCTGACCTTGAGCTTCCTGCATCAACGTCCCAAGCACCAGGATTATAAGTGTGCCATATTTATGCATATTTTTGGGGACTGAACCCATGCCTTTGCCCATGGTAGGCCACATTGTGAATCCCTAACCTGTCACACTCCTTTACCACTCTCCCCGTTTTTAAAAAACAGTTTTCTGATGGTCTTGAACTTATTCTTTTGTCTCAGCCTTCCAAATAGCTGTGTTGGCTCATACAAAAGCATATTAACATGTTGGTGTTTAATTTATGGTTTTATTGTTCCTCTATGAATACCCATGAAAAAGCATGGGTATTTTTAGACACAATATCCTGCTATGTGTCCCTGGCTGGGCTTGATCTCATGAGTATTTGGATTGTTGGCCTCCACCACACTTTCCTTCTACTTAGGTTTTGTTTTGTAAGATGGAGATTTGCCAGACCTGGTGATACAGGCCTGTGATCCAAGTTATTCAGGAAGCCAAATCAGGAGGATCACAAGTTTAAAGTCTACTTGTGCTACAGAATTGAATTCAAGGCTAGCCTGAGAAACTTAGTGAGACCTGTTTCTGGGGCTATAGTGCAGTGGTAGTTCAATCCCCAGCCCTATGAGAAGGAAGAGAGGGAGGGAGGGAGATAAAGAAAAGCCTGTAATCATACTATTTATATTATTTTTCAGTATTACTTTTCCTTTCTACACTTTCCTATTCAGCATATATGTATAAACACACATCTTGTGCAAAGTATTCTATTGAGTTGATTTTATTGTTGTTTTTTGTTTCTTGAGACAGGGTTTCTCTCTGTACTGGCTGTCCTGGAACTCACTCTGAAGTCAAAGCTGGCCTCAAACCCAGAGGCCCTCTTGCCTTCTGAGTGCTGGTATTTAAGTCATAAACCACCACACCAGAGTTGATTTGATTTGATTCATCTATTTTATGTAAAGTTTATGGAATGTTTTAGTATTTGATATGGCATGTCACCTACCATTTTCTTAAATTTGTAAAAATTTTACTTTATGTACATGGGTGTTTCTCCTGTATGTTTATCTACACCACATATAGGATGGTGCTGGCAAAGCACCAGAAGAGGGCATTGGAGCTCCAGTTCTAACTGGAGTTACAGTTATGAGGGTGCGAGAACAAACTTGGGTCCTCTAGAAGGTAGCCAGTGATCTTAACTTCCAGAGAACCATCTCTCCAGTCCCCTCACCTACTACAGGAGATATTTTTATGAACTGACTTCCTTTAGTATACTATCAGCTTCCTCACGTGTATAAGTCCCATTGAGACTTTGTGTTTTCATTGGTTGGCGTATTAGTTTGGTGAGAATTGCCATCTTGACAGTTGACTCTGTTACTGATACATCCATTGTCTTTTTATTCAGATTGGCTTCAAAAATCAGAAGCTGCTTTTGCTCTTTAGCTAGCTTACTGGTTTCTGTGCTACACACTTTCTTAACTGTTCATATTGTCAATTACGGTAATTTAAAATGTAGTTGTTAAAAGTTGTAATGCACATATATTACTCCATACTTTTTTTATGTGTATGTTTGGTTTTTTTTTTTTTTTTTTTTTTTAAGGTGATTTGAGTTTGGTATAACAGATTGTAAATGTAAAGTTTTAAAAGTAGATGTTTGCATTTTACAAATAAAATTATTTCTATACATGTCTTTTATTACATTTATAAGAAGGTAAATGTCTAAGGATGTTTGTTTTTGTCAAGGAATGAATAATAATTAAATGTATATTTATCTTTGCTTTAGATTCTGGAACTGAAGACATGCTTTGGACAGAAAAGTACCAGCCTCAAAATTCGAATGAACTCATAGGCAATGAATTAGCTATCAAAAAGTTACATAGGTGGGTAAAATTTGTAAAGGAACTAAGAAATAGTTTATGGATCTAGTCTTGCTATTTAGACTAAAATTTAGAAACTACACCGGGTAATGGTGTTGCATACCTTTAATCTGAGCACTCAGGAGGCAGAGCCAGGTGGATATTTGTGAGTTCTGGGCCATCTGATCTATAGAGCAAGTTCCAGGGCAGGCTCCAAAGCTACACACAGAAACCTTGTCTTGAAAAAAAGGCTTTTTTTGAAAGTAATTTCAAATAAAAAGTTTCTCTTAGGGGTTGGTGTTGCATATCTTTAATCCCAGCACTAGGGAGGTAGAGGCAGATGGATCTCTGTGAGTTTGAGGCCAGCCTGGTCTACAGAGTGAGTTCTAGGATAGCTAGTACTTTTTTGAGAAACCCAATCTCAGGAGGAAAAAGAAAAAGGGTTGTTTTTTTTTGTTTGTTTTTTGTTTTTTTATTATTATTTATCTTCACCAGAGGTTACTACTATTAAAATCATCTCATAAAACTTTCAGACAAAATTATATGTACTGGTTGTGATTGTGACACCTGTAATTCCAGCAGTCTAGAAATGGATGTAAGAGGACTAGTAAATGCCAGTTTGAACTACTTAGTAAGGTTTAGGCTAGCCTGGTCTACATGATACTCTTATCTCAAAAAAATCATATCCATGTATTAAACCTTTTTTATTATTTTTTTTTTTAACATGGTTTCTCTGCATAGCCTTGACTGGCATAAAGGCATATGCCACCACCATCCAGCAATTCTTGATTTCTAACCAGTAGAATTGTGTTACTAATAATTTCAGGCCCACAATTCCAAAGCTAAAATTTACTGACTTTGAAAAGTTCATTATAGGGGTCTTTATTGGTCATTCTTAGGAATTCAAATTACTTTTCCAAAAGCTGGGCATAGTGGTATTCACCTTTAATCCCAGCAATCGGAAGGCAGAGGCAGGTGGATCTCCTCTAAGTTCAAGGATAGCCTGATCTACATAGTGAGTTCCAGGACAGCCAGAGCTATATAATGTCTCCAAAACAAAACAAAATTGCCTTTCTAGATCCAGGCCTCATGATGTACTTCTGTAATCCTAGTACATGGGAGGCTAGGGAAAGAGAATTATTGTGATTTCAAGGGCCGTCTGGGTAACATAGCCATACTTTGTCTTAAAAAAAATAAGCCAGTTGGGGATCATCATGATGGCTCCGTGGGTAAAGATGCTTGACAGCCTGAATTCTTTGTTTGTTTTTCAAGACAGGGTTTTGTGTGTCAGCTCCAGCTGAACTGTTACTTGCTTTGTAGACCATGCTAGCCTTGAATTCACAGAGATCCACCTGCTTGTGCTTCCTGAGTGCTGGGATTAAAGAAGTATGCCACCACGACCCAGAAGTTTATATTAGTTGTATTAATGCATTTCTTCTATGTCAGTTGGTTGAAGGACTGGAAAAGAAGAGCTGAACTGGAAGAAAGACAGAATTTGAAAGGAAGAAGAGACGAAAAACAGGAAGGTATTTTGAGTTGTAGTTTTTTGTTTTTTGTTTTTTTTTTTTTAAATTTCATTGAACATTTCTAGAGTTAGATCAGCAAAAATTTGCACAAATATTTCATATTTGATTTTTTTTTACTCTTTGAGAATTCATTTCATAGTATTGGCAAGAAATCTGAGGTAAAAAGAGTTACTAAGCAATTAATCATTTTATTTATATTTGAATACTTTTTCAGATTTGTCGGATAGCATGGACTTTAAAGGCAGTTCAGATGATGAAGAGTGTCGTCTTTGCAACACTGTTCTTATAACAGGGCCAACGGGAGTGGGAAAAACTGCTGCTGTGTATGCTTGTGCCCAGGAGCTTGGATTTAAGGTTAGTAGTTAGCTACAATGAATGTTAATATATGAATAGTCCTAGCATCAAACTGGAGATCAGAAATCCAAGGCCAGCCTGTGTTAATTAAGCCCTGTTTCAAAAAGGAGGAAAAGGTGAGGGGAGATGACTGGCTGGAAAAGTACCTGACAACTGAATTTATTTTCCCCAGCATCTGTGAGAAAGCTGCTAAGGCCTGGAGAGGTAAGTCAGGCAGATTTCTGGAGTATACCAGCTGGACTCACCAGTCATGAATACCAGGTTCACCAAAAGACCCATCTCTCTCTCTCTCTCTCTCTCTCTCTCTCTCTCTCTCTCTCTCTCTCTCTCTCTCTCTCTCCCCCTTCCTTCCTTCCTTTCTTCCTCCCTTCCTCCCTCTGTTCCCTCTCTCTCTTTCTCTTTCTGTTTCTCTATATCTCTCTCTTTCTTGCTTTTTTTTGTTGATTTTGTTTCGTTTGAGAAAGGGTCTCTATTTAGATCAGGCTGACCTGGAACTCACAGATCTGAATGCCTCTGCACTCTGAGTGCTAGGATTACAAGTGTGCTTCACCACACAGGAATCATGGTCCTTTTCTTAAACACAAGGTGGGGAGAAATTGAGGAACACACCCAAGGTCATCCTCTGGCCTCCACATGAACACACTCCCATTTGCATGTTTTAGAGGAAGAAGCAGGTATAATGGCTTACACTTGTAATCCTAGCATTCAGGAAGCTGAGGCTGAAGCTGAATTGCTTAGCATTCGAGCTCAACCTAGGCTACCGTGTGAGACCCTGTCTCCCCTCCTCCCCCCAAAAAAGGAAATAAAATATAAAATCTATTTGCCTTTTTAAAAAGATATATTCTTCTTTTAGATATTTGAAGTGAATGCCTCTTCCCAGAGAAGTGGTAGACAAATCCTGTCTCAGCTGAAGGAAGCTACTCAGTCCCATCAAGTAGATAAGCAAGGTGTAAACTCCCAAAAACCCTGCTTCTTTAATAACTACAACATTGGCAAGTCACCAAGTAAGTAACTTATTCCCTTGAGCTACAGTAATCTTTTGAAAAGTAAAATCTGGGAGACTAGCTCTCATCAACACCTGCCATTTCCTTTCTTCTTTTCTCTCTCTCTCTCTCTCTCTCTCTCTCTCTCTCTTTAAAGTTTTGGTTTTCAAGACAGGGAGACGGAGACAGGGTTTCTCTGTATTATATTGGTGGAGGGGGGGCTTGTCCTGGAACTCCTTCTGTAGACCAGGCTTGAAGTCACAGAGATCTGCCTACCTCTGCCTCCTGAGTGCTGGGATTAAAGGCATGCACCACTAACACCCAGTTTCCTTTCTCTCTTTTTCTGCACACAAACATGCTTTTGCTCCCAGGGCTGTGTTAAAATAAAATATATATGAAGAACATGAACTAAATCTCAATACCATTCTATTGCTTTATTCCACATGTTCTTCAACATATGTTTCTAAACATTAAGGACTTTTTGAAAAGCAAAGCAATAGTATCATAATCAAACCTAACAAAATGAGGCTTGTTTCTTGCTAAAAACATTCTGGTTTCAGTTTTCAGTGATTTTACATGGCTTATTCAAATCACTATCCAAACAAGGCCCACATTTCACATTTGATTAGTGCTTGCTTCTTAGGTTTCTTTAACCTCTCTATCAGGTCCCTACCTTTTCTATTCCTGTCATTTATGTGTTGAAGAACTGAGACCTTGTCACACTATGGATTTCACTTCTGAATGTATTCTCATGGTATCAGTCACCATATTCACCTTCTCCACCTATCTGGTTAGATTAATTTCTATGGTATGACTGAAATATGGGAATCGGAAGGCTTATTCTCCCTTTGACATCATGAAAGATTTCTCACTGCTTTCTGAGGATTCATCTGTTTTTCAGTTGTTTCCTCTTTGCATTTCATTTTGAATAGCAATTTCATATGTTCAAATTTGTGGATGTGTTCTGCAGTATCTAAGATGCTTTCAGTGCCATCCAGCATGATTTTCATTTCTAGAAGTTTTATGTGGGTCTTTTTTATCCTTCTGTTTTCAGTTGTCACATGCCCCATTTTCCTATAAATATTTGATCATGTGGAATATGATTATAGTTGCTCATTGTTCTTGTCCATATTTCTGTCATCTGTATAATTTCCAAGTTAGTTTTCAGCTTTTTCTGTCTTATTTATGAATTGTATTCTTCAGCTTCTTTTGATTCCTGATGCCTTCTTTAGATTTATTCTTATTTTCGTTTATGTATGTGTATCTGCATGTGTTTATGTGCACCATGTACATGCAGTGCCTGCAGAGAGCCACAGAGTATTTGATCCCTGGAATTTTGGAGTTACAGGCAGCTCTGAGCTGCCTGCTGTGGATGCTGGAAACTGAACCTGGGTCCTCTAGAAAAGGAGTAAGTGCTCTTAACCACTGAGCCATCTCTCCAGCCTGAACGCCTGATACTTTTAATTGCCAGTCAGACTTTGTATATTTTGTTAGATGCTGGATATTTCTGTCTGCTGTAACTGTTCTTGGTCTTTGAGTTTGTTCATTTCAGGTCTGTTAAGTGTACTATGCAAGATCATAGCAGCATTTAGACCTGGGCTGATTCCACTTGGTACTGCTTGTCTCTCAGCAGTTATGTCTGTTCATCTGTCCAGTGAAAAGAATGATTTCTGCCAGGCATGGTGGCACATGCTTTTAATTTCAGCACTGGGGAGGCAGGTGGATTGATATGAGTTTGAGGCCAGCTTGGTTTACATAGTGAGTTCTAGGTCATTCAGGGCTGGATAGTAAGACCTTATCTCTAAAACAAAACAAATAAGAAAAAGGATGAATTCCCATTCCTAGATTTCTGTGTGTCTCAGTCTTTGTTTCCTGTGGCCCTTCCCTCATGAGTACTTGATTTTAGACTTGGCAAAGGAGAACTCTCATAGTTACCTCAATTTGGGTATTCTCTCCTATGATCTTTGTCTGCCTAGATTTCCTCATCCCCTGCTCTAGTCTCCTTGACTTAGGAAAATTTGTACTGCATTCTTCTTTCCCACTATGGCTTAGGAATTCTTTCAAAGCAATAAACTGGGCAGTCTTCATGTTTAGCTCTTTGTGCCTTGTCCCTCAGGGATCACTGTCTTTTGTTGGATGGTAGCCGAAAACTTGAAAAATGTTTCATGCAGCATATCTATTTTTTGTTATTGTTTTAGATGGAGAAGTAAATCCAGTCTCATATCCTCTTATCTTGCCTAGAACCAGAATCACATTTCCCTCTCTTTCTCCCCCCCCCCCCCCCCCGCCTTTTCTGGTGTTTATATATCCCCCTTTGGCTGGCAAGGAACTGTTGCAGTTGTCCCGTGTCCTTTTGATATGGCCTCAGCATTCACTGTATCTCCTTGTTTTCTACTGTGCCAGGTTGCCCTATCTTAGAATTGGCTGGAGGTGATTCTTCTGTTGAAAAAGTTTTGGAAATTATTAGAGATAGCATATAATGCCAGGTATGGTAGCTCATACCTGAAATATGTATATATAGGAGGCTGAGTCAAAGGACTGCCATGAGTTCAAAGCTACCCTTGGTTGCAGAATGAGAAACTGTCTCTGTTAAGAGTAGTAGCTGTGTCCGACGGTCGTGGTGCATGCTTTTAATCCCAGCACTCGGGAGGCAGAGGAAGGTGGATTTCTGTGAGTTTGAGGCCTGGTCTACAAAGCTACCCAGAGAAACTCTGCTTCAAAAAAACCAAAACAACAACAATAACAACAACAAAAAGAGTACTGGCTGCTCTTCAGAGGACCTGGGTTCAATACCCAGCACCCACATGGTAGCTCACAACTGTCTGTAATTGCAGTTTCAGTGGAGCCAAAACCCTCACACCTCACACAGTCATACATGAAGGCAAAACACTAATGCTCATAAAATAAAAATAAATTAAAAGCAAAACAAAACAAAAACAAAGAAACAACCCAAAAGTGATAGACAGATTTGTGGTATAGCTCGGTCGCTTGCCTAGAATAAACTGAGCATGGTGGCACGTACCTCTAATTCCACCACAGTGGCTCAGGGTCATCTGTGGCTATATTTCCAGCTCAGAGCTAAAACAAAGCAAAACAACAGCATGTAATTTTCAAAATGTTAATCCTTTGTCTGTGTCAAAACCAGAAAAATAAAACAAAACTTATATTTCTGCTGTTTATGCAATATAAAAAATGTTTTAAGTAAGATTTTACATCCCTTACCTATGTTATTAAAATGTCCTTATTTAGATTTATATATTTTATTTTATGTAAGTGTTTTGCCTGCATGTATGTTTGTGTACCATGTATGTGCCTACTTCCCACAGAGGCCAGAAGGCATTAGATTCCTTGAAATTGGAGTTCTAGATAGTTGTAAGCCATTATATGGGTGCTGGGAATTGAACCAAGGTAATTTGGAAAAGCAACAAGTACTTTTAACTGCCAAGACTTCTCTCAGCCCCAGAATGTCCTGTTTTTGTTTTTGTTTTTTTAATAAAAATGTAATGTTAATAACCCTTTTAAATTCAAAATTCTCATTCTGTTTACTAAACACCTCTGATATGCAAGTGATAGTATAAGATCCATGGATAGAGCGGGAACAAAAAGAAACAGGGCTCAGTTATAAAATTTTGTAAATAGGATGGAAACTAAGGAAGATTTGTCTATACTGTGTAACTAAGACTAAGACAATGATGAAAGTTCTGAGGGGGGAAAAAAAACAACAAAACTCATGGTGGTATCCGATGCCTTTAATCCAGTACTTAGGAGGCAGAAACAGGCAGATCTCTGTGGGTTTGAGGCCAGCCTGGTGTACAGAGTAAGTCCCAGGACAGCTAGGACTGTTTCAAGGGAACCCTGTCTTGAAAAACCAAAAAATAAAATAAAACATCTCATGTTTCTGTAGAGATCACCTCTTTATGTTTTGACTTGGTGTCCATCTCCAGAATGTTTTTGGAAATACACACTACTTGCTTGTAATACTGCTGTACTGTAGAGCCCAGCATGTGCCATTACCAGTTTTTCTCCAGTATCTTCTGATTTCAAATAGCTATAGCAAAAATAACTAGAGGAACTGTGAACATTATTTCAAAATCGTGTATTTATTATATACGTTTGGTGCATACCTGTAATCCCTGCACTCAGAGGGCAGAGGTAAAGAGGGTTGAGGTGTTCATCATGGTTTCTGTGGTGGTGAGAGAATGAAGAAAAAAATTACAAACACAAACACAGAAAAGCTGGGGTTGGGTGGACTAGGCTCTTTGTAGAAACTCCAGCATCTCAGAAGCTCAGCATGTTTACAGTTGAATAGAGACAGTTATTGCATACAGCTACTAAAGGAGATGGACTTATCACATACAGATAAACAAGAAGGCCAGGTTTATGGTAGATAGTTGAACAAGGAGGCAGGTTTAACTCATCTAGGCAGGAACAGTCTTCAGACTGTAAACATGGGAAGGGAGAGGCTAGGACAGATGTTTTCTTCACATACTATCCCGTGGATGAAAAGGCTTTGCCATTACCCTGAGGTTGGGAGAGTGGGTGCCATTTTCTCATGGGTTTATGACTCTGAGGTCCTTGACATGCCTATGCCCATGTCAACAATACACTTTTACACAAGACTCACTCAGTACCTCCTCTGCAACCCACAGAGGCTCAAAAACTTAGTACCCTAGAAATACCATAGAAAGACTTTTTCAAATGGTCAGAGAAAATGTGTGTATCTTTGGAAAAGATTCTGTTAGAATATATACAACAATAAAATAATATCTATTTAGAGTATTTGCATAGAAGAATGAAAGAAAATGTTTGCTTATGGTTTTTTATCATGTAAGAGTAGAAATATACTTTGGATAATTTTATCTTGCCATCAGTATAATTTTAGAATGTTCTTAAATGTAGCTTGTTTTTCATAGAAAAGTTAAACTCCCCTGGGAAAGTTGTTACATCACCAAGAAAGCTTCCTCCATCATCACCAAAAGGAAGTGGGCAGAAGCGAGCGCTTCCCCCTAAAACTTTGGCAAATTACTTTAAAGTATCCTCCAAATCCAAAAATAGTGAAGAAGTCGGAACACTCATGGGAAATAATAAAGGTAAACATTAAGTTAACAAAGTAAATTAACCTTGATGCATGAAACTGTATTTCATGTGGTCCACTGCTGTTTATTAAACCGCAGTCATGCTAATGATCCCAGTTATAACAGTGTCATTAGTGAGTAAGATTTGGTATGGGAGTTGAGTTTGTGGGTATATCTATTGTTTTATAAAAGGGAGTTTTGCCAGGTGTGGTGGTGCATACCTTTAATCTAGCACTTTGGAAGCAGAAACAGGTAGATTTTTGTAAACTCAAGGCCAGCCTGATCTACATAGTGAAATCCTGTTTAAAAAAAAAGAAGAGTTTTAGCTAAAATGTTAACATTGTATTTATGTAGGAATCAAAAATTCTTTGGAACAGAGGCAAATTATTCATACTAAATCAACAAATGCAAATAATTCAAATGGTAAAGAATTTGGAGCTGAAGAATCCAACAGAAAGAATGCAACATCTCTCATTCTCTTTGAAGAGGTAGGTTTGCAGGGCATTTACTGTGAGGTTCATAGTGGAAACTTATTTTAAAAGATTACTATGTATTTTCTTTGTATAATAAATCCAAATTTAAAATAATATTTCTTTTTTTAAAGAGTGGTAATTTTTTGTGTTTTTTGTAACATTTTCTCTGCATTATTTTCTTTTATGTGTATGGATTTTTATTAAAAAATAATTTCTTTAATTTTATTGATGTGAGTGTGTCAGATCCCCTGGAACTGAGTTACAGACAGGTGTGAGCTGCCATGTGGGTACTGGGAATTAAACCTGGGTCATCTGGAAGGACAGCCAGTGCTCTTAACCACTGAGCCATCTCTCCAGTCCCATATGTGGATGTTATGTCTATATACCGTGTGTGTGAGTGTCACCCTAGGAGGCCCGAGGATGGTGTTGGATCCCTTGGAACTGGAGTTACAGATGATTGTGAGCTGCTATGTGGGTGCTGGGAATTGAACCCAGGTCCTCAGAAAGAGCAACTAATGCTCTTAACCGCTAAGCCATCTCTCCAGCCCTTTCTAGAATAATTTTAAGATGATTAACATAATTCATACTGATTGTTAACAAAACAACTATAGAAGTCATTGCAACTCATATCTAGCCAGTTATTGCATTTATGTTTTATTTAGTTTGTTTGCTTGGTTTTTTTTTGTTTATTTGTTTTTATTTGTTTTGGATTTATTTAATTTAATTTTTGAGACAGGGTGACAGGGTTATATGGAACAGCCCTGGCTGTTCTGGAACTTGCTTTGTAGTCCAGGCTGCCGTCAAACTCACAGAGATCTGCCTGCCTCTGCCTCCTGAGTGCTGGGATTAAAGGCATGCTCCACCACTGCCTGGCTTTTACTTAGTTTTAATGTTTACTGTTACCATCTTTTTTGTTGTTTTGTTTTGGTTTTTTGAGACATGGTTTCTCTGTGGCTTTGGAGGCTGTCCTGGAACTAACTCTTGTAGAGCAGGCTAGTCTCGACCTCACAGAGATCCGCCTGCCTCTGCCTCCCAAATTCTGGAATTAAAGGCATGCACCACTACCACCCATCTACTGTTATCATCTTAAAACTTTTTTTATGGTATAAGACATAAACTTTTCCCCAGGCAGTGGAAGTGCATACCTTTAGTCCCAGCACTCAGATGGCAGGATCAAGCAGATTTCTGAGTTCCAGACTAGCCTGGTCTACAGAGTGAGATTCAGGACAGCCAGGACTACACAGAAAAATCCTGATTTGAAAAACCAAAAATAAACAAATAAATAATTTTCAGCATGGATTCAATTCATACTTTTCAAAAATTAATCAGTGTTGACTCAGACATAGTTTGTGTACCATATACATCTCTAGGTGATCTGAACATGAGTATATTGTTATTCTTCACTAAATTAATATTCTAATGAATGGTTTGTAGGTTGATGTCATTTTTGATGAAGATGCTGGGTTTTTGAATGCAGTCAAAACATTCATGGCAACAACTAAACGACCAGTAGTTCTTACTACAAGTGGTATGTAACAATAATTTCAGTACAGTTTATTTTTGTTGAAGTATTTTGGGAGAGCTACTAACTTTAAACTTGAGTTTAATAAAGCATGGTGTGCACTGGGGAGATGGCTCAGCAGGTCTAGTGCTTTCCAGACAAGTCTATTGACCTGAGTTTGATGCCTGAAATCTACATAAAGGTGGAAGGAGAGAACCAATTCCATAGGGTTTTCCTGTTGCTTCTGAATGCTTATGTATATACCTACCACACAAAACACAAACACTAATAATTGAGTGATATTTTAAAGCAAATGGGGGTTCTGGAAAGATGGCTCTCCAGGTTAAGAGCACTCATTGTTCTTGCAGAGAACCTGGGTTCAGTTCCCAGCACCCACATGACAGCATACTACTGTCTGTAACTCAAGTTTCCGGGGACTTAATGTCCTCCTCTGACCTCCCCAGGCACCAGGCACTTACATGGGACACACACATAAATGCAGGCAAAACACTCAAACACATAATAAATTTAGAAAGCTTTTTTTTTTCCTTTTCAAAACAAAGCATAATGAATCTGTAATTCCAGTACTCAGGGGGCAGAGGCAGGAGAATCCCCACAAATTTGAGGCTAGCCTAATGTCTGTAATAAATTACAGGCCAGCTAGTACTACATAGCCAAATCCTCTGTTAAAACTAAACAAACAAAAGCAATCTTATCAAGGCTACCTTGAGAAACCCCAAAACACCAAAAAAAAAAAAAAAAAAAAAAAAAAAAAAAGAAAGAAAGAAAGAAAGAAAGAAAGAAAAGAAAATCATAGATCATAGGTTAATGAAACTATAGTCTCCCTTCATGTGAGAGGGATATTTCCACACCCACCCCATGGATGCTAGACATTTCAAATAGTGCCACACTGTATATATATATCTTGCCCCCCATATATACATACTTAGAACGCTAATCATAGTTAGAAATTAACAACTAATTACCAAGAGAACAGTTAAAACACTTGTTAACAATTGTAAATGTAAGGACCTGGAGAGTTGTCTCAACACTTAAGATCACTCCAAAAGTATCAGATCTCCTCGAGCTGAGGTTATAGTCAGTTGTGAGCTATCTGATATGAGTGCTGGAAACTAAACTCCAGCCCTCTACAAGAGCAGAATGCACTATGGCCACTGGACCATCTCTACAACTCCTGTTCTTCAATTACCTATGAAATGCTAGATGTTGTCATAGAAAAGTATAACTGGGAAAAGTTATTTAGTGATCCCTTTTTTTAAAAAAAAAAAATGTCATTTCCTACAGATCCCACATTTAGTTTATTGTTTGATGGCTGCTTTGAAGAAATCAATTTCAATATTCCTTCCCTGGTAAGTTTTGAATTTTCATGATCATAGATTATATGTACCACAATTATGCAAAAAATAACTTTTAAATTAAATTTATATTTTGAAATGTGCTTTTTAAAGGGAAATGTTAAAGTGTCTGAGTTTAGGGAACGTGTGGCTATTTCCTTTTTTTGCTTTAAAATAATATTTTTCAGATATTTTAAGTTTTCTATATATTCTAATACTCCTTTTTGGGTTTGTTTTGTTTTCCTTTGAGACTGCCATACTATGTAACATTGGCAGGCTTGAAACTCTATGTAGATCTGGCTGTCCTTCAATTTGCAGAGATTCACTGCCTCTGCCTCCTGATTGCTGAGACTGGAGCTAAACCTTGCACTTTTCTGAGTGCTGATATTCATAAGAGGCCGATGTAATCACAGTCTAGACCTGAGTAGAAAACTGCCTCTCTCTTTGCTTCTGAAGGCCTGACTATGTGCTCCTCACAGGCAACATGACCCACAGGATTGTTGTAAGGATTTTACAACCTAAGAACAGGGTGAATACTTGAAACTATTAAGTTCATGGTATTAACCTTGTGTGTAAATACCATCTTAAACAATAAACCTACTTGTGTTTTTAAAGTTTTTTTAAGATTTATTTTGTTTTTATGTGTGTGACTATTTACATGTATGCATAGGCAGGATGTACATGGTTGGTGCCTATGGAGGTTAGAAGAGGATGTTAGATCCCCTGGAACTAAAGTTACAGATGGTTGGGAACCACCAGGAGAGTGCTACTGACTGAACCCTTCATCCTCTGCTACAAGTGTTCTTAACTTCTGAGCCTCTTCTCTAGCTTATCCCCCCAACCCCCCTTAACGTTTATTTTAGCTGACATTATGGTACACACCTTTACTCCCAGCACTCGGAGGCAGAGGCTTACTTATTCTGTGTGTAAATGTATTTATATGGGATAGGTACACTTGTGTGTGACATGACAAGTGTGTGGAGGTCAGAGGACAGCTTTTAGGAGGAGATGGGTTTTTGTCACTAACCATGTGGGTTCTGGGAATTGAACTCAGACTGTCAGACTTGTTAAGGGCTGTTAGCCTGAACCATCTTACTTAGAGAGATGTCCCTGCATAAGCTACGTTCAGTTTTCGAGGCAAGATCTGAGGTAGTCCAGGTGGCTTTGAATTTAATGTATAGCCAAGAATGAACAGGCCTTTGCCACCAAACCTGGTTTATGTGGTGCTTGGGATGGAACGGAACCCAGGGCTTGTTTTTGTAATAGCATCCTTTATAGGCCATACTGGCCTCAATCTAACTGGGTAGTTGAATATGACCCCTGGTCTTCTCTCAAACATTTTCAAAATAATGGGATAACAGATGTATGTTACTTTACTGAGGTTTTTAGGATGTTGAGCCTCCTTTTTTTCCCCTCTCTTCTCCTCTGTTGGTGACTGAATCCAGAGCTTTGCATGTGGAACACTCTGTCAGAGGCTACAGTCCTTGGATTTTTGCAGATAGTCTTACTATTTATCCCAGACTGTCCAGAACCTGTACTCCTCCTCCACCTTCCCAATGCTAGGGTTATAGGTATGAACCACCATGCACAGCTGTTTAGTGTCTTTTCAAGGGTCCTCTGACTATCTATACTTCTTTATTGAACTATAACTTCAAAGTTTTGAGAAAGGTTGCATGGGGGTGCTGCTGAGGAATGAGTCCTGAGCTCTATGCCTGCCAGTCAAACACTGTAACTGAGCTGTATGTACTCCCAGCTCCTGTTCAGAAGTTTTGTTTCTTGCTTTAATTAGTTATTTGTTTACTGAATTGAGGCGGTTTTTAAAAATAGTGTAGGTATGTTTACATTAGATTTATGTCTTATAAATGATTTTTCCCAGTTAATGGCTTACCTTTTATTTTGGTTGTAAGGTGAACATTTTTAATTTTAATAAAATGACATTTAGCAGGTTTTTATTTTATAGTTTGTGGTTCTATATCCCATTTAAGCTTTTAACAATTCTGCCTATGCAATTTTATAATAGCTTTTTTACTTATGTCTAAAACATGTTTAGAGCAAAATTTTATAAGATGATTTGTTTTCTTATAGATATCTAATTGTGCAAACATTATTTATTCAAAGTACCTCTTTTGTTTTGTTTGAAGACTTATTATGTATATGTACTGTGTTCCTCCTGAATGTACCTCTGCAAACCAGAAGAGGGCACCAGATCTCTTTATGCATGGTTGTGAGCCACCATGTGATTGCTGGGAATTTAACTCAAAACATCTAGAAAACCAGCCAGTGCTCCTAACCACTGAACCATCTTTCCAGCCCCCTCGTTTTTGTTTTGAGGCAGGGTTTGTCTTACAGATATCCACTTGCCTCTGCCTCCTGAGCACTGGGATTTAAGGTAGACACCACCATGCCAGGCTTCAAAGTACCTTTTCCAAATTGTATAAGTTACATTTATTTATTGTGTGTGTGTGCCCGTGGTGCACGTGCGGAGGTCAGATGATAGCTTGCAGGAGTTGTTTCACTTCTCCTATCATGTGGGACTTGGGGATAGGAAGTTATAGTGACCACTGCTACGGTATGTTGTTTTTCCAACTATGCTTACTTTGATATATATGTGAGAATTGATGTTGGCTTGAACACTGTAACTATACCAAGTCTTGAAGTTAAGGACTATAACTTCTCTGTTACTTTGCAAAATTGTTTTGACTGTTACAGCTATTACTCATTTCTCTGCTAATTTTAGAAAGTATTGTCAAGTTTTATAGTTTATTCTGGTGTCGTCTTAGAATTTCATTGACTTTGTAATCAAATTTGGGACAATAGACACTTGGTAATACTGAATTTTCTAATTAATGGTCATTTTGCTTAGGGGCAGTATTCATTTTTCTCAAATTTGTTTGTTGGTTTAGTTTTTTGATATAGGGTCTCTATATAGCTGTGGCTGTCCTTGGCTTTATGTGGCTGCCTTACTTTACTCGACATAGGTTTGTATATTTTGCAGCATCTGTGTTGGCTTCAAACTCAGTTTGTAGCAGAGGATGACCTTGAATTCTTGGTCCTCTTTTTTCCCCCCCTCTCTCAAAAGTTAGTTTATAGGCTGGGATTACTGGCATGGGCCACCACACACACCTGGCTCTTTTTTATTTCTTTCTCATGCTTTATTCATTGACGATGACATCAATGTCACACTAAGTAGAGGTGTTGGCAGTGGACAATTGTACCTGTTTATTAGTACAACCTTAGGAAGTGATCACTATTACTATTGGCCACAAAGTTAGCTGTAGGGTTTTTTTTTTTTTTTTTTTTTTTTTTTTTTTTGTACATTTTGGTAGGATAAAGGATATTCCCTATTAATTCGATTTTAAAAGAATTTTTTTTATAAAGAATAAGTGCAATGTAGCAAGACTGTCTCAAGAAAGAAAATCATATTGGAATTCTGATAAAATAAAAGAAGGTTGCTATCCATTAAGTTCTAATACATCAGATATTTAATATTGTCCCTTCTGTTTTATATTTGCAAACATATATGCTTCTATGAACTTGATAGTTTCCTAATTTTTAATTTTAAAATTAGAAAAGTATAATTCAGTATAGTTATAATATTTATCATTTTAATGGCTATAAAATATCCTGTCAAGTAGCTAAGTATAGTGGTGGTAAGTATAGAGAAAGAGGAAGGTGGATCTTTGTGAGTTGGAGGGCAGTATCGGTTTACAGAGTGAGTTCCAGGACAGCCAAGGCTATATAGAGAGGCCCTGTCTCAAAATTCAAAAAAGGTGTCTGTGTGTGGGTAGGGGGATCCTGTCCTGTGTACCATTATTTAATCCAACTCTATAAAACTGCCTGCAGTGTTCAAGTTAGAGAATTTTGTATAAGTTTGCTTGCCAGGTTGAATGTGGTGGTATACACCTGTAGTCCCAGCATCCAAGAGGCAGACTCAAGGAGGATCATGGGTTTGAGGTCTGCCTGGGCTACATAGCAAGAGCCTGCTTAAAACAACAACAAAACTAAGTATAGGAGAATACACTGGTAATCCTAGCATTTGGGAGGTAGAGGCAGGAAAATCAGAGGCTCAAGGCCAGCCTGGGTTGTATAAGATTCTGTCTTAAACACACCAACACACAGTTTTTTGTTGTTGCGGTCCTGAACTATATACAATCAGCACAAGAAGAATGTATACATAAATACTTTTAATTTGGTGGTATATGCTGTTATATTTTTCTAGAGAAATTTCATTCTCAAAAAGTTTTAAGATATTGTGGATTTTAACAAAATTATTCATTGATGTGCAGGATTATTATTCCATTTCTGACAGTTATGTAAGTAACTGTGTCTTTCTGTCCCCCTGTCTCATTTTTCTGTTTTTAAGCTAAATGTTGCCAGCTATTTACAAGTGATCTGTTTAGTTGAGAATTTCAGAACTGACTTAAAAGACTTTGTAACCTTGTTGACTGCAAACTCTTGTGACATCAGGAAAAGTATCCTTTACTTACAGTTTTGGATTAGAAGTGGAGGTGGAATTTTAGAAGAAAGGCCATTATCACAGTGTGGTAAGTAGACTGTCATGAGAAATTGTTCTTAGACCATTGTTTTGACTGTTACAGGTATTATGGAACCATATTCTTAGATATATACTCTATCAAAATATTTTTAAAATTGTAAATTAAGTGGCCAACTATCTAATTTTAAAATACTTGCACATATATCTACTTTTTTTTAAAAAAAAAATAAAGATTTTAAAAACATCAACTAAGTAAATAGTCCAGTGAGGTATTGCACACCTGTAATCCCAGCAACCTGGAAGCAAAGGCAAGAGGATCAGAAATTCAATGTCTTATTGGTCTGTATAATAAAATCAGGGACAGCCTGGGCCAAATAACACCTCTAAAAAACAAAAAAAAAACAAAAAAAAAAAAATGCAAATAGATTGAACTCACAAAAATAAAAAGGAAAAAACAAATTTCCAAAGTCCAGGATTGTAATACATGCCAGTAATACTAATTTTGTAGTCTCTCAACAAGGTAAAATATCCCATAGATAGGTTTTATTTATTTCTTCTTTTTTTTTTTTTTTTTTTTTTTTTCCCCTTAAATCACACTTCTCAAACCCCTGGAGGCCAGAGAATCAAGAGTTGAAGGTCATCCTTGTCTCCATAGCAAGTTTAGAGTAGCCTGGACTCCATGAGACCCCCATCTCAAAAACACTCCCAACTATTGCATATCCATTTATGGACATATAGTTTCTTACAAAACTATAGTTACCACTTAGCAACTTCCTTTTTTCCTGGCACATACTCGTGCCAGGTGTGGTGGCATACTTTGTAATCCTGGCACTTGGGAGAGCAAACAGGAGGATCAAGAGGTAAAGGTCATCCTTGACTACACTGAGTTCAACCTAGACTGTGGGAGACCCTGCCTTGACCAAAGCACAAAAACTATATTAGTGACCTTTGTGTTGGTATAGCTGTATCTCATTCTTTTTATGTGATCATTCTTAGGGGCGGTGTTGTTTCTTTTGTCTGTGAGAGTGGAATATACATGTTTGTGTGCACCTGTGACTTCCTCAATCTCAGAGCTTTTTTTAATATATATATTGGACATATAAACTTAGGTCTTCATGCTTGCAAGGATTTACCTACTGAGCCATCTCCCTAGCCCTTTTTATTTATTTGTTTCTTTCTTTCTTTCTTTCTTTTTTTCTTTTTTTCAAGGTAGGATTTCTCTGTATAATAGCCCTGGCTGTCCTGGAACTTACTTTGTAGATCAGGCTGCCTTGAACTTAAAGAGATCCTCCTGCCTTTCAAGACAGTGTTTCTCATTGTAGCCCTGGCTATCCTAAAACTCACTCTATAGATCATGCTGGCCTTGAACTGGCAGAGATCTGCATGCCTCTGTCTTATGAGTACTGGGATTGCCTTAGTAGTACCCAGCTTTGTCTTTATGTTTTAAGTTTCATGTATGCATTTATTTATTGGTGGAGATCAGAGGACAACTTGTAGGAGTCTTCTGTGGGTCCCAGGGCCCAAACTCAGATTGTCAGTTTGGCAGCAAGCACGTTTATCTACTCAGTCATCTCACTGGCCCTGCTTTGGCTTTTAGACAGGATCCCATGCAGCTCAGACTTGTGCAACCATACTGGTTTATATTTCTTGTATTATATTTAATAGTTTCTAATTCTGATTTTCCTAAGAGCTTGGTTTCAGAAATATTTTTTTCTCACATGTATAATTTTTTTTACTTTCTACTGCTCTACAGTTACTGTTGTGCCCTACATCTGGCACAAGCAGTTATTGATGACTTCCTCCATTCCAGGTCCTGTGTTTTCAGGATCAGTCATCCATGCTTCTTCCCAGGGGAAGTTGTCAGTTTGTGTGTTGACTGCTCCGTGGTCACAGTTCTGTTGGGATAGATCCTGGTCACATAGTCACATAAAACCTAGGGGAACAAACAAGAAAGGAAAAATGAAAAAAGAATACTATGAAGTTCTATAAAATTAATCCCTTTCATTTTACTCTTTAATTAGTTCAAAATTTAAGCATTGTTTTTCAAAATAGATGTAGCCATACTTTTTATTTAGTGTAAGCTGGCAGCTTTAACAAACTCTCAGAAGATCAATATCATAAATAAGACATGAAAGAAAACATCCTAGTATGTGTGTGATGACATACACCCTTGGGCAGCAGAATCAGATGTTCAAGGTTTTATACCCAAGGAATGACAGCTGAAGTTGTCTTCTGACCGCCAAACACACAAAGAAGTTCAAGGTTATTCCCTGGGCTGAATGAGATCCTGCCTCAATGAAATGATAAAATAAAATAGCCCTAGTATAAACAAGAAATAACAAAAATAAAAGATAGGCTTGAATCATTTCACTTAGGTATTTTTTAATGTATTTTTTTTTATATATTTATTATTTTTTCTTATTTTACATATTGATCCCAGTACCCTCTCCCTCCCTCCCATGCTCCCCCACCCCACCCCCTTTCCTATCTCATTCACACACACACACACACACACACACACACACACACACACACACTCCACAGGGAGGGTGATGCCTTCCAGGAGGGATCATCAAAATCTGTCAAGTCACTTGGAATAGGGACTAGGCCCTCCCTCCTGCCTCTAGGCTAAGGGAGTATCCCTCCATGGGGAATGTGCTCCCAAAGTCCTTTTGTGCATCCTGGTGCCACTGTCAGAAGTCCCTTAGACTGCCCAGGCCTTCTAAATGAGACCCATGTTCAGTGGGTCTGAGTTGGTACAATGCTGATTTCCCAGCTATCAGTCTGGGGATCCATGAGCGCACACCCCCACCCCTCCACCCCCTGTCTCTGTAGGTTTCTGTAGCCTGGTCTTGACCCCATTTTCTTATCACTCCTCCCTCTCTGCAACTGGATTCTAGGAGTTTGGCTCAGTGTTTAGCTGTGGGTGTCTACTTTTGTTTCCATCAGCTACTAGATAAGGGCTTTATGATGGCATATAAGTTAGTTATCAATCTCATTATCAGGGAAGGGTATTTAAGGTAGCCTTTCCTCTGTTGCTCAGATTGTTAGTTGGGGTCAGTCTTGTAGGTCTCTGGACATTTCACTATAGTCAGTTTTCTCTTCAAACCTATAATGGCTCCCTCTATTCTGTTCTCTCTTTTTTTCTGCTCTAGTCTATTTGTCCACTTAGGTATTTTTCAAGTGATGAATTACGTTGTGTTTATAATGTAGTGAATACACCGGCGGAGAACAAAAGGGAGTAAAGGTTGGAGGATGTTGGGCAGGAGCACCTCTTCAGAACTTGTGCTTTGTTTCATACAGTTCCTTTAAAATACATTTGCCTGAGATTTGTCTTTATTAATTTTTTAGGAGGAAATAGCAGAAATGAACTGATTTGCTCTGAAGATGGTACTGGTGCAAAAATTAATTCTAAAAACAGCAGAAGAAACCGTGTAGCCCTCCCCAAATGTGACACTGGCTGTACAGAGGCTTTGTTTGGACTCAAGAACATTGCCTCCCCATCCCAAGACTTATTTTCATTTTTAAAGGTATTTTCCACATCTGTGTGGAATGTTGAATTCATGTTCCTGTCCCTTTCAGTATTTACCCTGTGTTTTGAATATTAGTTCAACTTAAAATACACTTAACATTTTCTAGACTTTAGATGTGAGATTTTAACTCATTTGCCTATGTTGATAAATGGTGCATAGGCATAGATTTAAAAGCATAGTATGAGGGCACTAGAGAGATGGTTCAGCAGTTGAGAGCACTGGCTGCTCTTCCAGACCTCCTGAGTTCAATTCCCAGCACCCACATGTGGCTCACAGCCATCTATATTGAGATCTAATGCTTTCGCAGGCATACATGCAGATACAGCACTCACATACATTAAATAAATAAATCTTTAAAAAAAATACATAAAAGGTAGAAATACATAGAAGTAATCCTATATACCTAAGGGTGGGAAGATGTCTAAACTAGGTACTCTTAAATCTCTTTACTCAAAATTGCTTTTCAGCACAAGATCACAGCAAAAGAAGAATGGCATAAATTCATCCAGCTCCTTACAGAATTCCATATGCAAAAGATAGATGTATTATATAGTAATCTTGAATTCATCCTGCCATTGCCAGTTACTGTCATCCCAGAAGTAAAAGATGCTTATGGCTTCCCAGTGACTACAGAAGCCAGTGCACCAGGAAGCATGGAACATCTTCTCAGGAAGCAATCAGAAGACCAGCTATTAAAAAAGTCACAGAAAAAGAAACAGAAAAAAATGGTGACCCTAGATGACAGTGACTTATTTGACACTGGATTGGACTTTTCTGATGAACTGAATAGCTTATCTTCTGTGCCTTCCTCAGCTTTAGAAGATGTCACAAGTAGAAACAGAGAAGGCAATCCAGAGACACAGACACAAAGCAAATGTTTCACATCTGACTCTGTGCCTCAGCCTCCTAAGACACCTGCAGAGAAGAAGTGTTCTGTGCTCATTTCCCACTGTTTAAATTCTCTTACTGAGTTCATGGAGAACATGTCCTTCTTAGATGCCCTTTTAACCAACGCAGGGGAACGGAATGAATTGGGTAAAAATCCTTTTCACTGGACAAGCGGAAAGGTTAAAAGTGGACTTTGTGATGAGTTTAGTATTGAGAGCAGAGATGGGTGGGCTCCTTGGAGCTCTGAAGAATTAAAAGCAACTGCAGAAGCTCTCAGCTTTACCAAATGCTCTTCTAGCATTTCAAAAGCACTGGAGTCCTTGAATTCGCACAAGTATTTAGGGAGTGATGCAGTCAGTAAGCTCAGTTTCTGTGTTTCACAAAGGTGCAGCAATGTATGCTTCCGCCAGTCAGCAGCTAATCTAAAGTAAGTCTTGTTACTTTCTGTTTTTTCAGTAATCAATCTAATTTTAAAATGCTGGGCTATTGATTATGAGAAATGCTTAGTGTTAATATAGCTTCTCATACAAGTTGAAGAGATTACTGAGAAAAGTAGCTTGAATGAATTTGGGAAACCTAAGTGAGGGTGTTGGTGCACACCTTTAATTCAAGTACTCAGGAGGTAGAGGCAGACAGATCTCTCTGAGTCCAAGGCCAGCCTGGTCTACAGAGTGAGTTCCAGGACAGCCAGTGCTACACAGAAAACTCCTGTCTTGGGAAAGAAAAACATTGGGTGACAGAGGAGTTTAGAGTTGTGACAGGTAAAAGGTAACCATTAAGATGTTTCACTGTCACCCCAGTCATGGTGGCACATGTTGGCAATCACAGCACTTGGGAGGTAGAAGCACAAGGATCAAGAGTTTGAAGCTAACCCCAGCTACATGAGATCCTGTCTCTAAACAAAAATTGTCAATATGAAGTTGAATATAGCGGTGTAAGACTGAGTTTGAAGTCAGGCTGAGCTATGTGGAATTCTAGGCCAGTCTGGATATATAAGACAGTGACCTATACTTTCCGCAGGCAATTAGAAGTGTCATTTGGTGCAGATCAGAAGCAGGAACACTGGTTACATTTAGGTTGTTACATTTTTATGTACAAAATACCAAAAAATAATGCTTTCTCTTAATTTGTAGCAATGCTGACAAGAGGATGGCAGTCATTAAAAGAGTATTTTCTAGCCGATCTCTTCTGAGTGTGGGTAATAAGCAAGCTAGTATAATTGACTACCTGCCAACTCTTCGGAACATTTGTCGGACAGAGAAGCTAAAAGAACAAGGGAAAAATAAAAGAAGGTAAAGTATGCTTTAACTTGTCAAGATTAATAAATGTGTTCTTGGTAATGAAGATACTGATATTAAATTGTTTTTATAATTTTGACAGGTTTCTGCACTACTTTGAAGGAATTCATCTTGATATTCCTGAAGAGGCTGTGACTGCTTTGGCTGATGACTTCCCTTGATGCTCCCCATCTTTAGTGCCCTGTACAGATGATGTGGTCCTTAAAACACACTAGATTATGTCTATTTTAAAGAAGAGCTTATTTCTCTTAATGTAAATTTTAATAGACTTTGTATTTTTGTGATTCAAATATTTAAAGTGAAAAAATTGGGTTACAAACTGTATATATGATTGTGGCATATTTTTTCCTGAATGTTTTGTATTACCTATTTTTGCTTTGTTGGTATACTTTCTGTATGTGTGAGCTGTATGTGTGTTCTGTATGTGTGAGAAGGTAAAGTTGTTTCAGTGCTGAGCTCATATGTTGTTTTCCCTTTCCTTGTATCCTTCCTCTGCTCTCCAGCATCAGAGCAGTACTGCCATGAATAGGTAGCACCCAGCCTGCAGGCCTAAAGTTACAAGGCATAAAACAATTACATACAGAGTAATTTTTAAGTCTACTAGGAAGGAAATTATGCATGTTTTGGAAAGCCTTGCGCTTCCTCTTGCCCTTATATCTTGTGCCCTCCTTCAGCATGTTTTACCATTTAATCATTGAGTCATTTGTGTTAGCAAAGTAAAGCATTCTGAAATCTAGCTTTCATCAACCTTTCTTATCAGTCCATGTAGGTAAAGTCTTGTGCATTTTGCCAAGTCAGATCATCTATACATTTTCAAGTACTTTTACATCATGTTTTCTTCAAAAATGGAATGACATTAATTTATCTATTTTGGACAAGTTTTTGATGGTTGAAGAAGTAATGAAGGATTCTGCCATGGGGTTTCTACCTAACAAGCTATTTCCATTTAAGTTTGGTTTTTTGGCTTTGTGGTGCTGAAGATTAAACCTAGGGTCTTTTGTGTTGTAGGCAAGCGTCCTATGTCTTAGTACATACGCAGTCTTGTTTTTGTAATTATTTGTGTGCTACAAATCAAACCCAAGGCCTTGTACATTCGAGGGACACTTAATCATAGAACTGGACCCTCCCACCCTGTTTTTGAAATGGGGTCTGGTTATAATGCTTAGGCTGCCTCTAAACTCCTTCCCAGCTTATGTGATCCTCTCTCAGCTTCTCAAGTACCTGGCAGCCATATGCTGCCACACCCAGGAAGGTCATGCATGGGTTTTTCTTTTTTTGTAAGTACCTGTTTTTACTTTAGTAACAAGATTTTTTAAATGTCACATTTTACTTAATGTTATTTTACAGTCAGATAATCAGGTATGTTTAAAATTGCTTCATATTATATATATATATATTTGTATAATAATACAATATTCAGGTACATTTTCTGATGAATTGTATTTTTAACTCAAAAGTTAAGGATCCTAGTTTTGTACTTTCTTAAAGTATAGGTGCATACCTGTTTACAAATGTGTGTGAAGATGTGTTTTTACCTCTTGTTCAACCTTCCTTTTCTTGTATTAATTAGCAAATTAATTAAAAGTTAAAGCTAAAAGCTTTAAGTGGTATTTAAATAGTTATGATCGTCTTAATGTACATGTATATTGAATACATTCAGATAAATGCTACAACTTAATAGATTTCTTTGCTGAACAAAAATGTGGTCAAAGCTTTTTAAAGATTTTTTTTTATATGTATTAGTGTTTTGCCTGTGTGTATGTATGTGCACCACATGCTTGCGGTGCTCAAAGAGGCCATTAGATACACTGGAACTGGAGTTAAAGATATTGGTTGTGTGCTGCCTGTCATGTGGGGGCTGGGAACTGTACCCAGGACCCCTTCAAGGGCAGCAAGTGCTCTTAACTGTTAAATCATCTTTCCAGGTCCTGAAGATTTTAAGTGTGTTTTCCTACAGTATCTACTGGAAGTGCTTGACCATCTCAACAACTGATGAACCAATGTAATTACATAAAACTGTTCAAGTTGGGGGCTGCAAAGATGGCTCAGTGGTTAAGAGTACCCACTGCTATTCCAGAGGTACTGAGTTCAAGTATCAGCAACCATATGGTATCTCACAACCATTTATAATAGGGTCTGATGCCCTCCCCTAGGGTATAGGCATATATGTAGAATACTCATATACATAAATATTTTTAAAAGCTGTTCAAGTTATTTAAACTCCCTCTTTAACTAGGTAGGACATGACTGTGTGGAGTTTCTTGCTTGAGAGAACATTTTTTCCCATCACTAGGTATCAAGCCTAGGTTAACAGTTTACTACCAAACTGCAACCTGTCCTTATGGGTTTTCCCCTTTTGTTTTTTGTTTTTTGTTTTTTTTTTTTTTTTAAATGTGGGGGCAGTTTGGCACAGATTTTTCACTGTAGTCCCAAACTGACCTCACACAATCTTACTCCTTGTTTGTCCTGAGTGCAAGAGATTACAGGTAGAACCATCTGCTCAGCTTCTTTTTCCTCTTATTAATTTTTAAATTTGTTTGTTTTCCAGGACAGGGTTTCTGGCTGACCTGGAATTCACTCTGTAGACCAAACTGGCCTAGAACTCAGATTCCCCTGCCTCTGCCTCCCAAGATGGATTAAAGGCATGTGCCACCATCACATAGCCTAAATTTATTTTTTAAACATTGGCATTTTATTTTTTTCTATGTGTTAGTATGTGTATCCTTTGTGTATGTGTGTATCAGAGTTTCTGGAACTGAACTTAAAGACAATTGTGAGCACCTGCAATGGCAGGCAGGAGTCAAACAAGTGTCCTCTGGAAAAGCAGCAAGTGCTATTAATGACCAAGACATCTTTCTACCCTGGTACTTGCTTTTAAATGGAGGTAACTTTTGACTGTGTGGGTGGCATCTTACTATGGGTGGCATCTTACTATTTAGCACTTAAACAAATAAGGCAAAGAATTTCACAAAATATTTATTGATTTGGTCTTTTCTCAAAAATACTATTTCACAGCCAAGATTCTCATTTTATAAACATACAAAGTATACACAAGATGTTTTCTTTTCCACTAACATGAAGGATGGGAACAGTTGGTTTAATAAATTAATATAACACTAGAGCAAGTGCATTATTATTGGAGCTCTGAGCCTTTGCCAAAAACTAATTCGTAAAAGGCAATAGCTTGCAACAGTGAATCATACAACTCTTCAATGTGGTGTGAGTCCTTCAGAATCTTCTGTCTATACTGTACTACTCGCTCCTGTGGGAAGACCACCCGAGGCTCCTCCTTCAGCACAGAGTCAGAGAGGAACTGTTTCACCAGATCTCTCCCACTAGTCCTTGTATCTCCGATCATCAGATCAAAGTGCTTGCCCACAACATTTCGATTCATGCTCAGCACCCGATGCTGGCCATCCTTTGCAAAAGTTTTGTTGAGTAAGGCATACAGCATGGCTTCCGTGATAAGAAAGTGTAACAGTATAGGAAACAGAGATGTGTTCTGCATGGAAGGGCCTGATTTTTCCAAAATGTAGAGATCTGCTTGAGGCATCTTGGAAATGACTGAAGAAATCTTTAAAAAAAAAAAAAAAAAACAGAAATAATTATGTTTTGTATTTGTCCCACTTCTGACAACCCTGGAAGAACAAAAGCTCAGGAAGAAGCTAAGATGAGCTCTTGTTCTGGCAGTCTCATCATCCCTGCTGGCTTCAGGCCTCAGTAACCCAAAACTTGACCATCGGAAATGTTCTGAAGAGGACTCGCACTAGCCAGGAATATCTGCTGGTGGCAAGGTGCTGGCCAAAGGCTCTTACTATATCATGCACTCACCAAGACAGCAGTTACTACGAATTCACATCTTGAAATTAAAGACATTTCTAAATTTTTTTAAATCTGTATAATTTTTTTATTTAAATGTTTCTAAATTTTTAAAATTTAGAATAACGCTGTAATAGGAGTAAAAAGGCACCCCATAGACCAGTTTAACTTTTTTGTTTTGTTTTCTCTTACATCCCTTTTGAAATTGCCAAACTAAACTGTACAAGGAACCATGTAGGAATGCACAAAACAGAAAATAAGGAGCAGGGACCAGCCATTGCCTTACCTCTTCCAGATAGACAGATGATGGGTATACTCTGTTCGTTAAATTCCAACACTCAGTCTGCTGCCAGTCCAGCACCTTGGGTTTTCGGTCAAGGTGAGCCCATGCAATTCTTCGAGTACCAAAAACAATAGATATGATACTACTAACTGCCTAAAGGAAAAAGGCTGATTTGATTATAAGTATAAATATCTTAAAGCTATAAAACCTACAAAGTCGCTGGGCAGTGGCGGCACACTATTAATCCCAGCACTTGGGAGGCAGAGGCAGGTGGATCTCAGTGAGTTTGAGGTCAGCCTGGTCTACAGAGTGAGTTCCAGGACAGCCAGGACTGTTATATAGAGAAACTGTCTTGAAAAAACAAACAAACAAAAGAACCTACAAACTCAAAACAACTCAGTTTATTTACAAGGCAGGTATGGTGGCCCACACTCCCAGCTCTCAGGAGGCAGAGGTGAAGCCAGCCTGGTCTACAGAGCTAGTTCCAGGACAGCCCAGAGCTACACAGAGGAATCTTGCCTCAAAAAATGATAATAATAAAAATATGGGCCAGTAAGAGAGCTCAGCAGATAAAGGCACTTGCCACCAAGGCTGATGACATGAGTTCTTGCTCTGGGACCCAAACATGTCCCATGGCAATGACCACCCTACACGTACATCATATACACCCACACATAAGCATTTACAAAAATAATAAAGGTAATGTTTAGACATACTTCTTGTTATTCATGTTTTCTATCCAGAATGCCCTCTTCTTTCTATCAGACTAATTTTCTCTCTTCCAAATAAACTTGAGTTCTCAGTAAACTTTTGCCAAGTTCTACTTCACAGTATTCCCTCCAAATTGCCAACTGTATACCTTCATTTTGTTCAATAGATGATCTATTAATAGGGGCATATCTAGATTCTTAACTTGTTTTGAGCCAATAAGATGGCTCAGAGGGTTAAAGCCCTCAACCAAGCCTGACAAGGACCCAGGTGACAGAAGGAGAGTTGTCCTCTGACCTACACACACACACACACACACACACACACACACACACACACACACACGACAAAAAACTTGTCTCTAACCCAGGACTGGGAATAAATATGTTCTCAAAGGCTGGTGATTGGGGGAAATGTTACCTTAAGTCTCTCTCTCTCTATACCTGGTTTGATGAACTTTCCCAGCAACCACTTTTCCTGTGACTTTTTTTTCCTTCCACTCTCTGGACAAAGAATGGAGTTACACACTTGAACGGCAGTTTTATATTGGATCAAGGGCACGTCTATCAAACTCTCCAAACTCTGAAATGGCCCAAACTTCTTTCTGTGTTCTACAATACTGACAGACTTCCTTCCACGGAGCAGTCTGAAAGCTTCCAGTTCCTTATCAGAAGCTGTATTCAACACGTGTAAGATAGAGGCCTGCTGTTCGGGGGTGAAAAGCTTGTCCAGTGCATCCCCAGGCTTCCTTCCATTTGTATCAAAAACAACACTGGCAACAGTTTTCTCAGGTGCAGTAGACTTCCTCCGAGAGCAGATATCATTTAGGACTGGAGGCAGGGATGAATACTCTGAGACTGGAAGCCATCTCCAACTCCCTGAAAGGAAAATTTATAAAATTTAAATTGGGATGTTCTTTGTTAATTTCCAAACTTGTATATCACACAGACTTGCATATAACCCACGTAATCACAGAGAATTGTCTTTAAAAGAAGTGTAAAACTTGTGGTAGTTGTGCACGCCTTTAATCCCAGCACTGGGGAGGCAGAAGCAGGAAGATCTCTGAGTTCAAGGTCAGCATAGTCTACAGAGCAATTTCCAGGACAGCCAGGGATACAGAGAAACATTGTGTCAAAAACAAATAAAACATAAAGAGCAGTTTTTAGAATTAATAAAGTTGTTTCTATCATTTGAGAGTTTTGTTTGATTTTGATTATTGGTGATGGGGGGGGTGTTTGTTTTTGAGACAAGGTCTCACTAGATAGTCCAATCAGGCCTCAAATTCAGTATGTAGATCAGGATGGTAGGCACTGCTACACAGAGGCCTTGACTTGTCAAGGAAGAAGCTGTAGTTCCCTGGCATTGTAACCACATATCTATAATCTCAGCATCTGAGAGGCAGAAGCAAAAGAATTAGATTCCAGGCAAGACTTGTTTGCCACCATCTGGGATACATTAGACCTTGTTTCTAAAAGATAAATTAGTTAAAATAAAAAATTGTAGTTTGCCATGTGTATTGGAGCATACCTTTAATCCCAGCATTTCAGAGGCAGACAGGCAGATCTCCATGATAGGGCATTTACCTAGCAAGGACATGATTTCTATCCCTAGCACCACTTCATTCTAATTAAAATGAGTACAAATGTCTGGTCTTTCTGGCATTTGTAATTTCCCCCATTGTTTTTGTTTTGCTTAGTTCTTTTGAGACAGGGTTTTTCTGTAGAAATCTGGTTGTTCTGGAACTCGATTTGTAGACCAGGCCTGTCTCCAGAGTGAATTAAAGGTGTGCGACACCACCGCCCAGCAAGAGGATCTTTTTATGTAACATCGTTTAAAATTTTCTCCACTTCGTTTTTACTAGTTTCTCATCTGATGAGACTAAAGAAAATTCAATTTTATACGTTTATAATAAATGTTTTAACTGGTCACTAGTGGTGGTCCTCGCTTGTAATCGTAGTACTTGGGAGGTGGGGGCAGGAAAATCAGGATTAGGGTCATCCTCAACTACATGAGTTCCAGGCTAGTTTAAGCAACAGGGACCTTTGTTTGGGGAGGGCGGGGGCTGGTGGTATTAACTAAGGGGTAGAAGGGGGTTAATTTTGTTCTGCACACTTCTCAATATTTCTAACATGCCTGCGTTTCCGCAAGCAAAGCATACACCATGCAATGGATAACTC